>NC_040083.1:101155852-102381352 GCF_003369695.1 Bos indicus x Bos taurus
AATTAAAGATTGCTTCTTTTGAATTGCAATCTGAGTTCTAGATATAATCTTTACTTACATTTTACAAACAGGAGAAGATGGAAATGTCTGAAGTTCTGCACATAATGAATTCACTGAAGAATGGTGGTTTATTGGGTCTAGACGAGTTAATGGCATTTCTAACTCTTCTGGAATATATAAAAATCAATCAAAATCATATTATATAAACATTGAATAAATATGTATAATTCGTGACTTTTGTAAGCAACTATTATGTTCAATCATTCTGTTACAACAAAAATTTTCAATCGAAATAAATTTGGGTTATTTGAAATACAAAATAACAGTTTTAAATTTCCATCTATATAAAGGACTACACATATATCACATGGTATCTCAACTATGATAATGGTGATTTTTAAAAAAATACAATGATAACTGAACTTTATTAAATTTACCATTTAAGATAAATTCTAAGACTTTATGTGTAATAATGTTTTAAATTCTGACAACTAATACTGTCAGGACTTAGGACACAGTGCTATTTTTATCTCTGTACTAAATACTGGTGATGTTAAGCAAACAGTATTAATAGAGAGTAATTCTTCACCTTAAAATGTCTGGAGACTAGGTGGGCTAGCACAAAATTATATTTTTATAGAGTGGGTTTGAAAAAATAATAATCATTTATGATACAGAGCCAATGTGTTTCTATCACTCTCATAAATAAAACAGCATACTTCCAAATAGATGATTAATTTGATCCATATAAAAATGTAACTAACAGTATTGTCAGCACAGTTCGAAAGCAACATAGTCTGGCATTACAGTGGAATAAAAGATGATTCTGACCTTCCAAATTTGGTAAGATAGTAATATTAACAATAATGATAGGATTGCTTTGGGTATTAAAAAGTTAAATTTATAAAACTGTAATAACGGTCAGCAAGATTGTTAATATTGAGGTAAAATTTTATTCAGTTCAGTTCAGTTCAGTCGCTCAGTCGTGTCCGATTCTTTGCAACTCCATGAACTGCAGCATGCCAGGCCTCCCTGTCCATCACCATCTCCCAGAGTTCACTCAAACTCACGTCCATCGAGTCGGTGATGCCATCCAGCCATCTCATCCTCTGTCGTCCCCTTCTCCTCCTGCCCCCAATCCCTCCCAGCATCAGAGTCTTTTCCAATGAGTCAACTCTTCACACAAGGTGGCCAAAGTACTGGAGTTTCAGCTTTAGCATCATTCCTTCCAAAGAACACCCAGGGCTGATCTCCTTTAGAATGGACTGGTTGGATCTCCTTGCAGTCCAAGGGACTCTCAAGAGTCTTCTCCAACACCACAGTTCAAAAGCATCAATTCTTCAGTGCTCAGCTTTCTTTATAGTCCAACTCTCACATCCATACATGACCACTGGAAAAACCATAGCCTTGACTAGATGGACCTTTGTTGACAAAGTAATGTCTCTGCTTTTCAATATGCTATCTAGGTTGGTCATAACTTTTCTTCCAAGGAGTAAGCGTCTTTTAATTTCATGGCTGCAGTCACCATCTGCAGTGATTCTGGAGCCCAGAAAAATAAAGTCTGGCACTGTTTCCACTCTTTTCCCATCTATTTCCCATGAAGTGATGGGACCGGATGCCATGGTCTTTGTTTTCTGAATGTTGAGCTTTAAGCCAACTTTTTCACTCTCCTCTTTCACTTTCATCAAGAGGCTTTTGAGTTCCTCTTCACTTTCTGCCATAAGGGTGGTGTCATCTGCATATCTGAGGTTATTGATATTTCTCCCGGCAGTCTTGATTCCAGCTTGTGTTTCTTCCAGCCCAGCGTTTCTCATGATGTACTCTGCATATAAGTTAAATAAGCAGGGTGACAATATACAGCCTTGACGTACTCCTTTTCCTATTTGGAACCAGTCTGTTGTTCCATGTCCAGTTCTAACTGTTGCTTCCTGACCTGCATATAGGTTTCTTAAGAGGCAGGTCAGGTGGTCTGGTATTCCCATCTCTTTCAGAATTTTATTACTGAACTATAAAATTATAAGATTTCTGCTTTTAATATTAATGCTATTTCCTTCACTCTTCTTCTTCAATCTTTGTAACTCCCCTCTATATATTATTCAATTTTGATGCTAGAAGGATGTTAATGATAGGAACAAATGTAAGGGATAGATAAAAGAACTTGGTTTGCAATAATCAAGTTTTAAACATGAAAACTGTCTTTTAGTAGACTTTATATGTGAATGTATTGTACTTTTACATCATATATAGATATCCCCTGATAAACTCAGTGGTTTATTCAAAATTTCTACCTGGTTGCCTGTACTCTGTTTCATATTGATTTTGAATGGCCATAATTTCTATGGAGCTGCATTTTATATCCTCAAGGTCAACTCCATGCTTGATAGTAAGATCTGAAAAGACAAAAAAAAGCAAGTCTATTATCAGCAAAAGTACTATGATATTCAGTCAGTTTAGTCGCTCATTCGTGTCGACTCTTTGTGACCCCATGAATCGCAGCACACCAGGCCTCCCTGTCCATCACCAACTCCCGGAGTTCACCCAGACTCACGTCCATCGAGTCAGTGATGCCATCCAGCCATCTCATCCTCTGTCTTCCCCTTCTCCTCCTGCCTCCAATCCCTCCCAGCATCAGAGTCTTTTCCAATGAGTCAACTCTTCGCATGAGGTGGCTAAAGTACTGGAGTTTCAGCTTTAGCATCATTCCTTCCAGTTTTCTGTAATCTTGTTCATTCCTTAGTGAACTGTTCATTCCTCAGTTCATTCCTCAATGACTCCTCTGAGGAGTCATTTAGTCACCATTAGAGCTAAGTAAGAAGGCAATGGTACCCTACTCCAGTACTCTTGCCTAGAAAATCCCATGGACGGAGGAGCCTGGTAGGCTGCAGTCCATGGGGTCGCTAAGAGTCGGACACGACTGAGCGTTTTCACTTTCACTCTTCACTTTCATGAATTGGAGAAGGAAATGGCAACCCAATCCAGTGTTCTTGCCTGGAGAATCCCAGGGATGGGGGAGCCTGGTGGGCTGCCGTCTCTGGGGTCGCACAGAGTCGCACACGACTGAAGCGACTTAGCAGCAGCAGCAGCAGCAGCAGAGCCAAGTAAGAAGCTTCCCTAGTGGCTCAGTTGGTAAAGAATCTGCCTGCAATGCAGGAAACTGCCTGCAATACAGGATACCGGGTTTGATCCCTGGATTGGGAAGTCTCCCTGAAGAAGGAAGCGGCAACCCACACTCCACTATTCTTGCCTCGAAAACCCCATGGACAGTGGAACCTGGCAGACTACAGTCCATAGGGTTGCAAAGAGCCAGACACAACTGAACGACTAAACTATCACCATCAGGGCCAAGTAAAGGCTGAGAGTGTAACACCACAGTCATTCAATAAAGTCACTTGTGCTTTCCATTAGCATTCATAGATTTGTATCCTTCTAAAAAGCCCATGGGCTACCTGTGGTTTTGAGCTTTGCTAGATGTTCAAGTTCTAGTATAAATTTGATCCATTTACTCAGGTTGCCTTTTCGTAACCTTGCTTGACTTGCACGCTGAGCAGTAATCCCCTTGATTTAGTCTTGTCTGCAAGAATGCTTTCAAGTATGTTGATGGCAAGCATCCCTATTTTCAATGGAATCACAAATCCCCCTTCACTCTTTCCTAGTATTATATATCTTTGATTATTTCAATTGGAATTTATAAGAGGAGCATTAAATATGTGGGCTCAAATTATATTAGAAGACTTCAACAATATTTACTATGTTTAACTAGGAAGAAACCATCTAAATTCCAGGTTATGACTCTCCCAGTCATCTGATCCATGAATCATAACCTTACTGTGAGTCTCTAAAGTCAGCATACAAGTTGTTAACATTTTGTCACTGTTAAATAACTCAAAAAATTAATATAGCCATATGTGCTTTAGCTCTATTTGTATAATTACCTTGAAATAGTTTAATTTGAGACATTTTAAGCGTGTAAGTATACAAAGAGAAGACAATGAGAAAAGAGTTTTATCAATAATAATTTTGAGATTTTTTGTTGTCTAAACTTACAGGAAACTTTTTAAAAATCTGAAGGTTCAGAAAAGGTTTAATGAACAAGAACTTTTGTAACAAACATTATTAAGAAGTTCTAACAAGTAATAGATTTTTGGGAGGCCTTTTGAAATTATATTTTAATTTTGACATAATTATAGATTCATGTGGAATTATAAAAATAATGTACAGAGATTTCATGTAAAAGGGTAACATCTTGCAAAACTTTGTACAACATCACAATCAGTATACTAACACTGAAGTTGGACATAGAACATCTCTATCACCATGATTCCAAATGTTGCCCTTTTATATTCAAACACACCCATTTAATTCTCACCTGTTTTGGAAAGGTTTTCATTTTCGTCTGCATAATTTATTATTTCTGGCATTACGTTTAATGACTCTTTCAGTTCTGAGAGTGATGGAATATCAACTTCTTGTTTGTGGCTTATAGGTACTAACAATTCACATTCAAGCAAAGTTGATGACTAAAATAATATATAGGTAAGACAAGTTTTTAGTGAGACTTTCCAAATAAATATTTCTGAGTTCACAAAAAGATACATTTGCTTAATTGGTGTAATTTAAAAACTAAATCCACACTCAAAAATTTTAATGCTCAGCAGACATTTTATTTTAAAAGGAAGTCTAGCAGCCAAAAAAAATATATTACAAGCAATTTTCTGTCTGAATAAAATCCTTCATGGCCACTGTTTCCATTAGTGATGTACAATATCCTTAGATACAGAAATATTTTCTTTTGTGTTAGTAACATTTCAAAATTCTAAGTTAAAGCAATCACTGCAGCAAATGAGAGTTGGTGAATGGAGTAAAAAGAGTAGGTGAAATGGAATGGATTTTTACTGCATTTCATAGAGTTTGTTTCTCTCTCATTCCAACAGAACTGGATTCTTCAACACGTGAGACTATATATGCATAGCTCTCAGAATTAACAGGGGAAGAAGAAGGAGACTGGAGAAAAGGAGCTAACAGGTGAATTAATATTTTTACATGTGTGTTAAAGTTTTTGTTTGTAAAAAATAGAAACCTTTAAATGCCTTAAGACCAATGTACATATAACCTCTTAGTGTCCTATACCAGGTATATTGATTAAAATTATTGGGAGAGGTTTTAAAATTCCCTATACCTGGGATGCACACCAGACCAATTAGATCAGAATACATCTGAATAGGACCCAGGCTTCAGAATTTTATTAAAATTTATCAAGTAATTTCAATGCATAGCTAAGGTTTAGACTGCTATCTCTGAAGTATATTTGACTCTTTAATTGATACATGTTCAACCCATTATCAAGTTTTTTAACTTGACAACAGTAGATGGCCAATTGTATTACTACAACTTATAAAAGTATGATTTACTAACTTTAGTTTAAAAATTACTGAAAGCAAATACTACAGCTTCATTTAAACCTACTGTATCTTTCAGTTTCTCCTGACAAAAGTCCTCTTTATCCATGTAAAAATCTTCTTCCACCAAACATTTTACATCTCCTTGAAGAGAGAAACACTCCCTTAACAAAAAATAAAACATTAAATTAGTGTTTACTTTTTAGTAAGGTACATACCAAATGTAGTTAGTCAAAACATATAGTGATTAAAATTAGACTTGAGGTAATAATAAAATACCATGATTGATAGCATCTAGACTTGTGAACATACAAAGAATATTTTCTCCTCTTAAAAATATTTACGACACTGGGCAATTAAGTACCTGAAAAATTTAGCTTCTGTGGGGATCTGTGCTTTGAAATCTGGCAAGGGATCCTTTACTAAAAATAGTTTTAGCCTACTCAACAGAGTGTGCAAAGTTGGTAGCTGACTTTTATAGGCCGTCAAATAATTTACAAAAACTATTTCTTCATCAATGGACAAATCTGAAAATAAACAAGAAATATAACAGAATAAGAACAAATCTAAAAGTTATACAAAAGGATCTAGGTAATTACTGTAGTCAGCCATTGATACAGTTGGGGTTGACAAACACATTTTATTTATTTAGTTATTTAAGGAATGGTAGATGTACAATATTATGTAAGTTACAGGTATATAATACACTGATTCACAATTTTTAAAGGTTATACTCTACCTATAGTTTGGAGAAGGAAATGGCAACCCACTCCAGTATTCTTGCGTAGAGAATCCCGTGGACAGAGGAGCCTAGTGGGCTGCTGTCCATAGGGTCGCACAAAGTCGGACATGACTAAAGCGACTTAGCATGCGTGCATGCATTGGAGGAAGAAATGGCAACCCACTCCAGTGTTCTTGCCTGGAGAATCCCAGGGACAGAGGAGCCTGGTGGGCTGCCATCTATGGAGTCGCACAGAGTCGGACACGACTGAAGCGACTTAGCAGCAGCAGCAGCTACCTATAGTTATTATAAAATATTGGCTCTGTTCCCCCCTGTTGTACAATGTATCGTTGTAGCTTATTTTATCCATAATAGTCAAACATATTTTAAAGTCTTTAGTTCTTCATTGTACTGTGCAAATAAATCATGTAGCATGGGACTGGTATAGACGTAGCAGCTCAGTAAAATTTAACATGGTTTAGTACAGGGCATGGCAACTCACTCCAGTATTCTTGCCTGGAGAATTCCATGGACAGAGAAAGCTGGTGAGCCACAGTCCATGGGGTCGCAGAGTCGGACACAACTGAGTGACTAACACTTTCACACTCAGTACATTGAGTAGGGCTTCCCTGTAGCTCAAATGGTAAAGAATCTGCCTGCAATGCAAGATACCCAGGTTCCATCCCTGGGTTGGAAAGATCCCTTGGAGAAAGAAATGGCTATACACTCCAGTATTCTTGTCTGGAGAATCCCCTGAACAGAGGAGCCTGGTGGGCTTCAGTCCATGGTGTCACAAAGAGTCAGACATGACTCAGCAATCAATTAAGCACAGTACAGTACACTGAGTAGTAACCAAATATCCTGAAAGAGTTGTAAGGGCTCATATTTTTTTCCCCCAATAAAATTAATGTAATCAATGGAGGAAGCTATCTTGTGGTCTTATGCCTCAAACTAGTTAGTTAGCCTTAGCAAGACTGTAAAGAGATAAAAGCATTTGACTTTTGCTGATCCCAGTCTTTGCTTCTCTACATTATTTTATCTCGTAAGGTCTCCAATTCATCTCCAGAGACTCATACTAGGGACTGGAGATGGTCTAAAAAGCCTACAAATGAGACCAACTCTGATTCTAGCACTCTAAAGTCGTTCAAACACATTTGTTATAAAATTAACTACAATGAAAGCTATATAGCAAAGTATCTACTAGAGAAGCGTGATATAGCTTACATGTTAGAAAACACAACTGCTTCGTGTTGTGTTTGAAACACAGGTTTGAAACAGGTTTCATGTTCAAAACCTGAAACACAGGCTTCTCCTCTCCTCACTCTATCTATCATGTTTGAATCACTTTAGAATCTTAGCTAACATAGCATCAGTGCTTTAGCAGTTTCTAGGCCCAGGGATGGAAGGGGGAGCAAAGGTCTTTTTTTCTGGGCAGTGGCCTTTCAGTTAAGTAATTTTAAATGGTATGAGAGAAGGGTAGTATGAAGTGAGGTCTCCCCTGACCAACTATTTGATACATCATTGGTACACATGTACTTAATAAATACATGGTGTAGAGTAGGCAGGCCAAGACCATGCCTTTGCCTGGTGCTAACTTAAAATACCAAAAGAGAAATTGTTATGTAAATTATCCTCCTAAGAGATTGTTTATCAGAACTTGTTAAGTTCCCGACAATCCTGTGGCTGAGAACATCCCATGATACGCCAGAGAAAGTTGGTCAATCAGCACCATGTCTAAGCAAGCTTTAGCTGAGATAATTAAAGAAGGTTCATTAGTACATCCATTCTTTAAATATTAATGAAGTCATATTAATTGTAAAGACTCAAAAATCATTCATTTATATCCCCATCTCCACTTCCATTTTGAAACACTGACCCTCTAGCTGTCTTTCCTTCCTAAAGGCTCATCCTAGTACTTCTGGGAGTACCATGGGGACACCTCATTAGTTTTGAGGTCTTTTTTTCCTAACCATTCTGTTTTGTTGAGCCACCTGAGGGCAGCATCACACCACAACCGATGTTCTTTTTACCTGTACAAAGGTTTTAACAGAGGTGCTACTTCCTTACATTCTTATGGCTATACGCATACCCTGGATTTCTTACCTTATTACACTAGTATATGTACCAATACAGATATGAGGAGACTGCTTTCCTCTACTGTAGAGGAGTGTTAGGTTGTCATGAGGAAACAAAATTTTGGCTAGTTAGCTATGAAAAAAAAGCAAAAAGGAGATCTACTGACAGGAGAGGATGGGGTTATTCTTGGCAGAAAACCCAATACAATGAAATGAAAACAATTGAGTTCACTAAACTGATAAAAACTATAAAATCAATGGTTTTCAAATTCATATACATACATACATACATACATACATATATATATATATATGAACCTAGTCAAAAATTACTGGAAAAACGTGTTCATTATGGCCACAAACATACAAATATTGAGAAATAAACACCAGAAGTGTGTCGAATGTCTATGGAAGATACCGTAAAACGTTACCGAGGATCATTACCAATAAACAGAAGCAAAAACAACAAAACTTGAAGAAAAGGCAAAATAAACCATTTTCCTGGCTAAAAAAGGTTAACTACGGTAAAATTAAAAAGTTTCAATTTCTCATAATAGCCAAGACATGGAAGCAACCTAGATGTCCATCAGCAGATGAATGGATAAGAAAGCTGTGGTACATATACACAATGGAGTATTACTCAGCCATTAAAAAGAATACATTTGAATCAGTTCTAATTAGGTGGATGAAACTGGAGCCTATTATACAGAGTGAAGTAAGCCAGAAGGAAAAACATAAATACAGTATACTAACGCATATATATGGAATTTAGAAAGATGGTAACAATAACCCGGTGTACCAGACAGCAAAAGAGACACTGATGTATAGAACAGTCTTATGGACTCTGTGGGAGAGGGAGAGGGTGGGAAGATTTGGGAGAATGGCAATGAAACATGTAAAATATCATGTAGGAAACGAGTTGCCAGTCCAGGTTCGATGCATGATGCTGGATGCTGGGGGCTGGTGCACTGGGACGGCCCAGAGGGATGGTATGGGGAGGGAGGAGGGAGGAGGGTTCGGGATGGGGAACACATGTATACCTGTGGCGGATTCATTTTGATATTTGGCAAAACTAATACAATTATGTAAAGTTTAAAAATAAAATAAAATTAGAGAAAAAAAAAAAAGTTTCAATTTCTCAAGAAGTCTGTCTTGGAATTTGGAAAACTGATTACAAAGTAAATCTGGAAGAATATAGATGTGAGAGTAGGGGGGAAAAGACTATTAATACATGTTATATTTGTATATTAAATAGTTAAAACTGTATGATATTGACACAATAATAGGCAAGTCAGTAAAACATACTAGAATATCCAGAAACAAAGTATAATTTGGATAAGGATTTGGCATATAATGTAAGTGACATTTCTAATCAATGGGGAAAGCAAAGAGGATTCCCCAAATAATACTGGGACCACTGCCAAAACATTTGGGATTTTTAAAAAATTTTACTTTTAATCATATTCTAAAATCTTAAAGGAAACTTTAAGTAAAAATATAAATAAATATTTATTTACTACAAGGAAGAATTTTCTAAGTATAAAAACAAGTATGATAGAAATCATAAAGGGAATGGTTAGGTTCAGGTTAAATATATTTGGGGTTATTAATACCATTGATATATAAAGATAAAATACAAGAATAAAAAAAGAGACAAAAAGAATCATTTCACAAAATAAAAATATGCAAATGAACACTGAATACCAATAATTTTAAAAATGCAAGTAAAAATATGATTTTTTGCCAGTCACAATTGGATAAACATTTTACAACATCAGATTTAGAATATAATTTGGATTAAACATATTTTTAAGTATTACTTACTGTAAATTCATAAAAACTGAGTGAACTTCCTGACCTAACACTGCAACTATTTTATCTCCACGTTGAATTATGGTTTCACATAAATTAGATAAGATTGAAAATCTTCAGAATAAATGGGAAAATAAAATATAACTATCACTTAATAATCTAATAATTTAATGTTATACCAGATTGTCATATCATCAAATCGCTAAAGAGATGCTAATATCACTATAGCAATATGTTGTGAGCAACCTTTGATGAAACCTCTGAGGCTATTTTGAAGCCCAGCACACTTAAACTCCAAAAACAACTAAATTACAAAAAGGAGATTAATATGAAAGAAAATATTTTGCTAATGTGGCAAAGCTTTGAATTTCAATTTTGCAGGTGGATATCTTTAGCAAAATAAAAAAATTTAAAAATCCAGTAAAACAAAAAAAATCACTGAAATGAAAATTTATATATTAGTAAGAAATGTTTTATAACAATGAAAATAATAAATGTTTTACCTTGTGCTTGAAGTGATGGACGTTTTTCTAAGCAGCTGACAAGAGTAAAGAATTCATTGTATTCCTTATGGGTATACAAGCTGGCTTCCTCTACTTCGGTTTGGGAGTTTGGGTTTGAACTTGGAACAATTTCATCAAATTCACAGTTAAGCTGGGTCACCATTCCTGTAACTGTTTTTCTATGATATATTAAAATTACTGATTTTGTGTATGTCTTATTTTAAAACATCTTTATTAACGAATAATACATGTTCACTGTAGAAAGTTACCAAATTCCAACAGATAAAGAGAAACATTACCCATAGATCCATCATTCAAGAGATGAATTTAAAAAGTATGTATTTTATCAATTATTTTTGAATATTTTTAAACAAAAGTGGATTCATATACATAGTATTTTGTAACCTGTTCTTTTCTACTAAGCAATGAAGCGTGAGCACATTTACATGTCAGTCAATGTACATTCACTTCATTTTTTGAGTGGATGAACAAGATCCCATATAGTTAAACAATTTTTTCAACTAGTTCCCTGTTACTGGAAATTTAAATTTGTTATAATTGTTTGCTATTATGAGCAACAATGCAAGGAATATCTCTGTGTACTTATCTGTTTTCTCAAAATGCAATTTCTAAAAATGGGAATGATGAGGTTAAAGATATATAGATTTTTAGACTTGGCCACACACGCATTGCCAAAATGTCCTTGTACTGGATAGTCAATGTCTGCTTTTCCATGTCATTATTCAACCTTTTATATCCTGTTCTACATCCTAGGAGACTGATCTCAATGAACTAACTAAACTCCCTTGCCTAGTCTTCTGGTTGGATTTAGCCAATGGAAGCATTGGCAGGAGATCAAAGGTGGGAAAATAAATAGGTTGAAATATTATTCTTCCTTTTGGGGCCACAGTTTGGAGAGATAGTTACATTCTTCAACCAACAGTTACATCTTTAATCACACAGCATCTCTCTTGTAGCTACAGTTCTTACTGTGTTGGTTACTTCAGTCCCCTTTCTTCTTCAAGCTTAGGGTGGTAATAACTTTCAGGCATTGCGAGTCTTGGGAACTTTTTTTTGGTTCCCTTGACCCTACCTGTACCTTGCTTGTTTCCTGACTGACCCAGATATATCCATCATTGTTTATATCATCAGGATATTTGAACTTAAAAGAGACCTTTCTACTGAATTTTCCAATAAATAAATATACTATTGGCAATTCGGGTACATATTCTAATATATATTTTTATGATATCCTAAAATACTGAGCCGTAATACACAGACCGAAAGAACCAAAATCAAGATAATTTCCATGTGGATCTTTAGAGACTTCTAAATTTAGTGCTTAGATAGCTACTTTAAAGTAAATATGACTGACAGAGACAATAATTAATAGTAATCATTGGTACTGTAGATTTTTTTATTTTTTAAATATAATGTTATTTATTTATTTTTGGCTGTGCTGGGTGTTTGCTGCTGCACGGGCATTTCTCTAGTTGCTGCCAGCAGGGGCTACTCTGTAGTTGTGGCGCACGGACTTCTTTTGTGGGGGCTTCTCTTGTTGCGGAGCACAGGCTCTAGGGAGTGCAAGCTTCAGCAGTTGTGGCACGCGGGCTCAGTAGTTGTGGCACAGGGGCTTAGTTGCTCCCCAGCATGCAGGATCTTCCTGGATTAGGGACTGAACCCAAGTCTTCTGCACTGGCAGGCAGATTCTTTACCACTGAGCCACCACAGAAGCCTGGTACTATAGTTTTGAGAAAACCCTGTCAATTCTCTTTCCCTCACCATAAGTGATCTTTAAAGACCAGTATTTCCATGTCTTCTTTCTCCCTCCTTGTCCAATATTATCTATTTTTTGTTCACTGGTACCTCCTCCTCTGCCTAACTTGAAGATCCTGATGTTTCCTGGGCTTTCAGTCTGCATTGTCTTTGCTTTCTTTCTATATCATTCTTTTTTGGGTAAATTCATCCACTCTTGTTCACTAATTCCTTAACTGCAAAGAAATATTTATTGAGTGTCTACAATGTGCTGGAACCATTTTAGGCATTGAGTGTGGAGAGGTGAACAAACCAGTGTCCTTGCCCTCATAAAGTTTTACATGATAATGGGATGATAGACAAATAAATAGGTAAATGACGTAATGTCAGGTGGTGAAAAACTCTTATGAGTGAAATAAAATGAGATATTAGGACATCAAGTAATAGCCAGAGGGATAACATAAGGTATGTTTTAGAGAGAGTAGTTAGTGAACGGCCTTCTGAGGAGCTACAGTTACCTGAATCATGGTAAAGAGCAAGCCATACAGAGGCTCAGAGTAGAGGACCAAGTGTCATAGTCAAAGAAAAGCAGAAAGGTCAGGTTGACTGGAACTGAGTAAGGTTAGACAGGTGGGTAAGGACAAGATCATGCTGGATCTTAGAGGACTTGATAAGAACACTGGATTTTATTCTACGTGAAATGGGATACCAATGATGAAATGCATAACCCACCAATAACTGAAACATTTCATGAACTGTTGTGTGTCTTAAAAAAACAAATCACAGGCAAACTCGTATAAGAAAATAAAGGAGTAAATTCTTGTGACTTTAGTTTAGGTAAAGCCTTCTTAGATTTGACACCAAAAGTACAAATAACAAAAGAAAAATTAGATAAATTGAACTTCATCAAAATCCAAAACATTTTCTGCTTGAAAGGATACCATCAAGGGAGTGAAAAGGCAATCCACAGGAGAAAATATTAGCAAATCAAATATCTAATAAGAGACTTGGATCTGGAATACATAAGGAACTCTTAAACCTCAATAATAAAAAGGCATATAACATAATTTAAAAATGGCAAAGAACTTGAATTGTCATTTATCCAAGGAAGATATATTAACAGCCAATAATTAAAGGAAAAGAAGTTCAACATCATTAGCCATCAGGGAAATGAAAATCAAAACTACAGTGACATGCAATGAGCCATTCACTAGGATGGTTATAATTAAAAAGACAGATAACAAGTGTTGGCAGGATATAAATTGTAACCTTCATAAAGAAAGCTGAGCGCCGAAGAATTGATGCTTTTGAACTGTGGTGTTGGAGAAGACTCTTGAGAATCCCTTGGGCTGCAAGGAGATCCAACCAGTTCATCCTAAAGGAGATCAGTCCTGGGTGTTCATTGGAAGGACTAATGCTGAAGCTGAAACTCCAATACTTTGGCCACCTCATACGAAGAGTTGACTCATTGGAAAAGACCCTGATGCTGGGAGGGATTGGGGGCAGGAGGAGAAGGGGACGACAGAGGATGAGATGGCTGGATGGCGTCACCGACTCGATGGACATGAGTTTGAGTGAATTCCGGGAGCTAGTGATGGACAGGGAGGCCTGGCATGCTTTGATTCATGGGGTTGCAAAGAGTTGGACATGACTGAGCGACTGAACTGAACTGAGTGGGAATATAAAATGGTACATCTGCATGGAAAAGAAGTATTTACAAAGTTACCATCAGTTCCATAAGATCTAGCAATTTAACTACTGGAGAGATAAAATCCTATATCTGCATAAAAACTTGTCCACAACTGTTTATGGGGCTTCCCTGGTGACTCAGACAGTAAAGAATCTGCTTGCAAAGCTATGGTTTTTCCAGTAGTCATGTACAGATGAGAGTTGGACCATAAAGAAGGCTGAGCGCCAAAGAAGTGATGCTTTTGAACTGTGGTGCTGGATAAGATTTTTGAGAGCTTATTGGACAGGAAGGAGATTGTCAATCCTAAAGGAAATCAACTCTGAATATTCATTGAAAAGGCTGAAGCTGAAGCTCCAATATTTTGGCCACCTAATGCAAAGAGCCGACTTATTGGAAAAGACCCTGATGCTGGGAAAGAGTGAGAGCAAGAGAAGGAAGCAACAGAGGATGAGATGATTGGATGGCATCACCGACTCAGTAGACATGAGTTTGAGCAAACTCTGGGAGATAGTGAAGGACAGGAAAGCCTGGCATGTTGCAGTTCATGGGGTTGCAGAGTTGGACATACTTACCAAAAAACAACAATTGCTTATAGCAGCATTACTCATAAGAGCCAAAAAGTGGAAACAAATGTCCATCGACTGATGAATGGATAAATAAAATGTGGTATATTCATACACTGGAATATTATTTGATCATAAAAAATGAAGTGCTGATACATGCTACAAAATAAAAAAGTGTTAGTCACTCAGTCATGTCTCTTTGAAACCCCATAGACTGTAGCCCTCCAGACTCCTTTGTTCATGGAATTCTCCAAGTAAGAATACTGAAGTGGATAGCCATTTCTTTCTCCAGGGGATCTTCCTGACCCAGGGATGAATCTTAAAAACATTATGCCAAGTAAAAGAGGCTGGTCACAAAGGATTACATATATATGTGTGATATTGTGATTTATAATAAGAGATATATGTTTGGTCTTCATATCCATTTCTTGCACAAAGCTCCTAAGGTCATTGGACTTTCTTAAGTGCTAAAGTTGACTTTTGTTATGTTAATACGGTAACTTTTGGGAAGCACGTAAGGCTGGTGATTGGTTGCCAGGAGAACCAACCATGTGATTAGAAGATTGCAACTTTCAGTTCCACTCCTCTGACCTCCAGGAAGGGGAGAGGGACTGGAAGTTGAATCAACTGCCAGTAACCAACCATGTAATCAATCCTGCCCATGTAATGAAGCCTTCGTAAAAACACAGAAGGACTGGGTTAAGAAAACGTCCAGGTTGGTGAACACATGGAGGTTCTGGGAAAGTAGGGTGATGGGAGAGAACACGGAAGTTCCATGACCTTTCCCCATATCTTGCCCTATCTGTCTCTTCCGTCTGACTGTTTCTGAATTATACCCTTCTATAGTAAACCAGTAATTCAGTAAGTAAAATATTCCTGTGAATTCTATAAGTCTAGAATTCACAGTTGCTGGAGTCTATGAATCCAGCAAGTTGATTGAACACAAAGAGGGGGTTGTTGGAATCTCTGATCTATAGCTGGTCAGTCAGAAGCACAGGTGATAACCTTGCAAATGGCCTCTGAAGTGTAGGGTGCAGGGGCAGTTTCATAGGACTAAACTCTTAACCTATGGGATCTTAATTTCCATTAGATAACAAAGCTCCTGAATTTAAAATTAAATTTCAATTTGGGAAAGCCTGCTAAACCTTCTGCTCAGTTTTGCTCTGAACCAAAAACTGCTCTAAAAAATAAAGTTCATTAAAAGTTAAATTTTACTTCATGAGACAAACTTGAAACTAATGATGGCTAACACACACACAAGGATGGTGGAAGGTCATGGCTAGTAAGGTGGTTTCACAATTCATGAGGGACTGAGACTCCTTTTGTTCGACTCTGCCATTCCTAGACTTAGTCCTTGTCATGTATACTCCAAGGTGGTTGCTGCAGCCAACATCTGCATTCTAACATCAGGATGGAGAAAATGTGAAGGAGAAAAACACGCTGCTTTCTTTTAAGCCATTCTCCAGAAACTGCGTAAGTCCCTTTTGCTTATATGCTTTGGGAAGAGCTTAGTCATATGGCTATTTGGCTATAGGGAGGCAGAGAAATGTGAATTTTATCCTAGGTGGTGCCACAGATTCCATCATAAAATGAATGGAGGGTCAGACATGACAGGGCACCCATTCCTTCAGGGCCTCAAATTTCTCTCATACAAGAATCTTGTGTGCGCCAAAGTAGCCTGATCATTACTTATTGCACGTTCTTGCCTCTGTATCTTCAGATGTACTGTTTCCTTTGAAATGCTTTCTTTCAAGTTAGTTTCTCCTTTGTCCAACACAAGCTCAATTTCCACTTCTTTATGAAGTTGATCTCTCCTGCTTATAAATGCACAGCTCTACCAATCTAACTCATAGGGAGAAGAGAGATTTTAGAGATTATCTTGTGTCTTGTGACTCAAACTAGGTTCTTGGACCAGTAGCATCAGCACACTTAGGAGCGTATTAGACATGTAGAATCTCAGGCCCCAACACAGACCGACTGAATCAGAATCTTCATTTTTAACAGGATCCTCAGGTGATTCATATGTAAATTAAAGCTTGAGAAGCACTGACCCCTTCATCTTTATACTGAACCAGAAAGTGAGGGTCAGGGACTTCCCTGGTGGTCTAGCAGTTAAGAATCCACCTGCCAGTGCAGGCGACTTAGGTTCCATCCCTGGTCCATGAAGATTCCATGTGCCACAGAGCAACTAAGCCTATGTGCCACACTACTGAGCCAAGGCTCTAGAACCTGTGCTTTGCAAGAAGAAAAGTCACGGTAAGGAGAAGCCCATGAAACTCAACAAAGAGTGGCACCTGCTCTCAGTAACTAGAGAATGCTTACTGGTAACAAAGACCCAGTACAGCCAAAAATAAATAAAAAGTGAGGGTCTGAGAGAGAAAATGGCTCGTTGACTAGTTAGTACTTAACTTTTCAAATGAAGAGTTACAATCCACATCTTTTAGTTTGTACTGCAAAGCTCTTTCCACTACACCTTTTTGCATCTTCCCTGCTCTAGAGTATAGTCCTGTGATAGATACTTTGCATTGACCTTATACCTTGTGATAGACCTTTTGAGGGTCATTTTATATTATCATTTAGTTCTTAACATTGTCAATTTTTTCTGTTCATATATTATCTTCCTAATCTGATTTTAAATTCCTAGATGACAGAAATAGTATATTGGGCTTCTCTTAGTGCCTAGACACATTTAAGTTGGTCATTTGTTTCTTTCAAATGTAACTAAGGAAAACAAATTACTAAAACCCTTTGGGTCTGATCAGAACTCTTTGCATGAAGTGATGCAACACAGTAAATTATTTACATTTGCACTAAAATCTCTATTTTGTGTCTACCTGAACAACATAGAATGGGTTAGATGTTCTTCCTCATATTATGCTCTGCGTACCTATCTCTGTCATTGTACCTCCCACATTCTATTGTATTATTTATTTATAAATTTCTTATTCTCTATTTTCTTACGTTCTTTGAGAGTAGAGACTGTATCTAATTTTTTTTATCCTGTATCCAGTACACAACATGGTATCTGATAAATATTTGACAAATGACTAGACTACTAATAAATAACATTTTGACAAAGTATGTTAGAAAATAGCCTTAAGTCGGCATTTATACTACAATGATAAAAAGACTGATTTTAATATAAAGGATTTTCTATAGATACTTTCTACCAAAATTTCACTTACTGTTAAAAGCATAATAGCATCTTGGTTTTATTTCTGTCTCTTGCAAAACAAATGCACAGAAAACTGTTAATATGTGATAAATGAGGGAAAGGTTTAAAAAAGAGGTTGTAAATAACTTTGATTAAACTCTTCTTTGTGGTTCAGACTAGGACTTGTTTTTTGGATAAAAGAGGAAAACCTGTGAGGATACAAATGAAAGGATCTTTTCTCTTAGATAACTGAGGAACTTACTATTCATCTTCTAGATGTAAAGGGGAAATTTGGGGTTAAGGACACATACTTCTCAAGGAAATCGTCCACAGTGAGACTTGCTTTCCATTGATCCAAGACTGAGATATCTGTCTCTCCCCAAATTGAAACAGCTGAAACTAGAAAGGAGAATGGTAAACATTAGTTTCTGGAATTTTCTTTTACACAACACAGGGAAGCCAAACATTCACCTTTTACATTATGGTATTATCTTTATTTGTTCACAAATGTAATTTTTTCAAAGTTATCAGTTCAGTTCAGTTGCTCTGTCATGTCTGACTTTATGTGGCCCCATGGACTGCAGCACACCAGGCCCCCCTGTCCATCATCAACTCCCAGAGTGTGCTCAAACTCAAGTCCATCGAGCTGGTGATGCCATCCAACCATCTCATCCTCTGTCATCCCCTTCTCCTCTTGCCTTCAATCTTTCCCAGCATCAGGGTCTTTTCAAATCAGTCAGTTCTTTGCATCAGGTGGCCAAAGTATTAGAGCTTCAGCTTCAGTATCAGTTCTTCCAATGAATATTCAGGACTGATTTTCTTTAGGATTGACTGGTTGGATCTCCTTGCAGTCCAAGGGACTCTCAAGAGTCTTCTCCAACACCACAGTTCAAAAGCATCAATTCTTTGGCACTTAGCTTTCTTTATGGTCCAACTCTCACATCCATACATGACCACGGAAAAACCATAGCTTTGACCTGATGGACCATTGTCAGCAAAGCAATGTCTCTGCTGTTTAATATGCTGTCTAGGTTTGTCTTAGCTTTCTTCCAAGGAGCAAGCATCTTTTGATTTCATGGCTGCAGTCACCATCTGCAGTGATTTTGGAGCCCAAGAAAGTAAAGTCTGTCACTATTTCCATTGTTTCCCCATCTATTTGCCATGAAATGATGGGACCAGATACCATGATCTTCCTTTTTTGAATGTTGAGTTTTAAGCCAGCTTTTTCACTCTCCTCTTTCACTTTCATCAATAAGCTCTTTAATTCTTCTTCACTTTCTGCCATAAAGATGGTGTCATCTGCATATCTGAGGTTATTGATATTTCTCCCAGCAATCTTGATTCCAGCTTGTGCTTCATTCAACCCAGCATTTCACATAATGTACTTTGCATATAAGTTAAATAAACAGGATGACAATATACAGCCTTGACATACTCATTTCCCAATATGGAACCAGTCTGTTGTTGCATGTCCAGTTCTAATTGTTGCTTCTTCACCTGCATACAGATTTCTCAGAAGGCAGGTAAAGTGGTCTGTTATTCCCTTCTCTTTAAGAATTTTCCACAGTTTGTTGTGATCCACACAGTCAAAGGCTTTGGCATAGTCAATAAAGCAGAAGTAGATGTTTTTCTGAAACTCTCTTGCTTTTGCAATGATCCAACGAATGTTTGCAATTTGATCCCTGGTTCCTCTGCCCTTTCTACATCCAGCTTGAACATCTGGAAGTTCATGGTTCACATATTGCTAAAGCCTGGCTTGGAGAATTTTGAACAATTACTTTGCTAGAGTGTGAGATGAATGCAATTGTGTGGTAGTTGGAACATTCTTTGGCATTTCCTTTCTTTGGGATTGGAATAAAAACTGACATTTTCCAGTCCTGTGGCCACTGCTGAGTTTTCCAAATTTGCTGGCACATTGAGTGCAGCACTTTCACAGCATCATCATTTAGGTTTGAAATAGCTCAACTGGAATTCCATCACCTCCACTAGCTTTGCTTGTAGTGATGCTTCCTAAGGCCCACTTGACTTTTCACTCCAGGATGTCTGGCTGTAGGTAGGTGATCACAGCATCATGATTATCTGGGTCGGTAAGATATTTTTGTATAGTTCTTCTGTGTATTCTTGTCATCTCTTCTTAATAGCTGTATATAGTCAGCAAAAACAAGACAGGGAACTGACTATGGCTCAGATCATGAACTCCTTATTGCAAAATTCAGACTTGAATTGAAGAAAGTAGGGAAAACCACTAGACCATTCAGGTATGACCTAAATCAAACCCCTTACAATTATACAGTGTAAGTGACAAATAGATTCAAGGGATTAGATTTGATAGACAGAGTCAAAGTGCCGGAAGAACTATGGACGGAGGTTTGTGACATTGTACGGAAGGCAGTGATCAAGACCAGTCCCAAGAAAAAGAAATGCAAAAAGGCAAAATGATTGTCTTGAGGAGGCCTTACAAAGAGCCGAGAAAAGAACAGAAGCTAAAGACAAAGAAGAAAAGGAAAGATATACCCATCTGAATGCAGAGTTCCAAAGAATAGCAAGGAGAGATAAGAAAGCCTTCTTCAGTGATCAATGCAAAGAAATAGAGGAAAACAACAGAATGGGAAAGACTAGAGATTAATTCAAAGTTATACCAGATTCCAAATACTTAAATAATCATTCAGATTTTTATAGCCCCCACAAAAAAACAAAAAACAAAAAACAACCAAACAACCCTGTCAATCATGGAACAATATTACCTAAACATAGTATCTTCATTTTTATAGCCTTTCTTTTGTTTATACAGCATTACCATCCCAGACAATCCTGTTCCACAGCTCATGTGACTCCTCATAAAACCAGCTCACTTTGATACACTCCCCTTGAAGGGCCATAATATTGTCAGTAGCACACACTTCAGTACTTAATCATATACAGTCATATTTTAAATTTTTATGTGTATTATAGCTTGTCTCCCAAAATAGACCCTCAGTTCCTTAAGGAGAGGGACCATGTCAGATGCTTGTATCAGCAAAAGCAACTCAGTGAAGAGGCAAAGGACTTGTATTCTACCTAAGTGTTGGTTCTTACTAGTTTTGTTACCTTGAACAAATCACTGAACATTTGAGTCTGTGCTTCACTGAAAAATATAAAAGTTTAGTGGTTAAGAATACAGGTCTGAAAAAAAAAAAAAAGAATACAGGTCTGGAATCACCCTAACTAGATTTTAATACATACACTGCTACTTACTAACTGTATGATCTTGTGTAAATCTCTTAACCTCTTTCTAACTCAGTTTCTTTATCTGCAAATTAGGAATAATAATGACATTTTCATAGTGTTGTAAAGATTAAATGTGCTAAGACATGTAAATTGTTTAGAATGGTGCCTGATATGGTATAACTGCCCAATAAATCTTGGCTGTTATTATGATTTTTAAAAAGAAGAAAAGGAAAAGAAATAAGAGAAATAATTAATCATTTTCCCTTCTGTACTTTAAGAGCAGTTTGATGAAAACTACTACTCTTGATGAGGTTCCCAGGTGGTGCTAGTGGTAAAAATTTGCCCACCGTTGAAGGAGACATAAGAGATGCGAGTTCGATCCCTGGGTCAGGAAGATCCCTTGGAGAGGGCATGGCAACCCACTCCAGTATTCTTGCCTGGAAAATTCCATGGACAGAAGAGCCAGGCAGGCTACAGTATATAGGATTGCAAAGAGTCAGACACGACTGAAGCGACTTAGCACGCACCCAAGCACGCCCTACTGGTGATCTTGTTTCCAACCTGATCGAGACCTTCAGTCCACTGACCCTATCATTTTTACAATATTCATCCGCCCTCATATCCTCATTTCCTTTCTTGTACAGTTTAGTTTCCACAGCCTCATAATCACTCTCTTACAAAGAGTCAAGTCCCTTGCCTCTCTTTCCCTTATACCAACTTAGAAAACCCCTAGTCTTCACTTTGTATAGGTACACTAAAAGTGAAAATGTTAGTCGTTCTGTCATGTCTGGCTCTTTGTGACCCCATGGAGGGTAGCCCGCCAGGCTGTCCATTAAATTCTCCAGGCAAGAATACTGGAGTGGGTGGCCATTCTCTTCTCCAGGGGGTCTTCCCAACACAGGGATCCAACCTGGGTCTCCTGCATTGCAGGAGGATTCTTTACCATCTGCTCCACCAGGAACTCATAGGCGTAGATGTACACTAGAACAATTAAAGATTATTTGGAAAAAAAATTCACCCAGCCATTCTGAATGAGCTCACTTCAAATTATGACCATAAATTTTACATGGGCATCCAACTTTGACAGATGATAATAGTAATTCATTTTAATATCCTTTTACTAAAAAGGATTTCCTCATTCTTCAAGACATTTGACACCTCCCTTCAAATTTTTGATACTCATCCCCTACCCGCTGTCAGAAAATTAATATAAATAGAGAAGAAAAACCCTCATCTTCCACCACCAATTCTAACATCTAACTGGCATCAGTTCAGTTCAGTTCAGTTCAGTCACTCAGTCGTGTCCGACTCTTTGCGACCCCATGAATCACAGCACGCCAGGCCTCCCTGTCTGTCACCAACTCCTGGAGTTCACCCAGACTCACGTCCATTGAGTCAGTGATGCCATCCAGCCATCTCATCCTCTGTCGTCCCCTTCTCCTCCTGCCCCCAATCCCTCCCAGCATCAGAGTCTTTTCCAATGAGTCAACTCTTCGCAGGAGGTGGCCAAAGTACTGGAGTTTCAGCTTTAGCATCATTCCCTCCAAAGAAATCCCAGGGCTGATCTCCTTCAGAATGGACTGGTTGGATCTCCTTACAGTCCAAGGGACTCTCAAGAGTCTTTTCCAACACCACAGTTCAAAGGCATCAATTCTTCAGCACTCAGCCTTCTTCACAGTCCAACTCTCACATCCGTACATGACCACTGGAAAAACCATAGCCTTGACTAGACGGACTTTTGTTGGCAAAGTAATGTCTCTGCTTTTGAATATGCTAACTGGCATAAGTACCTACAAACTTTGCCTTCCTCTCTATTGCAGTAGAGGAACCATCCTGGCTTCTAACACCAACTCCTCCAATTGTGCTCTTGGTTCTATTCTCTTTTACTGAGTTATCTTTTTTCTTTCCTGCATCATCATTTTCTCTCTTTTTACCAAGATTATTTCCTTTGGCAAACAAACATTTCATAGTCTCTTTCCTTATCATTCATATATATATTTTTAATGTCACATCTTAAAAAAAATCCTCTTTAACTCATTTCTCCCTTCAGCTAGTGCACCTCCATTTTTCTATGTACTGTCATAGCAAAAATCTTCAAAAGAGCTCACTGTGTCCACCATCTCACATCCCACTGGGCATTCTCTTCTCAAAATACTCTGATCAGGTTTTCATACATAATATTCCAGGGAAACCACTTCTATCGAGGTTATCGATCTACATTTAATTAAGCTAATGGTCAATTCTGTTCTCATCTTACTTGACACTTTCCAAAGCAAAAGATGATACTTAGTACATATTCATTTAAAAAATAGTTTTATAGTCAGTGTATCATTACAACTTAGAGTAGCCTTCATACAGTTGGGAAAGATCCTACTGTAATACAAATAGTAGAATGTCAGAATATTTTAAGACTTCATCATTTACATATCTTTTGTTTTATTAATATCTAGTATAAGCTTTCCAATTCCTTACTCTGTCACCTAAACTCTGTCACGTAAAAATATTAACTTTGTCACCTAAATACTTTGTCACATAAAAATATTAATTTATAAACTTCTTGGAAGTCTGATATGAATATATTTTTATATAATGAGAAAACAGTGAATTTTCTTAATAATTTATTATGCTAAACTCTGAAATACTTTTAAAAATAAATTTTTAAAAAATACAAATAAAATATACCTCTTGTCCATGGCCTCCTAAACTTATTATCAATAACATTTGCAGGATAATTGTCATCTTGATATAAACATGAAGGGATCCGAAGCAATAAAGTATTTTTCCACAACTTCTTTCTAACTACACTCTGTGTAAGAAAGATTATGAAATCTTTTAGTATATATTGAATTTAAAATATTTATCTGTCATATTCCAGAATATTAAAATTCTCTATTGTTTCAAATTTATTTTATTTTCATTTAAAGGTAATACATGTTCACTATAAAATATCTAACACATAACCACATAACTGAAAAAGTCATGGTCCCTGCTGCTGCTGCTGCTAAGTCACTTCAGTCGTGTCCGACTCTGTGCGACCCCATAGACGGCAGCCCACCAGGCTCCCCTATCCCTGGGATTCTCCAGGCAAGAACACTGGAGTGGGTTGCCATTTCCTTCTCCAATG
The DNA here is from genome assembly GCF_003369695.1 of Bos indicus x Bos taurus. NCBI lineage: Eukaryota > Metazoa > Chordata > Mammalia > Artiodactyla > Bovidae > Bos > Bos indicus x Bos taurus. The sequence continues at coordinate 101,179,853 of NC_040083.1, forward strand.
CATGAAAGTGAAAAGTGAAAGTGAAGTCACTCAGTCGTGTCCAACTCTTAGCGACCCCATGGACTGCAGCCTACCAGGCTCCTCTGTCCATGGGATTTTCCAGGCAAGAGTACTGGAGTGGGGTGCCATTGCCTTCTCCGCATGGTCCCTAGTGATATCAATAAGTCTGGTATATTTTCCTACATACTTAATTTTCTAGATTAGGCTAAATTGTCTATGTGTGTTTGATTAAAAAAAATGGGATCATATCATTTATACACCATTTAGCAAAGTGCTGTTTTTCACTTTTAATATGGCTATCTTTTGTTTTCTACATCTTTGCACTGTTTCACTTGTGACATCCAGCAAACATGTTACTAAATTTTAAAAAATCTAATAATTAAAATTTAAAAGGATGTTAAATCAGTTAAGTAAGCATGTAAATAAAAATTCTCTGTGCTTGGTTCTGCCTTTACTTTCCAGCTTTATTTCCCACTACTCTTTAATACTAAGTGTAGTCTTTAAATAGAGCAATCACTACCCTCTTAACATTTAGTGGTCACTTCCTCATCAACAAGATGCCTCTGAAAAATGCCCTGCTACTCTTCTCTAGCTGTCAAAATTCTATTCACCTTTCAAGGCTCATCTTAAGCAAATTTCCTCAGTGACTCCCAACCTGTCACAGAATTCATTATCTATGTATTTGGACAAATGATAGTTTCTTTCATTATTTCCCAAGAGTTTTATGTTTGCTGAAGGCTTAATAACATATTAAATAAGAGGCCCTCATTATCTAAGAATAAATAGTATAAAGAAAAGATGAGTTAAGTAATTCATAAAAAATGAGGACAAAAGTTTCATAGTCAAAAGTCAAAGGTTCATAGTCAAATGGAATATTACCTAAAAAACAAAATAAAGTCATAAAAATTAAAATTTATTTTAATTAAATTTTGTTTGTATTTAGCTTATAACTACTTTGTGATAATTTCCCTCAAAACTGCATTATACGATGATATGCGTGATACTAGTCATTACTTCACCTGTGATCATAAAGAAGATATTTCTAGAAAATATTTGAGGATTTAATCGAAATTTCCCAAGGCATCTCTGACTCCTTGGATATTCAAACCTTTCTCTTTGTCTTACCTGTTATCTGATCTAATTTTGTCATATTTTCATCTGATAATAGCTTTACCTGTTATTTGAGTGATTCTTCAACACTGTTTTCACGAACTTTACAAAAGCCTGTATCTTTTGCAAGATTTGCCATTGATTAGTATATTTGTACTGTATCATGGGGGTGTGGTACACCAGTGGGAAACTAAGATATCATGGGCAAGGATAAAAGTCTGAGGAAGTTTGAGTATAGACTAATTTTTCAAGTGGATAATACATTCATAAATATATCTGTGTAACAATGACCTCTGATTCCCTACCACGTATGTGGTACATATGCCTCCCTTGCAATGATACATTTGCCTCCCTGTTATGATGGAATAATAAGATGGTAAGACCTATGAACTGGTGTGTGACAATTATTCTAATTAGTTTCTTAACAATGTACCTGGTTTGAATTTTAGCTTTGTACAAGGTATTTAACTTCTCTAGACATCATTTTTCTAACCTGTAAAACTGTAAAACCTGTGTAATAATAGTATCTTCCTCATGGAGTAGTTATGATCATCAAAATGACATAATCCATCAAGAGTAAGTGATCAAATGATATAATTAATCAAAATAGTAAGGGACTAATAAATACTGTTACAGTCATTTCATCATAGAGATAACTTGAATTGTTTTTTCCCCATTCCTGCTGAGAAAAATCACTCAAGGTCATCCATAAAAGCAGCCCAAACTTGCTAACAGTTTCCACTTTTTTCCCATTGACAGCCTCAATTTCACATTAAATTGGCAACAATTTCCTCCCCAAATAGTTTTTTTAAGGTATATTAAAACTGGAAAGTAGTTTTTAGTGCGTTTCAAAGTAAGACTAAGGATTACTCTAAGGGCTACTAAAAAGTGATCATAATATATAGTGCATGTAGATAACACTTTCATATCATAATTCTTAGTAATCAGGTCATGATCTAATAACACTCTACCTCATTCAAATAATCTATTGCACAATATTTGAATGCTGGAAACATATCTTCTTTCTTTGGAAGCAGTAGAAATTTCACATCTGGAAATATAAAAATTAAAAATAAATATTTGGTAGAATAGCAAAGCTAGGAGCAGAAAACCATTCTTAGTCACAAAACATTGGCTCATTCATTTTTTAAAAAGGCTTTGAATGATAAAAATTTAACTATGAAAATAACATGACTATGATTTAAATCTAATATGAAAATAATATATACATTGGTATAAAATTATTCATATATTTTTCATATTATTTTATCCATACAATCCTAGTTGGTGGATTGAAATATATTTAATATCATCATTTTGTTGCAAAAGAGGCTGAGGTTCACAAGACTAATAGAGTGGTTTTCTCATGATAATCATATTTCTTAAGTGAACCAAGGGCAAAACTGTGCTGAAGCAGTGGAGCAGAATTTGGAAAATCCCACTCTCTAAGAAAATATAAAGTGAAATCATTCAGTTGTGTCCAACTCTTTGTGACCCCATGGACTGTAGCCTACCAGGCTCTCATCTCATCCATGGGATTTTCCAGGCAAGAATACTGGAGTGGGTTGCCATTTCCTTTTTCAGGGGATCTTCCCGACCCAGGGATCGACCCCAGGTCTCCCGCATTGTAGGCAGATGCTTTACCATCTGAACCACCAGGGAAGTCCCAAGAAAATAAAAAGCCTTAAGTTAAGTTCCCTTTTAGTTAGTTCATATGGAATAAAGCAACTATAGTATATTATTTTTAGGTCATTGGGTCATTATTAGTAAATCAAAAAATTCACCTAATGAAGTAAAATTTTTTTCTTTTCTTTTCCAGTATGGTTTATCCCAGGATATTGAATATAGTGCTCTGTTCTATATAGTAAGACCTTGTTGTTTATCCATCATATACATAATAGTTTAGGATGGATAAACTATTTAATAGCTTAGAATGGATAAACCAGTTAATAGTTAAACTATTAAACTATCTAATAGTTTGGGATGGATACACCAGTCAATTCTAAAAAAAGGAAATCAGTCTTGAATATTCATTGGAAGGACTGATGCTGAAGCTCCAATACTTTGGCCACCTGATGTGAAAAACTGACTCATTTGAAAAGACCCTGATACTGGGAAAGATTGAGGGCGGGAGGAGAAGGGGATGACAGAGGATGAGATGGTTGGATAGCATCACTGACTCGATGGACATGAGTTTGAGCAAGCTCTGGGAGTTGGTAATGGACAGAGAAACCTGGCATGCTACAGTCCATGGGGCCACAAAGAGTTGGACACAACCGAGCGACTGAACTGAATTGATACATAATAGTAATAGTAATAGTACATCCATTAGTCCTAGATAGTCCCAATAAGTAAACTTTTGAAAGCTGAATAAGTCCAAGAAGTTTCAAGAATCAGAAGAATTAGAGCTCAGAAAGTTTACTCTAAGACATAGTCCAGTTTATCAGAAAGTTCTTAGCATTTTGATCAATCATTTAAAATATTGTAGGGAATTCAGATATAAACTAGTTTTCATACACTAGTATTTTGTCAATAAGCTTTCAGTGAATGAAACATATATTTTAATTCAAATGGTCTTGCCTTGGTTTCATTATCATTCTGTTTGATATCTTTTTATCAATATAAAATTATTAATTTAATATAATAAATTATACAATTATAATTATATTATCAATATAATAAATTATCATTATCAATTTGTCTGAGGTTTACCTATTTCCAAATGGTAAAAGTGCTCACCAGGACTCATCTATATTAATTGGTTATAAACTATTCCTATTTTCAGTTATTATCAAGTGAACATCCTTAACTACTTAACTACTGGGTTAAAAACCTAAGAGCAGACTTCTTAATAGAGAGTAAAATCATTTCATTTCACTAATGAGTCAGAAGACATTTTGGATATTACAGTAAGTGCTCCAATGAAAACAAACCCCATAAGCTATCTGAATATTTTAAATATTGTTAGATCCTGATATCAACAAATGTGAGGAATACAGAGTGTCAGGGCCCTCTCTCGCACTTAGCTAAACAATGCCAACATAGCATCTTCTAACTGGTGATTACTTCTCTGGAAATATTTCCAACCATTGTACTTTTGTACCTTTTCCATACACTGTATCACTGATAGCTGAAGCAAATATGGATTCTAGAATTTATACTTCCTGATACTGCACTTTCAGAAAAAATTATCTGATTATGCCTGATACCAGAAAAAGTTAAGAATCACAATTCTACCTAATTTATCCATTCAAGTTATTGTCGGCATTTTTCTTAAATGTTCCTTTCTTATGAAGCCTATATTCCATCAACTTCAGATTCATCACTCCTATCAACTACCTTAAATAATAATTACTTTTGTATTGAAGCTAACCATTTAAGTCCATGCTAGACACATAGTAATTAAAAAAACCGTTGCCAATTACATTTATAAAATTTCTTTCATCTATCAACTGTGTTTTACTGCATTACAGATATCTGTATCCATCTCATAGTGGTGGGTGGATAGGGAGAGAGAAACTGGCTTACTTCTAAAATCCAAGACAAGGGGGAAAACAAGCAAATCATGGTTAGAGAGAAAGTATTTTAAAAACTCAGAGTTTGAATTGCAGTAATTACTGAAGTAGTTTTCCTTACCTGTTTCTAAAAATTTTATCTCTCCTGTCCTTCCTCCTGTCAAGAGGCCAAAATGAAAATGCTTCCTCCTGTCACTGGGCCAAAATGAAAATACATGCAAATCATTAGGTCAGGGTCTTACGCACAATGTTAGAGAAGTTAGGTTTTTCAACATTTTTTCCACCCAGCTTTACTGAGCAGAATTGACAAGTAACAACTATGTATTTATAGTGTACAAATATACAGTGGAATATTATTCTCAAGACTACTTAAGATCACACACTGCTGAGTAATCTCCCACAGCCTCAGGCATCGGGAGACTTCTCCCCTTACTTCCTTGCACAAAGACCACACTTTCACCATGTCAAATGGTAGAGGAGGTAAGGTTCACGTATATTCTCAAGTTGTTTAATTTACTCAGCCTAATTAGGGCTAGAAATCCTATTGGCCTTTCTGTTCCATTCTCATCCTGTGTTCTCGCCCAGTCAGGTTCAGTGGACTCTTGTTCTGGGGTCTTATACCCACAGGGCCACGTGAGCCGGACCTCACAGATCTGTTTTCCAGAGAGCTGCCATACACTAGCCCCATCCAGCTCTTGTCTTCCCCTCAGCTCAAGAATACCTTGCGTAACGCCTCTCTCCAGCTTCTCAGGAAATTGCCTACTACCCGTCTTCGCAAGAGAAAATTCCCGCCCACTGGACACGTGACCTCTGACCTTGGACTCAGTGCTTCCATTGGCTAGCCAAGCCAGGCCACGCCCTACTTCGTCCTGTCATCCTGTCCCTCGGGCAGCGGGGCCTTCTGCAGTCCTGGCCTCACAAGGTGACGGCCGAAGCAGGGACATGGTTAACGCAGAGGTCCTCACGGGTGAGCAGACTTTCTCCACACACGCTGAACGGTGACAGTGAAGATGGTGGCGGGAACCCCGATGGAGCCTGTGTGAAAAGTTGCGACGACCAAAGTCTGTGATTCTTTGGTGTGGCTGCTCCTGAGGTGGCAGGGCCTGATGAGGACGACGGCAGAAGCGTCCCAGAGGGCAGATTGAGAGGATTTAGCAACCACATTCAGGGAAAGAGGAAAGCAAATGGGAGGAGGCAAACATGACTTTAAACATGCCTGACTAGGTGTTGGTCGTGCCTCAATGGACGAACATTCGGGGAAGGGCAGGAAGATGATGAGTTATAATTGGGAAACGCAAAGTGTATGCCTTGATTCCCAGGTGGCTCAGTGGTAAAGAATCCTCCTCCAATGCAGGAGACACCACGGATTCGATCCCTGGGTCTGCAAGATCCCCTGGAGGAGAGCATGGCAACCCATTCCAGCATTCTTGCCTGGAGAACCCCATGGACAGAGAAGCCTGGCGGGCTACAGTTGCACAGAGTCTGACACAACTGAAGCGACTGAGCATGCATAGTTATACCTTGATTAGCAGCCACCTTTTCACCAACAGACTCTTTTAGAAGTTTCTAGACCCACCCCAGAGGAAGAAGACTTATCACTTTCTCTCTGTTTCTTAACTTCTGAGTTCCTTCCTGTGACATAGCTTGGCATTAGATTCCTTCCCAGAAGATTGCAAGCACTTACATTTATTTATTTTCCTAACACATGGGTTCTTTTAAAGTTATTATTGAAATACTAATGAAAGGTGAGTGATTAAGCCACATTAAGTTGCCTTCATTCTATTTTGTACAGGTTGGTGCAGTTTGCTACAGTGTTATGTTTTAATGTTTAACAAGAATCAGGTTGAAGATGTTCATCTGGCATTGAGATACATTAATTATTTGCATTCTTGGCTATATACCTTTTATTAGAACCAATTTTAATTTGAGTAATTTTGCAAAAATTACAAAAGTAACACATAATTATACTCAGTGTAGCCAGTAAAACTATCCAAAGATTGATACAGAAAAAGTAGTCTTTATTACCACCCCCAACTCCCAGGTAGATGATGTTAACATCTGGGGTGTATCTTTTCACACTTTCCTGCATGTTCATACCAATTTATACAGACATGCATACACAAAATAGGTTGGCCAATTATATAAAAATGGGTAACTTATTTTCCTTCCTAAGCAATACATCTTGAACAACCTTCCAGATCAAGATAAACAGATTCAACTCATTTTTAAACAGTCACGTATTTCATAGGAAGGCTGTACCATAATTTATCCAAACATTCTACTACTAATGGATTTTAACAGATTGTTTCCAGTTTTTTACCTTGAAAATAATGCTGCAGTAAGAATTCTTGGACATATGATATTGAATATTATTACTGCTATTTCTATGGTATAGATTTGTATTATTTTTCTGACTCACATAATGACAGCATTTCAAACTTAATAGATGTTGCCAATTTACTTTACAAAAACTTGTGGCATTTTATGTTAGCAGTGCCTGAGAGAAACCATTTTCCTAAATATGCAACAGAAATGAATATATTGCTCTTTAAATATATTTGCTGGACTTCCCTCATACCTCAGTTGGTAAAGAATTAACCTGCAATGCATGAGACCCCTGTTCAATTCCTGGGTGGGGAAGATCCATTGGAGAAGGGATAGGCTACCCACTCTAGTATTCTTGGGCTTCCCTTGTGGCTCAGCTGGTAAACAATCTCCAGCAATGCAGGAGACCTGGGTTTGATCCCTGGGTTGGGAAGATCCCCTTGAGAAGGGAAATGCTACCCACTCCATTATTCTGGCCTGGAGAATTCCATGGACTGTATAGTCCATGGGGTCACAAAGAGTTGGACACAACTGAGTGACTTTCCCTTTCAAATATATTTGCTGATCTGATGCATGAAAAATACTATCTTGTTTAATTTGCATTTCTCTGATTGCTGCTGAGATTAAGTACTTTTTAGAAGTTTATGAAACCTTTTGGATTTCTTCTTCCAGGAACTAATTGCCTAAGTATTATGTGTATGTGATCTGGCAACTTTAAAAAGTTCATTTTCATTGGAGTATAGTTGTTGTACAGTGTTGTGTTAGTTTCTGCTGTACAGCAAAGTGAATCAACTGTTCAGTTCAGTTCAGTCGCTCAGTCGTGTCCCACTCCTTGCAACCCGTGAACTGCAGCACACCCGGCCTCCCTGTGCATCACCAACTCCCAGAGTCCACCCAAACCCATGTCCATTGAGTCGGTGATGCCATCCAACCATCTCATCCTCTGTCGTCCCCTTCTCCTGCCCTCAGTCTTTCCCAGCATCAGGGTCTTTTCCAATGAGTCAGCTCTTCACATCAGGTGGCCAAAGTATTGGAGTTTCAGCTTCAACAACAACTATAGGTGTATACATATATATATCTCCCCCCTTTTTTGGATTTCCTTCCCATTTAGATCATCACAAAGCGTTGAGTAGAGTTCCTTGTGTCATGCAGTAGGTTCAAGCCATTTTTCTATTGAGTAGGTTGTCTTTTATAAGATCTAAAATATAGGTATATTAGTTAATATCAAATCTAGCTAAGTAAAAAACAGAAAATTCCAAAATAATATAAAACTTACTTCTCTTTCATGTAAATGAAATATAGAAGCAAAAGTTTCAAAACTGATATGGCAGCTGTTTCCACAAAGTCTTCAGGGACTTACCTTCCAGCTCATTACACTGAACTTCCTAGGTTGTGACCCTTGTTTTCCTGGTCTCAGGTGACAATATCTGCCTTTTCAGGCAGCAAGATTGAGGAAGGAATGAAAAAGAGGAGAGACGAAGGGTACAATGTTTCCTTATATAATCTGTAATTCAAATCATGAAATATTATGTTTATGTAGAAAAGTCCATAAGACAATGTATAGTTTAAAAATTATTTTAAAGAAACAGCCATGCAAACTCCACTCAGAAACAGAGCATTACAAGAATTTCAGGAGCTCTCTGTTTTCTTTTCTAATCACAATTCTCCCTACAGGAAACATCCTCCTAGATCTAGAGATTACTATAATCCTGACTTTATGATAATCATTGCCTTGCTTTTCTTTAGAGTTTCACCCAAGTACATACTTCTAAATGATCCAGTTTTGCCTATTTTTCAAATCTTACTGTTTGTGTTAGCTTGGTTCTTGCTTCTTCTATTCAGTGGGTGTTGTTGTATGTATATATATTAATTCAATTTCATTGTTGAATTACTGCCATCATATAAATATACCTCACTTGTTTATCCATTCTACTATTGATGGACCTTTGGATTGTTAGTTTTGGGAAATTACAAATAATGCTGCTATCAACATCCTTGTATGTTTATCTTAGTACATATATACCTTTCTCTAGGATATAAATTTAGGAATGAATTTCTTGATTATTGAGAAATGTGTATATCTTCATTTTTATTAAATAATGCCAAACTGCTTTTCAAAATGATTGTACCAATTTATGTTCCCACCAGCAGCATTTGAAAGTTCCTGTTGCCCTGTATTCTCACTGACCCTTATCAATTTCATTCTGTTTGAGAATCTGGTACATATCTAGCTGTCTCTTCAGGAAGATTTCCATAAGCTGCCATGTGACATCTCTGTTTACACCTCATTGACCATGCCCTAGTCACGTGGTAAGTCCTATCTGTAATAAAGGTTAGAAAATTCAGGTTTTACTCTGGACTGTCATCTGCACAGTCACAACTTGGAGATTTTTTTTATTAAAATAAGGAGAGAACAAATTTGGGGACATACATAGTAGTCTCTGCCACATTAATAATTATTTAAAAATAGCTAACTTTTATTGAGTACTCACTGTGTGACAAACACTATTATAAACAATTTGCCACTCTTTATAAACTAGATACCATATTACAAACTCCAATTTACAGATAAGAAAACTGGGACACTGAGAACTTAAGTATCTAATTAATTTATTAATGAGTAGTGTTAAGCTAAAAAGTACGAGACAGAATTGCAAACCCAGGTAGTCTGGTTCAGAATCCAGACTTTTAGCTAGGCCATACATTCTTTAGAAGGAATATTTGTTCTTGGTCTGCTATATGTTTTGCAAGGATTCTCTCCCTGCTTATCTTTGGGAAATTTATAGAAGTTTTCTTTTATATCTACATTGGATTTTACCACATCTGAATCATCTATATTTTATCTCAGTTGTTAATGTTTCTGCATCATTTCTAAAATTATGCATATAAGAGAATCTTAGGAAAATTAGTTTTCCCTCTAAGTTTTAATTCACCATTATTTGCACCACTACTATTTTGAATCTAGGTGGAAATAAATGCTTAGACACACTTGAATATAAACTAAGTTGATAAGCTATAAAGGAAGGCGGGGGAACTCCCCTTCTATCTAGATTAATTCCACACTTCTGTGGAAATCTCCTATGATGATGTTAAGCTTCATTGTTGCAGTCATGCTGTGCTGTTGAGGCCATAGCAATAATGTTTAATGTTTTTCAGAACATACTTTATATGCCAGGCCCAGTATGGAAGCACTGAAAAGGCAAAAAATAAGGAAAAAATCTTTAATAAGCTCACAAATCCTTGTCTGAAGTTATTTTTCATCTCTTCGGATAATTCTGTACACTGTTGCCAGGATGATGTTTCTAAAACAACTTACTGAGAATATAATTCTGTTATATACTCTTTCATCTTTCTTTTATTTTTTTCAAATTTTATTTTATTTTTTAACTTTACAATATTGTATTGGTTTTGCCATATATCGAAATGAATTCGCCACAGGTGTTCCTGTGTTCCCCATCCTGAACCCTCCTCCCTCCTCCCTCCCCATACCATCCCTCTGGGTTGTCCCAGTGCACCAGCCCCAAGCATCCAGTATCATGCATCGAACCTGGACTGGCAACTCGTTTCTTACATGATATTCTACATGTTTCAATGTCACTCTCCCAAATCTTCCCACCCTCTCCCTCTCCCACAGAGTCCATAAGACTGTTCTATACATCTGTGTCTCTTTTGCTGTCTCGTACACCAGGTTATTGTTACCATCTTTCTAAATTCCATATATATGCGTTAGTATACTGTATTTATGTTTTTCCTTCTGGCTTACTTCACTCTGTATAATAGGCTCCAGTTTCATCCACCTCATTAGAACTGATTCAAATGTATTCTTTTTAATGGCTGAGTAATACTCCATTGTGTATATGTACCACAGCTTTCTTATCCATTCATCTGCTGATGGACATCTAGGTTGCTTCCATGTCCTGGCTATTATAAACAGTGCTGCGATGAACATTGGGGTACACGTGTCTCTTTCCCTTCTGGTTTCCTCAGTGTGTATGCCCAGCAGTGGGATTGCTGGATCATAAGGCAGTTCTATTTCCAGTTTTTTAAGGAATCTCCTCCACACTGTTCTCCATAGTGGCTGTACTAGTTTGCATTCCCCACCAACAGTGTAAGAGAGTTCTCTTTTCTCCACACCCTCTCCAGCATTTATTGCTTGTAGACTTTTGGATCGCAGCCATTCTGACTGGCGTGAAATGGTAAAATCTGAAATCCTTAACATGGAACAGCTATTCACTCAACCCCATTTACATTGGAACCTCGAACCACTTGCCATTCTCTGAACATCCCCCACATCCTCCCGCTCCCAAGTCATTGTTCCTGCTGTTTTATTTTGTTTTCTAATCACAGGTTGAAGCAAAGCAAAGTGAAGTCGCTCAGTTGTATCCGACTCTTTGTGACCCCATGGACTGTAGCCTACCATGCTCCTCCATCCATGGGATTTTCCAGGCAAGAGTACTGGAGTGGGTTGCCATTTCCTTCTCTAGAGGATCTTCCCTACCCAGGGATTGAACCTGGGTCTTCCGCATTGTAGGCAGACGCTTTACCTTCTGAGCCACCAGGGAAGTCTGTTTTATCTTGTTTTCTAATCACACATTGAACCCTATTTATTCTATAAGGTTCAGTTTAGATGTTTCCACCTCCCATTGATAATATTGGAATTGCTATGACTAAAGTCACTGAGTCATGTCTGTCTCTTTTGTGACCCCATGGACTGTAGCCTGCCAGGTTCCTCTGTCCATGGAATCTCCCAGGCAAGAATACTAGAGTGGGTTGCCATTTTTTTCTCCAGGGTATTTTCCCAACCCAGGGATCGAACCTGCGTCTCCTGAACTGGCAGGAGGATTCTTTATCACTGAGCCAAAAGGGAAGCACAATCTTGGAACTGGTTGTTACCTTTTCCACACTTAGAGTTGTCGTCAACATCCTGCTTTAGGAAATTTTCATGCTTTGCATTAAATTTGTTTTGTGTCTGCTTCCCCAACAGACCACAGGCTTCTTGAGATGATAGACCATGGACCTTGTCTTAATTATATACTTTGTAACTAGTACAGTGCTCCATCTGGAGTAAGGTCTGAAATGAATATTTAATTCAGTTAAAATCTGGCACTAGGTTATTTTGAAATAATAGCTATCAAGATTTTGTTTGTTATTCATTTTTAGGTTTTCTATGTTTTTGTAAGAGCACTAATGTGTATGAAATATTACAGCTACACACACACCAGCCAAAGTGAGCATGGTATGACTATGGCAGATAATCATCTTGAAACAGAATTGCAGATTAGTCTGAAACTGATCATGAAGAAAATCTGGATATACGGAATGAAATAACATTGCATAAATGTGTTGCATAAGTAGCTTATTGTCTTGCATTTGCAAATTTATGGGTGTAGCCTCACATACTATCTTTTGATCAGCAAGGAACTACTTCACATAAATAGATTGAGTCCAAACATTTTAGCACAACATATGTCATCTAATTAAACTAGTAATAGTGCTAGAAGAGAGCTGCGGTAGTATCGGCATGTAAAGAGATTTTCACAAGTATGGAAGAGAAATCTAACCTTTCATATTCATGTAGTTTACTCTGTTTTCACATAAAGAAGCCAAATGTTATTGTAGCTTATATTTGCAACATTTGTCTCTGGAGACACTCTTAGTATTTTTCTGTTCCACATATCCAACTTCTGAACGTTTTTCTAAGTATGAGCTGTCTCATATCACACATGCTCCCTGGCTCTTTCACACACTGAAAATTCACAAAAGCTGTGTTTCTGGCCAAGGTGAAAACTTTATCCATGCTTATACTTGACTCCATACCCTCCAAAGGAGACACAGGCGGGTGTAAACAGTTATGCTGTTGTCCTTTTCCTTGGGGAAAATGAAAAAGCTAACTCTATACTTTAACATAAGCCTGGGTAACGTTTACCCTAACACCTTTCATATTGTTACCAAACCAAACTTGGATCCTTACTTACTTGCCTTAGTGCAGTAAAGCCTATCTACGGACACCAGGTTGTGGTGAAGAAAAGTGCAGCATTTATTGCAGGGTGGCCAAGCAAGTTGTTCAGGACAGCTAGTGCTCAAAAAAGCCAGAACTCCTCCCGCCTCCCCCTGCCCCCAGGGGTTTCAGCAAGGCATTTAAAAAGGCAAGGTGAGGGAGGGACATCCCAAGGTATGTGATCAGTTTGTGCACAGTTCTCTGATTGGTTGATGGTAACAGGGTGATGTCACATGGGTTAACATTATTGATTCTTAGGCACCAGTAGGTTGGGGGCTACATGCTTATGATCATCAAGTAATTAATTTCTTCCATTTGGGGGTGATTTTAGCATCTATACAACAACTCAGGAAATGTGCATCAGCTACTGTTATCTAAGTACTTCAGAGAGGATATGGGGGAGAAATCTGCCTGGGAAAGCCTCGTAAGGTTCTACTTAGTTACAGTATCTTATGGTCCAGTGAGTTTAAAATTTGCCCAAAATTACACAGGTAGGTCCAGAACACAAGTCTTCTGACTTCCACCCAGTGAGGTGTAATTGTTCAGTCACAGATTTGTCCATCATCTATTTTGAAGCACATATTATGTGGAGGAACCATGCTAGTTGGAGAGAGCAAATGATGCTACTCTATCAACGTGGCAGGGAAAATAAGACATTCACATCGATAATTAGTTATTCCCTGAGAAAATTAATGTCCTGAGAGGTATGGGAATATAAAAAGGAGATAATGCTGTATTAGTTTAACAAATAAAAATTGATTAGATAACTCATTTAGATATTTCACCAGATTAACCACAACTGTGGAAATCTAGCTGTTTGAACCACAAAAGCCATCACAGTATTACTATGTACCTAATGAAAAATGAACCAACTTATAAAATAAATAACTTCCTAAGGGCTAAATTTGCAAATTCAAGCTATAATTAGTTACAAGAAATGTCACAGATATCTATGGTAGTGTCATCCTTATAAAAGGTGGGAAAACCATTGCTTCTCTTATTCTCTCCAAAAGAAGTCTTAAAGTGGTCACGTATGGATGTGAGAGTTGGACTATAAAGCAGGATGAGTGCTGAAGAATTGATGCTTTTGAACTGTGGTGTTGGAGAAGACTCTTGAGAGTCCCTTGGACTGCAAGGAGATCCAAGCAGTCTATCCTAAAGGAAATCAGTCCTGAATATTCATTGGAAGGACTGATGCTAAAGCTGTAAGTCCAATACTTTGGCCACCTCATGCAAAGAACTGACTCATTGGAAAAGACCCTGTTACTGGGAAAAATTGAAGGCGGGTGGAGAAGGAGACTACAGAGGATGAGATGGTTGTATGGCATCACCAACTCGATGGACATGAATTTGAGCAACCTCTGAGAATTGGTGATGGACAGGGAAGCCTTTTGTGCTGCAGTCAATGGGGTTGCAAAGAGTTGGACACGACTTAGTGAACTGAACTGAACTGAATGTTGTTTGGGGTATCCTTGATTGTGTTTATACTGTATATTTTAAAAATAGAGAAGATAGGGCATTTAACTAAATTTGATAAAAAGGATATTACATTAATAGTTACATTTCCACATGTAGGAAAAATAATTTTATGGAAAACTGAGGGTAAGCTTTTCCCATAAGTCAAAAGATTTTATAAACAGCAATTCTCACCATTTCATATTTTATTTTCCTTATTTTTCTATTTATTTGAATATCTAATATTCATAGATATTCCCACCATCTAGAACTAGCAAATAATAAATTTTTGTATCAATTATTTCAATGAGGTTTTCTTTTGTTTTTTAGTAACAAGAGATGTAGTTAAAGTCTACTTTTTTAACCTATCTCTATCCTATTCCTCAACTTCACTTTCACACCACTTCATATTTTAACTTTAGACCCAGTCTTGTGCTTTAGGATATAAATTAACTTAACAAATAAATTTTTTAACACCTACTTTGTGCTCAGTATGTACAAAGTTAATGGGCATTTAATAAACTTGTATTACCTTTTATAGGAATAACAAAAAGAAAAATAGCTGGAAGCAAAAACAACTAACACTATTTGACCAGCTTCTCCTTTAAATAATTTCCTCTTTTGGCTTCTGTCTCACCTGTTCTGTACTTGGTCTCTCCATGATTTGAGGAAAAAATAAGAAAACTACAAAACAATCTCATTGGTTCCAATATAAATATATGCTATGCAACTTCATCTAGTCTTTCAATGCCAATTACCAGTTACTATTTCCCATCATTTTCTTTCTATCTATGTATCTATCTACCTACCTATCTATCTAGAGAGTCAATATGTGCCAGCAATGTTCTAGATGTGAGAAATAGCCTCAAACAAGACACTGTCCATATCTTTAGGCCCCTAATCATATTCCAACAACACCTAGACCAGAGGTATTTTTGTCTCCCAGGGGGCATTTAAGCATGTCTGGAGACATTTGTGGTTGTCCCAATGTGGGGAAAGTGTGCCACAGCCATCTAATAGGTAGGGGCCAAGATGCTGCTAAATATTCTAAAAAGGAAAATTAAGTCCCACACTTCCCTAAAAGAGAATAAATTATCCAGTCCAAAATATCAATAGTGCCCAGATTGAGAAATCTTGATCTAAACTAACTAAACTATTTCTACACTTTTATAGTTATATATATAAAACCTACTGCGTTCCTTGCAGATGATGTCACATTCTTCTTGAATTAGAAGCTGCGTTCCTTCACTTTTGTCTTTTTGTCTCAAAATGTCTTTGTAGCCTCATTTGGCATTTTCTTATTCTCTTCTTTCTATGGACAAATATTTCTCTTTTAAGACTATTTTCATTCAATATTTATGCCCTACCTTGTTCCCCAAATGATGCTACATACAAAAATGCATTCTGTATCACGGAATAAAGACAGATAAGAAATCAGGCAAAGAATACTATTCCCCTTGGATTCTTTTTCTCATCCCCACTCACCTCCTCCAGAATTTAGTTTGTAGCTTATTTCCTGTCATGTACATCTTCATTCTATCAGCCATACTGTATTTTCATTCTGTGTCCAAAATCTGCCTAATTATATTCTATCCTAAGATATTCTCTGAAACTGATTTTGATCTTCTTTTCAACTTTTCTGTATCCCCTAGGACTCCTAGACTGCAGTAGTTTTCTCCTGACTGTTCTCCTAGCCTCTGATCTAGGCTGCACAGTGCTTTAGAATTTAGATTATGTCTACTATTTCCATCAGAGCCCTTCAGTAGTCAGCCAGTGCTTATACATTATGACTATGCCATATCAATCATCTTTAATTTACAGGATGCTGTGCTTGGAACTTGACTTAAGTTAGTAGTATCTCCATCATACAGATGAAAAACTGAGGCTTAGAAAGATTTGTTTGTTGTTTAGGCACTAAGTCATGTCCGACTGTTTGTGACCCTTTGGATTATACCCCCTCAGGCTCCTCTGTCCATGGGATTTTTCAGGCAAGAATACTGGAGTGGATATTGCCATATCCAGGGGATCTTTCTGACCCAGGGATCGAACCCACGTCTCCTGCATTGGCAGGCAGATTCTTTACTGCTGAGGCACCCAGGAAGCCTCTTAGAGAAGTTAGGTGATGTCAGAATTATATAGCTAGGGAACACAGGGCCAGGATTCAAATCCACGGCAGTATTTTGTCAAAATTATACGTTTTACTGAACTTTTCCTTCCCTAAGGAATCACGTCCGAACTCCTTAGTTCAGCCTTCAGGATTCTGTGTGATCTGACTCCACACTTTTTCCAGTCACTGCTGACCTTCGTCTGTCCCATACTCTTGTTAAAGTACTGTTGTCTTCTTCATATTCTCATTGCTTTTCTTTCCTCTATTTGCTTTTACTCATATCCTATCCTCTATGTAATCCTTCTCATACAACTATAAAGGCCCAAATACCCACCCACCTTTCAAGTCCAGCTCAAGCTTCCCAGATTAATTACCTAATCTTCTCTGATCCTTTCTTTTTTTCTCCCTGGTAGAGCTTTCCTCACTTTCAAATTTTGCTATTACTAATCATATATATGCTATTTCCCACCTCCCCCGCCGTCCCCTGCCTTACTCTTACGTCCACTAGAGCAGGGAACTTGTTATGATAGCAATATAGTTTTGTGTAGAATTTCACAGAAACTGTATTATATATGCTAAGAACATCAATAAATGTTTGTTTGTTTGACTCTAATCTGCATAGTAGTTCTCCAAGTTTTGATTTTACTTTACAAAAGATAAGGGAACAGAGGATCGGAGAGATCAAAAGGACAAAACTGTCCTAAGCACTAGCCCAAGAGTTATGTCTCCAGTTAAGTGTTCTTTTTATTACACTACCAATGGCTTCTGAGTTTGGTTCCCCCCATATAGTCTAGCACTGTATGTTGGTCTGAGTAGTTATTAAATATGTGCTGAATGAATGAGTAAGTGTCTACTAAGAACATATTCTTTCAGTTTGAGAATCATGAAAGATTTATTGGCCACCAGGAATAAGAGCACTTCAGGATGTCAATCATCCCCATACATGGTATTTATTGTTCATTTAGGCAGAAGGAAAACAAACCCTCCCATTCTGATAAAATATCTTAGGTAACATTATGTTGAAGTCTGTGTCATCCTCTTAGAAACACCAGTGCCACACACCTTTAACAAACAAATTTTTAAATGTTATTTAAAATCAGCAGGTAGGAAGAAACTGGGAGAATAATTTTTCAGTTTTTGCTTTTCATTTTTATGTAGCCTAATTTATCATTTTCTTTCTGTTTCTGGTTTTAGGGTCATGTTTAGAAAGGTAACCTCCATTCCAAAGATTCAAGTGTGTTTTCTTCTACTGTTTTAATCATGTCATCCTTTACATTTAGAATCTCTGGTAAGTTCCCCTGGAGAAGGAAATGGCAACCCACTACAGTATTCTTGCCTGGGAAATCCCCTGGTGGGCTACAGTCCATGGGTTCACAAAGAGTTGGACAGGACTGAGCAGTTAAGCACTAATTTAATGTTTTTCTTATATAGTTTAGTGAGTTATTTATTCATCTTCCTTTCTGATTTTAAATTATATACTCCCATATGCCAAGTTCTTATATATGTACAAATATATAGACTTTCTACATTTGCCATTTGTTCTATTGATGGTTTACTCCTGAGCTGTTTTTATTTATTTATTTATATTGTCTTAATTATTAAAGTTTTAGTTTCTGGCTGGCAATCTCATTTACTACTCTTCTTTAAAAGAAATATTCATGGATACTCTAAGGTTTATTCTTAAAAATGAGCATATGAAATATTTTGTCAAGATCCCACATTTTTAAAAAAACTGGGCTTGTGATTGAGATAGAATAAAAACTTATAGATTAGTTTGGGGAATTACATATTTTAAAACAGAATCTTCAAAATCAGAAACCCTGATATGGTTTCTCATTTATTCAAGTTTTCTCTTATTTCTCCCAGTACTTTTACGACTCTCCAATTTCTGTGTATTTGTATGCACGCACCCTTTAGTAAAGCATAGTGCTCTAGAGTACGGATGCAGGAGTCAGATGGCCTGGGTACCAAACTTAGCTGTCCCATTAACTAATCACGTAACCTATTCACCTTTGCCGCATTTTTCCCTCCTGTAATATGGAGACAATAATAATAGTGCCTCCTAGAGTTATTATGAAGATGAAATGGGTTAATATATTAAAAGTGCTTAAAACAGTACAAAGTACACAGTAAGTACCATCTAAGCACTGCCTAGTATTTTATGTGTTTATATACTGTATGCATTTCATGTTACATACTAAATTAGTGCTTTATACATTGTTATCACAAATGAGATCTTTTTTCCCTATTATCTTCCTTTGGTTTCTACTTTATTAGTTTTGATTATAGAGAACAATCTCAATAAAACACTACACTGAAATTTTAGCCTCCAGAGGGCCCTGCTTTCCTGTAAATTACTGTCATTTTTCTTCCTTCCTCTTCCTCTCTCCCTTTTTATTTCTCTCTCTCTTTTTAAACTTTAAGTTGTATATCATAATGATTTGACTTACATACATCAAGAAACTATTATCGCAATAACTTTAGTGAATATCCATCATCTCATATAAACATAAAATTAAATAGAAAAAGATATTTTTCCTTATGATGAGCACTCTTAGGATTTACTCCTTAACAATGTTCGTATATAACACACACCAGTGTTAATATATTTATCATGTTGTATGTTATATCCCTAGAACTTAATCATCTTACATACAAAAGATGGTGTCTTTTGATCGCCTTCATCCATTTCTCTTTCCACCTGCCCCCTGCTGCTCACTGGTAAACACAAATTTGTTCTCTTTTTGTATGTGATTGTTTGTTTGTTCATTTTTGAAGTGTAATTGACCTACAATACTGTGTTAGTTCCTCTTAATCTGTCTGGTCCTAGACGTTTGTTTGTTGGGGGTTTTTGATTACTGATTCAGTTTCATTACTGGTAATTGGTCAGTTCATATTTCTATTTTTTTCTGGCTTAGTCCTGGGAGATTGTACATTCCAAGGAATTTATCCATTTGTTCTGGCCCGCATGAGGCCAGGTTTTGGGGCTAGTGCTGTCGCTCTCTTGGGTGATGCTAGGTTAAGGATCTCCAGTTGCAGGGCCCTATGGCCCTGGGGCTAGTGCCTGTGCGCTGGTATGTGGGGCTGTGTCCTGGGTCCTTTGGTGGATGGGACTAGGTACTGGGGAGACTGTGAGTTCAGGAAGTCTTAAGCCAGCCAGCCTCCCGGTAGGTGGGGCTGTGTTAGTTGCATGGCCTAAGTTGTCCCATACATACTGACAGGCTGGTAGGCTGAGCCAGGTGTCAGCCCTAAGAAGCCAGACAAAGGATTCTAAAATGGTGCTTGCCAGCACCAGTGCCTTTGTGGTAGAACAAGCTCCCTAAAATGGCTGTTGCAAGAGTCTATATCCCCATGGTGAGCTCCAGTTGCTTCACCATGGTCAGCACATGGGTCTAATCCAGGCTTCTTTCAGATTACTCCTCTGCCCTGGATCCCAGAGCTTATGAGATTTTGTGTGTGTCCTTTAAGAGTGGAGACTCTATTTTCCACAGCCCTCTGGCTCTCCCAAAAGAAAGCCCAACTGGCCTGCAAAACCAGATGTTCTGGGGGCTTGCCTTCCTGGTATAGAACCCGCAGCCTGGGGAGTTCAATGTGGGGCTTGGACCCCTGTCCCTTTGGGAGAACCTCTGCCGTTGTTATTATCTTCCTGTCTGTGGATATAGATCTTGACTCTGTCTCCACCCCTCCCACCCATCTCATTATGGTTTCTTCTTTATATCTTTAGTTGTAGATCTTTTCTGCTAGCTTTCTGATCTTTCTCATCAATAATTGCTCTGTGGTGGTGGTTTACTCACTAAGTCGTGTCTGACTCTTGTGACCCCTGTAGCCCTCCAGGCTCCTCAGTCCATGGAATTTTCCTGGCAAGAATACTGGAGTGGGTTGCCATTTCCTTCTCCAGGGGATCTTCCTGACCCAGGGATTGAACCTACATCTCCTGGATTGCAGGCAGATTCTTCACCACTGAGCCACCAGGGAAACTGCAGTTGTAACTTTCACATGCCACTGAGAGGAGGTAAGCTCAGGGTGCACCATATTGGCCACTCATCTCTCCCAGAGTTTCTTTTTTAAGAATTTTTGTGTCATTTAGAGCTAAGTGATGAAACAGAAAATGTATGTCTAATGCTTCTGAAAGATCAAGTAAAATAGATTAAAAATCAATAGCTGGTCCATTACATGCATGCTCGTGCTCAGTCGTGTCCAACTCTTCCTGACCCTTTGGACTGTAGTCCACCAAAGTCCTCTGTCCATGGGATTCTCCAGGCAAGAATCCTGGAGTGAGTTGCTATTTCCTCCTCCAAGGGATCTTCCCCACTCAGGGATCGAACAAATTCTTTACCACTGAGCCATCAGGGAAGTCTCAGTCCGTTAAAAACTAACAAATCAAACAGTCATCTTGCAAAACTGATGAAAGAGAAAATAGCAGAAAATGCAAACAAAAAAAACTCCTGGAATTAACATAAAAATGTGAACATCCTAAAACTTTAAAATTGTGAGACTACTCAAGGTTTACTCTGTCCATAAAGAGAAATTTTTGACAAAATAACATATTATCTAAGAAAAGTATATCATGAAAATACATGAAGAGGCAGAAATTGAACTCATTAATAACTGAAGAAATGAGAAACACTACCAAAGTTCTACCTCTGAAAAAGGCATCAGGTCACAATCCTTTTAAACCTGGATTCTATGAAAACTTTTAAGACAGTGTTTTTTACAGAAAATTGAAAAAGGTGGAAAACTTGATAACTCATTCTATGAGGCTATAACTAAGAAACCAAATTAGTGAGGAATAGCAGAAGAAAGGAAAAAACTATAGTCCAATCTTACTAATGAAATAAATGTAAAAATTCTAAATAAAATACTGGCAAACTTAATTAGGGCTTCCCTGGTGGCTTAGAAGGTAAAGTGTCTGCCTGCAATGTGGGAGCCCTGGGTTCAATCCCTGTGTTGGGAAGATTCCCTGGAGAAGGAAATGGCAACCCACTCCAGTACTCTTGCCTGGTAAATCTCATGGACAGAGGAGCATGGTAGGCTACAGTCTGTGGGGTCACAAAGAGTTGGACATGACTGAGCAACTTCACTTTACTTTTCACCAAACTTAATATAACAGCATTTTAAAAGTTGAATGTACCATAACCAAACAGATTTTATTCAAGGAAAGCCAATCTGTAGTTGACAATAGAATAAATGGTAAATAAATAAAGGATGAAAAACTCCATTTATAAAATACCTACAGTGGTTCAATCCCTATGTTAAACCCTTTGCTACATTTTTATTTAAGTCTTATGTTACCTTTTGAGACATGTCTTAATGTAAAGTGCATTAACATGAGTCATTTATGAATTATAGATAAATAAGTATATCTTTAAATATATTAAAGCATTTCCAACTACCCCAATTTGCTACTTTGCTCAATCATCTCTGCCTAGAACATTTTCTTCTCCATCCAGGAAATTCCTACTCTTTTTTAAAGACTCAACTCATGTCCCTTCTTGGTCTCCTTTTCTGACTGCTCCCTACCTGAAGCTAAGAAGCTGCTTCTCCCATATACTTTTACAACACCCTGTATTCACCTCTATTACAACACTTATCACAGCTGTTTTGTAATTACTAGTTAACTTGTTTGTCTTTCTCACCGAACTATGAGCTCTTGAAATAGAGTCAATTTATTTGTTTTCTGAAAGACTTGCACATTAAAAATCTGGCAGAATCAACTGAGAAATAAACACAGAATCACTGGAAATTAAAATGTTAGCTAATTAAGATTAAAGCTGTATTGGAGGACATGATTTTGATGTGTGTGTAAACTGGACTTCCCAAATACTTCACTTGATAATTAAACTTCCTTTTCCTATTACCTGCAAAGCTTGGCAACTTCAGGCCTCTCTGGAAGATATAAGCTTCTTACCAGAGAACAAAGTGGTGTTAACTTTCTCTGTAGAGCCCAGGAGATGCTGAGCCATGCATGTCCCATTTCCCAAGTGTTTTAAATTCAGGCACTCTTCTCATGGGTAAGTGAGGGGTGAAGAGAAAGCCAGGAGTGTTATTCTGAAGTTCTACATGGAAACATCAAGCCAGGAAAATAGATGATATCTCCTAGTAATGGCTACCTAACTTAATATTTTCCCTTAGTACTTAGCTGTCTACAGTTTTGAGAGAAATTTCAATTGCAGCAACTATGTTTCACTTAAGTGCTGTAACTTAATTAGCAGGCTTCTGTTTTTAATTTATGATTTTATTTTCTTGCTTCTTCAAATTTCTGTTAGAAAGGTCATGCTCAGTCACTTCAGTCATGTCCAACTCTTTGCAACCCTATGGTCTGTGGCCCCAGGCTCCTCTGTCCATGGGATTCTCCAGGCAAGAATACCAGAGAACGTTGCCAGGCCCTCCTCTAGAGGATCTTCCTGACCCAGGGATCGAACCCACATCTCCTGCGTTTCCCATATAGCAAGCAGATTTTTTGCCATTGAGCTACTGGGGAGGTGGAGTAAAATAAATAAAAATACATAAAATTTCCTCACACATTTATTTGCATTCTATTCTCTGTATTTTTTCCTAGTTAAAGTACTGAAGAGGCACTCTTAACAAAGTGAACTGTTTCTTGTGTAGCCTCATGAGATTGAATAATAAGGAACTGTCATCTCCATGTATCCTGGATCTATTCAACCTAATGTTGAATATTTAAAAATGTCTTTTTTTTATAATAGGCATTCTGATATGTTTTGTTAACACTGGCAGAGAGGGAGAGGGCTAGCAAAAGCCAGAGAGTAGGGACACTCTTGGAATATGCATTCATTCACTTACCATTTACTTCAGTAGCTTTTTTCTTTGCTACTGATTCAACTGGTAGATAAATTCTGCATATCTAATATACAGCATAGTGATTACAGTCAAAACTGTATTATATAAAGTTACTAAAAGACTAGATTCTAAATGTTCTTAACGAAAAATGAAGTAGTTATTATGTGAATGATGTTGTAATATATAAAGTATCAAATCAACATATTGTACACCATAAACTTAGACAATGTTATATGTCAATTGCATCTCAATAAAAATAAAATGAAGATATATATCATTATTTGTTTTTATCTGTTGGTGGACATTTAAGTTATTTCTAGTTTTTGGCTATTCTGAATAAAGCTGCTATTCTTGTTTGTGTGCTAGTCTTTGTATGGCTGTGTTTACATTTCTTCTGGGTAATAATCTAGGAGTGAAATCTTGATGTTATGGTTTATGTATGTATAAATTTTCTGTTGTTGAGAAACAGTTGACATATAATATTGTATTAGTTTCGAGTATATAGCATAGTGATTCAATATTTGTGTTTATTGCAAACTAATCACCTAAGTAAGTCTAGTTAACATCCATTGCCACACATAGTTACAAATTTTTTTCATTATAAGAACTTTTAAGATTTATTCTCTTAGCACATTTCAAATATACAATATTTCAAATATATTTTATATATATAATGCTTGTATTGCTTGCTTATCCAAGAACATTGTATTGCTAATACAATATTATATGTACAATGTACACATGCTGTATATTATATCCCCAGGACTTATTTATCTTATTTTTTGTAACTGTTGACCAACATAACCCATTTTGCCCACCCTCTAGCTCCTGCCTCTGTTGCTGCTGCTGCTGCTGAGTCGCTTCAGTCGTGTCCGACTCTGTGCGACCCCATAGACGGCAGCCCACCAGGCTCCCCTGTCCCTGGGATTCTCCAGGCAAGAACACTGGGGTGGGTTGCCTGTTCCTCTGGTTTTATAAGTTCAGTTTCTGTTTGTTTTGTTTTTTAGATTCTACATGTGAGATTGCATGGCATTTGTCTTTCTCTAACTTATTTCACTTAGCATAATGCCCTCAAGGTCCATACATGGTGTTGTTGATGGCAAGATTTCTTTATATAATGCCTGAATAAATATTCCACTGCATGTATGTACCACATTTCTTTATCCACTCATCCATCAATAAACACTTTGGTTGGTTCCATGTCTTGGTTATTATCAATAATGCTAAAATGAACATGGGTGCATATATCTTTTTGAATTAGTGTTTTGTTTCATTTGGATAAATAAGAGTGGATGATATGGTAGTTTTATTTTTTGAGAAGCCTCCATTCTGTATTGTGTAGTGACTGCACAAATTTACAACCCCGCCAACAGGGCATGAAGGATTCCTTTTTCTCCACACACTCACCACCATTTGTTATTTGTTGCCTTTTTGATAATAGTCATTCTAATAAGTGTGAGGTGATATCTCATTGTGGTTTTGATTTGATTTCCTTGTTGATTAGTGATGTTGAGCATCTTTTCATGTGCCTATTGGCCATCTGTATGTCTTCTTTGGAAAAATGTCTATTCAGATATTTGTCCACTTTTTAACTGGCTTGCTTGTTTGTTTCAATGTTGAGTTGTACAAATTCTTTGCATGTTTTGATATTAACCCCTTTTGGATATACACTTGCAAACATCTCCCTTCAAATGTGTGGACTTTTTGCTTTGTTGATAGTTTCCTTCACCACACAAAAGCTTTTTAGTTTGATGTAGTGCCATTTATTTGATTTTGCCTCTGTTTTCCATGCCTGATGAAACATATCCAAAAAAATATTACCAAGACCACTGTCAAAGAGCTTACTGGCTTTGTTTGCATCTAGAAGTTTTGTGGCTTCAGGGTCTTTAATACATTTTGAATTTATTTTTGTGCATGATGTGAGAGGACAGTCCAGTGACTCTTTTGCATGTAGCTGTCCACTTCTCCCAAAATCATTTATTGAAGAAGTTGTCTTTCCTCTGTTGTATAGTCTTGTCTCTCTTGCCATAGATTAACTGCCCACATAAATGTGGGTTCGTTTCTGGGCTCTCTATTCTGTTCCGTTGATCTATGATTCTATTTTCATGCAAGTACTATACTGTTTTGATTATTAAAGGTTTGTAATATAGTTTGAAATCAGAAGTGTGATAATTCCAGCTTTGTTCTTCCTCAAGACTGCTTTGACTTTGGCTTTTGAGAGCAACTTTCATAAAACCTTAAATTTTATTGAGGTTCTTATTGCCCATCTTCTCTTCTTGCATCTTTTCCCCCTATATTTTTGTCTCTTAATCCTTTTTTTCTTAGGATATTTTCTTTTTACTTCTATTTCTCATCTTTTTCTTGACTTTTTCTCTTTATAGTTATGCCATTTCTTCTTTTTTACGTTTATGTAACAAATGATAGGTTGTTTCTAACATAAACAGAAAAGGGAGAATATTGACAAATACAGACTCAGAGAAACTATCTGTGATACCAGGTAGAGATGTCTAAGAAGTCTGGAGAGAGTACTGAAAAATGCAATGAAAAAGTTAATTGAATTGCCAACATATGCAATGATGCCTGAGATAAGAGGAAATTGGAAAGAATATAGCTCTTCCAAAAGGAAATATATGACAAATATCCCTGGAAAATATCCCAAAAGGAATATGGCTGTGATATTGTAATTTATTGTAAGAGATCTTTGTCTTGGTTCCTGGCACAGAGATCCTAAAGTCCTTGGGATTTCCAGTGATCAAAGAGATAAAAAGTATCTTTTGTTATGTTAATGATGTAATTTTTAAAAAACACATTGGAGCCAACCATGGGCTTTGAGGATTGAAACTTTCAGTTCCATCTACCCACTCCACCTTCTCCTACCCATCCCACCTCTCTCCCCCTACCCCACCGCCTCCTGGGAGAAAAGAGGGACTGGATATTGAATTCAGTCACCAAAAGTCAATTGGTTGATTTAATCAACCATGCCCATGTAATGAGGCCTCCATACAAACTCCAAAGGATAGAGTTTGGAGAGATTTTGCATTGGTGAACACATGGAGATTCTGAAAAAGTAATGCACTCTAAAAGGGCATCCTTTTCCCCGAATCCTGCCCTATGCATTCTTCTATCTGGCTGTTCCTAAGTTATACCCTTTTAAAATAAACTGGTAGTCCAGTAAGTAAATGTTGCTGTGACTTCTCTGAGTCCATCGAGCAAACTGATCAAACCCAAGGAGAAGGTCATTGGACCCTCCCTCCAATCTACACCTAGTTGGTCAGAAGCACTGGTGACAACCTGGACTTGCAATTGGCATCTGAAGTGGTGGCAGTAAGAGGCAGTCTTTAGGGACTGAGCCCTTAGCTTGTGAGATCTGATGTTCTTTCTGAGTAGTTTCAGAATTGAATTGAATTGTAGTACACCCATCTTGGTGTCAGAAAATTGCTTGGTGTGGGAGGAAAAAACCCATACATCTGAATTGGAGATAGAATCTTAAGGGTACATTCATCCTTTGAGAAATTTCTAAGTAAATAGTCAAAAATTCTGGTTAGAAAACTAAGAAGAACTTGCTTATTCAAGCTTCAGGTGGCCTGTTTATGATTTCCTATGATGATAGAGTTGTCGTTGTTTAGTTGCTCAGTCATGTCCAGCTCTTTTGTGACCCTATGGACTGTGGCCCTTCAGGGTCCTCTGTTCATGAAATTTCCCAGGCAAGAATACTGGAGTGGGTTGAGCCATTTCCTTCTCCAAGGGATCTTCCCTACCCATGGATCAAACCTGCATCTCCTGCATTGGCAGGTGGATTCTTTACCACTGAATCACTAGGGAAACCCATGATTATAGAGATTTCCACTAAATTCAGAATTTAGGGAATTTAATAAGCATCACAATATAATCATTCCATGAGTTTTGATATGTGCAGAGGTTCCTCTTAGTCAAAAGTAATTTTATCTGAATGTTTGGTAAAAGTCAGTTCAGTTCAGTTCAGTTCAGTTGCTCAGTTGTGTCCAACTCTTTGCGAACTCATGGACCACAGCACGCCAGGCCTCCTTGTCCATCACCAACTCCCAGAGTCTACTCAAACTCATCTCCATTGAGTCAGTGATGCCATCCAACCCTCTCATCCTCTGTTGTCCCTTCTCCTCCTGCCTTCAATCTTTCCCAGCATCAGGGTCTTTTCAAATGAGTCAGCTCTTCACATCAGGTGGCCAAAATATTGGAGTTTCAGCTTCAACATCAGTCCTTCCAATGAATATTCAGGATTGATTTCCTTTACTATTGACTGGTTTGATCTCCTTGCAGTCCAAGGGACTCTCAAGAGTCTTCTCCAACACCACAGTTCAAAAGCATCAATTCTTCGGCACTCAGTTTTCTTCACAGTCCAACTCTCACATCCATACATGACTACTGGAAAATCATAGCCTTGACTAGACGGACTTTTGTTGGCAAAGTAATGTTTCTGTTTTTTAATATGCTGTATAGGTTGGTCATAACTTTCCCCCAAGGAGCAAGCGTTTTTTAATTTCATGGCTGCAGTCACCATCTGCAGTGATTTTGGAGCCCCCAAAAAGTAAAGTCTGCCACTGTTTCCACTGTTTCCCCATTTATTTGCCATGAAGTGATGGGACCAGATGCCATGATCTTAGTTTTCTGAATGTTGAGCTTTAAGACAACTTTTTCACTCTCCTCTTTCACTTTCATCAAGAGGTTCTTTAGTTCTTTTTCTGCTATAAGGATAGTGTCATCTGCATATCTGAGGTTATTGCTATTTCTCCCCACAATCTTGATTCCAGCTTGTGTTTCATCCAGCCCAGCATTTCTCATGATGTACTCTGCATAGAAGTTAAATAAGCAGGGTGACAATATACAGCCTTGATGTACTCCTTTTCCTATTTGGAATCAGTCTGTTGTTCCATGTCCAGTTCTAACTGTTGCTTCCTGACGTGCATACAGATTTCTCAGGAGGCAGGTCAGGTGGTCTGGTGTTCCCATCTCTTTCAGAATTTTCCACAATTTATTGTGATCTTCCCAGTCAAAGGCTTTGGCATAGCCAATAAAGCAGAAATAGATGTTTTTCTGGAACTCTCTTGCTTTTTCCATGATCCAGCGGATGTTGGCAATTTGATCTCTAGTTCCTCTGCCTTGTCTAAAACCGGCTTGAACATCAGGAAGTTCACGGTTCACGTATTGCTGAAGCCTGGCTTGGAGAATTTTGAGCATTACTTTGCTAGTTTGTGAGATGAGTGCAATCGTGCAGTAGTTTGAGCATTCATTGGCATTGCCTTTCTTTGGGATTGGAATGAAAACTGACCTTTTCCAGTCCTGTGGCCATTGCTGAGTTTTCCAAATTTGCTGGCATATTGAGTGCAGCACTTTCACAGCATCATCTTTTAGAATTTGGAATAGCTCAACTGGAATTCCATCACCTCCACTAGCTTTGTTCGTAGTGATGCTTCCTAAGGCCTACTTCACTTCACATTCCAGGATGTCTGGCTCTGGGTGAGTGACCACATCATTGTGATTATCTGGGTCATGAAGATCTTTTTTGTACAGTTCTTCTGTGTATTCTTGCCACCTCTTCTTAATATCTTCTGCTTCTGTTAGGTCTATACAACTTCTGTCCTTTATTGAGCCCCTCTTTGCATGAAATGTTCCCTTGGTATCTAATTTTCTTGAAGAGATCTCTAGTCTTGCCCATTCTATCGTTTTCCTCTATTTCTTTGCACTGATCATGGATGAAGACTTTCTTATTATCTCTCCTTGCTATTCTTTGGAACTCTGCATTCAAATGGGTGTATCTTTCCTTTTCTCCTTTGCTTTTCACTTCTCTTCTTTTCACAGCTATTTGTAAGGCCTCCTCAGACACTCATTTTGCTTTTTTGTATTTCTTTTTCTCAGGGATGGTCTTGATCCCTGTCTCCTGTACAATGTCCCTTAGGTTAAAGTGTGAATGCTGAACGATTTACTGCTTTGTGAGGACTGCCTAACAATAACAGGTTGATGCCAGGCAGGTAAGTCTGGTCTAATAAGGATGTTGAAGCCAACTGTCTACTGCGTACTTTTTTGTTGTTGTTGTTGCTGATCTATGGTGTCTGGCTGGGCTTCAATCCAATACCATTCTATGCCAGTAGACATATCTATCTTACAGAACAGGACTATTCTCAACTCATATATCATCCTACCTCAACCAATTAGGTGTGAAGGCATGACCAAAAAAAAAAAAAAAAAGACAGTTCTACATAGCCCTGTACAGAATCTGACTTTAGATTTCATCTGGCAATCTAATAAAACAGAACATTTTGTATGAAAGGACAGTACATGATCTCAAAAGTGTTGCTAAAGCTATTGACCTTCTGTTAGTTCAACTAATTCTAGAATGTTTGTCAGATCTTCTTAGAATGGTGCCAACATTTCTATAAACACCTATGTGTGAGGAAGGTTAGACGTAAATAAAAATTTCGACTTGCTGAACTCTAATCCTTGATAGTTGAAAAATACTATGTAGGCATGAAACCAGAATTTTGAAGATTAGATTATAAATAAAGTGACCATACAGTTTATTCTCTAAACCTGACACTTCAAAGAATTTAAGTGAAAGTTAATAATCATGCCAGGGCAACAAGAATAAACAGAGGTTGTCCCAGGCAAGTCAGGGAGCATTGTCACCCTAACTATATTATATTATAATAAACTACATTTTTGTGTCAATATATTTGGGATTTCACAAGGGGAGGAAAAGAGAGTTTCTGAAGGGTTTCTTTCTCTGCATCTACTTTCTCATTTTTCTTCCTCACATCCTTAGAGTTTCCTAATGTCTCCTCTAATAACCCCAGCTACTTTTTTTTTCATTCTTATCCACTAGAACGTAAGCCAAATTCAACATAAAAGTAAAATTAGTTTCACACGTAACTGAACCTCAGTGGCTAGCTACCTATAGCAGCAAAACAAGTATAGGTTTAGGGGGAACTCCAGAGTGGTTATCACTATGGCTTCTGTAGAGGCACACGATTTATGCAGAAGATATGTCCATATTTCATATTTTTCCTTTAGAGAAAACTCTATGCCTCTTTCCAGTGTGTAAAAAATCAACAGTGCTATGGATAACCAACAAAGTCCTACTGTATAGCCCTGAGAACTCTGTCAACATTATGTGGCAGCTCGGATAGGAGGGGAGTTTGGGATAGAAGGGATACAGGTATATGTATGGCTGAGACCCTTTGCTGTTCACCTGAAACTGTCACAACATTGTTAATCAGCTATTCTCAAATATAAAATAAAAAGTTAAAAAAAAAATAAAATCTTTTTAAAAGTCAACAATGTTAGAATGTTAATAAGAAATTAAAGTTTTGTGCAGAGAAGCTTATAGATCAATAAAATCCTCTTGATTCTTCTTTTAATTGAGATGTAATTGACATCTAACATTGCATATGTTTAAAGTGTATAGCATGCTGATTTAGTATACTTATACACTGTAATGTGATTATCACTGGGGCTGTAGCTAATATGTCTACCATGTCCTATAATTATCATGTCTTTTTTGTGTGGTGAAAATACTCTTGAGTCTTTCCTATGTGGCACTCACATGACTTTTCATATCTCCCCCAAGCAAGGACAGAACAAGTCTGCCTCATTCATTAATTTGTGTACTTGTGCTCAGTGCTTTAGAGGAACAACCCACATAAGTCACAAGACGTTATCACGTCTTCATAAGGTTAAAGAAAGAGGTGAACCCATGGTAGCTGGCCCAGTGCCCTCTGGGGACTTCAAGAAAATGTCAGCAACTTCACATCTACTGGAAAGGTCAGAGGGAGGGCAAAATATGGAAGGAAGATATTATGTCAAACAACTTTTAACAACTGGCTTTTAAAGTGGAAAATAGGGTGTCCTTAAGAGCCTCTTGGTGAAAGTGAAAGAGGAGAGTGAAAAAGTTAGCTTAAAGCTCAACATTCAGAAAACTAAGATCATGGCATTCGGTCCCATCACTTCATGGGAAATAGATGGGGAAACAGTGGAAACAGTGGCAGACTTTATTTTGGGGGGGCGCTCCAAAATCACTGCAGATGGTGACTGCAGCCATGAAATTAAAAGACACTTTCTCCTTGGAGGAAAAGTTATGACCAACCTAGACAGCATATTAAAAAGCAGAAACATTACTTTGTCAACAAAGGTCCATCTAGTCAAGGCTATGGTTTTTCCAGTAGTCGTGTATGGATGTGAGAGTTGGACTGTAAAGAAAGCTGAGCCCCAGTGAATTGATGCTTTTGAACTGTGGTGTTGGAGAAGACTCTTGAGAGTTCCTTGGACTGCAAGGTGATCCAATCAGTCCATCCCAAAGGAGATCGGTCTTGGTAGTTCATTGGAAGGACTGACGTTGAAGCTGAAACTCCAATATTTTGGCCACCCGATGTGAAGAGCTGACTCACTTGAAAAGACCCTGATGCTGGGAAAGATTGAGGGCAGGAGGAGAAGGGGACAACAGAGGATGAGTGGGTTGGATGGCATCACTGACTCAATGGACATGAGTTTGAGCAAACTCCAGGAGTTAGTGATGGACAGGGAGGCCTGGCATGCTGTGGTCCATGGGGTCACAAAGAGTTGGACATGACTGAGCGACTGAACTTAACTGAACTTATAAATTGGGCAAATGTCTGTTCTCAAGTTCGTGGTATGAATGAGATGTGAGAAGAAAGTCATCTTCAAGCACTGTCTCCACATTTGTCCTGGCCACATGGGAATCATTCTCAGAAGAGGAAATGCTCTTTTGAGAAACCCTGGAGTGCCTCACAATGACTTAAAGAATAGCCAATATTAAATGGAACTTGCTATGAATCAGAGACTGTTCTGAATACTTTTCATATATCATTTCAGGAAAATTCTGGGCTAGGCATCATAGAGATCTGAGTCAGAGTCCTGGTTCTGTTACTTTATAGCTGTGTGGTTATAGGAAGAAGATTCTTAAACTCTAACATTAAGTTTATTCAAGTATAAAACACTGTTAGGGTGGTTGTGGAAATAGGTGAGATCAGGTGTGCATAAGCACTAGCAGGTTGCTGGCACATAATGTTCCTACTGTGTTGAATACCCCGTGAGCCTTCAGATGCAACAAGCTTGTGCTAGGAGAACATTGTCTGAAGGCCACTGAGCAATTAGCCATTCTGATATCACACGATATGGGATAGTCCCATTAACTTTAAGAAGATTTGTGTGCCTCTTTCTGCTTGGGAAAAATATTCCCATTTCTATGACCTGTGTTCTACAAACATGGAGCAGTTTGGCAACAAAGAACATGGTAAGATTTACCAAAGCCAAAGGAGATGTTACAAGAATGACAAAGACCTAATATTTATTATGAAAATGATGAAGCTAATTTACATTTCCTTCCAGCATCCTGAGATTTAAGATTTTATTTTCCCAGAAGGGCATTCATGGAGAGGTATCTTAATGTCTGCACAATATCAGAAACATTTATTTCTTGCGAATGGGTACTCGTTGAAAGAGACTGACGCTTATGTGGTTTTTGTTTTTGTTCAGTCGCTAAGTTTTGTTGTCAAAAACTTCTGAAATGTGATATTTACATCTCTACCCATACAGTTACCAGTAAAGAGTGTAGATGGTTTGTGTTGATAATTCTTGGTACTAAAAGACTTGCTAATTAAAATAGTCAACAACCACAAACCACTTTGGGAGTGAGGCTGATACCTATAATTAACCTCATTTTTCAAGTGAAGGAAGAAACAAGAGCACAGAAAGAGACAACGTGATCTAGCCAAAGCCACAGCTACTCAAGGGCAAACCTAAAGACTAGATTTCAACAAAACTTGAATCTCAAATCACAAAGCCTGGTTCAATCAACCTTTGTTAACCTTCAGCAATTTTATGGTTCTTTTCTTGGTTGTGCTTGTGGGATTCAGAAGTGGGCTTTGTTATCATTGTTCCTTGGTATATATAATAAGCAAAACAAATTGCATTTAAAATCTCTCACACGTACACACACATACACACATCTACTGAGAAAATTCCTTCCCAAATAATGACCTACTAAGAGCTTCTAGATAATCAAAGGATAACTGCATCAAAACTACATGGTCCTGTTGAATCTCTTTGAGGGGTTTTATAGGCTGAACACAGGGGTACCAGGAACACTTTAGGGTGTAAGTGGGTCACTTCCATGCCATGTATGTTACCCTGCTCCTGGTCCTTTAAATTTAGTCAGCCCTGTAGAGAGTATGTCAAAGTCACCAGTACCAGCTCTCTGGTATTTGCCTAGGATCCCAATCCCAGCGTGCATGAGAATACTCTTATTCTGTGTTACCAGCTCCCTGAACTCTCTGATCTTCTCTTATGCTGTGGTTTTTAGAAACTATTTCAGGCTTTTCTCTGGGACTGGTTTCATACGCCCAGAAGCTCTTTTTTTTTTTAAATAATTTTTTTGTTGTTCAATTTTTATTTATTTATTTATTTATTTTTGGCTGCCCTGGGTCTTCGTTGCTCTGTGCAGGCTTTCTCTAGTTGAGGCAACCAGGTGCGACTCTCTAGTTACCAGGTGCAGGCTTCTTACTTCAGTGGCTTCTCTTGTGGAGCAGAGGCTCTAGGGAAGCACTTTCAGTAATTAAGGCCCACAGGCTTGGTTGTCCCTAGGCATGTAGACTCTTCCCAGACCAGGGATCGAACTTAGGTCTCCCTGCACTAATGGGCAGATTCTTAACCACTGTACCACCAGGAAAGTCCACTTTAAGTAACAGACTTTGTGTCCATGAACTTGTACTATAGCTAATAAGCTAACAGGTATAAAATATTTTAAGGTACTGAAGGTTTTTCTACTTTTGACCCTTGTGCTTTTTTGAGAAGCTACCCTCTTTCGATCAGTTGGGTAGCAGCAATAGTTTCTAAAGGTATTGCCCTAGAGGGGAGGGGAGGGCCTATATAACCAAGAACAAAAAGTTAAATTCTTGGCTTTGAATTCTAAGTTAGCTCTTGAAATTGATGGCAGAGACAGTGAGTGCAAGTAGACACTTTTAAATTGCAAGAGTTGGGCTATTTGAAAGTGCAAGTATTTTTAAGTTTAGAAGCTTGGTTTTGAAAGTCAAAAGCCAAAATCCAAATATAAAGTTTATACCATAATTATCAACTTTGGAACAATATAGGATGATGTAAGAGCAGTCTTCCTAGCCAAAAGGAAGTAAAATTTCCAGGACTTGGCAGGAGAAAGAAAATCAGAGGGGACATGAAAGAAACTTGGCTTCATGAGTGTAGTTTCTGCCCTTTTCACTCTTCAGACTGAGTCTCAAGAAGAATATTGGTGAAACACATCAGCTATTCTGCTAAAGTTTAGGGGGCTCTCAGAGCAGGAGAACCACACTCAAGCTCCCCAGGGTGGCGTCTGGTGAGATCTCTCAGCTTGTGGTGAAGCCTTAGTTTTTAAGAAGACATTTGAGCTGAAGAGTAGCATTGGCTAATGAGATCACTAGGTAAAGGGGCCTTAGGCAGCTTCTCAGAGTCCTGCACACCCCTGCATGGTGTGGAAGAACCTTCAAATGTTCCTATGCTACAATGTGACAGTTCCTCCAAAAATTAAACATAGAATTACCTTATGATCCACCAATCTCACTTCTAGCTAAATCCTGAAAAGAATTAAAAGTAAGAACTCAAACATATATTTCCATAACAGTGATCTATCAGCAGGGCTTCCCTGGTGGCTCAGATGGCAAAGAATCTGCCTGCAAGGCGGGAGACCAAGGTTCAATCAATGGGTAGGGAAGATCCCCCTGGAGAAGGAAATGGCAACCCACTCCAGTATTCTTGCCTGGAGAATCCCATAGACAGAGGAGCCTGGTGGGCCACAGTCCATTGGGTTGCAGAGTTGGACAGGACTGAGCGAGTAACACTTGTTCTATCAGCATTATTCACAATGGCCAAAAGGTGGAAACAACCCAAATATCCAGAGATGAATGAATAGATAAATAAACCGTGGTATACACATACAATGGAATATTATTATGCATCCTATGAAATATTATTCAACCTTAAAAAGGAATGAAATCTGACACTTGTTGCAATAAGAATGAACCTATAAAACATGCTAAGTGAAATAAGCCAAAGGCAAATGACAAAAACTGTATGATTCCATTTATACAAGGTGCCTAGAATAGTTAAATTCAAAGACAGAAAGTAGAATAGTGGTTTTCAGCTATGGGGAGGGGAGAATGGAGAGTAATTATTTAATAGGTACTGGGTTTCAGTTTGGGATGATGAAAAAGTCATGATGATGGATAGTGGTGATAGTTGTACATCACCAGTGTGAAGAGGAACAATAATACCACTGAACTGTACACATAAAAATGGTTGAAATTGAAAAATTTATGTTTATTTTGTTGTTTCATCGCTCAGTTGTGTCTGACCCTTTTGCAACCCCATGGATTGTAGCCCGCCAGGCTCCTCTGTCCATGGGATTTCCCAGGCAGGAATACTGGAGTAGGTTGCCATTTCCATCTCCAGGGGATCTTCCTGATCCAGGGATCAAACCCACATCTCCTGCATTGGCAAGTGAATTCTGTACAACTGAGTTACCAGGGAAGCTGTATATATTTTACCATAATTTTAAAAAATCAAAGTGAAAATGTTCTCATGCCTACATTAGAAATACAAAATTGAAAGTGAGACCAGTGGGCCTAGGGAGGTCAGGATAAGGTGGCTATAGAGTGACCTGCAATGTCCTTGTGACTGGGGAGCCAAGGGGACACAGATGACTCAGCGTGGTCATAGTAGACAAAGGCAACTGATACAAGGGAAATAGGGACTGTTCCTCTCAGCAGAAACCACCTAGGCAGTTTGTCAATCACCGTGAACCTTCAAAGTCAGGATGATAGATCACCCAGAACTTGGATTACTGCTCAGGAACAGAAAGAGGTGAATGGAGAAAACACTAACTTGATCTTTATCCGAAAAAGATTGAGATTACATTGGATTACAGGGTTAGGTTTTCCATCATCAGTGAAATAAAAACTTCAGAGCTAAAGTAGATTGAATGATAAGGAAACCATTTCCATTTTGCACACATGAAAGTGTATGACTGTGAAATATATTCCCATTACATTGCTATATGCCTTTTTTGCAAACTTGGACACTCCTCAAATCTATGGCAATTGTAGAGCTCTTTTGTGAGGAATGGGGAATTCTGATTGGCTCAGGATTACTGCAGCTTCTTTGGGCTCACCATCTGAGACAGTTACACAGTTTCACTGATGACCAACCTTTGGACCAATCCCAGGACATGGATGTTCATGAAGCTGGATCTTTGGGGCACCTACAAACCAGGACATGGATGTTCATGAAGCTGAATCTTTGGGTCCCATGTTACACCTCGACCTTTGAAAGCATCTTTATGCTGTTTGGACTGTTGAATAACCCTCCCACCATCATCTTCCAATAGCTAATGGTAAGAATCTAGAAGGCCTCCTGAACTAATAGCTATTAATAATGGCTAACTATTACACACTTATTCTATGCTGGCACTGTGCTGAGTACTTTCTAGGATATCTCATTTAGGCCTCACAGCAAATCCGAGGTAAGGACTACTATTAACCACATTTTGCAGAAGAAAAAACTGAAGGTTAGTGAAGACAGGTAACTTGCTCCAGGTCACACAGCCAGTAAGCAACAGAGCCAGGAAGACCCTGGAAACCTGACTTCACAGCTCAAGGGCTCATGATGACACCACATCACTTACTGTTATTGGGACATTCTCTTGATGTACGCCTAAATTCTAGCTTCACAGGAATCACTGACATGGATATTCCCAGAGGCAACAGAGTTAAGAACTGGCTTAATCGTTAACTGTGTTTGAGGCCTCATGGTTGATTATATGTCCACATAAACAAACAGGGCTTCCACATGATGCCTAATAAGTTAAAAATGATTTTGAAATGGGATTTTCTTTAAATTATGAAAAGTATTCAGCATATCTTTGGCTTTAGTAGTCTTATGGGCAGCTCATCTCCCAATTCTATCCAAATCACGACTTAGCGACTGAATAACAACAACATTTTTAACAACCTGGGAAATTTGAGGGAACTATAAATACAGATAAATCAAGAAGAAAAAAGCTACTAGAAATTCCAGGAAAAGAATTAAGAAATAAAGAAAACAGAGTCATGACCCAAATATGAAGCAAATAGACTTTCAAGGTGGTGCAGTGGCTTTATACCATGAAAACTCACTTTGCTCCATCCACAGCAAAAATAAAAATAAAATGTAAAGAAAACAAAGCAAACGGTATAACTGGGCTCAAATACCAGGTAAATATATTCAAAATTCCCAAAGGATTAGAAACTCAAAACAGTGAAAAGAACTGAAGCTGGGGCAGCGAGGAGTTTGGCTTTTGTAAAGTGAAAAGAATTAAAACGCTCAAATGAGACAGGAGCGTGAATCCAGAGACATAGCTCAAAGCCCTCCTAAGTGATAGTGGGCACCCTCAACACTGTGAAAAGAGAATGGAAACGAACTATGGCTAACTGTTTCCTGAGACCATAACTTCTAGTGAACTGCAGGCCAAAGGAGGCCAGTGTCAAGATCATTGCCTTGTAACCAGGAGGTAAGCCAAGACACCCAGTGAACAGTATATGATGAAATCTGCCCTATCCTTAATATCATCTCTGATCCACTGTTATGAGACCAGGTTCTGAATTAGGGACACAGAAGCCTGAGTGAAGTTAATTTAAAAACTGATAGGCAAAGAAAGATGAGTAGAGAGGTTGAGAGAGAGAAAAAGCCATAAGATAAAAAACAAATTCTCACTTAAAATGAAGCAAAATCTCAAGACACAAATTTATTGCTAACAAAGATAAGCCAATAAAATCTACAATTAGAACAGGAATTCAATACAGATAAATGCTTTATAGAATGGTCTGATAAGGTATTAACCACAAATATATTGAGGACATTAAAATATATAAGTTGAGACATAATCTCCCTTTAAAAGGCTATAAGATTATAAACAGAATAGGTAGAAATGAAACTAGAACATTGGATAACTAAAAGAACCAAATCAAAATCTTGAAAATAAAACATATAATCATTTGGAAAAGGTATGGGCTGATACATATAACAACAGAATTGAACTTTAAAAACAATACATTAAATGAAAGCCAGATGCAAAAGACTGTATGTTGTACAATTACATTTATTTGAAATGTCAAAATTTTTTGTAAAAAGCAAATCTATAGAGGCACATATTAGATTAGTGATGGCCAGAGACTGAGAATGGAAATAAGGATTGAGTACAAATGAGTAAAAAGGATTTTTTTGGAATGATGGAAATGTTCTAAAACTGGATTATGGGGAGGGATCTACAACTCTATAAATTTACCAAAAATCTTCAAATTGTACACTTAACATGGGTGAATTTTATGATATGTAAGTTATACCTCAATGAGGCTGTTAAAGATATAATCACTGGAATAAAAAAAGTGTTTATAGTCAAGCATACTTTCAAAACTGGACACAGTTGAAAACTTAGGAATGAAGACATAAGTGAGGAACTTGGTATGTCGTGCAGAGACAAATTAAAACTGAGAGAGCATTAAAAAACATGGAGGATAGATTTTGAGGTTCCAACAGTTGCCTAATAAAAGTTCCAGAAACAGGATGGAAGTAAGTTAGGAAAGAAATCTTTGAAGCAAGAACAGCTAAGAATTTCTAAAAACTGAAGAAAGACACTGATTTATTTCAAAATACTCATCGGTTACCTGTTTTGTGCCAGGCACTCGGAATATAACAGCGAACAAAATAAAATCTATGCCCTCACTCAGATTAGATGTGTATTTTCAGTAGCAAGCAAGATAAATAAAAATGCCAAACTACATCACAATAAAACTGGAGAACATCAAGGATAAAGACATAATCTTAAAATCTTCTAGGAAAAAATGAATTATTATATACAGAGTAGTGACATATCAGCAGCAGATTTAATATCAGCAGTAGCAGAAGTCAGAAAACAGTAATAATGGGGTTGATGAAAAATGTGCATCTGCAAGTAATTTTTTATATAGACAAACTGTGATTCATTACTGAGAGGCGAAAAGGTATGTTTAATTATATGAAACCAAAAGAATTTATCATCCATAGAACCCTATTAAATTAAGAACAGTTAAAGATGTAATTAGTAAGGAAAAATACAGAAAGAGAGAAGACATGGGATATGGAATAAAATATGTCAGTAAGTTTAACAATTTTGTGTAAAAAACACAACCCTAATTTCTGTGTAATTTTAAATACACTTAAAACCATGACTCTAAGTAACAATAAGATGATGGGGATGATATTCAATGTTTAGCATCCTAAGACCTGTGTTTGGGTTAGGAATATAATAGAAATACTGAATTATTATAAACCTTACAAGAAAAAATGAATAGCTCATAGTGTAAATAAATTTTAAATTTAAGAATAGAAATGTTATCTATAATAATGCTTAATTAATTAATAGAAGGAAAAAAGAGAAGTGAATCCCGGAAATTGTATGAGGGCATGAAAGTAGACCAAAAAAAAAGAAAAATGATAGTAAAAAGAAAACACAAATTAAGATGGTGAAATTAATTTAAAATACATTTTCAATCACAAAACATAGTAACGAATTAAACTCATCTAAATAAAGACCAAAATTGTGTGTTAAAAAATCTAACCCTGCGTGTCTGGAAAACATATCTAAAACAAAATATCCAAAAAGGATGAAAATAGGTGAATGGAAATAGATCATTTAACTACTAACTGTGTAGGAGCTGGGATAGCAATATTAATATAAGAAAAATATGACATAAGGCAAATAAGAAACAAATGAAAATGTAGCATAATTTTAATTGATTGATAGCTAAGAAAATAGATGCCTTGATTTGACCTTGATGTTAGGACTGGTTTGTTTTATACAGCTGAGGGATCCTGACACTGGAGAGAAAATGTAATCTTAGTGTGATACCTGAACCAGCACTGGACGATGTTTACATTGTCATACTAATGTAAGTGTTGTTGATTGGTTTGCACCTTTTAAATTCATCTTGGAAAAACCAAGGAAGACTTGGTTTTCATTGCAGGCAGGATGCATATGTTAACAATGTAATGAAATAAAGATAAAAATGTGCTGACAGTAGTGGCACATGGAAGGGGGGGAAAGTGTATGGAAATTAACATCCTCACATAAAACAGGGAGTCAAGAGGCCCTGTCAAAAGTTGATGGAATAAGCAATGAAATTTGAAGCATATTATTTAATTAGACATATAATCCATAAAACATACAATCACTAGAAGAACTAAAAGTATTAATATAAAATTATTCAAGGGACTACTGAAACAAATCTTCAACTTCCAGAAATGGGAGTCAACAGATAATGCTTAAAATTGATTAATCAAGAAGTAGAGGTATAAGAATGTGTGCATAACCTGATTTGTTGTTCAGTCGCTAAGTTGTGTCCAACACTTTGTGACTCCATGGACTGCAGCATGCCAGGCTTCCCTGTCTTTCACCATCTCCCAGAGTTTGCTCAAACTCATCCACTGAGTCAGTGATGCCATCCAACCATCTCAACCTGTCACCGCCTTTTCCTCCTGTCTTCAATCTTTCCCAGCAATAGGATCTTTTCCAGTGAGTCGGCTCTTTGCATCAGGTGGCCAAAGTGTCGGATCTTCAGCTTCAGCATCAGTCCTACCAATGAATATTCAGGATTGATTTCCTTTAGGATTAACTGGTTTGATCTCCTTACTGTCCAAGAGACTCTGAAAAGTCTTCTCCAATACCACAGTGGGCCTTAAGAAACATAATCTGATGGAGGTAACCAACAAAAGTTCTAAACTCCTGAGAACAGAACCAGGGATGGAAGTGGAGTAGTGCAGGAGACTGTTTTTCATCATAAGCAGAACTGTTTGATATGTTAAATATTCATAAATTACTTTTATAAAAGCAAAAATTAAAATGAAATTTAAATTGAAATACTACTACAAAAGGACTCTTCTTACTCTGGGCCTGTGCCAAGCTACATTTCCCCTCACGAAGAACTATGCAGCCTGAACAAATTATTGGGAGTGTAAACTAGAGCCACTGGGTATGTGGCTTGAGAAGAACCATATCTCCTTGGAATTTCTGAGACTTTTTTTGATCTTACTATTGTCAGTAACAACCACAGAGTCACATCAACTAACATTGAGGTCAACAGTCCTTCCTGTCTTAAGTGACATATCTGAATTTCTCCTGCCCTGGCAGGGGACAACAGTCAACAATCATTAGGACTTTTTCCTGGTCAGAAAACACATGAGAGGCATTGCAGAGATTTTGACCAGGTTTTCATTGTCCAGCCAGAACTCTTCTCCTTGGATGAAATTTCCCACAACAGGTAAGAGGAGACTTACTTTTCTCAGTCTACACTTTGGGATCTCTCAAACCTGGGACATGGATATTCTTTTTTTGTTCAAGGAGTTTATGGAAAACCACTTGCTTTAATCTCTGAATCTTATATTGAAAACATTGCTACTTTTTAAGGCTCTCTCTGTAAGGGTTTTTAAGAAGATGAGGGCTTTCAGAAACTAAGCCCAGAAATCCCGCTGACAGTTTTATAGAGAAGGCACCCAATAACGACTTCCTGACATTCATGTTGTTATTGTGGATAATGTTTACGGTAGCGCCAATAAGGAGATGAACAAGAACTCATTTCATCACCCCACAAAACAAAACACTGGAGCTTTCTTTGTGAAGAGTCAACACTCTAATTTCTTCAGAAAGGTATGTCAACAATGCCGCTGCCCATTTCCCTTGGGGATGAGCTCCTTGGCTTCTACCTGCTGTAAAGGGTCTCTCTTTCGTACTCTCTTAGCATGTCATTCTGCCATCCCAAATATGTTTTCCAAATATCTCATCACCAGCTCTGATAGGCCTGACTCTAGAGATTCTCTCCATTTAGTAGTTGATGCTGTGGTTAAGAGCAACCCACGGTGTTTGGGAGGAACCTACCATTCAGGAAGCCATGTGCTTACTAGTCAAGCAAAGCGTCATACACAGAAAGCCTACTATTAAGTGATGTGTTCCTGTCTCTCAGGTGCCTAACACATCCATTCAAGTTTTGTCTGGCAGTGGCAGACCTTCAGACTGAGGGTAGGGGAGAGAGACATATAGAGATTATTACCATCCAGACATACCATTCAGCCCAATTAATCATGCATCAGCCACCTGAATATAGCATGGCCCAAGGTTGATCTGGGAACTCTATATTTTTCATCACATAGACATGATCTTTGTCTCAGAGGATTCTCCTTCCCTGCTCTTCCCACCCTCCCTCTTTTCCTTTTTCCCATTTTCCTTCCTTCACTCACCAGACATCATTTGAGATATGTGTGCCAGATACTACTTCAAAGAGAAGGTGCTAAGAATAACATGCCAACTTCCCATTTAGGAAAGTCTGAAAGACCCCAACGTCAGGAGCTGAAGTGGGTTTTTGTTAGACTCTACCTCAGGAATGAGTGGAACAAATTTCCATTAAAATTGAGTAATTCCCATCAGTGTGCATCTGCTTGAGTAACACCCTGTCCTCCACCGCATTTGGTTGGTAAGGTTCATGGATGAAAAGACTCCCCTAACTTACCTAGGCTCTTTGAAGGAGGAACAGAGGGCCACTGCCACTGCCCAGTATGGCTGTGCAAGTTGGGCTGTGAATATAGAGTGTCTGAAGGAGGTGAGTTGGGGTAGAAATCTAGCCCATGTTCTGCTCAATAATCCATGAGGCTAAGGCCCCAGAGAATGGGCCCTTTTTCTCATTCTCCCAAGATACTGTATGTTGTAGGAAGCAGCTTTGTGTTCTCTGATAGTAATCCTCTGATGGAAAGGCCAGGGAGTTATAAACCAGAGTGAGAACACAGACTGCGTGAAGCACAAGCTTTACAGAGTGAGCTCCAGAGTGAACATCACTATCCACACCAGGTGCCCTGCTCTGAAACAGCCTGGGGGCAGGGTTTTCTGATGCTCCTGATACATATGTAGCTTGGGATTTAGGTCTCATAATGGAGAGTTTGGTTTCTACCCAGTCACTTCTCATGTTAGTCCTATTGATGCTTCTCTCAAATAAATATGTCTCCTGAAGTAAATACACCCTCTTCATCCTCAATGATATTTTCATATGGGAAATCCCCAGAAAGATGCAATTAAACCTGAACACAGGATTTAAGGAGATGTGGCAGAGAATTGCTAATTTTCCAGGACCAGCCTTGTTGTTACCTAAAAAACCTGTCTGGAAAAAAGATCCAGGTTCCAGTCGTGGCTCTGATCCTAATGCTTGCCTGTTCTTGAATAAATCTTTACCTTTCTCTGGGCTTCAGTCTCTTGATCTGTACAATAAGAGGACTGGGTCTT
This sequence comes from Bos indicus x Bos taurus, assembly GCF_003369695.1. Lineage (NCBI taxonomy): Eukaryota > Metazoa > Chordata > Mammalia > Artiodactyla > Bovidae > Bos > Bos indicus x Bos taurus. The sequence continues at coordinate 101,223,538 of NC_040083.1, forward strand.
TATTTAGTTGTGCCAGGCTGTGGTTTTACCCGACTTGGCTTTCAGAGGTTGGAAGCAGAAAGGTGATTTGGCAGTAAGCCCTGTGGAGCCCGCATCCAGGACAGAAGGGAAGATACGGTTGCAAGGCACAGAGCCCTGGCTTGTCTCCCTATTCAGCTCATGCCAAGGGAATCAAGAATATGCCCTGGGCATACCAAACATTACTTACACTGACTTCAGCTTCAGCTTCTCCTTTTGTTCGTTAAGCCCTCTGGAAGTTGCCATTCCTCCCACCTGTACATGAGTATGCAGGATGCTATGGTAAAAACCCAGCAGCTTTGAAGTCTCAGAGAAGAACCCGTTTGTTAGTTATATGACTGATTGCCAGTTTCCTAATCTGTAAAGTGGAGATAATGTTTATTTAATGAAGGTGCTGTGAGGATGAGATGCAATTTTGTCTACAAAGCAGGTGGCCCTGGACCTGGCTGACACATTATCACTGCCTTTCTTCTCCTTCTCCTCCACCCTCCCCGCCCCTCACCAGGCTGCACTTGTCAGTAAAGACAACTACAGTTTTGCACCCTGGAGCAGTGGGTTGGCTGGCAAATGATACAAGTTCAGGCATGAAACTCTTGGCTAATTGTGGCTTGAAATCTCACCCCTGCCATTTTTTCAGTATGAGTTTCATTGGAAGAGATGTCTCATTAGAATGATAATAACATATGTTTCACTTTGAAGTGATGGGTGTCCCCAGTTTTATTGGATAGAATAATCCTACATGTTTGTGTATGGAAGAGGTTAGCATCTAGTGGGTCCACTCAAGTGGCTCTGAAAAGTTCACCTAAGTTTCAACTCAGTGCTCCCTGTTAAATTGACTGTCTCCTACCATCCATCCTTGAGGTGAAGCCCCATTATGTTGCCCCTGATACTAAGCCACTGCTTGAGGAATTTTACGCCCTCACTTTGTGCCTCATAGGCACTCATTCTACCTATGGAGAGTCCTATTTTAGTGAAATATACAATCTGCAACAACCACACACTGCCCTATCTCTCTCTTTTTTTTCTTGAGATAGAGTTGATTTACAATATTATATAAGTTTCAGGTGTACAACATAGTAATTCACAATTTTTTTAAGATTGTACTCCATTTATAATTATTATTAAACATTGGCCATACTCTCTATGCTGTACAATATATCTTTTATTTTATACATAGTAGTTTGTGTCTCTTAATCTCCTGCCCCATCTTGCCCCTCTCTCCTTCCCTCTCCCAACTGGTAACCACTAGTTTTTTTCTGTATCTGTAAGTCCGTTTCTTTTCTGTTATACTCAATAGTTTGCTTAACTTTTTAGGTTCCACATATAAGTGATAACATTCAGTATTTGTCTTTCTCTATTTGACTCATTTCACTAAGCATGATGCCCTCCAAAGCCTGTCTGTGTTGCTACAAATGGCAAAAATCTCCCTCTTTCTATGGCTAAGTAGTACTCCATTGTGTGTGTGTGTGTGTGTGTGTGTGTGTGAATCACATCTTCTTTATCCATTCATCTGCTGCTGCTAAGTCGCTTCAGTCGTGTCCGACTCTGTGCGACCCCATAGACGGCAGCCCACCAGGCTCCCCCGTCCCTGGGATTCTCCAGGCAAGAACACTGAAGTGGGTTGCCATTTCCTTCTCCAATGCATGAAAGGGAAAAGTGAAAGTGAAGTCGCTCAGTCCTGTCCGACTCTTCGAGACCCCATGGTCTGCAGCCTACCAGGCTCCTCTGTCCATGGGATTTTCCAGGCAAGAGTACTGGAGTGGGGTGCCATTGCCTTCTCCAATCCATTCATCTGTTGATGGACATTTAGGTTACTTCCATATCCTTGCTATTGTAAATAATGTTGCTACAAATACTGGGGTCCATGTATCTTTTCAAATTAGTGTTTTTATTTTCTTCAGATACATACCCAGGAGTGGAATTACTAGATCATATGACAGTTCTGTTTTCAGTTGTTTCTGGAGCCTCTGTGCTGTTTTGCACAGTGGCTGCACCAATTTACATTCCCTCTAACAGTGTACAAGTGTTCCCTTTTCTCCACATCCTCTCCAACATTTGTTATTTGTGGTATTTTTGATGATAGCCATTCTGACAGGTGTGAGATGATATCTCATTGTTTTTTTCATTTGCATTTCTCTAATGATTAGGGAGGTTGAACATCTTTTCATGAACCTGTTGGTCATCTATTTATTGTCTCTATCTTTATAAAATAAGCGAATTAGTATAACATACTGGTTAAGAGCAAGACTTCCATATTCAGACTGTTTGATTTTAAAGAATGAGTCTACCACTTACTTACTAGCTTTGTGATCTTGGACATAGTAACTTCTCAGGTTCCTTATCTAAAAAGTGGGGTCAATGAGGCTGACCTGATAAGGTTATTGAGGTGATTAAATGAATCTATTTACATACATGAAGTGTCTGCTACATAATAAGTTCTCATAAGTATCTATTATTATTAATAATCATTAGATCAGATCAGATCAGATCAGTTGCTCAGTTGTGTCTGACTCTTTGCGACTCCATGAATCGCGCACGCCAAGCCTCCCTGTCCATCACCAACTCCCGGAGTTCACCCAGACTCACATCCATCGAGTCAGTGGTGCCATCCAGCCATCTCATCCTCTGTTGTCCCCTTCTTCTCCTGCCCCCAATCCCTCCCAGCATCAGAGTCTTTTCCAATGAGTCAACTCTTCGCATGAGGTGGCCAAAGTACTGGAGTTTCAGCTTTAGCATCATTCCTTCCAAAGAAATCCCAGGGCTGATCTCCTTCAGAATGGACTGGCTGGATCTCCTTGCAGTCCAAGGGACTTTCAACAGTCTTCTCCAACACCACAGTTCAAAAGCATCAATTCTTCGGCGCTCAGCCTTCTTCTCAGTCCAACTCTCACATCCATACATGACCACAGGAAAAACCATAGCCTTGACTAGACGGACCTTTGTCGGCAAAGTAATGTCTCTGCTTTTGAATAAGCTATCTAGGTTGGTCATAATTTTCCTTCCAAGGAGTAAGCATCTTTTAATTTCATGGCTGCAGTCACCATGTGCAGTGATTTTGGAGTCCAGAAAAATAAAGTCTGACACTGTTTCCACTGTTCCCCCATCTATTTCCCATGAAGTGGTGGGACTGGATGCCATGATCTTCGTTTTCTGAATGTTGAACTTTAAGCCAACTTTTTCACTCTCCACTTTCACTTTCATCAAGAGGCTTTTTAGTTCCTCTTCACTTTCTGCTGTAAGGTTGGTGTCATCTGCATGTCTGAGGTTATTGATATTTCTCCCAGCAATCTTGATTCCAGCTTGTGTTTCTTCCAGTCCAGTGTTTCTCATGATGTACTCTGCATATAAGTTAAATAAACAGGGTGACAATATACAGCCTTGACGAACTCCTTTTCCTATTTGGAACCAGTCTGTTGTTCCATGTCCAGTTCTAACTGTTGCTTCCTGACCTGAGTACAAATTTCTCAAGAGGCAGATCCGGTGGTCTGGTATTCCCATCTTTTTCAGAATTTTCCACAGTTTATTGTGATCCACACAGTCAAAGGCTTTGGCATAGTCAATAAAGCAGAAATAATTTAGAGCAAATATTATTAATAATAATATTTGCTCTTAATTATTTCTCTTAATAATTTCCCTTAATTCTCTTAATAATTTCTATTACTATTAATAATAATAATCTTTAGAATAGGGTTGGTGGGGAGAAGCCAGTACCTAGAACTTGAACCATCTGGTTTGGAGACATGCCCAGCCTCAGGTCCTAGAAACCTTATCTTGGGACAGACCATTGTAATTGAGAGGAAAGACCATAAAAGCAGGTAGAAGATATTCAACCTGAAGGGCAGTTTTCTACCCATAGATCTCCTTTCTAATCATTTAAGAGAGCTCAGTGCCCCTCTCTGCCAGGTGGGACATCTAAGCCCAGTGAGATCAGAATGGCTGTGAATTCCTGATCACCATCCATCTTGGCACTGTTAGTCTGACTGTCAAGGCCCAGCAATCTTCTGACAATGGCCTTTATTTCAATCTGCTGCTGTGAAAAGTATATGCAACTCATGTCAGTGACTGAATGGCATCACCAGGACTTGGGCTACTTGATGGCAAAGATTTTCGCAGAAGAAAAGGCACAAGAGCTATCCTTTGCTAGGATCTCATGCCTAAATCCTAAGAGTATGCTTGCGTTTGGAGCTGAAGACCTGAGTCCTCAGAAAGGATGCAGCAGAGAAATTGTTGGTAAGAGTTCCTCTGGCTTTTGACTTTTTTTTTTTTTTTTTGCGTATGTGCTTAGTCATGTTCAACTCTTTGCAACCCCGTGGACAGTAGCCCACCAGGCTCCTCTGTCCATGGGATTTTCCAGGCAAGAAAACTGGAGCAGTTTGCCATTTCCTATTCCATGGTATCTTCCCAACCCAGGAATGGAACCCACATTTCCTGCATCTTCTGCATTGGTAGGTGGATTCTTTACCACAACCACTACCTGGGAAGCCAAAAAAAAAAAAAAAAAGGAAGTTGTGCATGACTCTTTGCAGCCCCATGGGCAGTAGGCTGCTCCTCTGTCCATGGAATTCTCCAGGCAAGAATACTGGAGAGGGTTGCCATTTCTTTCTCCAGGAGATCTTCCTGACACATGGATCGAACCTTGCTCTCCTGCACTGCAGGTGGATTCTTTACCATCTGAGCCACCAGGGAAGCCCTGGCTTTTGATTTACCTTGCCATAAAATAAGAAGGATGGCAGGAATCAGAATGTGACAGGATTACTAAGGCTTCTTGCAGTCAGAGCATGTAATAAATACCTACCCTTGATACATCTCAACTTGCTGGGCCACCCAAGGAAATCTGGGATATTCACAGAGTCTGAACTCAGGGCAGTGTGTAACTTCATCAGAATCTAGGAGGATGCTTGGAAGACAGCATTATACAATGACTCAGAAGATCTGAATGCCAAAGGATGCCCTTCAGTTTCTGTACTTGAAGATGTTCATTTTTAGAGGTGCGGAGGATGAGGGATAAGGGGAATGAGGAGAAAAGCTCCCTGGAGGATGTGGTCTTTCATATTCTGTTTCCAAGACTAACTTGTCACTTTCCCCTCACTCCCACCCCTGGACCATAGTAACTAAAGTCCTCTATATCTTTGACCTTTTCCTCCTATTGTAAATGACGTATGTTCTCCCCTAAGGATGCTATTTCTCCTACTGCCCTTGCTATACTCCATCTACCACAAGACCCAGAAGAGAGAGTAGCATTCTTACATCCCAGTATCATTTACAGCCCATTAACTCCTATGTGTGTGTGTGTGCTGAGTCGTGTCTGACTCTTTGTGACCCCGTGGACTGTAGCCTACCAGGCTCCTTGTCCATGGGATTTTTCAGGCAAGAATACTGGAGTGGGTAGCCATTCCCTTCTTCAGGGCATCTTCGTGACCAGGGATTGAACCCACATCTTTTGCATCTCCTGCATTGGCAGGCGGATTCTTTATCATTGAGCCACCTGGGAAGTAATTAACTTTTACACCCTCAAGTATATAATTGTCCTCTGTTGAATTTCAGGCTCACTGTATCACAGCTCCCTTCCATGATTCATACTGCCATCTTCCTGGTCCCTTCCCCACATTTACCTCTGATGTTTGATTCACTCCTAGCCCCACAAGCACCAGGGGTGACTGCAGTGTCCACGTGCTCTCATGCTCAGTTGCTCAATCATGTTGACTCTTTGCAACCCTTGGACTGTAGCCTGCCAGGTCCTCTGTCCATGGGATTTTCCAGGCAAGAAAACTGCAGTGGGTTGCCGTTTTCTCCTCCAGGGGATCTTTCTGACCCAAGGATCAAACTCACATCTCCTGTGTCTTTTGCATTGCTGGCAGATTCTTTACCTGCTGAGTCATGGAGGAAGCCATATGACCTATCCAAAGGCTTCTTGACTTTCTCAACCCCATGACCTCCATGTAACTTTAGTTTCGCCCATTCACAGACAAGTCTTAGATCTTGTCAATTGCCCCAAACTACTCCACCTCCAGTATTTTAAACTCTAGTATCTTACTCTCTGGCTTCAGTCTTCCATTTCTCTCACTCATTGCTCCTTCTAGACCTGCTCTTTGATCTTAACAAGATCTCCAAGTATTTGATTCTTCCATTTTCTTCCAGTCTATTTGTCTTTTTCTTATTCAACCTAAATTCTTAGTCTTTCAGACAATTACTGTGTTGACAAAAGAGTCTGTTATTTTTGTCCCCTTAACAACCTTTTATCTAACATACCTGAAAAAACAGCTGGGCCTTCCACGACACATCACGGGTCAACTCTCTTTTTTCCCTATACCAGTTATTTCAGATTCTCTACTTTTTTCAAATTCTCTACTGCTTCTTTGTCTCATCTCATTTCTTCACTCTTACAAAAAGGCCTCAATTGATACCTTACAGAGAAGAGAAAATGTATTTAAGAGTAATTACCTTAAGCCTCTGTTCCTCTTCTCCAGTAGGCAAAATTACCTTCATCTGTTCATATCCTTTCCTCCTTCTTCTTGTCTAAAGCTTGTGTTCTGATGGAAAGCTAATCTGAAGCCAAAGCTGCCTTTAATTTTACCCCTCTTCACCTCTTCATGGGTCTTGCTCCGTCAGCTCTCAGTATTATCAATTGTCTCCCTCTCTACTTGTATCTCAGAAGCTTCTACACCGTGCAGATCCTTGTTCACCAGGCCTTTGCCTCACCTGGAAATTATCCTTTTTGAGCATTTCCTCAGGGGCCCCATTGATGGAAGGAAGTCAGAAAAGGGGAAATATTTTTAGGAATAGGAATTAGGATTTGAGACTTCGGTTTCTTAAATTCACAGTCTGATGGGATATTCCAGTAAAAATGTAAAGTAGGAATTTTGGAGATGCATCTTTAGGAGAGAGATCAGTCTAGGACATTTCTTCTTTACTCTGATACATTAAAGGCATATCAGTTCAGTTCAGTCACTCAGTCATGTCTGACTCTTTGCGACCCCATGGACTGCAGCATGCCAAGCCTCCCTGTCCATCACCAACTCCCAGAGTTTACCCAAACTCATGTCCATTGAGTCGGTGATGCCATCCAACCATCTCTGTCATCCCCTTCTCTTCTCACCTTCAGTCTTTCCAAGCATCAGGGTCTTTTCCAATGAGTCAGATCTTTGCATCAGGTAGCCAAAGTATTGGAGTTTCAGCCTCAGCATCAGTCCTTCCAATGAACACCCAGGACTTATCTCCTTTAGGATGGACTGGTTGGATCTCCTTGCAGTCCAAGGGACTCTCAAGAGTCTTCTCCAATACCACAGTTCAAAAGCATCAATTCATTGTCACTCAGCTTTCTTTATAGTCCAACTCTCACATCCATACATTAAAGGCATTTAACTATGCATATAAGAACTTGGACAGAAGGGCTTGTCCCTGAGTATTTCTTTTCATAGTGTTTTTTCCTCCAAAGGGCCTTTAAGTTTTTGTCATATTAACACACTGATTTGAAATACTTTTTATTTACTTATTTATTTTATTTTTTGGCTGTGGGGTCTTTGTTGCACTTCGGCTTTCTCTAGTTGCCTAGCAGGGGCTACTCTTCATTGCGGTTCCTGGGCTTCTCATTACAGTGACTTCTCTCCTGTTGTGGAGCACGGGCTCTGAGCATGAGTGATGGCAGCAAGTAGGCTCAGTAGTTGTGGCACATAGGCTTAGCTGCTCCACAGCATGTGGGATCCTCCCCAACCAGGGATCGAACCAGTGTCCCTTGCATTGCAAGGTGGATTCTTAACCTCTGGGCCACCAGGGAAGCCCAGTATATTTATTTTAATGGTATTTCAGTGGTATTGAAAATCTACATGTTACAGCTCTGAATTTCATCTCAATCTCCAGGTGTGGAATCCATCCTATTCTTATGATGGAGCAGGAAATGACAGTGTTCCTCAGGGTCCTTGTTAGGAACTTTATATTTTTACATGGTTAAGAGGTCATTTAGGGACAATTTGCAGCCATATAAGAAAGGTTCCTAAAATTCTTGATAAAAAATGACTTTACTATTTCTCTAGGAGTCAAAGTGCGCTAATCTGCAGATATGCCAACCTTCCCTGAGTACCACTTCCTAACAGAGTGTGTGCTACATTTACAGTAGCAAGAGACAGAGGCTAAGAAATCCTGGTGAGCTCTTGGGTAGCATGTCTTTGGCCTTTGGAGTAGTTTGAACTACTCCCCAGAAGTTTGCATGCGTGTGTGCTAAGTCACCTCTGCTGTGTCCAACTCTTTGCAACCCCATGGACTGTAGACCACCAGGGTCCTCTGTCCATGGGATTCTCCAGGCAAGAATATTGGAGTGGGTTGCTTTGCCCTCCTCCAGGGGATCTTCCCAATGCCGAGATCGAACATGCATCTCTTATGTCTCCTGCATTGGCAGGTGGGTTCTTTACCACTAGCACCACATGGGAAGCCCCATCAGAAGTTTATCATATTCCAAATTCCCTTTGGTAAAATTGTGCTTTATTTCTCTAATGGATAATTGTTCTATCAGTCTCCATTACTTTTCCCTTACATATGTAAATTTTATCTTATATTGCTTTGAACTAATCAACATATTCTTTTTTCATTATAACACACTGGCTATAAATATTATCACAAAGTGCACTTGAACATTCATCAGAAGCTTGAAGGTTTCTTTGAACTAACAGGATGACATTCATCAGTGTACTTGAATATCTGCAGTGCAGCTTTGCCAAATGGTCATCTGTCTTCTCTTTGAATTGTAGAATCAGATTTCAGAATTCTGATAGATGAAAACCTGTAAATAAAAAGATAGAATAGAATGATAAGACTAGAAGTCTTTTAAATGTCACCTCCTCTTTTCAGGTGCTATATACTACAAAAGTCATTCCACAGATGAGATTTTACAATCCATTCCTATCTCCTTCTCTTTCTTTCTTCTCCTGTCTTCTTTCTTGTCCTCCTCTTTATGTAAACATTTACTGAGCATCCACAATATTCTATGTCCTATATTAATTACAGAGCATTTAGTGATGAACAATAATCAGTTCCTGCCTTAATATTCTGTTTAAGAGAGGAAAGAGACTCTATTACTACATTCAGGAGCCCAGACAGGACATCTGCATTCTTCATCTGAGAGATTAGGAAATATTTCTAGGGAAATGATGCTTGAAATCCTCCTTTAAAGGATAGAAAGCAATTAGCCCAAGCAAGCAAGGGAGAAAAGGCATTCCAAGCAGAAGAGACATCACAGGTCACACCTTGGGAGAGGGAGGATACATGAAGTTGTAAATGGGTGGCGTGGCTGGGCATATTGTGTGAATGTGGATACAGGGGAGTCCTGCTCACCTATTCAGATGATGGCATTGCAGTCGAAATAAAATTAGGGCTTCCCTGATGGTCCAGTGGTTAAGAATCCACTTTCCATTGCAGGGGACACTGGTTCTATCCCTGGTCCAGGAAAATCCCACGTGCCTCGAGGCAACTAAGCCTGTGTGCCACATCTGAGCCTGCAACAATGAGCTTGCGACTACTGAGCCTGCGCTCTACAGCCCGTGCTCCACAACAAGAGAAGTCATCGCACGAGAAGCCCATGTACCACAGCAAGAGAGTAGCCCCTACTCTCCACAATGAGAGAAATCCCACGCATAGCAAAGACCCTGCTGCGGCTAAGTCTCTTCAGTCGTGTCCGACTCTGTGCAACCCCAGAGATGGCAGCCCACCAGGCTCCCCCGTCCCTGGGATTCTCCAGGCAAGAACACTGGAGTGGGTTGCCATTTCCTTCTCCAGTACATGCAAGTGAAAAGTGAAAGTGAAGTCGCTCAGTCGTGTCCGACCCTCAGCGACCCCATGGACTGCAGCCCACCAGGCTCCTCCATCCATGGGATTTTCCAGGCGAGAGTACTGGAGTGGGGTGCCATTGCCTTCTCCAGAACAAAGACCGAGCACAGCCAAAAATAAATAAATAAATAAAATTTAAAATAAAATAAAATTAGCCCTTAATTTTAATCCTCTTCTTGAAAAGCTGACAAGAATAAAATGTAACTTTATATCAAGGAGTTGGTGATGGACAGGGAGGCCTGGTGTGCTGTGGTTCATGGGGTCGCAAAGAGTCGGACACAACTGAGCGACTGAACTGAACTGAATCAGAAGTGCCTTACTACAAAATACAGAAGAGGAAACAAAGGAAAATTTTCATCTCTTCAACTTTCTTTTAAGGTTACTCTTACTATTTGCCAAGGGCAACAGTTATTAATAAGAGCAGTCAAGGGAACAATTTATCAGTTATTCTCAGCTGATTCTCCTGGCAGTATTTCATTCAGATCAAGATGTTAATTCTATTTTTCATAAGAGAGGACTATGACCACTGTGTCAAGTAGAATCCAAACCTCAAAGAGTTTCATGTCATTTGGATTAGCCGCAGGAAATCCTGATTTTTATCTGATGTGGCCCATAAGTCCAATTATTATAATCACGAGAGAGGTTATTTGAGGACTGGCTATTAGCCTCATTTTGCATTCAGAGGCAGGAGGTGATAAATCTTAAAACAAGGACACATGACTTTTAGAACTGATATCACTGAGGTCTCTCTCCATCTCTCCCTCTTGACCTCTCTACATCCTTCCTTTTGATTCTAATCCTTCCTATTTGCCCAGTCTCTTTTTTTCCCCCTATTATTTTCCCTTCTTGATTTGTCTTGTGCTTACTGGTATCTCTTCAGTTCAGTTCAGTTCAGTCGCTCAGTCGTGTCCGACTCTTTGCAACCCCATGAACCACAGCACACCAGGCCTCCCTGTCCATCACCAACTCCCAGAGTTCACTCAGACTCACGTCCATCGAGTCAGTGATGCCATCCAGCCATCTCATCCTATGTCGTCCCCTTCTCCTCCTGCCCCCAATCCTTCTCAGCATCAGAGTCTTTTCCAATGAGTCAGCTCTTCGCATGAGGTGGCCAAAGTACTGGAGTTTCAGCTTCAGCATCATTCTCTCCAAAGAAATCCCAGGGCTGATCTCCTTCAGAATGGACTGGCTGGATCTCCTTGCAGTCCAAGGGACTCTCAAGAGTCTTCTCCAACACCACAGTTCAAAAGCATCAATTCTTTGGCGCTCAGCTTTCTTCACAGTCCAACTCTCACATCCATACGTGACCACAGGAAAAACCATAGCCTTGACTAGACGGACCTTTGTTGGCAAAGTAATGTCTCTGCTTTTGAATATGCTATCTAGGTTGGTCATAACTTTCCTTCCAAAGAGTAAGCACCTATGTCAAATAAGCTCCTCTTATGATTCCTCCCCTACTTCCTCCCGTCCCTGACAGACCATACCTAGAGGAATGCTATAATTATCTGTGTCACTCCAGACCAAGTCTCTGGTAGAGGATCCTGTCTGTCCTTGGCCCTGTCCTGGCATTTTAAACAGGGATGTGTATGAAGACATGGAAGGCAGAATTACCAAATCTGCAGGTGGATTAATGGAGAAGGCAATGGCACCCCACTCCAGTATTCTTGCCTGGAAAATCCCATGGACGGAAGACCCTGGTAGGCTGCAGTTCATGGGGTCTCTGGGAGTTGGATATGACTGAGCAGCTTCACTTTCACTTTTCACTTTCATGCATTGGAGAAGGAAATGGTGACCCACTCCAGTGTTCTTGCCTGGAGAATCCCAGGGACGGTGGAACCTGATAGGCTGCCTTCTATGGGGTCACACAAAGTCAGAAACGACTGAAGCAACTTAGCAGCAGCAGGTGGATTAAAGCCAGGAAAGACAGCTAAGACCATAGATGACAGAATCCATTTCCAAAGTGATTTCAATTGGCTGGAATGCTGAATGAAACCAACCAGCTGAAATTTAAGTCAGGCAGATGAAAACTCTGACATATTAAATTTAAAGGGAATTTTCAGAAACTCAAGTCCTGACTTAGATTTTGCCATATGGACTAGATTGAAGGATTTTAATTGAATCTTAGGCTAATATAACCCCAAAGCATGACACAGCTATTGAAAAGGCTAATATATTGTTAGACTGTCATAACAAGTAGGGCCCAGATCAAAGAGAAGAATTGTCTTACTCTACTGTGTGGTGTCAGGTCGTATATGAAACATGATTTTCTGTGATGAGGCAGAACAGAAGTAGATGGAAAGGAAAGGACAGTGAGAGGTAACAGAACTAAGAGGATCTGTAAGTAAATCATGTCACATGAAAATGTTAAAAAAAAAAAAAAACTTGGAAGGAAACATGGAGAAGGAGACCTGCTAGAAGAGTTCACCCATTCAAGATCAGTCCATCCTATCTGCGTACCCTGTCTCTGCTTGGTTTATTTTATTTCTGTGAGTTCTGAAATGAGTCCACACTTCTTCCATAATAGTCCCTAGTTCTAAGTATACGGATTTTCACTATCATGATTCAGGTATGGAAAGGGTTGGTTTCACCGGTGTATGATCTGCACTTAGAGCGATCGCATGCTCAGTTTAATGTCTCCCACTTGAAATTCATAACAATTTTGAAAAAGGGGACTGGTATTACTATTTTTCACTGAGTCTCATAAATTATGTAGCCAGTCTCGGGTATAGAAAACATTCTTTTCTTCTTAGACCAATTGGAATTTTCTAAAAGGGAATTTTGTTATGAAAATGAACCAACAAACAATGTTAGTTACACTGACTCGGTGGTAAAGAATCCACCTGCCAATGCAGAAGACACAGGTTCAATCCCTGGGTTGGGAATATCCCCTGGAGAAGAAAACAACAACCCTCTCCTGTATTCTTGCCTGGGAAATTCCATGGACAATGGAGTCTGGTGGGCACAAAAGAGTCAGACATGACTTAGTGACTGAACAACACGACCACCACTGATACCTAGAAAGGAATGAACTTTCAGACTACAGGTTAATCTTAAAGTGAACTAGAACTCAGTCAAAAATGCTATGAACACAGTTAAGAGAGTCTATAGTTTATGACTCCTTTGTGACTCATTTTTAGCTGCCTCAAATGATAAATTAAAATACATGTAGGACCTGAGGTGGTTTTGGGTTTGGAAACAAGGAATGAACGCTAGGTCATTGGTGGTCGCTTCATCATCACTTTCAGTCCTTAGTTTCTGGCCTCCTTCTTCTGTCTCTTTCACCCATTGACATCTCTGGGGCTCCTGACTTCTTCACTTTGGCTCCACTTACTTCCTATCTGCTTATTAGCCAATTAAAAAGGCTAGTTACACAAACTGCAGAACTTTGTCTTCCTAACCTATCAATGGCATCGTAGAAGGCTGCCAGATTTGGCAAATAAAAATACAGGATGTCCAGTTAAATTAGAATTTTAGATAAACAATGTATCATTTTTTGGTATATGTTCCAAATACTGCATGATCTATACTTACAATAAAAAGTTTATTATCTAGATGAAATTCAAATTTGTTTGAAAGTCCTATATTTTATCTTGGAAGCCTAGCATTGTGGGTCTGCATAAATCCTGGGTTGCCCTAGTCATTCAAGATATGACTACCATTTAACCTCCTCAGAGTCCACTGGCATCTCTTTAGTTTTATTTTCAAGAACCAAAACTTCCTCCTGGATTTGTCTAATGTCAAATTCTGGCTCCTGCAATTTCTCCCTCCTCTCTAGTCCCTGTTTCAACCAGAGAGCAGGAACCACTAGCGGATCCTGAGTTTAATTGAACAAACATCTGTCTTTCCCAATTCACATTAGTAATTCCTTATATTTATTCAGGTTCTTTTTCACAATTTCATTGCCAAGTAATCCCAGAGAAGTCACACTTATTAGATTTTGCAACAGAGATTGTAACTCATTTTCTCACCATTATTTTCCCCGTAGCCACTACAGTGCATGGCAACCAGTGGAGATCAATAAATATTTGTTGAATGAGTTAATTAAAGAATAAACTGCCTACAGCCTGTTTGCTAGATTAGATGGAACAGAGCATTCTATTTTAATCCAGAGGGAAGGACTATGGCCAATAGTGTTAAGGTTTAGGGAAATCACTATAGTTCAACACCCACCCCTAATTTCCTACTATCAGAGGTCAAAGTGGTAGTGTTGAGAAGTCAAGAACTGCCCAACTGTAGCCGTGTTCAGGAGGAGGCTGAATTTTCACCTGGCAAGGAACTAGTGCCACAGACAGAACTTCTAAACTGTGGTGAGAATTATTAGACTACTTTTAACTCTAGGATTCAAAGATGTTAATGTACTCTCTCCACCTTTTTTCTTCAGGCTTGTAAGTTGCCTCTGTTATTGAATCCTCTTCTGAGACTTAGCAGGTATACCAGCTGCAGGCAAGAATTTATGATGCTCCAACTCCTTTTAGTTTCAGATTTTGTAGGGCATAAAGAAAGTTGCTCCTATTAATGAAAGTAAGAAGCCCTTACTTTTTCAGTTTATCTTTGATTTATGTGTTTTGGTGTCTAAATGCGGCCAGGCTTTCCTTGGCCTTTTTGAAAAAGAACACAATGTAATCATTGAAAACCTGTGGTAACTGCCTACATGTCCTTGTGCTGGTGCGTGTGTATGCAGTTGCTCCGCTGTGTCTGACTCTTTGGAAATCCATGGTCTGTAGCCTGCCAGGCTCCTCTGTCCATGAGATTTCCCAGGCAAGAATACTTGGAGTGGGTTGCCATTTCCTCTGCCAGGAAACATGTCCATGGAAGAAATGTTATATGTTACCCAAAAGTACGGGCACTGATAGAATCCTAAGCTAGTCCCTCAACCTGAGAGAAAGAATTATTTGGAGGTATAATAAGCATAACCATACCCCCCAGTAAGCCTGGAATCCTTATATATCTCCCAGTTCTTTTAATGTGGTAATGTGTGAGGGAAAGGATGAGCTATTTGGGGTAGAGTTATTGTGCATATCTTGAGCAGTGCCCGTGGTGCTGGTGGGCAGGGGAGTAAGGAGAGAGGAGATAAAGGAGAGTAGGGGCAAGCTATGTGTTGTCCTCTGGGGCCAGAATAGGGAGTCTGTGATGGCTCAGGATGTGTGTCAGGTGTGAAGGCTGAGTAGAGGCTGTGTGTGTGCAAAAACAAAGATGAGTGGTGGAAGCGATATGTGATGTGGATCAGATCACAGGGCAAAGGCTGTGTGCATATATGTGGTCAAGATTTATACGAGGGTGGAGGTAAGTGTGGTGTGGGGCCCTAACTGTGGAATATAAAAGAGGAAAAAGTCTTGTGAATAGACTGATCATGAGAATGTTATGGTGTATATGGGAAAATGGTTGGTGACAGCCAAGTGTGTGGTGTGGATAAAGTAGAAGTGTGTGACAGCATATTTAGAGTGTGGGTTAGATGTAGATAGTGTGTGTGGCTGTGAGAGACAGAGAGAGAAGCTACCTTTGGGACATCTATGCCTATTTATGCATAGAATATGTTTTTAAAGTTATTTGTGTATCAATACATTATGTGTTTATGTTTGCACAAGGGTAAGAGAAGGGCATGTGTGTGTGTGTATCAGGGCAGAGTATTTCTGTACTGGATGGAGCTCTGGTGTGTTGGCATATAACCCAATATGTACGTTTATGACACATGCGTATGTATGGTTAGCAGGTATGTGCTGTGGGTCCTGTGGTAACAGTAAGACCCCACAAGAAGGAACACCAAGTCACCCTTATGCAGTTTTTCTGTCTGACCTGCTTATCCTGTTTCCATTGTCACCAGGTACCAGGAAGATGCACTAAGTGCTGGCTCAGAGCAGGTTGAATGTGAATAAAAGAAGACCTTTAGTCCCCACCCTTCGGGTTAGTCATGTCTAAGACATAACTGGGTGGTGAGATTTCAACACAGTGCTCCCTAAGCTATACCCTGGTCATGGCCTCCAATGTATTCTCCTGGAACCCAGGTGAAAAGGGTACACCCAGGATGTGTGCACGCTGAGGGTTTCGTGTGGTCACCCTCTTAGCATCCCTGAGTCCGAGCCACATCTCTGAGGCTGACATGTCACCCTCTTTGTTTATGTGTGTGTTACTCGCTCAGTCATGTCTGACTCTTTGAGACCCCATGGACTGTAGCCCACCAGGCTCTGCTGTCCATGGAATTTCTCCAGACAAGAATACTAGAGTGAGTTGCCATGCCCTTCTCCAGGGATCTTTCCAACCCAGGGATCGAAGCCAGGTCTTCTGCATTGCAGGCAGATTCTTTATATGTAATATTAATATTTTATTCACCTTTGTCCTGAAATTTGTAGACCCGTAGATCAGAGATACATGGGCTTAGACTCTACCTTTTGTAGAGATATGAAAACTTACACCTTGATAAAAAGTGGGAATGTTCGAGTGGTTCAGTACTCTGAGCGTGGATGTACTCTTTCCTTCTCTAGCTGAGAAATACTGCTCTGGTCCAGTCCTCTCTATCTTAGACAAGAGGAATTTAAGGTCTAAAAAGGTCAGAATCCTGTTCAAGGTGAAAGCAGTGTAATCAGTAATTTTTGCCAGCCTGAGTTTCTCTGAGCTACTCATTTCAGACGTTAACATTTTGTAGGTAGGTTTATGGGCTTCCCACATGGCTCAGTTGGTAAAGAATCCCCCTGCAATACAGGAGATGTGGGTTCATTCCTTGGGTGGTACTATCCCCTAGAGGAGGGCATGGCAACCCACTCCAGTATCCTTGCCTGGAGAATTCCATGGATGGAGGAGCCTGGTGGGCTAAAATCCATAGGGTTGCAAAGAGTTGGACATGATTGAAGTGACTGAGCTGGCACGCACAGGTGGGCCTATATTTATTTAGCTCCATCTGTACAACCCTGAACATAGCATCTGAACTAAATAAGAATTCTTAATGAAATTAGTTAGAAAAAGATGAATATCTACTATAGCATAATGTGGGACTTGGGGAAATAATAAATATGCTACATGAGTTTCAGTGAAAACTGAAAGATGAGCAATTGTGACCATTATAAGACTTTTAAAATACACATTCATAATAAATAATGGGCTTAAAAACATCAGATGGTGTAGAAAGAATTTTTCTGCATCAATGTTTGTCCTAAGGAACGACTCTGGTCTTTCCAAATTAGGATCCTGTGTACCTAGGAAATCTATTTCTTAGACAAAATAGGAAATACTCCATCTTTTTGCCTTTGAAAACAGAACTTACAGAAAATAATATTCTGAACCCCTTAAATTTATCTGTTATTTACTTTCTGCTTTCTTTGATATCAAGTTTATTTGCTTACTGATCAAAAAGAAGAACAATGGGAAAGAACTCATAATTTAAAATTAAATTGATTTCTCTGAAAATCGTGGTTCCATCTTTCATTGTGTGACCCTGGGCAGATACCGTAACCTCTCTGAGTCTCAGCTTCTTCGTGTATATAATAGTACAGTGATGACTACTGTGCATAGTTATAAAAATTAAGTAGTGTGCATGCACTAAATACCTGGCCCAGAGCAAGCAGCCAATGAACATGACTCCCATTTCCTTCCTCGACAGATGCTTTGACCTTTGCTTGCTATGCTGAAAAGAACCTTTGTCCAGTAGAGTCTCTAAAGATAGGAGACACCTCACATTTCATCTGTCAGTGGAGCCTAGTAGGGCCAAGACTTGGATCAGATGAATAAGGTGTGTCCCTTGGGGACAGAATTTAAGGAGGTGTCAAAAAACTCGGTAATCAAGATAAATAATGTTTGAAGCAATATTATTAAAATTAAAACAAATGCCTTGGGTAGTGAACATATTCTGAAATTAGATAGTGATGGTGGTTGTACAAATGTAAATATACTGAAAAACCACCGAATTGTACATTTATTTTTAGATTTGCTTTTTTAAAATTGGAGTATAATTGCTCTACAGTGTTATGTTAGTTTCTGCTGTACAACAAAGTGAATCAGCTGTATGTATACATAACCCCTCCCCCTTGTGTCTTCCTCCCACGCACCCCTCATCCCCCTCATCACGGAGCACTGACTGAGCTCCCTGTGCTCTACAGCAGCTTCCCACTCTCTGTTTAAACATGGCAATGTGAATTGTATGCTTTAAAAGGATGAGTTTTATAGTATGTGATTTATGCTTCAATAAAGCTGTTATTTAAAAATTAATATGAAAAAACTCATGATGAACAAAATATCAACATTTTAAGGAAAGCAAGGATCATGCTAGAACCCACCCAAACCTGAGGGCACCAGATTCCAGATTTCAGGACCACAAATCCTGCTTTGAGAAAAATGTGAAATGGAAAGGAAGTGGGTCACATGCAGAAGGAGGAGCACCGGACTTTCTGATTCTTTTTTTGTAGTTTTTGCTTTTTCTTTCTCAAGTCACAAGCGCTGACTTCCCCTGAACGCCTTTCTTAACAGCCCTACAGCTTCTGTTCGTTCCCTTTCTTCTCTTTTCTGCATAGCGCATAAGACAGCAAGTGCAGGAGGGCTAAGCTTGAATGCAGAGAGGAAGACAAGTCTATCTAGTTTGTTCCAGGCCCACCTCTCACCTTGGGGAAGGTTTGTAACAAGGTGGGAAAAATATTCAACTCACAACTGGTACCCAGATTTCTAAGAGAGGAACTTAAAGAGAGAAAGATGCCTCAAAACTCTTGGAGTACAAAACGGGACTCAAAAGCATGCGTGTCAGTTGAAGGTCAGTCAGATGGGACCAGCATTGCTACCACAAAGAGAGGAATCTCTTAAGCTGGAGAAGATGGGAGTGGCAGTAGAATATGAGAGAACAACTGATTGTGATGGGAGAAGAAAAAGTGGGGATGTGGGGGGGACTTCCCTGGTGGCCCAGTGGCTAAGACTCTCAGCTCCCAGTGCAGGAGGCCTGAGCTTGATCCCTGGGCAGGGAACTAGATCCTGCATGCTGCAGGTAAGACCTGGAGCAGCCAAATTAATTAATTAATTAAAAAAATTTTTTAAAGAAGGGATGTAGGGAAGATATGAGATTGGATTCTGCGTGGGCAGAATGGCCAAGAGAGGAGGAGACCCCTGAATTGGGGAATGGAAAGGGCCACCAGAAAGACTTTTCCAAACCAGAGTATCTAAACTTTTAAAAGTTGTTTAAAGGGTGCTATGTGATATAGTTTCTCCCCTATAACCCTGGTGCTTAAATAAAATCTACATGTATGAGATGTATGAGTAGGGGTTTGTATGCAAACCAGTGGAAAGACTGGTTTTCATGACTAGGTTGACCTGCTCAGAGTGAAAAATGGAACAAAGGAGGCAGAAGCACAGGATAAAGAAGAGACTATAAGATGTAAACTCCCTAGACTATGCATACCCCTTACAAAGGGCTCTGAGCCCTTGTAGGTCATGGACTTGAAGAGTTGAGTCAGCTTAATCTAGCTCTCAAGGGTCAGGGAAGCCACATCTGAGATTCAGGATAAGATGATATTTGTTGGGCAGGGTTAAATCCTGTTTGAAGGGTCATTTTGAGCCCAGGAGGAATGGGGAGAATCTTGCTGGTACATTCCACTTATAACTAAAGGGAAGGAAGAATAGATGGGAGTGGCACCAAACATGGCTTCAACAGACTCAATGAAAATACCTGGGGCCCAGTTTTCTAAGACCCATACTTAAATGTGTTACTTGGCACATTCCAAGGTGTTATAAGGTATTAGAACCTATATCAACCTCAAGATCTCAGCTAGATAGCCACATTTCTTATTTTGCTAGTTAATGTTCCAGTTGAAGAGCAGATGTTTACAACACTACCTTATATATGTATATTATTTTCTTTCTGCTAACCTTCCCTCATTAAAGGAGGTTTCCTACTGAAAATGATAGTTTAATATGAACCATGACAGACTCTATGTTTTCCTAGCACTCAAGTAGCATGAAGATAACTCCCTACTGGTTTTTCTGTACTAGTTTCTTGTCAATAAATCACTTTCCTTCCCAGAACTTTCTGACTATAGCTCAATTCTGTTTTATGGTAGGCAAGCCTCAAAAAAACTCACTCTGGCCCAAATTAGCTCCCAGCACCAGTACTTTTTTAATGGTCCTCAGATTTATTCTAATGTTCTGCTTTAGTTACTAATTCCAGGAACCGAATCTTTGGAGGCATGTGTATTTTGAAAAATCCTCATCCTCTCCTATCACTTGAAACATTTAATAAGATGAGATTTAAAATTATTTAGTTCTATAGCTCAAGTAATTATTTAATATTCATTGTGTTTAAAATCCCAGATATGAAGGCATTATGAAGGACTCTATCCATTTAATTATGGAGCTTAGGCTTTGTCTAGGTGGGATGTCACAGAAGGATTCCTAATGCTCCAAGAGTAATTAAAATGAAAGAGATTGACAATACCCAGAGTTGACAAGGCTATGGAGTAACTGGGATTCTTGTATAGGATATCTACTAATGCTCTATGACTCAGCATTTCCACTGTAGATTATGTGCCAACAGAAATAAGTGCTTGTGTCAGCCAAAAGATCTATATGAAAATGTTTGCAACAGTTTTACTCAAAATATCTAAAAACTACAAATGACTCAAATGTCCATCAACAGTAACAAACACATTGAGATGTATTCACATGATGAAATACTACATAGCGGTAAAGAAGAAGGACATACTTATCCATGCCACATACTGGATGAATATCACAAACACTGAGTAAAAACTCATATGCAAAAAAGAACCTGTTGTGTTATTCCATTTATATGAATGTTTAAGCAGGCAAAACTAATATGTGATGACAGAAATCGGTATATAGTGACCTTAGGGGTGGAGTATGACTCAAATGGGGGCATGAGAGAAACCTTTAGAGTGCCAGAATGTTGTATATCTTGATCTAGTATACATATTTGAAAACATGCCAAGCCATGTATTTAAGGTTTGGGCATTTTACTAGGTTAATAGTTTTATTAAGTTATACCTCTGTAAAAATTGAAAAGAGGAAGGGATACAACAAGATTTGCATTCTGGAGTGACCACTCTAATTGTGAAACAGAGTGAAGGCAAGAAGAAAATATATCAGTAATATCACTAAAACAGTGGTGGCCTGAAATAGGAGATGGATTAATTTGACACATAAAAGGTAAAGAAAAGAGGACTGAGTACTTCCTGTGTGTTGGTAGACAAGGGTAGAAGGATGTGTTAAGAATTATTCAGAGGATTCTGGCTTAGGCAACAGGCTGGATGGTGGTGACATTTGCTGAGATTGAGAGCACAGAAGGTAGAGCAGACTTGGGGTCATGTTTAGTAAATGATGAAAATTCTGGGAAGAACTAGGTGTGGACTAGGTAGGCCATCCACTCTCTCCAGCTGGTGTAACGAGAGGGTCATAATCTCAGTTTGAGTCACCTGCATTTTGTTGGCACTGGAAGAACAGGCTCTAGCTAGTCAGAGTGGCTAAGGGAGATCTTAAGGAGCCGCTGTCACCTTGGGAGTAGGAATTTATGCTGTAAAAACAAGACCCATGAAAAATAAAAATGGGTTTAAAGCAATCAGCCTCAAGTTTCCAAAATGCCAAAAAATGAAAATGTAAAGGCAAATAATGCCAAAGGAAATAAATATACCTACAATCCTTAGATGTTATGAGGAACACAGAGCATGTGCTTTTGAGAGTGAGATTATGTAGCTGATTGGATGGAATGAAGATTGAGGGGAGGGGCAAGAGCTCTGGGCCAAACAGATACAGGTTCAAGTCCTGTCTCTACTACTTGCTTGTATTTTGACTGTTCTTGTTCAATTGCTCAGTTGTGTCCGACTCTGTGACTGAGGGCAAGCCAACTGAACAAACATAGCCTCAGTTTATTTGAAAGTATAGCAAAAAGTACACACTGTCCCAGATATGATGTTTAAATAAATCCATGTATGTGGAAAAAGTCAATTCATTATGGGTTTACAAATAAATGGGTTTCCCTTTCCTCTTATTATGGACAAAGAAAGTCCCCTACTTCTTGTTGTTTGGTCACTAAGCCATGTCCAGCTCTTTTGTGACCCCATGGACTGTAGCCCGCCAGGCACCTCTGTCCATGGGATCTTCCAGGCAAGCATACTGGGGTGGGTTGCCATTTCCTTCTCCAAGGGATCTTCCTGACCTGGGGATTGAACTCATGTCTCCTGCATTGGTAAGCAGATTCTTTACCACTCAGCTGCCAAGGAAGCCCTTTTAAATTCATATAAAAAGTCCTAAAAGGTAAAATGGCTTACTCAGACCATTTAACTAGACGCCACTGTATCTTCTGTAAGGATATTGACTTTCAAAATCCTATCCTACAGCCTTTCCTGATTATGTGAAGCAATCCTCTTCTCCCTGTAATGCATGATATTAAAAAAGTAACCCTTAAGTACTGTAGGAAGTGTCTTCATTCTTATTCATTCCATCTCTGATCTTCCATCTTTCTCTTACTGTACACAATTAAAGATTATTGGACAGGATTCAGAGATTGAATAACTGGCTGTAGTTTAAAATCATCAATTTGACAAATATATTAGTTAAGATTAGTTTGACAGCATTTACCCAAAAGCTCTAAAAATGATGATTCAACAATACAGAAATGTATTTCTCATACAAAAGAAGTCTTGGAGGTAGGCGTTCCTGGGTTGGCTCGGCAGCTCTCTGATAACATAAGTGCTTCAAGCTACTATGTTTCTGTCCAATATCTCAGCACAGGGCTTCCATCCTCAAGGTGCCTTATGATTCCGGATGGCATATTGTCCTAGTTGTAAATCAGAAAGAAAACAAGGCATAAGGACAATAAAGAACCACTTCCAGATGGGGTAGTTTTCCTTTATTGTTGTTTAGTCACTCTTTTGTGACCCCATGGACTGTAGCCCACCAGGCTCCTCTGTCCATGGGATTTTCCAGCAAGATTACTGGAGTGGGTTGTCATTTCTTCCTCTAGGGGATCTTCCAGACCCAGGGATCAAACCCACATCTCCTGTGTCTCCTGCATTGCAGGTGGATACCACTGAGTCACCAGAGTTCCACAAAACATTTCAGTTTGCATTCCACTCACCAAAATTAGCTGCAAGGGAGGTTGCAAAACACAATTCCAAATGGTAATATGCCCACACAAAAATCTGGATTCTTTCACTAAGAAGGAAGGAAAGAGTTCATGTTGAAATAGGCACAGAATTTGCATTCTAGTGGAATGGTAATTGATAGCATTTATTAAGTGATTACTATATGCCAGGGACTTCCCACGTGGCTCAGTGGTAAAGAATCTGCCTGCCAATGCATTCGACTCTAATTTGATCCCTTGTCAGGAAGATACTCTGGAGAAGGAAATGGCAACCCACTCCAGTGTTCTTGCTGGAAGAATCCCACGGTCAGAGGAGCCTGGCAGGCTACAATCCATGGAGTCGCAGAGAGTTGGACACGACTTAGCAACTAAACAACAACTGTATGCCAGGCATTGTTGTAACCATCTTACTTGTACTAACTCATCTGACTTTGCAACAATCTTTTGAGGTAGGTACCATCATATCCATATTTTGTAGATAAAAGAAACAGAGGCACAGAGAAGTCAATAACTTACACAAATTGAAATGTCATAACAAGTAGATCCAGGATATGAACTCAGTCTGAATTCCAAATACATACTTAGAACCTCCATTCTGTATTACTTCTCCTCAGTGTTTTCATGTGTTAAATTTATGTGCTCTTCTGTCCATGGAATTTCCCAGGCAAGAATATTGGAGTGGGTGGCCATTCCCTTCTCCAGGGGATCTTCTTGACCCAGGGATTAAACCTGGATCACCTGAGTTGCAGGCAGATTCTTTACTCTCTGAGCCACCAGAGGAGCCCCATGTTCTCTTCTAGGCATAAATATTCTTACCTATGTTTTGGAGGTGTAACTATTTGGTTCCAGGTCTCCAGCTTTCCTTTAGTGGTGGTTAGGCCTTGGTAGCTGGATGCCTGGCTATACAGTCAATTAGGAATGAATAGGAAAAAGTTGCAATATACAGGACCTGGGAGATTATTGGGTTGCTTACTGAATTACAGTGCTTCTGTGATGCAATAGGAACTAGGAAGTATCCCCCTCTTTTTTAAGAGGTGTGTCTTGAATTGGGATCAGTGATGACATCACTCATTGCTCAATTCAGACAACTGGACATAATTCCTGACTCTTCCCACTCCTTCATTCCCACATATAATCAATTAGTCCTTCTGATCAAACCTTCTAAATATTTCTAGAATTTGTCAGCGTATCTCAATCTCTATTGTCTCATCTCCAAATCCATGGCATTATGACCTTGTGTTTGTGTAATTCAGTAGTCACATATATAGTGTTTCTGCTAGCCCTCTTGCTTGGGTCCACTCTCTAGGGAACTTGATACCCACAGCTGATCACATCATCCTTTCTTAAAACCCTTCATTATCTCCTCCTTTTCCTCAAGATAATGTCGAAACTCTTAATCTGATTTACAAAATCTTTCATCCTAAAGCAGGCTGAATGGCTGTTACAGGTTGGGTTCCCCTGGAAGATCACTCAAATGGAGATTAGGAGGCAGAAGTTTTATTGGAGAGTTCTCTTGGTGCCACCTCTATGAAAGGGAAAGGTAGGAAGCAAGGCTGCACGGAAAAAGAAGTTAAACTGTGAAATAGTCTCAACGGAAGCCTCAGCTGCCAATATGTTCCCATCTGAAACTGGGATGACCCATCAGAATTGTCCTAAGGTGGAGCAAGATGGCTGGGTCTTTATATCTCCAAATTGATCAACATTGGATGTGGCTTGCCCTGGGAAGTGGACTTGACCTAGGATGGGGCCATCTACACATTCTACAGCTTCTTGTGTTAAGTCCAAGCCCTATTTGGAACATTGACCCAAACTCAGCATTTTCATCGGAGAAGGCAATGGCACCCCACTCCAGTACTCTTGCTTGGAAAATCCCATGGACGGAGGAGCCTGGTAGGCTGCAGTCCATGGGGTCGCTAAGAGTCGGACACGACTGAGTGACTTCACTTTCACCTTTCACTTTCATGCATTGGAGAAGGAAATGGCAACCCACTCCGGTGTTCTTGTCTGGAGAATCCCAGGGAAGGCGGAGCCTGGAGGGCTGCCGTCTATGGGGGTCACACAGAGTCAGACACAACTGAATTGACTTAGCAGCAGCAGCAGCATTTTCATGCACCACACCCTTTCGTACTCAGGACCTCTGACCTAATTTTCCTAGCTTACACTGGAGAGAGTAGGATGACGGTGAGGCTGGCTGACCTCAAGCCCATCTTCCTATTTCTCTAAGGCCACACATTGTACTCTTGGCTTTTTTGTGAGTCTCACATCTTCTGGATTCTGGAGTCTTTTCACCCTATCAGAGGTTTCTTTCCTTGGGCCTCCTTATCCCACCTTGAGTAGGCATTGCTTTAGAAACCTTCAAAAACACTTAGGCACCTAGGGTTTGGGCACATCCTCTCTAGTCTCTTCTAGTCAGTCAAACTTTTAATTTCTTTAGGTGGAAAAGCAGCTCTTATGTTAACCTGTATTGATCCCACGTTGACTAAAAAGTTTTTAGGAATTCTATGCTCTAGCCCTCCAGTTTTCCCCTTATTTTTTAAAGTCAAAATTGCATTCCTTTCTCTCTAAAGCATCAGGCTCACAAAGTTGAAAACCATGACTTTCAAGATTATTGTCTCCTCTATAGCTTTTATAAAAGTTTACTCAAGAGTTCAAATCCAAATAATACAACCTGTGTTTGTGTGTGTGTGTGTGTGTGTAAAAGTCTCTTCCCACTCCTTGAATAGTGAGGGAAAATCAAATGATCTGGGCAAAAGAAAGAGAAAATATCCGTATTGTTTAAAACCAATTGTACCTAGTATACACATAAGCCTGCTCTGTCTCACTTTACGTCTCCCTCCCTCTTGCTTCCTGGGAGCATATCCTAAATAAACTACCTGCATCAAAATCCTATTTCAAACTCAGCCTCCAGGGACACTCAGTAAAGGGAAATGTATTCCTCATTAATTTCTAAGCATTCACCAGGGTTGCCTCATGTGTGCTTAGGAACAGGCCCCACATCACCTTCCATGTGGTCCCCTCCTGAATGTGCCTTGATACAGACTCTGTTACCTACAACTCAGATAGCTGAGCCACTGACTACAGAATTCTTTCTTTGAGATTACACTTGCTATCACCAGTAGACCCTCAGGGTAAAGGCCACTTTTCCAAGTGCGTTTTACACTTTGGAAATTGTGAAATTTACCAGAGCTCAGAGATCAGCCCATAACTTTTAATGGGACATGTCTAATGGTTCAGGGATCATGGAAGAATAGTGCAATATTGAAAACAACTTATAACCATCACACAAATCCAATTCTGTCCTAAGGTTTCTTGCTGACAGGGCCAACTTCTTGCTTTGCTCATGTACCTGTCTCCATGACTGGAAGGTTAGTCCACAATTCTACTTCTAGAATTATTCCTGGTACCTCCATACCAGAGTTCAAGCCAATCTGACTCTCTAGCATCAGAAAGAAGGGTCGTTTTTCTTCCTACATTACCAAGACCCACTTATGTTCTCCATTTCTTCTAGTTTTTTCCTCAAAAATATGTCTTTTTCCTAAGATAACTATAAGTGGGATATGTGTTACCTGCAAGGAAACCAAGTCATAGACATGTGATCTGACTCTATGGACTCAACAAGATACAAACACACAATGACTTTAATACAGTTTCTAAGTCTTTTTTAAAAAGTCATTTTGGGTAGATCGATACTCAATTTGGGTTAGGTTTGGTCATCTGACACGTTTAACATTTGGGTCATCTCTTAGTCTATGTAAAATTTAGTCCTTTTATTGACTTTTCTGTTTTTATTGAATAGTCAAAACTCTTGGGGCTCAGTCTCACTCAGAGTTATCTTGGCTCAAGTAGAAATCACAGAAGATGGAGAGTTGGACCATCTTTGGTTAAGTGGGAGAAACCCAACTCATGCTAGCTCAAGCAGATTACAAAATCTTGAGATAGATAGGAATGGCATTTGTCTTAGGAGTCACCAGAACAAAAGATTTGAACGCTGTTAGTATGCACTCCCCTCCCATCTGTCATCTCTGCATCTATTCTCTTTATTGAATTTTTTCTTGCAGACTTCTCTAATGAAGCTGAACAGAAGTTGTAGACTTATAGCCTCATAGCTTCTTTTTTTTTTACTTCTTCTTCTTTTTTTTAATTTTATTTTATTTTTAAACTTTACATAATTGTATTAGTTTTGCCAAATATCAAAATGAATCCGCCACAGGTATACATGTGTTCCCCATCCTGAACCCTCCTCCCTCCTCCCTCCCCATACCATCCCTCTGGGTCGTCCCAGTGCACTAGCCCCAAGCATCCAGTATCGTGCATCGAACCTGGACTGGCAACTCATTTCTTACATGATATTTAACATGTTTCAATGTCATTCTCCCAAATCTCCCCACCCTCTTCCTCTCCCACAGAGTCCATAAGACTGTTCTATACATCAGTGTCTCTTTTGCTGTCTCGTACACCGGGTTATTGTTACCATCTTTCTAAATTCCATATATATGTGTTAGTATACTGTATTGGTGTTTTTCCTTCTGGCTTACTTCACTCTGTATAATAGGCTCCAGTTTCATCCACCTCATTAGAACTGATTCAAATGTATTCTTTTTAATGGCTGAGTAATACTCCATTGTGTATATGTACCATAGCTTCTTTTAAAGTGATTAAAAATAAGAAAAATGTCTTTCGCATGTATTCAAAATTATTCTAGTGTCTGATGTTCTTCATTTCTTTGTATAGAACTAAATTTCCATCTGGTATCATACTATGCCTGAAGAACTACTTTAACATTCCTTAATGTGCAGACTTCTGACAAAATGTTTCAGTTTTGTTTTAGTTTTTGTTCATCTGAAAAAAAACTTTTTTAATTTTTGAAAGATATTTTCATGAACTATGAAATTCTGGGCTGAAATTCTAAGTATGCAGTGATCTTTTTTCATTAAATATTATTGTAACTCTTATCTTTGACTCTCAATGTGTAACTTTTTTCCCTCTGGCTGCCTTCAAGATTTCCTCTATCACTTAAAAAAAATTAATGTATTTATTTTAATTGGAGGGTAATTACTTTACAATATTGTAGTGGTTTTTGCCATACATTGGCATGAATCAGCCATGGGTGTACATGTGTTTCCCATCCTGAACCCCCCTCCCACCTCCCTTCCCCTCCCATCCCTCAGTGTCATCCCAGTGCACCAGCCCTGAGCACCCTGACTCATGCATCAAACCTAGACTGGCGATTTATTTCACTTATGGTAATATACATGTTTCAATGCTATTCTCTCAAATCATCCCACCCTCGCCTTCTCCCACAGAGTCCAAAAGACTGTTCTATACATCTGTGTCTCTTTTGCTGTCTCGCATATAGGGTCATCATTACCATCATTCTAAATTCCATATATATGTGTTAGTATACTGTATTGGTGTTTTTCTTTCTGGCTTACTTCACTCTGTATAATAGGCTCCAGTTTCATCCACCTCATTAGAACTGACTCAAATGCATTCTTTTAAATGGCTGAGCTTTCTTATCCATTCATCTGCCAGTGAACATCTAGGTTGCTTCCATGTCCTGGCTATTGTAAACAGTGCTGCAATGAACACTGGGGTACATGTGTCTCTTTCAATTCTGATTTCCTCAGTGTGGATGCCCAGCAGTGGGATTGCTGGGTCATAAGGCAGCTCTATTTTCAGTTTTTTAAGGAATCTCCACACTGTTCTCCATAGTGGCTGTACTAGTTTGTATTCCCACCAACAGTGGAAGAGGGTTCCCTTTTCTCCACACCCTCTCCAGCATTTATTGTTTGTAGACTTTGATAGCAGCCATTCTGACTGGCATGAGATGGTATCCCATTGTGGTTTTGATTTGCATTTCTCTGATAATGAGTGATGTTGAGCATCTTTTCATGTGTTTGTTAGCCATCTGTATGTCTTCTTTGGAGAAATGTCTGTTTAGTTCTTTGGCCCATTTTTTGTTTGGGTCATTTATTTTTCTGGAATTGAGCTGCATGAATTGCTTGTATATTTTTGATATTAATTCTTTGTCAGTTGCTTCATTTGCTATTATTTTCTCCCATTCTGAAGGTTGTCTTTTCATCTTGCTTATAGTTTCCTTCATTGTGCAAAAGCTTTTAAGTTTAACAAGGTCCCATTTATTTATTTTTGCTTTTATTTCCATTACTCGGGGAAGTGGTCATAGAGGATCCTGCTGTGATTTATGTCAGAGAGTGTTCTGCCTATGTTTTCCTCTAGGAGTTTTATAGTTTCTGGTCTTACATTTAGATCTTTAATCCATTTTGAGTTTATTTTTGTGTATGGTGTTAGAAAGTGTTCTAGTTTCATTCTTTTACAGGTGGTTGACCAGTTTTCCCAGCACCACTTGTTAAAGAGAGTGTCTTTTCTCCATTGTATATTTTTGCCTCCTTTGTCAAAGATAAGGTGTCCATAGGTGCATGGATTTATCTCTGGGCTTTCAATTTTGTCCCATTGGTCTATATTTCTGTCTTTGTGCCAGTACCATACTCTCTTGATGACTGTGGCTTTGTAGTATAGTCTGAAGTCAAGCAGGTTGATGTCTCCAGCTCCATTCTTTTTTCTCAAGATTGCTTTGGCTATTTGAGGTTTTTTGTATTTACATACAAATTGTGAAATTATTTGTTCTAATTCTCTGAAAAATTGCATTTAGGGATTGCATTAAATCTATAGATTGCTTTGGGTAGTATACCCATTTTCACTATATTGATTCTTCTGATCCATGAACATGATATATTTCTCCATTTATTTGTCTCCTGTTTGATTTCTTTTATCAGTGTTTTATAGTTTTCTATACATAGGTCTTTTGTTTCTTTAGGTATATTTATTCCTAAGTATTTTATTCTTTTCATTGCAATGGTGAATGGAATTGTTTCCTTAATTTCTCTTTCTGTTTTCTCATTGTTAGTATATAGGAATGCAAGGGATTTCCATGTGTTAATTTCATATCCTGCAACTTTACTATATTCATTGATTAGCTCTAGTAATTTTCTGGTGGAATCTTTAGGGTTTTCCATGTAGAGGATCATCTGCAAACAGTAAGAGTTTTACTTCTTTTCCAATCTGGATTCCTTTTATTTCTTTCTCTTCTCTTATTGCTGTGGCTAAAACTTCCAAAACTATGTTGAATAGTAGTGGTGAGAGTGGGCATCCTTGTCTTGTTCCTGACTTTAGAGGAAATGCTTTCAGTTTTTTATCATTGAGGATAATGTTTGCTGTGGGTTTTTCATATATGGCTTTTATTATGTTGAGGTATGTTCCTTCTATGTCTGCTTTCTGGAGGGTTTTTATCATAAATGGATGTTGAATTTTGTCAAAGGTCTTCTCTGCATCTACTGAGATAATCATATGGTTTTTATCTTTCAGTTTGTTAATGTGGTGTATCACATTGATTGATTTGTGGATATTAAAGAATCATTGCATCCCTGGAATAAAGCCCACTTGGTCATGATGTATGATCTTTCTAATATGTTGTTGGATTCTGTTTGCTACAATTTTGTTAAGGATTTTTGCATCTATGTTCATCAGTGATATTGGCCTGTAGTTTTCTTTTTTGTGGCGTCTTTGTCTGGTTTTGGTATTAGGCTGATGGTGGCCTCATAGAATGAGTTTGGAAGTTTACCTTCCTCTGCAATTTTCTGGCAGAGTTCGAGTAGGATAGGTGTTAGCTCTTCTCTAAATTTTTGGTAGAATTCAGCTGTGAAGCAATCTGGTGAAGCAATCTGGGCTTTTGTTTTCTGGAAGATTTCTGATTACAGTTTCGATTTCCGTGCTTGTGATGGGTCTGTTAAGATTTTCTATTTCTTCCTGTCCTCTTTCACTTTTTATTCTCAGAAGTTTGACTATGAGGTGTCTGGATCCTCTTTGTGGTTTTTCTGGGCTTTATAGATCTGTATCTTCTGCTTTGTTCTCTATTCTCCTTCTGTCACTCCAATTATACATTTATCAGACTGATACCACAACTCTGGATGCTTTTTCTGTATTTTTCTTTTTTTCTCAAAATGCTTCAGTTTGGACAATTTCTACTGACCTGACTCACTAATTCTTTCCTTAGCTTTATCCAGTCTGCTGCCAAGAGAATTGAAGGAATTCTTCATTTCTTTCATGTTTTTTCCTTAACACATCCAGTTGACTCTTTTTTATAGTTTCTATCTCTTAATGAGGGCTTCCCTGTGGCTTAGATGGTAAAGCATCTCCCTGCAATGTGGGAGACCCAGGTTCGATCCCTGGGTGGGGAAGATCCCCTGGAGAAGGAAATAGCAACCCATTCCAGTATTCTTGCCTGAAAAACTTCATGGACTGTCACCTGAGGAGCCTAATAGGCAACAGTCCCTCAGGCAACAGTCCAAAAACTTTACCATCTATTTTTATTGTTCACCTTTTTAAAAAAAACTAGATCCTTTAACATATTAATCACAGTTGTTTTTAAAGTCCCTATCTGATATTTCAACATCTGAGTCATCTCTGCATGTTTCTATTAATCAACTTTACCTCTGGGCAGTAGGGGCATCCCAGGTGGCCCAGTGGTAAAGAATCTGCCTGCCAATGTGGGAGATGCAAGAAATGCAGGTTTGATCCCCGGGTGGGGAAGATCCCCTGGAGTAGGAAATGGCAACCCACTCCAGTATTCTTGCCTTGGGAATTCCATGGACAGAGGAGTCTGGTGGGCTACAGTCTAAGGGATTGCAGAGTCAGACACGACTGAGTGACTGAACACATAGACACACTAAGTGATAGGTTATTTCTTGATTCTTTTATGATTCTTCATTTTTTAAAATTATTAGAGTGTGGGTTTCCCTGGTGGTTCATTGGTAAAGAAAGTACCTGCCAATGCAGTAAACTCAAGTTTGATCCCTGGGTCGAGAAGATCCCCTGGAGAAGGAAATGGCAACCCACTCCAGTATTCTTGCCTGGAAAACCCCATGGACAGAGAAGCCTGGTGGGCTATAGTCCATGGGGTAGCAAAGAACTGGACACGACTTAGCGACTGAACAACAACAACAAAAGATAGTATGTACAGCAAAGCAGAAAGAGAATGAGTTAATAGTATTTATGCCCAGAAATAAGTACATCTCTTCTTCTGCCAGACTAATATTGTGAGAGGTTAGTCAGCCTAGTCATTAATTGAGCTGTTTGGGTTTTGTTGTTTGATTACATTCACTGCTCCACCATCTTCATATTCCCCAAGCAGTTGGTTTCTATTACTTATGCTTATAGTGGGGCCTAAGGTCCTAGAACATGTGTTTTCTTGCTTCAATCTCAGCTTTCAGCAATTCCTATATATGTGTACCACAGATGGGGTCTGTCCGTATTCTTGCCACCAATTACTAGACAGATATTACTTGTGTTGTTTGGTGCTAGACTGTTTTGCTTGTACTCCTATCCCACCAGCCATAGAGTTTTACCTGGCTCCGGGAGTGAAAAGATTCTTTGCTTCTGCCCAGTGGATTAAGGCTTTTATTTCCATTAAGAGAAGGGTCTGGGAAACTGAGTGGGATTTTGTGCCTGATCCCCAGTAGCAGCTGATCACCTTCTTCATACCTGTACCCTTGGGGGAGGCACTCACAAGTTTTCTGTTCTGCTCCTAGTCTTTATTCTGAGTGGCCATTGGAGGCCAAGGAATAGAATTTGCTAGTGAGTGCAAAATTTTCTTCTGTCTGAAATGGATTGCAGCAATTTCAAAATGACATTAGATCATACTTGGCCTTTAATATTTTAGCCAGTTTCTTCTTACCGGTTTTTATTTTTGTAACCTTTTCCTCCCATGATCTGTCACAGGTGAAAGTGTTATGTGTTCTGTCTCTCTTTGGAGTAGCTTGTCACTCTTTGGAATTCAATTTATTTAATTTTCTTTTTTAAAAAAATATTTATTTATTTATTTGGCTGTGCCAGGTCTTAGTTGCAGCACATGAGAATTTTTTTTTCTATAGCATACAAGATCTTTAGATGTGGTATGTGGGGTCTGGTTCCCTGACCAGGGATTGAACCCAGGCCCCCTGCATTAACAATGTAGCATCTTAGCCACTGGACTACCAGGGAAGTTCCTATTTCACTGCCTCATGATTTAAGCTTTCTGATGGGCTCAAAAAAGTTAAGTTTTTGTCAATTATCTGGCATTTTTGTATAGTTAGAGAGGGACTAATGGTGTTTTGAAACACCAAAACAAAAATTAATTTTTTGAGCCTTTCTCCCTCCTAAGTAGAAGCAGAACTCTCTTCTTATAGTTTCTTCACCAGGAAGATGCTTCCATTCGGGAAAAAAATGTTAGGAAGAACCAAATGTTTCTTGCATTGGCCTTGGTCACATGCTCTTCCTTTTACCAGTCACTGATCACAGGGCACGGAGAAGGCAATGGCACCCTACTCCAGTACTCTTGCCTGGAAAATCCCATGGATGGAGGAGCCTGGTGGGCTGCCGTCTATGGGGTCATACAGAGTTGGACATGACTGAAATGAGTTAGCAGCAGCAGCCGATCACAGGGCATGGTTCTCTAATTTGCCTCACCTGGCAAGGGAGGCAGGCTCTCGCCTAACAGACAAAAACAGTAGTCTGAAGTGTGATAAGCACAGATAATTTCTAAAACTGTTTTTAATGAAGAAAGTAATACATGCACATGGCAAAAAATTCAAATTTTACAGTGAGATGTCATTCTCTCCCAAATCTTACTCCAGTCATCTTCCACAGAGGCAACTATTGTTAGCAATTTCTTGAGTTTCCAATCACAAAATTTCTCTCTGCATAGTAACTTATACACACATAAACACATACCTCCACTCAAAATAGATGCTTTCTTAAACAAACCTCCACTTAACTGACTCATAAGATTAACCAGCACTCTTCACTTTTCCTGTGAAGCACACAATGAATACCTACAGCATCTACATGACAGCTTCTACCAGGTAAGTTACATGCTTACCAAAAGTCAGTTGTATTTATTTTAAGCCTTTTTATAGAAGCTCAAATACTTTGGCCACCTGATTTGAAGAGCTGACTCACTGGAAAAGATCCTGATGCTGGAAAAGATTGAAGGCAGGAAGAGAAGGGGGTGACAGAGGATGAGATGGTTGGATGATATCACCGACTCAATGGACATGAGTTTAAGCAACTCCCAGAGATGGTAAAGGACAGGAAACCCTGGTGTGCTGCAGTCTCTGGGGTCACAAAGAGTCCGACACGACTGAGCAACTGAACTGAACTGATACCAGTTGTGACTATTATTATAGTTAACTAATTCAATTAAATATTATATAAGCTAATTAAAAACTGAGTGCAAAAGAAGCCATCATTTTATATAAATTCTTCGTAAAGACTTGCTAAAGGTTACCTCTACTTTTTAAAAATAGCTATGGGAGAAGCAACTAAAAATCACTGGGGGAAACTGAAAAATCAAGAAGGATTTTGTGATGAGATGCTGCAAAGTTAAGTTTGAACTTTACTTCATTTACTTAGACATAAATAATGTTTGAAAAATTACAGGCTTGCTTTAAAGGAAAAGCGTAAAAAATGTATTTGGATGTAGTTTATTCAAGAAAGACAACATGAAATGCTAATTAATAAATTCATACCCAAAGAAAATATTTTAAGTTAAAATTCAATTGCTAAAATATGTTCAAAAATACATATTTTCATGATGTCCTATTGCATGTTTTTTGATTAAACATCCACTGATAGTCTTGACTCCATTGGATAAAAGGGTTTCTACTGTGCATATATGTATGTTTGAAAAAGGAACTAAAGAGTAACAGTCTGAGTATGTGTGTGTTCACGTAAGTGTACACACCATCTTAGTGAGCAGCAGTCAGAAAATGCATCTCTAACAAAATGGCATTTGACCAGAAGTCTGAAGGAAGTGAGTCAACCACACAGGTATCTGAGTGTAGAACATTTCAGGCAAAGAGAACAGCAAGAACAAAGGTCTGATATATACCCTTGATTATGGGTGACTGGTTGAAATAAATTATGGGTCACTGATATACTAAAAACTATATAGCAGTCTAAAAATTGAAGTGAATGAGATAAAAATATCTCCATTGATAAATAATAAATGTGATACATTTATTTTTATATTCGAATGTGATGATTAGAACTTCATGTTCTATATAACTGTACAAAATGCATAAATAAAAAACTATTAGTAATACAAAATAAAAATGGAAAGAAGCAAAAAGTATAATAGGAATTTTCACTCAACACTACCAGTTGATAACATTAAGTAGACAGAAAATAAAGGAGATTAGAAAATTCAGATAAAAATAAATGTGTTTGAACTACTAAGTATGTGATTTGTACCCTCATATGTATTTTATTTTTTTTTTTAATTTTATTTTTAAACTTTACAATATTGTGTTAGTTTTGCCAAATATCAAAATGAATCCGCCACAGGTATACATGTGTTCCCCATCCTGAACCCTCCTCCCTCCTCCCTCCCCATACATCCCTCTGGGTCGTCCCAGTGCACCAGCCCCAAGCATCCAGTATCGTGCATCGAACCTGGACTGGTGACTCGTTTCATACATGACATTATACATGCTTCAATGCCATTCTCCCAAATCTTCCCACCCTCTCCCTCTCCCACAGAGTCCATAAGACTGTTCTATACATCAGTGTCTCTTTTGCTGTCTCGTACACAGGATTATTGTTACCATCTTTCTAAATTCCATATATATGCGTTAGTATACTGTATTGGTGTTTTTCTTTCTGGCTTACTTCACTCTGTATAATAGGCTCCAGTTTCATCCACCTCATTATGTATTTCAAACAAATAATTTAAACTTTTTCTGATCCTTTTCTAGAATCATACCTTTATTCCTATTTTGCATGTTGCAACATTGACTAGAGCTTTCAGATCTATATTAAAATTTAGATTAGACTGAGTGACTGAACTGAACTGAAACTCTGTGAAACATTAAAAGAATGATATAAAACAATCTGAGTTGATTCTAAGGAAGATAAGGTAGGCTTAACATTTAAAATTAAATCCATGTAATATTTCATATTAAAAAAAATAAATAAAATTTAGATTAAAAGCTATTTACACCTTAAGTGATCTGACCACTGTCTAGCACTCTGATTTTGTGTTGAATCAATCTTTCCTTTTGCCACAGAACACAGAAGTCTCATTTTTGATAAATGAAGAGGATAAAGTGTTAACCAGCCTTGGCAGTGTCATTGTATCTGGCCAAAGTAGGGAAGTTGAGGGGTAGGGATAATGGAGCAAAGATAGAAAGTGGGACAAGATTTGGCAGTGAGAATCTGTAAAAGATGCTCACTTGTAATTTTCTATGTTTCTATCCTAATATGAAAAATTAGATCACATCTTTGTTTACTTTGATAATTTTTTTTTTAAGTAAAGTACTGAAACCTTGAGAGAAACCCTACTTGATCATGATGGTAGTTGGATTAATTTGCAGTTGTATTTGTTATTCTAGTGTTTTATTCAGATTTTTCACATCTGTCTTCACTAATTAACCTGTTCTGGCCAGTATTCTTTCTGTATGTGCTAACTCTAGTTTTCACGTGAAGATTATGTTGGGTTTACAAAATAAACTGGGAAGTTTACTCATTTTTCAATGCTCATTCTTAATGCATCCAGTTAATAAATATTTATGGTGCACTGAGCTCAATTTTAGGTTCTGAGGTTATAGCAGTAGACAGACAAGGTTCCTACATTCAGGAAATAGCGTTTTCATTCTAAAGTAGGATAGACCAGAAGTAAAAAGGTAAATTGATATGTTTAAAAAATCAGATGTAATAAGTACTTGGTAGAAAATGAAAGCCAAGTGACTTTAGACTTGATGGTCTAAAGCAGGCCTCTCTGAAGAAGTAATATGTAAACTGAGACCTAAACAATAAGAAAAAGAAGCAAAAAAGAGAAACATAGAATTTTGAGTCAGGCTGCTGCTATAGTTAGAAAAATAATTCCACTGGTTTAAGGTCATGCATTCTGTCACATGAAACTGTTCTCTCTTCATATTGAAAGTAAACCCCTCATGTGCATACAAAGTTTCCTTTGGTTGGGGGCATAGTAGGTTTTGGGTTTTGATTATTTCGTGACTAAGAAAGCAATATACCCTATACGTCTTTCTTTTTTATCGTACGTGGAAACCAGGTGGCATAAGCATATACATAACCGGATTTAGTATGTGTGGCCTAGTGCCCACTGTGTCACTCTGTTCCCCTTTCAGAAGTGCACATTCTTTTACCAGGATGTTCTCTCTTTCATTTCTCCTTTTGAGAGCGTAGCCTGCCACCAGTTAGATACTAGATAGACTTGCTCCAGTGAGAACCAACTTATTCTCAAATCATCACTGAAGACTGTGGAACAGCCTTTGTTACTTGTGCACTGTAAGAATGAAATGAAAGTTTGCTGGGGACTTCAAGACTTCCCTGGTGGCTCAGACGGTAAAGCATCTGTCTACAATCCGGGAGACCTAGGTTTCATCCCTGGGTCAGGAAGATCCCCTGGAGAAGGAAATGGCAAACCACTCCAGTACTATTGCCTGGAAAATCCCATGGACAGAGGAGCCTGGTAGGCTACAGTCCATGGGGCCGCAAAGAGTCGGACACGACTGAGCGACTTCACATTCACTTTCACTTTCAGAAACATAGGAGTAGAAACAGAGAATCAGTGATATCCTAGAGATAGATACTGATTAACCTTTCCTGCAGTCCTTCAAAATACACTGTTTGGTTGTAATTTTTTTTTTTATGACAGTGAAAACTGCTTGAATGATTAAAAATATCAGGAATCCTGGAGACTTGGCAATAAGTTCCATTTGGAGCAGCACATTGCTTTAGACTTTTCCATTTCAGGGCTCTAAAATGATGACAAAGTTGACATTGAACCAGCTTAAAGATTCTTTAGTACAATCGAGTTGGAGCTCCTTGTAAAAATTACTAGTAGTTTTCACTGTCTATGGAGGATTAATATTAATGACATTAATACTGGAATCAAGATTGCCGGGAGAAATATCAATAACCTCAGATATGCAGATGACACCACCCTTATGGCAGAAAGTGAAGAGGAACTCAAAAGCCTCTTGATGAAAGTGAAAGTGGAGAGTGAAAAAGTTGGCTTAAAGCTCAACATTCAGAAAACGAAGATCGTGGCATCTGGCCCCATCACTTCATGGGAAATAGATGGGGAAACAGTGGAAACAGTGTCAGACTTTATTTTTCTGGGCTCCAGAATCACTGCAGATGGTGACTGCAGCCATGAAATTAAAAGACACTTACTCCTTGGAAGAAAAGTTATGACGAACCTAGATAGCATATTCAAAAGCAGAGACATTACTTTGCCAACAAAGGTCCGTCTAGTCAAGGCTATGGTTTTTCCAGTGGTCACGTATGGATGTGAGAGTTGGACTGTGAAGAAAGCTGAGCACCGAAGAATTGATGCTTTTGAACTGTGGTGTTGGAGAATACTCCTGAGAGTCCCTTGGACTGCAAGGAAATCCAACCAGTCCATTCTAAAGGAGATCAGCCCTTGGTGTTCTTTGGAAGGAATGATGCTAAAGCTGAAACTCCAATACTTTGGCCACCTCATGCGAAGAGTTGACTCATTGGAAAAGACTCTGATGCTGGGAGGGATTGGGGGCAGGAGGAGAAGGGGACGACAGAGGATGAGATGGCTGGATGGCATCACCGACTCGATGGACATGAGTTTGAGTGAAGTCCGGGAGTTGGTGACAGACAGGAAGGCCTGGAATGCTGCGATTCATGGGGTCGCAGAGTCGGACATGACTGAGCGCTGAACTGAACTGAACCTTAGCATAACTATATCTGGTAGCAGGTGAAAAGGTTTATATGCTTCAGAATGACCTTCAGACACTCTCAAGATGACTTTTAGCTTCTGCTTATAAGGAATTGATATCTGTTTGAGAGAAGAGCTTTGCCTGGTAAAATTTCACATGTGCATCCACAAAAGGAAAAGATCCAAATCAATTATTTCAAAATATAAATAAACATCTTGAGCCTTCTTTAACTATCCACATTCTCAAGCATAAAATTATGGTAAATTTTTCAAAATTTCCATCTTTGAACTCAATTCATTAGGCCTCTACAAGCTTATCCTTTTCTTAATATTTGCTGAAAGCATTTTTCAAACTAGGAGACAAGATGACAAATTTTACCATTTGTTGTTTCTTAGATATGGGGCAGTCAAGGCATAGAGCTATAAAGTTAAACAGGATTAAGCTTCTCCCAAAGGAGTGCCAGTAAAACTTTATTTCCAGTTTCAAAGGACGGACATGAAACTGAAAGGTGCTCATTTCACTTCAGCTTCCTAATGTCCACCCGTTATTACATTCCTGTTATCACACTTGGTCAAACTGGGCCTTCTATATCACACATGTTCTAAGAATTCTTGGTGGATGATATACCTGATTCCACATTTGGAGAGCAGAAAGATTTGCTTAAGTGAGAAATAACTTTTCAAAGTGAGAAATAATGAATCATGAATTATATTATTTCAGGAAGTCAAACAAATTCTAGGTTTTCCTTATGATGACAATCTTGAGTTAAAAAAATATTAACATAAAAACTTTCTTAATTAATTGTTTTTGTTTTCTGATGCTCCATTTTTCTAGAGCCCTAAGCTCTTGTTAGGGCTTCCCTTGTGGCTTAGCGGTAAAGAATCTGCCTGCCAATGCAGGAGACGCAGGTTTGATCTTTGGTTCAGTAAGATCTCCTAGAGAAGGGAATGGCAACCCACTACAGTATTCTTGCCTGGGAAATCTCATGCACAGAGGCGCCTTGCAGGCTACAGTCCACGGGGTAGCAAAGAGTCAGACACGACAACAGCAGAGCACTTATTAAGGTCAATCCTGACATTTGCCACCTGGTTCCCAAACACTCACCTCCACTTTAGCATTTTCCTGTTGCTCCACTACTCTCTACCAGATCACTTGCACTAGTCTAAAAACTTGCTGCAGTATTTCATTTCTTGGGGGGAAAAAAATCTCAAAATCTTCCTTGACTACATGTCCCTTTTATGTAGTTCCCTGTTTTTCTGCTCTGCTTTATAGAACTCAAAGTATCATCTATGCCCTCTCCAGAAAAGGTGGCACCACTCAGTCAAGGTCACTAATGATCTAATTAGACTAATGGTCTAATTAGTCACAAATCTAACGGTCATTTCTCAGAACTAATTCTATCGAACCTCTGCAAATGTTAGTATAATTAATCAGAATTGAAAGTGAAAGTGTTAGTTGCTCAGTCGATTCAGCTCTTTGTGACCCCATGGACTGTAGCCCACCAGGCTCTTCTTGGGATTTCCCAGGCAAGAATACTGGAGTTGGTTGCCATTCCCTTCTCCAGGGGTTGTCTTGACCCAGGAATCAAACCTGGTCTCCTGCACTGAGGGTGGATTCTTTACCATCTGTGCCACCAAGGAAGTCCAATCACAATTACTCATATTCATATATCATAATTAATCATGTTCTTCCCTTTTACTCCTTTCTTTTTTTAACTTTTTTTTTTTTTTTTGGCTGCACCCTATCGCATGTGAAACTGTAGTTCCTCAGCCAGGGAGGGATCAAACCCACATTCCCTCCACTGGAAGGCAGATTCTTAACACTGGACCACCTGGGAAATCCCTTACCCTTTTCTTTACCTGACTTCTATAACACTAAAGTCTTCTGATTTTCCTCCTACCTCACTAGTTATTCTGTCTCAGTTTTCCTTGTTGGATTAATTTATTTTGCTAATTTTAAATGTCTGAGTCTGAGTATCTCAGAGTTCAGTCCTCAGGCCTCTTTCTAAAATCAATACTCATGACTTTATCAATCTGTTTTATCAATCCTTTTAATGTCGATGACTTTTTCATCTTTTGGGTCTGTGGATAGAATGGTATTTCAAAATAATGACTTCCTTTGTTACAATTTATATTTTGCATCTAAAAACATTTTTTTTAAAGAAAGGGTTCATAGACATCTAGATTACCAAGGAGTTCTATGGCATAAAAAAGGTTAAGAACACCCTGCTCTATTTCATTCATGACTTTAATGTCTATTTACATTCAAATGACTCTCAAATTTATATTTTCAACACTTAAATTTTATTCCAGTTATTTACTGCTTTGTAACAAACTGTCAAAGAATATTGTGGCATAAAACAACAACCGTTCTATTATAACTCATAATTTTGTGTGGAAGGACTTTGATATTGACAGAGATGTTCACTGGTATTCGACTGGCAGATGGCCAGGTCCAGAGAGTTAAAGACAGCTTCACCCTGGCAGTGATGGCTGAGAAAGCTGAGCTTATCTAACTGGGCCCATTAACTGAAAAACCTACTGTGGCCTCTCCAGCGTGTCTCGTCTGAAAGCAGTAAGATTTCTCACATTGAGAATTGGGGCACCCTGGAGTGTGTAACGGAGAAGGCAATGGCACCCCTCTCCAGTACTCTAGCCTGG
This sequence comes from Bos indicus x Bos taurus, assembly GCF_003369695.1. Classification (NCBI taxonomy): domain Eukaryota; kingdom Metazoa; phylum Chordata; class Mammalia; order Artiodactyla; family Bovidae; genus Bos; species Bos indicus x Bos taurus. The sequence goes on from NC_040083.1 coordinate 101,264,868, forward strand.
AAAATTCCATGGACGGAGGAGTCTGGTGGGCTGCAGTCCATGACGTCACTAAGAGTCGGACACGACTGAGCGACTTCACTTTCACTTTTCACTTTCATGCCTTGGAGAAGGAAATGGCAACCCACTCCAGTGTTCTTCCCTGGAGAATCCCAGGGATGGGGGAGCCTGGTGGGCTGCTGTCTATGGGGTTGCACAGAGTGGGACACGACTGAAGTGACTTAGCAGCAGCATAGTGTGTAACAGGCATGGGTAGAAATTGCAAGGCTTCTCATGGCCTAACCCAAGGTTTTCCAAGATGCCACTTCCTCTACCTTTTATGGATCAAACAAATCTCTAAAGCAGTCCAGATTCAAGAAGGGGGGAATTAGGATGTACCTCTTAAAGGGAAGAGAAGCAAAGAATCCATGGTCATCTTTAATCTACCACAGATGTCTAATAAATATCTTATGTGTAACACATGCAAGCAAAACTCTTAATTTCCTCTCCAAATCTCCTTCTGGTGATCACCAGCCCAGAAAACTGGACCACTATGCACCCAGTTACTCAGGCTCTGTATCTTAGAGCAGACACAACTGTCCTTCTTTTCTTCATATTCTATATCTGGTTTTATTATATTCGCCAATCCTGTTGGCACCATCTTCAAATATATCCTGAATCTGACTGCGCACTCTTTCCACCTACATTGTTCTTGTTTTCATGGATCCTATATTCTAATGAAACAGGCAAGCAATAAAAATAAATATACCCTCACCATCCATACCATTTCCCCCTGAACTATGTTAATAGTCTCCCAAGTAGATGATTAACTCACATCCGCATGGTTTCTTCCTTATACAATAGCCAGAGAGACCTTTTTAAACTATGAGTCAATCCTGTCATCCATGTGCTCATAATGTTCCAGTGACTTCACGACTCAAAGTAAAATCCGAAGTCCTCACTATGACCTTTGGAACCTTAGATTGCCTGGCCTCTGGCCACGACTCTGACCAGTTTCCTCCCTTTCTTCCCTCAGTCACTCTACTTAGCACCACGGGTTTAACTGGTCTTCCTCCGAGAAGTCAAATGTGCTCCTCCCAGGGCCTTCCACGTGAACTTCCATTAAATGGAACCCTCCTTCTTTACACATGTGCATGGCTTGTTCCTTCACTGTGTTTGAGTTTTGCTCAACTGTCATTTCTTCAGAGAAGCCCTCTCCTACGGCAGCACGCATATTCACTCTCTCACACTTCACTATGTGTTTATTTTTATTGTCTGCCGGCTTTGTGAGAATATAGGCTCCCAAGGGATTTTCCTGATGGCCCAGTAGTAAGACTCCATGCTCCCACTGCAGGTGGCTGGGTTTGATCCTTCATCAGAGAATTAGATTGGACATGACATAATAAAGATCAAAAATCTGGCATGCTGTGACTTAAGACCCAGTGCAGCCAAATAAATAAATAATTAAAAAAAAAAAAAAAGAATATAGAACCAGAGAACGGGAACTTAGTGATGCTCACTGCTATTTCCCCATCACTCAAAACAGTGCCTATTATGTTAACAGGTGCTCAATAAACATTTGTTGAATGAAATAATAAGTAAATGTGATTAGTCTGCCAGTTGGGTGATCCAACAGAAGCCAGATTTTCACTAAAATCTTGGGGATAATTTGGCTCAAATTATCCAACATCAACTCTAATGGTAATAATAAGGAGATTCCATTGCAAATCAAAGAAAGGCATAACATTTCTGAATCTGCTTTTCATCTATTTTTCCTAAGGACCTAATAATAATAGTACCTCTTGGAAGAGTTATGAGATGCCAAATATTAATGCAATTACTTTCCTTTTGTTCCTTCTTTAGAATATTAGGTTCTTTCCTGTCTCTTTCTGGTGTATACATTTTATAATGCTCTGACAGTATTCCACTTCCACTGATAAATGTATGTACCCTAGTCAAGGTTAATTAGTGATCTAAATCATGGAGTCAATCAAGGCCCATGGACCAGATGAGTTGGTCAAGGTGAGGGATGGCATAGACATGAGAAGGATATGAGAATGGTGCTGTAACATAGGAGGTTATTAGTACTTGTGAAAACTTCCCTTTCCTAGTCAATGTTAAGTAAGGACATAGCCTGAGCCCCATTGTACCACATATTCTAACTGGTTAGTAAAATATTCCAAGCTAACATAAAAATATTAAATTTATATTTTTGAAACACTAAAAGCAATGTGAACACTAGCAAAAATGGTCAAATTTAACTAACTCTAAAAATTACCCCAAGACCTGCAACTATCTGAGGAGACTTTATTTAAGAAAAATGGCAAAATCTAGGTAAAAAACACTTAGGTTTTTGACATTTTAGTATGTATCTTATTTGCTTACCTTGAGTGAGTGGAAACAAACTACACCACACCAAAACGTATGGGATACAGCTAGAGCAGTGCAGAGAGAAATTTATAGCTGTAAATACCTGTATTAAAAAAGAAGAAATCACACATCAATCATTTAAGCTTCCATCTTAAAAATTTGAAAAAAAAAAAAAGCAAGAGGAAACTAGGAAATTCCCTGGTAGTCTGGTGGTTGGGACTCAGTGCTTAGAACTTAAAACTGCTTAGAAGTGCCATGGCCCAGGTTCAATCTCTGGTCAGGGAATTGAGATCCCACAGGCTGTGTAGCGTGACCAAAATAAAAAAATTTCTAAATGTAAAAAAAAGGCGGGGGGAGTTAAACCCAATGTAAGCATAAGGAAAATTATAAAAATTAAAGCGGAAATAAAGGGAAGGCTGCTGCTGCTGCTAAGTCGCAGCACTCGTATCCGACTCTGTGCGACCCCATAGACGCCAGCCCACCAGGCTCCCCAATCCCTGGGATTCTCCAGGCAAGAACACTGGAGTGGGTTGCCATTTCCTTCTCCAATGCATGAAAGTGAAAAGTGAAAGTGAAGTCACTCAGTCGTGTCCGACCCTTAGTGACCTCATGGACTGCAGCCTACCAGGCGCCTCCATCCGTTGGATTCTCCAGGCGAGAGTACTGGAGTGGGGTGCCATCGCTTTCTCCAAATAAAGGGAATAGAGAAATCAATAAAGTACGAAGCTGGTACTTTGAAAAGATAAAATGGACAATCCTTAGCTAGACTAACCAAGAGAAAAGGAGAGGATTAATGTTACTAAAGTCAGCTAGGAAAATGGGGCCATTACTACCAAGTTTACAGAAATAAAAAGGACTACAAGGGAATAATACTAACAACACGTTGTCAACAAATTAGATAACCTAGATGAAATTCCCAGAAAGAAACAAACTACTGAAATTGGTTCAAGAAGAGATAGAATATCTAAATAGACCCATAACAAGGAAAGACATTGAAATAGTAATTTTAAAATTAATTAATTTTAATTGGAGGCTAATTAAAATATTGTGATGGTTTTTGCCATACATTGACATGAATCAGACACAGGTGTACATGTGTTCCTCCATCCTGAAACCCCTCCTACCTCCTTCCCATCCCATCCCTCTGGTTTGTCCCAGTGGTCTGGCTTTGAGTGCCCTGTTTCATGCATCGAACTTGGACTGGTCATCTATTTCACATATAGTATTATACATGTTTCAGTACTGTTCTCTCAAATCACCCCACCCTCACCTTCTCCCACAGAGTCCAAAAGTCTGTTCTTTATATCTGTGTTTCTTTTGCTGCCTTGCATATAGGGTCATCATTACCATCTTTCTAGATTCCATATGTATGTGTTAGTATACTGTATTGTTGTTTTTCTTTCTGACTTATTTCACTCTGTATAATAGGCTCCAGTTTCATCCACCTCATTAGTACTGATTCAAATGCATTCTTTTTAATATCTGAGTAGTATTCCATTGTGTATACATACCATGAGTTTCTTATCCAGTCTTCTGCCAAAGGGCATCCAGGTTGCTTCCATGTCCTAGCTATTGAAAACAGTGCTGTGATGAACATTGGGGTACAACATGTCTCTTTCAATTCTGGTTTCCTCAGTGTGTATTGCTACCCTGATGGCTTAGACAGTAAAGCATCTGCCTGCAATGTGGGAGACCCAGGTTCAATCCCTGGGTCAGGAAGATCCCCTGGAGAAGGAAATGGCAACCCACTTCAGTGCTCTTGCCTGGAAAATCCCATGGACAGAAGAGTTTGGCAGGCTACAGTCCATGGGCTTGCAGAGTTCGACACGACTGAGCAACTTTCCTTTCCTTTTCCTTTTCTTTGGCGTGTATGCCCAGCAGTGGGATTGCTGGGTCGTATGGCAGTTCTATTTCCAGTTTTTTAAGGAATCTCCACACTGTTCTCCATAGTGGCTGTACTAGTTTGTATTCCTACCAACAGTGGAAGAGGGCTCCCTTTTCTCCACACCCTCTCCAGCATTTATTTGTAGACTTTTTGATAGCAGCCATTCTGACTGGCATGAGATGGTCCCTCATTGTGGTTTTGATTTGCATTTCTCTGATAATGAGTGATGTTGAACATCTTTTCATGTGTTTGTTAGTCATCTGTATATCTTCTTTGGAGAAACGTCTGTTTAGTTCTTTGGCCCATTTTTTGATTGGGTCATTTATTTTTCGGTATTGGGCTGCATGAGCTGCTTGTATATTTTTGAGATTAATTCTTTGTCAGTTGCTTTGTTTCCTATTATTTTCTCCCATTCTGAAGGCTTTCTTTTCACTGGGCTTATAGTTTCCTTTGTTGTATAAAAGCTTTTAAGTTTAACGAGGTCCCATTTGTTTACGTTTGCTTTTATTTCCATGACTCTGGGAGGTGGGTCATAGAGGATGTTGCTGTGATTTATGTCAGAGAGTGTTCTGCCTATGTTCTCCTCTAGGAGTTTTATAGTTTCTGGTCTTACATTTAGATCTTTAATCCATTTTGAGTTTATTTTTGTGTATGGTCAATTAGGCAAGGAAAAGAAATAAAAGATACCCAGATTGAAAAGAAAGGCATACAATTATTTCTTTTGGAAAATCATGATATTATATATAGAAAATCTTAATGAATCCTCAAAGAAGCTATTAGAACTAACAAACCAGTTTGAGAAGACATGATCAACATACAAAACCAATTTTATTTGTATACACTAGCAATGAACAGTCCATAATTAAAATTAAGAAAGTAATTTCAATTATAATAGCCTCAAAGAGAACAAAATACTTGGAATAAATTTGACCAAAGAAATATAAGACCTGTACACTGAAAACTAGAAAGCACTGTTGAATGAACTTAAAGAAGATCTAAATAAATGGAAAGTTATCTCATGTCCATGGATCAGAAGACAATTAAGATGGCAATTATATCCAAATTGATCTAGTACCTCACCTGTCAAAATCTTTGCCATCTTTTTGGCAGAAGTTGATGATCTGTTCCCTAACATTCATGTTGAAACTCGAGAGCCACAAAAAACAAAACAATCTTTAAGAAAGAACAAAGTTGGTGAGCTCACACTTCCCAATTTCAAACTTACTACAAATCTACAGTACCACATGGTACTGGAAAAAGGATAGACATATAGATCAATGGAATACAATTAAGAGTTTAAAAATAAATCCATATATCTACAGTCAACTGATTTTTGACAAGGGTGCCAGGACCATTCAATGGGGGAAAGACTAGACTCTTAAACAAATGGTATCCAAACTGAATGTGTGTGTGTGTATTAGTCGCTCAGTTGTGTCTGACTCTGTGACCCCATGGACTGTTAGCCCTCCAGGCTCCTTTGTCCATGGAATTCTCCAAGCAAGAATACTGGAGTGGATTGCCATTCCCTTTTCCAGGGTATCTTCTGAACCCAGGGATCAAACACAGGTCTTCAGCATTTTGGGCAGATTCTTTACCATCTGAGCCACTAGAGAAGCCCAAACAACTGGATATCCATGTGCAAAAACTGACATTGGACCCCCTACCAAGCACTATGTTCAGATATCAATTCAAACTGGATCAAAGACCTAAACATAGGAGCTAAAATGATAAAACTCTTACAAGAAAGCATAGGAGTGAATTTTGGGACCTTGAGTTAGGCAGTGGTTTCGTTGATATGATGCTAAAGCTCAAGTGACAAAAGAAAAAAAATATGTATATAGGGCATTTAAAATAGAAAATGTTGTATTCCAAAGGACACTGTCAGGAAAAGGAAAAACACAACCCACGAAATGGGAGAAATATTTGCAAATCAATATCTGATGGAGGACTTGTAGCTAGACTACATGAATAACTCTTTGTGTTAAGTTGCTTCAGTTCCATTCGACTCTTCGTGACACTATGGACTATAGCCTGCCAGGCTCTTCTGTCCATGGGATTCTCCAGGCGAGAATACTGGAGTGGTTTGCCATGCCCTTCTCCAGAGGATCTTCCCAAGCGAAGGATAGAACTCGAATCTCTTGTCTCATGCATTGGCAGATGGGTTACCACTAGCGCCACCTGGGAAGCCCTGAATAACTCTTAAATTTCAATAATAAAATGATACAAACCCAATTTTTAAATCAGCAGAGGATTTTAATAAATATTTTTCTAAAGAATATATACAAATGGGCAATAAGACATGAAAACGTGCTCAACATCTGTCTCAGTCTGTTTGGGTTGTGAAAACAAAATACCATAAACTAAGGGGCTCATAAATAACAGAAATTTATTTCTCACAGTTCAGGTGGCTGAGGAGGCCACAGTCAAGGTGCCACATGGTTGTGTTCTGATGAGAACCCTCTTCAAGGTTCATAACTAGCACCTTCTGACTGCATTCACATCTGCTAGCAGAGGCTAGAGAGCGCTGTGGGCTCTCTTTCTTTTTCTTTTTTTGTGGACAAGCCACACAGCATGTGGGATCTTAGTTCCTCAACCTGGGATTGAACCCACACCCCCTGCATTGGAAACAGAGAATCTTACCCATTGGACAGCCAGAGAAATCCCTATAGGATCTATTTTATAAGAGCACTAACTGCATTTATGAGAGCTCCACCCTCACAACCAATTCACCTCTCAATGAGCCCCACTTAATAATATCACACACTTTTAGGAGTTAGGATTTCAACATATGAGGTTTGGCAAGTTATATTCATACCATGGCAACATTATTAGCCATTAAGAAAATACTATCAAAACCATAATGAAATACCCTTCACACAGACTAAGATGCTGGAACATCCTAGTTACGGTGAGGGAGTGGTGAAATGGGAACCCACATTGAGTGCTGGTGGGATTGTACATTGATGCAGCCACTTCAGAAAACATTTCGCTGGTTCCTCAAAAGATTAAAGTTCCCATTTAGCTCAGTACTTGTAGACTTAGAGCCAAGAGAAATAAAAATATAAGGAGATGTGGGGTTTGATCTCTGGGTCGGGAAGATCCCTTGGAGAAGGAAATAGCAACCCACTCCAGTATTCTTGCCTGGGAAATCCCATGGACAGAGGAGCCTGCTGGGCTATATAGTCCATGGGGCTGCAAAGAGTTGAACATGACTTAGCAACTAAACAACAATAAACACAAAAGTCTGTACCTGGCTATTCATGACAGCATAATTCATAATAATCCAAGAATGAAACCAACCTAAGTCCAACTCAGCTGATGAACAGGTAAACGAAATGCAGTATATTCATACGATGGAACATCATCCAGCTATAAAAAAGTGATGAGGTACTGATACATGCTATGACAGGAAGGAACTTTGAAAACATTACACTGTGAAAGAAGGTAGTAACCAAAGGCTACATATTGTATAATTCCATTTTTATTAAATGTCAGTGTAGGCAAATCTATAGACAGAAATTCCCTGAGTGGTTGCAATGAGCTAGAGGGAAGGGGAGCTGGGGAATGACTGCTAATGGGTATGAGGTTTATTTCTGCAGTGATGAAAATGTTCTGAAGTTAGGTTGGTGATGGTTGTACAACTTTGTGAATATACATCAAGTCACTGAATTGAATACTTTAAAAGAGTGAATTTTACTAAGGGACTTTTCCTCTGGTGGTCCAGTGGCTAAGACTCTGCACTCCCAATGCAGGGAGCCTGGGTTTGATCCGGGAACTAGATCCCATGTGCTGCAACTAGGAGTTCACATGCCACATGTAAGAGTTTGCATGCCAAAACTAAGACTCAGTGCAGCCAAATAAATAAATAAAAATTTTAAAAGCTGTTATTAAAAACAAAAAACTGAAAGAGTTTAACTAGGATCTTTCATATTTAAAACGTCCTAGAAGTTTCTCATTATTTTGTGAAAACTCAGTTACTTCTTAGTTCTACTTTTCCCCATCCATTACATAGCTGCCACGCAGTCTGAGTGTGACTATCATTACTACCAGCTTCAGTTCAGTTCAGTTCATTCAGTCGCTCAGTCATGTCCAACTCTTTGCAACCCCATGAATCGCAGCACGCCAGGCCTCCCTGTCTATCACCAACTCCTGGAGTTCACTCAGACTCACGTCCATTGAATCAGTGATGCCATCCAGCCATCTCATCCTTTGTCGTCCCCTTCTCCCCCTGCCCCCAATCCCTCCCAGCATCAGAGTCTTTTCCAATGAGTCAACTCTTCGCAGGAGGTGGCCAAAGTACTGGAGTTTCAGCTTCAGTATCATTCCTTCCAAAGAAATCCCAGGGCTGATCTCCTTCAGAATGGACTGGTTGGATCTCCTTGCAGTCCAAGGGACTCTCAAGAGTCTTCTCCAACACCACAGTTCAAAAGCATCAATTCTTTGGCGCTCAGCCTTCTTCACAGTCCAACTCTCACATCCATACATGACCACAGGAAAAACCATAGCCTTGACTAGACGGACCTTTGTTGGCAAAGTAGTGTCTCTGCTTTTCAATATGCTATCTAGGTTGGTCATAACTTTCCTTCCAAGGAGTAAGCGTCTTTTAATTTCATGGCTGCAGTCACCATCTGCAGTGATTTTGGAGCCCAGAAAAATAAAGTCTGACACTGTTTCCCCATCTATTTCCCATGAAGTGATGGGACCGGGTGCCATGATCTTCGTTTTTTGAATGTTGAGCTGTAAGCCAGCTTTTTCACTCTCCTCTTTCACTTTCATCAAGAGGCTTTTGAGTTCCTCTTCACTTTCTGCCATAAGGGTGGTGTCATCTGCATATCTGAGGTTATTGATATTTCTCCCAGCAATCTTGATTCCAGCTCGTGTTTCTTCCAGTCCAGTGTTTCTCATGATGTACTCTGCATATAAGTTAAATAAGCAGGGTGACAATATACAGCCTTGACGTACTCCGTTTCCTATTTGGAACCAGTCTGTTCCATGTCCAGTTCTAACTGTTGCTTCCTGACCTGCATACATATTTCTCAAGAGGCAGGTCAGGTGGTCTGGTATTCCCATCTCTTTCAGAATTTCCCACAGTTTATTATGATCCACACAGTCAAAGGCTTTGGCATAGTCAATAAAGCAGAAATAGATGTTTTTCTGGAACTCTCTTGCTTTTTCCATGATCCAGCAGATGTTGGCAATTTGATCTCTGGTTCCTCTGCCTTTTCTAAAACCAGCTTGACACATAGTAACGCATTTAAATGGAATTTAGAAAGATGGTAACAATAACCCTGTATACGAGACAGCAAAAGAGACACTGATGTATAGAACGGTCTTTTGGACTCTGTGGGAGAGAGAGAGGGTGGGATGATTTGGGAGAATGGCATTGAAACATGTATAATATCATATATGAAACGAGTCGCCAGTCCAGGTTTGATGCACGATACTGGATGCTTGGGGCTGGTGCACTGGGACGACCCAGAGGGATGGTATGGGGAGGGAGGAGGGAGGAGGGTTCAGGATGGGAACACGTGTATACCTGTGGAGGATTCATTTTGATATATGGCAAAACCAATACAATATTGTAAAGTCAAAAAAAAAAAACAAAACCAGCTCGAACATCAGGAAGGTCACGGTTCACATATTGCTGAAGCCTGGCTTGGAGAATTTTGAGCATTACTTTACTAGCATGCAATTGTGCGGTAGTTTGAGCTTTCTTTCGCATTGCCTTTCTTTGGGATCCGAATGAAAACTAAAAGCACTAAAGCGCGGGCGGCTGCGACCGGCGCACTAAAGCGCGGCCGAGAGGAGCTACCCAACGTCCGAGGTCATGGGCAGAAACCGGGAGGACCCCATGCCCGAAGGGCGGCGGCGAAGAGGAGCTGCCCCGCGTCCGAGGTCAGGGGCAGCGGCCGAGAGTGCCAGGCTGCGACGGCGCAGGAACGGCCGAGAAGAGCTACCGAAGTCCGAAGTCCGAAGTCAGGGGCGGCGGCCGAGAGGAGCTACTACCAGCTTCAGTGGGTCCTAATTTAACCATTCTGGTCTTCCTTGCCATAATATAGGCCAATATGCAAGTGGCGTCAAGGGTATTTCAATTGTGGGGAGGTTGGGGCGAGGGGAGGCCAGATTTTTTTTAGGTAGGTTGTGAATAACTAACACATTTTCTCTTTTCCTGCCTGTGAAGGAAAAACCATGGGGTACAGGTTAGCAGCCATCTTCCAACCATGAGAGAAGTCAGCTTGAAGACCGAAGTGACACATAAAGGAGGAGAGCCAAGAGTATCTCAAAAGAGAAAAAAACAAAAACAAAAAACCCAGCAACAGTGGAGTCAGAGCCCCGACTGAGCCTTGCTGGACCTTCAGTGTGACCAGATGGCCAGTGTGCCTGAGACAGCCTCAGTTTACACCAGCTTTTCTAGCTTGATAGTTTTCTTCCTCCAAAGTGTCCCGGTGTGGACAATCACTTCTATGGTCACCCTCAATATAAATGGATTTTCAATCACATATCAATTAACTTAGCAGTTAACCAAGGTGAACTGTTTTTCGAGCTGTGTTCATCTGGACTGTTTTCTAACTGCCTCCCAGCATCCTCCCAGAGGCTGTTCAGTTGTCTAGATTTTAAAAAAGTAACCACATGAGACATTCTGCTTTCTTCTTACTCTTCCTTCAGGATCCAGGACCTCTCCATGCAATCTTGCTAGACTTTTCTAAATAAAAGTAATTATTCCCAACTCCCACACAATTCTCCTTGTCCCTCTTCATCCACACTTGTAACATTGCATTACCATGAGCTGTTCTTGTGTTTATCTTCCATAACCAACTGTGAAAGTCCCCTCAAAAAAGGATTTTATCATTTTTAACTTTGTATCCAAAGCATGAGAACAAGGTACTCAGTGGAACATAGTTTCTTTTGATATTTGCTGCTGAATAAATGGACAGAGAAGGCAATGGCACCCCACTCCAGTACTCTTGCCTGGAAAATCCCATGGACGGAGGAGCCTGGTGGGCTGCAGTCCATGGGGTCACACGGAGTTGGACACGACTGAAGCGACTTAGCAGCAGCAGCAGCAGCTGAATAAATGGAAGGAAAGCCATTCATTTGTTTGACATTTTTAACAGTCTGTTCAAATAATTTTGCTCAATATTTTACATTGTATAGCAAATAACCATTAACAATGTCTCCCAAGCCCAAATGATCTCAAAATAATTAAACTTGGGTAATTGAATTTAGGGATGAGCTTAATATAATAGGACCCCCAGAAGTTGTTTCTGTTTCTTTGAATTGCACAATGAACTGTTTCATGCTTCTCGTATTTGAGATAATACCTCAAATATATCCACAATGAAATGAAACCTTAAAAATAATATGATATGATTTCTGAACAATTAAATTACCAAAATGAGTGGAGGGCTCATCTTCTTCACAAATTCATTGGTCTCATTCATACAGAATATTACTTTAAAAAAAAATTTAGAGCTTAAAAAAAATTGTCATGTAAACTAGACTCTGAAAACTGCTTTCTGTTAATCCTGATATCCTGACGCATTTTATTCTATTTTAAAGATATTTATTAGTGAAAATAATATTAATGCTTATTCAGTATCATTTCATACATGTTAGAAGACCCCATGTGTATCTAGTGAAAAGTGAAGTCGCTCAGTCGTGTCCGACTCTTTGTGACCCCATGGACTGTAGCCTCCCAGGGTCCTCTGTCCATGGGATTTTCCAGGCAAGAATACTGGAGTGGGTTGCCATTTCCTTCTCCAGGGGATCTTCCCAACCCAGGGATCAAACCCGGGTCTCCCTCATTGCAGGCAGACGCTTTACCATCTGAGCCACCAGGGAAACCCCCATGTGTATCTAAATACCTTTTAAATCTTATTCTTTGCTTGTAAGAATATTTCAAGGCCTGAAATTGATTTTTCTCATGGGATAAAAGTACCTTTGTTTGCTCTCTACTATGTAATATTATTCCTATTCTATACAATTATCTATTTACATTTGTTTCTGACTAAGTCATTTATGTTAGGGAAAAGATGAGATCTCTAGAACATCCTGGTTTGTGTAATAAACAAAACTTGGGGGTTGTTGAATGCTTCTGCTTACAGAGAGACCAATTTGCTTCAAAAAGAAAATCCTTTTTAAGTGTTGTTAATTTTATTTTTCATGGGTAAAAACAGTAAAGGAAGAAATTGAGAAAATAAAAAATTAGTGATCTAGATGAAATTAGAATGAATGAATGTTTTCTATTAAGGAATAATAATAAAACTTCCATGAAATGTACATGCACCTGCGACCATTCTGAATATTTTATATATGTTAATTTCATCCCTCACAACTCAGGTCATGTAGCTGGTAAATGGTAGAATTGGAATTTAAACCCAGCCAATTTGACAACATACGTATGTATGTGCTTAACCAATAGTCTTCACTGTATCCTCAAACAAAGCATTTTGTAGAGATTCTGAACTCAAAAGATATAGGTTATCTTGACAGCCTTTGTTCATTAGTAACAGTTAAACTCACACTTAAGTTATATTCCCATTAATACTATGAAATAATAAAACAAGAAACAGGTTTTATTGGCCTTTTCCTGATCTTTTAAATTTATCTACTTGTTGTTTACTCTCTTAGATGAATTTTCTGAAATGACAATGTATTTCATGAAATTCCTCTTAACCGAAGAAAAAGATGTGGTTAAAGAGTAAGATGTTTAAATTGTCAGTGCAATTTAGCATGAAATATATGATCTATTCTTAATACACTTTCCCAGGTCTCAGATGTTGAAAGTGACATCTACAGAATATTGGTTAGCAAACTAAATAATGCTAAACCAAAATCTATCAATACTTTGCTATCTAAACTTGAGGACTGATCATCTACTATACTTTGTTTAAATTAACTTAATTTTGTACTTTTTTTTTTAAATATAAAGAGCATTGGCTTTGAAGTCTGACAGACCTGGGTCCAAACTCCAGCTCCCTCACTTATCAGATGTGTCACTCAGTAGTTACCTTTATCTTTATGGCTTCCAATTTCGTGACATTTGTGAAAATTAAGTTAATATTTTCAAATTTGCCTGGCACATAACTTATGTTTTTGTGTTCAATAAATATAGTTGCCTTCCATACCCATAGGTTCTGAATTCATGGATTCAACCAACGGGAATTCAAACCTAGAATAGAAGATAATTGGGAAAAAATTCCAGAAAGTTTCAAAAAGCAAAATGAATTTGCTGTATGTCTTGGCAACTGTTTACAGAGCATTTTATATTGCATTAGGTAGTATAAGTAATAGATAATTTAAAGTATACAGGAGTATGCTGCTGCTACTCCGTCGCTTTAGTCGTGTCCGACTCTTTGCAACCCTATGGAGTGTAACCTGCCAGGCTCCTCCGTCCACGGGATTCTCCAGGCAAGAATACAGGAGTGGGTTGCATGTCCTCCTCCAGGGGATCTTCCTGATCAGAGGGTTGAACCTCTGGTCAATGAATCTCTTGCACTGCAGGTGGATTCTTTACCAACTGAGCCACCTGGGAAGCCCATACAAAAGTATATGCTTATATAATACATACCTGTAGTGCTTTGGTTATATACAAACATTATGTCATTTTATATAAGGGACTTGAGCATTTGTGGATTTTGGTGTCTGGGGGGTCCTAGAAATAATCACCCACTGATACCAAGGGAGGAGTAGATTTCAGTCTTAGTGTCTGTCTCTCTCTCATTCTCCAATAAATCTACCAAGTTGATTTACACACACACACACAGATGCACACACATGAAGCCTAGGTGAAGGTTTTTGACATTGTACATTTAAATAAATAATTGAATGGAGTCATGAATCTCTATCTTAAAAAAGCAAATTTAAAAACATTTTGAAAAAATAATTGATATTTACATAGGATACATTTGGAAATCTTTAGAATTTAGCTTCCTTTAGGAATGAACATTGGTGCTTCAACCTAGCTCACTATCGATTAAAACAAAATCAAGTATGACATTTTAAAGGAAATGAGTATAATTAACATTTTAATTAGTCATTTGGGTACCAGTTAGCAGAACAGATGAGAATGAAATGAACTCTAGTAAACTCTTGGCTCTACCCTGGACCACACCTGTAACATACAAACACACTATACCAGTGGTTTATCAAGATGAGGCCCTGAACTGACAATCTGCCCAGAACCTTTGTACATTTGAAGTCTATTCATAGTGATACAGTATCTTAGGATGTGAAGGCCTTTACAAAGTTACCATTTAATGGGTAACAAAATGACTGTAGATTAAGCACCTGAGCTGATAAGTAGATAAGGCATTTTTTCTACTAATTTCAAACAGGCTTAGGGGAGGGGGGGAAGGCCAAGAATTAAATTGTTTCTTTGGGCATTAGCACCACAAATTTGTAGAATCAATTGGTTCTAACTTTGTTTTTGAAACTTCAAATTTACCCAATTTTTGGAGGATCACTTTTTACTTTTTAAAGAAGTTTTTTTTTTTTTTAAATAGGGCTGAAGATTTACAGTAAACCTATCTTTTAAAAATAACACATTAACCACATTCAAACAACATCAGATCATGTAGCACTATAGTAGTATTTACTGAAAAAAGAAATCTGTGTCTAAGTGGACCCCTGTTGTTCAATATTGAATGTCCAATATTGACATAAAAATGATGCTGTTGACTCTGCCAAGTAGAGCATGGGCTTTGGGGCAGATCTTCAGATTGCGATTAGGTGAACTAATATGTAGTTACTCTCACCCTAACTCTGTGGTCAAACTTTGTAATCTGAAGGAAGAGCATGGGTAGGTAATGTGTATTTCTTTTCCACAAAGAGGAAAAAAAAAAAAAAAAACACGTTTAAAGCATTTGCAAACACAGGAGAAAGTTGAGCAACATTTCTAGTGATTTCTCTCAATGCAGATCCCTTTAAATAAACTAATTCACTTGTTCAACAAATATTTGACTGCCTAGAAGATGGGAAGCCCTGGGATGTGATGACTAACTAGTTTATTTCATGAATTCAGACACTTGGAATGTTTCCAATACTTTTGTGTGTGTGTGTGTGTAGCATTCACTAATTTTTTTTAATAGACTTTATTTTTTAAAGCAGTTTTAGGTACACAGTAAAACTGAGCAGAAAATACAGAGTTCCCTTATACTTCCTGCCCAACACATACACAGTTCCCCACTGACAACACCTTGCCCCAGATTGGTATATTTGTTGTAGCTGATGAACCTGTATTGACGCATCACAGTCACCCAAAGTCCATAGTTTACATTAGGGTTCACTCTTGGTGTTGCACATTCTATGGTTTTTTGACAAATGTGTAATACATGTATCCACCATTATACAGAATAGTTTCACTGCCGTAAAAATCCTCTGTGACTTGCCTCTGTTGCAGGAAGGGGGAACCCCCCCGACTCACTCCCTTCTGGCAATCACTGACATTTTTACTGTCTCCATAATTTTGCTTTTTCCAGAATGTTATATAGTTGTAATTCTACAGTATGTAGCCTTTTCAGACTGGCTTATTTTATTATACTTAATAAAATGCATTTAAATTTCTCCATGTCTTTTCATGACTTGATAATTAATTTCTTCTTAGCACTTAAAAATATTCCACTGTATGGATGGACCAGACAATAGATTTATACATTCATCTACAGATAGACATCTTGGTTGTTTCCAACTTTTGGCTTGCATGCATTTGTGCTAAGTCATCTCAGTCATGTCCAGCTCTTTGCAACCCTATGGACTATAGCCTACCAGGCTCCTCTGTCAATGGGATTCTCTAGGCAAGAATACTCGAGTGGGTTGCCATGCTCTCCTCCATGGGATTTTCCCAACCCAGAGATCAAACCCACATCTCTTATGTCTCCTGCATTGGCAGGTGGGTTCTTTACCTGAGAAGTTTTGGCAATTAGGAATAAAGCTGCTATGAACATCTGAGTGCAGGTTTTTGTATGAGTATGTTTTCAGTTCATTTGACTAAACAACAAGGAGTGTGACTGCTGGATTGTATGGTTAAGAGTATGTTTAGTTTTGTAAGTAAATGTCAAACTGTATTCCAAAGTGATTGTATCACTCATAATTTTTATTTTAAAAATTTTCAAATTTTATGTGATGTTTTTCACCATTGATTAACTCATTTATAAAATAGAAAATGGTCATTTTTCTCTGTGGAAATAATAATGCTCAATATAGAAAGTCAACAACATAAAAAGGTAGATTTTTAAAAGTCAACACATTTCATTTCTCAAAGACAAGTAGTTATAACTGATTGCTTGATGTACTATCTTTTAGTCTTTTTTCTGTAGGCATAGCTTTTGTGTCACATTTTAAACATGATTTTTTTTTAGAAATTTCACTAAATATGATTTTTTTCTTAGACACAATCCAAATTAAGAATCCTGATTATTGAAAATATTACAACTTTTAAAAATGTAAATGCACTTTTAAATATAGGCATTTGGGGCACAGTGTAACAATCAACTTGCCAAAGTTTGTTTCATTGCTCTAACTTAAGTACCTATGTTCTCCCAGCCTCTGTTCTTGTCTTTTCTGGGACATAGAACTAGAACTAATATAATTCCATTTCAGTTGGAATCAGCTACAGTTATTTTGGTCTGGATTTGGTTCAAACAAAATGTGTTCCAACTACGTGGTTGAACTAGACATTTTAAATCCTTTTCTTGTTAAGGTTTTAAAACTAAACTATCCATGGCCATTAAATGACAGTCAAATTTGGGTTTTGTTTATCTCTAAAAACACTGCTCCTTAAAAATGTATGTATTTAAATCACTAGTGCTACTAAATTGCCACTGAAAAAAACCAGAGGCCCTGAACTTGGTGGAATTGGTGTTCAAAGAGACAGGAGAGCCCTTTAGACAAGCGACCAAAACAGTGTAAACCACCAAAAGTAAGATCAGCGGGCAGGGTTTTACTAAACTTCTATGCTGCTATGCTACATGGAAGAAATGTCCACTTTTACCATATCTAAAGAATGTTGAAAGTGAAATAAAAGTCTTAGTCACTCCGTTGTGTCCAACTCTTTGTGACCCCATTGACTGTAGCCAGCCAGGTTCCTCTGTCCCTGGAATTCTCAAGGCAAGAATACTGGAGTGGGTTGCCATGCCCTTCTCCAGGGGGTCTTCCCCACTCTGGGACTGAACCTGGGTCTCATGTCTCCTGCGTTGGCAGGCGGGTTCTTTACCACTAGCGCCACCTAGGAAGCCTATATAACCTTAAGATTACACATTCTAACGCTACTCCTTTAAAATCATCAACCAGGCTTGGACAGACTAAGTTTAAATAGGCTAAAGTACAACACAGCAAATCTTCTATCTACTAGTTATACCCAATTAGAGGAGTTCTGTTAACTCTTAAGAATATTTGATTCTTTCACTTTTCTTTGGCTTCATTTTCCATGTCATTGATTATAAAATCCTTCGTTGTAAGGTTCCAAAAACAATTTGGATAAATGCAGAATAACACAAAATGCTTAAACTGACCAATTGATATAGTTCATCATATCTTAACAGTACATTAATGGTAAGATGCAGCATTATTTTACATACAACTAAGAAAAAAACACCAATTAATTGTAAGATGCCATTGACTGTGAGATCCATTTCCATTTCAGAAATGTTAAAATGTATTCAAATGTTTCTTTTTAAGTCAGACTTGATTAACTAAAATAGTGACATTTTAGAATTTCACTTGTAGTGTTATTTCCATGCTAGTACACTATCGGGCTATAACTTTATCAACCAGTAACTCTCAACAATGAAGTCTGGTTTCTAAGCCTTGTTCTTTCTTACTGACTTTACCCAGGTTAAACAAAGGATACAGCAAATCCAGGATTGGTTCTCAACATAGACGTTAATTCAAACTCTTTTCTAAAGGTGTGTGTACACTCAGTTGCTAAGTCGTATACAAGTCTTCTCTATCCCATGGATTGTAGCCTGCCAAAATCCTCTGTCCATGAGGTTTTCCAGGTAAGAATACTGGAGTAGATTGCCATTTCCTTCTCCAGGGGATCTTTCTGACACAGGGTAACCCCTGTGTTCTGCATGCAGGTGGATTCTTTATAACTGAGCCACCTGGGAAGCCCCTTTCTGATTGTAGTTTATCATTTAATTGTAGATTGAGGTAGTTCATTCGATCAATATCAACTATGTAAATAACAATGATAAACAACTTCTTTCCAAAATTGAATTCTATTCTGAAATCTCTCTAGGGAGTCACGGATTATGTAAAAAGAAATCATTTGAAATAATAAACATAAACAAAGAAGAAACTATATAAACTCATCTAGGCTAAAGAAACAAACAGAAACATTTAGTACTAGATTAAAACATCTCCTGGACTGATTTAAAATTAAGATAAACACTAGGTTACCTTACTATCCAAAATGCTACATCTTTCCATTTTAGAGTGCTATCCTCCTGGGTAACTTAAAATCTTCTAATAGCTAGCAGAATTTAAAAAACAACAGCAAAGACAGTGAAACAATTTTAATAAATTAACTCAATGTATAAAAAATATTCTTAGAATTTGTAGTCAATATGAAAGTAATGATATCAAGTGTATCACTTCATATCAGGGGTATGAATTATATTCGTAACACAACTCTCTCAGTTCCTACTATCCACATTTCAAGCGCGCAATAGCCCCCTATGGCTATCATATTGGGCAGGAGTCTTAGAGGACTTCAGAATCATCTAATCCTTAAACATCCTGAGTTTGAGAATTTCTTGTATGTTACATGCTGCTTCTAAGGTGCTTAGAGATCTGTGAAGCAGATTTCACTTTCGGTACTTTGTGATCCAAGGCTCGACAGTATCGAAAGTAGCAAGGGAGAAAGGCAATGGGACATACCCGGACGCCCAGGAACATGCCTTGGAAGATTTGGGCCGCTCCGGGCAATGCCCGGCGCAGAGACTGCGGACACAGCTTTGGAAGTTGCACTGGGAGACAACTCGGGGCTGCCTGGAACTGCGGGTCTTTTCCTATGACGCCCTGGCACACCAGAGCCGGACAAAGGGAAAGTGTCCTCCAAGCTGGACACAGGGTCGCGCTCCGCCGACAGAGGCGGGCCCAGGGGTGCAGAGCTGGCTGCCCGGGTCGCATTCGCCGGTCACCGAGAGGTGGGCGGCGGCCGGAGCCTCGAGAGGAACACCCAGATTAACCCTCCCAGGGGCGCGCTCACGACAGTGACGCCACCAGCGCGAGGGCGGCAGGGTGGGCGGAGAGGAGCGGCGCGCACCGCCCCTCGGAGGGCGGGACCGCGGTTTCGGAGGGCCGGGGCGGGGCGGGGTGCGCCGGGGAGTCGGGGCGCCAGGTGGTGGTTTCGATTAGTGCGCGGAGCTGCGGCGGCAGAGCAGGGCGCGGAGCTGCGCTGCCCGGAGCCCGGCGCCGAGGCTGCGGGAAGGCGGCGGGGCGGCGACGGAGACGGCGGCGCAGGCGCGCGGGGTCCGGCAGGCGGCCGCGAGGGGGTGGAGAGGCGAGCGGGAGCGCGGGGCCACGGCCGACCTGACCACTGAGTCCGGCCACTGCAGCGCCTGCATCAGCGAGCGCGCCCGGGCCAGCGCGCGAGGGAGCGCGCGCGGGCGGGGGCGCGCAGGCCCTGCCCGCCCCTTCCGCCCCCACCCCCTCCGCCCCTTCCTCTCCCCACCTTTCTCTCCTCTTCTGCGCCCCCGCGCCGGGCGCCCACCCAGTCCTCCTCCTGCGGGAGCGCTGTCCGCTGCGGCGGCCGGAGCGGGCCGGGCCGGGGGATGGCGCTGCTGGACCTGGCCCTGGAGGGAATGGCGGTCTTCGGGTTCGTCCTCTTCTTGGTGCTGTGGCTGATGCATTTCATGGCCATCATCTACACGTGAGTGAGGGGCAGCTGGAGGAGCCCGTGGAGGGGTCCAGGCCTCGGGGACAGGCGAGGGTAGGAGGAATTTCGCTTTGGAGGAGATTGGGCTTGGATGGGGGTGGAGACAGCCAATTTTCAGACTCTTCCTCCCAGTCTCTCTAGCCTTGGATCAGCTGGGCCGGGGGGCTCATTGGAAGAGAGAAGTGACCAGTGAGGGGGTGGCTGGGCGGCAGGCGACTTCACAGCCAGGGGAAAGAGACTGTACTCTTTTTATGTGTAGGGCGGAAGGTTGCTTGCTTGGTTTGATTGTGCTATGGATTCGTGTGGTTTTTCATCTGGGCCAAGATGTATGGTGTATTGTGGGTTTTTTTTCCCTCTCTCGACGGGGGCCACATTTCTATTATGATGATCGTTTCCACTCTTCTGGGAGCTGCACGCTGCCACCTGGAGACCTCCCTGTGGATTTTCTTCTTCCTGGATGAGCTTTCTGCCCTTAGATAGATGTGAAGCACCTGTCCATCTTGAAAAACGTCCACCAAACCTCTGAACTGGTGTTGTAACCTTAAGTCATGTCAGCTTGTACATTTCAGTGTGGCTCCCCCCACCCCCCAATTCCTTATATTTTGTCTTGTTTAGATTGGGTCCCCCGCCCCCAGGCACATACCGTTTCATTAGATACCATTCACTGAAAACACAGTAGTAAGCACGACAGAATTCCTGTCCTCATAGAGCTTACATTCCAGAAGGGAGAGACATAATTAAAATCCGAATAAGGTTATATCAGATAGTGATAAAGACTATGAAATAAAATAAAATCGGGTAATGGGATGAGTATGACATAGGGTGTGTAGCTACTTTTGATATTTCAATTATTCGAATGTCTTTAAAATGGAAAAAGTCTTTGTAAGGAAATGAAAGAATTGACACAGCCCATTACTCTTGGATTCACTAGACTTTTAGCTGGAAGAAAAAAAAAGATTGTGCATAGTGATCTTTACCACCATTTAGAATAGGGTATATGTTAGTAGAGAGGGGAGGACTTTAAGAAATTAATTGCTTTCAGTTTTTCTTTCCCTTTTCACTGCGGAAAAAGTGTACTTCTTCCTTTTAGAAATGCCGCATTTTATTAGTGTGGTGTGGCATTTCCTGGTAGTGGAGAAAGATGCTACTGATACATTGTAAAGGCATGCTGGTATTTCTTTGAAGATGAACGAAAAATGCTTCTTGAAGACTGTTGATTTTAGGTTTTGGAGTTTGTGAGCTGTAGGCAGTGAACATTCTGGACTTCATTTCAAATATATGAGTTCTTAAAAAGCAATTTTGTTACTTTATCTGGTCATAGAAATAAAACAGGCTTACTGTATAGGGAATTAGACTACAGAGAAGAAAGAACAAAGTTAAACAGACACACCAAAACTCCATTGCCTGTCAACCTTTTGTACTATCCTTCCAGTTATATTTCTGTAGGGGGAGGGAAAGGAAGAGAGGGAGGTCCGGAAGGAACGAGGAAGGGACCATACCATGATTGTTCTGTAACCAGCTTTAAAATTCATCTATTTAATAAATACTTTCTAGGAAGCTCTTTTGTACAAGGCACTGTTCTAGGTGCTGGAAATAAGATTGAGGAACAATATCTCCAAGGCCCCTGCTCTCATGGAGCTTCCATGTAAAATGTCATGAGTAATTTTTTCGTCAGTAAATGTATGATCTCTCCATCGTTTTTAATAGATGCATGACATTTTTATTTATGAGGCACTAATCTGTGTTCATTATTATTATTGGTAGGCATTTAGGCTACTTTCAGTTTGTCACGATTACAAAGAACACTGTGATGAATGGCTTCCATCTTTAAGAGATGATTGGCAACCCACTCCAGTGTTCCTGCCTGGAGAATCCCAGGGACGGGGGAGCCTGGTGGGCTGCCGTCTATGGGGTCGCACAGAGTCGGACACGACTGAAGCGACTTAGCAGCAGCAGCAGCAGCTGCTTAGTTTACATTTTGAAAGAGGAATTATTGGACCAGAAGTGGTGCAGGTTTTAAACTTGGATACATATTGCCCTACGGAAATGTTGTATCTATTCATAGTCCTGGTAACATTGTAGGATGGTCCCCATTTCCCCTTACTAAGTATTAGGGTTTTTACTGTTCTCTGTTTTTTGTTTTCATTCCTTTAATTACTGGTTTCATCAAATGTTTTTCATCTATTTAATGCCAGTTACAGCTAGTTGTAAATTTCATATTAATAAATCTTTTGCTTGTGCAATCTATTGCTGTGCTAATCTTTTTCATAGGAAGATTGTTCTGTGATATGCTGCAGTTTTTGCCCAACTTGTTTTTTGTCTTTCAACTTTGTACATATATTTCACATGTAGAAAAGTGTGTGTGCCTGTGTGTTTTAGGTAGTCTTGTCTTTCCCCCCGCCGCCCCCCACTGGCCCCTGCCCCAACTGGTAAAATTTTTTATCTTTTCCATTTCCCCTAACTATTACATAATATCTCTTTTAGTATTTTGAGTTTTCTTTTTTTTTTTTTTAACACTTTACCCCTTATAAAGTGTACCAGTATCCACTGTTTTAGTGAAATATTATTACCTTAATTACAGTGTAATTTAGAGGCTGGCCCCTCCTTATTCTTTTGTAAATTTTTATGACTTTTTATACATTTTTACTTGAACTTTAGAACCTTTTCCCCTCCAGACTCTAAGTAATCTTGTATTTAAATTGGAATTGTTAAATTCATAGCCCAATTAGAAGAAAGTTGCCTTCTTTCAACATAGAGCTATGATGGAACACCTTCCTTCTGTGATGTGTGTGTGTATTTGTGCATGCTCAGTCCTGTCCGACTGTTTGTGACAGTTATGGACTGTAGCCCACCAGGCTCCTCTGTCCATGGAATTTTCCAGATGAGAATACTGGAGTGGGTTGCCAGTTCCTACTCGAGGGGAACCGCCTGACCCAGGGATCAAACCCGTGTGTCTTGCGTCTCCTGCATTGACAGGCGGATTCTTTACCACTGCACCATCTAAAAGTCACACATTTAACACTAGTAAAGTAGCTTAATACTTCAAGTAACCATCTGAGAGTGTTTATACTCTTAGACTCTGACAACTCCAGAATTATTTTAAGTTATTTTGTATTTAATAATAAACTGAAAAAAAATTTTAAATACCTTTTTGTTTAAAACACTTTCAGTTTTTGAGAATAGCA
The DNA here is from genome assembly GCF_003369695.1 of Bos indicus x Bos taurus. Lineage (NCBI taxonomy): Eukaryota > Metazoa > Chordata > Mammalia > Artiodactyla > Bovidae > Bos > Bos indicus x Bos taurus. The sequence goes on from NC_040083.1 coordinate 101,288,164, forward strand.
CAAACTTTAGTTACGATACGGTAGAGTCTTTGTATTTCTTTTTTAATGCTCCTCAAAGTTACCTTTTATATTGACAGTAGCAGGATCCAGAAAAGTCAAATGAAAATAGAACAAAGAAAATGCAATTAGTTTATAACAGATTGGTAGGAATCTTCAGAATATTTTTCTGAAATAGGTAAAAGAACATGAAGTAAACAATCAACAGCTTAATTCATGTATAAATTATATGCTGCCTTTTAGTTCCTTTCATCTTATCCCACCTTCAAAATTATTTACTGTTTGATTTGATTCCTTTCTTACTGAAGTGAAGATGCTTCCCAGTTTGAGTTGTTTTCAAGCAGAGCACTAAGGGTTTGTCCTCTCCTCTTTCTACTGTGTTTAGTAAATTAGCAGGTTTGATAATCTCAACATTTTGATATTCTTAACTTTTTGACAAGCAAGGCTAAAGAATATTGGCAGTGATATTTTGGTTAAAATTTTATGCTAAGCATTCTATATTTTATTGAAGAATATATTTCCTGAACATGTGTCTGTATCCTCTCAAATTCCTTTTTGAATATGGTAAAGTATAAATAAATTAAAATAGCCAGATTTAATCAATGCCCCTCCTAAAACCTTGTGCCTGAAACTGGTGGAAATGGAGCCTATTATCAAACCTTATATGGTTCCATATCTGGTTGTCAGATTAAGGAGCGTAATCTGTGAGCTACTAATGTTTAAAAATATTTAAGTAATACAAACATTGCAGTGAAATTGCTAAAAAACAATAGAACATTAAAAAAAAAGCCCATGGTTATTTTTTTACAATTAAATACAGTGTATAATGGTATCTAGTTAATTTGGATCCAATGTTCTATTGTACTGTAGCTTATTAAAATGAGATTAAAAAGCTAAGTATTGGCCTGTATTTTTAAAATGGAGCAGAATATAATTAATACAGTGAACAATTGTTCAATGACATTTTTTGCTCTGATTTCATAAATATCTTATAAATTGTATAAGCTTACAGTTTTAAAAATTGAAGTGGTTTATAACTAGAGAACCATTATTTTCAATATTTTGAAACGTTCTCTGCTCACTGGTATCTTTAGCTACTGCTTTGCTCTTTTCCAGAATTAATATTGACTGATGCCTCATCATTTCACAACATATTTTAGATGGCAGACATTTGCGGAATTTTGCCTAAAATGTCTCTGCACACACTCCCACTCCCCCCGCCCACCCCCCCAACACACACATAACTTGTGGGATCCTAGTTTCCTGCCTAGGGATTGAACCCCAGGCCCATAACAGTAAAGGCTCTGGACCACCAGTGAATTCCCCTTAAAAGTTTAAAGAAAACATTTAGATTAGAGCATCTGAAATTCAAGAATTCAAAATTCTTATTTTGAAGATTGTTTCCTTTTTTTTAAAAAAAAAAGAAACTAATGATTATATCCTCTGTAGGCATAGTTAAGTGATTTTTTATGGAATTTTTTGTCTTTTGTGGAGAGCTCGTGTGGTTTGATAACTGGAGGACAGTGGCTAATTCATACAAAAGTCTGGAACCAATGTTTTTTCTTCCCTCTTTAGCTATTAGGAACCATTCTGCTAGATAAGAGTTTCTAAGCAAGATACCTTGCTTTTTTCTCCTCTCATCTCCCCATCCTTCTTGCTCCTTGGACTTAATCATTTTTTCCCCTTTATGTGTGGTATCCTAATGTTTAGTTTAATTGACTGGAGGTGCCGTGGTACCGTGGCAATACTGCTTGTATCCATCCAATATTAACTGCCCTCTACTAAACGTTCTTTTCTTGAAGATTCTTTTTTCTCAAGTTAATTCTGCCTTTCCTAATTTTTCTAGTATAACAACTTTTAAACCTGCTGCACAATTTTTGAGAAGAGTTTAAGTACTCACTGTATCAGGATAACTGTGCTAAACTGCCTGTCAGAAAGTAATTATGTTTTTAATGTAAATTTTAGCATTTCAGATATTATTGTTAGATAATATGATTTTTTTTTCAAAATTTGGACTTAAATGTATGGTGTTCTGAGCCTTAGTAGAGTGTAAATCGAGGGGAGCTTATTTTCTGGGTTTAGTCCGGAGGGTGCAGTTGGACTTTGAACAGATTTTGCTCAGTCAGGGCCATTGTTGCCCAAACCACTTTTGGGTGCATGAATCAAGTAGTTCAGGCCCTTGAACCTGAGCCTTGGGGAGATATGGAATTGGATGATATTGTGATAGCTTTAAAAAGCAAAATGGACATTAAAAAAAAAGCAAAATGGAAATTTACTATTTAGTGGCGGTTCTCTTAATTCATCATTCCTCCCTTTTCCTACCTACATCATTAGTTCAGTATATATTATCTCTACCCTAGATTATTGAACTATCTCTACTTGCTGGTATTTTTACCTAATGCTCTGCTTTTTATCGGAGAAGGCAATGGCACCCCACTCCAGTACTCTTGCCTGGAAAACCCCATGGATGGAGGAGCCTGGTGGGCTGCAGTCCATGGGGTCGCAAAGAGTCGGACACGACTGAGCGACTTCCCTTTAACTTTTCACTTTCACGCATTGGAGAAAGAAATGGCAACCCACTCCAGTGTTCTTGCCTGGAGAATCCCGGGGACAGGGGAGCCTGGTGGGCTGCCGTCTCTGGGGTCTCACAGAGTAGGACACGACCGAAGCAACTTAGCAGCAGCAGTAGCTGCTGCTCTTTATCTACTTTGTATTTCTTATTGTAGCCTAATCTTTCTGGAGCAGCAATCTTGGATCATGTGCTTAAAATCTTACCAAGGTTCCCCACTGCCTTCAGGTTAAAATTCAAACTCCTTAACAAGACGTAATTCTTGGGGAGGTGAGCCATCTCCTGTGCCTGTTTCTCCAGCCACATTGAATTACTGGCATTTCTCTGAATGGGCAATGTAATTTTTTTAGAATTCTCTTTCTTTCCTTTTTTCCGTTTCTCTCCCTTCTTCCTTCCCTCCCTTCCTTTTTGTTTTACTAACTCCTCCTCGTTCAGCTTTAGCTCCTTACTGGGTTAGGCACCCCCTCTTATGTCCTTCCATAGTATCTTGAATTTACCTGTCTAAAAAACTGTGTGTTCTGTTGTCTCTTTCCCCACTTAAGATTATAAACTTTGGGGAGTGGGGAGATGTCTTATTTACTATTGTATCTTCAGTGCTACTTGGCAGCTGATCATTGCATGTCGAATGAATAATCTTTGATTTTTTTCCCCAGTAGTAATGGTGGGATTTTTGATCACTCAGTAACTTAGTGTTATTTGGCTGTTGTGATTTCAGGTAGATGGACAGAACTTGGGATGGATTCAGTGGTGGTGGCTTTTCATGAAATGAGTTGGACCAAATGGAATCTTTGTCTCACTATTTCCGATTGTGGGTTAAAATAGAAACAGTGCCTTATCAGTCACATGATCCTGATTGTGCTTAGTCGTATCCAACTCTTTGGGACCCCATGGACTGTAGCGCATCAGTCCTCTCTGTCCATGGGATTCCCCAGGCAAGAAAAACAGAGTGGGTTGTCATTCCCTTCTCCAGGAGATCCTCTCAACCCAGGGATCAAACCCAGGTCTCTTGCATTACAGGCTGATTCTTTACCATCTGAGTCACCAGGGAAGCCCAATCACATGTTCACCTACAAATTACTTGTTAGATCTGAATATCCCCCCAGGGTTTTCCAAAGGGAATACCTGTCATGCCTTCAATAATCTGTACACTGGGATCTACCCTTCGGGAAATGCAAAGCTACTTGTTTCTGTTAGCAAAATACGTTGCTGGGTTAGTGGGTTGTTTTGGGCGGGAGGGAGAGGGAACAAAATTAACAAAGGTCTCCTCGTTTTTTCCAGTGAGGGAATATTTTGTGTTCTGTAGTGTACAAGTCTGTTGTCCAATGGAAATAGTTTGTGTTTTCCTGTAAAGGTAACTCACTGACGGGTTGTTCTGTGTTCTCTGGGGGATCTTCTGTCTGCAGAATTAATGTTGAACCAGAAGGTGTGTTTTGTGATGTGGTGTGCTTTGCTAATGAAGCCCATTTTGCTGCAGTACCATTTTTGAAGATAAATGCTATATGGAGGTAACATTAATCATGACACTTACTGATCATAGACATGGTAACAACCTTCTAGAGCACATTCATAGCTAAAAACAGCAACAAAAGAAGCCTTTTATCATTTGGAATTGCTGGGATGGACTATATGAAGTATAGGATCTGCTGATCAAGCAATCACCTTAATTTTACATGATATATTAACAAGCTTGATGGCATGGAGCAAAGGAGAAAATTCCCAGTGTCAGATAAATCGCTTCAACTGATTCGCACAGCAGAGCTATAAAAACAGCACAGTCTGGGGCTGTTAAGCAAGGTGAACTTTGCCCTCAAGGAATCTATCTTCCCCTTAGAAGCTTTGAGGGAAATTCTTGTGCCTCACGTCTGCTGTAGCGCTGTCTTAAGGTTGCTGCACAGGAGACGCAGGTTCTATCCCTGGGTGGGGAAGATCCCCTGGAGGAGGAAATGGCAACCCACTCCAGTATTCTTGCCTGGGAAATCCCATGGGCAGCAGCAGCCAGGGGCTGATAATAGGGGATGAGCACAGCCCAGCCTTTCTCCCAGAAGTCTCCCTTCATCCCAGGTCCCTCTCCTGCTCAAAACTCAATTTGAATACAAAATCGTAAAATAAATTATTTTTAAATGATACCAACCATTAAACAAACTGTTGAGGAGGGGCCGAAAGGGGACTAAAAGATTCAAAGGATAAAACAGTAAGCTAAAATGATGGAAAGGACAGTAACAATTTTAGAGACTGAGATGTTAGGGAATGAAAATCAACGAGGAAAAGCACGGCCATCCCATCAGTTCACAAGTCTTGTGCAGAGAGGCGATTAAGATTCATCAAGCCAAAGCATCCATAAAGTCCGGAAGAATGTTCCCGAATACTCCTTACCATCTGTTGGAGTTCTTTGAAGTGTTCTCTGAAGAGATGTCCTTTTAGCTCACAATAGAAAGCAAGACCCTGCGGGCCTCTCTCTGCCTGTGATTCATCTCCCCTGACCTTTTAGACTGAAGTAACTGGTACTCTGAGAGGCACCCCAGATGGTACCTGCCCTTCTGTTCCCTGGCCTTGCAGCTGCTGCTCTGCAGCAGCTTGCTGTGAGTACCCCACTCCCTGACCTTGACAGTGACAGGCCCTAATTACATGAATTCAATTTTTTTTTTTTCTTTTTGACAGAGGAGTGACTCCAGCTCTCAATTTAAAATGTCACTTAGAAATAAAGCCTTGGGAAAATGACACGTGTTGAAAATTTACCATACTTTCCTGTCTTCCCCCGTGGCTCCCTTAGTTTTGAGATTATTTTGTTCTTCAAAAAGAAGCCATTCAAACCATTGACTAGCATATTCATGGTCTATCCCTTTCTCTTTCTTAATGTGTTCCTGAAAATGTAATAAAATCAGATGTCTAACAATTAAATGGACAGGTGTTAGGAGGGGAGTTAGGAGGGGTGTTAGGAGAGAGTTTCTCTTGAAACTCTCTCTGTTTCAAGAGAACTTAAGACTAGTATTAAAATTCCAGATTCTGGATCTGGTGCCTAGGATCTGCTGCCACTGATGAGAACTTTCCAGGTATTAGAAGCTGTGGGGAGGGGCATTTTCTCCCCAGGAGGAAGGCTGCATTGTCATCTTTGTTTTGGGGACTGTGTTAGGTGTAGAGATTGACTGGCCAGCCAAACAGAATAGACTCCTTTGGAATGCCTCAAAATATCTCCATGATAGAAGGTGGTATTGATTGGATTATATCGGAGAAGGCAATGGCACCCCACTCCAGTACTCTTGCCTGGAAAATCCTTGGACGGAGGAGCCTGGTAGGCTGCAGTCCATGGGGTCACTAAGAGTCGGACACAACTGAGCGACTTCACTTTCACTTTTCACTTTCATGCATTGGAGAAGGAAATGGTAACCCACTCCAGTGTTCTTGCTTGGAGAATCCCAGGGATGGGGGAGCCTGGTGGGCTGCCGTCTATGGGGTCGCACAGAGTCGGACACGACTGAAGCAACTTAGCAGCAGCAGCAGCAGCAGCAGCAGTCACTTTGTGCCTTGTACCTGCTGCACTGTGGAAAAATTATCATGCCTCCGCCTCTCAGTTCTGAGGGTGACAGTCTCTTCATCCAGCAGAGCCAAGGGAAGGGGGATTCTTGTGACTGTAGAATCCAAATTCTGAGCCAGGCTCTGAGTGCAGAGAAATTTCGAGAAGCCAGCACCTCTGCCCAGCTGAGAACCCTTTTAATAGTCTTAAAGGGGAGCTCGGCTAAGAAAACAGTAACAGGTAATTTTTAGGCAATAATAATACGTGTCACGTAAAGTCTCTCAATCTCACACTTGCATTGTTTCTACACTTTTGGATTATACCCATAGAACTTTAAATTCGTTCCTAAATTTTGAGTGTAATTTTAACCTTGAATATAATTTTAACTTAAATATGGTATATATTAATACTTTGCACTAAATGTTTTATCCCATGTTTTGATTTATTCTGTTTTAACCATGATTTGAGACTTTTAATGATTCCCTTTCCCCCTTTTAGTGATTCCCTGGTGGCTCAGATGGTAAAGCTTCTGCCTGCTGTGTGGGAGACCTGGGTTCAATCCCTGGGTTGGGAAGATCCCCTGGAGAAGGAAATGGCAACCCACTCCAGTACTCTTGCTTGGAAAATTCCGTGGACTGAGGAGCCTGGTAGGCTACAGTCCATGAGGTCGCAAAGAGTTGGACATGACTAAGCGACTTCACTTTCCCCCTTTAGTCTTTTTTTTTTTTTTTTTTTTTTGCATTTTAAAAAATATTTTTACACTTAAAAAAAATCATTAATTTATTTTTAGCTGTGCCAGGTCTTCATTCCTACACAGGGTTTTCTCTAGTTGTCACAAGTGGGGGCTGCCCTCCAGTCACGGTCTGGGCTTCTTCTTGTGGTGGTCTCTCTTGTTGCAGAGCATGGGCTCTAGAGCGCTCGGGCTTCAGTAGTTGTGGCTCCTGGACTCTAGTTGCAGCTTCCAGGCTCTAAGCGTAGGCTCCATAGTTGTGGTGCGTGCATGGACTTAGTTGCTCTGTAGCCCGTGGGATCTTCCCAAATTAGGGATCAAACCCGTGTCTCCTACATCGGCAGGTGGATTTTTTACCACTGAGGTGCCAGGGAAGCCCCCGCCCCCTACCTTTTAATTTTCCTTGGTACGTAAGAGTTGACTTTATCTCTAAAAAGAAAAATCAACATAATGGATTACTCCTTAAACATATATGAAATAACTTTTAAGTCTATGAATTTCCAGTCCTTCCTCTTTGGTTATATACATTGCATCAATGTTTGATCTCTCAAAATCTCTAATCAGAACTATGAAATTTCAGAGGAGTTACATTTAGTGGAAAAATGTTCTTTTTGAAAAGTTGCTAGTAATAGCTATCACTGAATGTTTACTTTGTGGCTTTATCTCATCTATTTCTCATAACTGCTTTGTGAAATAAGTGAGTACTCTTACCCACACTTTAAAAAACAAGAGCAACTTGAGATAAAGAAATGCCTTGCCCAGGGATACACAGTTAGTTAGCTGTGAAGCTGGTACAGAAATCGAGACAGCCTCCCTCCAGCCACGGCTCTTAAACTTCACTGTGACCTGCCTAGTGGACTCAGTGGTAAAGAATCTGCCTGCCAGTGCAGGAGATGCGGGTTTGATCTGTGGGTCAGGGGAAGATCCCCTGGAGAAGGGAATGGCCACCACTCCAGTATTCTTGCCTGGAAAATTCCATGGAGGGAGGAGCCTAGTGGGCTACAGTCCACAGGGTCGAAAAGAGTCAGACAGGATTAAGTACACATGCACTCACTACTTAAACCAATATGCTGTATATACTGCGGGTGGTAACCTAAAAAGTAACCCCGGAAGTAATCCATTGGGATAGAATGTCTGTATGGAAATTTCTCCAGTTGCTCTGAATCTTAAGTTTTTGATAACTAGCAACATTTAGATCACTATGGAGACAGCCCCATTCTTTCTCTCTTTTCCAGCCCTTCTCCAACTTGTACGGCTCCTTGGAGCCTTCTTGTTTTTCACTGTCCTGTAATAGCTGATCTTTCTGAGAGTTTCCATCTCTGCCATCTTCTGTTCTTACAGTAATCAGACTTCCTAGGCCCATGGGTCTCAACTTTGCACATTGGAGTCACTGGGGAAGATTTAAAAAAACAAAACAAAAAACACATGCTGCTGCCTGGGCCTCAACTCAAGCTTACATACACACACACACCCCCCCCAGGTGATTTTCTTCTACAGTCAAGGCTGAGAACAGTTGCCCTAGGCTGTTCACCCTTGTGCTACTTGGCTTCACTGAATTCTCCACTCCAATTCACTTCCTCATCTTGCCCTTGCCTTCCCTTGGATCAGTCTGCCCAGTTATCCCGAATCTATCTCAATTTATAGCTTCTCCATTTTCAGAATCCTGAAAATGGATATAAGCATGCAGTCAAATGGACTGAACTACTACACATTCATGGGCTCAGATCTCACCCTGGAGCCGGTGCTGGCATCTGACAATACTTTGTTTCCATTTTTAGCTCTGACACCGGTGACTGGCAGCACCTCTTCTAAATCTTCACCATCTTACCCTCATCCTTGCTACATTACCTTGACTCCTGCTTCACACTGTGGATCTTCTCAGGCCATTCCTTAGTTTTTATTTCCTCTCTGTTTACCTTTTGACTAGCTCTTTCCGCTAACCGTTTATACTCAAGTTTTAAAAATTAAAAATAAGTAAAAATTAAACTGAAAAACTCTCCTCCACCTGGTTGCTAACTTTGGCCTTTTTTCACTGTCAGATTTCAGGAGAAACTAGTGTTTATTCACTGTTATCACCACTCACCTCTCATTCATTTGCTTCTCAGCCGTTTTTATTGATCTGCCCCTTGCCCAGAGGACTCTGAGGTCACCAGTGTTCACACATTCTAGTGACATTTCAGTTCGTACCTTGTCCTCTCTGCAGCGTTCAATGTTATTCTTTCTTGAACCCATTCAAAAAGAAAACAGCCTAGCCTAACAAACCCTTCTGTGGCTTCACTTTCTTCTTGGCTCTTTCCACTCTTGGTCTTCTTCAGGCATTACCAGTTATGTAAATATTAATTATATTGATATGCAACCAACTGCTAATGGCATGCCCCACCTAGGAGAGCATACTAAACCGTGGATGGCTCGCATGTTTTTCTCTCTAGACTAACTATTTCTTCCAACTGTATTTAGCCAGTCACTTTTCACTCTTGATTTATTTAACTTAAAAAAATGCATAGAATGTCAATTTGTCTATAACTGAGTCACTTTGCTATAAAGCAGAGATTGGTACAACATTGTAAATCAACTATACTTCAATTAAAACATAAAATTGAAAAATTTTGAGAACACACTATGTATCATTGTTTTGTTGGATCCTGGAGACTTAACAGCCTACTATAGTGTCTTCAGGTGCCAGATTCAGAAGAGTGCATCCTACGGGACTCCATTTAGATAGATTTTGAAGCCAGCAAAATTAGTCTCTGGTACTTGAAGTCAGAATAGTGGTTACCTTGAGGAGAGGGTAGTTAGTAGAAGGGGACATGCACAGGTTTCTGGGGTTCTGGTAAGACTCTGTTTCTTGATCTGGCTACTGTTTCCATGGGTGTTTCACTTTGAGAAAATTCAGTGAGCTGTGTACTTTTATGTAACTTTATGTGTTATGTAGCAAAAAAAATAGTACTCCCTGCCTCCCCTACAAAAGCATCAAGGTTGCAAGCCAAATGCATGAGGGGAAGGTAGAAGTGGATTCCCAGGATGACAGCTGAAACTGAAAAAGGATCCCAGGATCCTGGAAGGAAGCAAATCACTTGATCAGGCTAAGGGTGGAAACCCGCACCCACAGGAAATCTTGTGCAGGGTATGGGGGCTGTAAGCTCACGTTCATGCCGTCTAGGTAACGCAGAAACCCTGGCCTGAGATCCTTAAAAACTGCTTTGAAACCAGGAAACCTTGCAGGGCTCTGTCAAAGCCACTTGTGAAACTGGCCCCCTTGGGGGATTCCACCATTCAGGCCACTTTTGAGACTCCAGGTAAATGGGCTGTTGTTTATAATTTGAAAAGCACAGGTTGGCTTCCAACACACCGGCCATGGCCAAGGCTAAGGTACCCATCAGCATCATTTCTGTGAGTAGAAGAGGCTTCTGTATGTGGGCACCTCCCCCATTAAATCCCAGTTCCTTGACAGTATGGAGTGTGCCTTAGGCTTTCCTGGTGGATCAGAGGGTTAAGAATCTGCCTGCAGTGCAGGATACCTGGGTTTGATCCCTGGGTCAGGAAGATCCCCTGGAGAAGGGAATGGCTACCCACTCCAGTGTTCTTGCCTGGAGAATTCCGTGGACAGAGGAGCCTGGTGGGCTACAGTCCATGGGGTCTCAAAGAGTCGGACACAACTCAGCGACTAACACTTCTTTTCTCATCATGTTATATCACCAGTGCATAGGATAATGCCTGGAGTCAAAAGAGATTATTCAGTAAGGGAATGCTTAGTAGTCACAGAGCACCACTGTGCGCACAGCAGAGCTATGTGATTGCATGTGTGTGTTGAATTACCTAAGTCAAAACAGTGCTCTCCAGAGTAGTAGTCTGGTATCCTAGCTGGCATACTGCAAGATGATCCCTTAGGGTGGGGAAAGAAAATTGTGAGGAGGGGAGAAGGGAGGGAGAGGGCTAGATACATACATAGATATTGGGAGGAGGCACAAATTAGAATTTTTTAAAGGCCCTGTAATATAGTTGGACTTATAATAATCTTGAGTAGAAATTTCAGACATGGTACTTATCAGCAATTCACTTCACCATAAACCTAGAGAAAGCTTCATGGTGGTTTGGCAGGTCAGTCTATCTTTGATAAAATGCAGCATTCTTGATATGAAAGGATAGGAGGTATATCTATATTAGCATTATGTAAATATATTAGCATTAGGAAGATGTCTTAATGAAGACAAAGAGGAAAAAGGGAAAAATAGAGTCAACACTAGACTATTTAGCAGTTTAAATTATTGTTGTTTTTAATCTAAAGCCTCCCCAAATGCAGTGTGTTAGTGGGCTAGGTTTCTCTGTAATTTGCCATCACATTATATGGAGGTTTTGTTAGTTTAATAGCACTTAGTGATCATACTTTCCTGGTGGCTCGGATGGTAAAGCGTCTACCTATAATGCGAGAGACCCAGGTTCAATCCCTGGGTTGGGAAGATCCTCTGGAGAAGGAAATGGCAACCCACTCCAGTACTCTTGCCTGGAAAATCCCATGGACAGGAGCGTGGTGGGCTACAGTTCATGGGGTCGCAAAGAGTCAGCACGACTGAGTGACTTCACTTTCACTTTCAATGATCATACAGTATAATGAATAGATAGCAGCTACTGGGATTTTAGACTTCTTACTCTATCATCCATGTCTCAGACCCTTTCATGATTTCATTTTCTTGGCCTCTTATTCTCTCTGTGTGGTAATCTGGATAATGTCTTCAAATCTGATTCCAGTTCTCCAGTTGCTTTTTGAACTGTGTATGTGCAACTTCTACATGACCTATCTATCGAGTTTTTGGTGTCAGTGACCACCATTTTCATTTCTAGACGTTATGTGGTTCTTTTCATGTATTCATGGTCACATATGATGGTCTCTCATTCCATCTCTTGGGTTTTGTTCAAGCAACACCTGCAGTTTGTGTTCTGGGTTCTGGGTCCCAAGATCCACATAGTTAGGTGTTTTCCAGAAAGACTTTTTGTTTTTATTCCATTTTATTTTGGACTGAATCCAATGTAGGCAGCATCCCTATCTTTCCTCTGTGGGCCAGGGTTTTCTACTTTGCCTTTCAAAGATTCCATATTTCTACAAGATTCTTGGAACAGATTTCAGTCATTCCTGTTTCAGGCTTGTCATCGTCTCTAGGTAACTAGAGACCAGCAGATGGTCCCAGCACTCATTTACTCAGAGGTTTCTCTTCATTTCTGACCTGAGACGTTTTCCTTTTTATCATAACAGGATATCTAAAAACATGCTTTTGCATGTGTGCTAAGTCATGCTAAGTTGCTTCAGCCGTGCCTGACTCTCTGCGACGCTATGGACCATACGTAGCCTGACATGGGGTTTTCCAGGCAAGAATACTGGAGTGGGTTGCCATGCCCTCCTCCAGGGGATCTTCCTGACCCAGGGATCTAACTGGCGTCTCTTACATCTCCTGCATTGGCAGGGGACTTCTTTACCACTAGCACCACCTGGGAAGCCCCTAAAACATGCTTTTAGGGTTCTTATTTTAAGAAAGCATAGAGAAAATTATAAATACTATATAAGATTTTCATCTGTGTATATTTTGGCTTAGTATGCATTTTTGAAAAATCTCTGAGAAGATAAGAAACTAATAATGCTGTGGAGGTAGTGATGAGAACAAGACTGATGGGGAACAGAGATGACAGGGAGACTTCTTTATATGAATGTCTTAATGTTTTTAGTGATTTGAACCATGTGGATATATTACTGTTTCAACCAATTAAACATAAACTTTTCCCCCTGGCCATCTAGATATTCTCTACAGGGTGGGTTTCTCCAGACATCTAGTCTACTATTTTGTTAGCAACGGAATAGTGATCATATTTGTGGTTATATAAATTTTAGATCATCCAGCCCTCTGGCTGAACTCTATAGATCAATATTTGCCAAACTGGTCTGTGGCAAAGGATCAGTTCTTTTCAAGTTTTCCAATCTGTCATGGACTGAAACTTTGGTAAACTACAGTAAAAATAAATGACTGATCATAGGCTTGGATGGCATGGCAATGTCAAACTGCTAGAAAAGTTTCTAAATACTTTCTCTCCATTTCATCACCAGCCAGTATAAAGCAACTTGTGGACTGCTGCCATGCAGAGCATCACTGCTGTGGATGGTTCTTGTTACTTTCTGGCATTCGGCGTTGTGGATCAGAAACCAAGACCACGCTGCTCTTTAAAATTTTTTGTGTTGCTTTATTTTCCATTGTAGGTAGTAGCCTGCTTTTCTTTCCACAAAGATACATTATGGTCTTATCTGAAACGTGAGATATTTGCTGCAGCACATCTCTGCCTTAATTGGGGGAGTGAGCCTGTGACTCACTGCTATAGACTGTTGGTACTAGTGAACGTCCAGAAATCACCCATAGATGAATAGTATATTTCATCTAACCTGAGATGCATTGATATGGGCATCTTCTTGATCTTCCAGAAGGGATGGTTTCCATGCTGCTAAGTCTGGGCTGCCATCTGGCTGCCAGCGATTGTAAGATGCCGTTGATTTCAGAGATGTTAAAATGTGGAAGAATGTGTCTTAAAATACCCTGCAGATGGCCCTGTGATTGTTCCAGTGTCTAATTACTGTTGAGTGCTTGGAGACTTGCATAGGAGAAGGAGGGCAGACACCTTTGGTGACTTCCTTTAGAAACTTCCAACACTCTGCTGAAACACTCTTCATTGTGACACACACCTGACCTGAACTGGGACACAGTCTCTCTTCCCTAATTAGCAAAGCTTCCCTCTTAGGAGTGCTGTGCTACGCCACCCTTTGGGCTGGAGCAGCTCTGAGAACCTTGGTCAGCTTATCTGGGAATCAGTGGCACTGGTTTATCTTTCAGTGTCTTAACAGACATTTCCCTCATCATTGAGGTTTCCCCCCGCCTTACCTTCAGCTTCCCTCCATTCCATCACTGCCGTTCTGAGCTTGTGAACATTGGGGGTTCTGCTAGGTATCCCATCTCCTTGTTTCCCATGCACGCTGGCTTGGTAGTTCTTTCAGTTAGTTGTCGTGTGGGCTGTTACAGAAATTTCTCAAATTTTTCTGGTTACACTTCCATGTTTTTCTGGTGAAGATAGGGATTTTTCCTTCTGCTCTTTTTATAGTTCTTTGGCCACCTTGATGGTGATTTGGGAGGAAAGGCAGTTAATGTGTGGGCTAATAACACCGTCATTCATTCCTTCACTGAGTATTTACTGAGTGCTTGCTCCAGGGCTGGCATAGTTCTGGCATCTGAGAATACAGCAAAAAGCAGCAGTCTTAAGTTCTAGCCTTCATTGGGACATTTACTCTGCTTCCTTCAGGTTTTCCTCACTGGAACCTTACCTTGTTCTATTGATACTTTCTTTCATTTCCAGAGACCCCTTTAAAAAGCTGCCAGTGAATTTTTTTTTTAATTTAGAATTCAGTAATTTATTGGTAGCTTGATACATATTTTATATAGATTTGGCACTAAGATATTCTCTAGAAATGTATGTTAATATATGTATCATTTGCTTTTTAGCCGATTACACCTCAACAAGAAGGCGACAGACAAACAGCCATATAGCAAGCTGCCAGGGGTGTCTCTTCTGAAACCGCTGAAAGGGGTAGATCCTAACCTCATCAACAACTTGGAAACATTCTTTGAATTGGATTATCCCAAGGTAAGTACAGTGTTGTACTCACAGGAATGGACTGAACCATACCTTTTTTTTTTTTAACGTATAGTAAACACAGAGGAATTTTGACATGGTATCAGGTGGAGTTATTAAAAATTTATAAGGTATTGGCTTCATCAAATTTATGCTTTAGCAGTATTAATAGTAGTGGTAATAGTAATAAAAGTAGTAGTTGTCACAGGACAGAAATGGGATTGAGGAAGGGGTATTAATTCCTTTTCTAACTACCCATATGTCGATCTGAATTGAAAGTGAAAGTGTTAGTTGCTCAATCTTGTCCGACTCTTTGCGGCCCCATGGGCTGTAGCCCACCAGGCTCCTCTGTCCATGGAATTCTCCAGGCAAGAATGCTGGGGTGGGTTGCTATTCCCTTCTCCAGGAGACCTTCCCAACCCAAGGATCAAACCTGAGTCTCCTGCATTGCAGGCAGAGTCTTTACCATCTGAGCCACAGGGAATCCCCCTGATCTGAAGAATTAGAAATCCCTGAGTAAAGCTCCTGGAACTCAGGCATTGTTAAGTGCCTAGTAGTTTGAGTGTAAAAATCTTACTTCATGAGAGTTGCAGTGAAAATGAAAAAGGATATGCATTTATCCTTGTGGAACGTAATCTCACATTTCAATTTTTTAACTGTCATCCAACCCTTTCCCCTTTCTGTATTCAACCACTCTTGAAACTTAGTTACGAAATTTTTATGTTGCCACTCTTGTAAGATAATAGTCATGACATTTAAATAGTTTCCGAAGTTAGCTGTGGGTTTAAAGAGTTTCTTAGAATAACCCCAGGAACATATGTATCCATTAATTATGAACATGTGGGATGAATCAATAATCAATTTATTCTTCTGAATGAGGTTTTTGGTTTTTTTTAGATACAATTTGGAGTTATCTCCAGAGCTCGAGTTTTTCACTTTTCCACTTAGTTATGTCATTAAGGCATTTATGTGGTTAAGGAGAAAATTGTTTGGACACATTACAAAAATGCATAATATTATATGCAAGAGATTGTTTTTATTCTTTTTTGGTTCACAATTTATTTTCTAACTATAAAAGAATTGTTGTGTAAGTAGAACATTTAGAAAACAGAGCAAAAGTGCAGAGTACCTGCACTCTAAAGGAAAATGTTGATCTCACAGCATTTTATTTGCTTTTAAAAGACCAAGCGCAGTGGCAAATATTCTACAAGAGACAAATTAAACCACTGAAATTGCACAAATCTGAGTGTGAAGCATGAGTTGTTTGTGTCATCAAGGAGGCATATAGTCATGAAATGAACATTTGTGTAACTGCCAAGCCCAGCAGACTTTAATATTCTCTATTTGTCAAATGTAAACATTGTTTTCCAAAAGTACAGAAATATTTTTGTTCTAGATATGACTCTTTTTCTCTGTTAGTTTGATGTGGAACCTTCTAGGCCGTTTGGAAATATATGTGTGGCTTCCCAGGTGGCACTAGTGATAAAAACCCACTTGCCAATGCAGGAGAGGCAAGAAATGCAGGTTCGATTCCTGGGTGGGGAAGATCCCCTGGAGGAGGGCATGGCAACCCAGTCTAGTATTCTTGCCTGGAGAATCCCATGGACAGAAGAGCCTGGTGGGCTACAGTCCATGGGGTCACAAAGAGTTGGACACGACTGAAGCCACTGAGCACACACGCACACACACACACACACACACACACACACACACACACAAGCTTATATATAAAACATGAAATTCTAAAATTTTGTTTAGTTTTAGACATATGCAAAAAGGTTAATTACTGATACTTGTTCTGAATTTCTAGGTTTAAAGTTTGGTGAGACTGTTATTATACTAAGTGTCCTAAAAGATATCTGTGCTTTAAATATCTTATAACTCCACCTTATATTGATATTTATTCCTTGGGAAAATTTTTCTTAGAAAAATATAATAATAAATAATAAATAAAACTCATTTTTCACAAAATCGATTACTTATTTGGCATCAGTATAAAAGAAGGCATTTAGAGAGAAGTTCGGCCATATCAGGAAGATGCAATAATCTGCATCTCAAGTGGCCTCATGGCTTTATTTTAGTAAATTCTGGCCATATGAAGAATTTTAAAATTAATGATCAGAGTTATTAACAGATTGAGGTTATGGTAATTGTGATTTTCATTTCTTTTTTGCAAATAGGAGATGGGTTTACAGTGTTGAAAGTCTGGTGCCATACTTGGATTCTTTATTGTCAATGATGACAATAAAAAATTTTAAAAGATTGAGAATAGGTTCAATTATTGAAAGATCAGCATAATATGTGTGATAAAACTATTAAATCTGAATTTATTTTACCAGATAAATTTGAAAAATTGTATAAACTATATAGTCTTTGAAAGTAAGTAAGTTGTAATAATAACTTGTCAAAACTTTGAATTCAGAGCAATTTACTTACAAGGAATCTTCCCTTCACTCAAAGGAAGCATCTATCTTTCACTCAAAACTTACCCTAGGACAAATGTTTTAACAAATAGTTCATTATTTATTCAGTGGCAGAGACTGTTCTAGACATTTGTGGTCTAAGTCCATCCTGTAACAGAACTTATATTCTGCTGTAATCTAAGTATCATCATAACATTTTTCTTTAAGCATGTGTAGTTATTTATAAATGGTTCAAGATATTCCTACTTGATATGCAATATAATTGATTAATATGTGTTAAAATATTTTTCTACTTTAAGAAAATATTTTATGTGGTTTACTACAGTACAGAGTTTTTAGTCCTAATATCTACAGGACTGACTCAATGAGGAGACTTTTCTAATATTCATTTATGTATCTAAATTGAGTATCATTTATACATCTAAATTTATTCATGGGGGTAACATTTATGATTATTGCAGTTTCAGATATTTCATTCTTAAATACCAAAGGACCAAATTGCAGTTTACAGATTGTCTATACCTCTTTTGGACTTAACCTTTCAGTCATTTCACTGTTTGAAAAGCAAAAGGGAAATTTAGTTTTGCTATTTGTATAGAAAGCGTACTAAGATGAGGCCAACCTCATCTACAATATTCTGGGAATATTTCTAGATTTTACATATTTATTACTGTGCCCATTTATAGTGGAATTTACTATACCTTGTATTTCTTTCAGATTTATAAAATAAATGTTTTCTTAAAATATTTTTAAATATTTTAAATATTTATAATTTATAAATGTAAAATAATATAAAATATTATTATATATTATATTATATTATATTTAAATATTTAATTTATATATATTTATATATATATTATATATATATATTATATATATATATTTTTTAAATATTTATAATTTATAAATATAAAATAATATAAAATATTATATATTATATTATATTATATTTAAATATTTAATTTATATATATTTATATATTTTAAATATTTATCATTTATAAATATAAAATAATATAAAATATTATTTATATTATATTATATTATATTTAAATATTTAATATATATATAATATATATATAATATATATATTATATTATATTATATTATATTTAAATATTTAATATATATATATATATTATATATATATTATATATAAATATTTTAAATATTTATAATTTATAAATATAAAATAATATAAAATATTATTATATATATATTATTATATATAATATATTAATAATAATAGTATAATATATTATATTATATTATATTTAAATATTTAATTTATATATATTATATATATATTATATATATATATTATATTATTATATTATATTTAAATATTTAATTTATATATATTATATATAATATATATTTATATATATATTATATATATATTATATATATTATATATAAATATTTTAAATATTTATAATTTATAAATATAAAATAATATAAAATATTATTATATATTATTATATTATATTTAAATATTTAATTTATATATATATAATATATATATTATATATTATATATAATTAATATATAATTAAATATTTAAATATTTTAAATATTTATAATTTATAAATATAAAATAATATAAAATATTATTATATATTATATTATATTATATATTATATTATTATATATTATAATAATATTATATATTATAATATATAATAAAAAATATAAAAATAAATAATATTTTCAATAAAAGCTTTATTTTTGACCATGCGTTTATGTTCTTTTGATAGTATAAACATATCTGAAAAATTATTCTTGTGTCAGTTAAGAAAACTTTTAACCAACTTACTATCTTGTGTTTACCAGTTGCAGTGTAGTTGGCATGATTTAACTATTCAAATACAGAGATTCCTAGCAAATTACATGTTTGGGCTGTGTCAAACCCAGAGCTCAAACACAGAGCTGAAAATGAAAGTTCCTGGTTAAAATCTAACACTTCAGAGAAAACTTGAAATACTACCTCCAATTTGGTTTAAGTTTCGATATCAGAAACAACAAAGCAAAAGTTATTTAATAAGAGTCTGAACATTTTTTAGATGATGTAAATTGAATTTCATTTTTTGGCTAATAAGGTGGTATTTATTTTTCATTTGAAGTTAAGTTTAAAATGTATAATCAATAAAAACAAAAATTCTAAATCTTGCATTTGAATTCGGGAAGATTCCCTGGAGAAGGAAGTAGCTACTCACTCCAGTATTCTTGCCTGGAGAATTCCAAGGACAGAGGAGCCTAGTGGGCTGCAGTCCATAGGGTAACAAAGAGTTGGACCTGCCTAAATGGCTGATAGACACACACACCTCCCTTACTTATACTAACACTATATACTTCTGAAAAAGTTTTGCTGCAACCTAGTATAGCTCTTATCTTTCCATCAAGTAGATATCTGGTGCTATATTACAGGGTTTTCTTTTGCTGGGGAAATAGCTGAGAGTAGATTTTTAATAATATTTTATGGAATTGTATTACTTGTAAACATTTTCTTTCACTATATTCACTTAAACCTGTAAAACAGCATAAACTCTAAAAGCATAAAACTATGCAATGTTTGAAAAAACAATGAGCTCTTTAGAGCAAGTGTGACTGAGAGGCTCACTGTATTAGGAAAGCGAATCGTTATTTACACCCTTTGAAAAGTCACTTGCGTGTGTGCATGTGTGTTCAGTTGTGTCCAATTCTTTGTGCCCTTTTGAACTGTAACCCGCCAGGCTCCTCTGTCCATGGGATTTCCCAGGCAAGAAAACTGGAGTAGGTTGCCATTTTCTCCTCTGAGGGATCTTCCTGACCCAGGGATCAAACTCGCATCTCCTTTGTCTCCTGCATTGCAGGTGGATTCTTTACCTTCTGAGCCATCAGGGAAGCCACTTAACCTTTCTAATCTTCATCATTAAGGTCACTGCCTCTTGGTGGTTCAAGCAAAAATTTTGGTTGGGAAGATGGCTGACGTATTATGGGACTTAGAGTCAACCTTTGAAGAAATTTTAGGGTGTGGCAGGAATGGTGCTCATCCTGTTCTCAGATTTTTATCTGATTTCTGGAGACCAGTGGCTGTAAAATTGCTTAGTTATTTCAGTACCTCTCAGATGGTAATTTTGGTCAGTCATCATGAAGGTAGAAATTGGATGGAATGTGTAGTAACTATAGATAGAAAGTATGAGGAAAGTGTACATTGCTTTCCCCTCTACTTAAATTATTAAGAAAACTTTTTTTTTTCACTTGAAAAAAAATCTTACCTCGTTAG
Source organism: Bos indicus x Bos taurus (assembly GCF_003369695.1). Lineage (NCBI taxonomy): Eukaryota > Metazoa > Chordata > Mammalia > Artiodactyla > Bovidae > Bos > Bos indicus x Bos taurus. Next base: position 101,308,320 of record NC_040083.1, read on the forward strand.
CTAAACTTTCATTTACCTTCGTCCTGGTCCTTAAGTGCTCAACTATTAAATTCTACGCTGCCACTTTTTGCTGAGATAATGTATATTAGGCGAATAGTAATTAATTATTGCACTCAAGTGCCGGGGTCCAGCCCCAGCTGATCCAGGGTATTCGAAGGGGAGATGGCGTCGGCGACTTAATTTAAATATTCATCAAAGATATAAAGAGTAATAGAATGAGGATAGCTCAGTAGGAAAATTCAGTGGAGAAAAGAGGCTGAGTAGCTTGGTTTACGCGGAAAATCAATATAACCTGTGACACCAGGTTAGCTCTGACCACGGAGGCTGCAGGCGCCCTCTCCAATAGCGGAAGGTGCCCCACCTTAGACACCTTCTCAAGTGGGTCTTAGAAGCCCAGGCAAATAAATGGTCGCAGAGGACCTCTGTGCTCCAGATGGAGACTCAGCTGAAAATTGAAAAAAAGAATGACATGGGGAGACCAAGCTTTGGTGAGCAAGGCCCGTAGCTTTATTTTCAACAGGGGCTTTTACACCCTAAGTTACACATAGAGGATAATAGGGGATGCAAAGTCAGCAGTCTTTGATCCTTATCAAAAACTAGGGTTTCTTTCCTGCAAATTTATCATATACAAATGGTTTAGGTGATTTACATAATCTTCTGGCCAGAAGGCCTATTAACATTTTATGACTCTTGACAAAGGTTTGTCAACCATAAGGCTTATTTTCTCTAAGAGTAATTATTTTAAGGTTTGGCGCCATCTTCCAAAGGTGTTAGATAAAATTGCATTCCTATAGGGCAGAGGTGCAGTGGGTTTACAACAAAGGAAAGAATTTATTACCTTAAGGGTCTAAAGTTGCTAACACCAAGGCCACTACTTATTTTTTCTACATACCAACTATATTAATTAATACACATTCAAGGATACAATACAGGGGATGTGGAAACTTGGCAGCAAGTATTGGCTCATCAATGAAATCTTTTACTAGTTTTATTCTGACAGTTTCTAACTCTCTGAGAGGCTCTAAGCTATTTGACTATCTTAAGCTTCCCGTGCCTCTCGAGGGTGGGAGACTGTAAACAATCGTATGTATAGCTGTAGGAGTCCGGGTAAACTTGTCAGGCGAGTTAGAGAGCTATCTGAGGGGTTTGGATTTAAACACTCCTAATGCCCAGGAACTTTATTAATTGGAGCTGTAAGTTAACTCTTTATCAGAGAGAGCAAGATGAGGTGGGGGACAGCCCCCAGTAAAGTCAGAGGTGAGAGCACAAAGCAATAAAGTAGGAAGACTCTGGTTTTTTGGGGATAGATGCTCGAGAATATCCGGGGGGACTGCTGAGGCTCGATCCTGCCTTTGTGTATGCCGAGCCTCCTTTCTCATGATCTTTGCCATGAGTGGAGTGCCTCTCGCCGGCTCCCAGCACTCAAGGCACTGTATGCATTTTTTCCACACTTTTTGCTTGTGTATGCTCATCAGTGGAACTAAAGCAAACAAGCCTCCCCATTACCTTCTTCCTTGTATGTTGCTGTTTGTCTAGTCATTCAGTCGTGTCCGACTCTTTGTGACCCCACGGACTGTAGCCTACCAGGCTCCCCTGTCCATGGGATTTCCCAGGCAAGAATAGCGGAGTGGGTTACCATTTCCTTCTCTAGGGATCTCACCCACCCAGGGGCTGAACCTGCATCTCCTGCATTGCAAATGGATTCTTTACCACTGAGCCACCTTTGTATTTTTTAGATCATATAACTTTGTTATCTTTTTTTCGTGGACATAATTAACTTTCCTCCTCTGCTTAAAAATGTTCAATCTATCTTAGAAAGAGAGTTTGCTAGGAAATTTGCTTTCGAGTCAGCAAATTTCAAGTCAGTAGTGAATTTATCACCACTTTTGAAAAAACTTACTGCTTAGAGTACATAGCCCACACACTAATACAGGAACATCTTTATGTGTGAAAGCAAACACTTTTGAAAAAATTTAGTAGTTTACAAAATCGTAACTTAGAGCTCAGGATTTTATAAACCTGGTTATGTGTCAGAATCACCTCAGAGATTCTGATTCAAAAGTTTAAGGATGGGGCCCAGTATTCTCTTTTTGGAAAAAAACTGTCCCAGGATGATTTTGACACAGCCAGCCAAGTGCTAAGGAATGACTTCCGTAATTTACTGTCAGAGTAAACATAGCTCTGAGCAAAATTAAATCCTGGGTGTTTTCATAGTTAAAAGGCTAAGCATGCTCTTTAGGAGGATATGTGCATACTTGTGTGTGTGTGTGCACACGTGTGCGCTTTCAGTCGCTTCCAACTCTGCAAACCCCCCAGGCTCCTCTGTTTTGGGGATTTCCCAGGCAAGAATCCTGGAGTGGGTCACCATTTCCTCCTCCAGAGGATCTTCCCGAATCAGGGATGGAACTTGTGTCCCCTGTGTCTCTTGCTTTGGAAGGTAGATTCTTTACCACTGAGCCACCTGGGAATCCCTGCATTTTTAATCAAGTCAGATTCTCTTTTACTTCAAAAAATTATTATTCAACAGAAAATCTAATCTCACTTTGTCTTGAGAGAGTTTGGGAAAGCCCTTTAAATGTATCGTAATGGTCTTTGATGTATAATTTTTAGCACCTTGATGAAATAATAGTAAGTTCAGAGACAAGGCTTCTAGACAACAAAGGGTGTGTTCATTTCTCTGGCTTTCTGTGTTGCTTTTGCACTGCTGGCCACCCTGTGAGCATTTGGTAAATTTTCAGTGATGAAGGCATGGAGAAGCTGGGAATCCAGCCACGCTTCAGCTGTGGGCCCTGCCAATCTCTTCATTCTCTCTTTGGCTGGCAAACAGGCCCTTCTGGAGAAGTTGCTCTCAGTTAAAGCAACACTTGATAATCCCTTAAGTGTTTGCATCCATTATGAATACTCTCTTAACTTCTAAACTTTGTGTGTACAATTGCTTTTCTTAATGCTTTTTGATCCACCAGTAAATGCTAATAATAAGTGATTATCTTTGTAAGAGGTTAATTTACATAAAATATGTTCTTTGACTAGTATGAAGTACTCCTCTGTGTCCAAGACCATGATGATCCAGCCATTGATGTGTGTAAGAAGCTTCTTGGGAAATATCCAAATGTTGATGCAAGATTGTTTATAGGTAAGTAACAAATTTTACAATAACCTTTTTGCTTTAATATATTAAGTATCAGTAATCTTCTTTGCATTAAACTATAGATTAGGGTCCTAGGCACCATTGAAGTTATTAACATGTTTGCTTTATGCATATTTGTTAGATATAGTGAAAGGTGTTTCTATCCTTTAGAGAAGACAAGTTATAAATACAGATTCTGTTTTTCATATCAGGGATTAACAAAATTATTCCAGATTATGTTTTACTCATCAGCCACACATGAGAATCAGTTATTTTTTTCTTTAATAATTTCAATCTATGGCTTTTTCTATATCTCATTGATTATAATTGAGATTGAGTGGTAGAATTCATTTTTGTAATATTGCAAAAAGAATATTTTCCCCAAAACCTACAGACTTATTCTAAACACTCGTTAGAGATATACTTGCTATTTAATGTTTATTAATGTTTACCATTAATACAAGCTCTTAATTAGAAAACTGAAACTAATGAATTTTCAAAGATAAATGATGTATTTTTCTTTTTAAGAATGAATAACTTTTTTCTAAATATGTTATTATGAATAATAAGCATGATGTTAAAGTATATTTGTTTTAATTATTAAATATGCAAGTACTTTTCACTTCGCTATACTAAGTATATGTATAATAGAAAATATTTTCAATATGGCATGAATTGTTCACTGCTATACTTTTAAAATTTTAGGTGGCAAAAAGGTTGGCATTAATCCTAAGATTAATAATTTAATGCCGGGATATGAAGTTGCAAAGTATGATCTTATATGGATTTGTGATAGTGGAATAAGAGGTAAGGTTTTTTCTTACTTATTTTATAAAATTATTCATTCAGTAATAAAATTCCAAGAGCAACCTGAAAATACATTTATCAATCATATTTGTTTACCTAATAAAGTAAGTTATTTTATCATTATTTCATGGTAGTATGTCGTTATACTTACTAAAATTTTGAAGTTTTTTTATGCTAAACTAGAATGTTACACATATGCAAATGCTTTCATTTTGAAGAGAAAATTCCAACCATTAAAAAAAAAAACAGTTGTGGTACATTATGCCACAACTGTGGTGTAATGAGCTTTCTCATAGGTCTAAGTTTCCCTGATTCAAGTGATATTTATCTTTTACTTTAATCTGTTTGTGGCATGTGCAATATACTATCTCATGCAAAGGGACAGAAGTTAATTGATACATATTTTACTGAAATTACATGCATTTTTAGAACACATTCATGGCTTTTTACTTAGCAGATTTTTGCAGGACACCTTTTCTATATTGAAATTATAATTTGTATTTTTGCATTTTTAAAACATTTATACTTATAATTTCAGTGTACCGTATGATTCCATTATATTCTAATACCTCAGTTTTCTCAACCTCAGCACCTCGGGGCTGGGTACGTCTCTGTAGTCAGGACCATCCTGCAGATGTTTAGCAGCATCCCTGGCCCCTGCCAGGAGCACATCTCTGTTGGTTGTGACGATCAGAACTGTCCCTGGACACGCCACCTGTCACCTGCAGGGCAGCAGTTGAGAAGCACTTCCCAGACAACATGTATAAATAAGGCCCAAATGCACTTTTATACAGTAAATTGAGTTCTTAAACACTTGAAGGAAATAAAAATGAAGTCATGTAAAATCATATGAGATTTTTGCTCTTTAAAAATGGGACAATGATTTGAATTTTATCAGCTTAAAATTTGAAAATTAGTAGTAAATGTGGCACTTCGACTTAATTAGATCATTACAGGACTAACAGTTCTTGGTCAGAGATTAGGTTCATTTTTCACATTTGCTGTCTTAAATTGTTTACTGTCATATATTTGTTATGTTTTCAGTGTACGAACCTCCATCAGGTATATTCTCATTCAGTTCTAATTAGCAGTTTTAAGAGAAAGAACATGTCCTGCTCTCAGAAAGAGGAGGCTCGTTTCCTATGAATGCGATGCAGGAGCCAGGATGAACACTAGGTCCTTGGACTTTTGCTCCTGTCCCTTTTCCACTAGGACACATTGTCCCTTACTCCAGTCTGGAGGTTCAGAAACAGGGACTGCTAACATTTCCAAGATACATCCCACCTCTGGTACATATTAGGCATTTAACAGCCTGCAAAGGTCCAGAATAAATTCCCTACCATATATTACCCTTTTTGAAATTTTCTATTCTACTCGGAAAAGTGATTGAGATTCATTTTATTAGACCTATATTCAAAGAAAACATTTATTAAGAATTTAGTAACACACAGAATATATTACATTCATGGGCATTTTACTAAAAGAAAAGTTTTTCCCCTCTCCCTCTGTACCTTTTCTTTTGCATCATAGTGATTCCAGACACACTCACGGACATGGTTAACCAAATGACGGAAAAAGTAGGGCTGGTTCACGGGCTGCCATATGTAGCAGACAGACAGGGCTTTGCTGCTACGTTAGAACAGGTAAGTACAATGCTTATAGATAATACGCTTGTTATCAGATCCCTAATCTCCCAGAAGCTTGAGGCTATGCTGAGAGCTGGGCTGAGGTGCCTGAAGTTAACTGTATTGTCTGCTTTAACCTGCTGAGTGAGCGCCTCAGGTGGCGCTGGTGGTAAAGAACCCGCCTGCCAGTGCAGGAGCCGTAAGAGATGCAGGTTCAATCCCTGGGTTGGAAAGATCCCCTGGAGAAGGGCATGGCCACCCGCTCCAGTATTCTTGCTTGGGGAATCCCATGAACAGAGGAGCCTGGCGGGTTACAGTCTATAGGGTTGCAGCGAGTTGGACACGACGGAAGTGACTTAGCACACACACAACCTGCTGAGTACTAGCAGCCTCAAGTTGAGAGTAGCTGTTTTCATTAGTGAAGAAATGCTCGGGGCCCCGGAATCCCTCCCGGCTGAACCTCCTGTGCTCTGGCAGGAGCAGATGTGCCCAGGAAACACCTCGTGGTCTTATTACCAGCTTAGCACAGTATATTCTTTTTCCTTGTGGTCCTTACTTTCAATTCTTGAGTTCAGTAACAGATTACTGACTTACATAAAAGTATGTGTTATATAGTTCTTTCAAAGATCCGGTCTGCAAAGAATGCATCTTAAGTATCATGAAGTATTTCAATATATACAAAAAAAGGAAAATTGCTCATGTGAATCATTGTAAAATCCACTTGATTTCCTTCTACAACAGATTTCTAAAAATTATCTGAACAACTCATGTTTTCCATTTTTACTCCACACCTTTTAACAATGTACAGACTTAACGTGTAGGAAACTGTAAGTTAGGAGGAAGTATAATGAGCAGAATAAATCAAAACGCAAACCACTCCCAGAACCCGACCAGTTAGAGGAAGTTTCTATTTTTAAAAATTAGTTTATTTTAGCATTAAGACTTTTTTTCTCTGTGTACTTTCTAAAAAGCAAAGTTGAGATTATACGAAAAATAATTTGTATCTTATTTTAGTTACTTCATAAACTGTTCCCCATATCATTAATATTATTTTATAAAAGTAATTTTTATTGGCTTGATCATAGTTTGTTATGTAAGTGTATCCTATACTTCACCATTCCTGTACTGTTAAACATTAGGAGAAAAGACTTGTCTTAATGTTATAACAGAAGGGTATACAGTTTCAAGCTCCAAATATACCAACTTGAAGCATATCTGTATTTATATTCTTTTGAATTGCAGTCATCTGAGGGTAAAGGGTACAGTGTAGAAACTCACATTCAGCCTTCGGCAGTGTGAATCATACATGTATGCACACTCAGTTGCTTCCATTCTGTCCCATTCTTTTGTGACTCCGTGGACTATAGCCTGCTAGGCTCCTCTGTCCATGGGATTTTCCCGGCAAGAATACTGGAATGGGTTACTTACCACGCCCTCCTCCCAGGGATCTTCCTGACCCAGGGATCCAACCGAGTCTCCTGCATCTCCTGCACTGCAAACAGAGCTTACCACTGAGCCACTGGGGAAGCCCAGATACCACAATTTTTGTTGGGTAAAGAAACTCTAGGTAGTTACTTTAAAATTAGATCCTTTTTATTCTTATGCTCCATGTTATATTTTTGTTTTGGAAATATCCAACTTTATATGTATGTCAATAATAGATATCTCCAGATATACTCGCTCCCTTAGTTTAGGTTTAATCCCTAAAAGTCACCATTACTTAAAGTGAATGGAGGTAGGCCTGAGGAATTAGTCCAGTCTGTAAAGAAATCATGGGAGCCTTCATCACAGTGCCTGGTCCCACCTCATTCCTAAAACCTCACTTAGTAACTGCTTCAGGAATTAAGATAGGTGCTTTTAGTTTTAGAAGTTTGGTTCAGTTCTATCCCACAAATATTAGGGCTTCATTCCAGTCTGGGCATAGGTTAGGTAGGAAGAATCGCATTCTTAATCATCTGTGATGATTAGCTTATTCTGTGCCGTGTATCAGAGAAGGCAGTGGCACCCCACTCCAGTACTCTTGCCTGGAAAATCCCATGGACAGAGGAGCCTGGTAGGCTGCGTTCCATGGGGTCGCTAAGAGTCGGACCCGACTGAGCGACATCACTTTCACTTTTCACTTTCATGCATTGGAGAAGGAAATCGCAACCCACTCCAGTGTTCTTGCCTGGAGAATCCCAGGGACAGAGGAGCCTGGTGGGCTGCCGTCTATGGGGTTGCAGAGTCGGACACGACTGAAGTGACTTGCAGCAGTAGCAGCATGTCATGTATGTGATTTCTGCCATTAAGAAAGATCACTTCTCTCCATTTCAAGGTGCTATTGCCCTTCACATCTGTGAGTTCTACATCTGTGGCTTCAACCAATTATAGCCTCAAAGTATTTGAAAAAAAAGTTACAAAAGCAAAATGTGAATTTGCCTTGAGCCAGCAACTATTTACATAGCATTTACATTGTATTAGGTATGGTAAGTAATCTGACAGGTGTAGATAATACACAAAAAGTATTGGTGGATTTTTGGTCCAGGACTTCTAGAACTAATCACCCTAGGATACAGAGGTGACTAAGTAGAAAAGGCAACATATTTAAGATATAAATAATAAATAGGTTTTATATCTGGTAAGTTGGGTAAGTTTGGATGACCATTTTATTCTACCATTAGTTTAGCAGTTTGCATTTGTGATGACTCCAAAGCACAGTATCAAAGGCGCAGTAAAATGGGAGACAGACTATTAGTGTCCACGCTGTTTATGAAAAATACACTGAAAATGGGGAATTTGAGCTTAGTGACTTGGGCAGGAAACAGCTAACTACAAAAATATACAGGAAGAGGAATTAAGAAATAGGATTGTTCTTTTGGTTGATGGACCTGTGAGTGTTGGGTGTGTATTGCCACATGCATACATATACACATACACAGATGTACATGTACCTATGTATGTAGATGTGTGTATATTTATGTGAACAGTATGAAAAGAGGACACATTAAACATTAATATCGTGTATCAGTAAGTGATATTTTCACCTCTCTTATTTAAATCCAAATTGTTTGACTTAAATAAATCTTTAAATCTTGGAGTTTTAGGAAAGACAGTATTTATTTGAGAATAAAGTATACTTTTCCCTCCAAGAAGTACATACTACTTCTTTGTAAAAGTGATAATAACAAGAGTAGTCAATCAAATTAGAAATTACTGACTGCTTGCTATATGTAAACATTATTTTGTACCACTGTTTATTCAGGTAGTTTATGTAAGAATAATAGACTGCCCACCCAATCATTCTTAAGTTCATTAGGAAAAGGAATTTATAAACATCATACTTCTAACATAAACTTCTAATTGTACACGTATATTTTTGGTTTTGTCTTGGCAGGTGTATTTTGGAACCTCTCATCCAAGGTCCTATATCTCTGCCAATGTCACTGGTTTCAAATGTGTGACAGGAATGTCTTGTTTAATGAGAAAGGATGTGTTAGATCAAGCAGGAGGGCTTATAGCTTTTGCTCAGTATATTGCTGAAGATTACTTTATGGCCAAAGCAATAGCTGACCGGTAAGAAAACTAAATTAAATTAGGTTGTTGTATTTTTTATTTCCAAACTTCTGTTGGCTTTTTCTGTTTGTTAAACCCATGGATTAAGCGCTATTTTATTTTCTGCTAGTAAGTACAAAATAGTTTAATACTTTGTATTCCTACTAATGTAATATAATTCCTACTAATTATTCAGGTACACACTAATGAAGCAAATAAATGTTCTAATTTCTCTACATTCTTCAAATTAATCTGGTTTCAAAACAGTATGGAATTTACTTAAAAAACTAAAAATAGAGTTATTATATGATCCTGCAGTCTCACTCCTGGGTATATTTCTGAAGAAAAGTCTTAATCTGAAATAGATTCACCCCAGTGTTCATAGCAGCAGTATTTGCAATAGTCAAGACATGGAAGCAACTCACATGCCTATCGACAGATGAATGGATGAAGATGTGATCTGAATATATAATGGAATATTACTCAGTCATAAAAAAGAATGAAATACTGTCTTTTGCAGCAACATGGACGGACCTAAAGGTTATCATATTGAGTGAAGTAAGTCAGACAGAGAAAGACAAATATCAAACTCACAGACATAGAAAACAAACTTAATGTTTACCAAAGGGGATAGTGGAGGACAGGAGGAGGAGATAAATTAGGAGTTTGGGGTTAACATATATACACTACTGTATATAAAATAAGGGACTTCCTGGTGGCTCAGTGGTAAAGAATCTGCCTGCAATGCAGATATGATCCCTGGTAGGAAAGATCCACTGGAGAAGGAAATGGCAACCCATTCCAATATTCTTCCCTGGGAAATCCCATGGACAGAGAACACTGGTGGGCTACAGTCCATGGAGCCACATGAATCGAACAAGACCTGGTGACTAAACCACCACCATCATTTATAAAACAAGTAAACAAAGACCTACTGTATAGCACAATATATATAGTAAGATTTTATGGGAAAACCAACCCAGCAAATACTGAATCACTTTGCTGTACACTTGAAAACTACAATTGTAAATTAACTGTACTTCAATTTAAAAAATAAATACATTTAAACTCTTAAAAAATTTATGTGATGTGAAGTGGTTAAATTGAAGCTTCTCTGTAACTGTAAATTTTCATTATTATGAATGTAAATGTTTATGTGTTTTAGAAGAATTAAAAGTATCAGTGCAGTCATAAAGCCAATAGGTGAAAATTTAAAGAATGAGATTTCAAATTTTGAAATTTCTCAGTAGATTATTTGATACTTTGCTAAGACGCTACCTAATGATTTACGATTGGCTTAATCACACTTTTCTATCACAAAATGACCCTCATTTGCTTTTTTTAAGGGGGTTGTTTCCTTGTGTGATAATTTACTGAAGGTATGATCTTAAAAGTTGAAGTATGTTTTCGACCTTATCTTCTGGTGGTGTTAGTATGGTCCGTGGTTTCGTATTGTTTCTCATGAGATATGAAATGCCACTCTTGGTTCATATTTCTTCTTGAATATTCACATACATATCCCCCACTACTCCTTTTTTTGGTTAATAGTGTTCAGAGACTGTTAAATACAGGCCCCACTCCATTTAGTACTTTCAGAATGTCTGTATTTTAAGTTTATCAAACTGTGAACTGAGGGGTTGTAATTCCTTCTAGTTCTTAGGTGGTACTGTCATGGGCTTCTGTAATGACTGAAATGTGCTTAAGTATGATACACTCTATGTAGGGTGCTATCCTGGGACGAGGCTCACCCTAAACACTCGCAGTTGCTCACTTTAAAAGAAAAAAAGAAAAGAAAAGCTGATTTACAGTATTATAAAGTTTTAGATGTACAACATAGTGATTCAGTATTTTTATATATTATACTCCATTTAAAGTTATAGCAAAATTATGACTATTTCCCTGTTCTATACAATATACCCTTGTTGCCTATTTATTTTATACATAGTAGTCTGTATATCTTCATCCTTTTCCTCTATCTTGCCCCTCCCTCCTTCCCTCTCCCCACTGGTAACCAGTAGTTCTCTAACTCTGTGAGTCTCTTTTTGGTTTAGTCCCTCATTTATTTTTTAAATTCCACATATAAGCGGTAACAGAATATTTATCTTTCGATGTCTCACTTATTTCACTAAGCATAATTCCCTCTATGTCCATCCACATTGTTGTAAATGACAGGATTTCATTCTTTTTCATGGCTAAGCAATATTCCATTGTATGTATGGACTACATCTTCTTTATCCATTCATCTGTTGATTGACAGGTTGCTTCCATATCTTGGCTACTGTAAATAAAGCTGCTTACTCTTTACAGTAATGAGTAAATACATAACCTGTCATCCTTGCACGTATGTGTTCATGATCATAGCTCATTTTATAACTGTCTTAATTTTCAGAGGTTGGAGGTTTGCAATGTCCACTCAAGTTGCAATGCAAAACTCTGGCTCATATTCAATTTCTCAATTTCAATCCAGAATGATCAGGTAAGTCAGCTGGGTTTCTTCTTTTTATACTTTATTAAAAGAAAAAGGGAATGGGGAGTATATTTTTACATGGTCTTAACTTGGTTTAAAAAAAAAAAAACAAAAAGTCAGATTTTGTTTTCTTCCAGAAAAGAGAAGTTAACTTCTTCATTAAAATAAAGTTAATGTCTCAGTATATTTTCTTTCCATTGTAAGCTTTCAAAAAACAGATGTTGAGACTTTGGGGTTTTTTATGCTGACCTCTATTTTCTAACTTTTTTACCCCTGGAATTTTATGATCTTTACTCATCAGAATATAGGCCATGCAAATAAATTTATAGACATTTTTCTTTGAAACACTAAATAAAAATAGAAAAGAGATTCATTAAATACTCTTTAAAGCTTATGTAAAAGGCCTTTAATGGGATATAATGTTGATCATTTTGAGAAAAATTGATTAGTCTTGTAATCAGGCTGTTGTTTAAAGAAAATCCTTTTTTTTTTTTCCCAAGGTGGACCAAATTGCGAATTAACATGCTTCCTGCTACAATAATTTGCGAGCCAATTTCAGAATGCTTTGTTGCCAGTTTAATTATTGGATGGGCAGCCCACCATGTATTCAGATGGGATATTATGGTATTTTTCATGTGTCATTGCCTGGCATGGTTTATATTTGACTACATTCAACTCAGGGGTGTCCAGGTATGTGGATAGGTGTGCAAAGGTTGGAGGTCATTTGGTGGAACTAAAATAGTTTTGATTTAGAAAAAGTTGAAAATATGTCTGAGCCATTTTTAGCCCCCCAGTGAAGATGAAAATCAAATTAAGCATTAGTTTCCTTAGTGGAATGTGGACACAAAATGGAACTTGATTTTCAACTTTCAGCTGGTTATACAGTCACTTTTATTAAGACTCCAAAAAAAATGATGTTAAAGCAAATTGACAAGTCTTCAAACTTAAAATATGTTAGGATAGCAGTTTATTTTAATACTGCTTCTATTCCTAATGAACATTTTTCTTAACCAATATAACACGACTGTTACATTATCTAAAGAAACAAATTGGTGTTTTTTAGATAGTTTTTATTTATTTATTTTATATTTGGCTGTGCTGGGTCTTGCTGCGTGGGGTTTTCTGTAGTTGTGGCAAGCAGGGGCTGCTCTCTAATTGTGGTGCGTGGGTTTCTCATTGCAGTACCGTCTCTTGTTGTGGAACACGGGTTTCAGGGTATACAGGCTTCAGCAGTTGCGGTTCCCGGGCTCTAGAGCACAGGCTCAGTAGCTGTGGCACACGGGCTTAATCGCTCCACAGCATGTGGGATCCCCCCAGAATAAGGAGTCGAACCCACGTCTCCTGCACTGGCAGGCAGAGTCTTTACCACTGAGCCAACCAGGGAAGCCCCAAACTTGATTTTATGTGATGTATTCAATAGAGTTAAATGGAAGTACCTCACTTGTTAGCTGAGTCTGTAATCAAGCAGTGAATTATTTACGTTTCTACTTCCCAGGGCGGAACACTGTGTTTTTCAAAGCTTGATTATGCAGTAGCCTGGTTCATCCGTGAATCCATGACAATATACATTTTTTTGTCGGCATTATGGGACCCAACGATAAGCTGGAGAACTGGTCGCTACAGACTGCGCTGTGGAGGCACAGCTGAGGAAATTCTAGATGTATAACTACAGCTTTGTGACTGTACATAAAGGAAAAAAGAGAAGTATTATAAATTATCTTTATATAAATACTTTAAAAAAATCTACCTTCAGTAGTTTTATCACATGTATGTTTTGGTATCTGTTCTTTAATTTATTTTTGCATGGCGCTTGCATCTGTGAAAAGAAAAAAAAAGGAAGAAAAAAAAAAAAAAAACACATCTGTAGTCTTGGCCAAACGGTTATATTTTATTTTGTGGAAGTAGAGAATCAAGAGAATTGGTTCTAGGAACCTGGGTTCGGTTTTTGTTGTTGTCATTTATTTTTTAAAAGTATATAAATAAATCTATATATAAATGAATGTTCTGCAACAAACACTATGACAGTATCCTTCAGTAGAGAAAGTTTCTTACTGGTGAGTACACTCTTTTAGAACATGTGTGAGATGGCAGCAGCTTTGCTGGGGTGCTTAGAAGAGACGAAAAGGGGTAATCCCTCTTCATGTCTAAAGCGAAAGGTATTACGCAGTGAAGCGCCCGCAACGAGGTACTAACTGAGAAACTTTTTCATGCTTCATGCCTACCTCTTGTAGTCGTTGCAGAGCAAATATAAATTGTAATACAATAGCTAGGCCTTGCAAAAACAAACGGAAAAAAACTTTAAAAGTAATAATAACAAGAGAGCTGGAGTCTAGTATTTATATTGAATCTGTGAGAAATATTTTTTCGGTCTCACCGCAATGAACCAAAAGTGGTTGAGTTTGGTTTTTAATTGTAGCCATGTCTCGAAGGCATCTTTTTGACCAACTCTTGTTGGTTCTGTCTTGAACCATTGTTAATCACTGTGCTGGTGAATCTTTCCTTCCCTGCTCCTCACCTGACCCGCCCCGTCTTTCCTTAACTTTGTGTCGGGGGTGGGGGGAGGGGGGTTTGTTTTAGTGTGAGTGGATGTTTTGATAGTTGTGAGGAAAAATGCATTTCAGACACATTTCACACATGAGCTATTTTCTTACACAGTCTGTCTTATTGTTGAAAAGAATGTAATTTCATGATACAGGTATTTAATATCTTTTTTAAGTAAATATTCTAGCCATCAAGAAATAAATTGCAGTAGAGTATTAAGAGGGGACAGAATGAGTTTTACTCTTAAAATTAATCAGTATCAAACTAAGTCTACTGTGTGTGTGTTTTTTTTTTTTTTTTTTATTCCTGTTAGTCTAGTCTTATTTAAATTGGATTTTTGTATTCCAGTTTGTATGACAAATAGACTAGAACAATTCCGGTTGTAAATGCATGCTCTGTTTCACTGTTCTCTCCCCTTCATGCCACTAAACTCGCTTGTCAGGTTGTGCTTAACTTGTGGTGAACTGGACTTGTTTTTGTTTTTTTTTTTTTTAAAAAGGTGAAAATGTAAGGGACAGTGCATAAGCCTTTCTCTCTTTTTTTATTGTAGTGGAATTTTTTTGCTTTTTCTTCAGGAACGGATGGCATGTTGTCCGTATGAATGCCTGCTACGGGGCTGACACTGGCAATATGGCAGCTTCAAACTCTTTTTTTCCTGCAGTTTCCATGTCAGAGCATAATGTGTCACTTATTAGCAATAACTACATATTTATATGAATACTTTTTCACTTCACTGAGCCAGTTTCCTTTAATTGTGTCATGAGTATATACATGGTTTAAACTGCAGTGTATCGATAAACCTGTATATACTGTGCGTACACATTATATGCAAGCTTTCTCTGGGCCAAACTGCTTCATTCTTTTTTTTGCCTTATGATGAATTTGTTTGAAGGGCATTTTCTTCATGAACAAAGGCTTTGATGCATATTCCTATCTATGTGAAATGGGGGGGTAGTATTGTTCCCTGAGGGAAGTTGCACAGTGCAAACCAGTCTAGTTGTGACCCACTCTGTTTATTTAAGTCGTTGTCATACAAGCTGAATTTTGCTGACCATGTTTGTGATTTGTTGGTTTTGTTTAATGAAGTTTGGTTGATGCCATCTTTTGCACTGCTGAAATGAAATCTTGCTTATTCCTTAGTTTTTCGCTGATCTCAGTATGGGCAGTGTAACAGCAAAACCAAAATGGCTGGACAAACTTCTTGTGTTTGTAAATATTGAAAAAATGACTGTTCTGTATATGTGTTTTTTATGTGATAGTGGAGTATTTCCTTCCAATGAAGTTTCACTTAAGCAGACAGAGCGATTGTTTGTTTATTAGCAAGTTTGAAGTGATGATAAAATGATAAGAAATTATATACATGTTGAAGAAAGCATCACAGCAGAACTGTAGGAGTCCAAATTTAATGAACTGTCTAAAAAAAAGTGTCTATAATATACCATGTTTATTATTTAAAATCACTGTCTTAAGTTTTTCAAAAAATAAAAAATTTGAATACAATCAAAACATTAGCAATAATGTATTTTTGTCTCGTGTCTTTTATATTTTTATAAATAACATGTTCTACCATTCACAGCAGAATTTTTCAAAGAAAATTTACCTGTGCTACAGATGAGATGAGAGAGAGTGAAAGTTGCTCAGTAGTGTCCAACTCTTTGTGACCCCATGGACTGTACAGTCCATGGAAATCTCCAGGCCAGAATACCAGAGTGGGTAGCCTTTCCCTTCTCCAGGGGATCTTTCCGACCCAGGAATTGAACTGGGATCTCCTACGTTGCAGGTGGATTCTTTACCAACTGAGCTATCAGGCAGTCGGGGTTTCTGTATTGGCCTAATGTTAAAATCACCTAAAGAATCTTTTTTAAAGACTACAGATGCCTGGGCCCTGCCTCTGAAGTCTGGTTTAATTATTCTGGGTGAAGCCTGAGCACTGCTCTTTGCTCTGTGCAGGCAGATTTGAGAATTCCTGGCCCATTAAAACATTTAGAAAATACTCGGTGGTCCTTGAGTCTCTTCTCACCTGCACTTACAACCTGATCTCAGCCTTTGAGATCTTACCACCCAATGGCTAGGAGAGGTAGATCCAGGCAAATGAATGGAGTGGCTTTGCTGCTGGAGACCTCAGAGAGAAATAGACTACGTGCCACCCCGCACACTATCCATAACCAGGCTCCTCCCGAGCTTGGAGGCATCCCTGGGCCTGTTTTACCACCAGCCCTCAGAGAAGAATGCTTTTAACTGGAGAGCCAATCCCAAGGCAGAAAGACTGTAGAAGGGGTTTGGCTGTGACCTGCCAGAGGCCCCACACCTAACACCTTGACCCAGTCAACAAGCTCATTCCTCTTGGTCTGTAAAGTAGACTCCTAATTCTAATGTTTCAGAAATGATCAACAAAATTTGTGTGTAGGTCTTAGAGTTTTTATAGCTAGGCAAACTTTGAAGAGCCCTTGCCCTTATTTTAGAGTAAAAAGCTGAGACGTCCACTGTGAAAGCTATGATCACAGGGGGTTAGATATACAGTTGTTGGCAGAACTGGGAGTGGCCCCACCTACGTCTTTCAGGTCCCTTTAGTAGATCCTGTTGTTTAAAGTTCTGCCTACAAAGCTTTAAAACTCATTGTATAAACCTTAAATTAAAAAAAAAAAAAATCTGTTAACTTCAATAACCATCCATATTGCAACTCTTAAGTTGTTCTAGAGAACTAAACTCAAACCTGCCAAACAACAATATAATTATAAAGCTAGTTTAAATGCTTTACATGTATCATTTGATAGAAGAGATTACTACATACCACAGAACTATGTTCGTGTACATGAAAATAGACATTTCCCTCTCATGTTTATTAGGGTATAATGTTTGGATTATTTATTCTTTTCAAGTTATAGTTCATGACTAAACTTCTTTTGGTTGGAAGGGAGACCAACATTACAAAATGGTGGGCAATTATCTGTGCAGAACTGCAGGGAATGCATTTGAGTAATTTGTCTTAAAAATACGAACCTCTGTGAGATAGCTTAGAATCACTAGCTCCACATTTTTTTTAAACAAATAAAAATATGTAACTGTGTGCTAAATTGCTTCAGTCGTGTCCAACTCTTTGTGACCCTATGAACTGTAGCCCGCCAGGCTCCTCTGTCCATGGGTTTCTCCAGGCATCCCATGCGTTGCCATGCTCTCCTCCAGGGGATCTTCCTGACCCAGGGATGGAACCCATGTCTCTTATGTCTACTGCATTGGTAGGTGGGTTCTTTGCCACTAGTGCCAGCTGGGAAGCCTGTATATAACTTTGTTTCTTAAGCAGCTAGTTGCCTAAGAACCAGAATGTGCTAAACACTTTGCACAACCCTGCCCTGTCCCGGGAAAGGTTGCCAGAGACTCTGGGTGGCTCCATGGGCTTTGTTGTTTGGTCTATTAGTCATGAAGACATCTGTGCTAACACTATGGACTTGTAATGAAACAATATAAGGATATCATTTCTTATACCAGGACTGAAAGTATCTGTTAATGCCCTCCCCTGCTGCCTCCACAGCTCCCATTTTGACCTTGTTTTTGCTGTTTTCCTTACCCTTGACATCAACCCTGGGACTTGTGTCATCTTCCAACACCTGACCAATACCAGGCCAGTGGAAGGAACACAGGCAGGAGGTTAGAGAATTCCGCAGACCATTGATGGGCTGCTGTGGAGCGTGGAGGCTTCCCAGGTGGCCCAGTGGTAAAGAATCCGCCTGACAGGGCAAGGGACACAGGGTCGATCCTGGGTCGGGAAGCTCTCCTAGAGTAGGAAATGGCAACCCACTCCAGTATTCTTACTGGGAAAATTTGCATGGACAGAGGAGCCTGGCAGGCTACATTCCAGGGGGTTGCAAAGCATGGCAAGGAGTGAGTTTGGAAGTGGAGACTTGGGGTCATTTCCATAGAGATGATAGCTGAGAACCACTGAAAGCAATAACCAAAGACAGTGTCAACGGACAAGAACTAAGGACAGGATCCTGGTCGCCTATTTAGACATTCAGTGGGAGAAAAGCACCCAGGAAAAGAGGTTGCCAATGTGGCAGACAGCCTTTTGGTAGCTATGGAGTTTGAGGCAGTTACCTTTCTGAATCTATGTTTGTTAACCATGTGAAATGGGGAGGTAATTATATATATATATATATATATATATATATATATGTATATGTATATGTATATGTATATGTATATATGCTGCTAAGTCGCTTCAGTCGTGTCCGACTCTGTGCGACCCCATAGACGGCAGCCCACCAAGCTCCCCCATCCCTGGGATTCTCCAGGCAAGAACACTAGAGTGGGTTGCCATTTCCTTCTCCAATGCGTGAAAGTGAAAAGTGAAAGTGAAGCCGCTCAGTCATGTCTGACTCTTATCGACCCCATGGACTGCAGCCCACCAGGCTCTTCCATCCATGGGATTTTCCAGGCAAGAGTACTGGAGTGGGTTGCCATTGCCTTCTCCATATATATATATATATGTATGTATATGTATATATATATGTATGTGTGTATATATATATACACATACAGTGATGGCTAGTTCCTCTCTCCTTTCAAAGAAGAAAAGTAGTGCAAGGAATATCACAGGTGCCTTAGATTTCAAGAAGAAAATAGTGGGGTCATGGACAAAAAGGAATGAAGGCTGGTGAGTTCAGGAGCAGACATACTTCCTGCAGTGTCAGCATGTGAGAACAGCAAGGAGATCAAACCAGTCAATCCTAAAGGAAATCAACCCTGAATATTCACTGGAAGGACTGACACTGAAGCTGAAGCTCCAGTTCATTGGCCACCTGATGTGAAGAGTCAACTCATTACCCCTGATGCTGGGAAAGATTGAAGGCAGGAGGAGAAGAGGGTGACAGGATGAAATGGTTGGATGGCATCACCAACTCAGTGGACATGAGTTTGAGCAAACTCGGGGAGATAGTGAAGGACAGAGGAGCCTGGCATGCTGCAGTCCACGGGGTCGCAAAGAGTCAGGCACGACTTAGCAACTGAACAACAATGTGAGAACTTAACTTCTTTATGGATGGTCTGTCTTGTTTTACATTGTATTTCCTTCAGGGAAAGAGAAAAGGGAGAGGTGTCCTGATAGAGCTAGAAATGGCTCCTGACCCTGAGAGTAACAAAGTTTTAAGAATGGCTGCTCTGGGAATTCTCTAGCTGTCCAGTGTTTAGAACTCTGCTTTCATTGTTGTGGGACCGGGCTCAATCTCTGGTTGGGTTGGGGAACTCAGGTTCCTCAAGCTGCGCAGCAGGGCCAGAACCCCCCCAAAAATGAGTGGCTGGCTGCTCCTCACATTCAATAGAGTGGAAAGAACCAAAATCAGATTATTAGGACTTAAGGAGCGTGCCAGGAATTAATGAAAGTTTCGACTACAGATACTTGGAAATTGCAACAGTGATGCATTTTTCATCCAAGGTCCCAGTAATCCTAGGCTAAAAAGAATTCTGACTTGAATTCCTTACACAGGCAATGAAGCATCCCTTCCAATCTTCCAGCCCGGTGACTATTTGAGACGGTTCACTTAATTTGAGGCAGTACAGATGCTGTCTATACCATGATCAGCATTCAACAAACATTTTTGACTTCCCAGCTCTGCCCATCTGCCCCTAGTCTGCACCTTTTAATTTTGCTCTTATTTTGCTTTTTATTTTTCTCCTTGTTTTGCTCTCTGCTCTGTTTCTATATTAACCTACAGCTTAACCTCTCACTGACTTAGGCTTCTCTTTCTGACCCCATGTTCCTCAGCATCACTCAAGAGTCCTTCCTTTTTTCACTTCATCCCACCTTCTCTCCCACCACCCCACCTCCACCCCTGTTCTTCAAATTGAGCCAGTACTTCCTTTTTCTCATGCTGTTTCTGTGGTCTGAAAGTTCCTCTCTCTCCCTCCAACTTCATTTTCTCTATTAGGATCCTCTGCCCTTTAACCCTCAACTTGCATTCAGTCCACCACCTCTCCAGAGCGCTGTGTGCTCACATTATTGTCTGTTATGTTTGGTCGGGCATTTAATTTTGTGTCCTTGAGTTATTTCCAGCGTTTTAATGACCTGAACTTGGCATGTCTTCCTAGTCATTTTTGTGTCCATTTCTCTCTCACCTTCCCTTCCCTCCAGTACTTTCACAAATGGTTCTCATTGGTAATGGAGGAGAAACTCCTTAATACTAGTTCAAATATCACT
The DNA here is from genome assembly GCF_003369695.1 of Bos indicus x Bos taurus. NCBI lineage: Eukaryota > Metazoa > Chordata > Mammalia > Artiodactyla > Bovidae > Bos > Bos indicus x Bos taurus. The sequence continues at coordinate 101,328,608 of NC_040083.1, forward strand.
TAACATCTTTTCACCTGCTTGTGCTAGCAGTGCATTTGCTGTTTCCTCCCCGCCCCTTCTGCTTGACAAAAGGATTTCTCTGCATGGGAGTAAAACACTAAAATTTTGTTTCACTCTTCTGGAATTGTCTAGTTCTGTTTTCTTGTTTTGTTTTTATTTGGTTTTAAATTTGAGAAGCCAGTGGTTATTGGAAGAAATCAGAGGTGACCGTGTCACCAACACCCCATAAGCCTATTGGTTCTTGTGTTTTCAGTTTTTTTAAGGTAACATTGCTTTTCAAATTATAAAAATAGTACACATTTACTATAGAAGAATGGATGCATAGGTAAATAAAAGCTCTCCTAGATATACACCCAAGGGAATTGAAAACAAGGAGTCTATGTGCCCACAAAAAACTTGAACATGAATATTCATAGCAACATTGTTCATAATAACCAAAAAGTGGACAACAACCCAAATGTCCATCACCTGACACATGGATAAACAAAATTTAATATATCCATACCATAGAATAGTATTCAGTCCCAAAAAGGAATGAAGTACTGATACATGCCACAACACAACCTTGGAAACTTTATGCTACATAGAACAAGTTAGATACAAAAGGGTACATAGTATATGACTCCATCTGTATGAAATGTCCAGAGTCAGCAAATCTGTGGGGACAGGAAGTAGATCAGTAGCTGCCAGGGGCGGGAGGATGGTAGGAAAGAGGAGTGACTCCAGCAGATACAGGGTTTCTCTTTGAAGTGGTGGAAATATTTTGCAGTTAGATAGTGGTGAACAGTCACACAACGTTGTGAATATACTTACACACACACACACACACACAACACCTCTGAATGGCACACTTTAAAAGGCAAACTTTATGGTATGGGAATTACATCTCAATTTTTTAAATAAAGAAAAAATAAAAAAATGTTAATGCATAATTTCTTTCCAGTTTCGTTCTGACACATACTGCTGAAATGTTTCAAGAGAGGAGGTTTGTAACTGCTCATTACTTGGCATGGTGGCTAGAACTCAGAATTGCCTTTTTGTAAATTGTTTTAAATTTGACAGATGAAAGTATTGTAGATTTTGTATAAGCAATACTCTCATTGCTTATAGATTTTTTAAATGACTGATTGAGGTTGAGCGTTTTTGTATGTGTGATTTTTAGTCACTGAAGTTTCTTCCATTTCTGTTTTGGGGGCTGTGCTGGGCCTCTGTTGCTGCACGGGCTTTCCTGCAGTTGTGGTGTGAGGGCTTCTCGTTGTGCTTGTTTCCTTGTTGTGGGGTACAGGCTCTAGGACACTTGGGCTTCAGTAATTGCGGCTTCTGGGCACTAGAGCACAGGATCAATACTTGTGGCGCACAAGCTTAGTTGCTTCACAATATGTAGGATCTTCCCAGACCAGGGATTGAACTCATGTCTCCTGCATTAGCATGTGGATTCTTTACCACTGAGCCACCAGGGAAGCCCGTCTTCCATTTCTTAGTCTTATTTACATGAGAGTCTTAAGGCTTTCTTATTGTTTATTGCACACCTTTTTTTTTTTTTTTTAACCTTTTAAACAATATAAAATAATTTGCAAGGCCAACCGGAACACACTGTTAAAATCTTGCCTTTAGGATATTTCCCAAGGAAAGATGGGGTAGGCATGGAAATAATTGATTAGCATATGCGTAACTAATCACTCCTCTTTTCCACCGTCCTCCAGCCAGAGCCCTGGCAGCTACTGAACTACTTACTTCCTATCCCCACAGATTTGCTGACTCTGGACATTTCACACAGATGGAATCGTATACTATGTAGCCTTTTGTATCTAACTTGTTTTATGTAGCATAATGTTTCCAAGGTTGTGTTGTGGCATGTATCAGTACGTCATTCCTCTTGGAGGCTGAATACTAGTCCATGATATGGCTATACTAAATTTTGTTTATCCATTTGTCAGCCACACAGGTGTCTAGATCAAAGTTTGATTTTTCCCAAATATTATTTTTCTTCTTCTTTTAAAAGAAAACCATTTTTGACTCTAAAGTAACATTATTTTCAAAGTCTACATATATTCACATTTCTGAAATAAAGTTTACTTAGAGCTTTGGCATACTGGTTTTTCAATACATTTCTGAACTTTATTTGCTGGTATTTTATGAAATGGGCTTCCTAAGTGGCAGTGGCAAAGGATCTGCCTGCCAATGCAGGAGACATAGGAGATATGAGTTTGATCCCTGCATCAGGAAGATTCCCTGGAGGAGGAAATGTATTCTTGCTTGTGTTCTTGTATTCCCAGTATTCTTGCTGGGGAAATCCCATGAACAGAGGAGCCTGGTGGGCTACACTCCATGGGATCTCAAAGAGTCCGACACGACTGAGTGACTGAGCATACACGCACATTTTATGAAATATTATCAAGGCTATAGAGTGAGGTTATGCTGACTACAAAGTCAATTTGTTGTTGTTCAGTCATTCAGTCCCTCAGTTGTATCTGACTCTTTGTGACCCCTTGAACTGCAGCACACCAAGCTTCCCTGTCCTTCACCATCTCCTGGAGTTTACTCAAACTTATGTCCATTGAGTCAGTGATGCCATCCAACCATCTCATTCTCTGTCATCCCCTTCTCCTCCTGCCTTCAATCTTTCCCAGCATCAGGGTCTTTTCTAATGAGTCTGCTTTAACATCAGGTGGCCAAAGTATTGGAGCTTCAGCTTCAACATCAGTTCTTCCAATGAATATTCAGGATTGATTTCCTTTAGGATTGATTGGTTTGATCTCCTTGCAGTCCAAGGGGCTCTCAAGAGTTCAAAATCATCAATTCTTCACACTTAGCTTTCTTTATGGTCCAACTCTCACATGCATACATGACAACTGGAAAAACCATAGCTTTGACTAGATGGGCTTTTGTCAGCAAAATAATGTCTCTGCTTTTTAATACACTGTCTAGGTTGGTCATAGCTTTCTTCCAAGGAGCAATCGTCTTAATTTCATGGCTGCAGTCACCATCCGCAGTGATTTTGGAGCCCAAGAAAATAGTCTGTCACTGTTTCCATTGTTTCCCCATCTATTTCCATGAAGTGATGGGGAAACAAAACCTATGCTCTAGAAAAAAATTTTTATTTAGCTAGGAATTATCTGTTGCTTGAAAGCTTAAAACAGTTTACCCATAAAACTTCAGGAATGTGGCACTTGAGTGCATTTTGAGTTTATTTCATTGGTAATAGTTCATATTTTGTACATTATTTTAAAAAGTCAGTTTTAGTGGTTTACACCATAGAGATGCGCATAGCATTTTCATAATTCTTTACAAACTCTGGTCAAATTTGCTGTTGTCCAGGAGCTTTGCAGCCCCTGTGCTGATTGAACTTGGGCCTCTGGGATCTGAGAGGTGAGTGACATGTGAGGCCGCCCTTCCTGTGGCACCAGTATCCTCTTAATATACAGAAAAGTTGACCCTCTTACCCTTATAGTACTTGAATGGCTTCATGTTACCTTTGGGTTAAAGCCCAACTTTTCTCATTCAGAGGCCATTTAAGCCCCTGCCAACCCCTCCAGGGGCTTCCCCTGTGGCTCACTGATAAGTAATTCTCCTGCAATGCAGGAGACTTGGGCTTGATCCCTGGGTTGGGAAGATCCCTTGGAGGAGGAAATGACAACCTACTCCAGTATTCTTGCCTGGGAAATCCCATGGACAGAGGAGCCTGGTGGGCCATAGTTCATGGGGTCACAAAAGAGTTGGATACAACTGAGTGACTAAACAACAGCAACCCCTCCAACCTCGTCCCCTGCCACTTGCCCTAACCCACTCAGAGAAACTCTCCTGGTAGTAAACTTCCTGCAGCTCCCCTGACATGTGCCCTTTCCTCCTCTGAGCCTTCATTCTGTTTTGCTTCCTCTAATTGGGTCCCCCAATTCCTCTAACTAACCCCCACCTTGACCCTGGGACTCTACTCAGAAGCCAACTCCTCCAAGATTTATGTAACTATGGGTTATGTGCCCCCATGTCTGTAGCTTTATAACTTCACCCCTCACTTAACATTCATTATTTTAATTGCCTGTTTAGCTGTTTGTGGTCATCCTTAGATTGGAAATGTCATGGGCAGAGAGAGTCAGTAGTACCCAGCTTTTATCCTAAGAACCTAGGTTAGGACCTGACACAAAGTCCATGGTATTGAAGGAATTAATGAACAAATCCAGATAAGCAAGTCTTGATCATGACTCTTATGCCTATAGCTAATCACTCAATAGCTAGGAATGCAGACAGTGGAGCCAGCCTTCTTGGGTTCACTCGCCAGCATCACCACTTGCTCTGTGTACCTCTCTGTGCCTCCAGTGGAAACCAGTGTTACTTCCTTTTCAGATGGATCTGAAAATTAGAGATAATGCATATGCAAAGCCACATTCTCGGTAAAAGCATTGTGTTACTATGATAAGGATCTCCAGTGCCAGGCAGTGGTCACTAAGTGAGAATGAAAACTTGGTTACTCAAGTCCACAAAGTAGCTCTTCAAGGCTTGAGGAAAAGAATGGTTCCGAATCTAATGGAGGCCGGTAGCATGATCTTCTCTATACAATATGCCCTCAGCACTTGATGGTTCAGAGTCCATATTCTGGTGTTCAAGGAGAAAAATCTATCAGATTAACTAGAATTATTATAAACAGTGCTATTGTAAGCCTATATAGTACTGTCCAGAATGTTAACACCAACGGACTGAGCTGCAAGGCACGCCAGGCAGTTACAAGAGTTCAGGACATAGGCCTACATTCTTGCAAGAACAATCCATGAAGCCACAAAGCTGAGAGAACTTGGTGTTTATGGTAGGGCATTGCACATGCTCTGTGAAATGAGATGTACCCCAAGATGGGCAGCACTCAAGGAATTTTATCTGACTGGAATGTTCCCAGCTATCATTCTTTAAAAAGACAACTGATGTTGTATAATTCAAAGGCAGTTTCCCAGGTGTTCTTGGACTTGGGGCACTGAGAGCAGTGTGTGTGGTGGGGGTTGAGGGGGGGATGGGGTGGGAGTGGGTGTGGGAAACTGAGATCTTTCTAGAACTAGGAGCTTTCTTCTGCAAGGCTTTATAGCTTCTAAGGTTCCCAAACTGTCATATGAGTAAGACTTATTTTAAATGCCAACCACAAGTTGAGAATGCTCAGCCTCGATAAGCTCTCCTGAGATTCTGATGCAGGCACCTCCCAGTACATTTTGAGGAGCATTTCAGTGGAGTTCTATCACCGAGGGATGTACTTTAAAGATGTCAAGGACATTGGAGCAGAGGTGGTGGCCTTGGGCTCAGGAGGGTTGAGACTCCACTCTTAGGACATCGTTTTGTTGATCTCTAGGTGAAGTGGCCATGATATTGTGATTTATAATAAGAATATGACAATGAAAACCATATATTCAGTCTTCATCCCCATCCCTGGCACAGAGCTCCTAAAGCATTCCTTAAGGGATGAGAGTCATGAAAGTGTCTTTTGTTATATGAATGAGGTGACTTTTGGACCACCTCTAAATTGGGGGCTGGTTGTCAGGAGAACCTGTGATGAGAGAGCTGTCACTCATAGGCCCACCGCCATGACCTGGGGAAAGGGAGAGAGGCTGGAAGTTGAATCAGTTACCAATAGATGATGATGTAATCAATCATGTCTTTTTATTGAAGCCTCCATAAAAAGTCAAAAGGACAGAGCTCAAAGGCCTTCCTAGTTGATGAACACACGAGATCTAGGGAGAACAGCAGGCTCTGAGAGGGCATGGGAGCTCCATTGTTGCTGTTCAGTTGCTAAATGGACTGTGGCCCACCAGGCTTCTCTGTCCACGGGATTCTCCAGGCAAGAACACTGGAGTGGGTTGCCATGCCCTCCTCCTGGGGGAATCTTCCCAACCCAGGGATTGAACCTAGGTCTCTCACATTGCAGGCAGATTCTTTACAGTCTGAGCCACCAGGGAAGCCTAAGAATTCTGAAGTGGATAGCCCATCCCTTCTCCAGGGGATCTTCTTGACCCCGGAATTGAACTGGGGTCTCCTGCATTTCAGGCAGATTCTTTATCAGCTGAGCTACCAAGAAAGCCTCCAGAGAAAGCTAGAAAGAAAGTGAAAGTGAAAGCCACTCAGTCGTGTCCCAATTCTTTGCGACCCTATGGACTTAAACAGTCCACAGAATTCTCCAGGCCAGAGTACTGAAGTGGGTAGCCTTTCCTTTCTCTAGAAGATTTTCCCAACCCAGGGATCGAACCCAGGTCTCCTGCATTGCAGGCAGCTTCTTTACCAACGGAGCTATCAGGGAAGCCCAGAACTATCAGAAAGAGCTAAAAGTTCCTTATTTAACATCTAGGGGTAAGGATCCAGATCTGTCTGCCTTACCTCCTCTTCCCTGCTGTGATCACCTCTGGGGAGAACTGAGACCAAGGACTAGAAAGCAGGTCTAGCTTTTTGTGGCTGAGAACAATGATCTCACCTCAAGCCACAACCTACTCAACTGAAGACTTCCGACTTCCTGTCCCAGTACTGCTGGCCCATGTTACAGTGGCAATCAATCCACTCTGCTTGAGAGATTCCAACAGCTGAGTTGCCAAATTATCAAGCGAGAGAGATTACAGACAAAGGGAACATGTCATTTTTAGGAAAGAGTCCAAACTGAATGGCCAGGAGATGGGGACAAGTAGAGGCAAAATTCATGGGTGACACAGAAGCAAAATTCAATTAGAACATAATGAGGGAAGAATCATAATGAGAACTTTTAAGAAGATAGAATTAGAGCATAAAAAAATGAAATTATGCAACTAAACAGCATGATTGCCAAATTGAGAACTTCAATGTAGATGTTAAAGAGAGTGATAACTTACGAAAACTAAATTAGTATTTGGTGTTGGGGGGAGGGGAGGGGGTTGTCCCAATAACCCAATACAAAAGAAAATAAAGCATACTAACTACTAAGAAAAATGCACAGATACAAGACATAAAGGACCAATCAGGTGGAGACTTAGTAGTCTAATAAGAGTTCCAGAAGGAGAAGATAGAAGAAAATTAAAGGAAAACTTGATTTTATTTATTGATTTATTTTTATTGGAGTATAGTTGCTTTTTTGGAGAAGGAAATGGCAACCCACTCCAGTGTTCTTGCCAGGAGAATCCCAGGGACAGGGGAGCCTGGTGGGCTCCCATCTATGGGGTTGCACAGAGTCGGACACGACTGAAGTGACTTAGCAGCAGCAGTAGCAGCAGTTGCTTTACAATTTTGTATTACTTTCTGTTGTACAGAAAAATGAGTCAGCTATGTGTTTACACATATTCCCTCTTTTGTGGATTTCCTTCCCATTTAGGTCACTCCAGGGAACTGAGTAGAGTTCCCTGTGCTATGCAGCATGTTCTCATTATTACTACAGGGAACTGAGTAGAGTTCCCTGTGCTATGCAGCATGTTCTCATTATTACTACAGGGAACTGAGTAGAGTTCCCTGTGCTATGCAGCATGTTCTCATTATTTATGTGTTTTATACATAGTATCAGTAGGGTGTATATGTCAATCCCAACCTCCCAGTTCACCCTACCACCTCTTCCCCCTTGATATCCATGCATTTGTTCTCTATGTCTGTGTCTCTATTTCTGCTTTGCACATAAGATTATCTATATCAAGAGCCAGCTCACTGAAAAAGACCCTGATGCTGGGAAAGACTGAAGGCAAAAGGAGAAGAGGGCAAGAGAGAATAAGATGGTTGGATGGCATCACCGACTTAATGGACATGAACTTGAGCAAACTCTGGGAGACAATGAAGGACAGGAAAGCCTGGTATGCTACAGTCCATGGGGTCACAAAGAGTCAGACATGACTTAGCAACTGAACAACAACAATACCATTTTTCTAGATTGCACATATATGCATTAATATACAATATTTGTTTTCCAAGAAAGCTTGATTGTTTAGATTTAACAATGAAATGAAACATTGTTTAGTGTTTAATGAAACGACACACTCCAGTGCTCAACTTTAAGGATTAATTTAACTCTGATCAACTGGAAAGAGCAAATTATTAGGGGAAAAAAAGAGAGACAGAGGACGTCGTTGGACTATCAACAATACTGGAGGCTCTTGAGAGACAAAAGGATGATATCAATAGGCTATTAGGGGGATAATGGATTATGATCTGAAAATCTTATATCCAGTCAAAATATTATTATATAAGGACAAAAAGAAGGCATTTTGGAATTGCATAGTGGCTTAGAAAGTCTGCACCCATGTACTCTGAGGAAAGTAGTTAACAAAGTTCCAAAGAAAACAATCCCAAACAAAAATCTCTGCGTGGAAAATGACAAAGAATACCAAAAAGAAAAAGAAAAAAAGATGGTGATTAATGAACCTTGTATTGGTTATAATCTGAATGGACATTGCTAGCATGATGTTGAATACTACAAATTTTTTAATCAGATAAGAGCTACTTTACGAGAAATTACAATAGCCTTAGCTAAAATTCTAAGTTATCTCAAAACCTTGCAGTAGGAGCGTGAAAGGAGAAATTGGGGAAGTAAAAGCTGTTCCAAGCTTTGATGAGGTTTTTGAGTCTTGAAGGAGGGGCTGCAGCGACAAAAAAATAACCTGAACTTGCTCCTTAGGCATGAAAAGCCCTTTGTTCTTTTACCTAGGATTTCTTACTGGCAGTAGTCTCTCTCTCTCTCTCTCTCTTTTCTGTCTTTAATCTAGCTGTCTCCTTTCTTTACCTTCTGAGCTCTTCATCATTTTTTGTCCCTTCCCATCTTCATCCCAGTCTTTACATAGGCCAAATTAACTATAGATTTCAAACTTAGCTCCACACTCACCTCTGCCCATCCAAAGTCCACCAGGATAGCTGAACAAAAGGAACAATTTATCCTTTAGTCATAAAAAAGCCTAGCAGAAAATTTGTGATTATGATCTTCCTTTGGACAGCATCCACCCTCATTAGAAGGCTGTGCCTTTTTGAAGAACATTTCTCCCCATCAGCTCCAGAGTCCTGTAAGAAGTTGTATCAGGGACTTCCCTGGTTGTACAGTGGATAAGCATCCGCCTGCCACTGTAGGGGACATGGGTTTGATCCCTGGTCGGGGAAGATTCCACACGTCAACGGGCAACTAAGCCAGTGTACCACAACTACTGAAGCCCGTGGACCTAATAGAGTCTGTGATCCACAGCAAGAGAAGTCACTGCAATGAGAAACCTATGCATCGCAATGAAGAGTAGCCCCATCTCTTTGCAGCTAGAGAAAGCCTGCACACAGCAACAAAGACCCCAAAATCAATTAATTAATTAATTAAGGAAACAAAGAACGTGTGTCATCTTTCAGTGAAAAGCTATAGGGTTGAGAATAGGGATAAGCATGGAGGTGGGGACAATGAGATGATGCTGGAGATGTCAGCAGAGCAGAGCGTGCAGAGGTTTGAGAGCCTGGTTAAAGAGCTTGGGCTTTATTCTGAAGGCAGTGGGGAGCTGTTTCATGTGTTTGAAAGATATCCCTGGCTGCTGTCTGGAGATGAATGAGCTTGTAGACAGGATGAACTTGAAGGCAGAGAAGCTAGCAGGGAAGTTGCTTCTCTAATCCCAGTGAGGAATTCTATTTATTTACAGAAACCCTATACAGCCCTGTGACCCAAGTGTGGATAGAAGCTTTTCTTTTTTTCCTTTTGTACGGGTCAGATGGGAATGTATCACTTATAAGCTGCTAACTTTCTACAATGAGAATGCTTTTTTGTACCATGAAAACCCAGTCTCCCTTTTTTTTTTTTTTGCTCTTTATTTTACTTCTTTGGCTGCATTTGGTCTTCCTGTGTCACGTGGTATCTTTCGTAGTGGTGCTTGGGCTCCATAGACCCACAGCACGTGGGGTCTTAGTCCCCCATTCAGGGATTGAACCTGTGTCCCCTGCATTGCAAAGGAAATTCTTAACCATTGAACCACCAGGGAAGTCCCCCCAAGTCTGCCTTTAGAGGGTCTGACCCCCTAAGATCCCAGAAGGCTGACAGCCAAGAAAAGTCCATGTCAGGATCACAGCCACTTCATCTGACTCCCCAGCTTTACCAGAGTAATCCAGGGCATCACTCTCTAGTTGCTTCCATTGTATGGCTGGCTGCTCTCAGTGCTACTGACTTACTCTTCCTGTCTGGTCTCCTTCACACTCATGCATGTGATGGCCAGCTTGCATTCCCTGATGCTTCCTAACATTCAAAGTTTGATTCTGAAGCATATTAAATTCAAACCTTAGTTAAATTCAGAGCTTCATCAAGTCTATTGCAAAAGTTATGGCATTGACCAGAAAGAAGCTGGTGCCAAGAACTGACTTCGGGGAATTCATGTGACTCAGAGTATCCCAAATCCCCACTGAGCCTCTCTTGGCAGCTGATTCAGCTCCTCCTTTCCCCTAATACCTTCCCCTCCCTTCTCCCTCCTCCCCTTCCTCTTTCTCCTCCTCTCCTGTCGGGGAACCTACAGTGATCTTGCTATAGATATTTACTTTGCAAGAGGGAGCCAATTCTCTCCAGATCCTTATCATCTCTGATTGACTTCAGACTTATAATGAGAATTATAGCCTAGCATGTCCCCAGGGACCCAGAACCAGGAATAAGTTTAAGACATAAAAAGACTTTAAGTCTTTCCTAATTTATCAGCAAAACCTTGGAGAATGTATGTGAGATTAAGGGCTTGGCTAAGGAAAGAAAGACATAAATAAAGATTAGACTCTATTTTTCGATCTGGTATTCTTTCCAGAGATGTTGGATGAAAAGATAGCTCCAGCAGCTGGAGTGAATCTAATTGTTTTTCTCAGCTGGCAGACTGAGAACTGACTCAAAGATGGACCACATCAAATAAGCCAAGAAGTCAGAAATTCCAGGGTTTAATAGAGAGGAACAAATAGAAAGACTTAGGAAGATAGGGATTTAGGAGTGGATTTATCATAGGTGATTCAGTCTTCTTCCCAGTAGAGATCAAGAATATAGCCATTCCTCAGGATCTGCAGGGAACTGGTTTTCGGACACCCTCATCCCCACTCCTCAGGCCTTGGTGATACCAAAATCCACAGATGCTCAAATTTCTTATATAAAATGGCATAGTACACAGCTGGCCCTCTGTATCGCTGGATGTTGAACCCATATATGGAGCCCACTGTGCTCATATCACTGCAGATGGTAACTGCAGCCATGAAATTAAAAGACGCTTACTCCTTGGAAGGAAAGTTATGACCAACCTAGATAGAATATTCAAAAGCAGAGACATTACTTTGCCAATGAAGGTCCGTCTAGTCAAGGCTATGGTTTTTCCTGTCGTCATGTATGGATGTGAGAGTTGGACTGTGAAGAAAGCTGAGCGCCGAAGGAGATCCAACCAGTCCATTCTGAAGGAGATCAGCCCTGGGATTTCTTTGGAAGGAATGATGCTAAAGCTGAAACTCCAATACTTTGGCCACCTCATGTGAAGAGTTGACTCATTGGAAAAGACTCTGATGCTGGGAGGGATTGGGGGCAAGAGGAGAAGTGGACGACAGAGGATGAAATGGCTGGATGGCATCACTGACTTGATGGACGTGAGTCTGAGTGAACTCCAGGAGTTGTGATGGACAGGGAGGCCTGGCGTGCTGCGATTCATGGGGTCGCAAAGAGTCGGACACGACTGAGCAACTGATCTGATCTGATCTGATCTGTGCTCATATCACAGTACCATCCAAAAATACATCAGTTTAGAAGAGCTAGAAACTTTGAAAAGCACATACAGGCCAGGAATGCAGATGGGAGGAACTAGCTGTCCTGAAATCATCTCCTTGATTTCCAACAATGGTAATAAGAAAAGGGCAGGACAGTTAAGCAAGGCCAAGCATCAGACTTAACCCTCTGAGGCATGGTATGGATAATTATCATAATTGGCAAAAGTACTATGGTATCCAATTACCTAAACAGAAGATCCAGAAGTGAAACAAAGACAGCCAACCACAAGGTTTTACTTGATTTATGAACCACCACCATCACAAGCCCCTGGGGAAAGATAAAAGCGAACAGTCTGCTGGAAAGAGACCTTACTTGGGCTGCTACTATACAGAACGCCACTTCCTTCCTCAATCCCCAAGCCTGATTTATTTCAGAAACTCTGAACCCCTTAAATGAAAGGAAGGTTGCATACCCCTGACCAAAGACTCTGATAACGTGACAGGTTTGTACTGTGCCTCTCACTCTTCCCCTTCTCCAAAGAGACAGCTATTTATCAGGGTAAATGTACATTTAGGGAAAAAAACCCTCAACCCTTGGCTTTGAAATAAAGGTGAACTAGAATGTCACTATGGCTTACAAGTCAGTTGCAGGCTATGGTGTTTGAATTATAAATGCATTCGTTTTACTCAGCTTTACCATGGACACTACAAGATCCCAAACTCATCTTGAGGTTATGCATGTAGCTGGAATAGATAAATTCAATCACTGGCCTAATTTCCAATTTCCTCTGTCATGAAAGCTATTATGGTAAGAAAAGCAATTGAAGCCTTCAAGTAGTTGCTACATGGACATATAAAGTGAGACATAAATCTAATTTTAACTTTTCTAGTGGCCATATTTTTAAAAGACAAGAAGAAACGAGTGACATGACATTAACTTTAATAGGATATTTTATTTCACATGATATATCCAAAATACTATCATTGCAATATACATTTAATACAAAACTTCTTAATATACCTGTTTTTGTACTAAGTCTTTGTCAGGAAGCATTTAACAGGAGGCTTCCTGTGTGCTGTTTTGGATCTGTCAGGAATTCTGTTCCTTATTAATTCCTGAATATTTAGAAATTAAGAGGAGAGGCAAGCCTCTCCCGGGGGGCTGAGGAATCCAGGCATTTCCTTCATTAGTTTTTCTATACAGTGATAAGTACCCTCTTCCTTTTTATGAACCATATGGTAAAAGTGATTATTTACAACTCTCTCTCTTTCATATGGATGACCTCATGTTTCCTTGTAAGTTTTGATTTTATCTCTGCTGAAAATAGCTATCTTGTAAGACAGTATGAATACCTATACAATGTTGAATAAAACACCTTTGCTCCATCAGAGCTCTGGTCCCCGTGTCTTGCTTTCTCTCTCTCTGTCTCTGTCTCTCTTTTTCAGGCTGATCCCCTGGAGTGCAGAGGCTCTCTGAGTTCATTTTCCTGCCCAGGCTTCTAAGACACTCTCGAGAAGGTGCTCTGTGCCTTCACCCCATCAAGAGGGCGCCTGAGGCCTACGTGAACAGAGCAAGCCTCGTGCCAGGGGCTTTATTGGCTTTCTGTGTAAACAAAGGAATATCAGCCTCTTTCTCTCTCCTTGACTTTCTTATGAGTCAACTCTGGACCACCAGGTTCCGGTCCATTAAAGGACCTCAACAAGTCTTCAAAATATGATGCATATTTTTTTTTTACACTTACAGAATACTTCATTACAGACTATTACAGAATACTTCATTACAAACCACATTTCAAGTGCTCATGTGGCTAGTAGCTATGGTGTTAACACAGCATCAGAGCTTCCCCTCCCCACTGCAAGAATAACCCCAAAACAGTGCCTCATTCCTGGAAGAGTCTCAGAAATGCATGTGCAATGAAATCAAAAAAGGACTGAGAGTTGTGGGGATTATGGTTTTTATCATATCCCTTTTAACATATCTATTTTGTCTATGCAACTATCAGATAGATCTTGAAAAAATACAGGGGATTATTTTTTATTGTGACTCGTTTAAAATTGAAGTCTAGTTGATTTAAAATGTGTGAGTTTCAGGTGCACAGCAAAGTGATTCAATTATGCAAGTGCAAGTGCAAGTCACTCAGTCGTGTCCAACTCTCTGCGACCCCATGGACTGACTATACAGTCCATGGAATTCTCCAAGCAAGAATACTGGAGTGGGTAGCCTTTCCCTTCTCCAGGGGATCTTCCCAACCCAGGGATCAAACCCAGGTCTCCTGGATTGCACATGGATTCTTTACCAGCTGAGGCACTAGGGAAGCCCAAGAATACTGGAGTGGGTAGCCTATCCTTTTTCTAGCGGATCTTCCCAACCCAGGAATCGAACCAGGGTCTCCTGCATTGCAGGTGGATTCTTTGCTGACTGAGCTATCAGGGAATACATAAATATCTAGTTTTTTCAGATTCTTTCCCTTTATTGTTGTTCAGTCACTCGGTTGTGTCCAACTCTTTGCCCCGTGGACTACAGAACACCAGGCTTCCCTGTCCTTCACTATCTCCCAGAGTTTGCTCAAACTCATGTCCATTGAGTCGTTGATGCCACCCAACCCTCTCATCCTCTGTTGCCCTCTTCTTCTGACCTCAATCTTTCCCAGCATCAGGGTCTTTTCCAATGAGTTGGCTCTTCACATCAGTTAGCCAAAGTACTGGAGATTCAGCTTCAGCCCCAGTTCTTCCAGTGAATCTTCAGGGTTGATTTCCTTTAGAATTGACTGGTTTGATCTCCTTGCTGTCCAAGGGGCTCTCAAGAGTCTTCTCCAGCAGCACAACTGTTACAAAATAACCTCGGTGACAGAGGATTATTAAAACCTTAATTAGCTAGTGACTCAAATTGCACCTGCTGTCCCAGATGTGGCCTCTTTACTAGAGTAAACCAGTACAGTTCCTAACATCTGGTATGCAACTTTGGGACTTCCCTGATAGCTCAGTTGGTAAAGAATCTGCCTGCAATGCAGGAGACCCTGGTTCAATTCCTGGGTCAGGAAGATCCCCTGGAGACGGGATAAGCTACCCACTCCAATATTTTGGGCTTCCCTTGTGGCTCAGCTGGTAAAGAATCCAACCTGCAATGCAGGAGACCTGGGTTCAATCCCTGGGTTGGGAAGATCCCCTGGAGAAGGGAAAGGCTACCCTCTCCAGTATTCTGGCCTAGAGAATTCCATGGACAGTCCATGAGGTCTCAAAGAGTTGGACACGACTGAGCGACTTTCACTTTCAACTTTGGATGTAGTAACTATTCTGTCTATTCAAATAGGAAGAAAGTGTTAGTTGCAATTTGTTTTCACATGGCAGGAAAAGCTGTCCATCTCCACTGTCTTGCCTTGGGATTATGTCAACTCTGCATCTGGGCCACAATTTAGTCCATGCTTGACTTACTCCCTATTTCACATGACATCATGTTGGCTTCTTATGTTGATGACATCAAACTAACAAGACTTGGAAGCCAGCGTGTAGCAGATGCTCTAGATACTTTGACTAGTATCTAAAGTGAGAGTCTGTAGTTGTTGTTGCTTAGTCACCAAGTTGTGTCTGACTCTTTGCAATCCCATGGACTGTAGCCTGTCAGGCTCCTCTGTCCATGGGATTCTAGCAAGAATGCTAGAGTGGGTTTCCATTTCCTTCTCCAAAAGTGAGAGATGTAGCCACTGAAAAGTCAGGGGGCTGCCGCCTGATTAAAGTTTAAATTCCTCATAAAGTTCAGAAATTGGAATATTACTCTCAAAGGAAAAGTTGAGTGTAACTTGTAACTTATACTATTAAGAAAGAAGCACAGGCAGGAGGGCAGTAGTGTAGGGATAAATTAGGAACTTGGGATTAACAGATATACACTATATATAGAATTAGATAAACAAAAAGGACTGACTTACAGAACAGGGAACTATATTCAATGTCTTGCAATAACCTATAATGGAAAAGAACCTAAAAAAGAGATGACCAATAGATACCTGAATCACTTTGCTGTACACCTGAAACACCAATCAACTCTAAAGGTAAACGTGCATGCTCAGTCGTGTCCGACACTTTGAGATCCCATGGACTATAACCTGCCAGGCTTCTCTGTCCATGAAGTTTTCCAGGCAAGAGTACTGGAGTGGGTACTCATTCCCTTCTCCAGGGGATCTTCCCCATCCAGGGACAGAACCTGAGTCTCCTGCATTGCAGGCAAATTCTTTATGGTCTGAACCACTATACTTCAGTTTAAAAAAAAAGAAACACATTACTTCTTTAGATTTTAGAGGTGCTATGTACCACATTTAAACATGCTATATCCTTTTACTGCATGACCCAAAAGGCTTTCGGGATTGAGCTAGACTCAGAGTAAAGAGAATACTCCCCAGCTGTTTTTTGTTGAGGTCTTTTAATGTACTGGAACTAGTGGTCTGGAGTCGACTGATAAGAAAGTAGAGAAGAGAGAAAGAGGTTGATATTCCTTGGTTTATGCAGAAAGCCAATAAAGCCCCTGGCACGAGGCTTGCTCTGTTCATGGAGGCCTCAGGCGCCCTCTCGATGGGGTGAAGGTGCAGAGCCTTCTTGAGAGGGTCTTAGAAGCCCGGGCAGGAAAGTGAACTCAGAGCCTCTGCGCTCCAGAGGATCAGCCTGAAAAAGAGAGAGAGAAAGACAGGGGGACCAGAGCTCTGATGGAGCAAAGGTGTTTTAATCAACATGGTGTGGGCATATATACTGTAGTTATTCTCAGCAAAGATAAAGATTAAAATTCCAGAATTATAAAACATAGGTGATCCATATTAAAGAGAGAGAGAGGGTTGCAAACAATCACTTTTACCGTATGGTTCACAAGAAGGAAGAGAGTACTTATCACCGTACAGAAAAACTAATGAAGGAAATGCCTGGATCCCTCAACCCCCGGGAGAGGCTTGCCTCTCCTCTTAATTCCTGAATATTCAGGAATTAATAAGGAACAGAATTCCTGACAGATCCAAAACAGCACACAGGAAGCCTCCTGTTAAATGCTTCCTGACAGTTTTTTTAACACTTTACACTTAGGATTCCTGTAGATCCAGTGATGTCTGATGTCAGCGTGTAGGTCCAAGATGCTGTATGGCATCTGTGGCAAACCTCAGTGAAGAAGTGCAACAGAGTCCCCTGGGTTTCGAAGAAAAGCCACGTACTCTTTGGCATGTAACTATCTTCCTTTTGAGAGGGAGTCTGGGCTTGTTATTGCTACATGGTGATTGGATTCCTGTCAGTGGATAGCAAGAATTCATGAAACATGCACCATCTCTTGTGGACTGGATGTTTTCTGACCCACCAAGTCAGAAAGTCAAGCATACTTAAGAACACCTCATCAGAATGACCCAAAGGCTTGAACAAATTACAGATGCAGATAGCTCAAATTCTCAATGTGCCTCTGTCTCACTGCCACCTCTTCCTTGACACATACCTATGATCTCATACAGAGTTTTGGTTTGTTTTTTTTTTAATAACCAGTCAGCCTCGTTTAAGCTGCAGTTTTGAGTGAAAAACCACAGAAATCAAAATACACACAAATATAGATTTAGATCACCACAGCTAGTATAGGAGCAATCAGTCAATATGCTAACTGAGGGCAAAGGAGCCTGGGGTAGATGACGGAGGAAAGAAGACATATAAATACCAATTCTGACCATTTGACCAGTTCTGGTGGGGAGGTGGTAGTGGTTTAGTTGCAAAGTCATTTCCATCTCTTGGGCCACAATGGACTGTAGCCTGCCAGGCTCCTCTGTCCATGGGATTTCCCAGGCAAGCATACTGGAATGAGTTGCCGTTTCCTTCTCCAGGGCATCTTCCCCACCCAAGGATCTAACTCGGGTCTCCTGCACTGCAGGCAGTCTCCTGCATTGGAGAGAATTCTTTACCAGCTGAGCCACCTGGAAAGCCTGTGGTGGGGAGGAGGCTATAACGTGTACTTGTATTTTTTCCCTGATGTGTCATAACTAATTAACCTTTCCCCTCTTTTCCCCTCTCTTACTAACTTATATGGAGGGGTATAGTGCCGTGGTTATCTTTACAATGTAGTCTGTAGGTTATAGGATATGAGACAGAACACAGATAGAGCTAGCAAAAGGATGTGCATCACCCGTAAATCCTGGGCTTGAAACTGCATGCCCTAACTAACGAGACCTTGACTTGTCTCCTTTTCTGGACAGTGTATATACCTGTTTTTATTTGAGGAGTAGTTGGATTATCTCTGGCAGGAAAGTTTTTATTGGTAAGCTTAAGAATAATAGATGGTCTGTGCTGATGGTGGGCAAACAAAGGATTGGCTATGCTGTAGATATTTTGTCAAATTTTGTAGCTGCCCTTTAAATTTTTGAGCAGCCTTGGTATATTTTAGAAATTTACTACCTTATAGAGCTTGTCTGGTGACTCAGGGGTAAAAGAATCCGCCTGCAATGCAGGAGAAACATGCAGGAGAAGCAGGTTCAATCCCTGGGTCAGGAAGATCCCCAGAAGGAAGACATGGCAACCCACTCCAGTATTCTCCACTGAAAATCCCATGGACAGAGGAGTCTGGAGGGCTACAGTCCATGGGGTCACAAAGAGTCAGACAAGACTGAGCAACTAATCAATAAGAATAAAAAACACCTTAAAAGTTCCACTCCCTACCCCTAAGATGAAAGCCCCAAAGGCCCTCTGCCGCAGCTTTTCTGGCAATTGTGGCATAAAGAGGGCTTCCTTGATAGCTCAGCTGGTAAAGAATCCACCTACAATGCAGGAGACCTGGGTTTGATCCCTGAGCTGGGAAGATCCCCTGGAGACGGGAAAGGCTACCCACTCCAGTATTCTGGCCTAGAGAATTCCATGGACTGTATAGTCACAAAAAGTCAGACACGCATAACCCAGACTCTACCAAGTAGGCTTATCCATGGAGATATTGATTTCAAGTGCCCAATATAAGGACGTAGTAGTGCACGTTTTTTTTTTTTTTTCTCTCTCAGCAAAGTAACAAGACTTTTTAGAACTAACACCCAAAAAAGATGTCCTTTTCATTATAGGGGACTGGAATGCAAAAGTAGGAAGTCAAGAAACACCTGGAGTAACAGGAAAATTTGGCCTTGGAGTACAGAATGAAGCAAGGCAAAGGCTAATAGAGTTTTGCCAAGAGAATGCACTGGTCATAGCAAACACCCTCTTCCAACAACACAAGAGAAGACTCTACACATGGACATCACCAGATGGTCAACACCGAAATCAGATCGATTATATTCTTTGCAGCCAAAGATGGAGACGCTCTATACAGTCAGCAAAAACAAGACCAGGAGCTGACTGTGGCTCAGATCATGAACTCCTTGTTGCCAAATTCAGACTTAAATTGAAGAAAGTAGGGAAAACCACTAGACCATTCAGGTATGACCTAAATCAAATCCCTTATGATTATACAGTGGAAGTGAGAAATAGATTTAAGGGCCTAGATCTGATAGATAGAGTGCCTGATGAACTATGGAATGAGGTTCGTGACATTGTACAGGAGACAGGGATCAAGACCATCCCCATGGAAAAGAAATGCAAAAAAGCAAAATGGCTGTCTGGGGAGGCCTTACAAATAGCTGTGAAAAGAAGAGAAGTGAAAAGCAAAGGAGAAAAGGAAAGATATAAGCATCTGAATGCAGAGTTCCAAAGAATAGCAAGGAGAGATAAGAAAGCCTTCCTCGGTGATCAATGCAAAGAAATAGAGGAAAACAACAGAATGGGAAAGACTAGAGATCTCTTCAAGAAAATCAGAGATACCAAGGGAACATTTTATGCAAAGATGGGCTCGATAAAGGACAGAAATGGTATGGACCTAACAGAAGCAGAAGATACTCAGAAGAGGTGGCAAGAATACACAGAAAACTACAAAAAAGAGCTTCATGACCCAGATAATCACGATGGTGTGATCACTCACCTAGAGCCAGACATCCTGGAATGTGAAGTCAAGTGGGCCTTAGGAAGCATCACTACTAACAAAGCTAGTGGAGGTGATGGAATTCCAGTTGAGCTATTTCAAATCCTGAAAGATGATGCTGTGAAAGTGCTGCACTCAATATGCCAGCAAATTTGGAAAACTCAGCAGTGGCCACAGGTCTGGAAAAGGTCAGTTTTCATTCCATTCCCAAAGAAAGGCAATGCCAAAGAATGCTCAAACTACCACACAATTGCACTCTTCTCACACGCTAGTAAAGTAATGCTCAACATTCTCCAGGTCAGACTTCAGCAATAAGTGAACCGTAAACTTCCAGATGCTCAAGCTGGTTTTAGAAAAGGCAGAGGAACCAGAGATCAAATTGCCAACATCCGCTGGATCATGGAAAAAGGAAGAGAGTTCCAGAAAAACATCTATTTCTGCTTTATTGACTAGGCCAAAGCCTTTAACTGTGTGTATCACAATAAACTGTGGACAATTCTGAAAGAGATGGGAATACCAGACCACCTGACCTGCCTCTTGAGAAACCTATATGCAGGTCAGGAAGCAACAGTTAGACCTGGACATGGAACAACAGACTGGTTCCAAATAGGAAAAGGAGTACGTCAAGGCTGTATATTGTCACCCTGCTTATTTAACTTATACGCAGAGTACATGAGAAACCCTGGGCTGGAAGAAGCACAAGCTAGAATCAAGATTGCCCGGGAGAAATATCAATAACCTCAGATATGCAGATGACACCACCCTTATGGCAGAAAGTGAAGAGGAACTAAAGAGCCTCTTGATGAAAGTGAAAGAGGAGAGTGAAAAAGTTGGCTTAAGACTCAACATTCAGAAAACAAAGATCATGGCATCTGGTCCCATCACGTCATGGGAAATAGATGGGGAAACAGTGGAAACAGTGTCAGACTTTATTTTTTGGGGGTTCCAAAATCACTGCAGATGGTGATTGCAGCCATGAAATTAAGACACTTACTCCTTGGAAGGAAAGTTATGACCAACCTAGATAGAATATTGAAAAACAGAGACATTACTTTGCCAACAAAGGTCCGTCTAGTCAAGGCTATAGTTTCTCCAGTAGTCATGTATGGATGTGAGAGTTGGACTGTGAAGAAAGCTGAGCCCCGAAGAATTGATGCTTTTGAACTGTGGTGTTGGAGAAGACTCTTGAGAGTGCCTTGGACTGCAAAGGGATCCAACCAGTCCATTCTGAAGGAGATCAGCCCTGGGATTTCTTTGGAAGGAAAGATGCTAAAGCTGAAACTCCAGTACTTTGGCCACCTCATGCGAAGAGTTGACTCATTGGAAAAGACTCTGATGCTGGGAGGGATTGGGGGTAGGAGGAGAAGGGGATGACAGAGGATGAAATGGCTGGATGGCATCACGACATCAGTTTGAGTAAACTCCGGGAGTTGGTGATGGACAGGGAGGCCTGGTGTGCTGCGATCCATGGGGTCGCAAAGAGTCAGACACGACTGAGCTACTGAACTGAACTGAAAGTAACTAGTATCTGACTCTCAGAGTCCTCAAGGCTGAGTTCTTGGTTAAGAGCTGCCACAGATGTTAGCTGCTGTTTTGTTTGCAATAAAATCGAATTTCTGACATAGAAGTGACAGCAGAGAAACCACAGTATTTGGTT
Organism: Bos indicus x Bos taurus; assembly: GCF_003369695.1. Taxonomy (NCBI): domain Eukaryota; kingdom Metazoa; phylum Chordata; class Mammalia; order Artiodactyla; family Bovidae; genus Bos; species Bos indicus x Bos taurus. The sequence goes on from NC_040083.1 coordinate 101,349,853, forward strand.
AGTGTTCAGGGGAAGCAACTTGGGTGATTTTCTCATAAATTGAGTTCTGAGGCACGGTTTTGGGTCCCTGGAAATGTGGAGCAGTGACTTGTTCTCTGGTCTTGTCAATTAATCTACAAAGTGCCCTATATCCAGATACAGTTTCTTTCTCTTGCAACTGATGACTCTGCCTGATTCATCTAGGTACCAGTTGCATTGAAAGGGCTGAAGGACACATGAAAAGAAGAAAATGAAGGCAAATCTAGGAAGTGTGATTATGGAACTGGCTCAGGTTTCTGAGCAGGGAACGGATATAATTACACTGGGAGAATTGAACTGGCAACAGTAGGGAAGCTGTTTGAAGGAAGGACCTGAGATGAGTTCTGTTAAGGCCAAGACCAGGTAAATGAAGAGACCTTCACTCTATTTTAGGTGGAGACACTGAGGCTTAGGCTAGAGCAGGGGTCTAGATCCAGGAGAGCAGAGGTGGATCTCAATATCATTCCCAGCTTGACTGTGGGCACAGAACTCACAAGGCTTTCTAATTACTTTTAATCTATGAAAAGTCACTGCTAATCATTTTTTTTTTTCTGGTATTTGAAAGAACATACTTGTGCAAAGCTGCTCAGTCACGTCCAATTCTGTGCAACCTGCTGGACTGTACAGCTCCCCTGTCCATGGAATCCTCTAGGCAAGAATACTGGAATGGGTTGCGATTTCCTTTTCCAGGGGATCTTCCCCACCCAGGGATTGAACCCTCATCTCTTACATCTCCTGCATTGGCAGGCATGTTCTTTACTACTTATGCCTCCTGGGAAGCCCTCAATATTTACTTATCTGGCTGTGCTGAGTCTTAGTCAAGACACGTGGGATCTTTCGTTGTCGCATGTGCTATCTAGCTCCCTGAACAGGGATTGAACCTGGGACCCCTGCTTCGGGAGTGTGGAGTCTTAAACACAGCGACCCCGTGGAAGTCTCCTTTTGAAAGAATGATCAAACTCAAATCTGTCTAAGATGTCACATGACTGTATCTTCTTGATCTGAATTCAAGGTTTGCTTTGACATTTGCTCACTTCCTTTGTAGTGAGGGCCTCAAAAGTTGCACTTACGCAGAGCAAGTTCATTCCATAAGAAACATTTCTGAGGAGTAGTGTCTTACTTAGGCTTCCCTGGTGGCTCAAATTGTAAATAATCCACCTGCAATGCAGGAGACCTGGATTCAATCCCTAGTCAGGAAGATTCCTTGGAGAAGGGAATGGCTGCCCACTTCAGTATTCTTGCCTGGAGAAGAATTCCATGGACAGAGTGTCTTACTCAGTGTTTAATGAAAAAAAGAAAAGTAACATTTGATGATCTAATCACATGCCAGGTCCATAAGCCTATTTCTTGCTTCCAAGAACCTAATGAGTTTGGCATGACTATATTCATTTTACAGATGATGAGAGCCACAAACAGATTCCCTACTCTTTTCAGAATTCCCACTTGCAAGGTTAATTTGGCCCCAGTTGGCCTGGCTGAGGCTCCAGTTCTTCTTTTGCTCTATATCAAGGGACTCATGGGAAACTTAACAATGGTACATTTATGGAGAGAATGACTGTGTCTTTTTCGCCTCCTTCCTGGGACCACAAGAATCTAATAGGAAAGCAGAGGGAGGTGGGTGGGTAAAGAGAGTGTGCTTATCCTCAAGCTTTTTTGTGTGGTTTTGTTTTCTCTTTTTTTGTAAACATTTATTTATTTGGCTGCATCTGGTCTTAACTGAGGCATGTGGGAGCTTCACCGTGGTGCTCAGGCTCTCCAGTTGTGGCATGTGGGCTCAGTAGTCAGGGGCTTGGTTGTGCCCTGGCACAAGGGATCTTAGTTCCCAAACCAGGGATCGATCCTGTGTCCCCTGCATTGGAAGGCAGATTTTTAACCACCTGACCATCAGGGAAGTCCCTCATCCTCAGAATTGATGGCAACCACTGCCAACGGTAGGGCTTCTCTGGTGGCTCAGAGGGTAAAGCGTCTGCCTGCAAAGCAGGAGACCCAGGTTCGATCTCTGGGCTGGGAAGATCCCCTGAAGAAGGCAATGGCAACCCACTCCAGTACTCTTGCCTGGAAAATCCCATGGACGGAAGAGCCTGGTAGGCTACAGTCCATGGGGTCGCAAAGAGTCGGACACGACTGAGTGACTTCACTTTCACTGCCAACGGTAGAGCTGACAAACATGGTTCCCGCTTGTTTTCTCATTGAATGAAATCTTCACAAGGACTCTCTGAAGTAGGTATCACAAGGCCCATTTTAAAGATGGAGAAACTGAGACTCAGAAGTATACTCACCTGTGCGAAGTTATGCAGCTAATAATCAGCACGGCTGAAGTTTGAGTTCAAATCTTCTGACACCAAAACTAGTGCATGTTTAAATGCATTAAGCCACAGAGGAAGGTGAGGGGAGGGAGTACCTTTCTGGGTAGAGTCGTGGACCTGGGACTCCCTGGTAGAGGCCAGTATTCCTGCAGCGATCGTGTCCTTCTTTTCTCAGGTTTTACTTTGGGACTCTTAAGGCAAATCACCGTATCCTGTACTCAGAGCTGGGGTGACATGCTTTCTCAAGCATCCGGGCCCAGTGACGGCAGTGTTTTGGGAAAGAGATGGTGCTCATTACTCAGACTTCTCCCTCTTAAGTCAGCTCCCAAAGATGTAGTTGTAGGCATTCCTCAGACCAAGATCAAAATAAGAGCTTTATGGCTGATAAAGGAGACTATGGCTTCACATCCCCAGACTTTTTATTTTCCCCCAAATTGTGATCATTCCTCTCTAGAACACTGGTAAATTCGCTGCACGAAGGAGCAAAGAACCTGAGTTTGCTGAGAGATCAGATCAGATCAGATCAATCGCTCAGTCGCGTCCGACTCTTTGCGACCCCATGAATCACAGCACGCCAGGCCTCCCTGTCCTTCACCATCTCCCGGGGTTCACTGAGACTCACGTCCATCGAGTCAGTGATGCCATCCAGCCATCTCATCCTCTGTCGTCCCCTTCTCCTCCTGCCCCCAATCCCTCCCAGCATCAGAATCTTTCCCAATGAGTCAACTCTTCGCATGAGGTGGCCAAAGTACTGGAGTTTCAGCTTTAGCATCTTTGCTTCCAAAGAAATCCCAGGGCTGATCTCCTTCAGAATGGACTGGTTGGATCTCCTTGCAGTCCAAGGGACTCTCAAGAGTCTTCTCCAACACCACAGTTCAAAAGCATCAATTCTTCGGTGCTCAGCCTTCTTCACAGTCCAACTCCCACATCCATACATGACCACAGGAAAAACCATAGCCGTGACTAGACGAACCTTTGTTGGCAAAGTAATGTCTCTGCTTTTGAATATGCTGTCTAGGTTGGTCATAACTTTCCTTTCAAGGAGTAAGCGTCTTTTAATTTCATGGCTGCAGTCACCATCTGCAGTGATTTTGGAGCCCAGAAAAATAAAGTCTGACACTGTTTCCACTGTTTCCCCATCTATTTCGCATGAAGTCGTGGGACCGGATGCCATGATCTTCATTTTCTGAATGTTGAGCTTTAAGCCAACTTTTTCACTCTCCACTTTCACTTTCATCAAGACGCTTTTTAGTTCCTCTTCACTTCCTGCCATTGCTGAGAGAAGGCTGCTCCAAAGATGGATTTCCACATTGTTACTCTTCCCATTAGTCACTTTCCCTCCCCCAGGGAGCGCAGAAGAACTGAACATATTTACCCCAAATTTCTCTTCTCCTCTGAGACAGTGTAACGAAAGGAGAGCAAACGTGCCTCCCTCTCAGCAGTGCACTTCCCACATTGCAACATCCTGGTCATGGAGCATCAGCTGAGGCAATAACACAAGACTTTCTAGTGAGGAAAGAAAGATAGTGATCTTTGTCTTAACTAGAACAGTCAGTAAGTGTGGCAACCCTATAGCAAGGAGGACCAGTAGCCTGGAAGAGTAGATGTGTTGTAATTTGGGGACTGATGGAATCACCAATCAAGGTGGTAAAGAACCTCAGAGATAGTGTACACTAAATACCTGCATACCTGACAGGCCTGTCTGTCAAGGTCCTAAGGGAAGCAGTTACTGTTGTATGGGAGCTGGAGTGTGAACTCAGACGTTTAGGCAGGTAGTCCTAAAGAAGTCTAATGAGTTCAGCCCCATACTCATGAGCCCCTTCTGAGGCTTTCTCATTTTTAGGTCCCATGCTGACACTGCTGACTGAATCGGTATCTGATGCAAGGGTAGCCAGGCTATAAGCTGGTCTCTAAACTGGGCAGTAGGCCAATCAATCAGATATTATCTTTTGAGGATTTTTGAATATGAGACATTGGATACGGAACAGTTGACAGGAGGGGCAAAAGACACAGAGAAACGCAGCAAGAGGCCTGAGCTGAAGCTATGAGTGAGCAGAGAGAGTGAGGTCAGGTAGAGAGTAAAGGGCATTTTTTTTAGGTAGAGATGTGGACAATAGACAAAAAGATGAAGAAGCTGGATTCGAAGGATGGTGAAGCTCTTGGGTAGAAATTTGTTCCTCTTGGAGCAGAAGGAAGGGTAAAGAGCACTCAGTTGCCAGACTCACATAGGACCCTATATTACCTTCCAATTACCAAACAATGTTCTGGGCCCTGGGGAGGGTAGCTATTTGGCTGTTTATAGGATCACCAGAAATCTGGCTGTATGGTCAAGATACCACCCTTCCTTAAAACATATAACTTCATAAACCATCAACACTCAGCATGATCTGAATAAGCCCCATTTGTACTTACAACCTGAAAAGGCTAATCCACTAGCCTTTTTACTGGCAACGCCATATACCAACGTACACATTAGCGTTAGAATTTTTGACCCAACAGTGGTATCCCCTCTGAGATCTTCTGATTAACCCAGAATTCCCTGTGGTCATTTCTTTCATACTGAATAATCAGTGATATAGTTTAGAAGCCTCTGTGAATAGATAGCTTGCCAGTTCCTTTTTTTTTTTCCATTTTCCCCTGACATTCTAAGCAGGGATTTCTTGGCCAGTCATTGCATCCGTGTCCAGTGTCCATCCTGAGATCCTAGCATGGGAATAAGCAATCAAGATACTTAAATGGTACCTCCCTGGTGGTCCAGTGGTTAAGAGTCTGCCTGCCAATGGAGGAGACATGGGTTCGATCCCTGGTCCAGGAAGATTCTACATGCTATGGGGCAACTAAGCCCATGTACCACAGCTACAGCGGCTGCACACTCTAGAGCCCACATGCCATGACGACTGAAGCCCATGCCCCTAGAGCCTGTGCTCCACAACAAGAGAAGCCAGTGCAGTGAGAAGCCCGTGCATCCCAGCTAAGGGTAGGCCCTGCTCGCTGCAACTAGAGAAAGCCTGCATGCAGCAGTGAAGAGCCAGGGCAGCCAAAAATATAAATAATTATAAATAAAATTTAAATAAATAATTTAAAAATATTTTTAATAAAAATAAATAATTTTTTTAAAAAGAGGCTTTAAAGTCCAGAGCATAACTCCCTATTTATAGGAAGTGGAGCTGCTGGTGGAAATATTTGTGTCACATGGAGGGAGATAAGTCCAATGGGGAGAGAATAGGAAAGCCCCATGTGAGCTCAGAAATAGAACCTTTAGCTGTACTCTGATCTGCCCCCACCGACTGCTACACTACTTCCTCCCCCTCCTCACCTCTGTTTTGCTCTCTGCCACTCTTCTCTCCTCTTGCCTCTCTCCTTTCCCCATCCTTCCTTCTATCCCCTTGACCCTTGGTGGTATGAGTCAACCCCTAGGAAGCATCTGCAGGTCTCCTTCTCCCAAAGAGTCTCTGGTGATGAAAGAATGAATTTTCATAATTAGATACAAACTTTATTTTATATTCTCACCTATAAAACTGGCAAAGTTTAAAAGTCCATTTTATTTACAAAGGCACAGAAAAAGAAACTCTCAGAGACTGCTAGTGGAATTCTGCTTTGGTACAGTTTGGGGTATGAAAATTACAAATCACATGCCTTATGACCTAATAGTTCCACTTTTAGGAATTTCATCTATGGGTATACTCCTACATGTAGCAAACTTTATGTTGAATCTCTTTCTTTCAGAGAAAAGGAGGAGTCTATGGCCATATCACTGGAACACACTTGATCTCATCTGATCTTGAAAGTTAAGCAGGGTCAGGGCTGGTTAGTACTTGGATGGGAGAAGAGAAGAGTTCTAGCAGAGTGCATCCTAAGAGCCCTTGGGTTAGAGAATCAGTGTGTCAGCCTCACTCAGCTATTGCCAGACTCAGCATCCAAGCACTACCTTCATGGGACTTTCCTGGCTGTCCCGTGGTTTGGACTCTAAGCTTTCACTACTGAGGACACAGGTTCTATCCTCAGTCAGGGAACTAAGATCCAACAAGCCTCACAACACAGCCAAACAAACAAACACAGTACCTTTAGTGAATGCAGAAAGATGACGTGTAGCAAACAAATGCTATAGAAGAAAGAGGCAGACCTCCCAGTACAGGGCACATTGTGTGAGATGGGGAAGCAGAGATGTGTGAGATGCCTGTAAAGAACTAGACCCAGGGACTTCCCTAGTGTTCCTGTGGTTGAAAATCCACCTTATAAGGCAGGGGGTGTGGTTCGGATCCCTGGTCGGGGAACAGATCCCACATGCTAGGGAGCAAATAAGCCTGTATGCTACAACTGAGGAGTTTAAGTTCTGCAAGGAAACTAAGACCTGACAAACCAAATAAATAAGTATTTTTTAAAAAAGTATTAAGCCCAAACTGTCCTTCTGCTTTAGGGTCACCCCTGGAAGCATCTGAAGAGCATCCAGAGCTGGGGATCAGGGCCCACCATGGGTTGTTACCCAGTGTACATACCATAGTTCCACTTCTGGCATTCTTGCCATTTCCTTTAGCCTTTATCCATAATGTTCTGGGCTTGGTGAATTCCAAGACAACATTAGAATCTTCTAGTAAAGTAAGGATAGGCACTGCCTTTCTATCAATGTCCTTCCCATTATTCCTGTCACACATTACAACAGTTCTTCATTTAAGGGTGCATAATAATTGGGTGTCAAGAGCATTTCACTTGCTCTTTTATGTAGCTTGAGCCTCCCTCTGCTTTATTTCCTTATCTGCAGTGCCAATTTTTACGATCCTGTGGCAAATCTACCTACATGGAAAGAATTTGGGTGGGAGTAAGGGGAGGAACAGAAATATTGGTGGGGTTTAGAAGGAAATGGGTTTCCCTGGTGGTTCAGATGGTAAAGCGTCTGCCAACAATGCAGGAGATCTGGGTTTGATTCCTGGGTTGGGAAGGTCCCCTGGAGAAGGAAATGGCAATCCACTCCAGCACTCTTGGCCTGGAAAATCCCATGGACAGAGGAGCCTGGTAGGCTACAGTCCATGGGATCGCAAAGAATCGGACACAACTGAGCGACTTCACTTTCACAGAGTGCCTGGATGGCAGGGAATAATTCAGATGGAAAAACAGCAAGTCCAGAAAGAAACTGTGCTTTTGAGAGCCTAAAAGGAAGTGAGAGATGAGTCGCTGACTGTCACTTTAGCTGTGCTCACTCTGAGGACAGGTGTTTCCCTCTGATAATCAGATCAGATCAGATTAGTCACTCAGTCGTGTCCGACTCTTTACGACCCCATGAATCACAGCACACCGGGCCTCCCTGTCCATCACCAACTCCCAGAGTTCACTCAGACTCACATCCATCGAGTCAGTGATGCCATCCAGCCATCTCATCCTCTGTCTTCCCCTTCTCCTCCTGCCCCCAATCCCTCCCAGCATCAGAGTCTTTTCCAATGAGTCAATTCTTCACATGAGGTGGCCAAAGTACTGGAGTTTCAGCTTTAGCATCATTCCTTCCAAAGAAATCCCAGGGCTGATCTCCTTCAGAATGGACTGGTTGGATCTCCTTGCAGTCCAAGGGACTCTCAAGATAATAAGTAGACTTTAATCCTAGGTGTGAGTACATATCAACAGGGGTGGCTCCAGAGAAATTAAAAGGAATTGCACAAAACATAACATCAGCCCACAACCAAATTCTCACACTGAAGAATTATTAGCAGGTAGGAATGGCAGTCTTGATATGGCTCATTAGGTAATTGATTTTTCCAAGTCAACAGTCATCTTCCCAAGGCCTCAAGAGCCAGCCAGCCCAGCTAATGCAGCCACGGAGGAGAGGCGTGACTCTGGCATGTGGTGACACGTGGTGCACACCCACGATCTACAGTGCAGATGGTTGTGTAAAGGAGGAATGACTCAAAGATCATGCTTTCTAGTTTATCAGGTATGTGGAAGCTCCCAGTGACTTGCTCCAGGTTGTCAATGGTTCCATGCAGGCAATCCTGGGGCTGCTTATGAGCCCACAGAGTCACCATCAGGACCTGGGTTTCAGTGTCTTAGGGGAAGAGGCGGGATAAAGAGACTGCTGACTCACATCCTTAGGTCCAAAAGGGAAGATGCCATCAGGGACCCTGTTTCTTTCCTCTCTCCCTCTCTCAGGGAAGAGACAATACAAGGGAAAGAACAGAGTAAGAGTCTGATCCAGCAAGTTCAACTCTGACAACGAATAAAATCTTTCCTCTAAGACATGGGTACAACTGACCAGTCAATAGAACCCACAGCTACGGCTCCGTGTTCTCTCCTGTGAACTTTCTTCCACAAGCCCCCTGACTGTAATATTGATATGGACCACTGCTACCCAGGATCACCCTGCTGCCCAACTAGTCCTGGAGAGGGTCAGGTGGTTAGCTTTCCTCCCAAGCCCCAGGGGTCCAGGAAGAAATAAGTCATATAATCCCACGTTTAAATACTGGCTAAGCTACTTAATCATTGGATGACTATGGACATATAATTAACCTGTCTCAATTTCTTCATCTGTCAATTAAGGATAACAGCAACCACTTGGTAGGGTGGCTTTGAAGATTGAATCAGGTATATATAGTACCTTGGAGAAGGAAATGGCAACCCACTCCAGTTTTCTTGCCTGGAAAATTCCATGGACAGAGGAGCCTGGCAGGCTACAGTCCATGGAGTCACAAAGAGTCGGACACGACTGAGTGACTAACACACACATACAGTACCTAACACAATGTTTAGCACAAAGAGAAGCTCTATAAATGTTAGCTCCCATCTCTGAGGTTAGTGAATCTCAGAACTGGAAAAATATTAAAGATCATACAATAAAACTCTCCTGTTTTTCTGTTTCCAGAACCCCCTACTGTACATCCCAAGACGCGTGGCCTTCCAGCTTCTACTTTGAATCTCATGGCATCCGTTCCCATCACTTCATGGCAAGTAGATGGGGAAACAGTGGAAACAGTGGCTGACTTTATTTTTCTGGGCTCCAAAATCACTGCAGATGGTGATTACAGCCATGAAATTAAAAGACACTTACTCCTTGGAAGGAAAGTTATGACCAACCTAGATAGCATATTAAAAAGCAGAGACATTACTTTGCCAACAAAGGTCCATCTAGTCAAGGCTATGGTTTTTCCAGTGGTCATGTATGGATGTGAGAGTTGTATTATAAAGAAAGCTGAATGCTGAAGAATTGATGCTTTTGAACTGTGGTATTGGCGAAGACTCTTCAGAGTCCCTTGGAATGCAAGGAGATCCAACCAGTCCATCCTAAAGGAGATCAGTCCTGAGTGTTCATTGGAAGGACTGATGTTGAAGCTTAAACTCCAATACTTTGGTCACCTCATGTGAAGAGTTGACTCATTGGAAAAGACCCTGATGCTGGGAAAGATTGAGGGCAGGAGGAGAAGGGGACCACGGAGGATGAGATGGTTGGATGGCATCACCGACTCAATAGACATGGGTTTGGGTGAACTCTGGGAGTTGGTGATGGACAGAGAGGCCTGGTGTGCTGCAGTTCATGGGGTCGCAAAGAGTCGGACACGACTGAGCGACTGAACTGAACTGAACTGAACTGAAGGAGATGTGAAGTTTTTGCTGAAATTGAGCTGAAATACAATCTCAGGGGCTTCTGCTGTGTGGAATAGCATCCTCTTGCCCACATGCAGGAGTAGCACTCTGGTTATTCAGACGCACCATGCACAGCTCTACTGTTCACATAGACTACCATGTAAATGGCATGCCCTGGAGTTGAGCCAGTGAGATGGCCCTGGCTCTAATAGTCATCCAAATATTTGATGTCCACATTATATTCCTTTGAGTCATTTCTTCTCCAATGAAAACCTCCTAATTCCTTCCATCAGGCCTCACATGACTAGTTTTGTATCTCCCATCACTCTAGTCAGTCTTCTCTGAATGCTCAACTATGCGGTGTCTGATTCTGGACACAGTGCTTTAGTCATCACGTGACCAGTTTGGAGAACCAAGACTCACTCTTCACAACACTGGATGCTAAGCTGTGGTCTCCCACCACCATCCTATACTTGTGTGATTTGCTTTGTTGTTTCAGTTTTCACTTAATCCAACAACAGGACTTTACATTTGCCTCTGAAATTTCATCTCAGTAGGTTCAGCTCATCATTCCAGATTATGAAGACTTCTTTTTTTAAAAATAAGAAATAAACTTTTTAAATAATTGAAGCATAGTTGACTTACAATGTTGTGTTAATTTCTGCTGTACAGCAAAGTGATTCCAATATATATGCTGATGCTGCTGCTGCTAAGTCGCTTCAGCCGTGTCCGACTCTGTGCAGCTCCATAGACGGCAGCCCACCAGGCTCCCCCGTCCCTGGGATTCTCCAGGCAAGAACACTGGAGTGGGTTGCCATTTCCTTCTCCAATGCATGAAAGTGAAAAGTGAAAGTGAAGTTGCTCAGTCGTGTCCGACTCTTAGCGACCCCATGGACTGCAGCCCACCAGGCTCCTCCATCCATGGGATTTTCCAGGCAAGAGTACTGGAGTGGGGTGCCATTGCCTTCTCAGATATATATATATATTTACGTATATACATTTTTAGTGCTCTTTTCCCTATGGTTTATCACAGGATATCGAATGTAGTTCCCTGTGCTGTAGGACCCTGTAGACCTTGTTGTTTATCCATTTTACGTATGACAGTGTGCATCTGCTAACCCCAAACTCCCAATCCATCCCTCCCCCATCTCTCCTCCCCCTTGGCAACCACAATTCTGTCTTCTACGTCTGTGAGTCTGTTTCAATTTCATAGATGAGTTCATTCGTGGGTGAAGATTTCTCTGTATCACAGAACATACTTATTCTCTCATGTTGGTACAAAAATCACTCAAGACTCACAGGACTGAGCTTTTTATTCTCCTCTTAGAGAATTCCCTTCATTTTGACATAGATTCTTTTTCCTTTATTCCTTTTTATCTTTTTTTTTTCTTTTGGTTGCACTGGCATCCAGTTAAGATGTCTCTTGACTGCAGTCATATTATGGGAGACTGTGCTGAGTTTCTTGTTCAAGTTATTTGTTCCTTCAGGCAACAGTTTTGGAGTATTGGCTTTGTCTTGGCACTGGGCTAGATACTTGTAGTACAGACAGTGTTGTGCTGGCAAGTGTTCAACAACTAACTATCCAAGGGAAAAAAATGGTTTATAGTATTTCCTGATTTCCGTGGTGAGACTCCTCCCATCGTGGCAGATTCCAAACTATCAGTGTAGTGCCACTTGAACGTGGTGTTGGGCAGAAATGTGCACAAACAGCTCTGTGAGCCAGCATGAGCCAACTCCAGCACACCACAGATGATGCACAGATGAACCTTCTGGGAAAGTTCCATGACGGACTTAGAGTCTGCTGATGCATGATGTCTACCTTCCCTCTAGGTCTACCATGGAGAAGCCATGTCAATGGAGGAAATAAGATTTGTCTGATAGGATTTGTTCTCAATGAGCTTGTGCTGTTTCCTAATTGCAATGAACTCCTCTAGGTGCTCGTGAAACATTTTTTTTCATATGTCTTTCAAAATTATTTCCGGAAACAATGTCGAAGTCATTCACCTACCATCCAGGGAATCTATCATTTCCCTTTTAAAAAGTGGTACTCTGTTCTGCCCATTTCTAGTGTTCAAACTCTTTTACTATCTCCCATGAATTCTTAAAACTCTCCGTGAGCAATTCGGAAATCTCGTTCTTAAATCACCTCACTATTTTGGGGCAAGTTCCATTCTGATCCAGGAGCCCACAACTGGTACTGCCTCTTCCCTCATCTCGAGCTTTCGGTACAACCAGTGTTGCGTCCACTGTTTTAGATCCAAAGAGCTTTCTACTTGATGAAAATGATAAAAGGAAAGTAAAGATAAGGACTCTTTGTCCATTGTTCTATGGTAGACAATCTTTGTTCACTAACAGTGATAGGCAGAAGATGCTCACCCAACCCACCCACCAAAGATGTTTACATTTTAATCCCTGATTAGGAAGGATACTTTTGGTTACATATTAATAGGTTATATCATATACAAGGAGAAATCAAGATTGTACAGGAAATTGAAGTTGCTAAACAGCAGATTTGAAAACACAGGTTAGTATCCTAGATTAAGCAGATGAGCCTAATTTAATTACAAAGGCCCTTTAAATGTATGAGAGGACAGAAAAGATTTCTGGACGCTATACTGCAAGCTTGAAGATGGAGGAAAGGACCATGAGCCAGGGAAGCATGTGGCCCCTGAAAGCTGAAAACATCAGGGAAATGGATTCTCCTCTAAACCCTCCAGAAGGAAAATAACCCTTCTGACACTTAGATTGTAGTCCAGTGAAACCCATTTCAGATTTCTGACCTCCAGGATTGCAAGATAATAACCTTGTATTTTAAAAATAATTTTATTTGTTTAGTTTTGACTGTGCTGAGCCTTTTGTTGCTGCATGGGCTTTTCTCTATTGCAACAGGTGGCGGCTACGGGCTTCTCACTGCAGTGGCTTCTTGCTGAGCCTTTTGTTGCTGCATGGGCTTTTCTCTATCGCAACAGGTGGCGGCTACGGGCTTCTCACTGCAGTGGCTTCTCTTCGCGTGGACCATGAGCACTACTGCACGTGGGTTTCTGTAGTTTCGACACATGGGCTCAGTAGTCGTGGCTCCCAAGCTCTAGAGCACAGGATCAGTAGTCGTGGCACATAGGTTTAGTTGCTCCGCAGCATGTGGGATCTTCCTAACCCAGGTATCAAACCTGTGTCTCTTGCATTGGCAGGCAGATTCTTTACCACCAAGCCACTGGGGATGCCCGTAACTTTGTGTTTTTAAGCCAGCAAGTTTGTGGTGACTCATCACAGCATCCATAGAAAACTCATACATTAACCCACTCCAGGCCTCTTTCTCCCTCATCATCTTCCCTTATAGAGGCCAGACAGTCCAACATTTGCTACGTCAGTAGTTCTGTTCTAATCCATCAGCAAAAATGTGATGGGGATTAGATACCACTTTCACCAAAATAAGGTATTCTAGAAATGCAGAGGAGCTTGACCGCTGAAGAAAGTGCTTTGATATCAAAACACGCCATCTCATCAGAGCCTGATGGAGAACACAGTGCTCCGCCTTGAGTGTGTTATGCTCAGTTGTCCTCACATCGGATGTGAGAGCCCTCCAGCTACATAGCTCTATCTTTATGTGACACATGCACTCACAGCCCTTTACTCAAGATGTCTTTATAGCACTGAGCACTACATCTGAGTTTCCCAACTTGGCCATCTCCGCTACCTGGGACCACCTTTCCCTATAATCTCAATGTCCCAGCTCCTGAGAACAGAAGTCTCACCTCATCCCTATCCCAAGACTCACTGAATTTTCTGGCTCAAAACAAGTACTATTTCTTTTGGAGGAGGAAACACACACACACACACACACACACACACACACAAACTCTATTTTATGACAGTAAAAGTGTATTTTTGCTTCCTAATCCCCCTGAGGCAATGACCCCATTAGGACATGGTCTCATGATTCTCATAAATTTAACTTCATTTTGGGATCAGTATTGCTTCTCCATTCTTGCTTCTCTAACCACTTCCTCTCCCCCAGCCCCCACCATGAAACCATCAGCAAAGCAAGTTCTTTGCACACACACCTGGGTCACACATGAATGAGAGTTTCAAGAGAGGGCGGAGAGGGTGCCATAACTTCTTTTCCTTCCCTGCACCTGGGTGGGCAGCCCATGATTCTTTTCTGCAACCATAGTACTTATTTCTTCCTACCTTTTTGTCCTTCTCTACATGCCCTCCATCAAGTCTCTAGCCTAAGGTAATCAATTTCCACACCACCATAAATGATGCCTTGAGCAGCTCTGTTCCCTTCCATCTCTGTGTTCCAGTCTTTGGTTTCTTGCCTCAGAGTCTCTGGAATTGTATTCACTCAGCTGATTACTCACACTCTGCACTCAACACACACCCCGTTTATCACTCATTGATATGTCCTAGGCGCTGTGGACAATCAAAGGTGCCTCATATGACATGAATCCTGCCTCACAGTTCATAGTTCAGTTGGAAGATTACTATATAGATGACTATGCAGTGAGGTAGGAAGTGATAGGTACTTGAAGAAAAGAATTGAGGGACTTCCCTGGCGGTGCAGTAGTTAAAGCTCTGAGCTTCCACTTCTGCAGGTACGGGTTTGATCTCTGGTCGGGGAACTAAGATCCCACATGCTGTGCACCCCCTAAAAAAAAAGAATTGATAACATACAATTGGAGCTCAGACGTGGGCAGAGATCATACCCAATTTGAAGAGAGGCCTCAAAGTAAAGGAACTTCAAAACTAGGTCTGAAAATAGGAGTGTGATTTAGATGCGGCATTTCAGGCAGAGGAAGCTATCACATGAGCAAATAGCTCCAAGGTGTGATAAGGCTGGGTGTATCCATGGAAAAGAATGACGTTTGGCTTGGACAAGGCATCCCAGAGCAGGAGATAACGTAGGTGCGGCCAGATCTTGGACGGCTGTAAAGTCAGCAGACAAGACTTGGCCTTTAAGCTGTAATCAATGGGAGTCTTGAAAGTTTGGTGAGTAATATGTCAAGTCACGTACTTTGTTTTTGTTTAATTTTTATTTTATATCAGAGTATACTTGGTTAACAATGTGTGTTAGTTTCAGGGGTACAGCAAAGGAATTCAGATACGCATATACATCAGTCTATTCTTTTACAAGTTCTTTTCCCCTTTAGGTGATTACAGAATATTGAGCAGATATTCAGTAGGTCCTTGTTGGTTATTTATTTTTAAATATGGCAGTGTATTCATGTCAATCCCAAACTCCCAATCTATCTCTCTTCCTCAATAAAGTCATGGACTTTGGGGAAAACATCTGTAGTAACCAGCTGTTGTTTAGTTGTTAAGTCACGTCTGACTCTTTGCGATCCCATGGACAGCAAACAGCATGACAGGCTTCCTTATCCTTCATCACCTCCTGGAGTTTGCTCAAACTCATGTCCATTGAGTTGGTGATGCCATCCAAATATCTCATTCTATGTCATCCCCTTCTCCTCCTGCCTTCAATCTTTCCCAGCATCAGGGTCTTTTCCAGTAAGTTGGCTCTTCACATTAGGTGGCCAAAAGATTGGAACTTCAGCTTCAGCATCAGTCCTTCCAATGAGTATTCCGGGTTGATTTCCTTTATGATTGACTGGTTTGATCTCCTTGCAGTCCAAAGGACTCTCAAGAATCTTCTCCAGCACCACAATTCGAAAGCATCAGTTAGCTTTTTTTGTGTTCTAAGTCTCACATTCGTTCATGACTACTGGAAAAACCATAGCTTTGACTATAAGGACCTTTGTTGGCAAAGTGATGCCTCTGTTCATTTTTTTAAAAAGAGGAAGTTGGTGTTCAGTAATTTGACTAAGTTTTATAGGTTACCATCTAAGCTCTAACAGCTCTCATATATATTTTTTTAAACAAAAGTTCTAAATTAGGAACTTTCTGGTGGTTCATTGAAGATTCTGTGCTCTAGTGCAGGAGGCACGGGTTCAGTCCCTGAGCAGGGAACTAAGATCTCACATGCCATGCGGCCTGACCAAAACAAAAAAAATAAAGTTCTGAATTAAAAAGAGGCAAGTGAAGAAAGTGTTGCTTGGATACTGAAAGGCCTTGCCTGTTCACACCCCAGAGGTCAGGGCTGAACACACATTACCCATATCCACTAGGCGCTGGCCTTTTCCAAGCTGTGCAGTTGGAGAGAGATGAGGGGAGGAGGCAATTTTCATCTGCTCTGAGGGATGTGGTGAAAATGACCTTGAAATGACATTTAGGACTCCAGGGTTGTCACTGATTCACAGATCACTTCTTTTTTCTGGGCCTCAGTTTCCCATCTGAAACCTGAGGGGGTCCGTCAGGGTGACTCCTGAGCACTGAAGTTGAGCAACCTCTGACCTGCTGGTCTCTACAGCACCTCTGCCCTTGTCCCCAGTCTGAGCTTGAAATAAATGCGCTCCACTCTTCCTTATCTCTGGGACTTCTCTCATCCTAAAATGCTACACACAGATGTCTGGATTCAGGAAATATCAGCTATAGCCCCCTGTATTCTAGTACCTTCTCGGGGAGTTTTTGGTATGCACGGGAGAGAATGCAGATGAAAGGGATACTGAGGGGGGAAAACCTGGAAGGAGACCAGCTACAACCCTTTCTCCAAGGAAGGCCTGCCGTGGAGCACTGTTTAGAAAGTGGTTTTCAGAAAAAGCATGGCTCAATCAAATTTGCTAGGTTGTGTTAACTGAGAAGTGTCAAGTAGACTAGGAATGACAGTCACCTTCTTTATGGAGTCTGGTCTAGGATGGGAAGTCACATTAGAAAATAGCCCTTTGGGACTTCCTGGGTGGTCCCGTGGCTAAGACTCTGTGCTCCCAATGCAGGAGGCCCAGGTTCAGTCCCTGGTCAGGAAACTAGATTCCACATGCTACAACTGTTTGCATGCTGCAAGTAAAAAGCCCTCCTTCTTTCTACCAAGGAGGAAAATTAGGTTCAGAGACAGGAAGTGTTTTGTCAAAAACATTCAGCTAGCAAGTAGTGGCAGGGCTTCCCAGGTGGCTCAGTTGTAAAGAATCCACCTGTCAATACAGGAGATGCAGGTTCAAACCCTGGGTCAGAAAGATCCCCTGGAAGAGGAAATGCAACCTACTCCAGTATTCTCACCTGGAAAATTTCATAGACCAAGGAGCCTGGTGGGTCACAGTCCATGGGGTTGCAAAAGAGTTGGATATGTCTTAGCAGCTAAACAACAACAGCAGCAAGTAGCTGTGCTAGAACTAGATGCTAGGTCTTCTTTTTTTTTGTTTTTTTGCCACAGAGCATGTGAGATCTAGTCCCCAACCCGGGATAGAACCCACACCCCTTGCATTGGAAGCATGGAGTCTTAACCACTGGACTGCCAAGGAAGTCCCAATGCTAGGACTTCTTATGATTAAAAGAACATCAAGTCAGCCAACATGACTTCAAATCCTGCCTCCGCCTCTACTAGCTGAGAGAGTTGACCAACTTTTAACCTCTTTCAGACTCAGCGGCCCCATTTATAAAAGTGAAGACTCTAATAGAATCTACCTCACAGGGTTGTTGCAATGTTTAAATGAAATAAAAAGTGAAATGCACTTATGGTAGACTCACTTGGTCCATATTAGAAGAAAAAAGAAATCACTCTTTCCTCAACCCCCTGCAATAAACACCTCCCACACTCTATTCTTGACCCTAGACAAAACTACTAGGTAGATAATACTGTTTTTCCGTGGCTGGTCATAGGCACCACTCATTTGGTTTTTGTTGTTGTTGTCGTTGTTGTTTGTCTTCTTCCTGGACTGTGAGTTCCTTTTCTCTTTTTCTTTAAAAAATTTTTTTAAATTTATTTTTGCCTGCACAGGGTCTTCATTGCTGCACATGGGCTTTCTCTAGTTGTAGAGAGAGGGCCCTAGAGTGTGTGTTCAGTACTTGTGGGGCATGGGCTTAGCTGCCCCAAGTCATGTGGGACGTTCCCGGACCAGGGATCAAATCCGTGCCCTCTGCACTGAAGGTGAATTCTTAACCACTGGGCCACCAGGGAAATCCCACTCACTTGGTTTTGCTCAAAGCAGAGGTCAGGGAGAGAAGGAAGAAGAGGGCCTCACTCCGTTAGCCCTTCCTCTGTTCATCCTCGGTCTATTTACACTGGGCTTGCAAATGTAAGTATTGGCAGAGAACAGACGCGCGTGTAAACAAGTGAAGCAGGCAAGGTGAGTAATTAGAGAGTAAAGTCTGATCCTGGCTCCGTAAAACTTCCTTTGCCTGCACTTCCTGTGATGTTGAGTCAGTAGAGAAACAGCCGCATGGAACCAGCCATATTTTGGGTTGTTGGAATGCTTGTAGTGTCACCCTTGTGAGGACACATGGAACGTTCTTGGCTGATGCAACTATCAGCACCAGGTGGGCACTTTTTAACTACTGACCTGGGCTTTAACTGGGCTTCCCTGGTGGCTCAGATGGTAAAGTGTTGCCTGCAACGTGAAAGACCCAGGTTCGATCCCTGATTCGGGAGGATGCCCTGGAGAAGGAATGGCAACCCACTCCAGCACTCTTGCCTGGAAAATCCTATGAACGGAGGAGCCTGATAGGCTACAGTCCATGGGGTCGCAAAGAGTCTGACACAACTGAGCGACTTCAGTGGGTTTTTATCACCAGGACACAAGATGTAACCCACAAGATGTACTTTTGTGAGCTGCATCATTGACAGCTCAGAGGCAAAGGTGTAGCCACATACAGAGACATGTCAGTTACTATGTTTTAGCTTTTTCCCTTTCTATTATCCCACCTAACTTTAAAAAAATGATCCTTACTTCCACTTGGGAAGAAATTGTGCTTAGTGTAATATGTTCAAACAAAAACATATAAGATGGAGTGCATAATTAAAAGTCCCTGGTAGAACCACCCCCTCAGAAATGATCTCAGCAAAAGTTGATAGATTTTCTTCGTTTTATTTTATTACACACACACACACACACACACACACACACACTATTAATTTGCTAGGGCTGCCCTAACAAAATACCACAGACTAGATAATTTAAACGACATATTTATCTTCTCACAATCCTGGAGGCCAGAAGTCTGAGATAAGTTATCCACAGGGTTCGTTTCTTCTGAGGCCTCTCTCCTTGGCTTGTAGATAGTCATCTTCTCCGTGTCTTCGCACAGCCTTCCGCACGCACATGTGCGCCCGTGTGGGTGTGTGTGTCCTAAATTCCTTTTCTTATAAAGACACTCAGATGGGATTAGAGTCCCACCTTATGAATTCACGTAACCTTAATTACCTCTTTAAAGACCTTATGTCCAAATACAGTCCCATCGTGAAGTACTGGGGATTAGGCTTTAACATATGAACAGGGAGTGGGGGCGGGTGGAGGGACAGAGCCTGGGGGAGAGGGGGAGTGGGGTTCACCCTGTAGTGTTGTGCATGGGTGTGTGTGTGTGCATGTGTGACTTGTGTGTGTCACATAGTTTTTTCCTTGTACAGTTCTGCAACTTGCTTCTCTCACTTAAAGTACTTTCAACATGTTTTCAAGTCAGAAGATGTGTATCTTCCTGAGGAGGCTGAAATATTGAGTATTTTGCTTCTTCATCCCGTGTATGTCTAGAGTGAGGGAGAAGACGGCTGAGAATCACCATGGGGCCAACAACCACAGCATCAGTCAAAAGGATATTCTGGCTTTTCTTTTCTTCCTTCTAATTGCTTTTACTTCTTTGTGTGTTAATGGCATGTGGGATCTTGGCTGTCCGACCAGCGATCAAACCCACATTTTCCACATTGGCAGCATGGAGTTTTAACCACTGGACCACCAGGGAAGTCCCTTCTTTGAGTTTTCTTCTAAAGTTTATGTGATTTTCTTAAGCTTCTTTCTCACATCACACATAAAGTCAGCTACTGCATACATTATGCTCTGTTTGCTATTTCTATGATAATGTATTCATTCTAACATGCTCTTCTGTCCTTGCTTTCTTTTCTTAGCTCTTCTAGTGTCCCTGTTTTATCTCAATTGATTTATTACCACATCTTTTATCTTTTTTTTCCCCCACAGAGGTCGCATGCCCTTTCTTTTCTGTTAAAAGTTTAAGGCAGGCATTGTCTCCCCTCCTGCTTGCTGGGGCATTTCCCCCAGCTCCTCTGATTCTCGATAGCAGAACTGGTTCTACTTTACTCCCCTCCTGTGTCTTTGGGTTCCCTTTGTATTCTGGCTCTACTTCTTCAAAACAGACAGTGATGTCCTATGTCCAGCCTTTCAGTGGTGTGTGTATGTGCTCACATATACATGGAGGAGTCTTAAGGTACTGGTTTGTGAGTTTTGTCTCCACTCCCTTCCCCTGGAACCTGAACTTGTTGGGGCCCACCTGGTCCTGTGGTCATGACTTCAGGCTTTACACTGTCCCCTTCCCTAGGAGAGGCTCACTCCCTGGGCAGGCTCAGTCAGGCCCCTTGAGGACGTAGCAGTCAAATCTATAACCTGGCTCCCTTCCTCAGCTCCTCAGCGAAATCCTCTCAGAGCAATTTGAGATGCTGCCTCTGGGGCTTGAAGTCTAAAAATTCCTACTGAATAAAACATAACTCTCAACTTTTAGACTGTGAATATTTTGTAAGTCTACAGTGTCTAAGCCTATGTGTTATCATGGGATGGTCCATGATATGATTCTGCAGAACCATGATCGTAGAGCAGAGATAACCATTAGTAGATAGGTCCCCCAAAACACTTGCAAAAATGTGAAGATCATTGCTTTCTATAAGTTATGAAATGAGAATTTCAGATGACCATAAACCCTGTGAGCAGAGTGGCCCCAGCTGTCCTCTTGCAATTATCCAACACTCTGTTGACTGTATCCATGTCTGTCTTTCAAAAGGACTGGTATCACTGATATTTTGGAAGACTTAAATCTGCATACTTCTCAGTTTACCTCCCAGAAACTACTGGGGAGAGAGAAGGAATAAAAATTTCAAAGTCTCTGTCAGTTCTTCTAAAGGCCCATTTTAAAGCAGAACAAATTATACACAATTAGGTTTTTTAATCTGTAAAATACAGCTATTTTTACTAAGTTTGTTACAGGATTGTGGTGAAGATTAAACGATTAATCTTTAGAAGTGCCTGGCACGTGGAAGTGGAAGTTTCTCAGTTGTGTCCGAGTCTTTGCGACCCACATAGACTATATAGTCCATGGAATTCTCCAGGCCAGAACAGTGCAGTGGGTAGCCTTTCCCTTCGCCAGGGGATCTTCTCAACCCAGAGTTCGAATCTAGGTCTCCTGCGTGGCAGGCAGATTCTTTACCAGCTGAGCCACAAGGAAGGCCAAAAGTACTGGAGTGGGCAGCCTGTCCCTTCTCCAGGGGAATCTTCCCCACCCAGGAATTGAACCAGGGTCTCCTGCATTGCAGGCGGATTCTTTACCAACAGAGCTATCAGTTATCAGGGAAGCCAGGTACATAGTCAATTCTCTTTATGCTTATTATTATGATTAGTGATATTATTGTCATTCTTATGCCTGGTAGGATAAAAGAATTGAGCTGAGAGGGGAATTCTAAGAGGAAAGAAGGTGAGCCCCCTGGTGGTGTCGTGGCTAAGACTCTGCACTCCCAATGCAGGGGGCCTGGGTTTGATCCCTGGTCAGGGAACTAGATCCCACATGCTGCAAGTAAGACCCAGTGGAGCCAAATAAATGAATATTTGAAAATAGTAATAACAGGAAAGGACCCAGAACCTTCAGAAGTAGGGAGAGGACTGGGCCTGGGATGTTGACTACATAACTCCCGCCCTTGATCACCTCAGATCCTCAGATAAGTCAACCATATATTTTAAAAATCCTGTTAGAAGTCCTTTGTGGGCAGTTTCAGGGCAAAGAATCATAGAACAGGAGGTGAGTTATGGAATAGAGAAGAGAGAATGGCTTCAGGAGTAAGAGGCACATGAGAGCAAGCAGGCTTAGGGAGTGGGAACTTGAACTCAGAGCCAGAAAGAACCAGGAGTCAATAAATTTCCCAGGAATCTGTGGGAAAGGACATCAGACTGACCACTGAATACGGGATTAAAGAAATCATACCAATTGAAAAAATACCACCACCACTCAGCAATGACCTCAGCTGACCTAAGACCACATTAAAAATAGAATGTATAATAAAGTTAATAAGTTAAAAATATACCAGATGAACATTTCTGGGAAACGGAGTAGCTTAAACGCACATTTACAAGATCCCTTCCAGCCTATACCCATTAAAATAAACAAAAAATCCAAATATAGAGAAGGTCCCAATCTCATACATATTAAGAAAATTGACCAGCTGTGGTCATTAATTTCCTAGTCACAGATGTCCTGGCTCTCCCCCATCTGTTTACCAGGAAATTACAACCTAGGACACCAGCTCTGCAAAAGATCCGTGCCTGGATATAGTGGCTCATAGATGGTTTAGAGAAGTGGGATTTCATGGGGTACTGGGGGGCAAGCTGACATGGAGGTAGTGAGTGCCCATTCCACCCAACTGGAGAAGACCGTGATCAGGATTTAGCCCTTTCCTGCAGACACGTGATCAACCAAGGTAGCCAACAGACACAAGAGAATATGAGCTCACAAGTTTAAAAGAAGAGAGAGAGACATCTGAGGAGTGAAAACACTATAAAACAAAAATAATGAACTGAAGAGCCAACACCAGAGCAGAATTAAATGACTGGCAAGATAAATATACAAATTAAGCATTATAGATGTTCTCAGAAATAGAGACCAGAGGTGGAGTTAGAAATGTGATGGCATTAAAAGACAAATGAGGAAGAAGCAATGCCACTTGAGGAATAAGGTAAGTAAATAACTTTATTGCTGCCTAGATAAATAATGACAAAACATTTAAAAACTCATGGGTGTCCATGACAACACATAACTAAAACAAGAGAATACCAGCATGCTGAGAAAGAAGGCTGGACCACAGGGATGTGGATTATGTTGACATGTGACTTATTTGTAGAGAAGACATGGATAGTTTTAAAAGATATAAAGAGAATGAAAATAAGATGACAAGGAGAGACACATCAGATAATCAGAGCCAAAAGAAAGCTGAAATAGCAGTTTAATTTCAGGCAAAATAGATTTTAAATTCTTCACACCCCACTCCCCAAAAATATAGTCTAAGGGGAAAAATAATGATGCCATATAATTGACATAACAATTGTGAAGATGTACACAACTGTTTAGCCATAAAATATATAAAGCCACAACTGATGGAACTAGGGGAGAAACAGATAAAACCATTTTTGAAAGAAGTTTTAGCACTTCCTTCTCAGAAACAGTTAGATCTACACAGATTTTTTAAAATTAAGTACCAGCATAAGAAGACTTAGGGGTTCCCAGGTGGCTCAGTGGGTAAAGAATCTGCCTACAATGCTGGACATGCAGGAGATGTGGGTGAGGAAGATCCCCTGGAGGAGGGCATGGCAACCCACTCCAGTACTCTTGACTGGAGAATCCCATGAACAGAGGAGCTTGGTGGGCTACAGTCCAAAGGGTCCCAAAGAGTCAGACATGACTGAAGCGACTGAACATGAACAAATGTGCAGAAGATTTAATAAGTATTGGATTGGACATTTCAAAACTAGGACTTACCAACACATTTTTTTCTCAACACATGTAAAGAAAGAGGCTCATTACAAGAATGATTCCTCAAAAGTAAGAAGTGTTGTGACAGAGACAGAATGCAAACTCACAAAAAATAGTCATGATAAAGGAAAATTAACTATAGAATCAGAAAATGAAAGCTAGGATAAGCATTTGTAAGAGGGCATTAAATGGGTGAAATTCTAGGACAGATGACAAGAGTCGGTCTCTAATATAAAAATGGGACATCTATCTTTTTTTTTTTTCTCAAGTACTAGACCCTGGCTAACTCAGGATTCATCTCCTTTAATACTTAAAACCAATATTTAGTAAGTATTGATACCTACCTTCTGCCAAGCACTCATCCATGTAAAAACCCATTTCATCTTCCCTATGAGCCATGTATCATTATTATCCACTTTGTATAGAAGAGGAAAGTGGCTGGAGAGATTAAGAACATTTCTCAAGGTCACTCAACTTAGAAATGTTCCATAAAAAGCACTTATAATACACTATTAGAATATGAGAGTTTATCTTATTACCACTATTTCCAAAAATAATATAAAAAACATTTCCTTAAAAATGTAACATACCTCTATATATACAATGAAATACTACTCAGCCATAAAAAAAGAACAAAATAATGCCATTTGCAGCAATTTGGATGCTAAGTGAAATGTCAGAAAGACAAATACATATGATATTATTTATATGTGGAATATAAAATACGACATAAATAAACTTACCTACAAAACAGAAACAGATTGACCAACATAGAGAACAGACTTGTTGCCAAGGGGCAGAGTGGGAGGAGGTGGGGGATGGACCACAATTTTCAGATTAGCACATGCAAACTGTTATACATAGAATGGATAAGCATCAAGGTCCCTCTGTATAGCACAGGGAGCTATATTCACTATCCTGTGATAAACTGTAATGAAAAAGAATATAAAAATGAATGTGTATATATGTATGACTAAATCACTTTGCTGTACAGCAGAAATTAATACAACATTGTAAATCAACTATGCTTCAATAAAATAAAGAAAATTTACTTCCTATATACATATATACAGGTTATTCTCCAGTCAAGAACACTGGAGTGGGTTGCCATTTCCTTCTCCAATGCATGAAAGTGAAAAGGGAAAGTGAAGTTGCTCAGTCGTGTCCAACTCTTAGCGACCCCACGGACAACAGCCTACCAGGCTCCTCCGTCCATGGGATTTTCCATGCAAGAGTACTGGAGTGGGTTGCCATTGCCTTCTTCAATGTTATATATAAGGTATATCATAATATGGATTATATTTATACACATTTATATTTGTTTGCATATATATAAATGTGTATAAATATAATCCATATTATGATATACCTTATATATAACACAACCTATATGTATGTTAGAACTGGACATGTTAGAACTGGACATGGAACAACAGACTGGTTCCAAATAGGAAAAGGAGAATGTCAAGGCTGTATATTGTCACCCTGTTTATTTAACTTATATGCAGAGTACATCATGAGAAACGCTGGACTGGAAGAAACACAAGCTGGAATCAAGATTGCCAGGAGAAATATCAATAACCTCAGATATGCAGATGACACCACCCTTATGGCAGAAAGTGAAGAGGAACTAAAAGGCCTCTTGATGAAAGTGAAAGTGGAGAGTGAAAAAGTTGGCTTAAAGCTCAACATTCAGAAAACGAAGATCATGGTATCTGGTCCCATCACTTCATGGGAAATAGATGGGGAAACAGTGGAAACAGTGTCAGACTTTATTTTTCTGGGCTCCAAAATCACTGCAGATGGTGACTGCAGCCATGAAATTAAAAGATGCTTACTCCTTGGAAGGAAAGTTATGACCAACCTAGACAGCATATTGAAAAGCAGAGACATTATTTTGCCAACAAAGGTTCGTCTAGTCAAGGCTATGGTTTTTCCAGTAGCCATGTATGGATGTGAGAGTTGGACTGTGAAGAAAGCTGAGCGCCAAAGAATTGATGCTTTTGAACTGTGGTGTTGGAGAAGACTCTTGAGAGTCCCTTGGACTGCAAGGAGATCCAACCAGTCCATTCTAAAGGAGATCAGCCCTGGGTGTTCTTTGGAAGGAATGATGCTAAAGCTGAAACTCCAGTACTTTGGCCACCTCATGTGAAGAGTTGACTCATTGGAAAAGACTCTGATGCTGGGAGGGACTGGGGACAGGAGTAAAACGGGACGACAGAGGATGAGATGGCCGGATGACATCACCAACTCAATGGATGTGAGTTTGAGTGAACTCCGGGAGTTGGTGATGGACAGGGAGGCCTGGCGTGCTGCGATTCATGGGGTCGCAAAGAGTTGGACACGACTGAGCGACTGAACTGAACTGAACTGACTGATGTATCTATATAATAATGTTTATAATTGTATTATAAAATTATGTAACGTATTATATAGTATACATTATATAGAAAGAGACACAGAGAGAGAGACTGAATAATTTGTGAGGTATATACAACTTGATAAGAACTTTGGAATCACATTGCGTGAGTTGGATCCCGTCTCTACCAGTTATAAACTGGGTAACCTCAGGTGAGCTACTTGATGTGTCTGTGCCTCAGCATCCTTTTCTGTCAGATGGGGCTAACGATGGTATCTAATTCACAGGGCTGTGGCGATGAAGCAAGTTGCTGTGTGGAAGCATGACCAACAAAGTACAACTGCTCACTAAACCTGAGTTACTTTGTTAACAGTGGTTATTTCTGGAAAATATTTCACTGTTATTACTCTTGTAATAAAGGTAAATTCTTTAATATTAAAAATACTAACCCTAATGTAATTATAACCATGTGAGACTGATGCAGCAATAAGAAAGGAACCAGAAAAGAGGCTCAAAAGGCCTCTATCAGTACTGGAATATTAATAGATAATAAAAATGTAGAATCAGTGGAGAAAGTATAGACTATTTCATCTAGCCATTTGGGGAAAAGGCCTGGCTACTTTGGGAGGAAAAGAAAAGCTGAAGTCAACAGAGCATCTCCTCTCCATTCCTTCTGCACATGTGCAGGGGTATGGTTGGAACCACTTCCACTGAACTATTCTACACTCTGCAGTGGGCTAGTAGGCTGGTTTAATTTAGTGCTACTTAATGGTGCTTTTTCTTTTCTTTTTTCTGGGTTAGATTATTCACCTGGAGTGGGAATCAGGTGACTATTCCTTTGGACAATTCTCAGCCCTGGCCTGGTTGCACCTTAGACTCACCTGGGGAGTTATTAAAACTCGATATCTGGGACTTCCCTGACGGCCCAGTGGTTAAGACTCTGAGCTTCCAATGCAGGGGGTGCAAGTTTGATCCCTGGCCCAGGAACTAAGATCCCATAAGCTATGTGGCGTGGCCAGAAAATGAAAATAAAATTGGGTCTTTAAATAAAAATAAAACAACAACAAAAAATGAAAACAAAAGCTCTGTATCCAAGGGTTCTAAATCCCCAGATTCAACAAACCATAAATCAAAACTATGTGGAGGGACTTCCCTGGTGTTCCAGTGGATGGGCCTCTGCCTTGCAATGCAGGGGACACAGGTCCAATCCCTGGTGGAGGCACCAAGATCCCACATGCTGTGGGGTGACTAAGCCTACGCACCACAACTAGAGAGCCTGCATGCTGCAACTAAGACCCCATGCAGCCAAATAAATAGATAAGTAAATAATAACAATAAAAAGCTTTTTAAAAAAAATGTGGAAAAAAATTCCAGCAGATTCCAAAAAGCAAAACTTGAATTTGCTGGCAACTGTTTCCATAAATTTTACATTGTATTTACAAATCTTTACATAGCCTTTATCTCGTGTTAGGTATTATAAGTTATCTAGAGATTATTTAAAGTATCTGGGAGCGTGTGCACAGGTTGTCTGCAAACATTATGCCATTTTACAGGCTTCTCTGATGGCTCAGCAAGTAAACAATCTGCCTGCCAATGCAAGAGACAAGAAATATGGGTTTGATCCCTGGGTTGGGAAGATCCCCTAGAGGAGAAAATGGCAACCCATTCCTGTATCTTGGCAGAGAGTCAGACACGACTGAACACACACACACACACACCCCTGCCATTTTATCTATGAAACCTGAGCATCCACAGATTCTGGTACGGTAGGAAGGTACTGGATCTAATCCCCTGTGGATACCAGGGGATAGCTGTACTGATGCCCAGCCCTGCCCCTGAGCATTTCAGTCGTCTTCTCTGGAATGGGGCCCAGACATCAGCAGTTTTCAAAGACCCCCACCCTACTCCCCACCCCAGGTGATTGTAATATGCGGTCTGGTTGAATAATCACTGCTTTAGGGGATATTATTTTGCCAGAGTGATATATTAAATGGTGATTTCCTAGGAATAAAGCTCTTCACACAAGTTGTTTGTTAAGAGATTCGATTATCCCACATTCCTCCCCTGAGGGGACAATAGTTGGCAGGTACACCTTGCATTTGAATTCTCCCTCAGGAATGTTAATTGCTCCAACTGTCATAACAGAATGAAAGTTTTACATTCCCCTGGTACAAGCGAGGAAAGATTCTGTACAGCGTGGCTGAACTCTATGTCTATTTGGATGGTCCCTCAAACCCAGCCAAGTAAGTGGTCCTGTTTACTTGCCAGACTTGTGTGTGACGAGGAATGCAAGACTGAGTCTGTTCAGAGACACCCCAGGAAATCACCAGGCCACCCCAGAGAGCCAGAGGTGATGAGGAAACAAAAGTGACTCTAAAGTCAAAAAGTTCTGCCTGTATTTGCAGATCATCTTGATTTCCAAGCAGCCAGGCACCAGCTCTCAGCTTTCACCTCGGATTAAACAATTTAAGGGAAAAAAATTATTCTAGTTTGGAAAAGTTCTGGGAAGCTTTAGATAATCTTGCCTCTGAGGAATACATTTCTTGGCCTCTTTCCCTTGGCAACCGTATCCATCTTCTGGGTGTGGGAGAAGAAAGCCCTTTATCTTTTCCTAGTCAGTGCCTTTTTCTAGACCTACACGCCTGAGCCCAGGCTGAATCCCCTGTTAACAACTGCTTTGGAGGGAGGGAAGCTGCTTAAGATTAGACCATGCAAGACAAGGTTGAACGGAATGTCAGTTGTCAAGTCACGTGTTTATGTCTTCAGCCACTGCGGTAGCTTTCCAGGTGGCATTAGGAGTAAAGACATGACTGAGCAACATCACTTTCACTTTTCACTTTCGTCCACTGGAGAAGGAAATGGCAGCCCACTCCAGCGTTCTTGCCTGGAGAATCCCAGGGACAGCGGAACCTTGTAGGCTGCTGTCTCTGGGGTCGCACAGAGTCGGACACGACTGATGCGACTTGGCGGCAGCAGCAGCAGGAGTAAAGAACCCGCCTGCCAAGGCAGGAGATGCAAGAGATGCAGGTTTGATCCCTGGGTCAGGAAGCTCCCCTGAAGGAGGGCATGGCAACCCATTCCAGTTTTCTTGCCTGGAGAATCCCAAGGACAGAGGAGCCTGGAGGGCTATAGTCCATTAAATAATGAGTTGGATACAACTGAAGTGACTTAGCATTCATGCATGCATGCACGCAGTCTCTGGGGTACCACTCTGTTACAAGCCCACAAAAATAGAAGATATGAAGGCAGAAATGACAAAACATATCAGGTCTTTCTCAAAAGACCTGAAAGACCTAAGAAAGCTCTCCTTCAGCGGTGACGGCATGTCCCACATGAGGATGGACTGATTGAGGACTTTAAGAAATTATTTGAGGGACTTTCCTGGCAGTCCAGGGGTTAAGACACCACGCTCCCAGAGCAGGAGGCACAGGTTCAATTCCCGGTTGGGGAACTAAGATCCCACCTGCTGCACAGCACGGCCAAAAAGAAAAAGAGAGAAATAAATTAATTATTTGACTTAACATGGACACACTCCTTGCTTTTAGTGTCCGTCACAGACTTCTGGTCTCCCCATGGAATGGAAGCAGCTTCCAGATAACCAATACTGTGCCGACTAAGCATTACACACAAAAGTGGAGACTACACAGGAAGCATGAAAAGGAAAAAAAAATGACACGTGAAGATCCCAGCCAGGACTGGGATTCTCTCTCCTGCCGACAGGCCATCCCAGGGACAGTGAAGTAAGAGTGAGCCCAGGGCTGCACTAGCCAGACGTCTGGGAAAGACAGCCTGCCATCAGCTGCTGCTGCTGCTAAGTCGCTTCAGTCGTGTCCGACTCTGTGCCACCCCATAGACGGCAGCCCACTAGGCTCCCCTGTCCCTGGGATTCTCCAGGCAAGAATACTGGAGTGGGTTGCCATTTCCTTCTCCAATGCATGAAAGTGAAAAGTGAAAGTGAAGTCACTCAGTCATGTCCGACTCCTAGCAACCCCATGGACTGCAGCCCACCAGGCCCCTCCGTCCATGGGATTTTCCAGGCAAGAGAATACTGGAGTGGGGTGCCATTGCCTTCTCCGGCCATCAGCTGAAAGCTTCCCAATAAACCCCTCTGCTTTACGTCGCACACCTTTACTTCCTTCCCCTTTAAAGATTTTCTGGACCCACAGTGAGGTCTTTATTATTCAGTAAAAGGACTGGAAGAGTATGAGTCTGGAAAAGGAGAGGACCAGAGTTCTAGGACTGTGGTGAGGAGACTACTTTTTCTTTCTCTGAACTTCATTCTCATATTTTAAACTAACAGGCGGCTCTAGACGTTTCCTTCCTATCTATGAACGTTTACAACACACCACACCTCCCTCTTCATGACAAAGATATTATCGTTGCTTGATCAAGAGCTCAATATGGGAGCGACCGTGTCTGTCTTATTCATCCTTGCATCCCCAGTACTGTGACACACTTTTGTTGTTGTTGTTCAGTCGCTCAGTTGTGTCTGACTCTTTGTGACCCTGTGGACTGCAGCACGCCAGGCCACCCTGTCCTTCATTATCTCCCAGAGTTTGCTCAAATTCATGTCCACTGAGTCAGTGATGCCATCCAACCATCTCATCCTCTGCCATCTGCTTCTCCTTTTGCCTGCAATCTTTCCCAGCCTCAGGGTCTTTTTCAGTGAGTCAGCTTTCGCATCAGGTGGCCAAAGTATTGGAACTTCAGCTTCAGTATCCGTCCTTCCAATGAATATTGGAAGGGTTGATTTCCTTTAGAATTGACTGGTTTGTTCTCCTTGCTGTCCAAGGGACTCTCAAGAATATTCTCCAGCATCACAATTCGAAAGCATCAATTCTTCAGTGTTCAGCCTTCTTTAGGATCCAACTCTCACATCCATACATGACTACTGGAAAACCATAGCTTTGACTATATGGACCTTGGTTGGCAAAGTGATGTCTCTGCTTTTGAATATGCTGTCTAGGTTCGTCTTAGCTTTCTTTCCAAGGAACAAGCATCTTTCAGTTTCATGGTGGTACACATATAGGTAGTCAAAGAGTATGTCTGATAAAGGAGAGAGAGTGGAAGTAAGGGAGGCAAGCGGGGCAGGGAAAGAGAGTAAGGTGCCTAGCAGGCCACTGGCAGCTTATTTGCGTAAAGGCTTCTAGAAGCCCTGAAATGCAAACTAAGAGGGAAGAGAGCTGCTTAGTCCCAAGAGAACTCTAGACTAGGGAGGCCACCTGGGGCTGGAGAAGAGCAGTGACAGCAGCACAGGGCTGGACCCCGGAAGGGCCTGGCTGGAGGGGCCACAGAATTGTCTCCCTGCTAGAGCGATCTGGGGAGACTGTGCCATTAACACATGTGGCCTCAGAGGAGTCAGCAGAGGGGAAGCTGGTAGACTTGGAATTTGGGGGATCTGAGCAAAATCTGGCAGCTATGTCTCTGTATAATCTGGGCTTTGAGTTTTCCAAACACAGGAAAACTGAGAGCTATTTATCATTAGATTGTTTTGCAGTAACTCTAATCTCGTGCTCAAATCATATGATCACAGAATCATAATAGCCTTGCCCACTGGCCCATCCCAACTGTATGGAAAGTATCCCCACTGGTGGTAACATCAGCACAAATACTGGCTACATTTCATCCTGTTTCTTTCTCCGCCTAGGCTCAGGACTGGTGCAAGGGAAGTGAGGCACTCTCCTTGGTGCAACATTTAAGGTGTGGCATCACAATAAATTCTATGTTAATACAAAACTTAAAACAAAACAAAACAAAGTCTATGCCCCCAAAGTTCACAATGAACAAAATATCAACATGTAAAACAAAGAGAGGATCTAATCATGCACTTGTTTGACCCTGAGAGGGATCAATTCACTCGCCTCACTTTAGTCCTGGCTCTGACCAAACTCAATCTCATTTCAGGGTCTTTTTGCTTGCTTTTCTCTCAGTCTGGAATATTTCTCTCAGAGCCTTGCATATTTGGCTCCTTTTCATTATTCAGATTTTTTTTAATGTGGACCATTTTAAAAGTCTTTATTGAATTTGTTACAATATTGTTTCTGTTTTATGATTTTGGTGTTTTGGCCATAAGGCATGTGAAACCTTAGTTCCCAGACCAAGGATCAAACCCTTACCCTCTGCGTTGGAAAATGAAGTCTTAACCACTTTATCTATCTGCTGGTGTTGCTTCAGTGTCTAACTCATAGTATATGCTCAAAAAATACTAGCTGGTTGAAGTAAATGAATAAAGCACCGTCTATGAAATATCACACTAAGTGCTTGACATTTATGATCTCATTTAAGCCTCAAGGTAATACTCTGAGATGGATTTGATTACAGATGAGGAAATTGAGGCTTAGACAGGTTAAGAGACATTTTCATCAAGTCACATACCTAGTAAATGAGTGAAAACTAAAATCATCCAGAATCTTTTTTTTTTTTTTTCACCACTTCTCCCCTGTCTCACCCCTTTTGGCTTCCTTATTTATTCTTCCATCACCAACTCCCAGAGTTTACCCAAACTCATGTCCGTTTAGTCAGTGATGCCATCCAACCATCTCATTCTCTATCATCCCCTTCTCCTCCTGCCTTCAATCTTCCCAGCATCAGGATCTTTTCAAATGAGTCAGCTCTTCACATCAGGTGGCCAAAGTATTGGAGTTTTATCTTTAGCATCAGGCCTTCCAATGAACACCCAGGACTGATCTCCTTTAGGATGGACTGGTTGGATCTCCTTGCAGTCCAAGGGACTCTTATGAGTCTTCTCCAATACCACAGTTCAAAAGCATCAATTCTTGGGCACTCAGCTTTCTTTATAGCCCAGCTCTCACATCCATACATGACTACTGGAAAAACCATAGCCTTGACTAGATGGACCTTTGTTGGCAAAGTAATGTCTCTGCTTTTTAATATGCTGTCTAGGTTGGTCATAACTTTCCTACCACGAAGTAAGTGTCTTTTAATTTCATGGCTGCAGTCACCATCTGCAGTGATTTTGGAGCCCAGAAAAATAAAGTCAGCCACTGTTTCCACTGTTTCCCCATCTGTTTGCCATGAAGTGATGGGACCAGATACCATGATCTTAGTTTTCTGAATGTTGAGCATTAAACCAACTTTTTGACTCCTCTTTCACTTTCATCAAGAGGCTCTTAATTCTTCTTCATTTTCTGCCATAAGGGTGGTGTCATCTGCATATCTGAGGTTATTGATATTTCTCCCTGCTGTTTTGATTCTAGCTTGCGCTTCATCCAGCCCAGCATTTCTCATAATGTTCTCTGCATATAAGTTAAATAAGCAGGGTGACAATATACAGCCTTGATGTACTCCTTTTCCTATTTGGAACTAGTCTGTTCCATGTCTGGTTCTAACTGTAGCTTCTTGACCTGCATACAGATTTTTCAAGAGGTAGGCCAGGTGGTCTGGTATTTCCATCTCTTTCAGAATTTTCCACAGTTTATTGTGATCCACGTAGTCAAAGGCTTTGGCATAGTCAATAAAGAAGAAATAAATGTTTTTCTGGAAGTCTTTTGCTTTTTTGATGATCCAGCAGATGTTGGCAATTTGATCTCTGGTTCCTCTGCCTTTTCTAAAACCAGCTTGAACATCTGGAAGTTCATGCTTCATGTATCACTGAAGCCTGGCTTGGAGAATTTTGAGCATTACTAGTGTGTGAGATGCAGAGAAGGCGATGGCACCCTACTCCAGTACTCTTGCCTGGAAAATCCCATGGATGGAGCAGCCTGGTAGGCTGCAGTCCATGGGGTCGCTAAGAGTCGGACACGACTGAGCGACTTCACTTTCCCTTTTCACTTTCATGCATTGGAGAAGGAAATGGCAACCCACTCCAGTGTTCTTGCCTGGAGAATCCCAGGGTGCCGTCTATGGGGTGGCACAGAGTCGGACACGACTGAAGCGACTTAGCAGCAGCAGCAGCAGCAGCAGCATTTATTCTTTCTTCCAAAGAAAGATTTAACTCTTTTATTCCCAGACTCACCTCAGCCTTCACTGAACCACTGTGATGA
Source organism: Bos indicus x Bos taurus (assembly GCF_003369695.1). Taxonomy (NCBI): domain Eukaryota; kingdom Metazoa; phylum Chordata; class Mammalia; order Artiodactyla; family Bovidae; genus Bos; species Bos indicus x Bos taurus. The sequence goes on from NC_040083.1 coordinate 101,383,665, forward strand.
CGATAAAGTCTCAACCCTTTCCTCCACGGAAATCACCGTCAGCCACCCACAGTGGATTGCAAACCCAGGGAGAACTCTAGTGTGACGTGTTTATGGATGGGGCTATTTCCCCCAGTCTGAGGTTCGGTCAGCTTCCTTCTTGCAAGTCCTGCTGGTAATCACGTAGGGTAGAACCAAACTCACCATCCTTCTTCCAGCATCTTTACCCTAAACCACTTTTGCGAATTTGAGGTTATGAACTATTGTCATCCTGACCAATCAGGTTTGATGAGAAAGTACCACCTCTGGGAAACAGATCCTATCTCTACTTGAGTTAATTTCCTCTTTGGCTTTGTATCAAAGGTGCTATGTTTCTGACTCCTCCACAGTGTGTGTGTGTGTGTGTGTGTGTGTGTGTAAACAAGTTTAGATACTGTAAAACTCACCGGCAATTTTATCTAGATGGGTAAGCAGCAGCAGAATCCAGTTTTAAACATTTCCATCAGCCCCCCAAAGATCTCTCATACCCATTTACAGTTAATCCCCAGGAAACCACAAATCTACTTTCTGAATCTATGGGTTGACCTTTTCTGGACATTTTGTATCGATTGAATTATTCAGTAAGTGATCTTTTGTTTCTTTCACTTAACATCATGTCTTCTAGGTTCATGCAGGCTGTATCATGTATACATTTTGTCTTTTTATTTTTATTACTGAAAAGTGTTTCAGAGGTGTGGATCTGAGTGGCATTCAGTGAGAAGTTCTAGCCCACGGTTCCCTCCTCCAGGTCTCTTTCCTGGGGAGGAAATCCAACATGTCTCCTCACTGGGCTTCCCCCAGCTCCCAGCTTCTTCAACTCTGGAGAATTCTCCAGTTCAACTTCCTCCAACTCTGTCTCCATGAGAGGGCAAAGCCGAGTCACCTCTCCTTGCCCTTGGGATCCACAGGCTGCTTTAGCTACGTCTTCAACCCAGTGTTTTCGGACAGGTCTCCCTTATTAGGCTGAACGTTCTCTGCAGGGAGAAAGTAAAGGCTCTCAGTTCCTTCTGGGTAGTCTCAGTCTTCCAAGAACAGAGAGGAGCAGAAAGCGAGTGTTTGCTAGATGTGTGTGAGGGAAGCTTGTGGATGAAGCCAGGATGCAGCGGGGCTGGTGGACGCTCCCTCTGCTCGTTCCGTCCTTTTGGCCCCATTGCCTGGAGCTCTCGGTGTGCTCCAGCGCCTGCAGCAGTGAGCGAGGCCAGTGGGGAGCAAGAGAGCAAGAGCTTGGCCCTGTCAGCTCCCCTGAGGCCACGGGCCCAGATGCCCAACAGTCAGTCCCACAGAATGTAAGGAAACAACAAAGATTCCTTCCCATAGGCTCTGGCCTTGAGTGACTTTAGGAAAGTTTTCACTTCTGGAACGTAGGAAAAATACCTACCGCACAAACCGCGAGGATTAAATGAGATCAAGTCTGCAGGGTGTAGGCAGGCCCAGAACCCTCCCCTCATGTTCCTTCCCCTCCGAGTCAGCAGATAAAGCAATTGTGAAGCTGCTTTAGAGTTCTGGAAATAGTGGTGCTCACACAATGCCTAAAAGAACTACCTTCTCTGTGAGAGGATTTAACATGTTTGGAGAAGCAGCTCCAAGGACTCTGAATTCAGTTTTGAAATCTCCGATTGTTGCAAGGCGGGGTGGCCAACTCTAAGATTTGCTTTGTATAATGCAAGTCGCAGAGAGGTATTGCTTGTCTGTTTTGATTTTTGTATTTATTGTCAACATTTAATAATTTAGAAATTTCTTATTACAATCTGGATTGCTATTTTCTGCTGGACAGAAAAAAAAAATCTGGCCACTGGGTTTCATGTTGAATCAGCCTGAAATGCAGGAGACCCCAGTTCTATCCCTGGGTTGGGAGGATCCCCTGGAGAAGGGATAGGCTACCCACTCCAGTATTCTTGGGGTTCCCTGGTGGCTCAGCTGGTAAAGAATCTGCCTGCAATGCAGGAGACCTGAATTAGATCCCTGAGTTGGGAAGATCCCCTGGAGAAGGGGATGACTACCCACTCCAGTATTTTTGCCTGGAGAATTCTGTGGACAGAGGAGCCCAGCAGGCTACAGCCCATGGGCTCGCAAAGAGTCTGACAAGCATGAGTGACTTTCACTTTCACCTCCAGATAGCCTCAGTCCCCATGAATTTTTCCCTTGCTTTGAAGACTGGTGTCAGCTTTTCTTCACACAAAGTCATTTACATTACCTGTCTGGCCTGAGGCACTAGAATCTGTGTCCTTTGGCAGGGTGATGCCCAAAGAGGGCAGTTCCTAGAATGTACAAAGGCTTAGTAAAGAGGAGAGTGCTCAGCGATGCTCAGTGGTCCGCCGGGGGTGAGGAAACTGTCCATCTGCCTTCATTTCATCTTTACTTCTGATGAAGTGTCATTTTCCTTAGGAAGAACTTGAAGGGGAAAGGGTGGCTCACATGGTCTAAACTTTTGGCTGGGATCCAGGAAACTGAGGTTTGGTGAGTTCCTGTCTATGTTTCGAAGCTGTTGTCCTGCCCTGCCCGACTTAATGTAGGACTGGGGATGTCAAGGGCTTAGCTTGCAGCCTGGCACAGATGCAGGAAGCCTTTTACATGGTTGATGGTAAAAACTGGTTTTGTTGTCATGACCAGCTTTAAACGCCCTATATCCTGCCACTCTGACAGCTCCCAGCACCCTTGCCTTCCTCTAGTCCTCACCCACTAACAGCCACCTCCCCTGCAGTCCCCCTCCTGACCTCTCCCTAACTTCCTGACTCACTTGCAGCCTGGAGACCTGACCCAGGCCACCACCCCTTTGGCTCAGACCTGTGGCTTCCCTCAGCCACTGGGACCAACTAGACATCCAAGGCCTCACTGCTTCCAGCTGCTCCAGGTCAACAGTTCCGACTCTAATCCTGCTTCTGGACTAAAAGTAGGCTTGAGAGCAGTGCCCCTAGTGAGTTTGCTCATGAGATCTGGACATCAGAGGCACAACCCTGTCCCCTCGCATCCCCTCATCTCATATACCGCACCCCCTCACCCTCACCCCCATCCTGTGATTGACTCAGAGGAGTCAGGAATTTCAGGAGAGCGGAGGCAAGTGTGTGTCTGACATTCGATGCTGAATCCCAGTGCCTCGGCCACTCCCCGGAACACAATGGGTGCTCAGTAAATACTCACTGAATGGATGAAGGAATCAAGGAATTCAGATCAGGGACCACATTTATGGTAAAAATGAGCAGTTTTTAGTTTTGGCTCCGTACATCAAACTTTCATTTTCTTTTTGTATAGTTGACTTAGTGTTGGGTTAGTTTCTGCTGTACAGCAATGTGACTCAGGTATGCATATAGACATTCTTCTCCATATTCTTTTCCAGTATGACTTATCACGGGATTAGTGAAGATGGTTTCCTGTGCTATACAGTAGGACTTTGCTGTTTATCCATTCTGTGTAGGACAGTTTGCATCTACTAATCCCAAACTCCCAATTCACCCCTCCCCTTCTCCCTCCCCCTTGGCAACCACAAGTCTGATCTCTGTGAGTCTGTATCTGTTCTGTAAATTCACTTGTGTCATATTATAAATTCCACATTTAAGTGAGATCATATGATATTTGTCTTTCTCTTTCTGACTCACCTCTAGGTGCACCCATGTTGCTGCAAAAGGCATTATTTCATTCTTGTTTATAGCTAAGTAGTGTTTTTGCTATTGTTTAGTTTTTGAAGCTGAGCCCAACTCTTTTGCAACCCCATGGACTGTAGCCTGCCAGACTCCTATGTCCATGGGATTTCCCAGGCAAGAATACTGGAGTGGGTTGCCATTTCCTTCTCCAGGGGATCTTCCTGAGCCAGGGATCGAGTCCATGTCTCCTGCATTGGCAGGTGGATTCTTTACCACTGAGCCGCCAGGGAAGCCTGAGAAGTATTCCATTGTACACACACATATCTTCTTTATCCACTCATCTGTCAATGGACATCTAGGTTATTTCCACATCTTGGCTGTTGTAAATAGTGCTGCCATAAACCTAGGGGTGCATGTATCTATTTTAATTAAAGAAAAGCTCTCAGTTTGGTAACTCTCTTAGATGTGTTGGTTTTGTGATCCTATTTCCCTTTCACGTGGAACAATACAATCATCAAAGAGGAGAGGGTCTGTGTGCTGGCCTTCTGGGGATGACGCTGAGAAGACCTCCCCCCGAAGTCAAGCGCCGACCAGGGCATGGGGTGAGTGGTGGTGACATCTGATGGAGCCAGGAGTGGGGAAGGGAGTGCACGCAGCATAAGAAGGACAGGGAGCTTGGGGACCAGCCAGCTATTTAGAGCCCACCAAGGACCCAGCAGGAGCGGGTGCTGCTGGGGTTTCCTCTCGTGGGCACTACTGGTGAAGGAGCAGCTCCACAGACACTAACCCTGACTCCAAACTGGCCTTAGGCAAGGCCTTCTCCCCATTTGTGGGAGATGTGGCTTGTGCCAAGGCTATCACAAGGTGGATGCCTCATAAACACAGCTGGTTATTAGCCCTGAAGGTGTAAAACCAGCAGCGTCACCAACCACAGTCCCTGAACTTCCTCCCTGGCCACGCTGATCGATTTCTCTTCCTGCCTGTTTTCTCTGACAGGTGGGCAGCTAAAGTGACTCAGGTTGACCAAGTTCCAGACTGACTAAGTCGCTTCCCCATCCTCTGAGTAGTCCTAGCCTGGTGAGCCCTTCATCTTTTTCCTCTCCAGCCCATCTGTCCCACGAAGATGAGCCATGAACCCCTTGGGGCAGTGGGAGCTGAGATGAAAGAACCAGGCCCCGAGCACTGGGCACCAGACTCTTACTTCTCCTCTTTCTTCTGGCCATGGGGCTCTCTTTGGGGGCAAAAGTTAATTTTAGACAACCAGGGTCAACTTCTTCAGGCTGATTTTTCACTATGACTTTTCTGGAAATGTGTACTTCCCCATTGCTAGTATTGGTGTTAGTTGCTCAGTCATGTCAGACTCTGTGACCACATGGGCTGCAGCCCATCAGGCTCCTCTGTCCATGGGATTCTCCAGGCCAGAATACTGGAGTAGGTAGCCATTGCCTTCTCCAGGGAATCTTCCCAGCCCAGACCTGGGATTGAAACCAGGTCTTCTGCATTGCAGACAGATTCTTTACTGCCTGGGCCACCAGGGAAGCCAGTAAAACTGGCCTGCCCTGAAATCTGGGATGGAGGTGGAGTCTGAGCAGCTTGAAGCCTCAGGGGTGCTGCTCCTTCTGTATCCCCACCTCACCGTGGGACACAATTCCCCAGCAGCATGATGACACCTTAATTGAGGTGCACCAGAGAAGGCCCTTTGCTGTCACAGGTACAACTGTGCCACCCCAGAACTCTTTTCTCTTCTTTGTTACTCCTGATCTGAAGCAACCAGTGTTTTGCCATACCCACATCCTTGCTGAGGTGATCATCACAGCTACAAGGTATTGAGCATCATTTTGTTTGACCAGGCATTCGATCAAATGTGTAATCTTCATTATCTCATATGATGCTTGTAATAGTTTCACAAGGCACATAATATTATTTCTTTATCTTTCAAGAGAAAAGACAGGCTTAATTTTAATTTTTATCTTTCGGCCATGCCACACTGCATGTGGGATCTCAGCTCCCTTACCAGGGATGGAACCTGTACCCCCTGTATTGGCAGCAAAGAGTCTTAACCATGGGACTGCAAGAGAAGTCCCAACAGGCTTGGAAAAGTTAGATAACTGGCCCAAAGTCACCGGTCAATACACGGCAGAGCTGGAAATTTCAACCAGGAAATGAGACTCCAAAGCCCTACATTCTTATTACTGTTTCTGTGTCCCTTCAGAACACTGAGGGGGTTGAAGAGGGAGGGGGGAATCTCATTGAGTTCTTTGCAGGGATGAGAAACCAATATCTGTGTGGAACCCGAGGCAGCCATCTGGTCTCCCCAGTTCCCAGCGGGTGGGAAACGTGTTCATCTCAACCAGAGTCTGGCATCTGACACTTACAATACCAGGGCATTTGCTTGTGCCCTCAGAGTTACCCCGGCCTTTGGAGAAAACTCGCTGAGTTACAGACTCGAGAGCAAGCCCTCATTATCCGTCAGCCTCCGGCCCTGTGGTTGGCCTCTGTTTGTCACTACCTGAGCCACCAGTTTCCCTGAGACGAACACCGTCTGGCGGAGCTCCACCCTGCCACGTATGGGCCTGTAGGAAGACCGACATAACTGTGCCAAATCGTGTTAAGTACTACTGGGATGGGGAATTCCCTGGCAGTCCAGTGGTCAGGACGCGGAGCTGCCACTTCAGGACACCTGGGTTCATTTCTTGGTTGGGGAACTAAGACCCCACAAGCTTCATTGTGTGGCAAATAAAAAATAAAACAGACAAACTGGGCTGTATGCATCCTCTCAGACTACACATACCAATTTGCAAAAGCTTTTTTCTTGAGGCAGAGTAGGAGTGGAAAATACAGTGTTTTTTTTTCATTTTAATTTTTGTTATGAAGTATAGTTGATTTACAGTGCTGTCTTAGTTTCAGGTATACAAGAAAGTGATTCAGTTATACATACATATATATCTATTTTTAAAGGTTCTTTTCCCTTAAGGGTTATTATAAAATGTTAAGCATAGTTCCCTGTGCTATGCACTAAACCGCTGGTGTTTCTTTTGTATATAGCAGTGTGTATCTGTTAATCCCATACTCCTAATTTATCCCTCCCCTCCTTCACTTTTCACTTTCCGTAACCATAAGCTTGTTCTCTACATCTGGGAGTCTGTATCTGTTTTGTATATAAGTTTATTTGTGTTATAAAATACAGTGTACTTTCAAACTCAGTTATTTTTCATCTTCTTTTCATACTCTGAGGCCTAAACTCTTATTTTCATCCCATCAAACCCTTACCCTCCACTTTTTACATTCTCTAGCTTTTTTTTTTTTTAATAGAAAAACTGCAGGGACTTCCTTGGCAGTCCAGTGGCTAGGGCTCTGTGCTTCCACTACAGGGGGCACGAGTTTGATCCCTGGTCAGGGAACTGAGAGGCTGCAAGCCACTTGGTCATGGCCCTTGGTGCAGCCAAAACAAACAAAAGCTGCCAACATGCAAACTACCCTTTGTGTGTATGCCTACGGGTGTGCATATGCAGAGGCACACACAAAAGCAGGTTTATATTTTTCTGGTTACAAATAAGGTATGCTCACTGTGCTTCGGGATGCCTTATGAAGACAGAACTGACAGGCCTAGCTTGATGGCCTGGAGGTGGAGGATAAGGAGAATGGCAGAATCAGAAGTGACGCAGAGACTTTTGACCTGAGCATGTAGACGAAGAGCAAACTGCTGGAAGGAAGTTTCCAACAGGCAGCTCAGGATTCCACTACCTGAAAAGCGGGTAGAGTATCCAAGAAAAAACAAAGAGGAAACTCTTAGATGGAAGAGAGCGGTCAGGAGGCCCAGGCGGGCTGGGGGACCCTGGACCCTCCAAGCCTGCATCATCTCTGCTGCTGTGGATCATCAGTGGTCAGGAGCAGCTTGCGTGGTGACAGCAGACTCTGGGGCCCCCAGGAGGCAGGGGCCCAGGAAGGAGCTGCACACCCCCGCACCCTGTGCCTTGAGCAACAGTTGAGAAAATGTAGGGGAAAACTGGCCCCTGGTGTGGCTGTTTCACTAAACAGAGAAGAAACCACAAAGAGCAGAGTTCCCCAGTTAGCCCTGCTCTTGGTCCAGCTCTTTGCACGTCAAGTAACAAGTGGTAAAGGTTTCCACATACTAAGGAAACAGCCCCAATATAGGAATAGTGTTAATGACAAAAATGCCAAACAGATGAGGTGGTGGGGCAGCTATTCGGGAGGGCAGTGGGAACCTTCTAGAAGGGCCTTGCAAATCAGACCACAAAATGCCCCCTTCTGATCACGGGCAGTTTTTGGAAATCAGTGTAGCCAATGGCAGCGCTTGACACTCAGATGTGAGAAATGTCACTTTTCTCTGTTTCTATAAATAAAATCAGTGTGCTCAGGGACCCACTGCTTGGTGAGTGAAGTGTTCCATCTCAGTCCCAGTTGGGGTGCTATCTTCCATCTCAGCATCTCCCTACGTCACACTCACACATACCCACGGAGGAGGCTGCCAGATACCTGCGCATTGCAGGGTGCAAGAATGCCAGGGCAGGGACAAGGCAGTCCAGGAAACAGACGTTAATGAAAGCTCACTGGGATGGGAGCCATGGGCTGTGGAAACCGCTAAGCATCTAGAGCAAACGGGTGTGAACCAGATAGATTTCTGCAAAGGGTGCAGCAAATGAAGTGGGAAGGAGAGAAGTAACAGTGGTCCGCAGCCTGTTCAAGCTGCAGAATGGCTCTCCCCTAGAGAGAGACAGCTGAGGCAAGCCCCCTAAGCAGCAGGTACTCAGCATGGGTTGCGCACAGGGGGAGGAGGAGGAAGCCGAGGAGGGAGCCCCAGTGGCCTTAGGAGCTCGTCACCTACCCAGGGCTTGGATGAAGGCCTCTTATAATTGCTCCTTCCAGAACGTTCCCCCTGAACCTGATTGCTCCGTTCCTGCCTTCAGGCCCCAGCTTCGTATCTCATTTCAGTACACCACCCTGACCCTTTGGATGTTAAGGCTCTTCTTTGGTCTCCACCTGCCTTCATGCAGGTTTCAAGCATTAGTTCTCTCTTTCCTCACACTGAACCCACAGGGCCTTCCTGCTGACTCCCCTTCTCTCCTGGCTCCAGATATCAGCCTGAGATAAAGGCATACTACTCTCTCTAACGCCAGGGTTTAACAGTTATCCTTGTTGGCCCCTTCCTATATTCCCTAGGCTCCAGCTCATGCTTGCCATGACAACTCTGAATATCAGGGTCGTTCTGTGGCCTGCCCTTTTTCTAGGCTTTGGCTGGTTGCTTTTCCAACAACCACAAATTCTTCTTACTCAAATGAGGAGTAGAGCAAGGGCTGCTTCAGTGCTGGGCTCCCCCTAGTCCAGGGATCCTGTGCCCACTATTAAGGGGTAACTGTCATGCTGGGCTAGAAGAAGCATAAGCTGAAATCAAGATTGCAGGGAGAAATATCAATAACCTCAGATATGCAGATGACACCACCCTTATGGCAGAAAGTGAAGAGGAACTAAAAAGTTCCTTGATGAAAGTGAAAGAGGAGAGTGAAAAGGTTGGCTTAAAGCTCAACATTCAGAAAACTAATATCATGGCATCTGGTCCCATCACTTCATGGGAAATAGATGAGGAAACAGTGGAAACAGTGTCAGACTTTATTTTTTTGGGCTCCAAAATCACTGCAGATGGTGACTGCAGCCATGAAATTAACGCTTACTCCTTGGAAGGAAAGTTATGACCAACCTCGATAGCATATTGAAAAGCAGAGACATTACTTTGCCAACAAAGGTCTGTCTAGTCAAGGCTATGGTTTTTCCAGTGGTCATGTATGGATATGAGAGTTGGACTATGAAGAAAGCTGAGCGCCGAAGAATTGATGTTTTTGAACTGTGGTGTTGGAGAAGACTCTTGAGAGTCCCTTGGACTACAAGGAGATTCAACCAGTCCATCCTAAAGGAGATCAGTCCTGGGTGTTCTTTGAAAGGACTGATGCTAAAGCTGAAACTCCAATACTTTGGCCACCTCATGCGAAGAGTTGACTCATTGGAAAAGACCCTGATACTGGGAGGGATTGGGGGCGGGAGGAGAAGGGGACGACAGAGGATGAGATTGCTGGATGGCATCACCGACTCGATGGACATGAATTTGAGTGAACTCCGGGAGATGGTGATGGACAGGGAGGCCTGGCGTGCTGTGATTCATGGGGTCGCAAAGAGTCGGCCGCGACTGAATGACTGAGCGACTGAACTGAACAGAACTGAACTCATCCTGCCCCTAAGGCTAACAGCGCCCTCTAGTGGTAATGATGCAACTGCAGCTGAGGGCGCGGATAGTATAACAACATTTATAGCAACCAAATTTTGGGTTTTTTGGTGTTTGTATTTTATATATTTTACATATGCTAGTAATTTAATATTTACATCAATCCATTGAGAGCAACGTGATTATTATCACTATTTTATAGATAAGGAAATAGGTACGCAGAGAGATTAGGTAGGTTGCCCAAGGTCACAAAGCTAGTTAGGAACAGAGCCAGAATCTGAGTCCAGGAAGTCTGGTTCCAAGGTTGGTGATTTAACCTCTATGCCTGGAATTCCCTGGTGGTCCAGTGGTTAAGACTGCTGTTCCAATGCAGGAGCACAGGTTCCATCTCTGGTCGGGAACTAAGATCCCACATGCCACGAGTCCAAAAAACAAACAAAAAACCTCTGTACCATACAGCCTCCTATAATAAAAGACAGCACACCCACTCCACTAAACCCCTCAAACACAGACATTTCCTTCCCCCTCCTGCGGAAATTCCTTTTTTAGGCTCCCTCTAAGGAGAGAAGCAAGAATAATAGTTCAGCTGCAGCCCAGACATAGGCTAGCACCCAGAAACACCAAGGGACCACCGCACGCTTGGAAGTCTGAAGAGCTGTCCAATCTCCAGCCAAGGGTCCTTGTATTTACAGGAGGGGCAGTTTTAGGCTCTGCGTGTTCCTTTCCCAAGACCTGTCCCGCAGGCTCAGCCCTAAGCGGGATGAACATGAAGGGTCTTATGAGTTGTTCCCACTGAGCCACATATGGGGAAGCACATGATCCCTGTCATTTGAGGATGGAGCCCATGACTGCCTCGTGGGTGTTGTCCTCACTTTTTCACTTTTTCTCCCTGTGTTGCCTGGAACACTGCAAAGCTTCATTCTGCCTAATATTACCATGACAGGAGTTCTGGGAAAACACAGCCAACATTTATGGATTGGAAACCCAAAGAGATAAGAAGTCATATTCAAAGAAGCAGAATCCACAAACTAAAAGAAATTTTTAAAGGAAACCCAATCTTTAACTTGTATCTCTGTTGTTTTATGAGGGATTTAATTTATAATTCCCATCAAGATTATGTGGGGCTGAGTCTTTAAGACTGCCAAGACATGAAACACAAACTCATGCTTACCAAAAGGGATAGTGGAGTAGGGGGAGAGAGACATTAGGAGCTTGGGATTAACATATACATACTACTATATAAAAATACTTAAACAACAAAGACCTACTGTCTAACACAGGGAACTATATTCAATATCTTCTGTCATTGTTCAGTTGCTTAGTCATGTCCAACACTTTGTGACCCCAGGGACTGGAACATGCCAGGCTCCCCTGTCCTTCACCATCTCCCGGAGTTTGCTCAAACCCTTGTCCGTCGAGTCGATGATGCCATCTAACCATCTCATCCTCTGTTGCCCCCTTCTCCTCCTGCCTTTGATCTTTCCCAGTATCAGGATCTTTTCCGTTGAGTTAGCTCTTTGCATCAGGTTGGCCAAAGTATTGAAGCTTCAGCTTCAGCATCAGTCCTTCCAAAGAATATTCAGGATTGATTCCTTTGATTATCTTCTAATAACCTATAATGGAAAAGAATCTGATTTTCCCATTACATATATATATATATATATATATATATATATATAAAGAGAGAGAGAGAGTATATATATATATATATCCAGCAGTGACAAATCCCTTCTCTACATCTATGTGCCTCAGTGGAAGGCAGAGCAGAAGCACTCACCCACACAGCATCTGAAAAAGGCCCTACTCAGAATAGCCTATTGCAGCCCTTCCACCTTCTGGAGTAGAGGCCAGGAACCTTCAGAACCTTCAGGCCATTCTAACCCCAAAATGATTTCTGCCAACTTTTAGGATGTTTGAAAGATGGTCTTTCTTTCTTTTTTGCTTGTTTTTTTGTGGGATCTTCTTAGATCAGGGATCAAACCCGTGTCTCCTGCATTGGCAGGTGGATTCTTTACCACTGAGCCACTGGGACCTGGGAAGCCCCGGAAGATGTCACTTCTAATCAGGTCGCTCAGTTCTCAAGCACGAGAGAGGCAAACTCTAGCTGCCATCACCCTTCCTACCCTCTTCTCATCTGTCTTCTTCCTACTCTGGTCCCGGTCCCCACCTCCTTCCAAGTTAGCCCTCAGTCCTCCTGAGGCTTTTTAGGAAGCCTGGAGGACCTCACGCTCAACAAGAATGGTGCCATCCCAGCCTGAGTTTGGCTAGGCTCCATAGTCCAGGGAGGGAATGACACAAGATCAGGAAGGAAGGAATGTCTGGCTCAAGCCCTCTTCCTCATTGCCACCAACCGTCCCCACCTTGACAGTTGCCACTTGGCAGCTGCCAGTACCAAGTGACCATGAGGAAAAGAAGCCCCTGTTTCACCACTGCACCTCATTTTCAGGTCAGAGTTGAGTCCCACTGGGCCTGAGGACAAAACTTACCATATCTCTTATCTCTATTTTCATCTCTCCTTGTCCATTTCTGTTGGGCAATCTGACCTATAAGATCTATAAGCTTTTATAATCTGACCTAGAAGCTTTGGGGAATGTATGATTATTTCCTTTCTGGCCAAAAGTGAAAGTCACTCAATTGTGTCCAACTCTTTGCGACCCCATGGACTATAGCCTATCAGACTCCTCTGTCCATGGAATTCTCCAGGCCAAAATACTGGAGTGGGTAGCTGTTCCCTTCTCCAGAGGATCTTCCCAACCCAGAGATCAAACTCGGATCTCCCACATTGCAGGTGGATTCTTTATCATTTGAACCACTAGCGAAGCCCATCTGGCCAAAGAAGAGGTGTTATTAATGGTATTAATATTCCACGGGCAAGGAATTCCAAAGAGACAAGACAAATGGAACACATTTTTATCTCTCTTCATAAAAAACCCACAGTAAAAAGAATGTTCTTCAAAAGGTATAAACCAACAAAGAGAATTGTAGAAGAAATAACAGTAGACTCAGGAATTAATGTTGGTTTTTAAATTTTTATAACTTTTTTCAAAGTAATGAATTCATCAATCTATTCAAAAAAAAATTTGAAGAATACTTGATTTACAATGTTGTGTTAGTTTCAGATGCACAGCACAATGATTCAGTTTACAGTCTCTTTCAGATTCCACTTCACACTTTAGCAGCTGTTTTTTTTTTTTTCAATTTTTTAGAAAGTTGAAGTATAGTTCATGTACAGTGTTGTGTTAATTTCAGGTGTACAGCAAATGGAGTCAGTTATGTTGTTGGAAGAGGGTGTTTGCGTGAACCGTGAACTTCCAGATGTTCAAGCTGGTTTTAGAAAAGGCAGAGGAACCAGAGATCAAACTGCCAACATCCACTGGATCATCGAAAAAGCAAGAGAGTTTCAGAAAAACGTCTATTTCTGCTTTATTGACTATGCCAAAGCCTTTGACTGTGTGGACCACAATAAACTGTGGAAAATTCTTCAAGAGATGGGAATACCAGACCACCTGACCTGCCTCTTGAGAAACCTATATGCAGGTCAGGAAGCAACAGTTGGAACTGGACATGGAACAACAGACTGGTTCCAAATAGGAAAAGGAGTACGTCAAGGCTGTATATTGTCACCCTGCTTATTTAACTTATATGCAGAGTACATCATGAGAAATGTTGGGCTGGAAGAAACACAAGCTGGAATCAAGATTGCCGGGAGAAATATCAATAATCTCAGATATGCAGATGACACCACCCTTATGGCAGAAAGTGAAGAGGAACTAAAAAGCCTCTTGAGGAGAGTGAAAAGAGGAGAGTGAAAAAGTTGGCTTAAAGCTCAACATTCAGAAAATGAAGATCATGGCATCTGGTCCCATCACTTCATGGGAAGTAGATGGGGAAACAGTGGAAACAGTGTCAGACTTTATTTTGGGGGGTTCCAGAATCACTGCAGATGGTGACTGCAGCCATGAAATTAAAAGACACTTAGTCCTTGGAAGAAAAGTTATGACCGACCTAGATAGCATATTGAAAAGCAGAGATATTACTTTGCCAACAAAGGTCCGTCTAGTCAAGGCTATGGTTTTTCCAGTGGTCATGTATGGATGTGAGAGTTGGACTCTGAAGAAAGCTGAGCACCGAAGAATTCATGCTTTTGAACTGTAGTGTTGGAGAAAACTCTTGAGAGTTCCTTGGACTGCAAGGAGATCCAACCAGTCCATTCCAAAGGAGATAAAAAAAATAATAATAATAAAGGAGATCAGCCCTGGGTGTTCTTTGGAAGGAATGATGCTAAAGCTGAAACTCCAGTACTTTGGCCACCTCATGTGAAGAGTTGACTCATTGGGAAAGATTCTGATGCTGGGAGGGATTGGGGGCAGGAGGAGAAGGGGATGACAGAGGATGAGATGGCTGGATGGCATCACCGACTCGATGGACGTGAGTTTGAGTGAACTCCGGGAGATGGTGATGGACAGGGAGGCCTGGCGTGCTGCGATTCATGGGGTCACAAAGAGTCGGACATGACTGAGCAACTGAACTTAACTGAACTGATGCATACATATATATCTTTTTTTTTTCAGATTCTTCTCCCTTATAGGTTACAAAATATTGAGTATAGTTCCCTGTGATATACAGTACTGTACTTTTTTTTTTTTTTTAATGGAAAGCAGATAGAAAAGAAAGGAGATAAGAGAAAGCTGAGGAGGCTGCAGGGAGAAGCCAGGAAGAAGCAAAATGATTCCCACCCAAGGAAGGCTTAGGGCCAGAGACACTAGGAGCTTTTGCAGCAATGCAAGAAGCCAGAGGACAGGTGAACAACAGCAGACAAAACTGTCCCAAGTATCACGTTTTTAAAGGGAAAAAAGTTTGTCTCCCTCATCTTAAGAGAGAGAAAAAAAGCACTGTTAAAGCAACCTCTGTCATTGACAGAGATGTAACCCCATTTTCCTTCCCTTGTATAGTCAAACTGGTCTTAAAGAGCATCTGCATCCCCTGTGTTTGTATCCTCACCTCTCTCCCACTCCCGAAGAAACTGCAGTCTACTCTTCTCCCCCATCACTTCCCTAAGCTCCTCTTGCTAATCCATTGGGCAATTTGGGTTCATGAAAGAGGCTTTTTTCAGCCTATGGCATTATTCGCCTTTCTTTCTTTCTTTTCTTTTTTTTATTTTATTTTATTTTTAAACTTTACAATATTGTATTGGTTTTGCCAAATATCGAAATGAATCTGCCACAGGTATACATGTGTTCCCCATCCTGAACCCTCCCCCCTCCTCCCTCCCCATACCATCCCTCTGGGTCGTCCCAGTGCACCAGCCCCAAGCACCCAGTACCGTGCATCGAACCTGGACTGGCAACTCATTTCATACATGATATTATACATGTTTCAATGCCATTCTCCCAAATCTTCCCACCCTCTCCCTCTCCCACAGAGTCCATAAGACTGTTGATTTCTGAATCTCCACTCGAATGGCTTCTACTTCACGACCTTCTTAACAAGCTTTTTCATTTTCCTCTCTGTGAAGTGTTGATTTCTTAGAGATTCTGTGTTGTTCTAGTCTCACTCCACTCACTGTACCAACAATATATTCACCTACGAGAACTCTACAAGGGTTTCTCACTGGTGAATTGAACTCAACTGACTTCATCATCTTTCCAACCATCTTCCATCTCCAAGAAAGGCATCACCACAAATCCTACAAACCTAGCATTCCTATTATTATTTTCCCTGTCATTCACTGTTCTGGTTTTCCATTGGTGCATAACAAATACTCTCAATATACAGGGGCTAAAAGCAGCAATTTATTTGACTCATGATTTGGGGGATCCGGAATGCATGAAAGGCTTGGCTAGCTGGCTCATCTCTGAGTTATGTGCTTCAGCTGGGACATCTGGTGTGGGGGACCAACTTTCAAGACGTCTTCCTCACTCACAGTGTGGGACACCTCAGTATTTCTCCATCTCTTTCTTTTCACATGCCATCTCATCTTCCAGGACCTCTCCAAGGCCTTGGGCTTCTCAAGGCTTGTTCTTTGGGTAGTCACACTTCTTAGCTGGGGGTTCTAAGAGACAAGAAGTGGAAGATACCAGGCTGGTTGAATGCTACACCTGGAAATGACACAGTGTTACTTCTTCCATTTTCTGTTGGTTAGAGAGAGTAGTCTCAGGACTCACCCAGAGTTAAGAATGTGGAGACAGGCTCTATCTCTAGATCCGGATGGGAAATATTATTGAATCCATCTTTGGAAATATACCCTGCCATGTTCACCCACACAATCAATCCCCAAGTCTTATCCATTCTACCTTCCAAATACTTCTCAAATGTATTTACCTCTCTCTCTCCATTGCATCACCTTCTGCAGGCCACCATTTTTTCTCTCCTGAAAGCAGCTTGTCTTAGCTTCTTAACTGGCTTCTATGATACTTCTTTGGAAGGAATGATGCTAAAGCTGAAACTCCAGTACTTTGGCCACCTCATGTGAAGAGTTGACTCATTGGAAAAGACTCTGATGCTGGGAGGGATTGGGGGCAGGAGGAGAAGGGGATGACCGAGGATGAGATGGCTGGATGGCATCACTGACTCAATGGACGTGAGTCTGAGTGAACTCCGGGAGTTGGTGATGGACAGGGAGGCCTGGCATGCTGCGATTCATGGGGTCATAAAGAGTCGGACACGACTGAGCGACTGAACTGAACTGAACTGATGATACTTCAAGAGTGCGTTCATTCTTGGTGTGACTAATGGAGTGATCCTTTTATATGGCAAACTTAATTACACTTCTCCCTATACTTAAAACTTTTACAAAGCTCCTACTGCATTTAAGAAGAATCTAACACTGGTCATACGTTCTTTCATGCCTCTAACCCTAATTATATTTCCACCTCAACTCAGAGGATATAATGTATTAGTCTATAGCCCTATATATTTGAAGCATCTTAAACTAGATTTTTAACCTTACATAAAATTACTTTCATACTTATGTTAATGTTTCATTTGTGCCTTTGGGGTAATTTAATATTTATTATGAATCTCTGATGCATATAAAATAGCTATTACTCCAAAGATACTTACAGGTGAAGGTAGTATTTCCAAAAGTATATGACTGTGATACCTTTTTATCCTCCAGCTTTCAATCTTTTTTGGAGGTAACAAGTGATTGTGTTGTTCATAGAGACTTTTCAAAGTTAATTAATTACTTTATGGCTGTACTGGCTCTTTGTTGCTGTGCATGGCCTTCTCTCTAGTTGTGGAAAGTGGGAGCTACTCTTTGTTTTAGTATATGGGCTTCTCATTGTGGTGGCCTCTCTTGTTTCAGAGCGTGGGCTCCAGGCATGTGGGCTCCAGCACTTGGGCTCAGTAGTTGTGGCACATGGATTTAGTCGCTCCACAGCATGTGGACGCTTCCAGAACAAGGGATGGAACCTGTGTCCCTGGCAGGCGGATTCTTAACCACTGGACCACTGGGGAAGTCTCCATAGACATTTTTAAATTTCACCACCCCCAACACTCTTTGACTATGTTCATGGCTTCTGATGTTATAATAGTAGCTATTTTTGAATGACTTGTTTTATACAAATAAAATTTATTTATCAGACATTAAATAGAAATAAATAACAGACCTTTAAAATTAATATGAAAGTCTTTATCTTTTAATAGGACAACTTTACTCATTTACATTTATTTTCCTGGCTGAAAAACTTGGTTTCTTATCTCAAATTTTATGTTTTGCATTTTTTCCTTGTGCTCCTTTGTTTTCTATTAATTATCTTTGGGCATTTAGCTTAAAGTTTTATGATACACCTTTGATAGTGTCCTAGAAAATAAATCAATGTTTCTAGTTGTACTAATATTTATATTTATTTTTTTGCATGATGAAAAAAATTTTTTAAATTTTGACTAGGCCACATTTTTTTGCCTCACTGTCCAGTTTTGCTTACTGAGAACCTATCACATATAGGACACAATAATACAATAGTAAAGAAATAAAAATCTCTTCTCTCACAGATCTTATAATTTTGCAAAGAAGATTATAATATAAAAAAATAAAATAAGCATGTACATGTTCTACACTCAGGTTATTGTCATACTTGTTTAACCATATAATCAATTTCAAGAGTAATATCTGGCTTATGCAGTCAATTTGGAACTACATGTATCCTTTTTATATATATAAGTGATTTTCAGTGCTCCTATGATGTTCCCACTATTGAGTCCTTCTTTATTTCTCTCCTTGGCTATAATACATCTTTTAAGAGCTAAGTAAAGTCTCCAAGAGCCAGCTAGCAAGGCAAAAGGACCTCAGAACCTCATAAAATTGATTCAGTCATGATTTTTCAGCAGCAGGGCACCATGATACATGCAGCAAGCCTGTGGATTTTAAAAGATGAAACTTCCTTGCAGCGTTCTAGAAAGCACTGCTCAGTTTTCAAAGAGGCATGTTTCTAAAACCTTAGGAGCTTGAATTGCTTTTAGGAACAATTCTTCTTTTTCCATTGCTTATAAGAACAACAATTCAGGGTTCACTGCACCCATAAAGAGATCTTAGAGCTGGCCACGCAAAAGTTGAGGCAAGCTTTGTAGTAGCATGGAGAAGGTTGGCTCGGGAAACCAGAGAGGAACTGAAATGATTGCTTCTGATCTCACAGAAACTAGATTGAGATAGCATCTGTTTCCTCTCGTGGACCAGACGTCTGGGGACTGACGCAGGACTGTGGATTAGGGAATGAACTTGATACTTGCATAATGACTGCCTTGCGAACAGCTATTCATTCTGGGCAAATGTAAGCAGGAAGCTAACTCCCAAACTGTGGAACCCAGGGACTGGGGAAAAGAAAAATCAATCTGAGAGGCAAGAAGTGTGTCAAGAGGTTCATGTCAGAAAGCCAGCCCAAGTTCTATGCCAGCGCTGGACACCCTCGCCTGTATGTCAAAGACAGCTGTTAGCTTTCTGGTGATGCGTGCATATTGGTGGCTTGTCTGACTTCAGAAATATTTGGCTTGCTTGCCCATGTGACTCAGATTCTGGAAAGTGATGGAAGAAAGAAAAAGCTAGTGTGAGACAGGGAAAATCAACCAATATTCAGGTCTCTTCTCTTGACTCTTGAAAAGTCTGGAGAAGTTATCACTTACCACCAAACTCTTAAGTTCTCAAATAGGAATTCATCCTGGAAAAAAGGAGTGAGGTATTTGGAACAGAGGCTTATACCCCATACTCTTGGGGAAGTGGGTGGAACCACCCAGAAAAGAAGTAAATTTTCTGAAAGGAGATGTGTGAACTAATGATTTTATGATATAACAAAGGATTTTTCCTGCCAGTATTTCACACCTCTCTCCTTCTCTTTCATTTTTCCCCATGAAACATAAACTATGTATTCACAAGGGATTTTCATTCAAAAGTACTTCCTTTGGATCTATACCTTTCTATCTACATCTATATCTAGTCTCATATATATTTATATGATGTGAGAGTTGGACCATTAAGAAGGTGGAGCATCGAAGAATTGATGCTTTTGAATTGTGATGCTGGAGAAGACTCCTGAGAGTCCCTTGCACTGAGAGCAGATCAAGCCAGTCAATCCTAAAGGAAATCAACCCTGAATATTCATTGGAAGGACTGATGTTGAAGCTAAAACTCCAATACTTTGGCCACCTGATGCGAAGAGCTGACTCATTGGAAAAGACCCCGATTCTGGGAAAGATTGAGGGCAAGAGAGAAGAAGGCGGCAGAAGATGAGATGATTGGATGGCATCACCAACTCAATGGACGTGACTTTGAGCAAACTGGGAGATAGTGAAGGACAGGGAAGACTGGCATGCTGCAGTTCATGGGATTGCAAAGAGGTGGACACAACTTAGTGACTAAACAACAAAAAACAACAGTATATTTCTAACCTGTTAAAAATATAATTATAGGTTATAGGTTATAAAGTTAAAATTTTCATTCAATGCATTCTATTAATTATTCATACATTTGTCCCATTTCTTAGTAATTAAAGAAGTCATCATTTTTGCATCATATATAATAAAGAAGTAATTTTAAAATACTTTATTTTAGATCAACACCTCATTGATATACTGTCAGTTCACTTTAAGGTACTGAGATAATTTTCATATTATATAAAGGCAAAACTCTACTTTTTAAAATCTAACAAATGGCAGAATCTAATTTTCTTAACTGTGTGGAAAAAAAATCCTAATTTTAAGCAAATAAGTTAAATGACACGTTATGTTGAGTTTGGTTTGGGGATCAAGCATGTTCTACAATGAAGTACTAAGGCGAGAGTGTGTATGCCATCAAAAACAGACAAAACCATTTTCAAAATTGTTTGGAGTTTAAAAATTTTTGCACATTAAAAATCTCTTGGTGGGGGCGGGGGAGCTCCCTTGGTGGTTCAGTGGTTGGGAATCTGCCTCCCAGTACAGGGGACCCAGGTTCCATCCCTGGTTAGGTAACCAAGATTTCACATGCCAGTGGGGCCGCTAGTCAAAGCCAGAGTGCCATGATACAGACCCAGGGCAATCAAACATTTTTAAAAAAATCTATTGGTTTACTGTTTTAATTTTGTGTTTTATATCTGGATAACAAAATTAGAAAGTTCCAAGCAGCTAACTGAAGACTTTCTCTGAATATAAAGCCATCTAAGTGTAGATACTCTTTCTTCCCAATAAATAGAAAAGGTAAATGAGATAGGAATGTCACTATTTTTTTTACATCTTAATTTTTCAAGTATAGGAACTCTTCGTTACGCTGTATGAGAATTTGGATTGGGTGAATGCAACAGGACAGAATGAAGATCAGTCTGAGGCAAATTTGCAGAATTGTTATTTTATATCCTTTATTAGTTTGTGGCATATGTTTCAATGTCAGGGTTTCTTATGCTTGGCCTTTAATCAGCAATCAACTGAGAGGATAAATGAAACAATACAGGTGATAAATAAGAAAAAAAACAGCTGTTTATCCAAGTAATAAATCCTCTAGACAATTCACTCAACAGAGCATTCATCTGCTTTCCACTAAATATTGTGCATGATCACTCCATGTGCTTCTAAAAGCTCTCAAATAGTCCATATGACAGGAAAGAATACTGATTTAAAAAAATAGAAATCGAACCAGATACCATTAGCCACAGGGAAGAATATTGATTAAAGAAATAGAAACTGAACCAGATGCCGTTAGCCACCTTTCATGATATGAATTCCTGAAATACATGACTTGGGAGATGCTGAAGTATTGATGTTCAAGACAGCAAGCCATCAGAACACAATTAAAAATTTCCAGATTTGGAACCTTAAAACTCATCTTTTTTTTCCCTCACACACATGGAAATGTTTCTGCAAATCATTATGTGTTATCATTAGGGGGTAAGTGCCCATAAAATTCCTGGAGAGGTACAAACTTTCAAAATGCATGTATAAAACATAATTATTTGAGAAGGGCAAGCCTCCTCTCCCAGAGAAAGTAGCCTTTTGAATAATTATAATTATTTTAATCCATCTGCTGTTATCTAACAGATGTTTAATCCATCTTTTGTTACACTGAGTTATTGAGCATATTCTAAAAAGGTTTTTTTTCTTTTAGTACAGATTTATTTACTTATTTATTTGGCTCAGTTGCAGCAAGTAGGATCTTCGCTCTTTCGTCATGGCACGTGGACTCCTGACTGTGGCACATGGGATCTACTTCCCTGACCAGGGATCGAACCCAGGGCCCCTGCACTGGGAACTCAGAGTCTTACCACTGGGTCACCAGGGAAGTCCTTCTTCATCTGCCCAAGCCTGCTGCTGCTGCTGCTGCGTTGCTTCAGTCGTGTCCGACTCTGTGCGACCGCATAGACGGCAGCCCAGCAGGCTCCCGCGTCCCCGGGATTCTCCAGGCAAGAATACTGGAGCGGGTTACAGAATATATTAAAAAAGGTGATAGAAGGAGGGCCAGCCCTGGACCATCCCCCAGAAACAAACCTTCGGTAGCTGATAGGCAAAGCCAAGCGCAGAGAAGGGGATGTGAGTTTTGTCCCTGGGAGAAGGGGCACTGACAGTGTGTTTCTGTGCCAGAGATACTTGTTCTTCCAACCTGGAAGGAAATCCATCCAACTTGTCTGTGTAGGGCTCCAAACAGAAGACTTCAGAAATAAATTTTGGCCTGACACTTTTGTTTGTCCATTTTTCTATTTTCCTGTAAAAAACCACAGTTTTGACAATCTTCCTCCCTCTGCTGTGCTGTATTTGTTTTTCCAACTTCAATCAGAACTTACTTCAGCAGCAATGACGGTGAGTGAAGGAACTTGCCAATGTGCCCAAGGAAATCAGCCCCCAAGCAGAATCCGGCTGCTAACTCAGAATTCTTCTTTCCTACAACACTGTGCTGCCTGCCTCAATTTTCCTAAGATACACATGGCAGGGCTGGTTCCATTGACAGCCCTGGTATAGGGTTGAGCTGTGTGGTTCTCAGAACTGCAACCTTTCTGTCTACTAGCTCCTACAATCAAGTCAACCACAAAACTCACTTTTGCAGACTTAGTTGGAAAGCACAATTCATTCCTTTCAGGAGTTTAAAACAAAAAAGAAGAAGAAGGAAGAAAGAGAGGAAGAAGGAAAGGGAGAGAAGGAGGGAGGGAGAGAGTGAGGAAGGAAGAAGGAAGGAAGGAAGAGGAGAGACACTTTGGACCATGTTTGATGTTATTTTGCATTGTGTTTTTAAATGGCCCAAATTAGCCAGGGAACCATTTGTTTCCCCTCTTCAGTCCAGAATGTGGGGAGGACTGGAGAAGCTCTTTTACTGAAGAAATGAGATTGCAGTGCTCCTGAGTGTCCAGAAAGCCCAGAACAATGTTGCCATAGACTTAGGATAAGTCCCCTCCCCCCAGCTCACTGTTCACCCTTCCCGCCATGTGGACACAACTCAGAGGGACATGTTTACTGCTGAGTCGGGCACATATCTTCTGTTTCAATTTCATAAGAATAACAGGAATTGTTGTTTAGTCATTAGGTCCGGAGAAGGCAATGGCACCCCACTCCAGTACTCTTGCCTGGAAACCCATGGACGGAGGAGCCTGGTGGGCTGCAGTCCATGGGGTCGCTGAGGGTCGGACACGACTGAGCGACTTCACTTTCACTTTTCACTTTCATGCATTGGAGAAGGAAATGGCAACCCACTCCAGTGTTCTTGCCTGGAGAATCCCAGGGACGGGGGAGCTTGGTGGGCTGCCGTCTATGGGGTCGCACAGAGTCGGACACGACTGAGCGACTTAGCAGTAGCAGCAGCAGCAGCAGCAGCAGCAGCAGCATCAGCAGCAGTCATTAGGTTGTGTTGGGCTCTTGTGACCCCATGGACCAAATGGGAATCATTAAAACACTATCTAAAGGAACTGGGGCTCTCATAGTCCGCTGATGGGAATGTGAAGAGGTATAGGATGTTTTTTTAAAAAACCAAGCCTATTAGGCTAGGTGAAAGAAGACAGACACGTAAAGCCACATATTGTATGATTACGTATTTATGAAATTTCTGATGCCTATGGCTGATTCAAGTTGAGGTTTGACAGAAAGCAAAATTCTGTAAAGCAATTATCCTTCAATTAAAAATAAATAAATTTTTAAAAATTTCTGAAATAAATCCATATATACAGAAACTAGATTAGCAGTTCTCAGGGCATGGGATGAGAGAGGAATTGGGACTGATGGCTAATAGGTTGGGGGTCTCTATGGGGGGCAATGATGGAAATATTCTGCAATTAGACAGTGTGATGGTCACAAAACATAGTGAATATTTAAAAGCCATGGAACTGTACACTTTAAAGTAGTGAATTTTGTGTTATAGGAATTATCTCAAAACAAATTAAAATTAAAAGCACTGAGTCACACATTCCAAAAAGTCTAAATTAAAGCAACAACTCTGTATGGATATATTCAATGACAGAAAGGATACTTTTCTTCACTTGGGGACAAAGGGAGCATGGAGGGAAAGAGAAAGGCCAATCATATCTGGAGAAAATGATTTATTGTTCTACTTGTATTTTTGCAAACAATAAATAAAGTTAAACAGAAACTTATCACAAATCTTATCATGAATTTCACTCCTGAGAACCTACCCAAGGAAAATGAGAACATGTCCACACAGAAATCACACTCATAGCAGCTTTATTCATAATAGCCAAAAAGTAGTCCACCAACTGGTGAGTGGAAGACAAAATGTGGTATATCCATGTCATGGAATACTAGTCAGTGACAAAGGAATGAAGTGATGATATACAAAATACTTCAAAAGCATTATGCTAAGTGAAAAAGAGCCAGACACAGAAGACTGCCTAGTGTATGATTTCACTTGAGCGAATTTCATGGAAAAGGGAAATTTATTGACAGAAAACATTGCTGGTTGCTTGATGAGAAAGTTCTAAAACTGGATTGTGGTCACGGCTGCACAGCTCTACAAATTTACTAAAAACTATTGAAGAGTATATTTATAATTAGTGAAAGGTGGGTGGAGAGGGAAGAAGGGAGGGAGGGAGGAAGGCAGAAAAGGAGAAAGGAAGGAAGAACAGGAGGAATGGAAGAGGAGGTGGGAAGAAGGGAAGGGAGAGAGAAGGAGGCAGAAAAGAATGAAAACACAGTGTTTTTAAACCAAAAAGCATAAAACAATGTGACAGACACTTAACAAAAGTTTCAGATTAAGACACAGCTAATACAAAATACTTAGAAAGGTGTAAAATGTAGGCAAAGATACATCAAACAAACACAAAAAGGTCTGGCAAGTAACATACACCATGGAGAGAACAGTCAATAATATTGTCATATCTTCGTATGGTGACAGATGGTAACCAGACTTACTGTGATGATCATTTTGTAATGTATAAAAACACTGAAGCATGATGTTGTACACCTAAAACTAATATCACAAGTCAATTTTACTTCAATTCAAAAAAAAGTCCTGGCAATACTCATAGCAGAAAAGTGGAATTAAGTTTGAAAAAGGCTTAAGTCTTCAACAAGGCGAAGAATCATTTTATATGAATAAGAGGTTAAAAGACAAATGAAGAAATATTAAAGCTTGTCATGTAATTTTCTAAATATGCCATTGTAGCAATATGTTTGTGACTTCCTATTGTTCTATCACCAAATGAACAATAAATAAAGTTATTAAATGTTGACTAATACATATAGTAAGTTTGAATTAATAGACATATTAGTTACACATAAAATTGTTTCTTTTAAATGTCAAAGAAACAGTTGCACAGAGAAAGAGCCCTGTAAGGAAATCTCATTAATTTCTGAAACCAGCATTTTTTGGACTATATCCTCTAATCACAAGTAGACATGAAAAACAAAACGATGAAACAAAGACAAGCTCTGTACTATATACAGGAAGGGAACTTTTAGCTGCTTCTCCCCATGCCACAAGCTCTCTGCCCACTCGCTTCCTGCCTTACACTTTCCCCCAAGCCAGGTGGCTTTACAGCGTCTCTGCCCACTTCCCCATCCTCTTCCAGTTCTGTATGCCTAGGGACTCCTGATGCCCAGGTGGCAATAGTCAGGGCACCTCTCAGAGCCCAGCCAGCTCATGATGCAGGAGACCTGAATATTTGATCCCAAGATTTGGAGCTGAATCTGTGTTAGGCTTGACACCATTCTAGCTTCTCCAGAGCTTCTCTCTGAACATTATATGAACTGGCTCAGCTACTAATAAAGTGGTGCTTTGATTCCCATTGGATTAGTTTTGGGGGTGTCATACCTCATGGCTTGTAGGATCTTAATTCCCCGACCAGGGATTGAACCTGGGGTGGGCAGTGAAGCCTGGAGTCCTAACCACTGGACCACCAGGGAATTCCCTAGTGTTTCTTATATGTAGCTCTGAACAAACCTCTAAAGGGAAGCATAGAGTGGCTGGTGAGGATGATTTATGCATTTTTGCAATTTCAGATGTAGATCATATTGGCAATTATCATTAACCCTCCATCTTGATTTTTAACATCCACCATTTAGAAACTAGAAAAGACTTCTGCACTCCCCAATATCAGCTTACTATTGCAAGCTATTTATAAAATAGAACTTGTTTAATAAATGGGATGCTTCCATTTAATAATGCTTTTATTACCAAATGAAGAATAATGACAACGGGTTAACATTTAAGGACAGGGATTTAAATAAAATCCACTTCAAAGACATCAAGAAGATCAAAATAATAAAGATGAAGGTGGAAACTAATTAGTCAGGAAACGGAACTGGACAGAACAGATAAGCAAATCCAAGAGTTGTTTCTTTGGGAAAAGAAGAAAGAGATGAATCTCTGGTAAATCCAGCTATTAAAAAACACAAGTAAGCAACACAAATAATTACATTTACCAGAGTCCACAAAGGATTTAATTGCTGATATGAAGATTTAGAAATCTTTAATGAACACCGTAAAGTGTTGTGTCCTAGTGAGCATGAAGACCCCATTGAAATATACAGTTCTCTCGTCTACAAAACTGCCTATCAACCACTGCACCCCCTGACCCCAGAACTTTACTCCTCAGTTCAGCAGTCCTGAGGCAGGAGAATTCCCTTAGACCAGGGCCTCTGGTTGACAATTCAGGCTGGGAAAGCTGACCCTTTGTCTATCTAAAAATGCAAGAAGTTTAGTTTCCACTGCAAACCCCGGGGCAGAATGCCAGTTCCTTTCAAGTAGCCTTGACCTTGTCTCTTTTTAAGCTAAACTGCAGCCCCACTTTTAGCCCCATCAGAAAGCCTAACTGAAAAATAAGCTTGGCTTGGAAAACATGGAGACCGGGGGGCATAGTGTTCAGAGTTTGACCTGGGAAATGCTGAACTAAATAAAGACTTTGTTACAGGAGAAAGCAAATTGACCGGGAGGGGCGGTGGGGAGGGGCGCGTAGAATGAGTGGGCAAGGATAATACACATTCCATGGGGGAAAGTTAAACAATCTTGTACCAGGCTAATCAGTTAAGTTTCTGATCTAGTTCCACCTTTTCTACATTTTAGTTGTATCACTTCTGAGGTTATCATTTCTATAAACTGGAGACAATCACCAGTTATCTCACAGAAGAATTGTTAGGAGTAAATAAGGCCACAGATGAGGAAGTATTTACAAAGAGCAAAACTTGATACAATGGTGGTGCAGGAAGAGGGCATTTCTCTGCTCCTTTGGCGATGAGCTAAGACAGCCTGGAATCTGTTCTACAGCAGTCATGACATTCACCTTTCAAATGCAATAGTCTTTCATCTGCAACAGTCTTTCTTGGTCTCTCCAGACTGGCCTGGAGCTGCCAGTGGACTGCTGTGAGGCTGAGTGAATGTTAGTCACTCAGTTGTGTCCAACTCTGTGACCCCCTGGACTCTGCCTACCTGGTTCCTCTGTCCCTGGAATTCTCCAGGCAAGAATACTGGAGTGGGTTGCCATTTCCTCCTCCAGGGGATCTTCACTACGCAGGGATCAAACCCAGGTGTCCTGCATTGCGGGCAGATTTTTTACCATCTGAGCCACCAGGGAAGACCTGTCATTGTTAAAATGTCCAGTTGTCCCAACCAAGGAAGGGAGCATACCTCTAGAGCCCAGTAATCCCACAAGGATGTAAATAAGGGCAACACAATGCCCTGATTCCTCCCCTCGAGCACCCAGATTCCTTGATCACCAAGGCCTTTGGGTAAGAGGGCTTGCAACGCTGGAGAACTGACCTTACCTACGAAACAAGTATTTGAAAACCCCATCAGGACTCAGACTCATGTGGGGAAGCATAGAGCAGCTCAGCAGGGGCTCATTGATTAGTTTGTGTGTTGGTACTTAATGGAAACCCATTTCTCTGTCTCTCCCAGTAAATATTTAATCAAATCCAATCCACTGATCATTAATGGGCTGGATTTTTAAGGACACGTGCAAAGAAGACTTGAGACTGGTGTCATGAGAGCAAAATCAGAGGGTGCACTCAGAGATGGAAATTCCTGAAACAGATCATAGTACGACGTGGCTCACGTTCATGATAAAGGTGTATTTTATATCACTGAAAGGATTCCAGAAGTAATATGGTTAACCATTTGGGGAAAATGATAAACTAGCCAACTATTTGGGGGGAAATAATTGAACCTTACTTTATGTTAAAATGCATTCAGATAAAATACAGAATTAAGTGTAAAAATAATTGGACTTCCCCGGAAGCCCAGTGGTTAAGACTCCATGCTTCCACTGCGGGGGGAACGGGTTCAAACCCTAATTGGGGAATTAAAATCCCACATGCTGCTCAGTGCAGCCAAAAAATAAGAAAAGATAAAAATAAATATAAAAAATCGTAGTAGCTTATATAGGTGAACATTCATATAATCTTGGCATATGCAAAGCCTTTAGAAGCTTAACACAAGAATTAGAAACCAGAAAGGAAAAGCATAATAAAGCTAACAGTTGCATAACAGTAAACAACGCTATAAGCAGCTAAAATAAAAAAAAATAACAAAGCATAAACAAAAGACAAACTGGGAAAATATTTGCAACATAAATATGTTTTTAAACACCAAATGTAGTTCGGTGTGTTGTATATGTGTGTGTGTTATATTACATATAAAGATTTCTTACAAATTAAACCAAAAAATGAAAATTCCAACAGAAAAATGGAAAAAGGGTTCCACCTCCTGGGTTTTTAAGTACAAGCAAGGGAAGACATTCTCTACCTGGAGGGATATATAAGTCTGAAAGCAGAAACTTTTCTTTAAATCTTTTTAAAAACACATTTACTTATTTATTTGGCAGCATTGGGTCTTAGTTGTGGCACACAAGCTTCTCTATAGCTGATTCTCAGCAGCCCCAGGACATGCAGGATCCTATTTCCCTTGCCAGGGATCGAACCTGTGTCCCTTACATTCGAAGACAGATTCTTAATCACTGGACTACCAGGGAAGTCCCTAAAAGCAGAAACTTTTTATGTAGCCTTTTAGATATCTCTGTATATAGAGATCGAACCTGTGTCCCTTACATTCGAAGACAGATTCTTAATCACTGGACTACCAGGGAAGTCCCTAAAAGCAGAAACTTTTTATGTAGCCTTTTAGATATCTCTGTATATAGAGACTATGGCTTTGGGGCCACCTCCATCCACTAGATAGGGAATGCTTTGAACGTGTAAGTGAAACCCAGAGAAAGAAGGAAATTCGGTGGCTGCATTTTACTTTATAGTAGAACAAGCTGTAATATATTATATAAAGGTCCTGATTTTTACAACATTCTCAAAGTTGTAGGGGCAAATTTTCCAAAGATGGCTGCACCAATGTATATGTCAACCCACATGCTCTGATTATAATAGAAATATGCAAATAACAAGGTTCAGTCAAAAGATACTGATTGCATCCCAGTAAGTACTGACCTTTAAGTCATGACCCAAAATTCAGACCTTAACATTTAAAGCCATGTTACACCTTATTCTGCAATAGCATGATGGTAAAAGCCCAGGATGTAAGAGTTAAATTTCCAGGGTTTAACACTTGGTTTACCATTAATTGTATGACCTTGGAAGAGTGACTTAACCTTTCTGTGCTTTCCATTTCTTTATTGGTATAATGGGAATAATAATGGTTCTGATTCAGAGTTGTTGCTAGTGCATGCATGCATATATACTGAGTCCCTTTCAGTTCAGTTCAGTTCAGTTCAGTCACTCAGTCGTGTCCGACTCTCTGCGACCCCATGAATCACAGCACGCCAGGCCTCCCTGTCCATCACCAACTCCCATAGTCCACTCAAACTCACGTCCATCGAGTCAGTGATGGCATCCAGCCATCTCATCCTCTGTCTTCCCCTTTTCCTCCTGCCCCCAATCCCTCCCAGCATCAGAGTCTTTTCCAATGAGTCAACTCTTCACATGAGGTGGCCAAAGTACTGTAGTTTCAGCTTTAGCATCATTCCTTCCAAAGAACACCCAGGGCTGATCTCCTTCAGAATGGACTGGTTGGATCTCCTTGCAGTCCAAGGGACTCTCAAGAGTCTTCTCCAACACCCTTTAGTTGTGTCCAGTTCTTTGCAACCCTGTGGACTGCAGCCCTTCAGGCTCCTCTGTTCATGGGATTCTCCAGGCAAGAATACTAGAGTGGGTTGCCATGGCCTCCTCCAGGGGATCTTCCCAACCCAAGAATCAAACCTGCATCTCTTACATCTCCTGCACTGATAGGTTGGTTCTTGACCACTATTGCCACCAGGGAAGCCCTGCTGGTGCATAAATACACATAAATAAAGAACTTAGACTTGTTCTGAAAACATATCATATGCTTAATATATGGTACCTGATATTATTCTGGGTGTTCTTATTTACCTGACTGATACATTAATAGAAAGAAGGAAAGAAATAAATAGAGAAACATTGTGGGCATCCTTGGTGGCTCATACTGTAAAGACCCTGCCTGCAGTGTGGGAGACCTGTGTTCGATCCTTGGGTCAGAAAGATTCCCTGGAGGAGGGAATGGTTACCTACTCCAGTATTCTTGCCTGGAGAATTCTGTGGATAGAGGAACATGGAGGGCTACAATCCATGGGGTCACAAAGAGTCAGTCACGGCCGAGAGACTAACACACAGACACACACACAGAGAAATATTGTACCAAGCTGACGTTCTTTATTTAGATTCATAAGTGGAGGCAAGGAATTGCCTGTTAATTCACTCTGCTGCCTAGTCTGATGGGCATTTCTTGGGCAACCATGTCCTAATATGTTATGGCAGGACCAAGGCTGCCCTGGAGGGGTGTGGCCTGATCCACATGCATTCTTTATATATATATATATATTTATTAATTCAGCTGCATCAGGTCTTAGTTGCAGCATGCAGGATTTTTCATTCCAGCTTGAGGACTCCCTAGTAATGGCACACGGCCTCCGCGGTTTGTGAGCTTCAGTGGTTGCAGCACGTGGGCTTAGCAGCTCCTTGGTGCATGGGATCTTGTTTCCCCAACCAGGGACTGAACCTGCATCCCCTGCATTGCAAGGCAGATTCTTAACCACTGGACCACCAGGGAAGTCCTCCACATACCTTCTGGAAGTTGACATGTGGGCATAGATACTTGTGGGTGGAGGGGAAGATGGAAAGGAGAGATCAGGACACTGCACGGAAAGCTAACTCTAAGGAAAGAAAGGACTGAATTCAGAATGTTAGTGCACAGAGACAGATCACATATTTTGTCATTTCTCCCAAGCTTGGGCACCACCACTTTCCATCATGGTCTCAGAGAAGCCAAGCCTGTAGAGTAACTTGTGCCAGTGGGGACCCAGGCTGAGGGTACTGGGCTGGGAGGGAGCTTTGGAAGAGAAGAGGGAAAAGGCAGAATGTCCTCCAGAATCCTGCAGCCTTTCAGGCTTCACTCACGGAGAGTGCAGCAAGGGCGGCCTCCTCACTATTTCCAAGGGCTTATCCCATCCCCACTCACTCCAAGCACCATGACATATAGAGTCTGTGTCACGGTCAAATGCTTAGTCTGGTTGGTGTTCAGTTGCTAAGGACTGCAGCAAGCCAGGCTTCCCTGTCCTTCACCATCTCCCAGAGTTTGCTCAAACTCATGTCCATTGAGTTGGTGATGCCATCCAATCATCTTATCCTCTGTCGTCCCCTTCTCCTGCCTTCAATCTTTCCCAGTATCAGGGTCTTAGTCTGGATTTCGTGCTAAAACTGAAACATTTGAGAGGGGGCTTAGGGAAGGATGAGAAATAGAATTTCTTGAGTGCCTACTGAAAGTCTAGAAAAGAGCTAGATCCTTTCCCATCATTTCATGCAGGCTTCAGAAAGATTCTGAAAAGATACACATACCCCCATGCAGTAGCCAAGACATGGAAATGTCCATTGACAGATGAATGGATAAAGATGTGGTATATATATATACACACACATATATAATGGAATACTATTCAGCCATAAATAAGAATGAAATAATGTCATTTCCAGCAACATGGATGCAGCTAGAGATTATCATACTAAGTGAAGTAAGCCAGAAAGAGAAAGACAAATACCATATGATATCACTTCCATATGGAATCTAAAATATGACACAAACTTATCTACAAAACAGAAACAGTCTCACAGACACAGAGAACAGACTTGCGGTTGCCAAGAGGCAGAGGGAGTGGAGGAGGGGAGGACTGGGAATTTGGGATTAGCAGAGGTAACTATAATATACAGAATAAATAAGGTATAACACTGGCAACTAGATTCAACATCCCATGATAAACCACACACACACACACGTATCTGAATCACTTTGCTGTACAGAAGAAATTAATTCAACATTGTAAATCAACTATATGTCAATAAAAGAAATTTTAAAATAAAAAGAATTTTGAGCTCAATATTTTTATTTATTTCCAGGTAAAATGGGAAACTGAGGTTTAGTATTAGAACTAGGGTTTGAATCCAACACCAGTCCCAAGGCTCACAGTCTTCCGAGTACACCAGTGAAAAATATAAATGTGGATATAAAAATATCCGTACATCCACTCACTCCCCTAACCGCAGGCTAGAAAAAGGAGGGAAAATAGGGCTGGTAGACGCCAAAGCAGGACTTGAGGTTCACAATAACAGGATGTGCTGAGCACAGCAGAGTTTTCTGGTAGCACAGCCGGCAGTCACCTGCCCTCCTCCTGCTTGTTTACAAGTCAGGAAATGAAGAGGGGATGGCAGACACAAGGGGGAAATTGACAAGCAAGCGAACTCTAGAAGTTTCACTGAGCAGCGATGGTTCGCTCACATTTTGTTATCAGCAGGGTAGAGAGAATGTCAAGATCACAGACAAGATGACTGTGTAGGCAACGTCTCCCAGTCTACACAGCCTGCAGGCACAGTAAGAGAGATGTCATGAAGGATGCTGGCTCAGCAATCTTAGGCAGAGCCCAGGGTATCAGCAGTTCCCTCCCCCAGCCAATCCTTCTTTTTCTGACTCAAGGACTCACAGGCTCAGAAGGATTTCATAGATTCTGGAGGTATATTTGGTTCAAATCTTGGGTCTTCTGTGTTTCTTGGTCATTGTGAAAAATGCAATAGAACACTATCAGTAAAGGACCAGCGCAAGGCTGCGTTCACTCACGTCACTCGTCAAGGGTGTAATTCTAGACTTCTCCAAACGGTTAGAGTCCTACCAGCTCTTAAGGCCTTAAATAGTTCTAACCAGTTTCCTTCCCCAGCCTCAGATCAGGCTACCAAAATGCTCCACTGAACCATCAGATTTCACTTCGTCATAGTCACAGAAATATAGACTTGAAAAAAAAAATTTGTCATTCAACTTTAGTCTATATTCTACTGTCACACCACACACCTGCAGTTCACTGTGATTTAGTATAGTTAGAAATCCCCTAGTAGTCTTATAAAATAGCACACTCTGTATCTTAGGGTAAGGTGTAGCTTTCAAGAGTCATTTCCAGGGTGCGGTTCCTTATTTACTGGTCACAGCCGCCCTTGCGTGGGTGTCTGCTCTAGGGGGTTTGGTTCAGCTGCAGTGGCTCTCTTGCTGAGGTCAATCTGAGGAGATATGTGTTTTCTATCACTGGTCACATTTAGTACATTCACTCTGTTGTGCAACCATCACCATTATCTAGTGCAAAACATATTTATCTCCCTAAAAGGAAACCTTGTACCCATTATGCAGTCAATCCCTGTCTCCTCTCCCCCTAGTCCCTGGCAGCCACTAATTTGCCTTCTGTCTCCATGGATTTGCCTATTCTGGATATTTCATAGGAATGGAGTCACACAGGTAAGAGCTAAGGTTAACCCCATCTGACTGAGAGGCCCCCAACCAATCAAGGGTCCCCAGGCTCACTGGCCCCATCACAGTCTGACTGCCTCCAATGACTGATTTTTTCAGATGAGGAAAGATATCTCCCCGGGTTGCTTATTCAGTGATTCTATGGGTTGAAACCCCAGTTTCTCTCTTCTCTGGGCTTCTCCCGACCCAACCTGACCTTCCATATTGAAGCCAACAACTCCAATATTGCAGTGGGGTCATTCTGCTATAAGACCTGAGCTCTCTCATGGTATTTAAGGTCAAAGAAGTAGATGTAATTTTTTGAGAAATGAGTATAGGATAAGAAGAATGTCTAGGACAGAACTCTGAGTAGTTCCAACCAAAGAAATTAGATAGAGGAGTTGTTGATAAAAGAAACCAGGACAAAAATGATCAGAGAAGTAAGAGAAAAATCCATAACTGTGACATGTCACAGAAGCCAAAGGAAAGCATGTTTTCAGAAGAGAAGTGTCAATGGAAATCAAATCAGCTGAGGACTAAATGACCAACTTCACAAGGGCGGTTCTGATAGATGCCTCAGCTGGAAACCAGGTCAACTGTGGGCTGCAGGTGGAACAGGGGTTGTGGGGGTGGAGACAGTGAGGGGATTCAATACTCTCGAGAAGTCTGGCTGTAAAGAAGAAAAGAAACAGTGAGTTGCAGCTTGAGAGGAGCATGGGGTCTAAGGAGGGTTGTTTCAGGGGCTTTCTTTTTGTCTGAGGCATGAAACAAAAGAACATGGTTTCAGGTTGATGAGAGTCTCCCAGAGAAGAGAGATTTAAGATGCAAGACCTCACATTGTGGCCCTCAGAAGTTAGAGGATGGAGCCAGGACCCAGAGCCACTGAGAGTGGATCTGCTCCAGCCACGAGAGCCTGAGGACAAGACCCAGACCCAGGGCGAGCCCTGGCAGTGACGATGGGAAGTAGCAAATGGCAGGTGGAATGCCACGACTGGCCAGTCCTGGCATCAGAAGGACTTCTGATTGTGGTCTCAGACAAGTAATTGGTACAGAGCCAGTCAGGCTGTGTCAACGGCACCCTCAGGGACTCTCTCACAGCTGTCCCAGCAGACAGACAAAGCCCCTCTGTGAGAGGCTCGAATCATGTAAGAGACAGTAATGAGTGGAAAAGATGGATTAGAGAAAGAGACAGAAAACAGGATTCCTGTTTCCCAAGCTTGGATTCCCACCCCATCTGACAGAGGGGACATCTCTCAGATGGAGTAGGCTCACAGAGGTGGACCAGACAAAGAGGGTGATCAAAGTAAGTGTGTGGTCACATTCGAGTTCATGTGCCTGACATACAGTGAGGCCAAACAAACCTAACTTCAGAATTCGGACCAGAGAAGGATTTATTGCAGGTGCTGAGCAAGGAGAACCAGTGGTTTATGCTTTAAAAAGGCCTGAATTCTCCAGTGGTTTTCGGGGAAACATTTTTAAAGGCAAAATTTGGGAGGACTTCCCTGTCAGTCCAGTGGTTAAGATTCAGTGCTTCCGATACAAGAGGCACAGGTTCAGTCTCTGGTCAGGGAATGAAGATCCCACATGCCGCGTGGTGTGGTCAAGAAAATTTTTAAAAATAAAAAAAAAGGCAAAATTTGGGGGGCAGGCTCCTGGGTGTGTGACCTTCCTCTGATTAGTTTGTGGGGAGGGAACAGCGTAGTGTTCCAAGAATCTCAATCATCAGTCTTCTGGTTCCAACCAGTCTCGGGTCGACATGCTTGTGCTCAGCCTGAAGTTACCATCCTCCACCTGAGTAGAAGCCCTAATGCATAAAGAAGAATTCAGAGGTTTGCATCAGATTGAAAGGGAAAGGGAAGTCGCTCAGTCGTGTCCGACTCTTTGCGACCCCATGGACTGCAGCCTACCAGGCTCCTCCGTCCATGGGATTTTCCAGGCAAGAGTACTGGAGTGGGGTGCCATCGCCTTCTCCGATGAATGAGTCTACCTATTTGTAAAAATGTGACTGATGAAAACATTGCAATCACTAGGTTATCACACTGTGCGATTTCAGTTGTCAAGAGGGAGCAACTCAAAGGACATCACACAATCTATAAACCAGCTGGAAGGAGCCATGCAGACTTTGCCCTGCCAAACCCTTTCAGGGTGATGATTAGACAAGTCCTCATAGATGATATACAGTGTGCAGAAGCGCTGATCAGAATCAGGTTTGCCATTTGCATCAGATTGTTAGGCATATATATCCCTTGAGGATGAACCCCAGGACCCTCTCCCATGCTCAGCTATTGTTTTCTGACTATCCTTTTTGTTTCTGCATTCTCTCACTCCTCTAGTTATTAGTAACTATTTGAATCTACCCTTTGGAACTCAGGGATGGTCAAGAAGACTGAAAGCCTTTTTTCTACAAACAAGATATGGGGGACACAGAAAGCCTTTTGGATTCAGGAGAGCCCCATGGGGTTCCGCTAAATTTCAATCACCCTCTTTTTTGACACTCCTCAATTTTGAGAGGAATGGGTATTGGACAAGAAAGGGAATGTGGTTTGGATAGAGAGATCTCATAAATTTGACAGAGAAACTCGATTTTTGGTTGGGGGGCTTGGTTTCAAATGCACAGAGCATGATTCACAGGAGGAAGTACAAACAATATCTCAGTTATTTAATGTAAATAAATATGGAGGATTTTGAATCATGAATTATCCTGTCTCTGCAGGATGTACATCCTGAGATTTGTTTGGCCTCTTCAGGAGAGTTGGCTCCATTCCTAATGAGATTACATGAAAGCCAGGGACAAGCCAGAGCAGAGAGGGAATTGTCACATCACCTCTGATAAAGTCACCTTATCCATTGTGGCTCTGGTGACTGGGCACCCAACCCTGAAGCATTCAGAAAATGTTGAGGGGTAGCTGCACATCCCTGATGGCCAGTAGTGGAGACAGAATTTGAAGCTGGTTGAGTTGATTCTTGAGCGATAGTTTGAGCATTCTTTGGTATTGCCTTTCTTTGGGATTGGAATGAAAACTGATCTTTTCCAGTCCTGTGGCCAGTGCTGAGTTTTCCAAATTTGCTGACATATTGAATGCAGCACTTTCACAATATCATCTTTTAGGATTTTAAATAGCTCAACTGGTATTCCATCACCTCCACTAACTTTGTTTATAGTGAAGCTTCCTAAGGCCCACTTGACTTCACATTCCAGAATGTCTGGAAACAGTGACTGACTTTATTTTTGGGGGCCCCAAAATCACTGCAGATGGTGATTGCAGCCATGAAATTAAAAGACGCTTACTCCTTGGAAGGAAAGTTATGACCAACCTAGACAGCATATTAAAAAGCAGAGACATTACTTTGTCAACAAAGGTCCATCTAGTCAAGGCTATAGTTTTTCCAGTAGTCATGTATGGATGTGAGAGTTGGACTGTGAAGAAAGCTGAGTGCCGAAGAATTGATGCTTTTGAATTGTGGTGTCAGAGAAGACTCTTGAGAGTCCCTTGGACTGCAAGGAGATCCAACCAGTCCATCCTAAAAGAGATCAGTCCTGGGTGTTCATTGGAAAGACTGATGTTGAAGCTGAAACTCCAATACTTTAGCCACCTGATGCAAAGAGCTGACTCATTGGAAAAGACCCTGATGCTGGGAAAGATTGAGGGCAGGAGGAGAAGGGGATGACAGAGGATAAGATGGTTGGATGGCATCACCAACTTAATGGACATGAATTTGGGTAAACTCCAGAAGTTGATGATGGACAGGGAGGCCTGGCATGCTGCGGTTCATGGGGTCACAAAGAGTAGGACACGACTGAACTGAACTGAATTGAGTTGATTCTTATTCAGGATGGCTTATTGACCTTAGACTCAGCTCCTGTACTCAGGAAATTTATAAGAAATGCACGCAAATTACCATAATGGAATCAGTCCCGAATATTCATTGGAAGGACTGATGCTCAAGCTGAAACTCCAATACTTTGGCCACCTGATGTGAAGAACTTACTCCTTGGAAAAGACCCTGATGCTGGGAGGGATTGAGGGCAGGAGGAGAAGGAGATGACAGAGGATGAGATGGTTAGATGGCATCACCGACTCGATGGACATGAGTTTGAGTAAGCTCTGGGAGTTGGTGATGGACAGGGAGGCCTGGCGTGCTGCAGTCCATGGGGTCACAAAGAGTCAGACACGACTAAGCAACTGAGCTGAACTGACCATGTGTCTTAGAGTCCAGTGGGGATTTACAGAATGGAGAAATCACATCAAAACTTTAATTTGGGAGAAATGGTCCTGCTGCCCAAAGAAAAACAATCAGGATATTTGAAAGCATGTTTCTTCTGAAAAAAAAAAAAAAAAATCTCATTAGGTGGACCTGCAAGCAGAAAAAACAAAGTTAGACTTCTAGGGATAGAGAGGAAGGTAAATGTTTGAGTTGAGATCTAATGGTAGGATTTGGATATTCAGAGATGGAAGAGACCTATGGGCATTATTTCCAAAGCAGGATCTGTGAAACAAAAGCCAGGAAGGCCTCTGAGATAAGAATGAATTTGTAACACAAACCTGAACGTGCTACAAAGAACGTACTGTCTATCTACTTTTCATAAAATTACGGTAGGTATGACATCAATGTCATCATCCCACTATATTCAGCTTTGAGGAAATTAAAGGTCAGTGATTAAGAGGGTTCTTTTCCCTCCCCACTTTCCAGTCCCACCCCCACCCCCAGAGCTAATGATCTGGACTCATGATGTAAAGCAAAACATTGAGGAGCATCTCTGGTCATTGATGTGTCTCAGGGACCAGCGAATGGTTTCTGCAAGGGACCAGAGAATAAATTTTTCAGGCTTTGCAGGCCAGATGAGACTGTGTCACAACCACTCAACTCTGCCATTGCTGACTGAAAAGAGCCATAGACAATAGGTAAATGAATGAACTTGGTTGTGTTCCAAAAAGACTATTTATAAACACTGAAATTTGAGTTTCATACTATTTTTATATGATAAAATATTCTTCTTCTTCTGATAGTTTTCAAATATTTAAAAATAAAAAAATGTTCTTAATTCATAGGTCATACAAAAGCATATGGCATGACAGGTTTGACCTCTGATGTAATCCCTTCTCTAAATGGTTTCCACCAAGATGCTTACACAGATTCTTAAAGTTGGGTGGCCCAGTTGCTCCATGAAAATCTTCCAGGGCTGCGAGCCTCGATACCCAGAGTCCAGGAAGACCTTCCTATACTTAATATGGAATTGTCATCTTCCTGAGGTTCTGTGGAGGATATGCCACAGAGTGCCATTGCTTACAAAAATTACAGATATCTCCTCCTTCCCTTGGAGAAAAATCTTTGCTGTTCCATTGCTAATGTTGTAGCCACGCGTTCCGGGAAACAAACTCACTCAGAAGGACAATGCAGATAGTGGAGTGCAGTTTATTACACCGTGGGCCCAAGGCAGAGTCTCCTCTTAACCAAGGACCCCGACCAGTTTTTGTGAAAACTTTATACACCCTAAGTGTACTTGCTCAAACCCACCTCCCCAGATTCCTTGAAACTAGTCTGGACAAGGTAAAAGAGAGATATGATCAAAGTTAACCCATGATTCATGTATCACAAGACTAGATAAACAGTGGGTATTTATCAATAGGTCTGTGGTCATATCCTGATAAACATAGTGGAATTTACCACTTTGTTCTGTTACAGAGATAATTAGCATATTCTTTTAGGCAACGGACAGTGCAAGTACAAGTCCTGAGGCTCTTTTATCTGGGGGTCTGGTTTCCCATTGGTGTGCCATTTCTATAGACACCAGGCACAAAGTTCAGAGTCCATTGGGAGGGTGACCACGCGTGTAGCCTAATGTTCACAGCCTGGCCTAAGATGGAGCCCAGCTCTGTCTGTTTCCTCCTTCATCCCCCACTCTTGATGCTCTTAACTCATATTATGAGCATCACTCATAGGGATATATTGCACCCTGGCTCTCCAACCGCCAATTTGGGAGAATGACATCAACCTTCAGGTTACAAAGTTCATAATACATTGTAAAATTCAGGGTCCACAAAGCAGAACTATCAAGGCAACTATAACAATGGTCAATACAGTTTTCCACCAATCGCCCTTCACCCAAGATAGGAGCGAAGTCCAGAAAGGAATGTTTTCATTTGACGTTGCTTTTACCTGGTTTTTCATGCCATCTAAAGCAGTGGATACGTTGCCAGAAAAGTCAGGAATGCAAACACAACATTCAACCTTAATTACAGCACAGGTCCCTCCTTGAGCAGCTGTGAGTATGTCCAAAGCCTTTCTATTTTGAATTACTGCTTTTCTCATTTGGATTTGCTCTTCATTTAAGGCTTGGATGGCTTTTGTTCTATCTAGGAGGGCCTGTTTTGTGAAATTAGTCAAGGCCTCTACTTGAATCATAATATCTGTTGTCCCTATAGAGGGTACGAATAAGGCAGCAATATACTCATACCGTTGAAACACAGATCTTGTCCACCTAGCATGTAAATAAGGTAGATTTACCAGGGCTTGTTGTAGGTTAGGCTTTTGTTCCTCTGGCATTTATATCAAATGTAACCCTATGACTCGAGTCTATTGACTATAGGTCTGGCTTACGCCCAGAGAGCAGGAAGAGGTTATGATTGTGTCCCAGAAAAGAGCAGAGTGGTTTAAAATCTCCTTGGCAGAGCAGTGACAGCCACCAGGGAAGTCCATCCATCACAGACAGAGGCATAGCCCCACATACCCAAAAGTTGGAGGTATTGTGAAGTCTGCGTAGGAATGTGCACGTTGATGATACCAAGCATCAGGAGTTGATTATGCGGCTTCATCCTCAAGAAGCTCGGCCAGGATCTTCTTTTCCTTCTTCTTAAGGATGGTCTTAGTCTCTCGAGGGTTGGCGGGGTCCCTCTGTGCAGTCCACTCAGTGTTTTCTGGGTCTGTGTGGTATGCTCTCTTCACCGTCACATGATGGATCCAAGGGGCAACACCTGCAACTTTAACTGCAGTAGGGGTAGTTAGAATAACAGTGTAAGGGCCCTTCCACTGAGGGGCTAGTAAATCAAGTTTCTAATCTTTGACCCATACTTGGTCACCAAGCATAAACTCATGAATCTGTTCCCCAAGGGGGAACGGCACCCTTTCTTGTACAAACTTAGTTACCTGATTTATTACCTTACACAGTTCCATCTGCTGCGAAATCCTATTCCCCCCTTACCTGAGGCAAATTTGTTGACACCTATTTTATTATGGAAGGGGGCCTCCCATTCACAATTTCGTATGGAGAATAGCCTTGGGACTGTGGGGTCATCCTGAGTCTGAGCAGAGCCGTCAGAAGCAAGTCCACCCAGGAGCAGTCAGTCTCTATGATCCACTTGGAGAGTCTCTTGAAGTGTCCTGTTGGTTCATTCCACCATCTCAGAACTCTGGGCCTATATGCAGTGTGCAGTTTCCATTTGATGTTTAAAGTTTTGCTTACTTGTTGTACTAAATCAGCTACGAGAGCCGGGCCATTGTCTGAACCAACACTGG
The DNA here is from genome assembly GCF_003369695.1 of Bos indicus x Bos taurus. Lineage (NCBI taxonomy): Eukaryota > Metazoa > Chordata > Mammalia > Artiodactyla > Bovidae > Bos > Bos indicus x Bos taurus. The sequence goes on from NC_040083.1 coordinate 101,424,685, forward strand.
TAGGAAGTCCAAATCTGGGAACTATTTCCCTAAGCAGGCACCGGGCTACTTCGGATGCTCTTTCAGTCCAAGTAGGAAAACTTCTACCCATCCCGAGAATGTACATACCATGACCAGCAGGTAACGGTAGTGTCAGTGAGATTTCATTTCAGTGAAGTCCACTCCCAGGTGTTCAAAGGGCAGCGTGCCTTTCAGCTGAATACCTGAAGGTTTTTGTCTGAACACCGAGAGGCAGCATTGACCTGTGAGCAGGCAGCATGCCTAGGTGGGTCGCTTGGTGTGTTTGGCTTACCAGACTGTGTGCCAGCTCCTCCAGTACCGATAATTTACCACTTGGCAATTCCCACCATCCCTTTTCAGTCTTGATGGCCCCTTCCGCTTTGGCTAACCTGACAGCCGTTGTCCTTGTTTTATCAGGCTAGTGCCATCAGTATATAGGACCCAACTAGGGTGTGGAACCTTGTGTCCTTCTTTAAAACAAACCCCAGATACCTTACCTCCTCCTTGCAGATCTGTGCCTTCTCCTTCGACACCCAGTAACCTGCTTCCATCAGCAGCTGGGGCAGTGCTTTTGTCCCTTCCCAGCATTTTTCTTTGGTCTTGGCAGCCAGCAGCAGGTCATCCACATATTGTAGGAGCCAACATCCATACTCCTCCGGATGGAATGAGTTCAGGTCAGAAGCCAAGGCTTCCCCAAAGATGGCTGGGGAATTCTTAAACCCTTGTCGGGGAGTCCAGGTGAGCTATTGTTTGGTGCCCCTGACTGGATCTTCCCATTCAAAACCAAAGATGGGCTGTGACACTGGGGGGAGGTGTATGCAGAAGAAGGCATCCTTGAGATCTAGGCAAGTATAAACTTTAGTCCTCAGTGGGAGGAGGCTAAGTAAGGTATAGGGGTTTGGAATAATGGGGTGTAAAGTCACAGTAGCCTGGTTGACTAGCCTGAGATCTTGTACAGGCCTGTAGTCCTGTCCTTCTTCCTTTTTGATGGGCAGGATTGGCGTATTCCAGGCCGACTGGCACTCTACTAGAATGCCCGCTTGTTTCAATCTATCTATGTAGGGCAGTATGCCTGCCCAGGCCTCTATCGGTAGCGAGTACTGGTGCTTTCTAACCAGGATGGTGCCTGGTTTGAATTCTATTATCACTGGGGCTTGATGTTTAGCCAGCCTGGGGGGAGGGGGGAGGGTGTTGTCTTCTGCCCAGACCTCAGGGAATAATTGAGTTAGCTCTCTCTCATGCTCTTCCAGCCCACCAGGTTCTTCCTTCGGAGGCTCATGCAACCTCCACTCATCTCGTAGCGGGGGGTGGGGTGGGGGGGGGTGGCGTTATTGAGAGAGAGAGCAAATAAGTCATTGTGCCCATCCAGAAGGTGGGCCTCTCCTCAGGGGAGAAAGTCACTTGTGCTCCTAGTTTGGAGAGCAAATCTCTTCCCAATAGGGGTACTGGGCACTCAGGAATGTAGAGGAATTCATGAATCACTTGGTGCCCCCTCATCTCACATTTTCTGGGCGGGCAAAGATGATTTAATCATCTCTTCTCCTGATACCCCAGTTACAGCAGTAGTCTTTTTGGACAGTGGTGCCACAGGTTTTGTTACTACCGACAGTTCTGCTCCTGTATCCACCATGAAGTCAAGTCTTGGTCCCCTACTTTCAAGGTTATCATGGGCTCTCGGGGACCTGATGTCTCTGAGCCCCGGCAGCCCTATTTAATTTCCAAGTCAGCAAGCCCCACCACTGCGGGAGCGTCCTCTTCCTTCCTTGCCTTGGGGCATTCATTCTTCCAGTGACCAAAACCTCAGTAGTGGGCACACTGGTTTGGCTGTAATGGGGCCCGGGGCCTCCATCTGGACCGGTTGAAGGACTGTCCTGTCCCTGGGGGCAGATGAGATTTTCCGGAGGGCCCGAGATAGATTTTCCCAGAGCAGCAGCTAGCATTGCAAATCTCCTGTCTGTTCTCTTTCGTTCCCTCCGGCTCTCTGACAGAGCGCAGTCTCTGCTTAATTCCAACGTCTCCCTCCCCTTCCTGTCAGTACTCACCAGGAGAGGTGGGTATAGCTTGGGCGGTTCAGCTGGAGCCAGATCCTGGAAGTGTTGGCCAGAGGCTTCTGCCACCAGGATCGGAGCCCGCCGAGCTGGGAGCTTTATGACCTCCAGGAGAGCTGGCGGAGGAGCAGCGGCTGCTGCAGGAACTTCACCTGGCCTTGGATCGGGCATTAAGGCGGCCTCCGGCCCTGGTGGAGCACTGGGCCGGCAGGCACGTCCTCATCTTGTATGGGGGAGGGGCAGGTCATCCTCGTCCAAATCCTCTCAGATCCCAGAGGGAGAAGGAGGATCCGCGTGTCTTCACCTGCCAGTCAGCAAGTCCAAACTAGAACACCACGTGGTCCAAGACTGTTTCTCCCTTAAAGTCTGTTCTGCCTTGGTGGGCTTGATCAGGTGCGGATGAAAACATAGATAGATTAAATATCCCATGTCCCAGGCCGTCTCCGGGAAAAGCCAATTCATACTCACTTATGTCATAAGGGATTTGATTTAGCTCATACCTGAATGGTCTAGTGGTTTTCCCTACTTTCTTCAATTTAAGAATGAATTTGGCAATAAGGAGTTCATGATCTGAGCCACAGTCAGCTTCTGGTCTTGTTTTTGCTGACTGTATAGAGCTTCTCCATCTTTGGCTGCAAAGAATGTAATCGATCTGATTTCGGTGTTGACCATCTGGTGATGTCCATATGTAGAGTCTTCTCTTGTGTTGTTGGAAGAGGGTGTTTGCTATGACCAATGTGTTCTCTTGGCAAAACTCTATTAGCCTTTACCCTGCTTCATTCCGTACTTCAAGGCCAAATTTGCCCGTTACTCTAGGTGTTTCTTGACTTCCTACTTTTGCATTCCAGTCCCCTATAATGAAAAGGACATCTTTTTTGTGTGTTAGTTTTAAAAGGTCTTGTAGGTCTTCATAGAACCGTTCAACTCCAGCTTCTTCAGCATTACTGGTTGGGGCATAGGCTTGGATTACCATGATATTGAATGATTTTCCTTGGAAATGAACAGGGATCATTCTGTCATTTTTGAGATTGCATCCAAATACTGTATTTCAGTCTCTTTTGTTGACCATGATGGCTACTCCATTTCTTCTAAGGGATTCTTGCCCACAGTAGTAGATATAATGGTCATCCGAGTTAAATTCATCCATTCCAGTCGATTTTAGTTCGCTGATTCCTAGAATGTCGACGTTCACTCTTGCCATCTCCTGTTTGACCACTTCCAATTTGCCTTGATTCATGGACCTGACATTCCAGGTTCCTATGCAATATTGCTCTTTACAGCATTGAACCTTGCTTCTATCACCAGTCACATCCACAGCTGGGTATTGTTTTTGCTTTGGCTCCATCCCTTCATTCTTTCTGGAGTTATTTCTCCACTGATCTCCAGTAGCATATTGGGCACCTACTGACCTGGGGAGTTCCTCTTTCGGTATCCTATCATTTTGCCTTTTCATACTGTTCATGGGGTTCTCAAGACAAGAATACTGAAGTGGTTTGCCATTCCCTTTTCCAGTGGACCACATTCTGTCAGAAATAGATTTAAGTGAGAAATTTAAGATTTAAGTGGAAGTGAGAAATAGATTTAAGGGCCTAGATCTGATAGATAGAGTGCCTGATGAACTATGGATGGAGGTTCATGACATTGTACAGGAGACAGGGATCAAGATCATCCCCATGGAAAAGAAATACAAAAAAGCAAAATGGCTGTCTGGGGAGGCCTTACAAATAGCTGTGAAAAGAAGAGAAGTGAAAAGCAAAGGAGAAAAGGAAAGATATAAGCATCTGAATGCAGAGTTCCAAAGAATAGCAAGGAGAGATAAGAAAGCCTTCCTCGGTGATCAATGCAAAGAAAAAGAGGAAAACAACAGAATGGGAAAGACTAAAGATCTCTTCAAGAAAATTAGAGATACCAAGGGAACATTTCATGCAAAGATGGACACAATAAAGGACAGAAATGGTATGGACCTAACAGAAGCAGAAGATATTAAGGAGAGGTGGCAAGAATACACAGAAGAACTGTACAAAAAAGAGCTTCACAACCCAGATAATCACTAGGGTGTGATCACTCACCTAGAGTCAGACATCCTGGAATGTGAAGTCAAGTGGGCCTTAGAAAGCATCACTACTAACAAAGCCAGTGGAGGTGATGGAATTCCCGTGGAGCTATTCCAAATCCTGAAAGATGATGCTGTGAAAGTGCTGCACTCAATATAACAGCAAATTTGGAAAACTCAGCAGTGGCCATAGGACTGGAAAAGGTCAGTTTTCATTCCAATCCCAAAGAAAGGCAATGCCGAAGAATGCTCAATCTACCACACAATTGCACTCATCTCACACACTAGTAAAATAATGCTCAAAATTCTCCAAGCCAGGCTTCAGCAATACGTGAACCGTGAACTTCCAGATGTTCAAGCTGGTTTTAGAAAAGGCAGAGGAACCAGAGATCAAATTGCCAACATCCTCTGGATCATCGAGAAAGCAGGAGAGTTCCAGAAAAACATCTATTTCTGCTTTATTGACTACGCCAAAGCCTTTGACTGTGTGGATCACAATAAACTGTGGAAAATTCTGAAAGAGATGGGAATACCAGACCACCTGACCCGCCTCTTGAGAAACCTATATGCAGGTCAGGAAGCAACAGTTAGAACTGGACATGGAATGACAGACTGGTTCCAAATAGGAAAAGGAGTATGTCAAGGCTGTATATTGTCACCCTGCTTATTTAACTTATATGCAGAGTACATCATGAGAAACGCTGGGCTGGAAGAAGCAGAAGCTGGAATCAAGATTGCCGGGAGAAATACCAATAACCTCAGATATGCAGATGACACCACCCTTATGGCAGAAAGTGAAGAGGAACTAAAAAGCCTCTTGATGAAAGTGAAAGTGGAGAGTGAAAAAGTTGGCTTAAAGCTCAACATTCAGAAAACGAAGATCATGGCATCTGGTCCCATCACTTCATGGGAAATAGATGGGGAAACAGTGGAAACAGTGTCAGACTTTATTCCTTTGGGCTCCAAAATCACTGCAGATGGTGACTGCAGCCACGAAATTAAAAGATGCTTACTCCTTGGAAGGAAAGTTATGACCAACCTAGATAGCATATTCAAAAGCAGAGACATTACTTTGCCAACAAAGGTCCGTCTAGTCAAGGCTATGGTTTTTCCTGTGGTCACGTATGGATGTGAGAGTTGGACTGTGAAGAAAGCTGAGCGCCAAAGAATTGATGCTTTTGAACTGTGGTGGAGAAGACTCTTGAGAGTCTCTTGGACTGCAAGGAGATCCAACCAGTCCATTCTAAAGGAGATCAGCCCTGGCATTTCTTTGGAAGGAATGATGCTAAAGCTGAAACTCCAGTACTTTGGCCACCTCATGCGAAGAGTTGAGTCACTGGAAAAGACCCTGATGCTGGGAGGGATTGGGGGCAGGAGGAGAAGGGGAAGACAGAGGATGAGATGGCTGGATGGCATCACTGACTCGATGGACGTGAGTTTGAGTGGACTCGGAGTTGGTGATGGACTGGGAGGCCTGGCGTACTGCAATTCATGGGGTCGAAAAGAGTTGGACACGACTGAGTGACTGAACTGAACTGAACTGGACTCACTTATGTATCCCCCTCCTTCTAGCCTGAAATTCAGAGGGGATCAAGAATTTCACAGCAGATGGGACACCTCCTGCGGGAGGGCAGAATATGAGCATACAAGGACCAGTTTCCTATCCTAAAAATCCCCTGGCGATCGCTGGTAATAATTTTCCCTGAGACGGTGTGGACACACCTAAATGACCTTCGCAAATTCCCTCCCTAAGCCCTAGCATGCTCTTCGACCTGTGTACCAAACAATCGCCGCCGGCCTATTCCAGGGTCCTGTAGGTCCCGGCTCTTTCTAGCCCCTCCCAAGGGGGTGATCAGGCCCCCTCTTCCACCCTGCCAGGAGGGTTCCTCCTCACTTGAGCGCTCAGTTTCCCTGCTGCTGTCCACTACCTGCTAACATGAAAGGTCCGGGCGTTGAGAAGCAGAATCCTTCCAGAAGGGCGAGGCACCTTCCCCCCTCTAGAAGATCCAAGTCACAAGGCTCAGAGTAGTCCCAAATGGGACTTGTCTCCTCAAAGTGAGGCGTTTCCTGGCCAATGCACCAAATGTTGTAGCCACGCGTTCCAGGAAACAGACTCACTCAGAAGGACAATGCAGACAATGGAGTGCAGTTTATTACACTGGTGGGCCCAAGGCAGAATCTCCTCTTAGCCAAGGACCCCAACCAGTTTTTGTGAACACCTTATATACCGTAAGTGTACTTGCTCAAACCCGCCTCCCCAGATTCCTTGAAACTAGTCTGGACAAGGTAAAAGAGAGATACTATCAAAGTTAACCCATGATTCATGCGTCACAAGACTAGATAAACAGTGGATATTTATCAATAGGCCTGTGGCCATATCCCTATAAACATAATGGAATTTACCACTTTGTTCTGAGATAATTAACATATTCTTTTAGGCAAGGGAGAGTCCAAGTACAAGTCCTGAGGCTCTTTTATCTGGGGGTCTGTTTCCCATTGGTGTGCCATTTCTATAGACACCAGGCACAAAGTTCAGAGTCCATTGGGAGGGTGACCATACGTGTAGCCTAATGTTCACAGCCTGGTCTAAGATGGAGTCCAGCTCTGTCTGTTCCCTCCTTCACTAAGAACTCTATTCCTCAAGCCACTCTACAGATCCTTTCCATAGCATAATGTGCTCAGTTCTTCAGGGTAAATGGAGAAAGCCAGGAAGGGAGGTGACCTGTAGACTACTTTTTCTTTAGGCCCTACAGCAAGGGAGCACAAAGCTACCTGTTGGAATGCCAAGTAATGTACCAAGAAAATAAAGATGGATATCTTAATAAATTATCCTGCCTAGGACCAGAGTTTACTAGCCCAGGAGCAAGTTCAGGCCTCTACATTACAAACTTAAAAGACCAGACTGTGCCTTCACAGCTCCGTGGTTACTGGTCTTGGATACCTTCAGAAAACTTCTGAAAGGAGGTCAGGTGACAAACAGGAGAGGTATGTGGTTTCGCCTTCCCTGGGTCACAAAGCTCCACTGAAGATGATTCAAGGTCTAGCTTGGCAGTAGTTTACAATCACTTTGACTAACCACTGATCCTATCAGCCGCCCACCTCAGGAAGTCCTAGCATATCTGTGGTACAAAGAACAAACACCAGCTAATTTTTACTTTCCCCACAAAAGTTTTTGTTTCCACTTTGGGTGAATTGTTTAAGGTCTGTAAGACTTTAGCCATAATTCCAAAATCGAGAGGTCAATTTTTTGGTTCTGAAATCGTCTCCAATCCCCCAGTCTAAAATGGCCTCTTCTCTTCTGATCTCCAAGTGTTGCAGGGAGAAGCCAGTTCTGACTACATGTTGGAACTGTTTCTTTGACTTGCTTCTCATTGCTTTTATAATTATAGTCATACATAATGGCTTGCCTCAGAGGACCCTGCCCCTCTGCCTGACTGTTAAACTAAAGTGTCTTTGGTTAGCTCACAGGGAGATCATCTGACTCTGCCCTGTGAAAAGAAGAGAATAACATGTCCTTTCCTTGCGGCTGATCATTCCTGGAGATCTTTTGCAAGCTTGAAGTTCCTCTCACTTCCCCACTGCCTCTCCCTCTCTATTCTGTCTTTTGACTTTAGTTCCTCAATGCTTCTCCCTGGCTCTATGAAAGAATCTGACATCCAGACCCTGGCAAAGGTGGTTATTTTGAGACATTAGTCTGCCATCCTCTGGGCCAGCCAGCTTTCCGAATAAAGTTGTATTCCTTGCCTCAACACCTCATCTCTCAGATTCACTGGCCTATTGTATGGCAAGCAGAGGGAGCTTGGACTCTGTAACAAAAGCACACATGATGTCCACATCATCATCATCCCCTTGGTGAATCTCAGGCCCCTATAGTAGCAGAACTGGCTTCAAGAATGGTTCCTACAGCCACTTGCTCCTTAGTAAAATGACTGGGCTTACTCAAAAAGAATGTTCTCCACACAAGGCAATTTGAGATAAGAAAAATCATCCTTGGAGGGTAGGGAGTGGGTGGACATCAAAACCAGAAAATGCAAGAAGTTTGCTGGGAAATCACTCTTGTAAAGAGTCCACAGAAGATAGGAGTCTACTGCCCAGACCTTAACAATCATTCTCTCAAGTGTAAACCATCAACTGGGTTGATTTCTCGTTCCTTATCCATACACCCATCAACCTTTGGGGATGAGCTCATTTTTTTATGTACACACACATCAAACAGGAAAGACTCAACCAAGACTTATTAAATGGGTGAATTAATGGAAATCACTTTCAGTAACTGAGCCAATATTTGCCTAATTTCTCCCCATAGATCTAGAGAAAGGACATTTTATAATATATCCCTATCATTCCACAGAGTTGTATAAATTCCCCTGGCTTTATTATTTTTTTGAACTTGAGAAAATGATTCTTAAGTTCAAGATGACTGATACATATATGCTTTCAAAACAGGAAGAAAGAGAAAGGAGAGGTGACAGCCTTCACTGAACCCTTTATCAGTAAAATAAAAGGCTTCCCAGAAACTCCCCTCTTAGACCCTGCTCCAGCTTAATTGGCTAGAACTGTGTCCTCTGTCCACCCAGCGTAACAAAGGAGGTTGGGGCCTTGCATCTTCACTTCTCCTGCCTCTAATGAAAAGGAGATGGAGGAGTAGGAGGAGTCAACCTGAAATTCTGCCACAAATAACTGAACAATTTTGAAAATTTAAAGCACTGAAAGGGAAATTAGCTCTGTTCTCTACTAAAATACGTTATAAAGCCACAGGAAGGCAATCAGACTGGTACATATAAGATTTAACAGAAATGCATAGGGAAGAAGGAATTAGCCCAGATCCTAGTATATGTAACAACTCAGTATATGATTTATTAAAAATTTTGCCCTTCCGTCAGCTGGATGATGAAGTATGCTGGCTGCTGAGCAAATTTGCAAGACTAAATTGGTCACAACTATTGTTGGAGGGAAAAATAACCCAGAAGAGGAGAACTCACCATTTACTACATGGAGAGACCAGATCCCCTCCTCCCTTTTAATTGACAAAGTATGAGCAGAGGCTGCTCATGCTAGCTTCCAAGTGATGGTTGAAGACCCCAGAGTCTTCAGCTTCTACCTCCCATGCAACACGGTTGAGTTTTTCAAGAAAATTGAAGTGGGACCTAGAACAGTGGGGACCTCAGAGAGGACTGCAAGAGGAAGTGAGAAGAATAAGCTCCAGAGAATTTAAGGAAAAGAGGACTCTGTGTGAAACAGTTTCTGGAGGTGGTAAGGACTTGCCTCTTAAGTTATGTTAGAGAAACAAGTCAACTGAAGAAAGTCTCAGTTACTGCTTTGTGATAGTAAATTTACTATTCACTGATAGATGTGTAAGTATCCCATGACACGCCAGCATGTGTTTGGTCCATGGGAACTGTGAGCAGAAAATTCTAGGACAGGGAAAAGCAATCGTTATTATGCCACTTTATTGAACTCTGGTAGAAATGGTCTCTAACGGTCATCAACCCCATTTTGGGGATGATGATGGTAAAAATAATAACCCACAGCTAACATTTCATCAGCATTTAGTATGTGCCAGCATTGTGGATTATGTAATTTAATCCTCAAAACCACTCTATGGAATTCAGAATTCTGCTGTTGCCCAAGCTTTATTTATTTATTTTTCCAGATACTGAAGCTGAATATGTTAAGTTAATCACTCAAGACCACCCAACAAGTAAGTGGTGAACTCAGGGTGCAAACATTGGTGGAGACGACTTCCCCGGTGGCCCAGTGTTTAAGATTGTGTACTGTCAATGCAGGGAGTACAGATTCAATCCCTGATCAGGGAACTAGGATCCCATGTGCCATGCAGTGAGGCCAAAAAAAAAAAAAAAACCTTGGGCTTACCAAGTGGCTCAATGGTAAATAATCTGCCTGCCAATGCAGGAGATGTGGGTTCAATCCCCACATCATGAATATTCCCTAGTGAAGGAAATGACAACCCACTCCAGTATGCTTGCCTGGAAAATCCCATGGACAGAGGAGACTGGCAGACTGCAGTCCATGGGGTCACAAAGAGTCAGACACGACTTAGTGATTAAACAACAGCATACAAAAAAGAGTCTCTAAAATTACTGATTCAGTATTAATTAAAAAAAAAAAAAAAACCTTGCTGGAGAGACTTCATGCTCCTAACCCTTGTCCTGCTTCATTCAGCAGAATCACAGCTGGCAGTGAGATGTGAAACTGATAGCAGCAGAAACAGTTCTCCCTGGAACAAAAGATTATGAGGCTAAATATCCTAATTTCATTCTTCCTTCCCCTTCACAGGTTAATAAGAAACGCCTGCTTGTGTTAAAACAAGGACCACTGCTACATTCAGAATCCACCCAGAATTACACTGTTTGAAGCACTCTGCCAAGTTCAGGGTGGGGCAAATGTTTTCTAAGTTCCTCATATTCAGTATGGAAAGCAAACTTCCCTATCGTTGACAGAGAATTATAGCTTAAAGAATGCTTCCAGAAATCTCAGAGAATTTAAAATGTGATTTATGACACCCTAAACCTTGAAAACCACGAAAGTAGCACAGAATAGTAAAATGATGGACAAATTAATCTGAAGCAAATGCAAACTAAATACAAGTGGAGAATATAGTCATTATTTTAGATAAAGTAGGATTCAAAAAATGGGAAAAGGCATATAATTTATCATTGATATTTAGTAGTAGTGTTAATCACTCAATCGTGTCTGACTCTGTGATCCCTGGACTATAGCCTGCCAGGCTCTTCTGTCCATGGAATTCTCCAGGCAAGAATACTGGAGTGAGTAGCCATTCCCTTCTCCAGGGGACCTTTCCAACCTACAGATCAAACCCTGGTCTCCCGCATTACGGGTAGATTCTTTACCATCTGAGCTACCAGAAAATTTGTCATTATATTTAGTAGCTATTATCTTTTATATGGGGCCTTCCAGCTGCTGCTAGTGGTACAGAATCCACCTGCCAATGCAGGAGACGCAAGAGATGCTGGTTCCATCCCTGGGTTAGGAAGATTCCCTGGAGGAAGAAATAGTGAAAGTCTCTCAGTGGTGTCTGACTCGATGGACACGAGTTTGAGCAAGCCCCGGGAGTTGGTGATGGACAGGGAAGTCTGGCGTGCTGCAATCCATGGGGTACAAAGAGTGAGTCATTAACATCTGAGCGACTGAACTGAACTGAAATGACTGGCCTATACAGTCCATGGAATTCTCCAGGCCAGAATACTGAGGTGGGTAGCCATTCCCTTCTCCAGGGGATCTTCCCAAACCAGGGTCTCCTGTTAACCCATTCTAGTATTCTTGCCTGGGAAATCCCATAGGTATAGGAGGCTGGCGGGCTACAGCCCATGCTGTTGCAAAGAGTCAGACACAACCGAGCTTCTGAGCACTCATCTTTTGTATATCAAATAATATGACATCAACACATGTAAAGTAAAAATCGCTGGAAACTAAGAAAAGCATGACAAAATATAATAAAAATGAGAAAATTTTAAGCATTTCTACCATGTGACAAATCAAACCTGCCACAATAGAAAAAGAAGCAAGGAAAAGAGGAACTGAATAATAAACAATAAGATAAAGATCAGTTCAGAAGGGTATGTTGTCTGCGAGATTTGTTTCAGGACTCAGCCCTGCAAGTCTAACTTCAGACCCCATACGTCTCTCGTTGACACTGAACACAAGCAAAGCTACACCAGAAGCACTTTCACATGTATGTCTACATACCAGTGTCTATTTCTCAGAGATAGATGATCATATGCGAGATTTGAAGCTTCCCTCGTGGCTCAGACGGTAAAGCGTCTGCCTGCAATGCGGGAGACCCGGGTTCGATTCCTGGGTCGGGAAGATCCCCTGGAGAAGGAAATGGCAATCCACTCCAGCACTCTTGCCTGGAAAATCCCATGGATGGAGGAGCCTGATAGGCTACAGTCCATGGGGTCGCAAAGAAGCGGACACGACTGAGTGACTTCACTTCAAATATGTTTTTAGTTGTAATGGATAGAGCTGGATTGCATTCCTAAAAATTGCAGCAACTCATATGCCTGCCATATCACTGGTGTTTTTATGTTTTGCCAATCAAAGTGAAAAATGGTTCTCATAATAGCTTTAATTTGTATTACTCTGCCTTCCACATTTACTGGTCATTTGCATTCGTTTCTCTATAAATTGCCTATTCAAATCCTTTACCCACTTAAAATCTAGTTTCTTGAGGGTTTTTGCTATCAATTTGTAGGAGCTGCTTGTATATTAGGATATTAAATCTTTATTATATGTTTTATAATATAAAAATATTATAATATTTATAATATTTTTTTCCAACTTGTCATTTGCAACTTTGATTATGACTTTGGTTTTGGTGTTTTTCTGTGTACAAAAGATTTTATTTCTTTATTTTATTTTATTTATTTTCTAATTGGAGGATGACTGCTTTACCACATTGTGCTAGTTTCTACTGTACAACAATGTGAAAAAAACAAAATCTTTAATGTAGCCATCCACATCTGTGTTTTCTTTTATAAATTCTGGGCTTTCTGATTTACTTAAGAATTCTCTTTTCAAAGTTCATGAATAAAGTCTTCTAAATTTCTTCTTTTTTTCACATTGAAAGGTTATATCCATCAGAGATATATTAACTGTATGTATTGTGTGAGGAAGAGGTCCAACCTCATTTTCGTCATTATGCACAGCCAGCAACAGGTGAATGCTTTCCCCACTTAATTTAAAAGCCACCTTTGTCCTGTGTTAATTACTCACATGCTCTCAAGTTTATTTCTGGACTCAGCTACCTTTCTCCCATCTATGTATAGATTCTTATGTCAAGTACACATTGGGGTTTTGGTTTTTTTTTTTTTTTTTTTAATATCTCTGAGTGTTCCATTCTTCTCTCTTTCTGTTTTTTAAATTGGCTGCAAAGGGTCCTTCCTAGTTGTAGCACTCGGGATCTTTGCTGTATCATAGGGGATCTTTTGTTGCAGTGCTCAGGATAAGTAGTCGCGTCACACCAGGCTTAGTTGTTCCGATGACTGTGGGATTTTAGTTCCCCAACCAGGGATCAAATCCCAGTCCCTGGTATTGCAAAGCAGATTCTTAACCATTGGACCACCAGGGAAGTTCGAGTTTATCATCACTGCTTCAGAGAATTTTAAATGGTATTAACAGATTAGGCAACATGAAGAGAATCTATTGAATTTGGATTTTGACCCCCAAAACCATTGATCGCTCTTGTGAGTGCAGTTGCCATGGAGATACGGAGATGGAAATTAGGTATGATAACATTTAGGAAAGAGTGGAAAGTACAGATTGCGCTCTTGAAGAATGCAGCAGTGACAGGATGGGAGAAGGTGGTATGATGGGTTGAGTGGGAAGTGGGGAAGAAGAAAATGTTTTAAAGCCCAGGGGAGATTTGAGTGTTTGTGGCCGAGAATAAAGGAATCAGTTAGAAAGAGACTAACTGATGACTACGGATATATATCTACCAAAGAGTTATAAACATCCTTAAACTTCTTCCCCAGAGAAGGCAATGGCACCCAACTCCAGTACTCTTGCCTGGAAAATCCCATGGACAGAGGAGCCTGGTAGGCTGCAGTCCATGGGGTTGCAAAGAGTTGGACACGACTAATCAACTTCATTCACTTTTCACTTTCATGCATTGGAGACGGAAATGGCAACCCACTCCAGTGTTCTTGCCTGGAGAATCCCAGGGACGGGGGAGCCTGGTGGGCTGCCGTCTATGGGGTCGCACAGTTGGACACGACTGAAGCGACTTAGCAGCAGCAGCAGCAGCAAACTTCTAAAATATTGTGATTATCAGAAAATAGTGTTAGTTAGTTTCATGCTCTGTATAATGTATACTGCCATTAAGGTTTGCTACAGTCTTAATTCAACGTTAAGCCCTAAAGTAAAAGAATGAATGAATGAATGTATACATAAAATAAATCAGCTGTATCCTCCCTACTGGTGAAAACAATAATGAAGTTAATTTTTTTCTCTATCAAGTATGATTCTGAGGACCAACCCTGGGAGAGGAATTTGATGGAAGGAGGTATCACAGGAAGTCTGTTTCCTGATAACCAAGGTTCCAACAATGGTTTTACCTAACATTTGCCTGTTTCTTTTTATTCTATTCTAAGCAGTGCGTGCTTGCTCAGTTGTGTCCAACTCTTTGTGACCCCATGGACTGTAGCCTGCCAGGCTCTTCTGTCCATGGGATTTCCCAGACAAGAATACTGGAGTGGGTTGCCATTTCCTTCTCCAGGGGATCTTCCCAACCCAGGGACCAAACCCACATCTCTTGCATCTCCTGCATCAGCAGGCAGGTTCTTTACCACTGAGCCACCTGGGAAGCCTGTTACAAGCAGGATGGGGGCTAAACCTGCACCCTGGGCTCTAGGCAGCAGTTTCCAAACTTGTCTGCACATGAGAATTACCTATGGAAATTAAAAAAAAAAAAAAAAAACTCATCCAGGTGGCACTCCAGGCCACTTAAATCAGAGTCTCTTGAGACTTCCCTGTATTTTTTTTTTTTTTTTTAAGCTTCTCAGATGATTCTAATATGCAATGAAGCTTGTGAACCACTGATCTGGGGCTTGGAATCAGCTGACCATGTAATGCTGTTTTCCAAAACTGGGACATGTGAGTTTTGGCAAGGTCTAATGTGAACAAATATCAGAGACATATGACCAAGATTGTGTCATGGGGCAGGATATATTCTCTGTAAGCCAGTTCACTTAGAGTGTCCTTCAAAGAAAATGCTATTGATACCTTGAATGGGGGTGCTTTCCAAATGGGTTTTAACATGAGCAGGAATCAGAGTGTTTGCATAAAGAGGTGTTTTCATCACTGTGCAGAAAAAAAAAAAAAGGCTTAAATATCACAGGAAATGAAAAAGAAGCTACTTCTGATAAGGAGTTGAATGTGAGAATTTAATTCTCAAGAGCAAGAAAAGAGTCATTTGTTTTATAGTTTCTCAGGAAGCAAACATTTATTTTTCAACTCCCCCTGCAGTTGAAATGATTTTAAAACAGTTGCCAAGAGGCATTTAAAAATTAACTATACTACAAATTGTTTTGACATACAAGCACCTAGAACAAACATATATTCACAGCCACCTTAAAAATCAAAGCTTCCAAAACTAAAATTACATTTAATGGGAAACAAAATGAGTTTTACAGAAATTTGAAGAAATAGAAAGCTAAGGTGTCATGCTGACAGCTGAGAAGCAAAAAGAAATATTTGCTAGTGTTTTTTATTTCCTGGGGTCAGTCTTTTTGCAGTCTCTTAACTAG
This sequence comes from Bos indicus x Bos taurus, assembly GCF_003369695.1. NCBI lineage: Eukaryota > Metazoa > Chordata > Mammalia > Artiodactyla > Bovidae > Bos > Bos indicus x Bos taurus. The sequence goes on from NC_040083.1 coordinate 101,440,074, forward strand.
AGAACAGGAAATTGAGTGCTGAGTTTATCACCCAGAGAATCCTCTGAAAATGAGAGAGATTTCCACTTTTATGTAATTGAGTGTACACAAATAATTTCCGAGCTTAAGATTTTTTTTTTCTTCTTCTTTTGCCACACTGAGTTTCAACCCCTGGACCACCAAGGAAGTCCCCAAGCCTAAGATTTAGAGTACAAAGACCTAGGTTAGAACTCCAGCTCTGCTAGGTACTTGTAGGTGACCTTGGATAATGATTAAACTGATTCTAAACATCAGTTTTATCATGTTTAAAATGGGCTTCCCCAATAACTCCACAGATAAAGATTCTGCCTGTGATTCAGGAGACACAGGAAACTCGAGTTTGATCCCTGGGTTGGGAAGGTGCCCTGGAGAAGGAAATGGCAACCCACTCCAGTATTGTTGCCTGAAATAGTCCTTGGTCAGCGGAGCCTGGTGGGCTACAGTCCATGGGGTTGCAGAGTCAGACACAGCTGAGTACGAGCAAGAGAAGTAATAATTATCGTGATAACGATCCTTAGATGCCTGCAATGGGCCTTGTTACAAAGTGCGTAATTCCACGCCTAGTACAAGGTAAGTGTTCAATAGCTGGTGCTCATCCGCTGCTGCTGCTGCTGCTGCTAAGTCACTTCAGCCGTGTCCAATTCTGTGTGACCCCATAAACAGCAGCCCACCAGGCTCCCCTGTCCCTGGGATTCTCCAGGCAAGAACACTGGAGTGGGTTGCCATTTCCTTTTCCAACGCATGAAAGTGAAAAATGAGAGTGAAGTCGTTCAGTTGTGTCCAACTCTTAGTGACCCCATGGACTGCAGCCTACCAGGCTTCTCCGTGCATGGGATTTTCCAGGTAAGAGTACTGGAGTGGGGTGCCAGTGCCTTCTCTGCTCATCCCACTAGCCATATCTTATTTATAGACTAAGAGAACCAGAGAAATGCCCCTCTCTGTCACTATCTGATACATAAAGTTCATATGGAAACAGCTAAAATGTTTTGACTTTAATAAAAAGAAATGGAGTGGGGCCCACTGTGGAAGACTGGGGTTGCCAGCTGCCTGTCTTTTTAATGGAAATTTTAAGAGATATTTATAAGAAGTGTTTACTAAACTAATCCCAAAACTCCAATCCCTTGGGCATTCTGGGATTTTTTTGGGGGGGGAAAGTGCAGTCAGGTTGAGATCACGTGAGCAGACAGAGCTGGGAACTGGGCTCTGCCCTGGGGCTCATGGTCTGGCATGAGGAATGACTCATGTAAATTAATAAATTGAGTGATATTTTGATATTAATTTCTCATTTAAATACTTTCTTCTTTGCCATCAACCTCTATTTTTTCAATCTTGTAACTTGATTGAGGCTTCCAATGGCTAAGTCAGAGATCTCTCTTGGTAAATGTTAATATATTTTGATATTGATTTCTAATGTAATTCCACAATGATAAGAGAACAGATTCTGTATGATTTCAATGCCATTAGACCATGAAATTTTTAAACCTTATGTCCCTGGATATGTTTCAGTATCATCTAGGTAATAGTCTATGGGAACTTGAATAGAATTTGTATCCTACTGCGGTGTGAAAAACTGTATAAATCTTAATTATGCTGAATTGGTTCATAGTGCTTTTCAGGCCTACTATATCCTTCTGCTTTTCTGTATATGTGCTGTATGCTCAGTCTCTCAGTTGTGTCTGACTCTTTGCGACCCCCACGGACTGTAGCCCACCAGGCTCTTCTGTCCATGGGATTCTCCAATCAAGAGTATTGGAGTTGGTTGCCATTTCCTCCTCCAGGGGATCTTCCCAACCCAGGGATCGAATCTGCCTCTCTTATGTCCCCTGCATATGCAGGCAAATCCTTTACCACTACTGCCATCTATTCATTCTAATAATTTTTGAGAGTTTGATATTGAAACTCCAACTAAAAATCTTACTTTATCTACTTTGAAAAAATTTTTAGTATACAGTGAAACTATATGTAACTTGGTTCTGCATTTTCCAGGTCTCCTGTAAATGTTATTATGCTTTCATAATTTAGAAAATAAAAGAAAAAAAAGAAATCGAGTGATTTCAGGGGGGGAAAAAAGACACATGGTTTCATTTAGAGAGGTACTATTCTGCACCTTCACTCTGACCGCTCAGCTGGGACTACTCTCCTCCTGAAGTACTGTCCCCGTCTCTCTTGGTTACCCTAGTGCACTATCTCCACTAAAAACTAAAAATACACTGAGTATAAGCTATTAGTTTACTGTTACATTTTCCAGATTCCCTTGAAGACATAAGCATCTCCCATCAGCATATCAGCTCATGCTGGCTTTCTCCTTGATCTCTGCTGCCACCACCACTTCCATAATGCAAACTCCTTTATGTCTCATATGCCCCATCTTCAGGGCCACTGGGTACTGCCCTCCGGGACATGCATTATTTCAATACCATTTTCCCAGTCTTTCCTTCTGCCCTAGACTCCTCCATCAGTCCATGGCCTTTCTAATAATTTTTCACACTCCAAATATGGGAGGAATATCATCATTACTTCATTTTCTTATGTTTTAATTTAATTTTCATTTTATATTGGAGTGTAGTTGATTGACAATGTTGTGTTAGTTTCGGGTGTACAGCAAAGTGACTCACTTATACCTGGGATTTTATAAGCACCTAAATCTCAAACTTTTCAAATATTGCTTCTTCTCCATTCTCCTTATTCTTCCGGTAACTGAAAGTGAGGTTCAGCTGCTCACCACCCAAAGCCCATAAAGATTGCTGGAAAGGAAAGTTTGCTTTATTTTGGATGCTGGCAACCAAGCAGTGGGGGGAGTGTGGGTGGATGCGTGTCCAAAGACCAGCTCCTCCCCTGCAGCAGTCAAGGGGCAAGAGACTTTATAGAATGAGGGAAGGGGCTTATGTGTTGAAACAGCAGAGTCAGTTCTGATGGTCATCTTGAAATTGGTGGTCTGACCAGCGTCATCTTGATTGTTTTAAGAACAGTTAATCTTCAGTTCCGTGTTCAGTTTGTTCCCGTTTCTTTAAGGCCAATTTTTGGGATTGTCGCAGCATATGGTTTTCCTTGGTGGCTCTGTGGTAAAGAATCCACCTGCAATGCAGGAGACACAGATTTGATCTCTGGGTTGGGAAGATCCCATGGAGAAGAAAATAGCAACTCACTGCAGTATCATTGCCTAGGAAATCCCATGGACAGAGGAGCCTGGCAGGCTACAGTTCATGGGACTATAAGAGTTGGACACAACTTCAGCTACAAAACCACCATCACCATGTCACGGCTCTAGTGTGGTCATCATGTAGTCAACTTCTTCCACCTGCTGGGGATTTCACTATCTATAAAGACAACTCACAGGATATGGCTCAGAACATTATCTTTAGCCCTTGAGAAGGAACTAAAGTCCTTGACTAGGCTTAATAACTACATAATTATTATTGATCTCCTTTGACTGTTTTCCTTTGTTTCTGCATTTTCTCACTTCTTTGATTAAATTTATTCTTTGGCTAAACTTTTTCACAGACAGAAGGCAGGCTGAGGATATGGGGGACAAGGACTATAGAATCCTGCTCCATTTCATTTCTTCTGAAATCCTGATTATATGTACTTCAGACCCTCACATTCCATCCTCTGTATCTCAAGCTCTCTTTACATTTTACACATCCTTTTCTGTCTGCTTTATTCTGACTACTTTTTTGTATTTGTCTTCCTGTTTTGCTAATTTTCTCTTTGTGCTCGCTCAGTCATGCCTGACTCACGCAACCCCATGGACTGTAGCCTGCTAGGCTCCTCTGTCCATGGGATTTTCCAGGCAAGAATACTGGAATGGGTTGCCATTTCCTTCACTATCTATAATTTTCTCTTTAGCTGTATTTGATATTCTGTTTAACCCACCTACTAAGAAAGGTTTTTCTAAAATATTTATGTGTTTCATTGATAAGATTTCTATTTGATTAAAATATTTTTGAGCAGATAAGAAAAGCCATATGATTAAAAAATATAAATGATATTGAAATGTATGAATTAAATATATTTCTATTCTATCCCAGTCTGCCCCTAAGGGTAATCATTTCTGTTAGGTTTTTGTGTATGTTTCCCATGTTTCTTTATGCAGATAAAGCATATATGCATTCTTATCATTCTCTTTTTTACATTAAATTTAGCAAGACCAAATATGCAATTAAGAATTTAATTTTTTCACTTAAAAGTATACCTGAGAGATGTTGCAATTTGATTATTTTTAAATCTTCCCAGTCCTAATAAATAATCTCCAATTATTTATTTCCAAAATTCCTTCTTTATTTCTATAAATATTCCATACACAATTATTTTACATTTTGTGTCTAATAATTCCAGTCTCTGCTGTCTTCACATAGAAGGTACAGATTGAGCTAACTTTCAGTCATAGTGACTCGTTTCCTTGAATGTTCAGTGATCTTTGAACTATAGTTCATAGTAATTAACGGGGATCCTGAGGATCTAAATTGAAGATGAGTTCTTTCAGGATGAATTTGCATTGGTTTCTGCCAGGAACTGAGCAAAGAGTGTTATGACCTGCAGAAACTTCAGTACCATTCCAGAATTTTCCATGTAATCCACGCTTTTCATTTAGTCTCCCCTACCTCACATGTCGGGGCCAAAATTTAGGTCTCCATAGAAACACTGACAGACTTCCCTGGCAGCTCAGCAGTAAAGAATCTACCTGCAATGCAGGAGACACAGGAGATTTGGGTTTGATCCCTGGGCCGGGAAGATCTCATAGAGGAGGGCATGGCAACCCACTCCAATATTCTTGCCTGGAGAATCTCTTGGACAGAGGAGCCTGGTGGGTTACAGTCCATATGGTCACAGAGAGTTGGACACGACTGAAATGACTGAGCACACTCACAGAAACACTGACAACAGGTTTTGCCCTGGATATGTTTCTGGGCTTTCATTTGATTGATCTCTCTCTTTAATTGCCAGTACAACTTTACTTAGCACAGTTTTACGGTACAGTTACTATCTGGAGGCCCTCCCTGGTGGCTCTGTGGTAAAGAATCTGCCTCCCAGTGCCAGAGACGCAAGAGACATGAGTTCCATCCTTGGGTCAGGAAGATTCCCTGGAGTGGGAAATGGCAACCCATTCCAGTATTCTTGCCTGGAAAATTCCACGCACAGAGGCGCCTGGTGGGCTGTCGTCCATGGGGTTTTAAAAAGTCAGAAACGACTGAGCAACTGAGCACGATGAGCACATACTATCTGGTAGAGAAAACCTTTTCAAAATTGTCTAGGCTTTCTATAATCATTTATTTTCCCAAATGATCTTTCCTTTATTTATTTTTTTAAGTATGATTTCTCTGGGGTTTTTTTGTCATTGTTGTTTGGGGGACAGGGCTTTGGTTTTGGTTTTTTGCTTGTTTTCTGGCTGCTTTTTGCAGCCCCTTAGTTCCCTGACCAGGGTTGGAACTCAAACCCACTGTAGCAGAAGTTGGAATTCTTAACCACTGGATGACCAGAAAAATTCTCCAAATAATCTTTCTTTCTTCTTCTTTTTTTTTCAACCAATTTTATTAGTAGTATTTTTTTTAATATTTATGTGACTACACCAGGTCTTAGCTGTGGCATGCAGGCTCTTAGTTGCAGCACGCAGGATCTAGTTCCCTGGCCAGGGCTTGAACCTGAGACACCGGCATTGGGAGTGTGGAGTCTTAACCCCTGGACCCCCAGGGACGTCACCCACAAATGATCTTTTAAACTGTTCACCCATGGACTTTTGTGAAGTGAAACAAGCTATGAGGACTCATCAAGAAAATGATGGCAGAAGTATGTTAACTGCAAACCCTACACCAACACAAGTAGGAACGAAAACGAAGCAAAAGCAAGAATAAGTACTTGCAGCAGGCCATAGCTGGGAAAGGCCTCAACACTATATGCTACACTCTGAAGATTGCAGCCTTTATAACGCCCTTTGGAACAAACTGAGAGTCCCATGACCTGACACCAGTTTCCAGCTCGTGACCACAATGCAGTGTCATAGATTGTAAGTGGAGGCAATTCTGAAGGTTCCCACAGTCTAAGTCCTGGGGGCATGGGAAAGCTGCTGGAAGAATAAGAAACACTCCCGTTGGGGCCCACTGGCTCATGATTGATTGCCAAGGGACCTGGTGTTGCAAGAGATTCTGGTCTACCAAGCACATGATCTTCTTTCTCTGTTATCATTTCCTATCAGATTGGGACAGTATCTAGAGACAAGACTACTTCACAATTCCAGAGAACATGGAATAATCCTATGCTGACACATTTGAAAAGGCAGATGGAAAGAGGTGGATAATTACTATCTACCAGAGTCTCTTGTGTCTCCAGCATTTCAGGCAAATTCTTCATCTGCTGAGCCATCAGGGAAGCTCCAAAAATAACTAAATAACATACTTTAAATGTACTACGTGAGAGAAAGAAGGAGTTCTTTCCAATTTACAAATACCAATGTACTGATGCTTTGAATAGATAATGCACAAGAGAAAATTAGAGATATCAAAGTTGATTTATAAAAAGTTCTAGAATGAAGTATTAAGTAGAACCTGGGAGCAGACTTAATTAGCAATATACTGTGACTATGACTGTGTATTACAAGAATGCAAAGGTGGCTAAATGTTAGAAAATTTATATTAATGTTGACCAAAGTGGGAAAAGCATATAGTCCCATGGTAGATTTCGATAAAATATTCATAAAATTTAACATCCATTCTTAATAAAAGATCTTTGTAAAATGAGATTAGGTGAATAATTTATTTACTGTCAAAACATATCTCATACCAAAAACCAATATCATGCTTAGCAATCAAACATTTATAATCTCTATAATATGACATTGCTTTTATGTGATAGACATTGTAATTAGACAAAAGAGCAAAATAAGAAGTTTAAATATTGGAATGAAAAAGACAAAAATTATCATTATTTGCAGATAATAGGAAGTCTAAAATTCAGCAGAAAGTTTTTGAAAAGTAAAAAGTTGATAAGGTTTTCATGATATAATATTAATATTCAGTACTCAAAGTCTTACAATGTATTATAAATATAACCCAAATTTAGTCCATCTTAAAAGTACATTACTTTATATAAATAAATTTTAATTACATGAAAAAAAAAACAGAAAATTACGAAGAAATAGAACATAATATATGAGTAAATGAAAAGGCATCCCTTATGGAATACAGAATGTTCTAGAATACAGAAATATTCTAGTATAAATTCTTACAAAATATTTAATCTACAAAACCATCCTATTTCTGGTCAAAATCCCAACATGATATTTACAGAAAGAAGCATTTTTTAAAAGTATTCCAACTGTATGGAATATATGGTATCTCAAATCAGTGGTGACTGGCAAAAGCTCATCACATAAATAATTAGGCTATTGTAACTATGATGAATACTGTGAAAGAAAATACAGGTTGGTGTGGAATGTTTTAAATAAAATGCAGGCTCTTGTTTCATTCATTACACAAAATAAACTCCAAGTACAACAAAATGTTTTAAAGTAAAAACCAAAATTAAAACATAAACACTAGGACAGAAACTGGACAATTATTTTTATAATAGTGTGTGGAAAGTCTGAGCATGTCATGACAGCCAGTGATCACAAAACAAAAGATTAAGAACCTCAACTATGTAACAGTGAAAACTTTCCAGTGCCAAAACAAATAAGAGCCCTATAAAGAAAAAAAAGTTAAGGACAAAGGACAAATGGGAAATACGAGCAACGAAAATGGAGGACAACCTGCTGCTACTCGGATTCATTGAGTAGTCATTGAGGAAACATCATTCTTCCTCCCAAGGGAAACAGTGTTGGTGCTTCAGCTCACAGAATTTGTCTCCTGTCTGTACGGACCCGTTCCCATAGGCTTTGAAGGTGGAGGGAGAGGGATGACCACTGGCAGATCCTATCACTCACTCCTGCCAGAATTGTCAAGCACCCTTCACACACACACACACACAGAGCATGTGAACATACCATACACACATATACCACACACGTGTGTGCACACATGACAACATATATGTGCACCCATGTACCACACACACCCCCCACACGAACAGACCACATGCACACAATGACACATGTGTACAGACACAGCAGGCAACATAAGTATGCACACATGCATTAATACACACTATACACACTCACTCCATGTGAGCATACCATATACACGTGCACCACACAGTACACACACGTGTGTGTACACACAACCAACAGCACGCGCATGCACACATGTGCCATATACACAGTACACACACACACACACGTTCACGCCCTTTGGGCACTTTATTGAGGAATCAGAACTGCTAGTCTGTGGTGTGCATCTTCCAGGAGTACTGTTCAGCTGTTTCCAAGCTCTGCATTCTTTCTGGATCCAGAACCTTGCCCTGGAATGTGGTCCTGGAGAGGGTATGACCCGTCTGCCCCCAGAATGGAATCAGAGGAACTCCGCAGCCTGCTTCCTGATTCCGGGCACAGGACAGGCCTTTCCTCCCTCTGCTAAAGGGCTCTGCTTTCATGAAACAAAGCCAGAGCGTGCAGTGAGCTGAAGTCCCAGGCCTCCTCAGATTCTGCTGTTAGGTTGTCTGTCTTAGTCCCTAATGCTTTTAGGAAACCCCCTTCCCTCCCCAGTTTTGGCAGCATCTTCTGGGGGGACTCAGGGCAAGGGGAGCCTCTAATCATGAGTGACTGCATAGGAGGCCACTGTGAACCATAAGCTGTCATATGACAACTTGTCCAGCCACGGTCATAGAAATTCCCCAGAATGTGCATAATCGAGGGACAGAGTCCCTGTGGCAAAGTCACCTGTGGAGGCCACCTGTGGAGGTCACATGACTCCAATGTTTGGTGGCTCAAACTACTGCTGAGTCCCTCTTTGAAGATGGCCATCACAGCCCGCAGCACATTTTGGGGGCAGTATTCTGAGTCCATAAGTGAAATCTTTTCCAGACTGTATTCAATTTCTGGCAATAGGTAAAACCATTTGCCATATGTTCTAGCGCTTTTGTTTTTGTGTTTTGGGCCGAACCTCGTGGCCTATGGGATCTTAGTTCCCTGACCAGGGATCAAACCCGCACCCCTTGCAGGGGAAGCATGAAATCTTAATCACTGGGCCACCTGGGAAGTTCTCAGCATGTTCTAGTTTATAAAAGAAATGTCCATAGAGAATAGAATTGTGGTTGCCAAGGGGGTGGAGGGGGAATGGAGTGGGTGGTGGGGTTAGCAGATGCAAGCTATTATATGTCGAATGGATAAACAATGAGGTCCTACTTAGCACAGGGAACTCTATTCAGGATCCTGTAATGACCCTTAGTAGAAAAGAATATGAAAAAAGAATGTATATATAACTGAATCACTTCACTGTACAGTAGAAATGAACACAGCATTATAGATCAACAATACCTCAATAAAAAATTAAATTAAAAATGCCTAACAGGCTAAGTTTTAGTGATACATATTTGTATGCGTGTATAACGTTTTCACCATATGTAGAGAAACAGAGACAGAAACCCATGAGGTAATAAACCTTCGCAGTATTCTTTGGTAACTCATAAACACATTTTGAAGGCAATTCCCAAAGGGGATTTCTCAAGACTTTTTAAAAAACAGTAATAGCATCAGTAGAATAAGTATTTAGTTTTTCAAAGTATCTACTTGGAAGAAGTACAATTTAGATGAAAATCTAGTATGTTTTGGGGGAAAAAGTCTCATTAGAATCACAAACTGTCTAGCAGATGTCCTCTTCTTTCGAAATGTTCTTTTCAAACGCTTAATCAGCATATTTTCCCTTCCTATATGAAGCTCACTACCTCCCTCCAGCAACCAGCCAATCTGATGAACCATCAGCTCTTCCATTTTCACTCTGGAAATGTCTCCCTCTATTGTGATTTTTAATGTCTCTTCATGAAATGTCCTGCCTTTGTTCATATTCTTATACCCCTCCCCACTTTTATTACTGGAATTTCCCTCTTAGATTTCTCCATCTGACAAAACCCTCCTAATCCTTCAAGGTCCAGTTCAAACTCCACCTGAGTAGCCGTTGCTGCCCCCTTCCTTCTTTTTCGCACCCCTTCTCTCTTGTCATTCAAGCTTTCCTAGTGGCTCAGATGATATAGAATCTGCCTGCAATGCAGGAGACTGGGGCTCAATTCCTGGGTCAGGAAGATCCCCTGAGGAAGGGAATGGCTAACCACTCTAGTATTCTTGCCTGGAGCATTCCGTGGACAGAGGAGCCTGGCCAGCTATAGTTCATGGGGTCACAGAATGGACACGACTCAACAACTCACACTTGCCTCTTGTCATTCTGCTTGTAGGGTAGAAACTCCATCACTGAAGGCACTCAGCAACGTTTGCTGGGTGTTGTGAAATGAAACCTGGACTTATGTCTCAATCACAGGGGACATTCAGGGTCAAATGAAAGCAGATGACATCAGTTTGTTTCAGTCAGGCAAGAGTCCAGTCTGCTCACGATGAATGCTAAACCAACAGATGGGACTGTATTTCACACTTCCCTTCTCATTCCTTTGAAAGTATACTGGGAAGTTGCCTGGCTACACTCCAGACAGAGGACACACGACAAGTCTTCCTTAGAGTTTAAGAAACATGCCTCAGACAGATATAATCCACTGGAAGCCATCGGTTAGAGAAGAGTAGTGTTAGGCAAAAAAAAAGAAAACAGTATTGTCTGGGAATAGAAAGGTCGAAGACACAGGCTGTGCAAGTGAGGTTGGAAATCACACCTAGCCTTTGGACAGGGAACATTTTGGTCAGTTGTCTGATGTTCACCTGGCTTCCTACTTCCAAGTTCATTTCTTGCTTCATTTTTGCTGGTGCCAGAGAAAGTATGTTTGGGTGTAACTTCTGGAAAAAAAATGTATCAGCAGAACTAGCTTTGAATTATCTAATCATTTTTTGACCTTGCAGAAGGATTTTATGGTTTTTGTTATTGGTGTTAAGATTTTATGTAGGGAATGATAGATTATTAGGGAAGTGTGGGAATCAACAATGCCCAACCATTTGGGGAACACTTTATTTGCGGCAAATATGTTTAACAAAGGGTTAAGTCTTACTATTAACCACTAATTTGACATGGCTGCTGCTGCTGCTGCTGCTAAGTCGCTTCAGTTGTGTCCAACTCTGTGTGACCCCAGAGACGGCAGACCACCAAGCTCCCCCATCCCTGGGATTCTCCGGGCAAGAACACTGGAGTGGGTTGCCATTTCCTTCTCCAATGCATGAAAGTGAAAAGTGAAAGTGAAGTCGCTCAGTCGTGTCCAACTCTTAGCGACCCCATGGACTAGCAAGGCTCTATACTTAGCAGGAAGGACCACCAGTAATGCATTTCTCCAAATGACAGACAGGCTCAAAGAGTGGGCTCAAAGGTGGACTCAGAGCAACTCCAAGCCAACTAGACAATGATATTCAGCAAACCAGTAATTAAAAACAAACCCGTGGTGATTCAGCAAGCTTATTCCTGAGGCAGGGAGGGACGGGGAGGGATAGCTCTACATACTTTGGTCTTAGCATAAGTGTTGAGTTCAGAACATTTCCAAATCACAGTATAACTCGGACTATGTTAAGCTTTGATTTCTTTCACAGGGAGTCAAATTCCATCCCTGTGTACTATGAATGTTGGTTTTTGTTTTTCTTTTTCTGTTTGTTTTTTAAGAAAAGCTTTCCTTTCACTGCGAGTATTCTTTATAAATCTTACCAATATATATGACTTTAATGGCTTATTACCACCCTCAGAGTGGGGCTCTGAATTAGAATTAGATTAGATAGGCATTCACTCAGATCAGAGAATTTAGAAGCTTCTCAATGGAAATGCTGACGAGTTCAGTACAGCTGAGCATCCTCTCCAACAGGATCAAGTCTCAGACTCTCATTCCACTCAGAAAGCATCTACTCAGAATAGGTTGTTTTTCTTGCTGCTCAGTTACAACACTTTCTTTCAGTTTACCGGAGCACAGCATGGTGGTTGACCAAGCAAATAATTATGCAAAGCAGAAATCATAAGGCATTAAAAGATAAGTCAGTTTGGAAACTCGCATTTCCAAAAGTGCAGGCTAATGCACTAGAATTATCCAAAAACTAGAAGCAGTCCAAAACATTTGTTCTCAGGAAACTGGTGAAGTTCCAGGGATTTAGGGCAATGACCTGGGTGACAAAGCTGACGAAAGTGGGTGGGTGATAAAGGGCCAGTTGGCAACTCACTTGCAGGCAGAGGTTGAGGACGGTGACATGTCTCGTCACCCTTAGAAAGCTAAGTGTGTAATACGATCAATACAGACCACAGTCCCAGGCCACATAGGCAGCTGTCCAAGGCACACCGGCAACTCCCCAAGTCTGTTCAGCACCGTGTGTCCCTCCTGATGTAGGTCTCTGCCTCTGCTGTCTTATCCAGTGACAAGCCTTGGCCTTTCCATGCCTGGCTCTCAGTCAGATTCACGTGCTCCCCCAGCTGTATCTCCAGTGGGGATTCCAGCTCTGTTCTAGATCCACCCCCATCTGAGTGGTCTCTTTACAGAGGTCTACAGGGGTCTGGGCCAGTCTACAAGGTCTATCAGGGTTTCCCTTATAGGTCAGTTGATAAAGAATCTGCCTGCAAGCAGGAGACCCCAGTTCTAATCCTGGGTCAGAAAGATCTGCTGGAGAAGGGATAGGCTACCCACTCCAGTATTCTTGGGCTTCCCTTGTGGCTCAGCTGGTAAAGAATCCACCTGCAATGCAAAAGACCTGGATTCGATCCCTGGGTTGGGAAGATCCCCTGAAGAAGGGAAAGGCTACCCACTCCAGTATTCTGGCCTGGAGAATTCCATGGACTGTATAGTCCATGGAGTCACAAAGAGTCAGATACGACTGAGCAACTTTCACTCCTTACAGGGGTCTACGGGCTTCCCTGGTGATTCAGCACTAAAGAATCCACCTGCCAATGCAGGAGACATGAGTTCAATCCCTGGATTGGAAAAATCCCCCTGGAGAAGGAAATGGCAACCCACTCCAGTATTCTTGCCTGGGAAATCCCATGGACCAAAGACCCTGGTGTGCTGCAGTCCATGGAGTCACAAAGAGCTGGACACTACTTAGCAACAAAACAACAATAACAGGGCTCTGCAGCAGCAGCCTGCACTTGTTGAGGGAGATGGGAAGAATGACTGCAGAGATGAAGGGAAGTGGAGGAAAGGGCTGACACCAGAGGTGTGTTACAGATGGAGACTGAGAGATGCAGTCTCACGAGGTCAGTCACCTTGGTGGAGTTTCTTCAGCCTCCATCTAATCCTGCAAGCTCTTCCAGATTCACCAAACTCAGACTGGTATTCAAACCAGATAGTTATGTGTTAATTTTCTCCAAGAAACCTGGTAAGAACGCTCATGAATGCTGGTCGTAGGCAACCAAGTCAGAGGCAGCTGTTTCATGCCTTTGGCAGCAAGCTGCAGACTGGCTGGAGTCTTCAAGTCTGGCAGCCTTGTGCAACATCTCCTTGACAGGGACTCATGCAATGTGAACACTTAGACTCTCTGACTCAGACCAAGACACTGTCTTCCTTGTTTGGTGCAAGAGATGCTCTGCCCAGCTGCTGCCCCTTTAAAGGCCCTGCGACAGCAATTCCCCTTTCCTGGGCTCTGCCCCATTTTGACCAGAAGGCAGCTTTGATGGAGAGCCTCACGGCTGTCCCTGACCATCCCAGCATAGCACGAGTGTCCACATCATCTGGTGTTCATCTCTGTGAGATCGCAATGAACAGAAACCATCCCAAGACAAAAATAGGTCCCTCTGGTTCTTGGAGTTGAGCACTCTTTCAGGTTCTAAGGTTCACTCTTCACTGGAAGGCATCTTGGACAGAAGGAATCACGGCTTGTGGTAAGAGCTATTCATGCTTTGCCCTGTCTCATCCATTCTTGGCTGTACTCAGTTCAGCTCATTTCAGTTCAGTCGCTCAGTCATGTCCGACTCTTTGCAACCCCATGGACCACAGTACTCCAGGCTTCCCTGTCCGTCACCAACACTTGGAGCTTGCTCAAACTCATGTCCATTGAGTCAGTGATGCCATCCAGCCATCTCATTCTCTGTTGCCCCCTTCTCTTCCTGCCCTCAATCTTTCCCAGCACCAAGGTCTTTTTCAATGAGTTGGCTCTTCGTATCAGGTGGCCAAAGCATTGGAGCTTCAGCTTAACCCTCAGTCCTTTCAATGAATATTCAGGACTGAATTCCTTTAGGATTGACTGGTTGGAGCTCCTTGCAGTCCAAGGGATTCTCAAGAGTCTTCTCCAGCATTACAATTCAAGCATCAATTCTTCAGCACTCAGCCATCTTTATAGCCCAACTCTCACATCCATACATGCCTACTGAAAAACCATAGCCCTGACTGTATGGACCTTTGTCAGCAAAGTGATGTCTGTGCTTTTTAATATATATGCCTATGGACCCTGATAAATTATGTCCTTTCCCTTCCCCAAAATCTCTGTGCATCACTCAAAGGAATGTGTCTTTTTCAAGGGGAGAAGGCAGACTTCCAGACCCAGTTACTTTCCTAAAACCTCTGGCCATTGGTCACTTCCACCACTGGCAGCCTTGGCGTGTTTCTAAGAGAAAATAGAAGTAGTCCTCGGCTTTTGCTATAGCCCCTTATAAGAACCTAGGAAATACTGTGGTAGAATTTAAATCTATAATTGATTATTTTTAGTAACTTATGGTAGGTAAAATTCTAAGATAGCCCTCATAATCTCTGCCACTTGGTGTCCACAGCCTGAATAATCTTTTCCCCTTGATTGTGACTTACTTTTAACCAACAGAATATGGGGGGGAAAGTGATGGGCTTTTGCAGGTATAAATAAGGCTTCAAATTAGTTGATTTTTAGTTAGTTAAAAGTAGATTATCCTAGTGGGCATGACTTAGATGAAAGCCCTTTAAAAGAGGAACTGGGCTCTCCCTGTATTCAGAGATTATCCTTGCTGACTTGATGAATTGGGCAGTCTGTTTAGGAATCCCAGATGGCAAACAACTCAAAATGGCCCTCTAGGAACTATGATTGACATCTAAAACTTGAGGACAGCTTCCAGCTGACAACCAGCAAAAAGTTTGGACCTTCAACCATACCACCACAAGGAAATGAATTCTGCCAACAACATGAATAAGTATAGAAGAGGGATCTTCCCCAGTTGAGCCTCTTGATGAAGATGCAACCCAATCAACACTTTGAGTGCAAACTTGTGATACCCTGAGCAGAGAAACCAAATAAACCAAACCTGGATTCCTGATCCATAAAAGATTGGAGATAATAAATATGTACTGTTTTAAGCCATTCAGTTCAGTTTAGTTCAGTCGCTCAGTCGTGTCCAACTCTGCGACCCCATGAATTGCAGCACGCCAGGCCTCCCTGTCCATCACCAACTCCTGGAGTTCACTCAAATTCACATCCATTGAGTCAGTGATACCATCCAGCCATCTCATCCTCTACTGCCCCCTTTTCATCCTGCCTCGGAGCAGTATGAAATCCCTCCCAGCATCAGAGTCTTCTCCAATGAGTCAACTCTTTGCATGACGTGGCCAAAGTACTGGAGTTTCAGCTTTAGCATCATTCCTTCGAAAAAAATCCCAGGGCTGATCTCCTTCAGAATGGACTGGCTGGATCTCCTTGCAGTCCAAGGGACTCTCAAGAGTCTTCTCCAACACCACAGTTCAAAAGCATCAATTCTTTGGTGCTCAGCCTTCTTCACAGTCCAACTCTCACATCCATACATGACCACTGGAAAAAATCATAGCCTTGACTAGATGGACCTTTGTTGGCAAAGGAATGTCTCTGCTTTTGAAAATGCTATCTAGGTTGGTCATAACTTTCCTTCCAAGGAGTAAGCGTCTTTTAATTTCATGGCTGCAGTCACCATCTGCAGTGATTTTGGAGCCCAGAAAAATAAAGTCTGACACTGTTTCCACTGTTTCCCCATCTATTTCCCATGAAGTGGTGGGACTGGATGCCATGATCTTAGTTTTCTGAATGTTGAGCTTTAAGCCCACTTTTTCACTCTCCACTTTCACTTTCATCAAGAGGCTTTTGAGTTCCTCTTCACTTTCTGCCATAAGGGTGGTGTCATCTGCATATTTGAGCCATTACATCTGTAGTAATTTGCTACACCACAGTAAAAAACTAAAAGGCATACACAGTCTTTGCTATAATTCCCTCTCAAATATTTCATCTTCTTGTTTTTAGTTGTCCTCTCAAAATCACATTTACCAAAGATTCAGAAAAAAAATGTTTAAGAAATCTGAATCAGCACTGTGCAGCAAAGAAGGATACATTCAACAATCAGAAACTCTGGGAAATTTTCAGAAGGTCAAAAATGTAAAGTTTAAGTTAACACCTAGAAACAGAGTTCTTAAGGAGGAAGCTATTATTGTTTTCAAATTTATTTTGGTAAATTATTTGGATTAAGGTTGATGCTTAGGTCATAGATTGGTGGTAGTGGTTTAGTTGCTAAATCATGTCCAACTCTTGTGATCCCATGGACTGTAGCCTGCCAGGCTCCTCTGTCCATGGGATTCTCCAGGTGAGAATACTGGAATGGGCTGCCATTTCCTTCTCCAGAGGATCTTCCTGATCCAGGAATCAAACTAGGGTCTCCTGCATTGCAGGCAGATTCTATACTGACTGAGCTATGAGGGAAACCCTTAGGTCATAGATTAGTGGGGAAAAAAAGAAGGAAAGGAAGACAGCTAAATGGTTCTGCATTTCAGGAATTTAGGGGATTTGATAAAGAATGAAGATGAGAAGGATTGGGAAGGGAAGAGAACATTGAAGAACAGAGATGACTAATATCTGCTTTTAATTATTTGCATATATAAAATATAATATACTCTTGTTATAGGGAGAATAATGGCCACCAAAGATGCCTGCATATTAATGCCAGAGTCAGTGGGTAAGTTATCTTCCATGGCAAAAGGAACTTTGTAGATGTGATTAAATTAAGAATATTGAGATTACTCTGAATCATCCAGGGAGACCCCTTGAAATCACAGGGATCTTTATAAGTGAAGTGGGACTGGGAAAGCGAACAGGAGGGTCAGAAACAAAGATTTGAAAATGTTGGCTTTGAAGATGGAGAAAAGGACACAGTCAAGGAACATAGGCAACCTCTAAAATCTAGAAAAAGCAGACAAATGGAATCCCCCTCGAGCTTCCAGAAGGAACACAGCTCAGCCAATACTTTGACCTTGGCCCAGTGAGGCTCAAGGCAGACTTCTGACTTTCAGAACTGTAAAATAATAAGTCTGTGTGATTGAAAGTGTGGCAATCTGTTTACTGCATCAGTAGGAAACTAACACACTCTCCATTCACATTACCTAAAATGCCCTAAGTCCTTAGTGAGACTTTGGGTGGAAATCATGAAAAGGAGCTGAGTTCTACAGGTGGGTCAGTGCCAGGGGAACCGGGGCCCCACACAGAAGGGTGAGATAACCTATTAACTAACCTAATTCATAGGAAGCAGAAACTTGGCTGTAGAGTTGACATAACACATCCACATTTACTACCTCATGGAATTTTCAGAAATCTTAAAAGACAGTACTGGATGCCCCACCAATTTTGTGATGGGGAATTAAACCAATCTGATCTAAATCTAAGTGCCTTGGGTTTACATTGAGAAGGAAACCAAGCAGTACCCATCAGATTTTTATTTGATGTGTGTAATAGGATATTCAATGGAACACTTTCTCTTATACAATTTTATTTTTATGTTTTTGAATAGTAATATTACTATTAGTAATAATAGTAATACATGTTTAAGCTCCTTGGAAGAAAAGCTATGACAAACCAAGACAGCATATTAAAAAGCAGAGACAGTACTTTGCCGACAAAGGTCCGTCTAGTCTAGGCTATGGTTTTTCCAGTGGTCATGTATGGATGTGAGAGTTGGACTATAAAGAATGCTGAGCACCAAAGAATTGATGTTTTTGAACTGTGGTGTTGGAGAAGACTCTTGAGAGTCCCTTGGACTGCAAGGAGATCCAACTAGTCAATCCTAAAGGAAAACAGTCCTGAATATTCAGTGGAAGGATTGATGCTGAAACTCCAATATTTTGGCCACCTGATGGGAAGAACTGACTCATTGGAAAAGACCCTGATGCTGGGAAAGATTGAGAGCATGAGGAGAAGGAGATGACAGAGGATGAGATGGTTGTATGGCATCACCAACTCGATGGACATGAGTTTGAGTGAGCTCCAGGAGTTGGTGATGGACAGGGGAGCCTCACGTGCTGCAGTCCATGGGGTCGCAAAGAGTCGGACACGACTGAGTGATTGAACTGACTACATGTTTAAAGTCAAAACAAAATAAGAAAATAAACACTTAAAAGACTCACTGTTGTCCTGTGGAGGGGTCCACCCCATTCTCCCCTGCACCATTTGTATCCACTTACAAAAATTCATTGCTATCATTCCAGTGTTTCTTTATGTAAAATTGAACAGATGGTCTCATCCCTCCTTTCTTACATAAAAGGTAGCATATGATATACATTATTCTCCATCATTTTTCCTCATTAAAAGAGTGCAGCTAAAGATCTCTTCATACAAGTGCATAGAGTCCTTCCTCATTCCTTTGTTGTAACTCAGCGTATTTTATTGTGTACCAAGAAGTATCGTAATTCATGCAACTAGTTTCCTCTTGGGAGGCACTTGGGTAGTTTCTAAGTGTTTATTATTATAAGCCACGTCATGATAAATAATCCTGTTCATGCATCATTTGGAACATGTGCAAGTGAAACCATAGGATAGGTCCCAGAGGTGGGACTGCTGAGTTAAGGACAACAGAAGCTGGACAAAAGTAAATATTGCCAGATTCTCTTCCATAAAGGTTGAACTGTGCTGTACATCCATTACAATGTTTGAGTACCTATTTCTCCACTGCCTCAGAAGACAGTGTGCTGTTAAATCTCTGAATTTTCCCCAAACTGACAGGTGAGAAATGATACCTCACTAACTTGCACTTTTCTTTTTCTTTAAGGTTTTTTTTAATGTGGACCATTTATTTCCCCAGTCTATTCATTTATAACCATTTTAATCATTTTCATCAATTCATTGCTATCATTCCAGTGTTTATATAAAATTGAATACATATTCTCACTCCCCCTCTTTCTTACCTAAAAGATAGCATATGATATAAATTACCTAACACAACAAAAATCTATTTGCATTCTAGTCCTGCCACAAACCTTATTTCCCAAACACCAAATCAATCATCCACTCAGTCCTCAACAATTCTAACGAGAACTGCACCACAGTGGTACCTTGAGGAATTTTGCTTCCCTTCCTTCACTTTGTCTTCTCATTATGTATGAAAACATCACATTAGCCATTAAGCGATGTGGACCACTTTTAAAGTCCCTACTGAATCTGTTACAATATTGCTTCTGTTTTATGTTTTGGTTTTTTGCCCATGAAACATTCGGGGTCCTAGCTTCCCAACCAGGGATCGAACTCTCATGCCCTGAATTAGAAGATGAAGTCTTAACCACAGGACTTCCAGGAAAGTCTCCATTTCTCTTAAAAGTAAGATTGAGCATTTTTTTCTTGTGTTTAGGAGCTATTTTGATTTTTTTGTGAACAGTATTTTTCTACCATTTGGCCTCAACTTGGACTCTTTTCACTGTGATCAAATTTCAGAAAAATTGAAAAGAATAGGTTGCATGCACTCCCATATTCTAAAATAAGGATTTTCAAGTGGTCTTGTGACCGTTAGCCCAATACCCAGGTTGTAAAGTTGTTTAAAGTTGAAAAGGCCAAAAGAAAGTTCTTTGGGGAAAGCTGTTGGCATGCTGTGCATTGTCTATCTCCCACCATGATGGCAGGAGGTAAGCGGACTTTCCTTAAGGCAAGTCGGGAAAGAGGAGCTTCAAGGGGACCTCCACTCAGAGACTTTGTGTCAGAGGACACAGTGCCTGGTGTCTGATTCCAGGGATAAGAAACCCGAGGGTCGAGAAGCTGAGCCTGTCAGGCCAAGAGCAGGACAGAAAAGTGGAAACTACGCTGGGAAGGCAGTTGAAGCTGCATCCACTAATAGAGGCCAAAGGCTCAAATAGGTAAAAAACTGAAGTCTGTGGTTGAAGTGATCTGTGATGGTGGGGCAATCCCTTGTTTGGCCTGACAAGGGTCTGTGAGTTTTTGTGGGTCAAGTAGATAGCCGAGCTGGGGTGCCATCTTGATGTGACTTCTTCAGAAAACAGCAGAATTCCAGGGGAAGAGAATTCCAACAATGCCTGCAGTAAGAGGCTGTGGGATGCTGCACTTTCAAGGGCAGGATCAGAGGTAGTGACTCAAGAGTTCAGGATAATAAGATATAAAATATCTAGATACACACAACCAAAAATAAGCATTAGCTAGCTTGTAAGTTCGGAGAAGGTGATGGCACCCCATTCCAGTACTCTTGCTTGGAAAATCCCATGGACAGAGGAGCCTGGTAAGCTGCAGTCCATGGGGTCCCTAAGAGTCGGACATGACTGAGCAACTTCACTTTCACTTTTCACTTTCATGCATTGGAGAAGGAAATAACAACCCACTCCAGGGTTCTTGTCTGGAGGATCCCAGGGACGGAGGAGCCTGGTGGGCTGCCATCTATGGGGTCACACAGAGTTGGACACGACTGAAGCAACTTAGCAGCAGCAGCTTGTAAGTTGAAAACTGTGCTGTGCTGTGCTCAATTGCTCAGTCGTGTCCAACTCTTTGTGACCCCAAGGGCTGCAGCCTGTCAGGTTCCTCTGTCCATGGGATTTCCCAGGCAGAATATGAGTGGGTTTCCATTTCCTTCTCCAACAGATCTTCTAGACTCAGGGATCGAACCCATGTCTCCTGCATTGGCAGATGGACTCTTTACCAGTGAACCACCCAGGAAGCCCAAGTCAAAAATTAGAATATGCTAGACAGGAACACACACAAACACCAAATGGAGACACATATCATGTTCTGGGATAGAAGTACTCTTTATTTAATACATCCCCAAGAAAAATATGAAGATTTGAGGGGGGGAGGAATTTAACCAAATAATTCTTTAGTTTACATATAATAAATATGTATACATGAATAAATATATAATAAAACCTGAGGATACTTTGAGAATTAACAGAAAAAGGGTGGTAACTCATTTTTACTTGATATTAAAAAAAAAACCTGTTTTAAACTCAAAGCAGGTGGTATTGGCATAGAGATAAATTAGTACAACAAAAGATAAAGTTCAGAAATAGACTCTAGTATTTGATTCAGTATATGAGTCAAATCGCCAGAGAAAAAAATAGCAGTCAAGGAATACACATAGAACAACTGGCTAAACCATTTAGCAACAATAAAAATTAAAAAAAGACCCCTCCCAACCTCACTCCTTATACTAAAATAAGTTTCAGAACATGTAAAGACTTAAATTTTTTAAAAACTGCTGAATTACAGTTATTATCTTGAGATTGGAAGGTCCAAGGGCAAAATACATAAGAAAAAAGACTGATACACTTGACTACACAGATTTAAAGTTTTTGTGTGGCAATGTATGACACAAACAAGTCAAAAGGGAAATGATCAAGTAGAAAATGTGTTTACAACATAGGTGACAGTTAACAGTGAAAATTACCATAATATAAAGAGCTTTTTCAAATCAATATAAGATTCAAGCCAACTACTGAGGGAAAAAAAAGGCACCCCAACAGAATTACAAAGGACCATCAACATGCAAACCAGAGAAATGTGAACAAAGCATTGGACGGTCATTTTCCACCTACCAGATTAATCAAGATTAAGGATATCAATGATGCCACTGTGTTGAGGCTTCCTGCCGGTGAGAGCATAAACTGGCATAAACTTTCTTTGAGATTCCTCTGATAATACAAAGTAAATCTAAAATGTATATAGTTTTCATTCCAACAACTTCACATCTGGGAATTTAGCCTAACTGATAATTGCATACAACTATATAGAGGCATATAAAGATGGTAAACATCTGAAAACACTCTAAACGCACAACACACAGCAGAGTATTGGTTAAATAAATTATGGTACCAACTTTTAATGCTGTTACTATTGACATGAAAAAAATGTGTCCAGGATATGTTGATGGAAAAGAAGCATGTTAGAAACCACATGCCTCGCTTGATGCCGTTTTGGTAACCCCTAGCTGTGCCCACAAAGTATGGATATGGAAACATATCCATATCCACACACACACATATATCACCAAAATGACTCATTTATTCTCTCTCTGAGACAATGGGCATGCACTCTTCTTAAAACTGATTCGCCTCACTGAATCACTTGGCCACAGACACACAAAAAGGCACACCCTCTTTCCTCTCCCAAACTGAGCACTTGAGTTTAACCAACAAAGGCTGTAGGAGGCAAACAGTCCTTAAAAATACCATTGGATTGACTTCTACTACTACTGGCTTTCTCTTTGGTGAATCAAATGAAAAAATTAAAGGTTTAGGAAATCAAAATATGAGTTAGCAATATGAAGGGAGCCTTGAGAATTCTTTTTTTACTTCCTTTAAATTCAATTTAAACATTAACTTTTTTCCAAGCTACTGCAGAATGTCAAAGATAATCAGTTCTGCTCTGGTCTTCATCTTAAAGGGCCCAGCTGCAATTATAGGTCTGGAGTTATGGATGGACCTATTTCCCCTAATTAACCTCCATCTATTTTGGTTTTTTATGGCTCCTTCTAGAAGTGGTGAGGAAAGGTGAAAAGATAAGCATAAAAAGGCACAGGTGCTACAATAAAGGCAGTAACAGTATATATATATATATATATATATATATATATATATATATATACACATATATACATATATACATACATGGTTTGGAAATATAAAAACTTGACTCTCCCAAGAATCAAATGGTCCTGTCAAATCCCAAATGAGCATTGGACTTCCTGCCAGAATATTTGGCCCCACAACTGAAGTTATGTATTTGTAAGAACCTCTCTCTCCATTTTGAAATGGGGAAATGATAACCCCTAAGCTTCCCACCACACAAAACTGCTGTGAGGACTGAATGAAAGAATATGTATAAACAAAAACTATGGTGGAGATAAACAAAAACCATGGGCACCAAAAACAAAAACAAAAAGTCAGCCAGGAAACAAACTGTCCAATATCTGGGTAACCCTCCAATTTTTATTTTTAATTTAGCAGGGCACTCAAGACTAAATCTTAGCACTCACCTCTATACACTGTCACCAAGACAGTTAATTAAGAAAAGAGCCTTTCTCCATCTCTACTCGAGGACCAAGCTTTATTTAGTGGCCCTCAACTCTGACTGCTACCTAATCAGTCCTTCAACAGAAGGATGCTGAATGCTTACAGGAAGACTCACCATTGGTCTCCGGTGATGCTCTCCTGCCTTAGCCAGGAATCCACTTGGGGAAAAAAAGGATGGTGCTGTGATAAAGCTAACCAGGTAAATTCAGAGAACTTAAAGCTGCCTTCATGTGTATGAGAAAGTGATCAGGAAAGAACTGCAGGAAAATGGTGCATCTTTTTTGCAAATGTTCAGCACCTGCTTCTGTTAAGTATTAACACCAAGCAACTCTGTGTTATAATCTGGAACATTCAGAAGGAGGAGCGAAGTCTATGTTTTTGCTATTTCAGTACTCTTTCATGAACTGCTTTTACGTTTCTGCACGTACCCAGAAGTACATTTTACTTCGTATTTCATTAGTTGTTTTAGGCAGACACTTTTGACACCAAGCAAATGGGATTTCTTCCTTTCAACGACAGTTATGCTAAGTTCCCATATGGACAACTGTAGCTTCCTTGGCAGTTAATTTGAGAACTGGAAATTAGGGGGAACTACAGAAACATACGGTATTCACAGAACTGGCAATAGAGAATAATGAGGGGAGGAGGCTCAGATTCTTTGAACAGAGGGGGCTTTTGAGGGAAATCCTTACTCATCAGAGACCTTACTCAATACTAACTGCAAGAATTTGTAATGATTCCCAAAATTAACCCAAGAGCTGTGAAAACAGTCTAAATGTGAATTGCTGCACATAAAAATTAAAAGTAGGATGCTGTTTGTATTTGTCTGTTGAGAGTTCTGCTCTACAGTTCACCTGAGATGAGGGCGGGCGTGGTTCTCATGTTGATCCTAAGTCGCAGTCTGAGCTGGTACCTCAGGACAAAGGACAACTATTTCTAATACTGTCCAGTACTGGTCAGGGGCAGGGCCGACAGCTGACCTTGAAAGCCCAAGCATCTCGGTACCACTTCACTCTCTGACTCTTCGCAGTTGAGAAGAGATGCCTTGGGCTGGGAACAGCTTCATAGACAGCTTTCACCTGTTCTATCCCTGCCCTTGTCTCCTCATCAGCCCACAAGCCCAGGCTGCTCACATGTGTCCCTCACTGATGCCCAGGGAGCCAGTGGGGCATACGCCAGCCCACCATGTCGGAAAGGCTGTCCCTTTTCTTTAGGACCCAGTGTTGCCCAATTCTAGGACCACGTTCATCTATGTTGCACCCCGAGTTGGGCAATAAGCTGCCCCCCACCTCCTTCCCAAGTTCTCTATTTTCCTGCCTTGCTGAGCCTTGGAGTTACCCTGTAGTTTAGGAAGGAAAGTTCAGGAACACTGAATCGGGCTTCAAAAGTCAAATCGAATCCACTCCATCTGTCAAATCAGCATATTGACAGCGGGCCCAAGATTGCTTAACGCCTAATGTGTCATGGTTAGTGATAAAGTAACACTTGTAGTCACTGATGTTGTAGATAAAACGCAGGATCATGTCAACCACATTGTTCCCCTCCCCTGTAAACACACAGGCTCTGGCCACGGGCTTCATCTTATTGCGACCTATTGTTATCACACGAACCCTCAATCTAAAGCACATTTTTAGGAAGCAGTGATAAAAAAATTTAATCAAGGCTGCTATAAACGTTCATGTGGAAGAGAACTAAGTTAACAGAATATTTTTTTACTGGAAGAAGACTCATGGCTTTTGAATACATATAAGACAAAGGGAACTGTAGCAAAGTAATGGCTGCCTACCAGACACTGCAAGGAACTTACTGGAGTGGCCAGGATAGTATACTTTCTTTTTCTTTCTTCCCTTTTTTCAGTATTTTAAAACACTTTATTTATTCATTTTGGCCACACCACACAACATCTTAGTTCCCCCACCAGGAATGAACCCATGCCCCTTGCAGTGGAAGCATGGAGTCTTAACCAGTGGACCACCAGGGAAGTCCCAGGCTGGCATGCTTTCTAATTAGTGTGTCACTAACTGCAGGAAAAGGGGTGCTTCTAAAGTGTCTGACACGTTTGCCTCAGTCAATGATCTCTATCCTTTGCAATGATGTCCCTCCTACAGTCAGACTCTAGCCCACATCTCAATGTATCTCATTGGTGGTGGTGTAGTTGCTAAGTCATGTCCTATTCTTGTGACCCCATGGACTGTAGCCTGCCAGGCTTCTCTGACCATGGGATTCTCCAGGCAAGAATACTGGAGTAGGTTGCCATTTCCTTCTCCAGGGGGTCTTCCCAACCTAGGAATCAAACTTGGGTCTCTTGCGTTATAGGCAGATTCTTTACCAATTGAGCTATAAAGGAAGCCTGCGTACATCATTACTTATTGTAAAAGAACAGATTCTGAATTCATAACAGAGATGCTCTGAAGGAAGAGGCAGAGACTCTCAGGCATCACTTGGAGGAGAACACAGGCCCAGCCCACATGACCTGCAGCCTGTGGTCAACATCACACAGTACATCAAGGTTCTCAGGTTCAGAGATACAGGGGAGACAGCAGCAATTCCTGAGTGTCCTCCTTGGGGGGATGCCAAAGAGATAGTGACCGTCTTGAATCTAGGAATGGGACTGCAGGTCCACGCACACACGGGGCCTCTGCGCAGGCCCCTGAGAAGCTGTCACAGCATCTGCTCCAGCAGCAGTGCGTCCTCTTCACACAGTGCCCACCGGCGATCTAGACACAGAGGAGCAAAAGAGAGTTCACTGACACACGCTGGTTTTCCCATGGCGATCCCCATGTGCACAGGAAGCAGCCCGGGAGATGTGCCACTGGTGTGGGCGGCCAAGGAGCCATCACTGATCTTGCTCTTTTCCAGGGCCTGGAGGGCATTCCCCACCCACCCCTGCCCCCACCCAAGGTGCAGAGTCACCCATGCCTTTCACCTGCTGAGTATCTGTGGAGCGCAGGACATCTTCCCCCCACACCCCCTTTGACCCGCCTCGGTCCCAGCTGTTCCTCATGGTTCCAACCCCCTCCTCCCTCCATTCCACTCATTTCTCAAAAGTGACGGTCGCACATACCAAACTGCTGAGAAGGAGAGGAATGCGAGGACGATCACGACAGCCATGGAGCCCAGCCCAACGCCCACCATCTGCGGCAGCAAGAATGTGAGTGATGAACCTGTGAGACGAAAACCGCACGCTGAGCCCACAGCGTCTGGAATCACGGCCCTCCCAGGAGCTGCACGCCCACCTGTGCTCTCTCTGCATTAACCAGAGCTTGACCCTGTTTAATAAACCATCCCATGAAGGCCCAGAGTGCCTCTGGGCCCCTTGAGCTAGCCCTGAGGACAGGGCATCTGGGAAACACGGTCCCACGGCACTTTTGAAAAGGGAGCATAAAAACTAGATCACGTTCTAACTTGAATGTAACTTCAAGGGATAAAAGCTGATCTTTTGGGGGCATACAAATGCATACTTCGTGTGTCCATCCTCCTTCAAGCCAATTACACTTGATCAGTTTTTATGGGCAGATTTCCTTTGCCTTGAGGAGGACGTCATTCTGACATCATTTGGAGTTTTGATCCAAAAATGATAGTTTAGCTCAGTGGTCAAATACAGCAAACAAATCGTCTCTGTTGAGTAGAGTCATCTGTCGCTTTCCCCACACATCAATAAGGGTGCTACCTCCCTGCTCTTTTCAGCAGGTTGCCATGAGGATAAAATAAGAAAATTGACATAAAAGCTCTTTGAAAGGTATTCATATGTTCTATTTGGAGGTGCCAACTCCAGGGAGATCCCTGGTTGTTAATGGGAAAACACCCACATTTGAGTCACACATTTGGGTCAAATGACTAAATCAGAGGATCATGTTCCAAACTGAAGGCCTCATTTTAATTTGCAAGCACTTACTTACCACTTATTATGTGCCAAACACTGATCTAAAAACCTCTCCTAACCACCCACTGGGTACCATAATAATAGCACCAAGTATTATTAGACTGGGCACTATTATTATTCCCATTTTATAGAAGAAGAACCTAGACGTGGAATGGTTAAGAAACTCCCCCAAGGTCACCCAGCTACTAAATGATAGAGCTAGGATTCAAACCCAAGCTGCCTGACCCCGGGGTCATTGCTTCTGACCACAGGACCACGCTCTCCCAGTGCAGATCTGAATCCAGCTTTATCTGCAGCTAAGCTAAGCTAAGTCACTCCAGTCATATCCGACTCTGTGCGACCCCGTAGACGGCAGCCCACCAGGCTCCCCCATCCCTGGGATTCTCCAGGCAAGAACACTAGAATGGGTTGCCATTTCCCTCTCCAATGCATGAAAGTGAAAAGTGAAAGTGAAGTTGCTCAGTTGTGTCCGACTCTTAGCGACGCCATGGACTGCAGCCTACCAGGTTCCTCTGCCCATGGGATTTTCCAGGCAAGAGTACTGGAGTGGGGTGCGAGTGGGCCATATTCTCTCCCCAAAGTCAGGCGGGTCAGACCAGATCTTTCCTACACAGGCTGACGATGCTGGGACCTCGGGCTGTGGTAGTTCAAATTCCTCTTTGGAAGAACATAAATCTGTACAATGGAGCCATCAGACTTTAAGATCTCAGGCGGCTGACTCTGCATACATAGAATTAAAAAAATAATGCCAGCAAGCCATGGAATAAGTTTAAGGATGTGCATCCATTTCCAAAAATTTCCAGATGATTTGTTACAGCTGTCATTGTTGGAGTATGAAATTACAGTCATCCCTTAGTATCCATTGGGGATCTTCTGGGGCCCCACCTCAGATACCAAAATCTTTAGATATTCAAGTCCCGTATATAAAGTAGTACAGCATTTGCTTATAACCTACTGTACATTTTAATTCATCTCTAGATTATGGGCTTCCCTGGTAGCTCAAACTGTAAAGAATCTGCCTGCCATGCAGGAGACCCAGGTTTGATCCCTGGGTCAGGAAGATCCCTTGAAGAAGGGAATGGCTACCCACTCCAGTATTCTTGCCTGGAAAATTCCATGGACAGAGAAGCTTGGCAGCCTACAGTCCATGGAATCGCAAAGAACTGGACACGACTGAGTGACTAACTATAATACCTAACACAATATAAATGCCATGTAAATAGTTGTAAATACAGAGTAAATGCTAGGTAAACAGTTGCCAGTGTGCAGCATATTCAATTTTTGCTTTTTGGAACTTTCTGGAATTATTTTTCCTGACTATTTTCAATCCACAGCTCATTGAATCCATGGACGTGGAGCCTGCAGACATGGAGGGCCAACAGTATTTCATTTTTCTGTACCCTCCTTTTATGATGCCCCAGGCATATGCTTAGTCCACCCCCTACGTAACCCAGCACTGCCTTGGAAGAGCTGAAAACAGTAAAAGCAAATATCTGCTACTGTAAGGGGGAGAGAAGCTTAAGAGGAAAAATAGCCCTTGAGCTTGAGACCCTCAAAACTTAGATGACTTAATTCCCTGGCAGTGAATGTGGTGTATTTGAGAACAGTTCAAGCCTCTTAACCATTTCAACATCAATTCTGTGCTGTCTAACACAGTAGCCACTAGCCCAATGTGGCTATCTAAATATAAATTAATTTAAATTAAATTAGATTTGAAATTCAGTTTCTACAATGAGGTACCACCTCACACCAGTCAGAATGGCCATCATTAAAAAATCTACAAATAGCCAGTTTTTTTCTAAATGTCCTATGGACATCTAATAACAGCATATGAGCTACAAAATATATTTAAAATTCTGTGGGATATAAGATTGGGTCTTCCCTGGTAGCTCAGCTGTTAAACCCCAGTTCACTTTCTGGGTTGAGGAGTTTCCCTGGAGAAGGGATAGGCTACCCACTCCAATATTCTCGGCCTTCTCTGGTGGCTCAGATGGTAAAGAATCTGCCTGCAATGTGGGAGACCTGGGTTCAATCCCTGGGTTGGGAAGAGCCCCTGGAGAAGGGTATGGCTACTCACTCTGGTATTCTTGCCTGGAGAATCCCCATGGACAAAGGAGCCTGGCGGGCTACAGTCCATGGGGTCGCAAAGAGTCAGACATGACTGGGCAACTAAGCACAGCAACTAAGCACAATTAGGCACAGGATATAAGATTAATAGAAATCTATTATATTTAAATTATTAATGACATCATTCAAGACGTTCCTATTCTTATTTTTTCTGCACTTGATAAAATATTCTCAGATCAATGTTAATATGTCTCACTATGATTATATATTTTTTTCTTTTCTCTTATATTTCTTCTGATTTTTGCTTTATGTATCTTTGTTTCTTTGTTGTCAGGGGTATAATGGTTTATGATGTTTATCTTCTTTGTGAATTGTACCTTTTATCATTAAAAATATTCATCTTTGTTTCATTTAAAAATAAATAAACCAATTTAAATTAAAAAATAAAGAGGAAATTCTACCAATGTATTGTACTGTAAAAAAAGAAAAAAAAAGTCTACAAATAACAAATGTTGGAGAGGGTATGGAAAAAAGGTGCCCTTCTATACTGTTGGTGGGAACTGGTATAGTTCTATGGAGAAGCTCTATACAGTCAGCAAAAACAAGACCAGGAGCTGACTGTGGCTCAGATCATGAACTTCTTATTGCCAAATTCAGACTTAAATTGAAGAAAGTAGGGAAAACCACTAGACCATTCAGGTATGACCTAAATCAAATTCCTTATGACTATACAGTGGAAGTGAGAAATAGATTTAAGGGACTAGATCTGATAGACAGAGTGCCTGATGAACTATGGAATGAGGTTCGTGACATTGTACATGTGACAGGGATCAAGACCATCCTCATGGAAAAGAAATGCAAAAAAGCAAAATGGCTGTCTGGGGAGGCCTTACAAATAGCTGTGAAAAGAAGAGAAGTGAAAAGCAAAGGAGAAAAGGAAAGATATAAGCATCTGAATGCAGAGTTCCAAAGAATAGCAAGGAGAGATAAGACTTCCTCAGCGATCAATGCAAAGAAATAGAGGAAAACAACAGAATGGGAAAGACTAGAGATCTCTTCAAGAAAATTAGAGATACCAAGGGAACATTTCATGCAAAGATGGACACAATAAAGGACAGAAATGGTATGGACCTAACAGAAGCAGAAGATATTAAGAAGAGGTGGCAAGAATACACAGAAGAACTGTACAAAAAAGATCTTCATGACCAAGACAATCACGATGGTGTGATCACTCACCTAGAGCCAGACATCCTGGAATGAGAAGTCAAGTGGGCCTTAGGAAGCATCACTACTAACAAAGCTAGTGGAGGTGATGGAATTCCAGTTGAGCTATTTCAAATTCTGAAAGATGATGCTGTGAAAGTGCTGCACTCAATATGCCAGCAAATTTGGAAAACTCAGCAGTGGCCACAGGACTGGAAAAGGTCAGTTTTCATTCCAATCCCAAAGAAAGGCAATGCCAAAGAATGCTCAGACTACCGCATAATTGCACTCTTCTCACACGCTAGTAAAGTAATGCTCAACATTCTCCAAGCCAGGCTTCAACAGTATGTGAACTGTGAACTTCCAGATGTTCAAGCTGGTTTTAGAAAAGGCAGAGGAACCAGAGATCAAATTGCCAACATCCGCTGGATCACGGAAAAAGCAAGAGAGTTCCAGAAAAACATCTATTTCTGCTCTATTGACTATGCTAAAGCCTTTGACTGTGTGGATCACAATAAACTGTGGAAAATTCGGAAAAATATGGGAATACCAGACCACCTGACCTGCTTCTTGAGGAACCTATATGCAGGTCAGGAAGCAACAGTTAGAACTGGACATGGAATAACAGACTGGTTCCAAACAGGAAAAGGAGTACATCAAGGCTGTATATTGTCACCCTGCTTATTTAACTTCTATGCAGAGTACATCATGAGAAACACTGGGCTGGAAGAAGCACAGGCTGGAATCAAGATTGCAGGGAGAAATATCAATAACCTCAGATATGCAGATGACACCACTCTTATGGGAGAAAGTGAAGAAGAACGAAAAAGCCTCTTGATGAAAGTGAAATAGGAGAGTGAAAAAGCTGGCTAAAAGCTCAACATTCAGAAAACGAAGATCATGGCATCCGGTCCCATCACTTCATGGGAAATAGATGGGGAAACAGTGGAAACAGTGTCAGACTTTACTTTGGGGGGCTCCAAAATAACTGCAGATGGTGATTGCAGCCATGAAATTAAAAGACACTTACTCCTTAGAAGGAAAGTTATGACCAACCTAGATAGCATATTGAAAAGCAGAGACATTATTTTGCCAACAAAGGTCCATTTAGTCAAGGCTATGGTTTTTCCAGTGGTCTTGTATGGATGTGAGAGTTGCACTGTGAAGAAAGCTGAGTGCCAAAGAATTGATGCTTTTGATCTGTGGTGTTAGAGAAGACTCTTGAGAGTCTTGAACTGCAAGGAGATCCAACCAGTCCATTCTAAAGGAGATCAGTCCTGAGTATTCTTTGGAAGGACTGATGCTAAAGCTGAAACTCCAGTACTTTGGCTACCTCATGCGAAGAGCTGACTCATTGGAAAAGACTCTGATGCTGGGAGGGATTGGGGGCAGGAGGAGAAGGGGATGACAGAAGATGAGATGGCTGGATGGCATCAGTGACTCCATGGACATGAGTTTGGGTGAACTCCGGGAGTTGGTGATGGACAGGGAGGCCTGGTGTGCTGCGATTCATGGGGTCTCAAAGAGTCGGACACAACTGAGCAACTGAACTGAACTGAACTGAATACTATAAGTTGGTATAGCCACTGTAGAAAACGATATGGAGGCTTCTCAGAAAACTAAAATTAGAATTACCACATGATCCAGCAATCCCACTCCTGGGAATATACCCACATAAAACTATAATTCAAAAAATACATGCACCCCTGTGTTCAGAGCAGCACTATTCACAATAGCCCAAACATGGAGACAACCGAAGTGTCAACGGAGAGATGAACAGATAAAGATGTGGTCCATACTACAATGGAATACTACTCAGCCATAAAAAAGAACGGAACAATGCCATGTGCAGCAACACAGATACAACTAGAGATTATCACACTAAGTGAAGTGAGTCAGAAAGAGAAAGACAAACATCACATGATATCCCTTACCTGCAGAATCTAACATACAGCACAAATGAACTCATCTACAAAACAGAAACAGTTTCAGAGACATGGAGAATAGACCTATGGCTGCCAAGGGGAGGGACTGGGATGCACTGGGAGTCTGGGGTTGGGAGATGCAAACCACCCATTCAGAATGGACAAACAACAAGGTCCTATTGTACAGCACAGGGAACTTCACTCACTATCCTGTGATAAACCAGAATGGAGAAGAATATAAAAAAGAATGTCTATATGCGCATAACAAAGTCACTTTGTTGTACAGCAGACTGGCACAACACTGAAAATCAACTATACTTCAATTTTAAAAATTTGAAACAAAAATTCAGTTTCTCAGTCATACTCTTTTAAGTGCACATTTCAAGTGCCCAGCAGTCACAAGTGGTGCGTGGCGACCACGCTGGACAACACACTTTTAAAACCTTCCCGTCACTGCAGAAATCTACAGACTGGCGTGGCTCAGATCTCCACAACCAGGCTGAGAGCAGTGTGATTCTACTGGAGACTATACAGAGGAGCCGGTACAGCAAAAGCAGAGTAGAACACACCTTTCTGCTAAAGAGCCAGGCACACGCTTCCCTCAGAAAGTGTTGTCCAGAGACTTTCTAGAGAAGCGTGACGCATATTGTTTGGCTACTTTTGGTATTCAGAAGAAAAAGGCCTTCACAGTTTTAAGAAGCCATGTTATAAAGTGGGAGGAGGCTCTCCGATTAAATTAGAAATTAAGAAAGAAAAAAGCAGGAGTGACTTGAATGACTAGATATTAAAACAGTGCAGTATCAGTACAGGAAAGAATACATCGGAACAAAACAGAAAGCCCAGGGTCTTTCGTGGTGGTCCAGTGGTTTGGAGAAGGCGATGGTACCCCACTCCAGTACTCCTGCCTGGAAAATGCCATGGACGGAGGAGCCTGGTGGGCTGCAGTCCATGGGGTCGCTAAGAGTCGGACACGACTGAGCGACTTCACTTTCACTTTTCACTTTCATGCATTGAAGAAGGAAATGGCAACCCACTCCAGTGTTCTTGCCTGGAGAATCCCAGGGACGGGGGAGCCTGGTGGGCTGCCGTCTATGGGGTCGCACAGAGTCGGACACGACTGAAGCGACTTAGCAGTAGCAGCAGTGGTTAGGAATCCGCCTGCCAATGCAGAGGTCACAGGTTTGATCCTTGGTCTGGGAAGATTCCACATGCCTTGGGGCAACTAAGCCTGTTGGCCACAACTCCTGATCCTGAGCTCTAGAGCCCGTGCTCTGCGACAAGAGAAGCCACCACAATGACAAGCCCATGTACCACGGCAAAGACACAGTGCAGTCAAAAATAAATAAATTAAAAAAAAATTTTTTTTAAGTAAAAACCCCAGAAACAGACCCAAATATATAAACGAAGCTTGAGTATTGGAGTCGGGTTGACCAAGTCTGTATTGGACACTACCACTTCCCAACTGTGTGACTTTGGGCAAGTTATTCAGCCATTCTGGGCCTCAGTTTCCCCACTGAAGGATGCTCCAATAACATGGGAATCATAGCCACAGTGCCCACCTTATGAGATTATTGTGAGAAATAAATGAGTTCAGACAGGTTAGAATTGTGCCCGGCACGCCATAAGCAATCGGCAAATGTTAGCTATTGCTAATATTGGCACGATTCTTGCTGGTAGAACAGCTCCTGGTTCTATGTCGTTTTTTCTACATTGTATATGTGCTCTGTGAACATGAGTCAATCCAATCATGGTATAGCCACATGCTTCTTTAGGGACTTCCCACATTAATTTCTTACTGAGAAAATTTACAACCAGCCAATGGGTATTTCATTTTTCAAAGCTCTGCCATCTGGCTAACCCTCCCTTCCATGATCTCATGCCATTTTTCTTCTCAATCACTTGTAGAATATTCTTTTAGAAACCCAAGTGAGTGAATCATGTGTATACCCTAGATTCTCAGTGACTCATTCTTTAACCAGTTAATCCATTAGGCTTAAACCAGTCTCTGTAGGGTGGCTCCCTGAAGAGGTACAGGGCTCAGGAGGAGTGACAGGCCTTCCCTGGCCTTATCTTTAACCTCTTCACTAATGGAAGTATCACAGGTGCTGAAGAATCACTTTAAAAGGCCCCATTCCTACTCTTAGATGTTGTGACAGCTTGAGGACTTCCTATGGTTGTGGACTTTTTTCATGAATTTACACCAGCAGGGTCATTTTCTGAAAGCAACAATTCTGTTCTCCAAAAGGTACAAATAATGGCACTGTGACTTCTGTCTAGTGTGTTAAATTTCTCTCTGCTATACTAGGGTCCCCTTGCTTGAATCCCCTGAGGAGTGCCTGTGTGCATGCTAAGTCACTTCAGTCGTGTCCGACTCTGTGCGACCCTATGGACTGTAGCCCACCAGACTCCTCAGTCCGTGGGATTCTCCAGGCAAGAATACAGGAGTGGACTGCCATGCCCTGCTCCAGGGGATTTTCCTGACCCAGGGATTGAACCCGCATGTCCTGTCTCCTGCATTGGCAGGCAGGTTCTTTACCACTAGTGCTATCTGGGAAGTCACTCCTGAGAAGTAGAAGATGGCAAAGGAGATCAAAGTAGAAAACTAATTTAGAGATAAAACCTGATGAATCAGTAAAATTATTGAATTCGTCCTCTCTTGCAGCTCAACAAATTACCATAGACTTAGCAGTAGTACCCATTTATCAGCTCACAGCTCCGTGGGTCAGAAGTTCAGGCACACACTGGGTTCTCAGCTCAGGATCTTACAGGGCTGAAATAAGGATGTCAGGAGGTCTGCATTTCCCTCTGAAGTCTCTGGAGAAGAATCTACTTCCAAGCTCATGCAGCTTGTGGG
This sequence comes from Bos indicus x Bos taurus, assembly GCF_003369695.1. NCBI lineage: Eukaryota > Metazoa > Chordata > Mammalia > Artiodactyla > Bovidae > Bos > Bos indicus x Bos taurus. Next base: position 101,475,256 of record NC_040083.1, read on the forward strand.
CTAAATTCAGTTCCCTACAGTTGTAGGACTGAGGTCCCCATATTATTACTGGCTGTCAGCCAAGGGTCGCTCAGCTCCTATAGGCTGCCAGCATCCTTGCCATGTGGTCCTTCCCATCTTCAAAGCCAGTAGGAGAAATCATTATATCAAATGCATCTTTCCCTTGGAACCTCCAAATTCCCCTGTCTCTGACTTCTAGACACAGATTTAAAGGGCTCACATGATAACATCAGGTCCACCTGGATAATCTCCCTGTGTGGGACTTCAGTTACATCTTTAAATACTTTCACAGCAACAACTAGAATAGTCTACGAATAAGTAAGAGCAGGTGGGTGTACCCAGGGACCAGGAATTTGTGAGGCTGTATTATTAAGAGAATACTACCTACTACAATTATGAAGGTTCAAAATGAGTGTGTGTGTATGTATATATACACATGCACAGCATATTCATACATATACATACCCACTAGGCTTCTATCTGGATGTCAATCTTCTCTGGCTTATTTGATAGTATTGCACCTGCTATGCTTCATTTTTCATCAGACTATATTACTAGTTCCCCAGTAATCTTTCAACCCAATCCAATCAAGTTTGGTTAAATACCTACTGCTTACCAGGCACGGCTCTAGCTCTTCAAATGCTGTCCCTCAAGGGTATGAAATCTAGCAAGAAAAGACAAGTGCACCAGTGGCTTGCAAGTACTATAGAAGGGCTAAAGAGAGGGAGGGAGAGAGATCCTGTCCTGTTGAGGAAATCCTTAAAGTGTCAAGGAGAAAATGGCATTTGATTTTAATCTCGAAGAACAGGAGGGACTGTAATAAACAGAAATTGCAGGGAGATTATAGGGTGATCCAGGTGAAAGTAAGCACAGAATCATATGAGCAAAGACATTAAGGAGAGAAAAGAAGGGACATAGGCAGAGAAGTATGGGCACATTGTTTAAATGGAGAAGAATGCAGATGCAATCAGAACGGTACATTGCTGTCCAACTGAGGCCTTGGAAACCAGACTAAGAAGTACTGGCAGGACTTCCCTGGTGGACCCGTGGTTAAGAATCTGCCTGCCAATGCAGGAGACTCGGGTTCAATCCCTGGTCCAGGAAGATCCCCCATACCATGGAGCAGCTAAACTATGCACCACAGCTACTGAGCTGGCACTCCACAAGACAAATCACTCAATGAGAAGCCTGTGCACTGTAAGAAAGGGTAGCCCCTACTCACTGCAACTATAGAAAGGCTGTGTGCAGCAACAAAGACTCAGCACAGCCAAAAGACACATAAATAAATCCCCCCAAAATAATTTTTTAAAAAATAAGTAGTGAAACGAGATGCCAGTCCAGGTTCAATGCACGATGCTGGATGCTTGGGGCTGGTGCACTGGGACGACCCAGAGGGATGGTATGGGGGGGGAGGAGGGAGGAGGGTTCAGGATGGGGAACACATGTATAATTTTTTTTAAATTAAAATTGAATAAAAAATAAATAAAAAAAAATAAAAAATAAGTAGTGGAGAACTCTGGAGAGACCATCAGGGGAAATCAGAAAATCAGTACTGCACATTATTAACATGTCAGGCGGTAGGGTAGGCTGGAGGGAAGAGGGAACCCCTGAACACTCTGATGGGAGATAAGAAATAGGCTTGGCCAGTCGTCCAAAGGCCTCTGCTCAGGGAGTGAACACAGAAATGACAGAGAGGCCTGCCCAAGTGCAAAATGTGGGCTAAAAGAGAAAGAGGAGGAGCCATAAATGACTCAGAGGTTTCATGCCTGTGACTAAAGAATGTTCCCTGATGAGAATGTACACTTTCTCATCATCTCACGTATCAGATGATCTTGTGCTACAACTCAAGAAAACACAGGCTCAAGTCCTTTGTGGCTGGAAAGGATCGCAGAGATCTTGGAGGAAGGCAATGTAGAACCAGCCAAGTTAAATACAATTTACAAGACACTCAACTGATTATGAGCAGGACTCGGGCAAGGGAGCTCAGGCCTCAGCTCCCTTGATGGGTTTCCCATCAAACCCACTGCTGGCTCCCTGGTCGTCATCACAAAGCCCTCTTAGGGGAATGTATGAAAGGTGAAATAGTATAATTCACCAGAGGGCAAAAGCAAGAATGGGGCTGTTGGTTGGCACGAGCGAACCGAAACAATCTCAGGACTAATTTGGATCCTAGTTCTCTCCAGATTACTTTCTGAAAAGGCAGTCTCCAAAACTTCTGCAAAAGGAGATTGCCAGGTGAGTGACCACTCAAGTAAACCCTGTACATAGATGTATCTGTGTGAGGGTTCCCTTCAGAATTTCAACACCACAGTGGGTTTTCTATTATCTCAGAGCTTTCTAGTAGCTTGTATTTAAAGGTTCAAACTCTCTTTCAATATGAGGGGGAAAGGGTACTGCCAAAAACCACTTAGATATTTCCAAAGCAAAATCTTTCCTATTAATCTCGGTAAAATGACCGTGGCCAGCTCTTTGGATCTCTTTGGCCATATCTTCTATCTAGTTTGAGTTTGTTACTTACACCAAACAGCTGTGGAAAGTAGGGCCTATCCACAATGCTTGTATGCCTCCATTTTTCAGATAGAAGCACCTCTTTTCCTTGTACAAACTCCTTTCCACCCTTGAAGCTTTTGGGAATGGATTGGTGGAAAAATTTCCAAATGTTGGAATATGCGATTGTTTCTTGTGGCCATCATTCAACTCCAAGAAAAGGGGCTTAGCTAACTGGAAAACAGAAATGTACTGGCGCACATCTTTGTTAAGAGAGGCCCTCACTTGTGATGCTAAGTGAAGTCAAATCAGACAGAAAGACAAATGCGGTATGATCTCAATTACACATGGAATCTTAGAAAGCTGAAGTCACAGAAGCAGAGTAGCAAGGTGGTTGTCAGGGGCTGGGGGGGTAGGGGAAATGAAATATTGATCAAAGGGTATAAACTTCCAGATGTAACATAGGTTAAGGTCTGGGGATCTAGTGTATAGCATGGTGACTATAGTTAACAGTACTGTATTGTACACTTGGAAGCTGCTAGCAGAGTAGATCTTAAATATTCATATATACACAGATTTTATATATATATATATATAAATTACATATTATAAGGTGATTATGCGAGGTGATGGAGATATTAACTAACCTCATGGCGGTAATCATTTTGCAGTATATACATCAATCAAATCACACTAAACACCTTAAATTCACACAACATTATATGTAAATTATTTTCACAAGAAAATTGAAGAAAGAGAGAGAGGCCCTCACTACCTGGCAATATACAGTCCAAGACAGATGACAGTCAGGTAACGCTCAATGCCCAGATGAAAAGCCATGTGCGCTACCCTTGTTGAAGTTGGTGTGATGAGAGATTAAAAAATGGGAAATGAGTTTAGGGGATAAGCAGATTCCCCTGATAGCTCAGTCAGTGAAGAATCCACCTGCAATGAGGGAGAACTGGGTTTGATCCCTGGGTTGGGAAGATCCCCTGGAGAAGGTAAAGGCTACCCACTCCAGTAGTCTGGCCTGGAGAATTCCATGGACTATATAGTCCATGGGGTTGCAAAGAGTTGGACACGACTGAGCAACTTTCACTTTCAGACAAATGAAGGAAGCTTAGTTCTCCAGGTTCCTCCCAATCATTTCCTGCTAGGTACCCTTCACCTTGGAGAAGGCGATGGCACCCCACTCCAGTACTCTTGCCTGGAAAATCCCATGGACGGAGGAGCCTGGTAGGCTGCAGTCCATGGGGTCGCAGAGTTGGACACGACTGAGCGACTTCACTTTGACTTTTCACTTTCAAACATTGGAGAAGGAAATGGCAACCCACTCCAGTGTTCTTGCCTGGAGAATCCCAGGGACAGGGGAGCCTGGTGGGCTGCCGTCTATGGGGTCGCACAGAGTCGGACACGACTGAAGCGACTTAGCTGTAGCAGCAGCAGCACCCTCCACCGACAGGGTACCACATCCCCCAGCTGTAAAGCACCATCTAGTGGATCCCTCCTGGAAGCAGGGTGATACAGGCTTTTCCTAACCAACCCAGCCTATTGTTTTATGCTGCTCTGAGGTGAGCGACAGATGTAAAGAGTTAAACTGATACTCCAGGCTACAGCAGAATTCCTCAGGCAGTTGCTAGGATGCATGAACCACAAGGAAAAGGACCAGACTCAAAAAGGTCATAAACTTGACAAGATTTCTGGTATTAGCTGCAAATTAATGGAATTCCTATGAGTCAAATCCAGTGGCTGGCTGCCCTCTGGTTTATAGAAATGTCCTGCCAGGGAAATCCCAGCCTGGCGAACAAGACCTGTGGTAGCTCAATCCCTAAGGCAACTCCTCCACCTGGATCACTGCCCCCCAGAAGCAGAAGGTTTGAGCTGTAGGGTCCTCAACAGGCTCCTCCCCACTGCATCTCTAGGGAGAGCTCTGGAGCAAAGGGACAAGGTGCTCCCCCATCAATCAGGCAGAGCCTGAGGCAGCCAGACTGACTGAGCAGGTGACCCACTCTGCTGCCAGCCCAGGAGAGGCTTGCTTTTCCTGTCCAGCAGGATGGGGTCATTGGTACTGGTCCCCTGGCAACCGCATGGTTCTTCTGCATGAGAAGGCCAGGGCAGGGGGCGGGGGCGGGGAGCAGGCTGTGCTGGGTCTGAGTTGCAGTGTGCAGGCTTCTTTAGTTGTTGCATTTTTGGCGTCTCTAGTTGCAATGCATGAGCTCTAGAGTGTGGCCGGCTCAGTAGCTGCAGAGCACGGGCATGCCCTGCAGCATGTGGGATCTTAGTTTCCCAACCAGAGATCGAACCTGTGTCCCCTGCACCAGAAGGCAGATCCTTGACCACTGGACCACCAAGGAAGTCTTGCACAGCACGGTTCTTTATTTTTTCTTCCCATTTTTTAATGATTTTGTTTATTTAGTTAGTTATTTTTGGCTGTGCTGAGTCTTCACTGCATCACGAGGGCTTTCTCTAGTTGCAGCAAGTAGGGGCTACTCTCCAGTCACAGTGTACAGGCTTCTCGTTGCAGTGGTCTCTCTTGTTGCTGAGCACGGGCTCCAGTGAGCACGGGCTTCAGTAGTTGTGGCTCACAGGCTTAGCTGCCCCACAGCATGTGGGATCCTCCAGGACCAGGTATTGAACCAGTGTCCCCTGTATTGCAAGGCAGACTCCTAACCACTAGACCACCAGGGAAGCCCTTTTCCTCCTCTCTAAATAAATGTATTTATTGTGATTATCCACCTTTCCCTTGCGTATTATATATTGTGATTTGAGAACAGTTTAATCTGCCATTTAATCACAGATTGCTAAGCAGATCATGAGAAGCACATCTAGATTAAGTAAGTCAATAGGAATGGATCATCCCTTGGTCTTGGACCTGGATTTAGTGCAGATCCACCTTTGGACTGTCTTCCTCCTAGGTTCCATTTTTGGTTATATGGAGGATAATTCCACTTTCTTAATGGAGGATGTTTTTCCAAATAGTGTGTGTGTCTGTGTGTGTGTGCGTGTGCATGTGTGTGTGCGCGCATGTGTGTGTGCGTGTGCATGTGTGTGTATGTGTGCATGCGTGTGTGCATGTGTGTGTGCATGTGCATGTGTGTGTGCATGTGTGCGTGCGTGCATGTGTGTGTGCATGCGTGTATGCGTGCATGTGTGTGTGCATGTGTGTGTGTGCGTGTGTGTGTGTGTGCGTGTGTGTGTGTGTTTGTGTGTGCGTGTGCATGAGAAGTAGCCAAATGGTGGAAAGCAGTGGACTGTTTGTAGCTCTTTGCTTTGGTCTGTCAACATGGTTTGCTGTTCCTCTTTTCCTGATGGGGATCCTATGCCCCTCTCAATGCAGCTCTTCTGGGATTGCCCATCACACTGATCTGCACCCCCAGCAAGCCATGCCAGTAAGCCCCAAACCCCAGGTAGGCTGATCACACTACCCCAGCTCCTCTTAACAGTGATTCATCCAGTGGATAGTCACCTGCCTAGGAGAGGAGACTCCTGGAACTGAAAAACTGTCTGTCCCCACTGACGTGGCTAACATGGGGCAGCTGCTGCCCATCCCACCCCACCATGTAGTTCACAGTAGAAGAAAGTGAAGCCAGCTCACACTTAGAAACAGAGGAGGCAAGAGACAGAGAGAAAGGGAGAGTCCTACTCGTGGTGTTAAGTGCCCAGTCCCAGTTCCTGATGATGCCACTCGGGTTCTGATTCCATGCGCTCCCACCACCCCTGTCCTTTTCAGCTATGGCTAGTCTGAGATGTGCTTCCATCGCCTGTGACAGTTTAAAAAGAAATCTCATTAACAGACACTTGATGCTGCCGAGTGAACAGAGGAGAAATGAGGACAGAAAATGGTTTTACCTTTTACATGAGCCCAGACTGCACAGGCACTTCTTCTCACCTGTAAAGGAAAGTACAGCAACAGATATAACTGGGCGGTATGTGATGTCTGTTTAAATAACACACCTTTGCCCTCCAAGTTGCAGGGTTTTATCTCTTATTTTGGACAACATGATGTTTAATGTCTCATCCTGGGGACCTACCTGGTGGTTCAGTGGTTAAGATAGCATCACCAGCTCAATGGACATGAATTGGAGCAAACTCTGGGAGACAGTGGAGGACAGAGGAGCTTGGCATGCTGCAGTCTATGGGGTCATAAAGAGTCAGACATGACTTAGTGACTGAACAGCAAAAACAATCAGTGGTTAAGACTCTGTGCTTCTGCTGCAGGGGTTGCTGGTTCAAACCCTGGTCAGGGAGCTAAGATCCTGCATGCTGTGCAGTGTGGCCAAAAAAGAAAAGTCTCATTCAGCTGTAATGTCTTACAATTTAGCCTTATGATCACCAAGCATTCAAAGGGTCTGGCAGGGCAACAGAGACAGAAGTGACCCTAGGAATGATGACCCTAAAGCTTTCCAATGGATCTCAGGAAGTACACACTCCAGGGAAAGAGCAGGGATGGCAGTGAATTCCATTCCCCTTGCCAGCTCTCAGCAACTGGCACTGACTGCCTGGAGACTGACGTTGAAGAGGATTCCAAGGTCACATCCAGGTTCAGCAAGACAGTGATGCATCTTATGGGCAAGGCTATAAGAAGGCTTGGGACATACAAATGCTTCTCTAGATGACCACTATTGAGCTCAGTTGTTCAGTCGTGTCTGACTGACTCCTTGTGGCCCTGCAGACTGTAGCCCGCCAGGCTCCTCTATCAATGGAATTCTCCAGGCAAGAAACACTGGAATGGGTTGCCATTTCCTCTTCCAGGGGATCTTCCCGACCCAGGGATCAAACCCTCTTGTGTCTTCTGCGTTGGCAGACAGATTCTTTACCACAGCGCCACCTGGGAAGCCTTGCGTCAAGTGCATTTAATAAAAGATAATATGCAGGAATAAAGTGAAGGGTATCACTGACTCAATGGACGTGAGTCTGAGTGAACTCCAGGAGTTGGTGAGGGACAGGGAGGCCTGGCGTGCTGCGATTCATGGGGTCACAAAGAGTCGGACACGACTGAGCGACTGATCTGATCTGATCTGATCTGATATGTCAAGATACTGGGAAAGAAAAAGGACCTCAAACAGCAAGACTGTTACTAGGGAACTGAGTGTATTAAAGGAGAGACATAGACAGGGCCAGATAAAGAAGGGAGCTCATTAAAATATGGTGGCTTGATCAGATGTACATTTTATAAAACTCACTCTGGCAGTAGTATGGAGCAAGGGTACAGGTAGAAGAGGCCAGGCGATGAGTTAGAAAATTGCTGTTCAGACAGGGAGGTCAAAGGCTAAACAGTGCTAATGAAAGAGAGAAAAGGATGGTTTTAAATGGCGTTAAGGTGACATAACTGACAGAATTTGATAATGGACTGCACAAGAAGATAAGAAAAAGAAAGACAAGAATTATTCCTAGATTTCTGTACTGACTTCCCTGGTAGCTCAGATGGTAAGGCATCTGCCTACAATGCGGGAGACCTGGGCTCAATCCCTGGGTCAGGAAGATCTCCTGGAGAAGGAAATGGCAACCCACTCCAGTATTCTTGCCTGGAAAATCCCATGGACGGAAGAGTCTGGTGGGCTACAGTCCATGGGGTGGCAAAGAGTCGGACACGACTGAGCGACTTCACTTTCACTTTCTGTATTGGCAACTAGGAACACGGTAATGTTACTTAGTGGGGCAGATACATAAAAGGAAACACAAAAAGAGGGGACTGGAAAACTCATTCTTACCAATTTACAAAGCTCTAGTAAGGGCAGTACTGGCAGGTTTGAAATGGCAGCCCAAGCTGACTAATACACCCTCCCAGACCAAAGTCCCAGCCTGAGACAGCAGCTCTGAGCAATCTCTAAATTGCACACATACTCTACCGCCAGCGTTGTCTATGGCTAGAGATACCAAGTCAGGATCTCCTGGTGATATTCTAGCAAGGAGGCCTTGTCTCAGTCATAACGACCTCTGCAATAAGTTAAGGGCAATATATTCTGGACTTTAGTCTTTCAATTCTTAATCCCTACATAATTGTCACAAAACACCACCAGACCTTTCTGCTACTTGGACATAGTCTTAGTTTTATATCAAGCATGATAATGGCACATTTGACTTGTGTCCTATACAAAATTTAATAGCATGTTTCAGTTTTAAATACGTGATGAACCTTACACGCAAGATGCCTCAAATTCATCAGCCAAGAGATGTTTCTATTAATAGAATTTTTCTAGTCTTCATTGCCAACCAATATGAATTGATATCAAACTTTGAGTTCTCCGAAGGCAATGGCACCCCACTCCAGTACTCCTGCCTGGAAAATCCCATGGACGGAGGAGCCTGGAAGGCTGCAGTCCATGGGGTTGATGAGGGTCGGACAGGACTGAGCGACTTCACTTTCACTTTTCACTTTCATGCATTGGAGAAGGAAATGGCAACCCACTCCAGTGTTCTTGTCTGGAGAATCCCAGGGATGGGGGAGCCTGGTGGGCTGCCGTCTATGGGGTTGCACAGAGCCAGACAGGACTGAAGTGACTTAGCAGTAGCAGCAGCAGGGCAACCATGACAATGTTCCTTCCAGAAGCTCTTCCACCTCTGACTGATCAATCCAGCTCTGGCTATTCTGCTTGTCTGCTGCTGCTAAGTCGCTTTAGTTGTGTCCGACTCTGTGCGACCCCACAGACAGCAACCCACCAGGCTCCCTCGTCCCTGGGATTCTCCAGGCAAGAGTACTGGAGTGGTTTGCCATTTCCTTCTCCAATGCATGAAAGTGAAAAGTGAAAGTGAAGTTGCTCAGTCCTGTCCGACTCACAGCGACCCCATGGACTGCAGCCCACCAGGCTCCTCCATCCATGGGATTTTCCAGGCAAGAGTACTGGAGTGGGGTGCCATTAGCTCATTATAGTTATTCATTCTGTAAAGAGTATACATGTCCATGTTTTTCATGTTTTTCATGAGTTTCCATGTCTTAAGAAAGAACCCTGTTTCTAAACACAGATTCTCTAAGGATTGAGAGATGAGAGTGGGGTTTATGCAATAGCCAAGGAAGTAACGGAAGCAGAAAATAGAGCCAGAAAATAGTGCTGAGCATAATCTGCCCCTCCCTCTTGCTTCCCAGAGAATGAGGGAAGGCAGCAGCCTGGCAGGAGTACAGGGAAGTGCCAGAAAGATCTAGATGTTCCACTCCAGCTCAGGCTTCCGCAATGCAATGGGATGAGGGCATTCCATAAAGCTTAGGAAAAAACAAAACAAATTCAGTCCAAACACAGATTCAAACAGGTTCCCCCAGCAAGTTCAGACTATCCACCTCCAGAGAGGTTTCACCTGCCCTCCTTTATAAAGTGAAAGGGTTCAACACATGTTTATGGTTCTTCTATGCAGTGTTCATCTCAGATATGGGGAAAACAAATGTTCAAATATTTAAAATTCACATGAAGAGGAAAATATCAAATTCAAAAGAGTTTTTAAAGAAATATACCTCATTCCATTCACTTGTGATTCGTAATATAATGCAGTAATCATGCCCTGTTTTCAAGGGTGCATTATAATATTTCCCATAGTACAGCCTGTCTCCAATAGGTATCTCCATGGCATCATCGGGAATATCCTTGGCCAGCAATTCTGCAGTCACGTATCCACTGGCCTCAGAAGCTTCGCTAAAGAATGAAGCAACCTCTTCAGAATCACAAGCAAATGTGCTTTGGAGGGCCGAGGGAAGCACTAACACCTGATATGAACTGTAAGAGAAAAGAAAACGTCTATCAGACCCTTGCTTGGGTTGCGGCCGGGGGTGGAGGGGTCATTCATTCATTTATTCACACTTACTGAGCACCGGCTATGAGGTCAACACTTTGCTAGATGCTGGAGATACAACACTGGATAAAAGTCCCTGCCCATGTGGGCTTCACGATCTGACAGCTCCAACAGTCCTGGAACTCCAGTTGGAACCAACCGTATTCATGTTTCATGACACTGGGGGAGTGATCTCTCTAAGCTCTGGCTGCAGATGGCTACCTGGGAAACTGCCTGGAGCATACGTGTCATAAAGTTGATCTAATCAGTGATTTTTCTCGTGGGCAAACAAAGTCCGGCTGGGGAAAGGCTTTAGCAGTCACATGGAGCCCTATTGCCTACAAGAGTTAGGGCACTAAGTCTGCCAAAAGGCTCCACATAATCACATGAGGAGCCTAAAACAGAACTCATGTGACGGACACTCCCTCCAGTTCATGGACTGATACCGAAGTTCCTATGAAATGAATGAGAAGCACGGAGTGCAAAGTCACGGTGAACTCATCTAGTCTGACAATATCCTTCAACAGCTGGAAAGGGAAAATCTTGTATGTTCCCTACATGTGGACAAAGAAACACACTAGCAATCTGATGCCATTTTATCATGTTTCAGTATTATTTATCCCACCATATAGAAAATCTGTCAGCAAAAGAAAGTGTAAGAACAAAAACACTCTGAGAATAAATCACATCTTCCTTTCTATTTCCATCTGCTTGGGCTCATCTCCTAGTAAGTTTTGGGATGTCTGCTTTCTCTATCAGGCTTGATAGTAAGGACTTGAATGATTTGCATTTTGCAAATCTTTGCACAGTTCTTTGGCTATGACTGACTCCCCACTGATGTTTCTTGAGTTGAAATTTCAGTAAAGAAGAAAAACATGCATCAGCACCAAATATGATTCGGATAATTTCCCAAACTCTAATAATTTCCCAAACTCATATGTAATTCTATTTTGCCAATAAGTATACACTTCTTGCTCCACATTCCTAATGCCCCATCTCCTGCTTGCTAAGAGTCCATGAGTTACTAGGTTAATAGCGGGTGTTGGACTTAGAAAGTATCCATCCACCAGGCTCCCCAAATTCCCAGGTGTCCTCAGGGCCCTGATTTCCACAAAGTTTCTGGATTCACTTTCAGCAATGAGCTCTGTACAAAAATAACAAAGTAAAGCCCGCAGGGCAATGCTTTGTCACTGCCACCACCAGTAAACATTTACTAAGTCTCACAGCCTACAAAGGAACACCTATAACAACAAACTTTCCTGGGGACTTGAAGATGAAGACACCCCTATGAATCACAGACACAGGTTAAAAAGTAAATGGGCAGCAGGCTCCATGCTGTCTGTAAGTACATCTTCAAGTCCCTCTCATCTTACCATGTAGGTAGTGATGTTCAAGTGCAAGTTCAAGGCTCACTTGAACTCATCTGGTTCTGAACATTTCCCAGTAGAGGTACCATTCAAGAGGCATAAAGCAGTCTCCCCAGTTAGTATGATCATAACCACCCGAGTCGCTTGATAATTGTACAAATTTCCAGCCCCCATCCCAGACCTACTCAATCAAAATCTCCAGTAGAGTCTGAGAATTCATGTTGCTGATAAAACATCCTAGGTGATTCCTGGAATCTGGCAAGTGTGGGAGACATGAGCATAAGGAGAGCCTGGCTACAGGTGCATCATCCCTCAAGATCACCCGGGCCTGGAGGGGAGGCGTGGGGCCGGAGCCCCCACTCCACCAAGTGCCCAAGCCACTGCCCCACACCCCGATCCTGGACAATGCACATAGCAGACTCTGGGCTGCCACCCACTGGCAGTGCTGCTTCCCCCAGCTCAAACCAGGTATTCGAGCCAAGGAAACCACCTCAACATCCTGCTGGTAATCAGTGCCGATGACACTGGGGAAGCAGTCATGGCTGTTGAGAGCATGACTGTTCAGAAGGACTCTTCCCCCTCTCTCCCAACACTACCCTCCCTGATGACTCACAAATCTCCACTTCCTGTTTTGGAGGCACTGGCCGGCACAGAGCCACAAGGGTAGACTGTCACTTGGCTTTTCTTTCTGCCTTACATAACTACCTGGCCTAAACATCACGTACGTATTGCACATTCTCTCAGGCCCTGAGGTCACGACTTCCATTCTCCTTCCAGCAACAGAATTACAGTGCCTTCCAGTAACTTGTCAGGAACTAAGACACAGAACAACTTAGGCCATACACATGCCTGGAAAGACTTTTGAGCATTTACTGGGCTCAAACGAACAGACACGAAGAGCCCAAGTTTCATTATAAATGGACACACAGATAATTTTGCTGGACTTTCTTTTGACAGTTTTGTGATATCTCATGAATTTTACCCTGATTGTACTGTAGGGTCATTAGACTGAAGGGTCAGGAGAGCCACAGGCAGTGTGGGTTAGGTCAAGGAAGCAGGATATTGCCATCTCCTCTTTTTTAAAGTTAATTTTTATTGGAGTATAATGACAGTGTTGGAAGAGTTTCTATGGTACAGCAAAGAGAATCATCTACACGTATATATATACCCCCCCTCGTTTTTGGGTTTCCTTCCCATTTAGCTCACCACAGAGCACTGAGTAGAGTTACCTATGCTATGCAGTAGGTTCTCGTAAGTTACCAATTTTATATACAGTAGTGTATATGAATCAGCTGCAATCTCCCAGTTCATCCCACCCTTCTCTTTCCCTCCTTGGTGTCCACACACGTTTTTCTCTCTGTCTGTGTCTCTATTTCTGTATTGCAGATAAGATCATCTATCCCATTTTTCTAGACTCCTGTCAGTAAGTTGCTCATCTCCCCAGGTGAACATCAATCTTCCTCTCTAAAAATGGAATATGTCTGCTTTCCTAATCCTGCCATGACCTGTGTAAATAAAAAGCTTAATTGAACACAACACAGTCCACCACCTGATGTAAATTACTTCCACCCTAATACTGTCTGGAGTCCAAGAAGCAGTTATTAGCAATGCAATGCCTTACCCACATCTCAGTACTTGAATGAATTAAAGGAATTATCCAAATGACTGTCCCAGAAACCACTACACACACCCCAAGGTCACCCTTAAATAAAGGAAAATACATTCTGTCTTTGGCAAGTGAAATGATGCTCCTGATCCACCATCACTAATGGATATACCTGGAGGCATGAGTGCAAAAGATACTGCCTGACATGTCACAGGCACCCAAACAATGCTTATTCAATAACCAAAGGAGCAGATTCAGTTTCTCGAGCTTAGCTGCCCAAATGCTCATCTCTGGTCCCTTAAAAGTCTCTATATTCACTAAGGAGGCTGCTAGTTGGAATTAAAGGCTCAGTTTGTGCCCAGTCAGTGAAAGTCACTTAGTCATGTCCAACTCTTGGCGACCCCATGGACTATGTAGTCCATGGAATGCTCCAGGCCAGAATACTGGAGTGGGTAGCCTTTCCCTTCTCCAGCAGATCTTCCCTACCCAGGGATTGAATCCAGGTCTCCCTCACTGCAGGCAGATTCTTTATCAGCTGAGCCACAAGGGAAGCCCAAGAATACTGGAGTGGGTAGCCTATCCCTTCTCTGGCAGATCTTCCTGACCCAGGGATCGAACCAAGGTCTCCTGAATTGCAGGTGGATTCTTTACCAACTGAGCTATCAGGGAAGCCTAGTCTGTGCCCAAGGAAACAAAAAAAGAGGCCCATTGCCTTAACTACCGAAGTGTAGCTACCTAGAGAGAGGTCTCATTCTCACTCGAATCAGTGTTTCCAAAACACTCCATGGGACCACTGGGCAGCCATGGGAAAGAGGCCTCTACTCACCTGATGGGTCCATTTTTCTCTGTGGCTTTCCTCAGTCGCAAGCGTGGCAGAGGCCCTCCATGCACAGTGAAAAAGTCTACTTCCGGAAGGGGAGGCTCTGAAAACATGTTGCAAAGAAGAAAACGGGTGTGATCAGAACAAGCAGAAACATGAAGAAAGTGGTCCTCATGGGACATCAAGAGGAAAGTTTTCATGAAAGAAGTGATGAGCAAATTCGGACACACGCTCCAACACGGGCGAATCCTGAACACATGAGGCTAAGAGAAATATGCCAGACACAGAAGGACAAATACCGCATGATTCCACTTGGGTGAAATCTCTGGAACAGGTAAATCCATAGAGACAGAAATACATGGGAGGTTGCCAAGGGCTGAGGGTGTGGGTAGGGAATGGGGAGTTATTGCTTAATGGTGAACAGGGTTTCTGTTTGAGGTGATGAAAACATTTTTGAAATAGATAATGGTAATGGTTTACACCACTGTGAACGTACTTAATGCCAATAACTTGTGCCCTGAAAAATGATTAAAATAGTACATTTTATGTTGTACATATTTTATTGTAATTCTTTTAAAAAGCGATGCCCCAGCACTAAACAGAGGGTGGAGGCTGTGGTCATTTCAAATATCTTGGAAGATAGGTTCCTGTTTGGTGAGGAGACCAGCATATCCGACTTCTAGATCCTTTGGGAAAAGTTTATTATTATTATTAATTATTATTATTTTGGCTGCTCTGTGGAGCTTGTGGGATCTTAGTTCCTTGACCAGGGGTGTGTGTGTGTGTGTGTGTGTGTGCGCGCGCGCGCATGCGCGCGCATGATTATCCTTTTATTTTTATTTTAATTAATCAATTTAATTGGAGGATAATTACTTTACAGTATTGTGATGGTTTTTGCCACACATCAACATGAATCAGCCACCTGACCAAGGAATGAACCTGCAACTCAGCAGTGAAAGCGTGGAGTCCTAACCTCTGGACTGTGAGGGAATTCCCTAGACTTCTAGAGCCTTTATAATCACACAGCTGTCTGCTCTTATCTTGCTTTCCCCAGCAACCAGATTTTCCAAATAGTTACTCATGGGGAGGAGAATGCACTGACTGGTTGACACTGGGGTTCCATCATCTAACTGGGAGTTACATTCACAGTATGAACATACCAGCCACCACTCTGCCGTGGGGGTCACACAAGTAACATGTGTTGGGCACACAACACATATATAGACGTGCCCTACATATGCCTCGCCTCATTTAATCTTCTCAACAGTGCTATCGAGTGGATGAGAGTTACAGAGAGAGATAGAAAGAGAAAAAATAAAATATGAAGTCCCCCCGAAATTCCCCAGAATGTTGCCACAGTGAAATTAAGAACTAGAAGGCCAAAACAGACACTCAAGATTCTTTTACCCAATTAGAAAATAGATTTAGAGTAGAAATTTTCAATTCAAATTATAATTTAAAAAAAAAGTTTAGACCTTCCAAGATAGGTCTTAAAGCTCTACTAAATATGCTATTTACACACTGCCTTTCAACAAATATTTACTAGCCACCTCTATGTGAGGCTGGGAGAAACAGCCATGGAAGACATGGTTTCTGCTTTCCAGGAGCTCAGAGTCTGATAGCAGAGTCTTGTAAACAGGTGGTGCTTGGAGCTACGATAATGAGAGTGGTAGGAATGCAGGGGAAGAATGCCTGACCCAGGGCAGTGGGGTGAGCCTATCAAATACAGAAACTGATATACTCAGAGGCGGGAGATGAGAGAGAGTGCGTGTAGAGAGAGAACAGCAGGAGTTCAGTGTTGGCCAAAAGTTTGAGTTCCAGCTCAGCAGAGGCAGAAAATAAAGTGACAAATGTAGGACTTCCCTGGTGGCACAGTGGATAAGAATCTGCCTGCCAATGCAGGGGACACGGGTTCGATCCCTGGTCCGGGAAGATCCCCCATGCGGAGGAGCAGCTAAGCCCACGGGCCACAACTACTGAAGCACATGTGCCTAAAGCCTGTGCTCCGCAGTAAGAGAAGCCGCCGCACTGAGAAGCCCAAGCAACACAAAAAGGGCAGTCTCCACTCTGCAACTAAGGAAAGCCCGCACGCAGTAAGGAAGACCTACTGCAGCCAAAATTAAATAAATAAGTAAATAAAAATTAAGCGGTGTGTGTCTAGGTCAGATCTGAGGTCCTGTAAATAAGGAGAAGTCATCTAAAGATTCTTAGCAGATGTATATTTTAGAAAGACAATTTAGACCGCCAGCTGGAGGGTGAATTGGAAAAGAGCAAAAGCATAGATTGTCCAAAATCTGGGTAAGAAGTGTCTGAGGCCTGAAGCAAGTGATGATGCTCACAATGGAAAAGAAGGGGCAGATGGAGGAGATACGTGGGGCAGAGACGGAACGGAAAGTGGCGCAAGATAAGGAAGGGGAAGGAACCTGGGCTTTGGTTTTGGTCGCTGAGTCAGTGGTGACATGCATCATTCATCAAGGTCTGGGGGAAGGTTCAGCCGCACCTCACTTCTAGACCTGTTAGGTTTGAATTCCTCGTGAAACCATCCAGCAGGCAGTTAGAAATGTGGTCCAGAGCTTACGAGCAAACTGTGAAGGTGACACGGAGTCAGTCATCAACAGAAGGGGCTTCCCAGGTGGCACCAGTGGTAAACAACCCACCTGCCAGTGCCGGAGACATAAGAGACATGGGTTCAATCCCTGGGTCTGGAAAATGCCCTGGAGGAGGACATGGCAACCCGCTCCAGGATTCCTGCCTGGGAAATCCCTTGGACAGAGAAGCCTGGTGGGCTACAGTCCATAGAGTTGCGAAGAGTCAAACGCTACTGAACCAACTTCGCACACACGGCGGCCCAGAGAGATGGTATAAAGGCATCTGAGAAAAGATGAGGGCCCAGAGTGGATCACCGGGACACCCAGGAATCTAAGACCAGGTGGATGAGTGAGAATTTCCTATAGTGTTTATTAAACACTAAGTCTAGAATTTCTTCCAACACCACGCAGATACAGTGGCCATACAAATCATGTTTTCCGTAAATCTGTGGCATTGTTAAAGGCCCTTGGGATGACTTGGAACAGCCTCTACTTACAGTTAAGACAGCATCCTACAGTATTGAAAAGTCCACCATCTTTCCAAGAGGCGGCCAGAAAGAAATTCTATAACACCCCTGAGGCAGACAGTGGCTAGCCTCCTGCAGCAATGGGGAGAAGGGAAATGCAGACTGAAAAGCCCCACCAGGTTCCCCACCAGGGAACAGGAACATTCCAAGCAGCTCTACACTGGGCCCTCAGGCTATCACTGAAAGGCGCTTTCCTTGGTGACATTTCGTCCTCACAAGGAAAGTAAGTGGTTTTTATCACACATTTCCTGTTTTCAGCCCAGAGGGAGATTAACTGTTTACTCTTTCCTGTGTGAGAACCCTCCTCGGGCTCTTTTAAGTTATTCCTCTGTTTGCTTTTCTCTGAGATGAATAATTCTAGGTCCTCTAATCTCTTGGCGAACCTTTTAAAACCACCCAGTTTCTCACCTACTCCAGGAACAGCAGAACAAAGCACTTGCCCAGTTTAGGGAAGGTGGGCCCGCAGCAGGGCAGGGAGGCCCCCCCAGTTTAGGGAAGGCGGCCCGCAGCAGGGCAGGGAGGCCCCCCCCCCCCCCCGCCGGTTGTTCTGGGCCACATTGCCCCTCTCAGCCCCACAACCATCCAGTGATTCAGTCAACACATGACTTCCAGACTGCTTTCTGTTCTGCCTGCTCACCACCTTCCCCACCTTATAAATAGTCTGTTTTTCTCTCGAATACAAAAGCCTGAACTTGAGTAGACTGTTTCTTTGCTGCATTTTTGAGGTTAAATACCTTAGTGAAAATTGCTCAGTCGTGTCCAACTCTTTGCTACCCCGCGGACTATACAATCCATGGAATTCTCGAGGCCAGAATACTGGAGTGGGTAGCCTTTCCCTTCTCCAGGGGATCTTCCCAACCCAGGGATTGAACCCAGGTCTCCCGCATTGCAGGTGGATAACTTTACTTCTAGCCATATTTTCCAAGATGCTGTTTCCCCTCCCCAAACTGCTGTCTTTGGCTGGTCTGCTCTCCTTTCCATTGGCCTATTACTGATTTAAACCAAATCAGACCCAAGGCAAGAAATGGGTTGTGTCTGGGCTGGAGTTTTTCACCCTGAGTATGTGCTCTGGGGGCAGACCCAGAAGGAAGACATTCACTGCCGCTCCTAGACGCCAACAACGTCCATTCTCTCCTAGAAGTAAGTGGCAAAGGGATTACGGAGGCTGAGAAAACTTTGACGATTCAGGAGAAAAGCAATGAGGCAGAACCTGTCCCCCAAAATATTAAATATACTATAAATTTACAATAACTAAAATATGAAGGTAAAAGCACAGTGTAGGCAAAGCAATGGAAGAAGCTAGATAATCAAGAAAGAGACCCAAATAAATAAATGAGAATATAGTGTGTGGCATGGACAGTCTTTCCAAAGGTGATGGGGAAACTGGCTGATCATTTGGGGGGAAAAAAGTTACCATGTAAATTTAGCCTTATACCACACATCTAAACAAATTCCAGATGGGTGCAAGCTAAAATGTGAAAAGCAAAATTGTTAAGAAGCATTAGAAAACAGTAGAGAATAAGAACTGATCTGATTGCAGAGTGGGAAAGGCTTTTCTTGGCATGACCCGAGGCAGAAACTATAAAAGAATCAATAGAATTGATTACATGAAAACTTAAAATGTCTAAATGTCAAAAAGAATACTGAAAAGAAAATTCAAGAGTAGATAACCTGGGGTGCAATATGTATAACAAAAGATTAATATCATTAATGTAGGCAAACCATTAAAATCAAAGAGAGAAAGGAAGTAACAGAAGTGCAAATGTGTTATTCCTCTAAGACCCACTGAAATGAACAAAAAGTAAAGGAAAATTTTGTCTGCACCAAACTTAAGCAAAGGTCCCAACCTTATGCTATAAACCTCAAGTAAGTGCAAGGAACTAACACGTGAATATATAAAAGTAAAGATACCCCAGAGGTTCTTTTCTAATCTTCAGCATCTCCTAATTGGACCACGACCCTCAGGCAGTGTGAGTGTGTTAGTGGCACAGTCGTGTCTGACTCTCTGATCCCATGGACTGTAGCTCACCAGGCTGGCATGATAAATTGAAATTGACAGCAGTGGAGAAAATAGAGCTTATGCCGTAAATCATCAGGTATCACGAGGTGAGCTGCAAGCCCCTTGTCAGTAAGGTTATCAGACTTGGCTTCCCAAGGAGAAGGAATCATCTTCTTTTTATCGTTATCTCCTTCAGCACTTAGCACTGGTCTTTGTACATAACCAATCAATAGGTATTTGCTGCATTAATTGTTATGTTTCAGTATACCTTTCAACCACCCAACACACAGAAAGCCTGCCTTTTAGGCTTTTAATATAAAGAAGCTTTCCCATTCATATTTTATAAACAGCTAATATTAATATAGGATGGGCTTCCCAGGTGGCACTGGTAGTAAAGAATCCACACGCCAGTGCAGGAGATATAAGAGATGTGGGTTCGATCCCTGGGTTGGGAAGATTCCCTGGAGAAGGGAATGGCAACCCACTCCAGTATTCTTCCCTGGAGAATCCCATGAACGGGGGAGCCTGGCAGGCTCTGGTCCACAGGGTCACAAAGAGTCGGACACAACTGAAGTGACTTAACACTCACACAGCGTTAACATAACATTGTGAAAATAACACATCCAGCCCACTTTCCTCTGTGGTGTACCATCTTGTCTCTGTGGGGCCTCGGAGGGGGTGCAGATGCTTTCAGTGAGAAGAGTGGGGAGACATCCATCCCCAAACAGTCATTTCCTTAAGGGGCTGGGGGTTGATCTGAAGTTAGAAAGTAGCTGGGAGATTTCTGGGGATAGAGGAACAGTTGACCCTTGGAGGTATGGAAGGACATACGTGCCTTCATCCTGGGCTGACCTAACATGAGGACCTCAGACATCAACGAATCTGTGTCCATGAAAGACTCTGAGAGAGCCTGGACAAAGAGGGAAACAGCTGGGATGAAGGCCAGCAGGAGCCAGGGTGGTGCCCTGCATCCAGCCTGTGGAGGTGAAGCCCTCCCTGCGGACACAGGAGTTCACAGCCCTTAGATGGTCTGTGGAAGAGAAGCCCACGTCAGGAGAACTCAAGACACCTGGTCCCGCATGGTCCTTTCCTGAGGACACAACAGTGAGAGACGAGGGGTCAGAGGTGCGGGCAGTGGTCCCTAGTCCTGTAGCAGGAATCAGAGCTATCCTGGCTGGACCTTTCTGCGAAAGGGATAGTCCAATAAAACCCGGGACACATCTGTATTTTCAGTGGCTCTCCTGAACATCTGAAAAGGTGCATTCTCTTTTCCTTATTACGAATACAGAGATGGGGAAGTTCTCATGTACGTTGCCAGTCTTGGCACTGAGGACAGACTCAAGAAGAAATGATTTCTTGTACATATTTATTTCCTTTTTCTCTTCCAGCACTCTTGGTTCCATTATGACCATTCAACCACAGATGATCACCGCATTGTGTCGAATAAATGGTTTATCTACCTGCAGGTACCGGCTTTCTCTCTCTCTTTCCTCCTCTCTTCCCTCCTCCCTCCACCTCTCCCACTCTGGTTCTCTCCTCTCTCTAAGAAGAAAATTTTGCCTATAAGTTTTTTGACTTGGCAAACCTAGATGCATATTAAAAAGCAGAGATATCACTTTGCCAATAAAGGTCCATATAGTCAAAGCTATGGTCTTTCCAATAGTCATGTACAGATATGAGAGTTGGACCATAAAGAAAGCTGAGCACTGAAGAATTGATGCTTTTGAACTGTGGTGTTGGAGAAGACTCTTGAGAGTCCCTTGGATTGCAAGGAGATCAAACCAGTCAATTCTAAAGGAAATCAACCCTGAATATTCATTGGAAGGACTGAAGCTGAAGCTCCAATACTTTGGCCACCTAATGTGAAGAGCCAACTCATTGGAAAAGACCCTGATGCTGGGAAAGATTGGAGGCAGAAGAAGCGGGTGGCAGAGGATGAAATGGTTAAATAGTATCACTGACTCAATGGACATGAATCTGAGCAAATTTTGGGACATAGCAGAGGACACACGAGCCTGGCATGTGACCTCTATGAGGTCTCAAAGAGTTGAACATGACTGAGTGAGCAACAACAGAAAACAGCATGTCCTGTGTATGACAGCTCTTCTGACCCTTTGGGTCTACATCAAGGATGAACGTTCATTCTTCCCCTTGACCTAAAGGGTGTATGAATGAATGGTGGGGCTATTCTGAGGAATTCCCATCAACAGGCTGCCTGCGGAAGCGTGTGGGCCATGAGTCAGAAGCACTGCGCTCTCCTCTCATCTCACCACCCTTCTCACCAGCACCCTCTTGTTTTCACTGCAACACTTGCCTCTGTCCTTCAACATTCCGAAAACTTTCATTCTCCTCTGAGGTCAGCAATATATTTAAAGCGCATGCTTTCATCTTGTTCCCATCAGCAAGATTTAACTTAACATAAGACACTCAGAATGGAAATTCCATGCACTTTTCTTCTGGGAAACCAGCTGCTGCGTATTCCAGGTCCAAACCCCTTGCCTCACATTTCTGGTAAAATTCAAATTTTACGATTTTACTAAAAGAGTCACATCTTAGGCAACGAAGCATATCTGTTCTTCATTAAAGAGAGGGCTTGGAGTCTGTTTTTCTCTTGTTTGTTTGCTTAGAACTTTCACACTTTTTAAAAATTGCAAATTCTTTAAAGTGGGATAGAGACGGAAAACAGGCAGGCAGGGTCTCAATGAATTCAAACAGCTCAACAGTGTCCCCTGGTGGCCATGAGCACAGATACAGGGTGCGTGAGCTACCAGGCTGTGTTTCATGTACAAAACAAGGTATAAATGAGGCTCATCAAGATGAAACTCTCTCTCCCAAATCAAAACATATGAAATGCTAATGTGAATCAGCAATGCAAAAACATCCAAACAGGAGAAGGACCAACGAGTGGGAGACTGAATAGCTATTCATCTTGATAAATCACCATGGGAAGAAATGCCCAAATTGAACATTTCCTTCCAACTCACCAGCTGGTGAATTCTTTCTTGGTCTAAAGCTTTCATTAACTAACCAGGCATTTTCTCAATGCCAATACCACCCGCTGGCCATTTGGAGATTGGTCTTCATATGCGTTCATTACAAAAATATTTCTTTGCTGTGTTATCACTGTCCTTACGTGGGCTAGCACGATCCTTATGTGTTGGGGATTCAAGGCAGAACACACAGACAAAAATCCCTGCCATCAGAGTGCTCCTATTTTAGTAGGGGAAAAGAAAACAAACAAGTAAAATTCAAAATACAAGTTCTGAAATGAGTTCTGTGCAGAAATTCAAACAGAGGAAATGGATAGAGAGTGATAGGGTGGTGATGGGGAGGTGATTTTTGAAAGGATGAATCTGAGCAGAAATCTGAGTGATAGGGCTTCCCTGGTGGCTCAGATGTAAAGAATCTGCCTGCAATACAGGAGATGCAGCTTTGATCCCTGGGCCAGGAAGATCCCCTGGAGAAGGAAATGGCCACCAGCTCCGGTGTTCTAGCCTGGGACATCCCATGTCAGGAGCCTGGCAGGCTGCAGTCCACGGGGTCGCAAAAGAATCAAACATGAAAAAAAAAAAAAAAGAATCAAACACGACTTAGTGACTACACAACAATGACAACCTGTGGAGAGAGTGTCTCAGGATGAGTAAGCCCAGATGGAAAGACCTGGATGCAAAAACAAGTCTGACCCGTTTGAGAAATAGCAAGGAAGGTAGGGAGGCAGCTGATGCTTAGTGAGAAAGAGAGAGGGCAGAGGAAGATGAGGTCAGTGAGGTAGGCAAGGGCCAGACTACACGTTCCATGGTCAGGCACATGGATTCTATTCCAACACTAACGCAAACTCATCAGACAGTTTTGAGCTGGGGATGACATGTTCTTATGTGAATGTTTTTCTTATTAATTTTTTTACTGGAATATAGTCGATTTACAATGTTGTGTTAGTTTCAGGCGTACAGCAAAGTGAATAAGTTTTACATATACATATATCCACTCTTTTTTAAGACTCTTTTTCCATACAGGTCATTACAGAGTATTGAGTAGAGTTCTTTGTGCTATACATAGGTCCTTATTTGTTATCTATTTTATATATTGTTGTGAAAGTGAAAGTCTCTCACTGCTAAGTCACTTCAGTCGTGTTCGACTCTGTGCGACCCCATAGATGGAAGCCCACCAGGATCCCCCGTCCCTGGGATTCTCCAGGCAAGAACACTGGAGTAGGTTGCCATTTCCTTCTCCAATGCGTGAAAGTGAAAAGTGAAAGGGAAGTCGCTCAGTCGTGTCCGACTGTTAGCGACCCCATGGACTGCAGCCTACCAGGCTCCTCCGTCCATGGGATTCTCCAGGCAAGAGTACTGGAATGGGGTGCCATTGCCTTCTCCGGAAAGTCTCTCAGTCGTGTCTAACTCTTTGCCACCCCAAGGACTATACAGTCCATGGAATTCTCCAGGCCAGAATACTGGAGTGGGTAGCTTTTTCCTTCTCCAGGGGATCTTCCCAACCCAGAGATCAAGCTGGGGTCTCCTGCATTGCAGGCAGATTCTTTACCAACTGAGCTACCAGGGAAGCCCTATACATGGTTGTGTGTATATGTCAATCCCAACTTCCCAATTTATCCTGCCCGTCCTTCCCTCCAGTAACAATGTTTGTTTTTTATATCTGTGACTCCATTTCTGTTTTGTAAATAAGTTCATTTGTACCATTTTTTAGATTCTACATATAAGCAACATTACATATTTGTTTTTCTCTGTCTGATTTACTTCACTTAGTATGACACTTTGAGTGATCTTCTTAAATATTTTTTATTTCAATTTTTAAAAAAAAATTTTTTAAATGTTTTGGCTGCTCTGTGCAACGCATGGGACTTTAGCTCCCAGGGATCAAACTCACATCCCCTACATTGGAAGCATAAAGTCTTAACCACTGGACTGCCCAGGAAATCCCTTGAGTGATCTTTTTAAAGCTCTGGTGAAGATGAAGACCGCAGCAGGTGACAGGCAACTGTGGAAGCAGGGAGAAGATTTAGAAGCTATTGCAGAAGTCCAAGCAAGAAGTTGCTAGCTTGGATTAAGCTGCTAGTTGTAAAGGCAAAGGGGGTAGAAGTGGTTGGATTCATGTTTATTTCAGGAACAAGCCAGCTTGTTAAGGGCTAGAAACTGGTGGGAGAAGCAGAATCAATTACAATTACTTTATGGCTTGAGCAGTCAGTGAATAGGAATGCCAATAACTGAGATAGAGAAGCCTGGGTGGAAAATGGATTTGTGGGGTAAAGACAAAGATCAGAAATCAAAAGTTCTATTGGTCTTGCTTATTAAATGTTCAAATAGGATATTGGAGACAGGTAGATATATGGAGCTCAGAGGACAGAATGTGACTAGGACAGATACTCGGGAATTGTCGAAATACAGGTATTGTTTGTAGCCATGAGACTGGTAGAGATCACCGAGGCAGAAAGGGTAGATAATGAGGTAAAGGGATGAGAAGGCAGAGGGCGGGGCAACATTAAAGTAGATGGAACTGGTGGAACAGACTGGGAAAGAGCAGCCAGCGAGGCAGCAGGATCCAAAAGCCAAGAGAAAAGGTGTTTCAAGGAGGGGATGCCAAATGCTGTAGAGAAAATCAGATAAGAATAAAATTGGCCGGCGGATTTTGCAAGATAGAGACACTCCCAGTAAAGCATTGAGAACAAATGCCTCTGGACTGCAAACAAAGACAGAAGAGGAGGTAAGGATGTGGCGCCTCCACAACATTCTTGCAGGGAGGTTCACACTGTAAAGACGGGAAAGACAGAGCAGCTGCAGGGAATATGGCACCCAAGGAAGTACGTCTATCTTTGTTTGCATTTAAAAAGGAGACGTGACAGCCTGCCAAGGCAGTGGTGGGACCCATTCTTTACTGGGGGAACAGACGCGGCAAGAAGGGATGGCAGGGTTAAGGGAAGATGGGGGCAAGAGAGTTGGGACCAAGAGAGAAGATAAAATACAGGTTCTGCCTGCAGGCAGCCCCGGGAGACTTTGGGAGTAGGAAGTCCTCACCTGATTACTTCTAATTTTTCAGGAAAATAAGACACAAGAGGCTGGAGGACACCATCACAGAATTGAGGCGAGATGAGAAAATGAGTGGAAAGTGATTTTCTAGGGTACTAGAGCAGGACTGCCAGTCATTCTCCCCCGGAGAGTAACCCACTCTTAAGGTACTTGTAACAGAATCACAAATAGGTTATTGAGAAAGAAACAGAGGACAAATTCTTCTTAAGGATGAAATAGTTCAAATATCCAGAAGAAATGTAACCAACACTCATGGATACACTCCCCAGATTTATTCAATGCTGCTATTTTGTTTTAGATATCTTTTAAGAAATAAAACATTACAGTTTCAGGGAAGTCCCTTGAGAACCTCTCTCCAATCTTCATATCCTTCTTCCTCTTTCTCTTAAAGTTCATCATATAATGATAAAAAGTAATAGTGTGCCTCTTTGTTCGAGCCTATACAGCTCTGCGGCGATTTCATTCGGCCAAATGCTGTTATTCAAGATTTACCTGTTATCTGGGTTGTCAGGGAGATGACCACAGGAAGTTCAGAAGACAAAGCCTGGATGCTGACACTGTAGTTGGTACCTGGACTCAGGTCCAAACACGTCTCAGGAGTCTGACTGCTGGCAGTGATATTAAAGATCATTTCCTGGGCAAATCCTTTTTGATACCATCTCTGGCCCCAAATGTGGACCTGAAACATAGAAAAGTTCACCAGGTAAATTACTAGCTTGAAAGGTTGAATGCCTGGACACTTACTTTTTCTCATGGGCACTCTTGCTCTCCATTCTAAAGTTCCTCTAAAACGTGAAATACATTATGCGGTATCCTGGATGGGAGGAGGGTTTGGGAGAGGCTGGATATATGTATATGAATGGCTGAGTCCCTTTGCTGTTCCCCTGAAACTACCAGAACATTGTCAATAGGCTATGCCCCAACACAAAATAAAAAGTTTAAAGTTTGAGAAAACAAATATGAAATACAAGTAGAGCTGTAATACTATAAATATTTGGGAAGTCCATAATTATAATATCATCAGTAAAATAAATATATTTTTAAATCAAAATGCACATCAGGCCCTGAAACTGACGAGTTTCTCCTTTTTTGTTCCCACACACATAATGGCACATGCCCAGTGAGAAAGCCTGTTGGCAAACCTGAAGAAGGAAGGCCAGAGAACAATTTCCTAGGAAAAAAAAAAGAATCTGAACTAAGGCTTTTCCAGAGCAGGGTGTGCGTTAGGATACTCCTAGCCGGTTTCTGGTAAGACCTGGGAAGGGTTTTTCTCCTCTCTCACCACCTTCTGACATTCCCAGCATCTGGACCAACAGATCCACTTTTCTTCCTACTTACTTTCTTCTAGCAGCAGCTCATCCCATGGTCTGTACCTTTGCTACAAACATATTTAGCTTTAAAAGTTCCCCCTTGACTCTCTAGGCAACACATTCAGACCCTTATCAGAGGCACCGGTGCAGAGAGACACACACCCATGAAAAGTCGCTGGCTTCCTTCCATGGATTCCGCCTGAACCTCAGCTCTGTGTCAGACTATGTTACACAGAGAAACTCTCATGTCTTTCTCATCAATCCCCAAAGTCTCTGACTTCAAACATGCGGCAGAAATGCCCACTTTCTTGCTTCTTCTTCTTTTTTTTTAAGAATTGCATTCAGTTTTTATTTTATGTTTTTAATTTTTATTGGAGTATAGTTAATTTACCATGTTGTGTTAATTTCAGGTGCACAGCAAAGGGAATCAGGTACACGCACACATGTATCCACTTTTTTAAGAGTCTTTTTCATATGGCTCATTAGAGAGTATTGAGTAGAGTTCCCTGTGCTACACCTCAGGCTCTTACCAGTTATCTGTTTTATATATGGTGGTATGTATATGCCAGTCCCTGGGCCTCCCTGGTGGCACTAAGACTAAGAGATGTGGGTTCAGTCCCTGGGTTGGGAAGACCCCCTGGAGGAGGGCATGGCAACCCAGTCCAGTATTCGTGCTTGGAGAATACTGGAATGAATGACTTGCTTCTCTGTTACAAGTACCTCCCATGGACAGATGAGCTATGTGGGTCCATAGGGTCCCACAGAGTCAGACATGATTGCAGTGATTTAGCACACACGCACGCATGTCAGTCCCAATCTCCCAATTTATCCCTCCCTCTCTTATCCCCTACCTCTAGTTCATTTGTACCCTTTTTTCACACTGGAGGATAATTGCTTTACAATGTCGTGTTGGTTTCTGCCAAACAACAACGTGAATCAGCCGTAAGTATACACATGTCTCCTCCTTCTTGACGCTCGCTCCCACCACTCCACGCCATCCTACCCATCTAGGTTGTCACAGAGTACTGGGTTGAGCCTTCTTTATTATACAGCAACTTCCCACTAGCTATCCGTTTTATATATGCTAATGTGTATATTTCAATGCTGCTCTCTCAGTTCAGTCCACCCTCCCCTTCCCCTGCTAAATCCACAAGTCTGTTCTCCATGTCTGACAGGCATTAGTACCTGCAAATAGGCATTAGTAACTTTTTTTTTTAGATTCCACATATAAATTATATCATATGATATTTGTCTTTCTTTGTCTGACTTATTCACTCAGTATGACAATCTTTGGATCCATCCGTGTTGCTGCAAATAGCATTATTTTGCTTTTTTAATGGCTGAGTAACAGTCCTTTGTATATATGTTACACATCTTTATCCATTCCTCTGTTGATGGGCATTTAGGTTGCTTCCATGCCCTGGCTACTGGTAAATAGTGCTACAATGAACACTGGGGTGCATGTATCTTTTTGAATGATGTTTTCTCAGGGTATTTGCTCAGCAGTGGGATTCCTGGCTTATATGGTTATTGCTTCTTATTGCAATTGTAACTATAAATCTTTCATTGATTATGGAAGCTATATAAGTGGGGGTTTTTTTTGGGGGGGGTGTTGATATTTTTTGAACCTCTCACACAAGACAAACACCTAAAAAAAATAAGTTTCAGTAACTTACTAAATACATCTCCTCTATATCAGCTGTCTTCATACTTCTCCATCTCAAGCAGGTTTCATTAAATACTGAAATGTTACTGATGGTTTGTTTTACTGCAAGAGGAAAAGAATGAGAAATCAACTTACACCTTATACCAAAATACTACTTTCTAATTGAACAATCTTCCAAAGATAAGCATTTACAAGAGGATGCCTTCTGCACTATTTCAGTTTAGAAACTAGTGGTAGCAGTCCAAGAAACCCCATTTTTATATGCCAGTAAACTCAGTCCTGATGAAAGATTCACGACCAAAAGATACCCAATCAGAGGATCCTTCTTAAAAATTATGTGTCTATTCACTGCAAATTCCCTTGGTTTCCTAAGCTAAAACTCATTGTCTTTGCCTTGGACAAACCTCATTTAGACAAAAAAGCACCAGTTTGAAATTCTGAGCTGAGAGCAACATTTCAGCAGAGAACTGAGAATTGCTCCCTGAGGAAATAAAAAAGGCCACCTCAAACAGTCAGGCTTTTCATGATGGAAAGCGGGGAATGGTCCCTCTTGGTTTGGGCTTCCTCATCTTTTATTACTAAAGAACCATTCATTGGTCTCTGCTCAATGTCATGGTAATCAATCCAAAAGATAGTTCAGATCTGGTACTGTGTAATATAGAGGCACATTCGTCAAGCTTTTAAAATAAAGACTGTGAAAGTGTTAATCGATCAGTCGTGTCCAATTCTCTGTGATTCTGTGGACTGTAGCCCACCAGACTCCTCTGTTCATGGGATTCTCCAGGAAGGAATACTGGAGTGGGTAGCCAATCCCTTCTCCAGGGGATCTTCCAGACCCACGGATCAGACCTGGGTCTCCTGCATTGCAGGCAGACTCTACTGCCTGCACCACCAGGGAAGCCCCAAATAAAGACTAGTTATTCAAAACTCTGGTATCAGAGGTTACTTCCTTCAAAGATGATCCCTGTCCCTAAACTGAAAATAATATATCAAACTTGCTAAGAAGTTTCATAGGAACACTATGATGATTAATATGTGATAAAGACAACTCCCAAAGCACCTGAAAAAAAGAAAATCTCATGAGAGCCAACCCTATTGTGTAACCCCCTCAATTAACAGGTTCCTTTGAAAGAAGCCAAGCCAAATGGACGTGACCCCTTTTTATGGATTGGGCAGCTTTGCCCGAAGAAAACCTGTTCCACAGGTCACAAGCTTTACTTCAAATGTTGTAAGACAAAGTAGGGAAGAAAGTATAGGTGATTCAGGTTAAGGCAATCTTGCTACTAGGTATAGAAGATGGTTTTAGAGATAAATAGCAGTGGTTAAAGGAAACTCACACTTCTTAAATTTTCAAAACATATATAATTTTAATAGTATTTAAACAGTTCCAGATCATACAAAAAGGTAGCAAGTTTCCAATTCATTCAGTATGACCGGATAATCAACAATGCCCAAGCTATACAAAATGGCACAACTAATAACTAAACACACTATGCCAAACTCAGTTATAAATATAAATACAAAAATACAAAATCAAATAATAGCAAATAGAAGTCAGCAATACATTCAAAGAGCAGTATACTAGAAACAAGGGAGATTTACTCCAGGAATACAGAGATGATCATTATTGCTGCTGCTGCTGTCACTTCAGTCATGTCTGACTCTTTGCGACCCCATAGACGGCAGCCCACCAGGCTCCCCCGTCCCTGGGATTCTCCAGGCAAGAACACTGGAGTGGGTTGCCATTTCCGGCTCCAATGCATGAAAGTGAAAAGTGAAAGTGAAGTCGCTCAGTCGTGTCCGATTCTGTGTGACCCCATGGACTGCAGCCTACCAGGCTCCTCCATCCATGGGATTTTCCAGGCAAGAAAACCCTGGAGTGGGGTGCCATTGCCTTCTCCGTGATCATTATTAGGAAAGACATTAATAGATCAAAAGAGAAAAACCATACGGTCACTTTTATATTCATAATGGTTAATACATTTAATGGACATTCCTTTCTAGAAATCTTCATAAACTAGGATTTAATTTGATAGAAACTCACTGATTTAAAGGAGTGTTTATTAGAAAACACCATACTTAGTGGTAAAACAATGAAGCGATTTCTAGAAAAGTTAAGAACAATCCAAGGATGCATGGCGTGACAGCTGCTATTTAGCCCTTTTGTTGTTGTTTAGCCCCTGAGTCATGTCCGATTCTTGCAACCTTGTCAGGCTCCTCTATACTCAGGAGATTCTAGACAATGCAGACCTAGGCAATGAAAAGATGAGCTATAAATGCCAGAAAGAAAGGGATCATATTATGCAACTGCTAGTGAATCGAAAAGAATCAACTAAAAAACAAATATACAATAGAAAAACAAATAATAGGAATTTGGCAAAGTGTACCCAAAGGTAAGAACATAGAAAAACTAACAGTTTTCTATATATCTGCAAGAACAAGTATGGTGGGCCGAATAACGGTCCCTCCAAAGACATCCACATCCTAGTTCCTAGAATCTGTATCATGTTACCTTAATGGCATACAGACTTTGCAAATGTAATTACAGTGTGGAAGATTATCCTGGATTATTCAGATGGGCTCAATGCAGTGACAAGGGTTCTTAAAAGAAGGAGACAAGATCAGAGCCAGAGAGAAATTTAAGGTTAAACTGAGGAGCTTTAAAGACTGAGGATGGGGCCACAAGCCAAGGAATATAGGCAGGCTCTAGAAACCAGAAAGGGCAAGGAAAGGGATTCTCCCTTTGAGCCCCCAGGATGAACACAGGCCTGCTCACACAAGTAAATTGAAACCACAAATAAAACAGAAAAATAAAAAGACCTCTATTCACAAGAGAAGAAAACATGAACAAACTTCAAATACCTAGAAATAAATCAGAGTAGAAATGTCCAAGACTTACATTGTGGCAGGAAAATTGAAATAATACTTTTCTTAAACAGACATGAGACTTTTCTTTTCTGATAAACAAGGAAAATAAGGAAGCAATGAACAAGCTGGGGAAACAGCATAAATAACCCTAAAAGAGGTAAGCAATCTTGATTATTCTTTAGCTGTTACTACAAACACTTGTAGCTCGATTTGTCCTTCACAAAGCTAAACAAAACTAATTACTCTCTGATTCCATATAAACTATACTCTGCACCTGACATTCTTCTCTTGTAGCATTCTACATTTCAAAAAGGTCACAGGTGGATAACTTCAGAGACACCAGACCCGGTTGCTGTAGCCATTTTGAAATTTTACCAAAAAAAAAGCAAAACATTCATTAGGATATAAAACTTTTTCCCTGTCTCCCAGGGAGCAGGGCACAGCTCCTGAAGCACTAGCCTGCTGTGTTTCCCCTTTGCCTGGCAAAGAATAAGTCTACTTTTTTATTTTCTCCAAACTCTGTCTCCATATTTCTATTTGGCATCAGTTGGACAGGTGGGTCAAGATTTTGGCAACAACATGAAGGTTTTTTTTTCTCTGAAGGACATGAAAGAAAACAATAAAGAGAAAAATGCCACATCCTTGAATGAAAAGATAGGAAAGTGCAGATACCAATTCTCCACCACGTAACCTACAAGCGGAATGTACTTCCAAAGGTGATTCCATGGTCCTTCTTGGAATAAGTTTACTCATTCATTCAGTGAATATTTAGAAAGCTCTCACCATGTGCCAGGCACGCTTTGGAGCAGGATAAAGTGGTGAGAAAACGAAGTCCCTGCACCTAATGGGATTCATTCTAGTGAAAAAGGCAGAAAATAAGTGAAAAAATAAATCTTAAAATATAATCTTGGGACTTCCATGGTGGTCCAGTGGCTAAGACTCCGTGTTCCCAAGGCAGGGGGCCTGGGTTCAGTCCCTGGGAAGGGAACTAGATCCTGCATGCCACAGATAACTGTAATGTTAAGTAATGGTAGGTCCACAATTCCTTCTGTTCACAGGAAACATCTCACTGGTTAAGTTTAGGTTCATGTTGGTCAGAGAGTGACTCTCTCTAGATTCCCTTCTTTCCATCCAAAGAGCTCACGGTTTGAACTAAAGGTAGGTTGAATCCCTGCTGAGCTCACTTGGAGTGGAAAAAGGATCCCCAGTAGAAGGCAGCTCATGATGAATCTTGTCCTGCCCCACTCTCTGATCCTTTGCTCTATTAAATATTATACATGCCCGGTCTCTCATTCAAATGGCCATTCTCTGCTGCACTTTTAGTGGTCACTCTGCCTTCTCTCTCTCCTTTCCCCACCCACAGGGCCAATCTAAGCTAGAAGCCT
Source organism: Bos indicus x Bos taurus (assembly GCF_003369695.1). NCBI lineage: Eukaryota > Metazoa > Chordata > Mammalia > Artiodactyla > Bovidae > Bos > Bos indicus x Bos taurus. Next base: position 101,507,675 of record NC_040083.1, read on the forward strand.
GAAGCTGAAAAACCAGACCTGCAAGAATGACTCAGAGAAGAAAAATTTTGGCTCTTAGTTCATCAGATTCTTAGAAATTATGTTTCAGCCTTGTTAATGCAAGCAAGCAACTCTGGGCAAAATCAGTCATTACTTTCTCAGGGCTCCCAGAGTCCCCTGCAACTTCAAACTACACTTTATGCATTATATTACTATGTATGTATAATTATGCATGTGTGTATTATGAAACACCATGTCTCACTCATCTTTGTACACCTAGTGCCCGGGACAGTGGCGACCATGGCATTCCCTACTGTTAAAATGTAAGCAGTCAGAAGTATGAGGAAATCTAAGTACCTGATATACTGGGAGTGTGCAAATTGCTCAATCATGTCCAGCCCATGCACTATAGCCTGCCAGGCTCCTCTATCCATGGGCTTCTCCTGACAAATACTGGAGTGGGTTGCCATGCCCTTCTCCAGGGAATCTTCCCAACCCAGAGATGGAACCCAGGTCTCCTGCACTGCAAGTGGATTCTTTACCAGCTGAGCTACGAGGGAAGCCCCTACCTGATATATTAACCAAATGGAATACAAGTACTCTGAATAAGACATGGTTCCTGCCCTTAATATGTATTTAATTGAGAAAAGTTACACACTATATCAATGTAACAAAAATATAAAAGGGTATATAATAAATGTCATAAGATAAATTTAAGTCACAGTTGACATTTGATAGATGCTTATTGCATTTCACATATTATGCTGGTTTTCCATGTGCATTAACACATTTAGTCTCACAACAAATCCATAACCTTATTCCCATTTTTAAAGTTAAGGCAGTTTAGCTACATGAGGTTAAATAACTTGCTTAAAGGCACAGAGATTGAAAACAGATCTGAGATTTGAATTTAGATAACCTGACTCCAGAGTAACTGTGCCAAACTCCTCCCAATATTTCCTCCTGGAAAAGATTCAGAAAGAAGAACATGTACTTTCAGTTGAGGGGATCATGAAAGAAGGGAATATAGGAACTGAAGAAGAGGGGTGAGGTTTCCAGGTAGAAGAAAGGGCAGGAGAGCAGAGATATGGAGGCGGAAAGTTAGCACTTAGAGAGTTTATTACAGGGCTTCCCTGGTGGCTCAGTGGGGAAGAATCTACTAGCCAATGCAGGAGACACTGGTAGGATCCCTGATCCGGGAAGATCCCACTTGCCACAGAGCAACTGAGCCCGTGCACCAGAACTACTGAGCCTGTGCTCTGAAGCCCAGAAACTCTAGAGCCCACACTCCACAACAAGAGAAGCCTCTGCAATGAGAGGCCCGTGCCCTGCAAGGAAGAGTAGCCCCTGCTCGCCGCAACTAGAGAAAAGCCTGTGCAGCAGCAAATACCCAGCACAACCAGAAATAAATTTTCAAAAAAGAGTTCATTAAGATTAGCGTTCCAATTACTTCACTGATAGTGGTGGCCCCTTAAATGCAAATCTCTCCATACATTCTCCAAAATATACTTCCGATCAACTGGAAAAGCAAACAGAACAACGTAAAACCAATACTGTCATCACCACTGGAAGAAAAGAGAAAACTGCAAACTTTAAATCACCTTTTATAAAAAAACGAATAGCAAATCCCAGCAAAGCTATCTCTCAATTGCCCACACAACATTCTAGAGAGTGAGGGGGTTCTAGAAGAGCCCTGTGAAAGAGAAGAAGGAAGCAAAGGGCCCAGTCATGAGTCAGAGTCACTCCCAGAAAGAGGAATTTCACCTTAAGGGTGAAAATATTGAAAAGGAGACCTGGCATATCAGAGTACTAACTACAAGCAAAAGAAGAAAAATCTATGAGACTTCAGGTCAAACCAGTCAATCCTAAGGGAAATCAACCCTGAGTATTCACTGGAAGGACTGATGCTGAAGCTAAAGCTCCAATAATTTGGCCACCTGATACAAAGAGCCAACTCATTGGAAAAGACCCTGATGATGGGAAAGATTGAGGGCAGGAGGAGAAGGGAGCAACAGAGGATGGGATGGTTGGATGGCATCAGTGACTCAGTGGAGATGAATTTGAGCAAACTCTGGGAGATGGTAAAGGACAGGGAAACTTAGTGTGCTGAGTTCATGGGGTTGCAAGGAGTCAGACACAACTTGGCAACTGAACGAGAAAGGTATTGCTTCTGGGAAAACAGAGGATAGAAAGGAAGGAATAGGTATCCTTTGGAAACTATGCGGTGACAGGAAAAAATAGTGCAGGGAGAAGGTACGATCCGATTAAGTCAAAGTGAAAGTCGCTCAGGCAGGCCCGACTCTTTGCAACCCCATGGACCATACAGTCCATGGAATTCTCCAGGCCAGTACACTAGAGTGGTTAGCCGTTCCTTTCTCCAGGAGATCTTCCCAACCCAGGGATTAAACCCAGGTCTCCCACATTGCAGGCGGATTATTTACCAGCTGAGCCACAAGGGAAGCCCCATAAGTCAAAAGAGAACCCAAAATAGAAGAATACAGATAAACTACAACCACCTTTATAAAGCAAAAGGAAGCATAAGAAAGGATACAGGAAATATGAGAGCAGAAATGAATGATGTAGAGCAAGAGTCAGGAAATGTTTCTGTAGAGGGTCCAATAGTAAATATTTTAGGTTTTCTGGACCAGACGCTTCTGTTACAACTACTCAATCTTGGCTTTGTAGCACAAAAGCAACCAGACGATATGTAAATAAATGACTTGACTGTGTTCCAATAAAACTTTATTATGAAATCAGATGACAGGCCAGATTTGGCCCACAGTCCGTACTTTGCTAATCCCTGATGTGGAGTAGATCTAATTGTAGAAACAAATAGTAGATCTAATTAATAAAAAAAAAAAATCTTGACTTTTTTAAAATACTTATCAAAATAGACAAACTGCTAACTAATCAGCTAGAAAATAAAAAGGAAAAAATCAAGTAAAAGGAGAAATAATCTTTGAAATAAAAGAAAATTCAAAAAGTTACTTTTGCAGACCACCAGGCAAATAAATTTTGAAAACAGATAAAATGGGTAATTCCTAACACAGTTTACCAAAATGGCCTCCATTAGACATTAAAAGCTGAAACATACAATGTCCATAAAAAAAAAAAAAATTGAGATCATCAAGGAACTAACACAGAAAATCCCTAGGCCTAGACTGTTACCCAAAGGAATTCTACCTAACCGTCCAAGAACAGGTAGTCCAAATGCTTCATAAATTGTGATGATGAAGGAAATTTTCCAAATTCTTTTTATGAAACAAGGAAAATACTAATGTCTAAACCTGATAAGGATAGTCCAGAAGAAAGAAAACTATAAATTCACATCACATGAATATTGGTGCAAAAATACTCAAAGAAAAGTAAGAAACAGAATCTAATGCCATATAAAAAAATAATGTACTAATGACCAAGTGGGATTTATTTCAGGAAAAGGGGCGAGAAAGAGAGAACAAGAGAGAGAAATGTGAAATTATATCTAATTAAAAAGTCACAAGGAAATGAAAAGAAAAAAGAACACCAAGTAGTGAGGTTTCCTTTGTACTGTATTAATGGATAGGGTAAACTAAGAAGTAAGTGGTCTTTTGTCTGATTTCAGCCAAGGAGAGAGCCTTGGAGCCTCTTTGTCTGTACACACGATTAGAATATGGTGGCCCTGAAACAGAAGAATGAGATGAACCCATTGCATTTAGAGCCATTTAAAGTCCATTTAATGATAAGCTCCAATTCCAAAGAACTTATTCATCTTTATTTATCCTCTGAGTATGGTTCTACCTAGCTGGATCTACAATGTCATTATCTTATAAAGAACAACCATTTTCTCTCTCCATTTTTGGCATATTACAGATGACTGGCTATTCCATGCAAAATATATGCTGATTTTTGGCTTGGCCAATGGCAAGTATGAGTTCCTCAAGCTGATGGCTTATAAGGAAGCAGGCTGACTTCAGACATACCTTTTCCACCCAGAAATGTTATTACAATATTTATCATTTTGTGGAAAAATATCAGAAACCAGGTTAAATTATTTGAGGTCTTTACTATCTTTTGTTTGGACTTCAATTCTGTGAACAGCAATCAGTTACAGGGGAAGTTTTATAAGGTCCCAAGAGATCCCAAATTATGCATGCTGTTAGAAAACCTGCTATCGTAAGCCACTTCATCAGTCAGGCATTCTACCAGGGAATAGAGGAATAGTGGCCTGTTCCTCTTTTTTAGATACTTTTTAAAATTTACCAGCACTATTTTAGAAGTAACTAAATGCAAGCAACCCTCTTCTAAACAGAACAGAAAAACCAGCATTCTCTTAGTCATAAATGATTCCGTTTTAAACCTCTAATTAGAAGCAGCCTAAATAGACAGTTGGTTTTTCAAGGTAAATATTGTCAAGAAAAAAAATGGCTACAAATCAACTATCTGGAAAGCACAGTTACTATTTTTATTGCCCTTCTGTAACTCTATAAATAGGGTATCATTTTAGTTGTCCTTGATGTACATTTCAGTTTGTCCTAGAAGGATATAACCATTGTTCAAAGTTGAGAGTTCATTATTTTGCTGAAATTTTTCTTAAGACAAATTTGGTATCTAGTTACAACTACCATGATATTTTCAGGCTAAAAGTATGTGATAACATTGTAAGGACAGGAATTGAGATTCAACCATGGAGGGCAGATCTGTACATTTCCCTTAGCTTAGCTCCCTGGACTCGGCTTAGCCCTATAATGGAGGCAGGTGGCCTTCTTTTCGGGCACAGATCCTTGTAATTCAACTGGCAACACAGATCAACTGTTTCCTAGGGATGGATGAGACAGAATCATCTGAACACATGGGCCCCATCATTTATCGAGCAGCAATATTTAGGAAATATTTCCTGAAAAACATGGACTCCAGTTCATTCCTCCAAATAATCTGAACTAACCTGATCATACCCCTGAATCAAGTCAGATCAGCAGAGCACAGGCATTTCTAAGGCACCTTTCCTTGCCCACTGCACAATGAATCGTGCTTTTCTAAAATACAATGCAAAGAGTTGACTCATTGGAAAGGACCCTGATGCTGGGAGGGATTGGGGGCAGGAGGAGAAGGGGACGACAGAGGATGAGATGGCTGATGGCATCACTGACTCGATGGACGTGAATCTGGGTGAACTCTGAGAGTTGGTGATGGACAGGGAGGCCTGGTGTGCAGCGATTCATGGGGTCGCAAAGAGTCAGACACGACTGAGCAACTGAACTGAACTGAACTGAACTGAAAATACAATGAGCCATGTTGAGGGGCAATATAAGAAACAGCATCATAAAATCATAAAATGCTGCTCAAACACTGAATTACTTATGAACCACCCCCCTGAATCAGAAATTTCTATATGTTGAAAATAACTTTACTTCTTTCCAAAAACACCATTTGTTGTAATCTTATAAGTCATGTAATGCCTTCCTTCCTGACTGGATGGGTTGAAAACTTAAACCTAAATGTGCGAGCCACTGATGAAAAAGTAAATAGATTATAAGGATATGAATTATTCTTAGCCTTATTCCGACATCTTTTTTAGGTCCTGAGTTTGTTTTACATTCTTCTTTAGGTTACCTACTTATTTTACACACCCATGTAGGTCACTTAGCTTTCCTGGTGGCTCAGATGGTAAAGAATCTGTGTGCAATGTGGGAGACCCAGGTGCGATCCCTGGGTTGGGAAGATCTGCTGGAGGAGGAAATGGCAACCCACTCCAGTATTCTTGCCAGGTTAATCCCACCATCAGAGGAGCCTGGCGGGCTACAGTCCATAGGGTCGCAAAGAGTCGGACACAACTGAGCAACTAACACTTTCCCTATGGTACAGGTTACTTAAAGTCCTAGAAAGAAAAGATGGACTATAAATAAAAACTTTTGTCTGAAAAAAAATCTATATTTAACATTAATAAAATAAATCACAAAGGAAAGATCAATTGATTGGACTGCATAGAAACCTAAAACCTTTATACATCAGACATCATAAACAAATTTAAAAAAATAAAACAGGATAAGTATTTGACACAAATAATTTGGCACCAATAATAAACTCTTACTCGATGAATAAGTTGTATATATCAATGAAAACACAGAATTGAACAGATAAATGTAATAACAATGGTAAAGAAATCAGTCAAGAAATTTGGATGTTGAAATACATGAATTTGGAGGAACTTAGAGTTACTTTCCTAACTTACACTCCTAGAACTAGAATGGATCTTTCCCAATCAACTCTCTAACGTTACAGAGGTCATGTGTGTTAAAGCTTGCTAGTTACCTGTCTCCTGATTTTTACAAAAGAAAGAACAATTATGGCCTCTCTCCACTCCCTACTCACTAATCCTCAAGGAATGAACAGTAATATGTAATCTGACAGGTAAGAAGAGGGCTACTATTCCTTCGGTCACATTTCCTAGTGGGTGGAGTTCATATGTCATAGGTCACTGCCCAAAGAAGCAGATCCTTGCTGTCTGGGACCTGCCTAGACTCAGGTACAAGGGACATGTGTAACTCGTTTCCGAGAAGTGAGTAACTGGTCTCTGCCCACTCCTTCTCCTCGGATCATCAGCCTGAGACTGGATGGGTAAGGCAGGCGGGTCCCTGTGCAGACCCAACTACCCAAACTTCCAGGGGGAAAGGCAGTAGGAAACCCCATTTTGCCACACATATCTAAGCCTCATTCTCCAGTATCACTCTTACTAGAAGTATGTTGGGGTAATTCCTGGGAACTTGCTCAGGCAAATAAAGTCGATACTTTACTTTTCATGTGTCAGGCTGCAGAAGTGGGGTAGGTAAGATTCACGCTCTTCTACCTGCAACATGTGAATACACTGAGGTTATATCAAGACAAGAGCCACGACCGGGGAGCAAAGCACCACCGGGAGAGATGGAGGCTCTTGGTCTCTATACTAGAATTGCAAGAATAGATCAAGCACTGAGACCTGCCTGGTGGTCCAGTGGATAAGACTCCGTGCTCCCAGTGCAGCAGGCCTGGGCTCCATCCCTGACCAGGGAGCTACAGCCCACGCACCACAACGAAGACTTGGTGTAGCCACGTTAAAAAATAATTAGATGGGGTATTGATAGATATTCAATTACCAGGAAAACTTCACATATCAGGCAAAATGTGTGAGTTTCTTAGGCATAAGCACTTTGAATTATTTTGTCCACCACTTTTTTGGGGGGAGGTCTTTCTCTTTATCGTGTCTTTTCTTCTAAGTAAAGGTTTTAATTTGCCCAGAAGTAGCTAAGTAGCTTGTGTGGTTAGAGCAGTGCTGTTCAAAACATGGACTGGAAGCATCAACAAGGCCTGGAAACTTACTAGAAATGAAATTTTGAGGTCTGTGCTCCAGGCCTGCTGAGTCAGAACCTCTAGGTTGGAGTTCAGGAACCTATGCTTTAATAAGCTCTCCAGGTAATTCTTGTGTTAGCTAAAGTTCGTGAAACACAAAAAGATCATTAGTGGCAGATTTTGATAGATTTTAGAGAGCATCTGGGAGAGCCAGACATTAGCGGACAACAGGAGATTAGCTGCCCCAAATTCTGTCTCTCTTTATCTTGTTCAGAATGAAGAGATCTGAGAAAAGACTGAACCCATGGTTTGTCTACAGGCTCAGGAGTCACCCCAACATCACAGGCTCTCAAATTGCTCTGGATTGTTTTACAGAGCCCCAGACTGAGAAGCTCAAACCAGTTAATCCTAAAGCATCAGTCCTTCCAATCCTACTTGTTGGAAGGACTGATGCTGAAGCTGAAGCTCCAATGTTTTGGCCACATGATGCAAAGAGCCAACTCACTGGAAAAGACCCTGAGCTGGGAAAGACTGAAGGCAGAAGAGTAGGGCAACAGAGGATGAGATGGTTGGATGGCATCACCAATTCAATGGACATGAACTTGGGCAAACTCTGGGAGACAGTAAGGGACAGGGAGGGCTCCAGACATGCAGCCTGGAGGACTGCATTGGACCCCTGCAGTCCAGGGGTCACAAGGAGTCAGACATGACTTAGCAACTGAACAACAACAACAGCCTGGGGATTCTAGAGCAGGGATTCTTCCTGGTTGAAAAGGGGATAAAATCCAGTGGGATTATTACAAACTCAAGTGCTGAGGAAAAGTCATAAATGGTATTGGCTAGAATCCTTTCTTTCTAAAGATGAGATTTGCTCAAGCTCTGAAAAAGGAATGAAATCAGTTTACAGAAGAGGTTTACATCTTGCAAATGGGACAATATTGGGAGAAAATGGAATAAAGTGAAGGAGGAGAAGAAAATTTGAAATCATATTCGGTTCAGTTCAGTCGCTCAGTTGCGTCCAGCTGTGACTGTGACCCCATGGACTGCATGCAGCACGCCCAGCTTCCCTGTCCATCACCAACTCCCGGAGCTTGCTCAAACTCATGTCACTGAGTCAGTGATGCCATCCAACCATCTCATCCTCTGTCGTCCCCTTCTCCTCCCGCCTTTAATCTTTCCCAGCATCAGGGTCTTTTCCAATGAATCAGTTCTTCCCATCAGGTGGCCAAAGTATTGGAGTTTCAGCTTCAGTATCAGTTCTTACAATGAATATTCAAGACATTTCCTTTAGGATGGACTGGTTGGATCTCCTTGCAGTCCAAGGGTCTTCTCCAACACCACAGTTCAAAAGCATCAATTCTTCGGCGCTCAGCTTTCTTTATCGTCCAACTCTCACAGGACTACTGGAAAAACCATAGCTTTGACTAAACGGACCTTTGTCGGCAAAGTAATGTCTCTGCTTTTCAATATGCTGTCTAGGTTGGTCATAGCTTTTCTTCCAAGGAGCAAGTGTCTTTTAATTTCATGGCTGCAGTCACCATCTGCAGTGATTTTGGAGCCCCCCAAAATAAAATCTGTCACTGTTTCCATTGTTCTCCCATCTATTTGCCTTGAAGTGATGGGACCAGATGCCATGATCTTCATTTTCTGAATGTTGAGTTTCGAGCCAACTTTTTCACTCTCCTCTTTCACTTTCATCAAGAGGCTCTTTAGCCTTTAGCCTCTTAGTTTAGTTCTTCTTCACTTTCTGTCGTAAGAGTGGTGTCATCTGCATATCTGAGGTGACTGATATTTCTCCCAGTAATCTTGATTCCAGCTTGTGCTTCATCCAACCCAGCATTTCATATGATGTACTCTGCATATAAGTTAAATAAGCAGGGTGACAATATACAGCCTTGATGTACTCCTTTCCTGATTTGGAACCAGTCTGTTGATCCATGTCCAGTTCTAACTGTTGCCTCTTGATCTGAATACAGATTTCTCAGCAGACAGGTAAGATGGTCTGGTATTCCCATCTCTTTCAGAATTGTCCACAGTTTCTTGTGATCCACACAGTCAAAGGCTTTGGCATAGTCAATAAAGCAGAAGTAGGTGTTTTTCTGGAACTCTCTTGCTTTTTCAATGATCCAGTGGGTGTTGGCAATTTGATACCTGGTTCCTCTCCCTTTTCTAAATCCAGCTTGAACATCTAGAAGTTCATGGTTCACGTACTGTTGAAGCCAGGCTTGGAGAATTTTGAGCATTACTTTACTAGCGTGTGAGATGAGTGCAATTGTGTGGTACTCTGAGCATTCTTTGGCATTGCCTTTCTTTGAGATGGAAATGAAAACTGACCTTTTCCAGTCCTGTGGCCACTGCTGAGTTTTCCAAATTTGCTGGCATATTGAGTGTAGCACTTTCACAGCATCATCTTTCAGGATTTGAAATAGCTCAACTGGAATTTCATCACCTCCACTAGCTTTGTTCATAGTGATGCTTCCTAAAGCCCACTTGACTTCACATTTCAGGATGTTTGGCTCTAGTCCAGTGATCACACCATCATGGTTATCTGGGTCATGAAGATCTTTTTTGTACAGTTCTTCTGTGTATTCTTGCCACCTCTTCTTAATATCTTCTGCTTCTGTTAGGTCCATACCATTTCTGTCCTTTATTGTGCCCATCTTTGCATGAAATGTTCCCTTGGTATCTCTAATTTTCTTGAAGAGATCTCTAGTCTTTCCCATTCTATTACTTTCCTCTATTTCTGTGCATTGATCACTGAGGAAGGCTTTCGTATCTCTCCTTGCTATTCTTTGGAACTCTGCACTCAGATGCCTATATCTTTCCTTTTCTCCTTTGCTTTTCACTTTTCTTCTTTTCTCAGCTATTTATAATACCTCCTCAGACAACCATTTTGCCTTTTTGAATTTCTTCTTCTTGGGGATGGTTTTGATTACTATCTCCTGTACAATGTTGTTATCCCAGATAGAAAACCACAATAAGGAAAAGGAGATATATCCAAATGTAACTGCTCTAAAGAGACTAGAAAAGGTAGAAATACTCACTAGGTCAGGGTAATGGCTGAAAATCATCAAAGAGAAGAATAAAGGGACTATTCTGGAGAAAAAACAAAATGATCCCCCAAAAGGTGGGATCAGAGTTAAGTATTATTCTATCAAGAAGGGTCCTCTGACAGTTTTAAATAGGTAACCCAGTGTAAGCACTAATAGAGAACTTTTCAGTAACTGGAGTTGTGGTACTATGTAGCTACAGAAAATGTGACATATTTAATAAGAGAAAGACTAGAAAGATCAGTGTAGGATTCTTCAGGCATCATTAAGTGAGTTTCCAGGTGACATTGTTCTTACAGCTGAAACACCAGGTATGGCACAGACTACAAGAAGTCTGCCCGGGAAATACACGGATTTAAAACTTGAAAAGAAGGAGCAGAAAGCAGAGATGTAAGGAGGATTCAGGGTGCCTGACCCTTGATCAGGCTCAGGCTGAGGTCACAGACTGAACTGAACAGAAATAAATACCTCCTAACAAGAGGGAAGGTGGGAAGAATTTATTTGAATACTGACTGAGGCAAGGCATCACTCTTGCTCTATGAAGACCTCACAGGTAGAATCCAAAGTTATATGTTAGGAGAACAAACATCGAAGTACGAAAACAAAAAGCAAATATAGAGAAGGTAAGTACTAATCTATAGCAAAAGGTATTAGCCAGGCCTGGGGAAGAAGAAGGAATAGAAACAGCTGGCATGGAGGGTTGAACGCTTAACACTCAGCTAGCCTGACGGAGCAGAAGGGAACACTTAGGAGGCCCTGGAACATTGGAGGATTATCCCTCCCAACGCAGTAAAGGAAAGGGTGGTAGGAAGGAGTGCTTCGGTTCCCATCAAAGAAACACGGGCAGTTCAAGTCTTAGAAATTCAGTTCTAAGGAAAGGTGGGGTTTGGGTGAAAAACCACTAACCTAGGAGACTTCCTGACCACATCAGACCAATGAAAGCACAAGTTCCAGAAACTCAACAGCAGCCCAAGGATCAGAGGAGGGTAATTTTCCAGGAAAGACAAAGGAAACTTCTTAACCAGGAAGCAGGACTCAGAAGCAAGTCATTCAATAATAGGAAGTCATTTGGATTAGAACAATTATTGGGAGCTTTCTGGGTACAGAGAAATTCAGAGAAAAGAGCAGGAAGTTGGGACTGTGTTGCAAGACATTACATTTCTTTCTTTCTTTCTTTTTTAACGACTATGAGTTTATTGCAGTACTTTTCTCCCCATTTGGCATGTACCCTCCTTTCTGTATATAGAAGTATAGTTAATTTACAATTTTGTGTTAGTATCAAGTGTACAGCAAGGTGATTCAAATATACAATTTATATATATATATATATATGTATATATATACATATCAGTTCAGTTCAGTCCCTCAGTCGTGTCCGACTCTGCGTACACACACACACATATATATACTTTTCAGATTCTTTTCCATTAAACGTTATTACAAGATATTGAATACAGTTCTCTGTGCTATACAGTAGGTCCTCGTTGTTTCCCTACCTTATATATGTTGTTGCTGCTGCTGTTGAGTGGCTAAGTTGGGTCTGACTTTAGCGACCCTATGGACTGTAGCCTGCCAGGTTCCTCTGTCCATGAGATACTGCAGGGCCATTTCCTTCTCCAGGGGATCTTCCCAACCCAGAGACTGAATCCCAGTCTCCTGCATCTCCTGATTGGCAGGAAGATTCTTTACCTAGAATCAGGTAAAGATTCTAGATTTATCTGAGCCAACAGGGAAGCCCTACCTTATATATAGCAGCGTGTATATGTTAATCCCAAGTTCTTCATTTATCTGTGCCCCTTGCCCCCACTGGAGCTTCCCAGATGGCTCAGTGGTAAAGAATCCACCTGCCAATGCAGGAGACATGGGTTCAATCCCTGGGTCAGGAAGATCCCCTGGGGAAGGAAATGGCAACCCTCTCCAGTATCCAATGGACAGAGAAGCCTGGCAGGCTACGGTCACTGAGGTTTCAAAAGACTCATTATGGTTGCAAAAGAGTCAGGCACGACTTAGCAACTAAACACCACCGCCTGCTGCCTGCCATCCCTCTCTGGCAACCATTAGTTTGTTTTCCACGTCAGAGAGTCCATTTCTGTTTAAGACAATGCGTTTCACTTGAAGAGTTTCCTACTATAGATATGGATGCCCTGCTTACAGAGAAAGGAGGCTCTTTCACTACACAGATCAAGGTCTTTAGCAACGGTAGAGGGTGGGAGAAACAGGGCCTGAAGGAGAAATGAAAATACAAGGTTCTAAATACATGGGATAGATAACAAGAAAGACCTGGAGCCCCCATGGGCAAAGTTCCAAAATGTTCAGAGAGAGCAGATTTCCTCCTCCTATATAACAGATGAGCAGCCTAAGGTCAGACGGAATCCAAGGAACTTTATGAAAAGAGATTTCCCAAATTAAGTTGAAACTCATGGGGGGTGGACTTCTGATTGCTTAGTGACCCATAGAGGCTGACACATCCCACGGTCGATTATACTCACTGTGGATAATCTGGGGTCCACCTTGCAAAGGAGGAGATAACAATAGTCTCACTTTCTCAACTTGGCAACAAGACCCCCTCATTAAACTCAAGCTAGAGACTGCATCTCCTGCCACTTTCTCCAACCCACTCTGCTCCAGCCATGCTGGCTTCCCTGATGTTCCCAGAACATGCCAAGGACATGCCTGTCACACGGTGTTCCCCTCACTTCCTTCAAACCTGTACTTAAACGTCTCTTTACAATAGAGGCCCTCCCTGACCATCAACTGCCACTCCCTTTGCCAAATTTTATTCATCTTACCACTTAGCCCCACCTAACATATGATATATTTCCTTACTTGTTTATCTGTCTCCTCTCCAACCTCCTGACTCCAACCCCATGACAGCTGAGACTGTTTTATTGCTGCTGCATTGTCAGCGACCAGAACCTGCCTGACACACCATAGATAAGAAATGAACATCTATTCAATGAATGCGTTTACACACCCATGGCGCTTGAAGCCTCTGCTCACAGTCCACGGCTGACAAAAGCAAGGTGGGTCTGGACGAACACGCGCTGCTTCTGGGAACTAAATTTTTCTTTTTTTCGAGCACTAATATTTAGTTAAAAGCAGGAGATGCACCGATTAAAAATGAGGGCCCTGGAGCCAGGCTGGGTTCAAATCCCACTTGGACCACTCACGAGTTTTGTGATCTTGGGCTTGCAGCTTAACTTTCTCTGTGCCTCATGGTCCTTATCTGTAAAAGGGGAATAATAGCAATGCCTTCCTCAGAAGGTTGGGTGGGCTCGGGTTGACTCAAGGAAAGCACTTTGAACAACGGCTGCGCATCTTCAGTGCTCAGAAAGCAAAGTTAGAGCTGATGCTGTGTATAAAATAGACAACTGATGAGAACCGACTGCGCAGCTCAGGGGACTCTGCTCAGCGCTCTGTGGTGACCCAAATGCGAAGGAAATCCAAGAAACAGGGGATCTCTGTACACGTATAGCTGATTCACTTCACTATACAGTAAAAACTAACACAGCATTGTAAAGCAACTACATTCAAATAAAAATTAATTTAAACAAATGAGTAAATAAAGCTAGCACTGTCATCATCACTACTACATCATTACATCATTATTATGTAATATAATAGTGTATATAATATTATATTACATTATATAATATAATATGCAATGTAATTACGTTATGTAATATAATAATGTATATAATATTATATTATGTAATATAATATGTAACGTAATTATGTTATGTAATATAATAATGTATATAATATTATTATATTACATTATGTAATATAATATGTAACATAATTACATTATGTAATATAATAATGTATATAATATTATATTACATTATGTATATAATATTATTATATTACATTATGTAATATAATATGTAACATAATTACATTATATAATATAATAATGTATATAATATTATTATATTATGTAATATAATATGTAACATAATTACATTATGTAATATAATAATGTATATAATATTATTATATTACATAAAATATTATGTAATATAATAATAATATAATAACATATTGCATCATCATGTAATATAATGTACATATTATGTACATTATTATGTACTAGGAACTCTGTTAAACATTTTGCTTGAATTATGTCACATAACGAATCACGCAGAAGGTAACTGAGGCCCAGGAGCAAGACAAACATATCTAATCCACCGGGTTTTTCTCACTGACATTCACACAACATAAAATTAACCACTTTAATGTATACAATTCGATGATACTTAGTACACTCACAGTGTTGTACAGCTGTCACCTAATTTTGCTTTTCAAAGTTCTGTAACTCTGGGCCTCACGTTGAGACATTGAAAGATGAAACTTGGGATAATTCAAGATTACTTCAACTTTGGAGGTACCTTAGTAATATAGGCTTTCCAGGTGGCTCAGTGATAAAGAATCCGCCTGCCAAGGCAGGAGATCAACAGACGCAGTTTCAGTCCCTGGGTTGGGAAGATCCCTTGGAGGAGGAAATGGCAACCCGCTCCAGTATTCTTGCCTGGAGAATCCCATGGACAGAGAAGCCTGGTAGAGTACTACTGTTAATGGGGTCGCAAAGAGTTGGGCCCAACTGAGTGACTGAGCAGCACCTCCACCAAGAAGTCACGTCTATTACAAAAAACAAGATTTCTAGGATGTAACAGCTAGAACACACTCTCCATCACAAACAGGCCACTCTGACAGAGACTTTGCAGAGAAAACACTGGGGAGGAAAAAACCTGGGACTCGAGTGCCTTTACATATTAATTTACAAGGAGAAGTAGGTGTTAATTTCAGACTTTCATTCCTCTGAGGATTGAACAGTTGGAGGAAATGTATATTCAAATTCTGGAAATGGATGTGGGGGCTAGATTTATGCTGTGAGGAGGAATTCATCTTGCAATGTGTGTTGATACCAAGCATAATCTGAGATGGAAAATAAAATAGTGAATTTTCATTCTCCTGTACTGCATGGCCCTCACTTGTGTCTATTATATTTCAGAGCCTTCCAAGTACAAAGACCAAAGTGTTCACTCTCGACCCGCAAAGATCAGTGGGTGAACAGGATAAAGGCCTCAGGAAGGTAGGAGCAAGACCTATCTTACTCTACTACTTTCCTTCAAAGGGGGCAGCGTCTCTGCCCGGCTGTCCATAGATTTGTCCCTTAAACCCTACTGATAAAAGAACAAAAGAAATTAATTGTAGAAGGACTTCCCTGGCAGTCCAGTGGTTAAGACTCAGCACTTCCAATGCAGTGGGTGCGAGTTTGAATCCCAGGGACAGAGGGGCCTAGTGGGCTGCTGTCTATGGGGTCGCACAGAGTCGGACACGACTGAAGCGACTTAGCAGCAGCAGCAACAGCAGCAGGGAACTAAAGATGCTGAATGCCCTGCTGCTGCTGCTCCTGCTACAGCACGTCAAAAAAAAAATCAATTAATTGTAGCGACATCAGCATTTCTTGCCACTAGGGGGAGCTGTGGAGTTGACACAGCCGCTTCTATTGGGAAAGGAAATCAACCCTGCGTATTCATTGGAAGGACAGATGCTGAAACTGAAGCTCCAATACTTTGGCCACCTGATGTGAAGAGTCGACTCATTGGAAAAGATTCTGATTCTGGGAAAGACTGAAGGCAGGAGGAGAAGGGGGCAACAGAGGATGAGATGGTTGGATGGCATCACTGACTCAATGGACACAAGTTTGAGCAAGCTCCAGGAGAGAGTGAAGGACAGGGCAGCCTGCTGTGCTGCAGTCTATGGGGTCGCAAAGAGTGACACAACTGAGCGGCTAAACAGCAACAACACAAGCCACAGGGGAAGGCGCCTAATCTGCTTTAGGCCACTGTTCTCTGTGTTGCGTTAATGTGCTTGTATGAGACCCAGTCAGGTGGCCTCCTTGTCCCTCCAATGCCCAACACAGTGGAGCTCACACTTCCAAACTCCTGGAAGCTGGTTCTAGTTGCCCAAATGTCTACCTTTAGGTTTCAGCTGTCTTAAATTTGAGGCGAAAGATAGAAAACCTTACACAATGCTCGATCCATTACTCCTAGAGATTCCTGAGTAAATCATTCAGTTCCTGGTCTGTATCCTCTCTGAGCCTGCACCCCTGTGGGGGAGGGAAGATTCAGAGACCTTGTACCCCAGACAAAACTGGCAGTTTGTTAGACCGAGAACCCAGGTCTCTTGCCTCCAAGACTAGCATTCTTTATGCTCCCCCATGTTGTGTAGTTCAATACACATTTAACTTGTTGTCTTAAGACCCCAAACAGAAAGACACCCCACCTACCTGCTGGTGCGGTGGTTACTGTTGTTTGCACTGATGGCCGCTCCGGAGATCCCAGGAGGGTGACATTCACCGAGTAGTCAGTTGCTGGATACAGATCTAAACACACCACTGCCGTCTGTTCCCTCGTAGTAAAGTTAAACGATGTTGCGTGATAAAAAGTATTCAGGTACCACCTTCGACCTAGAACTTTAAACTGTCATGAGATTAAAAGAAAGGGATCCATTAAATTTTTTTGGCTTGCAGATACCTATACTACAAGCAAAATGGAAAGAAAGCAAGGAGCTTCCTTCTACTTATCCTCACCCACAGAGAATTATTTTTAATACAATAGCAAGCTAAACTGGGTGACAGCTTTACAAAGTTACCCTACCTAGCCTATGCAACCTCCCCCTCAACCAGCTATAAGACTAAGCTTAAAATGCATAACTACATCTCAGATGAACCAAATGTCAAGCTGCTGCTACTGCTGCTGCTAAGTCGCTTCAGTCGTGTCTGACTCTGTGCGACCCCATAGACGGCAGCCTACCAGGCTTCCCGTCCCTGGGATTCTCCAGGCAAGAACACTGGAGTGGGTTGCCATTTCCTTCTCCAATGCATGAAAGTGCAAAGTGAAAGTGAAATCGCTCAGTCGTGTCCGACTCTAGCGACCCCATGAACTGCAGCCTACCAGGCTCCTCCGTCCATGGGATTTTCCAGGCAAAAGTACTGGAGTGGGGCCACCACCAACTCAAGATGTACATATAATATAGGGGCTTATAAAGGAAAAAAAAATGTAAAAGTCCCAGATCATATGATCATCTGGTGCTTTAGCTGGACGTACATATTTTTAGAGTTTCCTTTGATGCTGGTGTCACTGACTCTTCCATCCTCTACCCTTCTTCATCACAGCCATTCTTCACCTGGCTCATTGAGAGATTCCTCTCTCCCCGACAGAGGCAAGCATTCCTAGCATTCTCTTGGGTAACATGAAAGTCCTTATATAGATAAGCCATCAAAACTTGGTCTCAGAGTGCCTTGAGTTCACTGCTGTGAAGTTCCTCCACTCCACCTGAGCTACCCATATCCACAGCCTAGACTGTGTCCTCCTCTGAGCTGCTCCACCAGGATCTCCTAATCCCCTATTCTTCTGGACCACTTGCTCCCACTCTGATTGCTCTCACGAAATCCCCTAAGACTTCCTCACTCAAAACTGTCTACTAATATTCTAACACCCCCACTCTCAGCTTCCCTACCTATCTCAAAAAAAACCAAACCATTGTTATATCACTTCTACTGCTCTCCTTGCCTGATACCCTCAATGCCCTTACGCTTTTCTTCTCAATATCACCAACTCTTGACAATTGAAAGCACTCAGTCCAGCCAGACGTTTGACCTCACCCACGTCTACATTTAGACTGCTGCCATCTGCTGGAGAAAAACCTCACAACTATGGAGGCTGCATTTAGTCTGTCTCATTCTAAACTACCTGTATTTCAGTCTATAAACAAAAATTACTTCCTAGTTAACAAACTTGAAATCACACGGTTTGAATAATTTTATAGTCCTTTTACTTAACAACATATTATAAAATTTTCTCTATCATTAAATAATCCTACAAATGGATAGAGTGCCTGTTACTTGCCAGCCAGAGTATACAGTGTTGGGTATACAGCAGTAAATAAGATACAGGTCCCAACCTCAAGGAACTCACAGGTAAGTATCCAGGCAAATAAAATACACAGGAATAAGTGTTACAACACATGAGGCTGGAGGAGTACCCAGGAGGGCCACCTGACCTTCCTCCTTAGGGATCGGGGAAGGCTTCCTCATCTTAATTGTGGACTGAAGGGGAAATTGGCATTACCCATGTGAGTTGCAGATGTGAAAAGTCAGGATAGGAAAAACAATTCAAAGAAGGGATGGCATTTGGGGGAAGAAGTCAGAGAAGGCCTCCCACCAGGGAGATGACCAAGCTGATCACTGCAGGACAAGCAGGAGTTAGCCAGGTACAATGAGGGAAAGAAGGGTTTTGCAGGTAGAGAGTCACATATGTGAAGACACAGTGCTAAAGGGAGCACAGGAAGCTGGTAGGGGGTGGGGTACAGGACCCAGAGCTTAGAGAATAGATTAGCCCTAACTAAGTCGACTCAGGAGTCTTGGGAGACGGAGACGGTCACGGAAGTCAAGACAATGGGTAAGACACCCAAATACAGGTACGTTAGGACAAGAGAACAGGGAAGGCACAGCCTTGGGGTAATCAAATTTAAGGCACAGACAGAAGAGAGATCTTGTAAAGGAGACTGAGAGGGCTCAGACCAGAAGAGATAAAGAGACTATTTCAGTGCGAATATTGGTCCACAGCAGCAAATGCTGTCCAGCAGGAAGCAGAAGCTATTTCGAGTCTGATAGTGTTTGATCCGATGAATGTATGATTATTTATTGGAACAAATCCCTATTAATGGACATTTAAGTTGTTTTCAATTTCCCCTAATATAAATAAAGCTTCAGAGGATAGTTTAACCTTTCTGTGTATGTCTGCATAATAAATTATAGTATATGTCTGAAAATTTACTGATAGACCCTAACAAGTAACCATTCTGGAAAGTCATGCCAATTTAAGTGCCCACAGCTGTGTGTAACAGGATTCACTCCAAGTTTATAGAAAGACTATGGTAACTCATGGTTTATATTTTTTTTGAGGCATAACACATGCTCATGTGTGTTTTGGCAGTAAGCATATTCTCTTTTGCAAACTCCCTTTGAATGTTCACTTCTTTCCAATGGATTCGTTAAGAGTGTTACACATGTTACTTAATCTTTGTCTGACATATTAAAAAAATAGCAATTTTTAAATTGAACTCTTTAATCATTTTAGTGTAGGCCATGAAGTAAGAATCATTTATCCTCTTAACCAAGGTGTTAACCAATTGTCTCCAAACCATTTATTTCTGTATTCATTTGAAAAACCATCTTTATTTTATATTAAATTACTTAGGTACCTGAATATATTTCTAGATCCAGTGTTCTTTCCAGTATAAAAATTTGAATATTTCACTCACCTGTTTATCCTTCAGTGCTTCCACACAGACATCAAAATAAGATTCAAGTTCAAAAGTACAGGAATCAAGGATGACCAGGCCACTACTCAGATTTTTGTCTCATTTCTTCCCATCTCCCATGTTTTCTCTGTTCCTCCAAAAAGCCACATTCTCGATTATCCAATAAGCTACTCTACGTGCCCACGGTGCCCTTCTTCCACCTCACGCAACATCTTTCATCTGGTGAATTCCACTTACTGTCTATGACTCGGCATCATTTCTGATTCTTGTTAAAAGAAAACTGTACCTGAACATCATCTCCTATTCCATTTATTTACTTTTTATCAAAACTCTTATGATACCAAATTATAGTTGTCTGTTTACATGTATGCTTATATTAATTCAGACCGAATTTCCAGGTCCTAACACATGATATTCTTCTGGCAAACGGTTGATGAATTAATTCTAATTTAATACTTAGTCTACACTCTGCCAGATGATTTGCTAGGCACTAAACTGTATGAATGTGAGAGCTGGACTTTAAAGAAAGCTGAGTGCCAAAGAATTGATGCTTTTGAACTGTGGTGTTGGAGAAGACCCTTGGACTGCAAAGAGATCCAACCAGTCCCATCCTAAAGGAAATCAGTCTTGAATATTCATTGGAAGGACTGATGCTGAGGCTGAAACTCCAATACTTTGGCCACCTGATGTGAAGAACTGAATCATTGGAAAAGACCCTGATGCTGGGAAGGATTGAGGGCGGGAGGAGAAGGGGACGACAGAGGATGAGATGGCTGGATGGCATCACCAACTCAATGGACATAAGCTTACTCAAGTAAGCTCCGAGAGTTGGTGATAGACAAGGAGGCCTGGTGTGCTGCAGTCCATGGGGTCTCAAAGAGTCGGACACGACTGAGCAACTGAACTGAACTGAACTGAACAAAATTAGAAAGTTCCAAGCAGCTACCTGGAGAATTTCTCTGAATATAAAGCCATCTAAGTGTAGATACTCTTTCTCCCCAGTAAATAGAAAAGGTAAATGAGATATGAATGTCACTTTTTTAAAAAATATTAATTTTTCAAGTACTAGGAACTCTGTTATGCTGTATGAGAATTTGGATTGGGTGACTGCAACCGGACAGAATGAATGCAGTGGGGTAGAATGAAGATCAGTCTGAGGCAAATTTGCAAAATTTGCCTGAACTGAACTGAAACTGACACAAAAATAACAAATCTCAGTTCCTACCTGATTACACTCACAATTTTACTTGAGATTTGTGATATTTATAAATTCAAGTTAAATGAGAACCAACAGCCCTGCAAGAAGTTTCTTAAAAACCCACTTCCATGTATGAATTTGATGACAAAATCAGCTGCAACTAATATACCAAAATATTAATAACATATAATATATATGAAATATCAGAGAAAATGATAGCAAATCATTAAAATTAAATATATATATATATATATAGTATCTTCCTTCAATTTAGTTCCTCACTTGCAGCTGTCTTGCATCCATCTCTAGAAATAAGAATTAAACAATCTAGAAGTTCATTCCATTCGTGTGTTTAAATACTCTGGATCCCCACTTGGAGAGCACCCAAATATTTAAGTGACACAATTTATTAAGAATAGCATAAGAGATCTTCTTACTTGATACACTCGTTCTGATCCAACTTTCCTAGAATGCCTGTTCAATTTCAAGCAAACTTCATTAAATATTGAAATATTGAAAATCCCATCATCTTCTAAGAGATCATCACCTAAATGATAAGAAAGAACACAGGGAAATGTTGCTAGTAAAACATACCATGATAAAGGACAACTGCAACTCCGAGAGCCAACAGAATGTTTAACAGCAGAAGCATCAAACCTGGCTCCAAGTTCTGGCTCCACAGCTTCTTAACTGCATGACCTTAGCTAAGTCACTTAACCCCTCTGGCCCTCAATTTCCTATTTGTGCAATCAAGCAATCCGTGTTACTTTTTTTATATCACAAGCATAAATAATGTATATATATTTTTAAACGGTTGTAGGACTTTCCTTGGGGCTCAGTGGTCAAGAATACACCTGCCAATGTAGGGCATGTGGGTTCGATCCCTGGTCCGGGAAGATTCTGCATGCTGGAGCGACTAAGCCTAGGTGCCACAACTGCTGAGCCAGGGTACCCTAGAGTCTGTGCTCTGCAACAAGAGAACTCAAGGCAACGAGAAGCCTGAACACTGAAACTAGAAAGGAGTCCTCACTCACCGCAACTAGAGAGAGCCCCGTGTGCAGCAACAAAGACCCAGAGCAGTCAAAAATCAATAAATAATAATAAAATAAATGAAACTATTGTTAACCAATAAAGGTGTGAGATTTTAGAAAGTTAATCCTATCATTTGGATTGTCCCATAAGTAAAATGTCATGAAGGTAAGTATCTCAATAGGCAGAAAGTCTGAGAATAAGGAGAAAGCTGAATAAAAGTAAAGGTCAGGGATTAGAACTCTTAGAGCAAATGTTTCCAACCTAGAAGATGACCAGAAAGTAGATGACCAAGCAAGATGTTTGTTCTCAGCAGACAGTATTTCCAGGGCTCCTTAGATGAGGGCTAAGGCAGTAAAATAATCAAGAAGCAGATGTATTTCCATCCCTGTATAGAAGAAAAGTAATTTCATGCCTCCTGCAGTCTAATTCATTCCTTCGATGTTCTATTTTCTTAAGGCAGTTAAAACAACAAAAAAAAAGAAGTTTGTTAAGACCCCACAGAGAGTCTAGTAATACCAAGGCTAATTTTCAAGAAAAAAGCAGATTTCCTAACAAACAAGTCTGGACATTTTCTACAAATGTGAAAAAGCTTCAATGTTTAGCAGAGAGAAGCTTTTTATAACAACCTTTCATGTGTATTTCTCCCACTGGAGTCTTTGCTACCTAAGAAGAAATAATGATAGCAATAAACTTTTGTCTTCAAAATCAGAATTGTCCATTTCAAATTTTAAATATCACTGACAGAGGCAGCACCAGGCAATCAGCTTGGAGAAAATAGTCTTGGCTGGATGGAGGAGCTTGGTGGGCTGCAGTCCATGGGGTTGCGAAGAGTCAGACATGACTGAGCGACTTCACTTTGACTTTTCACTATCATGCATTGGAGAAGGAAATGGCAACCCACTCCAGTGTTCTTGCCTGGAGAATCCCAGGGACGGGGGAGCCTGGTGGGCTGCCGTCTGTGGGGTCGCACAGAGTCAGACATGACTGAAATGACTTGGCAGCAGCAGCAGCTCTTATTGGAAGATGTAAAAATATGGTTATGAGAAAGAATTTGAAGACCTATCACAAGTGCTCTCTGATACCTTCACAACTTTCATTTTTAAGACTGCATAAGGATACCAGAAACAAAAATTGCCCCATGTATGCATGTGGTTTTGAGGCATACCAAGTATACCTGTGTGAGCAATACCACATACAGTATATGTCTGTACACAAACAGAACATAAAGCAGAAGTATTGTCTGCAGAGTTCCTGTCTCAATATGATTTTCCCACTTATATCCCTTATGGTCTGAGAACAAAGGCATCTGGTTCCCACTTCCCACCCCCAACCCTGACAGAATTGACGGGAGAGTAGTAAAAATGGGTCAATTTGCATCTGGGTTGGAAAGAAGGGTTGACTGCCATCTATAATGCAGAAACATGAAGATATTTCTACGTAGCTCAGCGTGGAAGAATCTGGGCAAAGAAAAAGGCTGAGAGCTCTGTGCAATATGCTTTCCAAGCAAAGGAACAGGGTCCCAAAATCTCAACGGAAGGAACAGGGTGGACTGGTGCCCATAGAGTTGGGGCTGGAAGCAAGGACTTCTCCAGCTGGAGCCCCTTAGCCTGGTGGCTCCCAATCCTAAATGCCCATCAGCAGATCTACAGGAAAGCTTGGACACTGGTGGGTTTTTTTCTTCTTTTCTTTTTCTAACTCAGCAGGCAATTCTGATAAGCACCCAGGCTACATACACTGTTTATTCTCACTACTTCTACTTCTAATAATAATAGTCTCTCGTTAGCACAATGGAGATCATTAACAGAGAAGGACTTCTAAGTGGAGGCCTGGGGCTCTGGAGGTTCCATTTGACAGAGAGCTGTGGTCGGCAAAAGGGGAGACTTGTTCCTTCCAGCCTCTGTAGGCGAAGGTCCATATGAAGCCAGGTGATGCTGAGCTGACACAAGAGCTACAGTTTTATTGATCCAAGATAGCCAAGTGTTCAATCAGGGCAGGAGGCTTTCTTGCAGCTGCTCCTCAAAGGACACTGGATCATCCAACCATCAGTAAATCCTTCAAGATGAGATCTGAGATAAGCATATCAATATTATCCAATAAGAAGGAAGACCAAAGGGAATGCCATCCATTTTATTATGAAGGGAATATCGATCCTAAATAAAACTTTAAAAAACATATTTATTTACTTATTTATTTATTTGACTGCCTCGGATCTAAGTTGCAGCATCCAAGATCTTTGTTCTCAGGGGAGATCTTTTCATTGGGATGCACGAACTGTCCAGTTGTGGCTCATGGGTTTCAGCATTTGTGGCTCACGGGCTTAGTTACCCCATGGCTTGTGGGATCTTAGTTCCCCTGTCAGGGATCGAACTTGTATCCTCCGCGTGGCAAGGTGAACTCTTTACCACTGGACCACCAGGGAAGTCCCTAAATAAAACTTTTACTTCCAAGGGTAAGTAATCATAATCAAGAAAGGGGGGAGCCTAAGAAATGATTCTACAAAGAAGAAGCCTTGAAAGCCTTGAAAGCAAAGAATGAAGACTGTTGAAAAAATATTGAGCAAAATAATGGCAAAACTCAGCAACATCTGTTTTGTACACTCAGTAAAAAATTTTAAAGATGTATTCAAACAGATAAAGGATGAGATGGTAGAAGAATGTGATAGCAGAGAGGAAACTGGTTGAGAGAGGCAGAAATAAAAGAGGAACTGGAAGAGACAAAAACCAAAAGGAAATGAAAGTGCAGCAGCAGAATTTAAAGTGCATCAGAAATGTCAACTCATAGACGCACAAATGCATCCAGAGAACAAACTTACTACATACTCACAGAGGGCAGAGGGAGAAGGCATGGATGTAAAAAAGAGAGAGAAAATGGAAGACCAATGCAGATAGACAAGGAATTCCACATAGGAGTATTTGAAGTGCAAAAACAAATGTCAACCACAAATCGGCACTTGCCACGGTTGCTCGTCACCTACCTCTACAAAGATTAAAGTATGTGCTGCTGCAGCAGCTGAACTGCAGCACCCGCTGAAGGAGTTCAGAGTGGAGAGCAGAAATGAGGCACTCTGTGCTCCCGGGAGACTGGCAGGGCAGGTCTTCAGATAGCTAGATATCCTCAGGAGCTGATTTTATGAGCCCAATTCTTATATCTCTTCATATCGAGAAAAGACCTAAAGTCCTTCTTGGTGAAGATTGTTTCTTGTGACTAGCAGAAGCTTCACGAGACAAGCAGAAACTTTCTACCAAAAAATCTGTACTTGATTCCATGTACTCCCCCTTTATCAAAATCACATATATAGTGTCTTTGGAACAGTTTGGAAGTTTCTCAGAGCTATCTGAGGTGCTGCCTCCCAAGCAGCAGTCCTCATACTGCCCCAAATAAAACTTAACTCTCAATTCTCACACTGTGCATATTTTTTTAAGTTGACACAAACAAACAAAAACAATACTCAGAGACTTAATGAAAGAAAATATTCTTAATGTGTAGATAGACTGAAATGTGAGGATCCAAAAACTTACAGGGCTGTAGGAAAACTCTGTGAAAAACATTAACATGTATATAACCCATGACTGAAACTTCATGAAAGAAAAGATTTCTGTCTCACTCACTATTGAATTCCCAATGCCCAAAACTGTCAAACACATAGTAAGTGGTCAATAAGCATTTACCACATGCACGAGTAAATGATTAAAGTCTGGAACTTCACATATAAAGAAAACTATGATATCCAGGCTGAAAAAGATCAGATTGTCTACATGGGATTGAAAAAAAAAAAAATCACACCTTCAAATTCCTCTTTCAAAATTTTAAATTCCCAAAGCCAATGTGAAACCTCCAGGATTCTGACAACAAAGGTTTTGTCCAATAATTTTATCTTCAATCAAGCTCCCATTCACTTGTGAAGACAACAAAATGAGGTTCTCAGATAATCCTGGGCTCAGAAAGTATCCCATTCCTCAGTAAGAAAATAGAAATCACGATGCAGAAAGAGAAATAAAAATAGAGGAAAACAGGAAAACTTTGGTATGAAAGAACCGCTAGTAAACACTAAAACCATGAAAACATACAGCTGTTTATATAATTGTTATAAATATTGCTATAAGTTTATATAAAAATGAATTCTTAAAAGATGTAGTGCATGTTAAAAATTATTTAAAATAAGAGGCTGGCAATAAAAAGCTGTATTAAGCCAGTAGCAAAAGGAAAGCAAAAGGGGAAGGAATAAAAGGAAGTAAAAAATGCTAACTTCCTTGTCTTTTGGGGGGAGAAGTCAACATAATTCCAGTCTCGACACTGGTAATAAGAGAAATACACATTCAAATAGGATTTTTTTGTTTTTGTTTTTCAGTGTGTAGTACCGAATAAAAGCAAGATCTCTACCGTCTGAATCACTGAGAAAAGAACATTTGTGCAGCAAAGAGAGAATGCAATAGACATAGCAACAAAGCATTAAAAAGAGAAAAAATTAAGATGACAGAAGAAAGGAAAACCATATCACAAACACTACTGTGTAAATGGATTAACTCTATTTTTCTTACAAACGTTTGCAACATATGCTATCTCCTCAAGTACATCCATAGCAGTATTATCCAGACAGATTTTAAGAAGAAAAGTGGGCAAAGGCATATCATGCAAGCAGAGCACAAAGAAGTCAAGAAAATCAGGGCAAAAAAAGTATTAAATAGGCTAAAGTGAGCCACTTGTTAATAGTGCAAGTTAGAATCTACAATTAGGACATCAATCATGAACATAAATATCATAACATCAAAATGTGTGAGACAAACTATCAGAATGTACAAGACAAACTGAGAAGAATGGCAATCTAAATAAGCAAAAAATAATAACAACAACAAAAACAGAAGTCCTGAAAAGCCTTACCACTAAAGTTGATTGAAGACTAAGTCTTACCTCATTTAAAAGCAAACACTACACCCAGTATTGCAAAACTTTGCCAAATAGTAAACCCCAAGAAAATGTCAGCAAATCCCCCCCAAAGAATACTAAAATTGAAAAAAAAAACCTAGAAATCAACAGCAAAGTGTAAATGTTGAGAATATTTTAAACCTACCACTTGATACATACATAATTAATCTTTCAATCAATGGGGAAACCAAAATACCAAGTATATAATGCTTTGAAAGTAAAAATAAAGGGAACATATATTAACACCCTCATAAATAATTCTTCCATCAAGGGAAAATCAGAATAGCAATTACACCGTGTCTTGAAAGTAAAAATAAAGAGAATATGTATAAATGCCTAAGGAATTCCACCAAAGTTCAAATCCAGAAGGGAGAAAGAAGAACTGAAGACTTTTATCATCAAACAGAAAATAATGGAAATAAGTTGAACTATGCAATTAACTCAAGAATTTAGTAATAGAACAATATAATCAACTTAAGAGAATCCAGGAGAAGGAAATTTAAAAATGAGAGAAATTAATGAGATAAAAAATAATTTTAAAAACCCAGAAGATTATTCTTCAGGGAAAAGAATAGTAATGAAACAGACAACCCAAGCTAAGCAAAGCAAGTGTTAAAAAGAAAGAAACACAAAACTAGGAATCAAAATAACCTGGGAATATATAATCTATAACTCCAGAGGAGCTGTCAACAAATATTCCATTTGACATTCTGCCAATATATCATGTGAACGTATGGCAAAAACCACCACAATATTGTAAAGTAATTAGCCTCCAATTAAAATTTTTTTTAATTAAAAAAAATTAAAAATAAATAGATAAAAAATAAAATCACAACTCAATGGGCATTTTCTAAGAAAGTATAAATTATAAAAATTGACTCAAGAATATGTAAGAAACACAAATCCCCAAAACCACAGAAGAAATTGACAGTCATCAAAGAATTATCTCCCAAAGGGATGAAACTTAAATGACATTATGAGCAAGTGTGTCCAGCTTTAAAGAAAGGGGATAATCCCGAAGTGATATAAACTTTTCCAGGGTATAAAAATATGGAAAACTTCCCAATTCATTTAACGAGAACTGGCATAACGCTAATCATGAAATCAGATGGCTAAATGTGCAGGATCTAAATGAACAGAATGACAAATCTTCACATGAAGGCATAAATAAACAGGAAAGACAAAACTCGAGTAGATATGGAGAAAATGTAGAAATGTACCTTGTACCCAGTTGGGATAATTCAATATAAAGCCCAATCCTCACTAGATTAACTTGCAAATTTAATCTAGTTCCACTTAAAATTTCAGACAGAAGGAGGTCTGGAGACATTAACAGACTCAGCCAGGGTCACTCAACTCTTAAGCAGCAGAGTTAAGATGTAAATCCAGGTCTGTCTGAATCCAAAGACCATGCTTGCCCCAACTGAAATTAACTTGGAAAGGTTGAAGAGGATGTTAGTAAAAACAGCGGACAATGAACAGCAATCTGTCATTGACTGAACAGGGACAGATGAGTTTGGAGTCCTAGGATGATCTTTTTATTCCTAATAAATCTACAGTAGTTTATTGTTAACTTTGAATAATTTTCTCTAATTAGTTACCATATTAAATTGACAATATCTTTCCCTAACATAGTCTTTACTTAGAAATAAATCATTTTATTTCTATACAAGTACCCTGAGACCTATTTTGTATAATTTCATAGTCTGAATGATATTTTAAAGACTAACACACTTTTCATTTATTTCTGCCACATTCATGTTACTTCCCAGTTCCTAGCAGCAGCAATACCTAAAGGTTGAGTTTTCTTAAATTCAATTCAGTCACTCAGTCATGTCCGACTCTGAGCCCGGCTTCCCTGTCCATCACCGACTCCCGGAGCTTGCTCAGACTCATGTCCATTGAGTCGGTGATGCCATCCAACCATCTCATCCTCTGTCATCCCCTTCTCCTCCTGCCTTCAATCTTTCCCAACATCAGGGTCTTTTCTAATGAGTCAGTTCTTCACATCAGGTGGCCAAAGTATTGGAGCTTCAGCTTCAGCATCAGTCATTCTAATGAATATTCAGGACTGATTTCCTTTACGATTGACTGGTTGGATCTCCTTGCAGTCCAAGGGACTCTCAAGAGTCTTCTACAACACCACAGTTCAAAAGCATCAATTCTTCAGCACTCAGCTTCCTTTATGGTCCAACTTAAGTAGGTTTTCTTAAATAGGATATCAAATACCTAGCTGAAAACTACCTCAACTCATACAAGACAATAAATGACACCAATGGCTTCTCAAGGTTTGCTTTTAAAGAATTTAATTAATTTTGACATCCCACAACCAGAGTGCTGAAAAAAACTTATTGTAATTGTCATGATGATATAAAAATCCAGATGATATCTATGTGCCTTAGTGTTTATTACAACTTCCTGAGGCTCCTTCCCTCCAATCTGCTTTCCAACCAACTTCTACCCTCCTGCATCCTAAGGCTGCCTCCTCCTCTCCACCTGCTCACCCTCACTTTGAATCCCCACCCCTAATCAGTCCTGGGGTCACTTCTCATCCTAGATGTACAGCTCCTGGGTCAGCCTCCCTGGCTCCTCCTTTGTCATAGGCAAGAGTAAGAAATGACTTTTGAGTTTCCCACCAAAGATAAGCCAGATGGCTACCCTCTATTGCCGTGGACAACTGAAACAGAGGGCATCACTGCCTACTGCTGTCTTTTAAATGCCTTCTTGTTACCTTCCACGTCAACTAGAGGACCCAGCTGAGAATCCATACATCAGTGCCCATTCAGTCTGGCATCCTTAGGACAGGAATCTTTCCTACTAGCTCCGCTCTGGTTCTGACCCCTGGAGTAATTAACCCCTTGGCTGCAAACCTTAGAAAGTAACTGTGAACTCTCCTGACCTGTGGATTCTGAAGCACATTTCCCCACATCCTGCGCTTAGCATTCTCTAGGAGGAAATGAGACTTCACCTCCACCTACCAGCTGTCTGGAACTCAGTGACGGCTGGCACGGAGCGTCGGGGAGGGGCTGTAGAAATGTTCACGGTGTAGTTGGTGCCCGGGTACAGGTCTAGGCACACTTCTGGGGTCCTGCTCTCTGTGGTCAAATTAACTGTCTCCTCATGACCTGATTCCAGGGGGTCCAACCGCTGTCCTTTTATGTATATCTTTGTGAGGGGAAAAGACAAGAGAACCCACCGTGACTCCACTGAAAACAACCAAGATAGATTTTGTAGTGGGGGAAACTGCTCTCTTACTACTCCCTTTTATACTGCACTGCTCACCCCGGGGCAGGCAAACAGGGCGAACCTCTGCTATCTGGTCTCTGATGATGAAATCTGATCAGCCTGATAGTCCAGAAACCCTGAGAAGTGACATAAAATGGGGAGTTTCTCTAAGGAGTGCTATCCTGCACTCAAATGACCAGCGATCAATGGAGGCAGTCACAACCCGAGACTCGCTCGCTGCATCCTGTCACCCAGGCAGCAGATGCTTCCAGGCTCTGGGGGAGTGACACACGAGAGCTTGGAAACAAGCAATCATGATGATGCCAAATATAAATACACCCCCCACGCATACACCCTGGAGGATGACAAGCACGTTAAACACCACATGTAAAATAAAATAATCCAGATATCTGAAAAACTCTACTCACTTTAAAAAGGACTATGGGATTGGAGAGCTATTTGATTGAGAAGCACTTCCGGAAGCAAGTTCCTCTGACTCTCATTCCCATGGTAACCATCTCTGCCCTGGCAGAAAAAAAAGGAGTTCACTTCACTTACCACATATTCGATCTTGGAGTTTATTCTTCCTGGGTTTATTTGCCACCTCACACAGGTGTTATTAAACACTGACACCTCATTAATTTCTATAATTATTTCTAAAAGAAAAAAAGAAAGAATCCACTCAACAAAATGCATGAAAAGACTTTGGAAAAATCCTAATGGCCAGCCCTTTAGAGGGCATGACTTTGTTTACTTGCCCAGCTGGTCTCTCTGCTGGTCACCATTCACACTAGGATTCAGAAACCAAATCAGCAGTTCAAGCTATCCCAGGCCAATCACCCAATTTAACTTTATCATGAGTGAGCTCGGCCCATTACCTGATGTGGAAGAAAAGGCTGAGAATTCCCTTAAGTACGAGTGAGAATTCCAGCCTGTGATTGGTCTGACAGGCCACTGGATGCCACTGGCATTCCATTCCTGGGGGAAGGAAAGGGACCCAGAGCCGAGCCCTGAACCTTCCCTGCAGCTGCGCAGGTTAGACCAGCTTCCAGTTCCCTCATCCCACCGACTGATGGAGCGTTTTGATCGCCAGGTCACTGCTGTTCCCAGGAGGAAAATGACACAGATCACCACCCATGACCATTCCTCAGGAGCAGCCTGTTGCGGGTAAGCTAAATAAATTCTCCACGAGGTCCCTGGAACCATTTAAACCTGATTTATCAGGAAGCCACTAATTTCTTTAAGTTGTTCTGTTTCTTTTAAATATTCTGCATGTGGCGGCAGTGGGGGGGGGGGTGACCAATTGAAAGGGTAACATTGAAACATACACATTACATATGTAAAATAGATCGCTAATGGGAAGTTGCTGAATGTCACAGGGAGCTCAATGCAGTACTCTGACAACCTAGAGGGGTGGGATGGGGTGGGAGGGAGGCTCAAGAGGGAGGGGACGTATGTATACTTATGGCTGATTCACGTTGTTATATGGCAGAAGCCAACACAATATTGTAAAGCAATTATTCTCCAATTAAAATTTTTCAAATAAATAAATATTCTGTACATATTTCATGTAATAAATTTAGCAATGTGGGAAACTGTATTATGGCCTTGGGTCCTGAGATAACAGTTTCCAATGAACCTAGTAAATGACTTAGGAAGTTGTTCAGATGAGAATGGGGAAAGGACTTAGCTTTTTCTCTATTTAACAAATTTCCTGCAGATAAGTAAAACTATTTTTACTTGCAGCTGACATGCTCTTGTCTTAAAAAAGTCTTAAGGAATTCACACACACACACACACACACAATTAAAGCTAAGAAACAACTTCAACCAGGTAGCAGGATACAAGGTCAATGTACAAAAAGCAATTGCATTCCTGTCCACTATTAAGGAACAAGCCAAAGATGAAATTTTAAAAAAACTCACTTACAACAGCATCAAAAGGAACAAAAGTCCCTGCAGGTGAAAGTGAAAGTCGCTCGGTCATGTCTGACCCCATGGACTGTACAGTCCATGAGATTTTCCAGGCCAGAACACTGGAGTGGGTAGCCTTTCCCTTCTCCAGGGGATCTTTCCAACCCAGGGATGGAACCCAGGTCTCCCACATTATAGGCAGATTCTCTATTAGCTGAGGCACCAGGGAAATCCAAGAACACTGGAGTGGGTACCTATCCCTTCTCCAGCAGATTTTCCCAACCCAGAAGTTGAACCAGGGTCTCCTACATTGCAGGCGGATTCTTTACCAACTGAGCTATCAGGGAAGCCCTATTTCCTGCAGGTAGAAGTTACCAAACTATCACCTCTAGAGGAGAGAATCAACATCTCACCAAAGGGGAATATTCCCCAGCCTACGTTCAAGCTTCCCCACTGAAGCAGATGCCCCTTATGGATGTTTTAGATCCTCTCAGCTCACATGCCCCTTGCTCCTGCCCTGTCTGAGCTTTGACAACATAACCATGTCTTGTCTCCCAGGCTGGGGTTTCCCTGCTGCATGTGCAACCTGGAAGTGGGGGGGAATGGACACTTTCTGAAAGACAGGAAGTACTGGAAAAATCTGCCCTTACTTTTCTTCCCCTTGTGACAAAGCTTCCCCAGGGAGCTGCTACACTGATGGAGCGATCACGTGCACTCAGTAAGGACCAGGGCAACAAGGAATCCTCATGCTGGCTTGGCTTCCTTCCCTGCTCTGCCCACCTCAGCCTTCACTCCTGCTTCCTGGGATGTGTGTGTGTGTGTGTGTGTGTGTGTGTATGTTAGTTGCTCAGTCATGTCAGATTCTTTGAGACCTCATGGACTGTAGCCTGTCCAGGCTCCTCTGTCCATGGGATTTCCTAGGCAAGAATACTGGAGTGGGATGCCACTGCCTTCTCCAGGGGATCTTTCCAACCCAGGGATCAAACCCACGTCTCCTGCATTAGCAGGCAGATTCTTTACCCCTGAGCCACCTGGGAAGCCCCATTTCTTCATACTCAGAACCAATGCTACCTTTAGATAGACCCTAATCTACTGACCCCCTTGCCCATGGAAGATTTTATATCTTTACTAAATCACCCAATCAGCAGCACTGCCGAGATTTGATGTCACACTTGACCTGGTAATGGGTAAGCCCAGTGAGCTGACAGTAAGTGGGAATAAATGCAGGCAGGAAGAGGAAAAGAGGCAAATTTCTGGAGAGACCCCAGAGGATCAAGTGTGCCCATCTACTGCACTCCTGGGTCACTACATCAGTGCATCTTCCTGGAGCACAAATAATTTGAAATCAAAGAAATATTCCAGGTGTGGACATGGGTACTCTGATGGATGCAAAGATCCAATCCATTCACTTCCTTGGGTAGCATGATGATGACACTGGCAACAGTCTTTTGTCAGCTTGAAAAAGTCCCAAATATTCCCAGCCCCTTCCCTCTCCAGCCCATCAAAGCACAGAGTTCTAGACTCTTCTGTTCACTCCCACAGCCCCCGACACTCACCCCCTGGTCCAGAAGGAAAAGGAAACACCCCACTCCTCACCTTGTCTCTGAGTTGCCATTAAAGCATACTTCCTTCCCACTCGGGACCCTTTGCCACCCAAGCAGAGATTAGAAAGGGGACATGAGGCAAAACCAATACAATATTGTAAAGTAATTAGCCTCCAATTAAAATAAATAAGTCTAAATTTTTAAAAAAAGTTCTAACCCTGTTATCCTAAAATGTAAAAAAAAAAAAAAAGAAAGGAGACATGAAAGTTTCCTGTCTTGTTCTTCCTTTTTGCTCATTCACTATGACAACCACAAATGACATCTCAGAAATGCCATCTGCCTCCAGCCTGTGCCCTGCGCTCTGCACAGATGGGACCCAGATCTTTTTGTAGGGAGGTCAGCTATTTCATCCCAAGGAGTAGTTGAACAAAATTCAGTTGCTCTTCCCTCCAGGTGTCTACATACCAGCTGGAAAGACTGCTTTGTAAATGTTACAAAGATATTAAACATCTACATTCATGCTGCCCTTTTAAAAGAGATGACTTGGGAGGCTACACCTTCATTCTAATAGTACTGAAAACTTAAAACACTTTTGGAAGTTCTCTTTGGATCTGAGTCCAGGGCACTTTATTCACCATTGACCCTTAACTGAACCATCATTGAACACCAAACATCCTCCCCTGCCAGGCACTGGGCTCATGATCAGAAGGTAAGTCTTCCCTGAGGAACACTGTATCTAATGGAGGAAGCTAACACACAAGCAGATAAATCATGATTCCATCAATATCAGAACAAAGTTACACACAAGTACCACAGGGTATCGAGAAAGAAGCCACCACTCTCACTGGAAGAACTGAGGAAGCCAGCTTCATGGAGGCCATGCAACGCTTCCCAGCTTCAGGGCTTAAGAGTGGGGAAGACATCTAAGCAGGTCCAAAGTCCTAGGTGTAACCTGTATGGACAATTTCAGAGTGGTAATATGTAACATGCTGGAGAGGAGGAAGAGGGGCAGCAAGGTCTCAGAAAGAGAACAGGGTCAGACTTGGGAAGACCTGTGCACCAGACTAAACACACTTACTCCTACCAGCCATGGAGAGCTAAAAGCAGGAAGATGGCGGGGACTTTTGTTTTTTTAAGAAAGATACCTCTGGAGGAGGAATTCCCTGGTGGTCCAGTGGCTAAGACTCTGAGTTTCCGATGCAGGGACACAAGCTCAATCCTTGGTTGGGAAACTGAGATCCCATGCTGCGTGGTGTGGCCAAAATAAAAAATTTTTTAATTAAAAGAAAAAAAATAACTCCGGTGTGTTTTGAAGGAAAAACTGGAGGTCACAAGGAAAGAATTTGACCCCCTTTAATCAGTGATTCCAATACATCAAACACTGATATATGGGTCTTTATAGACTTGATCACATCTTCACAGTAGTCATGGGAAGCAATCATAAAGTCAATTATAGGTGAACATTTACCGAGTTGTTACTATGGACCAGATGTTATCCCTGGTGGCTCAGACAGTAAAGCGTCTGCCTACAATGTGGGAGACCTGGGTTCAATCCCTGGGTCAGGAAGATCTCCTGGAGAAGGAAATGGTAACCCACTCCAGTATTCTTGCCTAGAAAATCCGATGGTCGGAGAAGCCTGGTAGGCTACAGTCCATGGGTCGCAAAGAGTCGGAGATGACTGAGCGAGTTAAAAGGTAAAAGGTACTATGGACCAGATAGTGTGGACAGAAGCAGTAAGCAGTCAAGTCCGAATTCAGAACTAGACCCACCAGACTCCAAAACCCAGAGCCTCTGCACTGAAGAAGTTACTCAGCAAAAAGGTGAAAATATGGAATCAGGCACTGCCTTGAAAACCATAAGCAATAGTTTCTCCTGAAGGAGAAGCAATAGGAGATGAGTGATAAGGCGTCTAGGCTGACTGCCAGTCTCAAAGCCTGAGAGTCTGAATGGATTGCCTTCTACTGCTCTCATGAGAAACATGGGAGGAAGAAGAAGGCATTTGTGAGCAAGGAACTAATGAATTATGCCCAGAACATGCTAAGTCTGAGTTAATCTATCTAGGTGAAAAACTTTCTTGAAGGTCATCAATGTGTGGCTGGCAACTGAAGCTCTGGGTGCAGGTGACCCACCCCCGTCCAACGTGGAGAGTGGGCAGCACAACAGCAGGGGACTAAGACACATGGAAACCCAAGGGGAAATCAGAGGACAGAGCGACACGGAAGGAGGTCAGTGGTTGGCGAGGACAGTCCGATGCCTTGGGAGTCAAGGACACAGAAGATCTGCAGTCATGTCTGTTTCCTCAAAAGTTATCTCGCTTCCTTCCCACCGAACACCCCAACCTTCTCAACCCCACCCAAGAAGAGTGCGGAGCAAAACATGAGGCACCAAGGGCTTGATCTCTCACCCTTCTCGCATGTGGCTCTTTCTCTCCCAAAGGAGGGCACACGGTTCCATGATCAGACTTGAGGTCTGACTGGAGAGAGGCAGGCAGAGCAGATCTCTGGCTTGTCCAGTTGTAGGACACTTAGGCCTCCCCAGCTTTAAACAAAGGAGGCCCCCACACCATCCAAATGAACTCTACATTGAACCTTGAGAACAAAAGCCTTCACTGGTGATAAAGTACCTTTGCTTTGCTTTAGATTCTGCATGTGGCCCATGGTTGCTTGTGTGTATAAATGTACATATATATAAAGACATGTATTTTAGCATTCTATTAGCATTTAGTATTTCTCTGTGGTACTCGTCACATTTGTAACGACTAATTTTGTAATTAGTTGTTTAACATCTAAGTCTCTCTCTCCTGAGGGCTTGGACCATGAACAGAATTGATGCTTTGGAACTGTGGTGTTGGAGAAGACTCTTGAGAGTCCTTTGGACTGCAAGGAGATCAAGATTCAGGAAATCAACCCTGAATATTGGAAGGACTGATGCTGAAGCTGAAGCTCTAAAACTTTGGTCACCTGATGCAAAGAACTGACTCATTGGGAAAGACCCTGACGCTGGGAAAAATTGAAAGCAGGAGAAGGGGACGACAGAGAATGAGATGGTTGGATGGCATCACCGACTTAATGGGCATGAATTTGAGTAAGCTCCAGGAGATGATAAGGGACAGGGAAGCCTGGCATGCTGCAGTCTATGGGGTCACAAAGAGATGGACACAACTGAGCGACTGAACAACAACAAATCTCTCCTGAATGTGAGCTCAATAACAGCAAAGACAAACAAGGTCTATCTCTCTATCCCCAGAAACTAACACAGTTGGTTGGACGCAGATATTTTTAAACTATTTATCATTTGGTTGATTGATTAAATAGATGGATGAATATATGGATAAATGGTGGGCAATGCTAAGTGTTATAAAAAGGTTAAAAGGAACAAGGATTGATGCTACAAGATGAATTTGACGGTTAGGTGATCATTAAGAAACCCTGGTGAGAGAACCACAGTGTACTGGGGTGTTGGACGCCTGATTCTCCTGCAGGAGAGACTGAGACAAGAATGGGGTGGGAGGGACAGAGTCAGTGAGCACACCCCGCTCTCTCAGAAGCCCCATTGTGGGCAGGGCCTGGTCTAACGTACTCAATTTTGGTTTCCAATTTTATATCCATGTTCTTTATTTTTGAAAACAGTAAAAGATCCTACCAAATAAATTCAGGAGACCCTAGCAGATGGTCAAGCTGGAGGTCATTTCTAGATGAAAACAGTACCTGATTTCAAAACTAACATGACCAATCTTCCAGTGTGCTGCATTAAACTACCTTCAAAGGCCATCCCAGTTGGATTACAAAACAGAAACATTTTGATAATAGCATCATTGAAATGAGAGTACGGCTCCCTCCCCAAGGTGACAATGTTAAACAAAGCGTGTTTGCTTATAAGAGTTCTGCTGTGCTTCCTGTTTGATTTTAGTCTTTTCGTGCTAAGCTACTTCAGTCGTGTACGACTCTTTGCAACCCTATGGCCGGTGGCACTCCAGGCTGCTCTATCCGTGGGATTCTCCAGGCAAGAATACTGGAATGGGTTGCCATTTCCTCCTCAAGGGAATCTTCCTGACCCAGGGATCGAACCCACGTCTCTACATCTCCTGCACTGGCAGGCCAGTTCTTTGCTACCAGTGCCAGCTGGGAGGCGCTTTCAGTCTTTAGGGTCGCATAAAAGAGGCAGAGCAGCATGACGTAGAGTATGCTTTTCTAAAATGCTTCATACACTTTAGGATGCGTTTTGCTGAATACATTTCTATAGGCTCGCCTGGTATTGACTTTTGAAAAAAACGAGGTGTTAACATCAAATTCATGCTATCACATATATTACAAAGTGTCCTTGGTCAATAAATTTAAACTACAAATTTAAGTTTTAAATCTAAGTTGTTTAAAGAAACATTAAATAACCAATACTTTTCCTCTGACAAACTCTGTCAGGGTGATCTACAAATAGTTCAACCTCGGGAAACTGGTAGGAGACAGATCTTGGGCCTCAAGACCTAAGTTCAAATCCTGTCTCTGCCATTTACTAGTCACTGAATGACCCTGTGAAAGTTGTTTCACTTTTACGAGTCTCAGATTACTCATCTATGAAATGAAAATATCAATACTTATTTCACCAGGTTTTTCTGAGGCCACAAGGAAACCAAGCATCAAGGCTCCTGGCAGAGCCGTGGGTGTCTAAGCTGGTGTGTGATCGATGGCAGCTGTAATGCCTGATGGTCTAACATTATGTATGTAAACAAATTCCAGGCATGTGGCTATTTGCATGTGTGCCCATTTATTCCGGCTGACCTTTCTCTCCTATCTGAAATATGTCAAGCTGCAAGTGAGCACTCACTGGGCTGAAGAGCAGCATCAACAACAACAAAAGTAGGAGGAGCAGAAGCTAACAGGAGGCCTGGAAGCATTTGAACTCCAGTGCCTGAGTCGGGTGAGGGACTCAGAGAGGCTCCCAGCAGTCAAACGGTCTGCGTTTCAATAGAGACGCTGCTCTTCTAAGAGCCTGGAGTGAGTGAGCATCAACTTCATAATTATTAACTCAGATTCTAAACATAAAAAGCCAAATGACCTGTGCAGAATGAAAGCCAGGGACAGTCTTATCAAGAATGAATCAGTCTCTTTGATCTTGAGGTAAGCCGACTCACTGAACATCAAGCTTCCACCTGGGGTTTTTCCAGACACCAACATAATTGCCTAATTCTCGGCTGTCTGGAGTTTCCAGTCTAAACTGGCCTTAAAAAAAAAAGGTCCCACCACCTTGCCAGAGTTCATACTCCATTCAAAACGTATACAGTTCTAACTGAATCACTGTGCTAGACAGCAGAAATCAACGCAACATTGTAAATCAACTATACTTCAATACATTTTTTAAATATATGTGTTTCTAAGCTACTAGTCCAAATAAGCAGGGACTTCAAAACTATTTTTAACTAAGAACAACCCAAGTAAAATGAGAAATTATTCCACCCAATTTGGAATTAAATGTTCAAGTATAAAACAGAATGGAAACAGAGGACCAGGGCGGGTTAGGCAGAAAAGTAGAAAAAAATTGGATAAAAAGTGAACATTGAGGAGGGTAAATACAAAATACACAGAAAGAGGTAAGGCAGAAGCGGGTGGTAGGAAGAAACGGGTGAAAAATAGGAAAAAGAAGGAGGGAGGGGCAGCTGAGCAAGAGCCGTGGTAATCAGCCTCTCTCACTACAGTTCCAGAACCGTCTCCTACCTACCCACCCAGCGATCCTGCGCATTGTGCCATGAATTAATCAGCATGTAAATCGCCCCCTTTATCTGTGGAAATTGAATTTAGCTGCCAATCTTGATTGAGGGCATAGAGGCCTCCTCAGAGAAAGATCACAGCTCTCAGGGAGAATGCCTTTTCTCTTCTTAAATCAAAGCTTGCATAAGCCCATGGAAACAGCTGCAGCTGGAGCCACAGACATTGTGAAAGGTGGCAGGCTGAGGTCGGTAATTATAATTAGCAGTTACATAACATGTTTGTTCTTCAAAGTGCTCTACAAGCATCAGCT
The DNA here is from genome assembly GCF_003369695.1 of Bos indicus x Bos taurus. Classification (NCBI taxonomy): domain Eukaryota; kingdom Metazoa; phylum Chordata; class Mammalia; order Artiodactyla; family Bovidae; genus Bos; species Bos indicus x Bos taurus. The sequence goes on from NC_040083.1 coordinate 101,547,187, forward strand.
AATTAATAGCTTACTATGCCCCATGCAGATCCACTGGTTTTTCAGGGAGTGACTAATCCTAGTGCTCCCACTGAATTCTGAATGGTGGGGGCACAAGCAGCTTGAGCCTTGCAGAAAATGGCTAAGGGTCCTGAAGCTACGCCCAGCTCTCAGACCCAGTGACTCCACAGGTAGCCCTGGCCCAAGACCACCTCCCCGATGTTGAATTCAGCCATCCACGAGGCAGCTGCCTCATTTCCTCCAAATAACTTAGAGGTGCTGTTGGAGAGGCAGTCATTGTTTGGGAAGACTATCAGTCTGGTTTGAAACGGCATTAGCTCTTCTCAATGTTTCCAATGATGAAGACGGGAACTCTGGAGTCCTTGATGTTAGTTACAGGTTTGCCCTCGCTTCTCTGTGAAGTTGGACAAGTCAGTGGGACCTAAGAGAAGGCTGATCGACATCTCTGGGTTCCCATCCAAGTCTACCCCTCCTTGTTGCTATGGCTGCAATCTCTAACCTACATCCTGCTGCAGTAGTGGTATAGATAACTAAATGTGGAAAATGCATGGCGCAGACATGGTTTCAGCAACAGGACTGAGTTCTTCATCTTCTCCAGGGTTCTTTACCCAAGGGTTTCAATATTAAATGTATATTTGTATGTGCATTTCTTTGGAGAAAAATCTGTTTACTCCATTGCCCCATAAATTCCAAAAAGATAGTGTCCAGCAAAGTACCCCTCACACAATGTATGCTAAATAAATATCTATTGAATGAATTGATAGATTTCTTCAAATCCCAGTCCCACAAATGGCCATAAACCCTTCCTCTATGGACAAATAATAACCTGCAGTCCATGTGTTATATTTGCTCATGCTAGACTTCCCTTTAGAAAACTTTCATTGACAAGACTCAAGCAGAGACATTACTTTGCCAACAAAGGTCCATCTAGTCAAGGCTATGGTTTTTCCAGGAGTCATGTATCGATGTAAGAGTTGGAGTATAAAGAAAGCTGAGCACCAAAGAACTGATCCTTTTGAACTGCGGTGTTGGAGAAGACTCTTGAGAGTCCCTTGGACTTCAAGGAGATCTAACCAGCCCATCCTAAAGGAGATCAGTCTTGAGTGTTCATTGGAAGGACTGATGTTGAAGCTGAAACTCCAATTCTTTGGCCACCTGATGCGAAGAGCTGACTCATTTGAAAAGACCCTGATGCTGGGAAAGATTGAAGGCAGAAGGAGAAGGGGATAACAGAGGATGAGATGGTTGGATGGCATCACCAACTCAATGGACATAAGTTTGGGTAAACTCTGGGAGTTGGTGATGGACAGGGAGGCCTGGCGTGCTGAGGTTTATGGGGTCACAAAGAGTCAGACACAACTGAGCGATTGAACTGAACTGAACTGAAGACACTCTGCCATAATTCAACTGCAAGTCAATCCAGAGACCCAAACCAAAGCTACCTTGGGATTTCACTCTTCAGAGATCTGTCTTCAGAGCCAAGCAAGTCAACATCTAGAAACAAATTACCAGAGTCATTCAAGACTTCTGCTGCTGCTGCTAAGTTGCTTCAGTCATGTCCGACTCTGTGTGACCCCATAGACGGCAGCCCACCAGGCTCCCCCGTCCCTGGGATTCTCCAGGCAAGAACACTGGAGTGGGTTGCCATTTCCTTCTCCAATGCATGAAAGTGAAAAGTGAAAGTGAAGTCGCTCAGTCATGTCTGACTCTTCGAGACCCCATGGACTGCAGCCTACTAGGTTCCTCCGACCATGGGATTTTCTAGGCAAGAGTACTGGAGTGGGGTGCCATTGCCTTCTCCCATTCAAGACTAGGTGACAACAATTTGTCACACCCTGGGCCAACTATCACAAGCCTAAGAATCACTGCCTTTCCCCACCTTGTTTCTTGGAGGCCAAGGTGAAATAAAGCATGTGGAAGTCTATACTTCTGACTCATGAGAGGATCTGCTTCAAGTCATGCTAATAATTTCAGTAAAAGACCTAACAGGTGCACAGTGGTTTAAACTTTGAAATGTTCCCTGTAGATTATCTCATTTGATTCCCTCTCAACAACTATTTGAAGTAGGAAAAACAGGCTATATTTCCCCCCTCTTACAGACTAGGAAACTGAGGCTCTAAGAGAATAATGCCTTATGTGATGACACACAGCTGGCACAGGGGACGGCTAGAATTTGAACTGAAGTCTCAAAACCCCTTTTCACAGGTAATCCCATTTGAGGGAATATATCAAAAGAATTGTGAACTTCCCAGATGGCGCTAATGGTAAAGAACCCGCCTCCCAAAGCAGGAGACGTAAGAGATGCAGGTTTGATTCCAGGGTTGGGAAGATCCCCTGGAGGAGGGCATGGCAACGCACTTCAATATTCTTACCTGGAGAATCCCATGGACAGAGTAGCTGGTGGGCTACAGTCCATGGGGTCGTAAAGAGTCAGACACAACGGAAGCAGCTTAGCACAGCAGGCACATCCAAAAGAATTCAAATCAAGGTTTCAAAGAGATATTTGTAAGCCCGTGCTCAGAGAGGCATTAGTCTCAATAACCAAAAGGTGGAAGCAACAGAACTGTCCATCAACAGATGAACGGATAAGCATAATGCGTATATAGACACAGCAGAATATTATCATTCAGCCAGAAAAAAGAAGGAAATACCACCATTGGCAATAGCATGGATAAACCTGGAGTACATTATGTTAAGGATCATAAGCCAGCCACGGAAGCATAAATACTAATGGTTTTGCTTACTTGAGGCCAATTAGCTAAACTCATACAAACAGAAAGCAGAATGGTGGTACCAGAAGCTGTGGGGAGTGGGAAAATAGGGAGTTACTCTTTAATGGATACAGACTTTCAGTTTTACAAGATGAAACAGTTCTGGAGACTGGTTGCACAATGTGAAAATAGTTAACACCGAAAAAGCGTTAAGATGGTAGATTTTATGTTGTGCATATTTTACCACAATTAAAAATAAACATTAAAAACCTCGCTATACATGACACCACCTTTTCTCTGAAAAGCTGTCAACATGTGCTTAATTAGGACTTTCAAGTAAGCCCCCCTGTGAAAATAGTTCATAGAGAAAAGTCTCTCAGCCAACCAAGCAGAAGAGATAGGAGTCACTGTGATTTAAGGTGAGTTTCAAAAGACAAATGCATGATGTTTTCTATCCAAATTATTTTCCCAATCCACCCTTTAAATCTTCAGGGTTCGGCTGACAAATCTAAAGCCAAGTGCCCGCTGGGGTAAAGGCATGGCTAGGTGCAGTGCACAGAGCAAGCAAGCAAAGGCTGTAGGTTCCATACTCCTGCTAGCTAGTTACCTCCAGGAGACAGGAGCCCTACAGGATGGGGGTTATACCTGAGCATGTCGAAGCACTGGTTCTCCAGGTGCCCTTCTCTGTGCAAACGGAAGTGATCTTTCCTCCAGGGCTCTCAAAGCCCTCTAGACAGACATAGTGAGCCACGCTGCCCAGTCTGGAGCTGTGATTCCCCTCTAGGATCGCGTGCTGCACTTCTGGAGGGCGGCCACAGTCAATCTCTGCAATAAGAAGTAGGACGGCATTTGTTATGATCCATGACTTCCATCCCATAATTCACCTTTTAGAAATAAACATTCAGCAATGATAGAGTCCAGTCATATGGGATAAGGAAAGATATTAACCCCATCAAATAATTCAACAGCAGATACATAACATAAGATTGTTCAGAAGTAAAGAAAATGGAGTTCTCTGAGCTTAATGAAATTTACAAACATGTATATATAGAAAACATTCCAATTATGAGATTATTTATACTATAGAGAACTCCTTGGTCAATGAAAGAATCCATCTCAGGGTTCTTTTAAACACTAAGATTTTTCTGCTATCTTTATCTTCAGGTCATTAACTCCTGAGTAAATAATAATATAATTGTAGGTTTTTTTGGCCAACTGAAGAGTAAACAAAATACATACAAAATCTCTGAACTTTTTAAAGGAAATTAACGGGGAAAGTTAATTAACATTCAATGTAGATGCACCTTTCAAAGGGAAAAAATCAGCTACATAGAGGGAGACAAGCCTGGATTTATAAAATGAATATGAAATTTCTTCTCTGCAACTCTGACTACTGGAAGACACTGGAATACTTACAGAGAACAATCTGAAGGACAAGGATTACAAAAAAATCAGCTACATAGAGGGAGACAAGCCTGGATTTATAAAATGAATATGAATTTCTTCTCTGCAACTCTGACTACTGGAAGACACTGGAATACTTACAGAGAACAATCTGAAGGACAAGGATTACGACATTGCCATTTTAGACCCAGCCAAACTCTGCCTCATAGAAGAATAAAAGAGTCACTTTCGGGTATTTTACGATTCTTAAAAAATCTACGTGTGTACCTTCTCTGGGAAAAAATTCAAAAATAACTTCAACCCAATAACAAAAGTGAATCAGAATAAATACCCTAAGCAAAGAGAAGGATGGCCTTTAGAAAAACACAAGAATGAAACAAGCAGGATGTACAGATAAGTCTCCACAATCATTTAAGTGTGATGTAGAGCTTGACAGACCCAGCAGTAAAGAGTTAGTCTCTGGTCAGTGCAGATACAAATCCTGAGCAGTTATGGAACCAGAATGAAGTGGTCATTAAATAAAGCCTCCAATCCTGTCCACCTCTCAATTCCCATGTCTGCCCACAGAGATTTGTTCCCTTCTCGTACATGTTGGCCCAACACAAAACCTCTTGGCCCTCAGCATATCTTCCCAAAGTCAGATCTTTCAGCCTGTATACTGGCCCCAAACATTCCAAGATGTGAGTATATTTGTGTGTACATGAGCAACCAGCTGAACAGGTGGTTAATGTTTCCTAAGACTGCCCAGCCACTGTAGACATCTAAAACAGCCAGTTCAAGACAGGGTTCAGTTACAGCAGGAAATTAGAGGGATCATCAGTGAATAAACTGAGGGTATAGATTTATGTAGGTCTATGGGCTTCCCTGGTGGCATAAACAGTAAAGAATCTGCTGCAATGCAGGAGACTCAGGTTCAATCCCTGGGTCAGGAAGATACCCTGGAGAAGGAATTGGCAACCCACTCCACTACTCTTGCCTGGAGAATTTCATAGACAGAGAAGCCTAGCAGGCTGCAGTTCATGGGACTGCAAAGAGTCGGACATGATTGAGCGACTAACTTTGACTTTCTTTCATCGAAATTGAAGCTGGAATTCTAAACTGTACATTGGAGAGGTTTGAAAGGGAATCTGATAACCAGACCTCTGGATTAGGGGTGAGGCATAGATACTAAGGACTTTCCAGGGGGCACAGTGATAAAAAAAAATCCGTTTGCCAGTGCAGGAGATACAGGCGATGTGGTTTGATCCCTGGGTCTGGAAGATCCCTGGAGGAGGCCATGGCAACCCACTCCAGTGTTCTTGACTGGAAAATCTCATGGACAGGACTTAGCAACTGAGCACAGCATATAGATACTAAAGGTATAAAGGTATAGAAAAAAATTAAATTGACTTTCATCTTGGACATGACCAAGAATAATGGAAGGCACAGTGGCTTTAGTTGGGACTACAAGATTCTTTTTTAACTGATATTAATAGATAAGAAATCAATAGCTTGGTCTCTAGGGACTCAGATAGATGCCCAGGGATAGGCAACTTGGACCCAACTCTGTGCCTTCCCATCTCAGAGCTATTCAAGTCGGACAGTCCCTTGGCAAGAGATATTTAGAGAGGATTAAACACATGGTTCTAAACAACAGCTATACAGTCTAAATCACCTAGGGAGCTTTTGAAAAAAATCACACAATGGAGTGTCTCTCTCTTTTGCACACACACACACACACACATACACCACCATCACCCAGAGACAACTCTTCTGAATGAGTAGTAGTTTGTTGGGTTCTTGGTATCCACATTTCTACAAAGTTGCAAATCTGATCTGTATGCACACTCACAGGTGAGAACCTAAATTAAACAGTGGTATGAATGGCTACCCCTTGATATCACACGCATCCCAAATGGGCCTCAAGTATCTAACATTACTACTTCACAGTAACCCTCCATAGTAGAGACTATTTCCCCCATCTTACAGGTAAAGTGACTTAACATGGTTAAATAAAACATCCAAAGTCACACGGGTAATCGTATGACGGTTAGAAGCCAAATCCACATCCATCAGATTCCTACAACCACTGCCTCTCAGGAGCAGCTCCATCTTTGAAAATCTATAGCATATGCCCCTTTCTATCACCTTCCACCTTGCTCACTTTCTCTCTCCTCAGATTACATGCTTCCTCCCTCAAACCTAGCAAAATCCTTCCCAATGAAGAAACTGCTCTATGACTAATAGAGGGATCCCTTCTTCCTCTGAGCTTCCGTGGCCTGTGTTCATTCATTCACTTACTCATTTATTTATTGAGCACCTAGTATATGTGAGACAGTATGCTATACACTACAGCAGTGGACAAAACGGATAAGATCACTCCCCTCAGAGAACTTAGGGAGAGAATAATTGGACAAAAAAAAAAAAAAACCAACAAGGTAATTGCAGATGGTGGAAAATGTTAAGTAGGAGGAGGGATAATGTGATAGGATGGGGAAGACTTTTTACACAGAGTGGTCAGGAATAGTTTGAGCTCTCGGAGGAGGTAGCATCTGAGTTAGGACCTGCAGGATGAGAATGAGCCTGTCATGTTCAGGATCAGAGGAAGAACATTTCAATCAAGTGAAAGAGCCAATGCAAAGACCCTGTGGTGAGAAGGTTCTTGATGTGTTCCAGAAGGGGAAATGCGGCCTGTTGGCTGGAGCACAGTCAGCAAGGAGAAGTGGCATGAGATGACGGTGCAGAGAAGAGCAGAGACGGTCACAGAGGGCCTTGTAAGCCTTAGGAAAGAGCTTGGAGCTTATGAAAAAGCAGCTGAGTGCCATGCGAGGGCTTTGAGCAAGGGAATGAGATAATCTGACTTAGACTTCTAAAAGACCATTTTGAATGTTGGGTAGAGAACAGGAATAAAAGGAGAGGTGAGTCAGGGTCTAGAGCAGAAGTCCAACAGAGAGAGATGAGGTCTTAGATGCACTTGAAAGGTCATGATGGAGATGGAGAGAATGGGACGGATTCTAGGTGTATACAGGAAGCAAAATAAGATTCCTGGTGACAGATTAGATGTGAGAATGAGAGAAGAAGTAGAAACAAGGATAATTATTTATCTGGGTCTTCCTTGGTGGCCCAGTGATTTTTTAAGAATTCTCCTGCCAATGCAGGGGACATGGGTTCAATCCCTGGTCCAGGAACTAAGATCCCACATGTCATGGGGCAACTAAGCCTGTGTGCCACAGTTCCTGAGCCTGTGCTCGAGAGCCTGTGTGTCGCAACTACTGAGTTCTGCAAGAGCAACTTCTGAAGGCCAAGGGCCCTAGAGCCCGTGCTCTACAACAAGAGAAGCCACAGCCGTGAGAAGCCAGGGCACCGCAACAGGAGAGTAGCCGCTGCTTGCTGCAACTGCAGAAAGCCCACAGGCCCACAACAGAGACCCAGCGCAGCCAAAAATATACTAAATAAATAATTTGTTAAAAGAATGTTTATACGGTTCATTTGACCTTTATTTCCTGCTTGAGGATTTAGTGGGGTTCTTTTATGACTATGTCTTCCCAAATACATGAACAGTTCCTAAAGGAAAGAAGCTTTGTCTTATAATCTCTTGCATCCTCACAATGCCTACTTACATTTGCACGTTTTCAGATCAGATCAGTCGCTCAGTCCTGTCCGACTCTTTGCGACCCCATGAATCGCAGCACGCCAGGCCTCCCTATCCATCACCAACTCCCGGAGTTCACTCAGACTCATGTCCATCGAGTCAGTGATACCATCCAGCCATCTCATCCTCTGTCGTCCCCTTCTCCTCCTGCCCCCAATCCCTCCCAACATCAGAGTCTTTTCCAATGAGTCAACTCTTCACATGAGGTGGCCAAAGTACTGGAGTTTCAGTAAATAATAAACAGTTGCTCATTGGTAGCTTGCTACTACTTCATCATTGTTCAAGATGCAATAAATATTATTTTGGGGCTTACTTTGTAGTCAGTGGTTAAGAATCCACCTGTCAATGCAGGAGACATGGGTTGAATACCTGATCCAGGAACTAAGATTCCACATGCCTTGGGGCACCTACGTGCCAAGCTCATGTGCCACGACTCCCGAAACCCGCACACCCTAGAGTCCATGCTCCGCAGCAAGAGAAGGCCACGCACTGCAACTGAGAGAAGCCCCTGCTCTCCGCAGCTAGAGAAAGCCCGAGCACAGAACCAAGGTCCAGCGCAGCCAAAAATAAAAAAAAGAAATCTTTTTCTAAATGTTACTTTGATATGATCACAGCCCCAGAGGAAGGAAAAACACATTAGTAAATTGTAAGGACCGATAACAAGACAGGAGCACATCACCTCTATATTTTTTACCTAACAGAGGTAACTCACACCTACCAAACACCAAATAGATGAAAGCTGAGAGAAAGGCCCACAAAAACTATCATTCTTTTAACGAATTCTGGGAATGTTTTTTAAACCACAATAATTTTAATCAAAAATTTTAATAATTTTAAAATAGCATGCACCAATATCCAACTAAACATAAGGTAGTCTCTTCCATATATACAATCTTATTTACTTCTCATGGAAAACCCTACTGCAAGGTGAAGGTCTTATTCTCACGTAGGTTACAGATACAGAAATGGAGGTCCGAAGAGTTTAAGTCACATTCAAAAGTTACTTCACTATTAAAAGATAGAACACATGTATACCTGTGGCGGATTCATTTTGATATTTGGCAAAACTAATACAATTATGTAAAGTTTAAAAATAAAATAAAATTAGAAAAAAAAAAAATAAACAATGAAACCTAGTAACAATAAAAAAAAAAAAAAAAAGATAGAGCCAGTATTCAAAGCATGGTTTTTGTGATCCTGAAGTCCAGGTTCATTCAATCCAGGCAGCCTCACACTGAAGGGGTTCACTCTAGGCTCTGACTTTATAGGTTAACCAAAACCTCAGAAGAAAAGGTTGCATGAAAAGGCATTTCAATCAGTCCACAATGGTTCTATGACAATTCCCTCTACTTAACCATAGCAAGGGGCTTCCCCGGTGGCTCAGGCGGTAAAGCGTCTGCCTGCAATGCGGGAGACCTGGGTTCGATTCCTGGGTCAGGAAGATCCCCTGGAGAAGGAAATGACAATCCACTCCAGCACTCTTGCCTGGAAAATCTGATGGACGGCGGAGGCTGATAGGCTACAGTCCATGGGGTTGCAAAGAGTCGGACACGACTGAGCGACTTCACTTTCACTTTCAACCATAGCAAGAGAGTGGCTGGAAATGGATTTCCCCTGCCACTGTACTTGCCCTGAAGCTTTCTTGGTACTGATATTTAACCCTGGGTCTGGCCAGGTCTTACCTGGAACATAAGCCCATCATAGATGTTGGCATCATGCTGAGATGGTGGCCACTGCCACTTCTACTCAGGCAAATGGGACCCAAGAAAGCCAGTGGCCCTGATTAAGACATATTCAAACTCAACCCAACAGAGATTACAATTGATAATAAAACTAGCATTGTCACAAGGAAAGAAGCCATTTAAAAACAGTTAACATCCAAAGGAAAGAAAAAAACTAAGCGGCACAGATTTTGTGTCCCATATGCACAGGGGTGTTCATTAAAGCACGCATATCTCTGGGTAATTATATTGAATCTGCAGCAGGAATACAGTCATCTAATTATGAATGTGGCTGGGAATTTTTCCTTAGTATCTTATTATCTGTGATTTTATTCAAATAATCAACTTCAAAATAGGTCTCCCTGGGGGAAAACCTGTTATGCCAGTTTCAAAGATCACACTGATATTGTAACTCTGTTTCATATCTTAAAGGTAAAAATGCTTATCCACCCTTTAATATTCTACCCAAGAAAATGTTCCAGAAGGAAATTTGTTTGATGAAAGGTATAGGCAATTTATGGCATCTAATCAACAACTTACTGTATCAGCAATAACTGTTGTTTATTATACACATCAGCAAATAATGTGATTGATGATAGAAATAACAGTGTAATATAAGGCTTAATTTAAGACTGTTTTAGAGACCAATAAGTACCAAGCTGAGAAAGAAAAGAAAATGACCAATAATGTCCACAAACTGAGGCAGACATCTTGCCAAATGCTGAGGGAATGAATGATTGACCTATTCTACTTATTAATATTGACTCCCCCCCCAAAAAAAAGAAAAACCTGTTTTACTTTTTTCTTCCCAGAAAAATAATTATTTCTTATTCCCAGAAAAATAAACTACTAAATGAAAAACTCTAGCAAAAGGGCAGCTACACGGATGAAAATGAAAGAAAATCACATTAAAGTCAATTTTCACGTTTACCCAACAATAAGTCCCTTACTGTGCCGAGTACCAAATCAGGGACTTTCCAGGTGGTGCTAGTGGTAAAGAATCTGCCTACTATTGCAGGAAACTAAGAGACAGGGATTCAGTCCCTGGGTTGGGAAGATCCCTTGGAGGAGAGCGTGGAAACCCACTCCAGTATTCTTGCCTAGAGAATCCATGGACGGAGAAGGTTTGTGGGCTACAGTCCATAGCAAAGAGTCAGACATGACTGAGCAACTAAGCACGAAGCATGCAGTATCAAATCAGAAGCTTTGTAACACGTGGAAATTAGTGTAACATGATAGGTTGTAAGGGCCCGAGCAGTCCAGGTAGGTGAATGCGAGTCTACACTACATTCATGCTCTAGATCTGATAATTCAGCACTTATACCTATACTCTTCATTTGTAAAACTGTTCTCTTCTCCTCTTAACAGTAAGCTCTTTGTAAGCTATATCTATATCCTATATATTTAGAATATCCCCTATAGTCATGTGAGCTATTAATATTATTATGAGCATTAATTTTGGTGAAGTTTAGTGGGTTCCAGCATCTTCCTGTTAACAGTTTTCAGCAGTTAGCTCTGATTTTACTGCTCTCTCAGAAGAAGATGAAGCACACTCCACCATCTTGAACCAGAATTCTGGTGAAGTTTATATGTAAGAAATATAAATGTAGCCTTATGACAAAGTTTCACCCACTTTATGACATGTTCTGAATCTGGCCAAATATAGTTAATTCACGATCACTTGGGCATCAAACTACATACATATTTGATGCTGGGGTTGAAATCTTAACATTGCAATATGAGAACTTGAATTCCGAAAATCATATCACAATCATCCAAGGGAAATGGGAGGGTTACATAATCCCATGAAGCACATTCTTATAAGCAGCTTATGAACTGCTGTCACTGAACTCATTAGTACCAAAAAGTCTACTTGCCGTTAAGATGGTAGAAAGAAAAAAATTACTTTTTAGTGGATTTTGTATTCTGAAGTCTCCCGTGAACTTTAACCTCAATACTTATCCTTCAGATCGTATCCACAGATCATTTGGAGGGAAAAAAATTTTTTTCCATTTCACATAAAAACACTTACTGTCAACAAATAGTGTCTAATATGGAAACAGGTAGAATCTGAAAACTTCAGAAACATCAGAGGAGGTGATAGGGTAGGTAAAAGCGTGAGTGCTGGAAGGAAAATGAAAAAGTTTATCAGTATATTTCTTATAGAGATCTTCCACTTGTAGAGGTGAAATGGTTTTTGATGCTTTGAGCTAGCTGCATAACAATCTTTTTTCAAAAAATAACACTAAAACTGTTCTAGCTGTAAATAGAACACATGGATCAAAAACCAATAAATCAGGTAAAGTGAAAGCTAAAAAATTTTAGACCTTCCCATTTTATAGTAGGATGTTTCAGAAAGACCTAGAATTTTTGTTAGAAAAATTACCAGCCAAACCTGTCTAGATTATGACTCTCATATTCTGATGGCAAACACTTACCCAGCAGCTATTCTGCATCAAGCACAATGCCAAACACTTTTAATCATTATCTCCTTAAAACGTAATAATAACTCTAGGGTGACAATAATTTCTCCCCCTTCGACAGAAGGCAGCTGGAGTTTGGAGAAGTCTAGAGGTGGTGATGGAACCACTGAGCAGCTTAGCCAAAACTCACACAAGACTTTCTGATTCTAGAGTTCATGTTTCATCACCCTGAGTCTTACAATCAATGTCATTATTCATTTTGTATACTCACATGACTCCAAACATTTGTACGTGATATGTTTAATGGCATTTACTTGGCAAAAGGATCACACAAGAGATTTGTTGCACGCAGCCAGTATAAGTCAAGACAGTTTTTAAAGATCAATAGGGAGACTTCTTTGGTGCTCCAGTGGTTGAGAGTCTGCCTGCCAATGCAGGGGACATGGGTTCGATCTCTGGTCCAGAAAGATTCCACGTGCTGTGGGGCAGCCAAGCCTGTATGCCACAACTATTGAACCTGTGCTCTAGAGCCCTCAGGCTGCAACAACTGAGCCCATACGCCAAAGTGCTGAAGCCTGTGCACCCTAGAGCCTGTGCTCTGCAACAAGAGAAGCCACCTCAATGAGAAGCCTGTGCACCACAATGAAGAGTAACTCCTGCTCACTGCAACTAGAGAAAGCCTGCAGGCAGCAACGAAGATCCAGTCATAAATAAATAAATACATTTTTTAAATTTAAATAATTTTTTTTAAAAATTGGCTTCCCTGGTGGATCAGACAGTCAAGAATCTGCCTGCAATGTGGGAGACCTGGGTTCGATCCCGGGGTTGGGAAGATCCCTTGGAGGAGGGGATGGCTACCCACTCCATATTCTTGTCTGGAGAATTCCATGGAGAGAGGAGCCTGGCGGGCTATAGTCCATGAGGTCGCAAAGAGTCGAACATGACTGAGTGACTAACACTACTTTAAAAAAAAGTAAATTAAAAAAAAAGATCAGTATGCAGTGAGGACCCAGAAAATCAGTTTCAAAGGAGCAAAAAGTCCCATCACCCGGAACACAGATGCTAAACACAAAGTGTGTGACCACGCCCTCCTCTCTCACCCAGGTAGAGGCATCAGGAGCTGATCTCAGCGCTCTTCCCTGCTAAGTCTGGGTGTGGTCGGTCCCAGAATCCTCACACACTACTAAAAATTCAGAGACAGCAGTGCGGTGAAACTTGTCCGCCACTCCTCCCCTGAAGGCAGTCATTTGTATTCCAACTTATGCCAAAGCTTTTTCAAACACTCCCCAACTGTGTAGAGATGAGATTGGGCTCCACAAAGAAAATCTTAAAAGATGAAGCGTTGACTCAGCAACAACATACATCCCTCTGGGTGGGTTCAAGACCACACTGGGCAGGAAGGTAAGTTTGCCCCAGCGTCTCTCTCCTTCTAGAGCCCTCCAGCCTTTCACCATTGCCTCCCACCTCCAGGGCTCACTAAGGCTTGCTTGTATATGGAATTTGCCTTCTGGAAAGGTGCTTCGGGTTTTCAACTTGATGTCTAAGCTGGTGACATAAGGTAAGTCATTTCCTTGCTCTAGCTCTTAATGGGAAATGATACCCATTATTAGTTGTAAATGGAATATTTATGAAATGGGAAATAAAGCCAAACTAGTTCCCTTATGGTTCAGGTGGTAAAGAATCTGCCTACAATGTGGGAAACCTGGGTTCAGTCCCTGGGTTAGGAAGATCCCCTGGAGCAGAGAAACTCTACCCACTCCAGTATTCTGGCCTGGAGAATTCAACGGACCATGGGGTTACAGTCCATGGGGTTGCAAAGAGTTGGACATGACTGAGCGACTTTCACTAAAAAAAAACAGTAACCACCTCAGAAGGCATTTCTAAAAAGCAAGCGAAACAGTGTTTAAGCAAAACCTTGTAAACCTTCAAGCTCTGGTTCAGCTGTGAGTAGACTTGCGAAACCATGTCCCACCTTTGTTAACCAACTCAAAGAAGAAACCCTGCCTCTGCAATCAGCCCACAGGATTGTGCCATCCATCCTGGAGGCCACATGTGTGGAGATGGGGAAACCAAGAGTCAGCCCCAGAGCCTTGTTTGTGGGTTAGCAAAGCACAGAAATGTCATGCCAGGTGAGAAGCAGGCATGAAGGTGCAGAAGACAGAGTAAGAAGATGTGGAATCAGGAAAAGAGGAGACCAGGGTTTCGGCAAGGCTCAGCCACAGGATAAGCCAGGATGTGGTTCAGAAGCCAATTCCACTATGTCTGCCATCATCTCTGCCACCTTTTGGGGGAGGTCTGGGGTGCTTCCACAGGCCTTAGGTATGCCAGTCACTGTGCCAGGAGGCAGAGAGATGATACTGAAGAAGATGCATGCTTGATGTCCTCCCAGACTGATTTTTTATCAGTCTGTCCCATAAAAATAATAATAAACAACACACTTACATCCTAAGCAACAGGATGTCAGAAATGACATCAAAGCTGAAACTTGAAAGATGAAAAGGAGCTTGCTGTGCAAAAAGTACCTAGCCTCCCTCAACAGATGAATGAAGAAATAAAATGTGGAGTGTACGTACAATAGAAAATTACTCAGCCTGAAAAAGGAATGACGTTCTTCAAAAGGTACAAACTCCCAGTTATAAAATAAATAAGTACCTGGGATGAAATGTACAAAGTGATAAATTGACACCGCTATACATTATATATGAAAATTGTTGAGAGTAAATCCTAAAAGTTCTCATCACAAGGAAAAAAAAACTCATTTTTCTACTTCTTTTTTTTTAATGGAAACATCCAGTGTGTAGCTTCTATGTATTTAGTTAGCTGACCTGTGAGATCTTAGTTTTCTGACGAGAGATCAAACCTGGGCTGCCTGTAGTGGAAGTGCAGAGTCCTAACCATTGGACCACCAGGGAATTCCCCTCATTTTCTATTTTTTTAATGTTGTATCTGTGTGTGACAATGAATCGGCACTAAATTCACAGTGACAACCATTTCATGATATGGTGTATGTAAGTCAAATCATTATGCTGCACACCTTAAATTTATACAGTGATGTGTGTTAATTACATCTCAATGAAACTAAAAGGGAAAAAAATGAATGAAGTTTTATACATGCTGTAACATGGATGAACCTTGAAAATATCATGTTAAGTCAAATAAGCCAGACATAAAAAGACAAGTATTGTATGAGTCCACACATATGAGGTAACTATAACACAAACTCACAGGGACAGAAAGTAGAAGCGAGAGAAGGAATGGGGGATTCTTTTTTAATGGGTATAGAGTTTCTGTTTTGGATGATGCAAATGGACAGCAGCGATGGTTACACACACTGTGAATGCACTTTATGCCACTGAACTGTACGTTTATAAATGGTTTATAAACGGCTAAAATGGTGAACTTTATATTATGTGTGGTCTACCACAATAACAATTTTTTAAAGCAGATTGGCAATTCTTTCAAGTAGAGAGAAAAGGCCTTGAAGCTGGTAAGAGACATACTGGTTGGGAGAGAATATTGGGAGACATAACCCGTACAGAAACACAAAAGGACCAGACCCATGTTGGCTTTAAAATCCATGGTTATGGAACTTCCTTGGTGGTCTAGCAGCTAAGACTCTGCGCTCCCAGTACAAGGAGTCTGGGTTTGATCCCCAGTCAGGGAACTGGATCCTGCATGCCACAACTAAGAACCCATACAGTCAACTAGATAAATTAAACAAATATTTTTTAAAAACCCATCGTTAGGCGTAAGGATCTTACTCTAGGAGTAGTGGCCATTTCACTGTTTTTAGAAGAGTTTTAAGCAAGGAGAAGCAAGCATAGAAGTGGATTCTTAAGGGACTATTCAGTACCAGAAACACTCTGGTGAGAACTCCCAGCCCGAAAGGAAGATAAGGCCCCAAAAAGGATGGGAACAAACCTAGATGGTCCCAGAACCCTCAACTGGTCTACCTACACTGCTAACCACTGTCTCTAGACACTTGCACAGGAAGCAGACTACCCAAACGGAAGAATGCAAATGCCACCTCATCCTTGACCCGCCCCGTCTCTCCATCTGAACTCTCTAAGTTTCTACCCATTTTTCTTACATGATACTTAAGAATTCACTCTTATAGAATAGTTCCTGGTGTACCTGGTTTTTCTCCTTCCAGATTCCAGACTTGCCTAGGCACAGGATCTATCAAGTATAGCGTCAGATCTGGACTCTGGATTTGTTGCTAATGATAATGTGGTTAAAGTGACTCCCTCACCTTGCTCCTGGCTTGGCTGAATTTTTGAAAACTCAAATTCTTTAAGCTGTCCCTTACAACTGGCACCTTTTCTGAAAATTAAGAATAATAATAATAATAGCAAAATAAAAGCTATGACAAACCTAGACAGCCTATTAAAAAGCAGAGATATCACTTTGCCAACGAAGGTCTGTCCAGTCAAAGCTATGGTTTTACCAGTAGTTGTATACAGGTGTCAGAGTTGGACCAGAAAGAAGGCTGAGCACCGAAGAATTGGTACTTTAGGACTGTGGTGCTGAGAAGACTCTTGAAAATCCCTAGGACAGCAAGGAGATCAAATCAGTCAATCCTAAGGAAATCAACCCCAAATATTTGTTGGAAGGACTGATGCTGAAGCTGAAGCTTCAATACCTTGGCCACCTGATGTGAAGAGCCGACTCACTGGAAAAGACCCTGATGCTGGGAAAGATGGAGGGCAGGAGAAGGGGGCAATAAAGGATGAAGTGGTTGGATGGCATCACCAACTCAATGGACACGAATTTAGCAAACTCTGGGAGACAGTGAAGGACAGGGAAGCCTGGCGTGCTGCAGTCCATGGGGTGAGAGTCAGACATGACTTAGAAATTGAACAACAAAGGAAATGCAAGCTAGAGATTGTCTTTTCCAGAGAGATGCTAGAAATGTGTGATGGACGTCTCCACAAATTCTTACCTATTTTGGAAGATGTTATCTTCCCTTCCATCATCCACTTCTGAGGACTGCTTGAACAGGGAACTTATGTCACAGCCCCCCTCCATCCCCCCTCACCAAAGCAGCAGCAGAGCCTCCAGTAATTGGGAGAAGGCAAACAGCAGGACCCGCCAACTGTACCTTCTCTGGTGGGGAAGTCCATCATCAGACATACACGCTGCCATCTGGACCACACAGCTGCTCCTTTCATAAGTACCTGCTCTTCAGCATCCAAGTTCACAGTTTGCTAATGTTTTCAGTGGAATTCCCAATTCCTGTGGCTTCATAACACTCAACTAAAAATACAGTGCCGGCTGGCACAGGGCCCAGATTCTGGAGCCCCATAGAAGACTGAAGAAGGATAAATATGAAGGCATGAGCTTAGAGAGAAAGCACAGCAGGGCGAAGCCAGTGGCCATGTGGTGCCGCGGGGGAGGGTGTCAGCAAGCACAGGGAACAGCTATTACCGGAGGGAAGGAAGAAATGAAGGCCCGCTAAGTGACAGTTCTTTGGGGAATGGAACAAGCACTCTTCTCTAAATTAACTTTCTACATTCGCAGTTCAATAATCTGGATGACGACTGATTTTCAAAGTAATACGAACTGTCTTATATGAAGTTTCTTACATAAATCTCTAGGGAGTTCTTTGACATGCATTATGGCACATTTTAATCTCAGTTCTGTATTTTAATTGATCCACAGAAAGACAATGTGAGAACTAAAATGTACTTTTAGAATTTCTTAACCCCCAGGATGACAATTATCAGAGTTCGTTAGAACCTGAATCGCAAATCAGAATATCAAAAGGATTAACTTAGCCAAGCCCATCACTGAGGTTTCTCAGCTACACAATAAATTCCATGAAAATTGCTTTATTTTCTTTTTTCCAAAATGGAAACAACTTTGTTACTTTGTCTAATACGTAAAAAAAAAAAAATCCCTTCAATAACATTTTCGGGGTTTGTTTTGCTTTGTTTTGGCTGCACCATATGGCATGCAGGGGGCGTCCCTGGTGACTCAGACAGTAAAGAATTCGCCTGCAGTGTGGGAGACCTGGGTTTGATCCCTGGGTTGGAAAGATCCCCTGGAGACGGCATGGCAACCCACTCCAGTATTCTTGCCTGGAGAATCCCCACTGACAGAGGAGACTGGAGGGCTACAGTCCATGGGGTCACAAAGAGTTGGACATGACTGAGCGACTAAGCACAGCAGCATGGAATACAGGAGCTTGGTTCGCCCACCAGGGATGGAACCCATGCCCCCTGCAGTGAAAGTGCAGAGTCCTAACCACTGGATCACCAGGGAATTCCTCTGCACAGTTAATGTTTTAATGTTTAGCTTTCTGAACTTTTTCATAAACATACGTATATATGAAAATTTTCAAAATTAAGGGCATATTATTCATATAGTTTGTAATTCAGTAATATACTATTAATATACCTATGTCAGTAAACATTCTTTTCAACAGATTAGCTATAGAATATTCCATCTCATGTATATGCTATGATTTATTTGACTAATTTCTTTCTTTATCAATAGACATTTGAAATTGTCTCCAATATTTCAGTATTATAACACATATAACTACAGGAAATAAAAAAGTAACTGAGTGTAAAGTAAGTGAGTGCCTTACCCTTCTCTCTGCAAATAAATTTGAAATTGATGATTTTTCTAAGAACATGTAAATTACCAAAATGAATATCAAAAAGAATAGGAAACTTAAACAGGACCAGTAAGTATTGCTTTTTTTTTTTTTAATATCCCAAGGACTACCTCTCCCCAAGTGCCACATCCAGATGGTTTTCCAGATGAAGTCTTCAAAAATCCTGTTTATTGTATTCCAGAGAATATAGAAAGAAGGAAATGCTTTCACTTTCTTTTCTCAAAATCTAGAATAACATTAATAACTATACCACCAAAGATAGCATAGAAAAGAAAATAGACCAATCTTACTTATGAATATCAATGCAAGAATTTTAGATACAATTTAGCAAATATAATCCAGACTGAAAGAATAAAACACCAAAGACCCAGAAGAATCCATTCCAGCAAGTAGCATTGATCATTATTAGGAAATTTAATAATATAGACCAACATATAACTGGTTAAAAGGAGAAAAGTATACATGATCACCTTAATACATGCTTAAAAGACATGATAAAAATAATACAAACCCCAGTAAAATAGAAATAGATGAATACGTCCTTAATATCATGTATGTATAGCCAAAAACTGGTAACATGATGAAAAGACAAAAGTAGAAAACAAACCAGAAACCAACACCATCACAAAAGCAGGAGGAGTATACCAGACTGATTAAGCATACAACCCCAGGAACTAGAATTTTGAGTTCAAACTTCAGCTCTATCACTAGTTCAATAACCTCAAAGTACTTAACTTTTCCATGCCTCAGTTTTTCCATCTGTAAAGTGCGATAATAATAGTACACATTCATAGGGATATTGTAAGGACTGAATGAGTGCTTAGAACAGAATTTAGCACATAGCACTCTATCAGGGTACATAAAAGCATAACTAGATGTCGGTAACATCAGAAAGCCAAAATCATGAATGATAATGAAATACTCAAACCACTCCCATGAAAGTCAGGAATAAGGAAAGAAAATTCAAAGTCAATACTACTACTTAAACTTTTGCTCTGAAAACACTAGCTAAGTGGTCAGTTAAGAGAAAAACATGACTATTGTAAACATGGGAAAATGAAAGATGGAATTATCATCATTAGCAGATGATATTATTCCTTTAAATACCAAGAGAACCAACTGAAACCTAGTAGAATCAATAGGAAATTATTGGATTTATTTAATTCATTCATTATCCCAAGAAGAGATTTAGACAGAAATAAGAAAACAGCCTCCAGATGCTATAAGCTGGGAAGCTGGACCTCAGCAAAAACTCACCTTGGCAATTTAATTTGGGGGACTCCCACGTGCCCATGGCTGTGCAGCTTGAAGCTGTATCTTCTGAGTCACTGAAGAATCCTTCTTTGCAAGCGTAATGAACCTGACTGCCAAGTCTAGAGGTATAATTTCCTATGATATAGCCACCTGGAATCTCAGGAGGGGTCCCACAGTCTATTTCTGAAAATAAATTAATGTCAAACTTGTTACTACATAAACGTGTATTTTCAAAATACATAATCTTTTTCCATCTTCACTTTATCCTCTCTTCCCTCACACATACACACTCGAGTCATATTTTAAAACAGACTGACTCATTTCTACAAGACTTTGGGCACGTTTCCACTGAGTGTCTCTATTCA
The DNA here is from genome assembly GCF_003369695.1 of Bos indicus x Bos taurus. Lineage (NCBI taxonomy): Eukaryota > Metazoa > Chordata > Mammalia > Artiodactyla > Bovidae > Bos > Bos indicus x Bos taurus. The sequence continues at coordinate 101,567,318 of NC_040083.1, forward strand.
GTCATCTGGTCTTCCACAAGTAACAGCACAAAACTGAAAGGATCTGGCAATCAACTCTCGCTAATTTACACTAACTAAAGACAAGCCTATGGGCTTTCCTGGTGACTCAGGGGTAAAGAACCCACCGGCCAATGCAGGAGACGTGAGTTCGATCCCTGAGTCAGGAAGATCCCCTGAAGAAGGAAATGGTAACCCACTCCAGTATCCTTGTCCGGGAAATGCCACGGACAGGAGACTGGTGGGCTACAGTCAAGAGGGCTGCAAAAAAGTCAGACATGACTTAGGGACTAAACAACAACGGAGAGACGCCTAGCCCAACAAAGTATAAATTTCGTTTTGCACAATATCCTAAAATATATAAGCCTTTCAACTTCCTTGGTAACTTTTGAGATGCTGGTCCTTACCAGATTAGCTGTGTTTACTATCTAATATAATGGTTAATATCTGAATATCTATTAACTACAAAAACCCCTAAAGTTTTTTTTAACTTTAATATAGCCCCCTCTATCATGACTATTACTTAATTTTATAGGTTATAAATATGCAAAACACAAATTCCCACCAACATCCTCCACACAGACTCCTAGACTTAGGCTCAGAGCAGGAGAGTCATCAACAGACTCTCACCTTCGGATGCTGCATTCTTTGGCAGGAACCCACCTGTGCATGACGTGGCATCTCTGGTCGGATGGAAAGGCTCAGGCCCACCTTTTGGCAAGTACCCATCCATACAGTAGCATTCATAGCTCCCACGAGTGTTCACACACCGTCCTCCACGTCTGCACCGGCTGGAAACCTCACACTCATCTATGTCTTGAGACCCATACAAGAAGGGAGAGAAAAACAAAAAGGGAAAAGGGTTGGACATTGTGACAGCCATTTCTTCTTTGTGGTGGGGGATTTAACTTTTTATTTTGTATTGAGGTAAAGCCAAGTATCAATATTGCGATAGTTTCAAGTGAATAGAGAAGGGACTCGCCCATACATATACTTGTATCCATTCTCCCCCAACTCCCCTCCCATCCAGGCTGCCACATAACACTGAGCAGAGTTCCCTAAACTAGATAGTAGGTCCTTGTAGGTTATCCGTTTTAAAAATAGCAGTGTGTACATGTCCATCCCAAACTCCCAAACTATCCCTTTCCCTACCCCCCAGCAACCATAAGATTATTCTCAAAGTTTGTGAGTCTCTGTTTCGTAAGTTCATTTACATCATTTTTTTTAGATTCCACATATACAGGATGTTGTATGCTATTTCTCCTTTTCTGTCTGACTTACTTCACTCATTGTGACAATCTCTAGATCCACCCATGTTGCTGCAAATGGCATTATTTTGTTCTTTTTAACGGCTGAGTAATATTCCATTGTGTATATGTGGCACATCTTCTTTATCCATTCTTCCTGATAGCCACTTCTCACACTCTCAATCTACACTTTTAAGCAGATGCATTTGTTTGTAACTGTATCACAAATTTGTTGTACTCCTTAAGAGTTCTTCTGCTGTGTCCTTCATATCATAGGCACCAAGAGGTGCTCAATAAATATTTGTCAATGTGTTCTGAAAACTTATAAAAGCCAAAAACTATTACCAACTCTCTTGACAAACCAACAAAATGAACCCAAAGAAGTATGCTAAAAAATTAAATTACTATAAAATAAGGCTGGCATCAACTTCATGTTAAAATATCTGAAGAACTCCTAATACAAAACAGCTTAGACCAGAGTGAAAAATGTTTCATGAGCATAAAGCAAGAAGAAAAGAAGCCACTTAGAAGGGTCTCACTAATTTTACCAAGACCAGAAGTGCTTAAAACAGCCTTCAAGAAGGATAAGACATGCTTCTTAGCAGACTTTTCCCTTTGATTGAAGATTGCCAGTGGTAGCAGGTACAGGAGTAAAAACCACACAATCATTCAGAGGCTGAAAAAAAGAAATCTTTCTGCAAGTTAGCAGTTTTTACCCTCAGATTTGGCTTAGTGAACAAAATTTAAAGCTTTAGAAACTCCATCAGAGCCACAGACACACCAATTTCACTTAGAGAAAGAAAAGTACCTTAAGTAAAAGGGGACTTTTTCCAGGACATTTGCCAGAACTATCAGGGGGACAGAGGACAGGAGGGGCAGTGTGACTGAAGAAAATCTGGTTATTCCCAGACTCTGGGATTTCAAAGACGTGTAGTTTTGGAAGAACTGATATTGTTGATGATGTTGTTGTTGTTATTCAATTGCTAAGTCCTATCCAACTCTTCGGAGAAGGCAATGGCACCCAACTCCAGTACTTTTGCCTGGAAAATCCCATGGACCGAGGAGCCTGGTGGGCTGCAGTCCATGGGGTCGCTAGAGTCGGAAATGACTGAGCGACTTCAGTTTCACTTTTCACTTTCATGGATTGGAGAAGGAAATGGCAATCCACTCCAGTGTTCTTGCCTGGAGAATCCCAGGGACGGGGAAGCCTGATGGGCTGCCGTCTATGGGGTCGCACAGAGTCGGACACGACTGAAGCGACTTAGCAGCAGCAGCAGCAGTCCAACTCTTTGCAACCCCGTGGACTGCCAGGCTCCTCTGTCTTCCACTATCTCTCAGAGTTTGCTCAAATTCATGTCCATTGAGGCAATGATGCTATCTAATCATCTCATCCTCTGTCGCCCCCTTCTCTTTTTCCCTTTAGTCTTTCCCATCATCAGGGTCTTTTCCAATGAGTCAGCTCTTTGCATCTGGTGGCCAAAGTACTAGAGCATCAGCTTCAGCATCAGTCCTTCCAATGAATATTCAGGACTGATTTCCTTTAGAATTGACAGGCTTGATCTCCTTGTAGTCCAAGGAACTCTCAAGAATCTTCTCCAGCACCACAATTCAAAAGCATCAATTCTTTAGCACTCAGCCTTTTTTATGGTCCAACTCCCACACCCATACATGAACTACTGGAAAAACCATAGCTTTGACTAGACGGACCTCTGTCGGCAAAGTGACATCTCTGCTTTTTAATATATTGTCTAGGTTTGTCATAGCTTTTCTTCCCAGGAGTAAAATTCTTTTAATTTCATGATTGCAGTCACTGTATCCAATAATTTGGGAGCCCAAGAAAATAAAATCTGTCACTGCTTCCACTTTTTCCCCTTCTATTTACCATGAAGTGATGGGACCAGCTACCAAGATCTTAGTTTTGGAATACTGAGTTTTAAGCCAGCTTTTTTACTTTCCTCTTTCACCTTCATCAAGTGGCTCTTTAATTCCTCTTCACTTTGTGCCATTAGAGTTGGTGTCATCTGCATATCTGATGTTGTTGATATTTCTCCCGGCAATCTTGATTCCAGCTTGTGCTTCATCCAGCCCAGCATTTTGAATGATGTGCTCTGCATAGTAGTTAAACAGCAGAGTGACAATACACAGCCTTATCATACTCCTTTCCCAATTTTGAAGCACTCAGTTGTTCCATGTAAGGTTCTAACTGTTGCTTCTTGACCCACATACAAGTTTCTCAGAAGACAGGTCAGGTGGTCTGGTATTCCCATCTCTTTAAGAATTTTCCACAGTTTGTTGTGTTCCACACAGTCAAAGGCTTTAGTGTAGTCAATGAAGAAGAAGTAGATATTCTTCTGGAATCCCCTTGTTTTCTTCATGATCCAACAAATGTTGGCAATCTGGTCTCTGGTTTCTCTGCCTTTTCTAAACTCAGCTTGTACATCTGGAAATTCTCAGTTCACTGCTGAAGCCTCACTTGAAGGATTTTGAGCATATCCTTGCTAACATATGAAATAAGTGCAACTGTAGTTTGAGCATTCTTTGGCATTGCCCTTCTTTGGGACTGGAATGAAAACTGACCTTTTGCAGTCCTGTGGACACTGCTGAATTTTCCAAATTTGCTGGCATATTGAATGCAGCACTTTCACAGCATCATCTTTTAGGATTTGAAATAGCTCATCTGGAGTTCTGTCACCTCCACTAGCTTTGTTCATAGTGATGCTTCCTAAGGCCCACTTGACTTGACACTCCAGGATGTCTGGCTCTAGGTGAGTGACCACACCATCATGGTTATCCAGGTCACTGAGACCTTTTTTGTATAGTTCTTCTGTGTTCTTACCACCTCTTCTTAATCTTACCATTTTTGTCCTTTATCATGCCCATCCTTGCATGAAATGTTCCCTTGATATCTCCAATTTTCTTGAAGAGATCTCTAGTCTTTCCCATTCTATTGTTTTCCTCTATTTCTTTGCATGGTTCACTTAAGAAGGCCTTTTCATCTCTCTTTGCTGTTCTCTGGAACTCTGTATTCAGTTGGGTATTATGTTCCCCTTTCTCCTTTACCTTTTGCTTCTCTTCTTTCCTCAGCTATTTGTAAAATCTCCTCAGACAACCACTTTGCCTTCTTGCATTTCTTTTCTTTGACAAATATTCTAATTTTCCAGTAAAGTCTTTTTTTCCCCAAAAAAACTAACACTATCATTTCATTTAAAAAATAAAATATAACATTTTAACAATGCCCCCACCCAAAAGGAAGAATATAATCTCAGAATCCTTCCATATTTCTGTTTAGTGATTTTATTAAAATTCACTATAGTCTTTATTGGAGAAGGCAATGGCACCCAACTCCAGCACTCTTGCCTGGAAAACACCATGGACGGAGGAGCCTGGTAGGCTGCAGTCCATGGGGTCGCTAGGAGTCGGACAGGACTGAGCGACTTCACTTTCACTTTTCACTTTCATGCATTGGAGAAGGAAATCGCAACCCACTCCAGTGTTCTTGCCTGGAGAATCTCAGGGACGGGGGAGCCTGGTGGGCTGTCATCTATGGGGTCACACAGAGTCGGACACAACTGAAGCAACTTAGCAACAAATAGTCTATATACTAGTCTGTTTGGTTTTGGGTTTTGGACCAAGGAATACCTACCTCATTGCTAGCTGGTTGTTGTCTGGGAAACAGTAATTCATTCAGTTGCTGGAGGAGACCCAAGGGACCAATTCTGATCAACCTACATCTTTGGGAAACTGTGTGGGAAATGGGCTCCAGTGATGGCTGTCAACATCTCTTCCCTTCCTTTCTTGCCTCTCCGCCCATCAAGAATGGAATCCATTTCCCCTCCTCTTGAGCTGGTCTTGAGACTGGCTTTGTCCAACGGAACTTGGCAGAAGCAACATGGCGCCTGCTCTGGACATCGCCTTAGACGACGCCTGGCAGCTTCCTCTCTCCCTCAGCTGGAATCCAGCGTCCACGCTACAGAAAACCCAGGCTGCCGTGCTTGAGAGACAGGCCGGTCAGAGAGGCCCTAAAGACGAGATACCGCATGAAGGAGAACTAAGGTGGCCTGCTTGACAGCTAGAATCAAGGTCCAGGTGACGCTAGTGGTAAAGAATCCACCTGTCAACACAGGAGACGCAAGAGACATGGATAGAGCTCCTGGAGTAGGAAATGGCAACCCACTCCAGTATTGTCTGGAAAATTCCATGCCATGGTCAGAGGAGCCTGGAGAGCTACAGTCCATAGGGTCGCAAAGAGTCGGACACAGCTGAACACACACACACACACACACACCCCCCAACCGGGCCGTATGTGAGACAGGCCTTCTTTCATCAGCCACCTAATCCAGCCACCTCTTGAATACGTGCATACAAGTGACAAAACCGCCTAGCCACAGAATTGCAACAAATAATCAATTGTTGTTTTAAACCACTAAATCTGGGGGCAGTTGTGGGCTGGGAGGAGTAGAGTTACTCAGTAAGAAATAACCAAGACACTCCTGACATAGGAAGAGATGCTGAAATCCAAATTAGGTGAAGAAGATACTGTATTAATGAAAAAGGGAATTTCTGAGGGAAAAAAAAATGAAGTCTTGGAAATTAAAAACAAAATACAAATGCCAAAAATAAAAGCTCAATAGAGGCACTGAAAATAAATTTGCAAATTTCAACTCAAGGAATTCTCTAAAACACATAGAAAAATTAATTATTTAAGACAGAAACTATGGGACAAAAAAATTATATGAGGACAGACCCAAAACATTCAATATCTATTTAAAAGGAATTATGGAAGAAAATGGAGTATATATATAAAAATTTAATATCAAAAGAAAAACTGCACCAGTTTTGTATTCAAATAAAAATAGCCTTTTAAGGTGACAGGTATGAATGTTGAAAAATGAGTCATTCTGGGTTTCAGGGAAGAAGAGAAAAATCTATAAACCTCCTGAGAGAAGGGAATAGTAATTTATGAGGAAAAGAGAAGCAATCTGACCCAGGACTTCTTGTCTGAAACACTAAATGCCAGATAGTACAGGAGTAATATGTACAGAGTTCTAAGGAAAAGAGAGCAAAACATTGTGCTATATTTAAGGAAAGGAATGACATTTTAGAACATGAATGATCTCAAGAACCACACTACTGACAAAAAAAATCAGAATAAATATTGTCAAGAAAGGAGAAGACGTCATAAAACACAACAAAGGGTGGTGAGAAGTGAAACCAGTCAAACAAACATTGTTTTTTGCTCTTTTTTCTATAATTGTATTGCCTTATCTACTTTCGGCTGTGCCGGGTCTTTGTTGCTCTGTGGGCTTTTCCTCTAGTTGCCCTGAACAGGGGCTACTCTCTAGTTGAGGTGTCCAGGTTTCTCATCACCGTGGCCTTTGCTGTTTCGGAGCAGGGAGCACGGCCTCTAGGGAGCACGGGCTCTAGGGAGCACAGACTTCAGCAGTTGCAGCTCCCGGGCTCTAGAGCACAGGCTCAGTAGCTGTGGCACATGGGCTTATTTGCATGCGGGATCTTCCCAGACCAGGGATCAAACCCGTGTCTCCTGAATCGGCAGGCAGATTCAACTGAGCCACCAGGCAAACCCAACAGACATTGTTGATAACAAAATCATGGAAGTTTGGGTAACTGTTAAGAAAGGATTCTTAAAATCAATCTCAATCTAGTACGAAGTTTAGAAATGATTTCAGCACTGTGTTCCTAGACTGGATCCATCATCTTAGCTTAGTAAGATTTTTTTGTTTCCCCACTGAGGAATTTGTAAAATGTGTTTATGTATACATTTTTAACACAGAAACCATTTTCCAGCCTGTCCACCTGCCCCAGATTCCTACAAAGGTAGTGAGTAGGAATAAATTAATTTTTCAGGAGCTACTAAAAATAAAAGGTCCAAGTATTATAAGGCAAAAATGCAGTGGTATGGAAAACACTTGGAGTTTCTAGCTACTGATTAGCTCTGTATGAGTCACTGCAGGCATTAATCCGTTTTCTTTGTGTACAGTCATTCAACAGCCTAATAACAATAATTGTTATAATGACTGTTAATAACGATAACTCCTGCATGGCATCTTGTGCATGTCAAGCACTGTTCTAAACACTTCGTCATTTATTCATGATTATTTTCCATCTTATTTGTTCTTCACAAAACCCCTGAGAAGTTGATGCTATTATTATCCCCATTTTACAGATGAAGTAACTGAAGCATTGAATGGTTAACCTGAAGCCATGCAGGTTAAACAGTGGAAAGGCTAGAATCAGAAGCCATGTGTCTGGCTTCTGAGACCATATCCGTAAACACTACGCCACACTGTTTCTTCCTTTACAATCTAATTTTAACATCATCCAATCAATAATTCTCTGTCTCATCCACAGAGATTGTCAGGAACATCAGTTGCCTTAAGGAAGTCTAGATGTATTTACCATATATCACTGAGATGAGTACGACTTGATTTTCACATTTAATCCTCTGCTACTTCCTAATGCTCCCAAAGAATACCTTTACTAAACTGTTCTAGGTCTTGACTGGATAGACATGTTAAGCTCAACAGGACAAACTCTCCATGTAGTGGTAGATTCCATTGGGTCTCCAAGGTTATAACATGTTTGCTTGTCAAGAAAAAAATGTTCTGAGCAACCATATTAACATAGTTAACTAATCAAGGGAGAAATTCCCTATGCCTCATTCTATATATAATATTATTTAACTTTATCCACAGCCAGAACCATTCTTTGGTAGAAAATAAAGCAAAACCGAGCAAGACACTCTGACCTCATCCCAGAGCCCTGGATGTTCTATATTTAAAATTCTTTCATGCATTTGAAAGTCAAACCGACCCAGGTTGGAGAATTGATTCTGCTACCTACTAGTTCTACTAATGTCTGTTCTTTAAACTTTCTAAACCACTTCTATAAAATGAAGTTCATTATAGTAGGGTTTTTTGGCACAAATTAAATAAAACATGTGGAAAGCACTTAACACAGAGCCTGCTTGATCTTTGGTCCTCAATACTTGTTAGCCAATATGTGAATGGGCCTCGCCTCTCTACTGACTCAGCTCTCCCTAGAGCACAAGCCACTCCTAACCCACACCTGACCCTAACCATGAACAATGAGCATGCACACGTACACATCCTTGCACGGGGTTCTTGACTAGTGGCAGGGGAGTGGCCACACGGCTTGTTGATTTAAATGCTAGATTTCAGTTCAGTTCAGTTCAGTGGCTCAGCCGTGTCTGACTTTTTGCGACCCCATGGACTGCAGCCCGCCAGGCCTCCCTGTCCATCACCAACTCCCGGAGTCCACTCAAACCCATGTCCATCGAGTCGATGATGTCATCCAACCATCTCATCCTCTGTCTTCCCCCTTCTCCTCCTGCCCTCAATCTTTCCCAGCATCAGGGTCTTTTCCAATGAGTTAGCTCTTTGCATCAGGTAGCCAAAGTATTGGAGTTTCAACCTCAACATCAGTCCTTCCAATGAACACCCAGGACTGATCTCTTTTAGGATGGACTGGTTGGATTTCCTTGCAGTCCAAGGGACTCTCAAGAATCTTCTCCAACACCACTGTTCAAAAGCATCAATTCTTCGGTGCTCAGCTTTTTTCATACTCCAACTCTCACATCCATACATGACTACTGGAAAAACCATAGCCTTGACTAGACAGACCCTTGTTGGCAAAGTAATGTCTCTGCTTTTTAATATGCTGTCTAGGTTGGTCATAGCTTTCCTTCCAAGGAGCAAGCGTCTTTTAATTTCATTGCTGCAATCGCCATCTGCAGTGATTTTGGAGCCCAAAAAAACAAAGTCAGCTGCTGTTTCCACTGTTTCCCCATCTATCTGCCATGAAGTGATGGGACCAGATGCCATAATCTTAGTTTTCTGAATGTTGAGCTTTAAGCCAACTTTTTCACTCTCCTCTTTCATTTAAATGCTCTAAAACAGAGGCCACAGTCCCTCCTCAAACACCAAATTCAGCTCAGAAACCTATATCTTAGGAAGCCACATTAGAGGAACACAAACACCCATTTAAGATGGGGACTGTTATTGATATTATCCAGTGTTGGCAAGGATGTGAAGAAATGAAGACCATCCTGAGGGACAATAACGCCTTTCTTTGTCCAGGCCTCCGGCATTTTGGAATGCCCTCACGCTGCAAGTGCCATAGAGCTTCTTCCCCTGGGTTGTGGCTCATCGCAAAGTTTTCATGATCGCCAGGAGTCGTTCCAGGGGCAGCCTGGGGACCAGAACGTCTGTGGGTTCTCCAGCACTAGAACCGCTGCAGCTCAGCCCTCATCTATACTCAGTGACATCCAAGGAGGCCTACCTGCAACAGCTCCTGAACTTGACTTGAACCCTGCAGAGTACAATGAACAGCAAGTCACAGGAATTTCTCAGAATTCAAGAACTGGGATTTATAATCTTCCGGTTCCAGGCAAGCACTAGATAACTGCTGATACCCCAAAACTTGCTAAAGCTTCTGCCCTACCTAAAGTCCACTAGTGTTTCTGTGAAACTGTGATTCTGGAAGAAACTCAGTGTCATCAAGAAAAGTCATCCATCAGGTTTTACAAAGTAATAAATAAAGGCCTCAAAAAAAAAAAAAAAAAGTAATTGGAATAACTGCCATTGGATATGGGGTTTCTTTTGAGGGTTAAAGGGAGGTTCTAAAATCGGATAGTGGAGATTGTTGCACAACTTTTTTGAATTATACTGAAAACCACTGAATTGTACCCTTGAAAAGAGGGCATTTTGTGGTTTAATGAATTATACCTCATTTTTTTTTAAAGGGGAAGGTCACCAAATAATTATAAGAAGTAGAATAAATAGAAGCAGAGCCTAGATAAGGATTTTGTTCCAGGAAGGTCAGTTCTTCCTAAGCTGACATCTATTTGGCCCTTGCATATAATATTTCTTTCTTTCTTTTTCTTCTTCGTATCCTTTAAAAAACATAATGCATCCTTGGAAACTATACTGAAATATACTGTTACAAAATTTTTCCTGTCAAACTCCCACAGACTTGAAAACACAATTTCAGGTGTTAAGTCCTCCGGAAAGCACCACATCTCTCACCCACTTCCAAGGTAAGTGCCTCCAAGGATTCCAGACTCTGGAAAGCGCCCTCTGCTTACTCATGACTAATACATTATACTGAAATTAGCTGTCTGCCATCACCTCCTACTAGCACAGCCTTGGCATGTAGGAAGCGCATGAAAAATGTATATTGAATGAACCATCATCTTCCAAGTTTTTTTTTTTTTAAGGCACCTAATTTAATTCTGCAACACTGCACTTCTGCAATCATGTAGGAAGTAATCTGCTACCTAAAACAACAAGATATTATAAAATGTTTTCTCTGAGGGAACGTGCTCATTCATGCCAAGAATAAATCAAATGTACCCTTTGAGGGAATTTTACCTTGGTACAGGTCAAGAGGAAGAATGAATCAGAGCATCAGAACCTGAGGTTCCTGGGAAAAAGATAAAAAATGCTTTCCTCTCTCTTTGTGTCTCCCCCAAACCTTTAAATATCACAAAGCTTTTTAAGAAGAATCACTGTGCCTGCTCAGTCGCTCCTGTCCTGTCCAACTCTTTGTTATGCTATGGACTGTAGCCTGCCAGGCTCCTCTGTTCATGGGATTCTCCCAGCAAGAATACTGGAGTGGGTTGCCATGACCTCCTCAAGAAGAATCATTAAGTCTACACAAAACCATCTTAGAACCAGGAGTCTTTTCTTGCCTTTCCTCCTCATTACTGTTCAAAGATTTCCTTAGAAAATCCAAGAGCTATATTATCATGACATACAATCATGAAAATAATAACAGGAGCTACTGAAAATTAGAAGGCCTTTGCCCATCCCTTTTATTTGACCAACATATGTCCAAAACCTGACCTTCAAAGCTACTGAGATCCTAAGAGTTGTGCTCCTCACTCAGCTTATTCCTCCAGGAGACAAGCCCACAACTCTAATAGGTGCATCATAGAGCTCATCCCTGGGGCTGTATGCACAGAGCTGGCGAGTACCACAGTCACTCCAAAGGCTACTGCAGATGGCACGCCATCTCAAAGAATCTCTCCTTGCTGTTTGTTATGAAACATTTCAGACACACAGAACAAGCGAAAAAATATTACAGTCTCCTCTAGTTCTACCTCCACCCCCAAGATTCAACAATCATTCACATTTTGCCATTTAAAGTATCTTATAGATAAACACTACATCAGATGCTTCATAATAACACTCCTAGATACTTTAGCACGCAGCTCCCAAAATAAGAATATTATCCTAAAATACTACAATACAGCTATTCTTTCTAACAAAATGAACAATAATTCCCTGATACTAATACTCAGTCCATGTCCAAATATCCCCCATCAATAAAGGAGAGTCCCTTCCTTAAATCACACCCCATCCTGGCCCTGCCCTCTCCCTCCTCCACATCCCAGGTACCAGGTACCCTCGGCCATCACCATGATGCCATCTGCAACCCCCTTCCTGAGTACCTGTGCAAAAGGTGCCGTCATTGGGGATGAACGTCTTGTTGTTGTTTGTGGCTCGATATCCTTCCAGGCAAATGCAATAAAAGCCTCCGGGTATGTTGTGGCAAGATGTGTGGTTCCCACAGACCACACTGGCTCCATACTGGCACTCATCTTTATCTGTGGGTACATTGAGACAAAGCACAGAAAGGGCTGTCACTCCATACCACGATCAACTACCCAGACTGTTCTCCTGTGCTATGGACTTGGGAATCAATATTCTATGACAACAGCAGAAAGATCTATTTCCCCAGCCTCTCCTCTGCTCACTGTACTTCTCAGACTCCGGGACATGGGCCACTCGTCGTCGCATGCCAAGTATGTACGAAACCACAAGAGAAACTCAACATCTCTTTCTGATAGCCCATCCTACTTGAAGACTGGGAGATAGAGATGCTTTCTGAACTTCTCCACACTTAAAAAGATCTTGTCATAGGCCTGGGAGGGGAAAATCCAGCAGAATCCCACTTTTCCAGCTCAGCCATTCTCTTGCCTTTTTTTACAAAAATCAAAGTAGGATGATTTTGCATCCAATGATTAACTGGAAAATCTGTTACTTCTGAGTCACCAGGACACACAATGGAATTAGTGCTCAAGCCTCATCTGGGGGCAGGGCTAATACTGTGGCAGAAGCAGCTCCTGCTGATCCTTAGTGATCCATATAAACAATGTTAAGCACCCAGTGAGGAGGGGCTGGAACCTGGGATGAGACCACAGGACCTGCTCTGACTATTTCTAATTCAATCGTTTGACATCAATGTCAAATGAACATAAACCTCCCTCCTGTCCTCCAGCTCAGGGGTCAGCAAACTTTTTCTGTCACAGGCCAGTCATGGGTCTCCGGTTGCAACTGCTCATCCATACTTTGGATCATAAAAGCACAGAGAGTCAGTAAACAAATTAAGACCCTATTACAAAAACAGGCAGCAATGAAGTCTGGCCCCCAGGTTAGAATTCACTCACTCTGCCTTAGACTATACCATCAGAGGAAACTCCTGTGGCCAATTTCTCTTACATCCTTTGAGAGGTGATCTATCCAGCTAGTTTTTTGCGGGGAGGATATCATCTGCTGAGAAACCGGAGTTTTTTGTCACTTAGTGTTTTATTACACTACTGGTCCACTCACAACAGTTCAATTGCCTCTCACAATTGCACACAATTCCTGCTAACCCAAGAGCACCCCACACTCCGTTCAAAATCTGGTAGGTTTTTTCTTTCATTTCCCTTATATTATCTTTTTAAATTTTAATTAAATCTATTCATCATTAAAACTATCTGTGGTTAAAAGATCTGACTAAGAACACAGAGAGGCAAAATGGACCCTCAAGCCATAGCCAGGTCAAGTGTCCTGGCTTACTAAGCAGGGCACAGGGGTTTCAGACACAAGTCCACCTGCCCATAAGATGGAATATTCCTTTGCTATTGTTCCTGCGGCATATCTCCCCTGCAGACTTCATCAGAAGGGACATATGGGTTTGTAGGAGATTCTAGAGTTCTTAGGTCCCATGACTTAGCATTGGCACATCTGTGATCTAACCTGCAACGTATGGTGTGGTCTCAGCACACCAGTTATTGGAATATGTAGTATATAGTGTTTTTATCCTAAACAGAGAGGGTCAGGAAGGCCCAACTCCAGCCTGCAGGAACAAGCAAAGTTGTGTGATTGTGAAAACATGTACCTGTGAAGTAGAATATGAGTTTTTGAACTCAGGATTTAATTGTTATTTTTCTTTAGGAAGCAAAAAAAAAAAAAAAGATACCACAGTGAGGTGGTATACACTGTCAATTCACAGCTACAAGGCAAAACTATCCATATGTTCACTGCAGGTAACATGGATGCTGGGAAAAAACCATGATTATCCTAACATCCGTTACCGTAAAGTTGCTATGGAACTCTCTCTCTCTGAATTGGGCTTGAAGCTGGATATTATCTGACTCTTATGGCATGGTGGATTCTCTGAGACAAAAAATAATTTCAGATACTTCTAGTCTAAAGGTATGTGTATTTCTGTAAGTCATCCAAGAGCTTAAAGGGTCACAACTATAAAAAATTTGAAGGATGGATTTTGGTAGACATAAGACTCAAAGAAACAGTATTTCACCTATCAGCCAGAAAAGTTCAATAGGCAATTGTGCTTTGTTTTTCCTCATGGTACTAATAAAAATAGTTTTCTGTCAAAACAACTAGAGAAATTTAAAAAGACAATACTCACTCAAATTGCTAAGTTAAACCCAAGACTTAAAAACAGATTTCATATCTGTGTTAGGTCAGAGAGTTCCCAGAGTTTCAAGTTCAGTGATCTCTAACACGAGGGATAATTCCTTGTAAATGCTGAAGAAATGATATATCCAAACACTAAAACAGAGACTTACTGTAATTGATAAAACTTCTTATAATAAAAGCACATGAACAATAACAATGTTTTCCCCCCAAGGACACCAACTTTTTTAATACTGGAGAATCTTGTTTCTTGATGAAGTTTTCAACTTAGCCAAGAGTCAGAACTTACCAATACAATGAGTCCTCCCATTGCCCACAAATCCATATTTGCAGATACAGATGCTTGTTGTTTCTCTTTTCAAGCAAGTAGCATGTTCATGGCAAGTGGCACAGATATCCGAATGGAAATCTGAATCATAAATTGCATATATCAGGAAAAGAACATTTCAATAATGTACTCTAGATGAGTCACATTTTTGGTAGCAGACATTTACAATGGAGAACCAACATTTGAATACCAAAATTATAAAGGGTTGATTTTATTCCATACTGTTCATACTGTTCATGGGGAGTTCTCACAGCAAGAATACTGGAGTGGTATACCATTTCCTCCTCCAGGGGACCAGTTTTGTCATTGACTACGCTAAAGCCTTTGACTGTGTGGTTCACAACAAACTGTGGAAAATTCTTAAAGAGATAGGAATACCAGACCACCTTACCTGCCTCCTGAGAAACCTGTATGCAGGTGAAGAAACAACAGAACTTGATATGGAATAATGGACTGGTTCCAAATTGGGAAAGGAGTACGTCAAGGCTATATATTGTCACCCTGCTTGTTTAACTTCTATGCAGAATATATCACGCAAAATGCTGGGCTGGATGAAGCACAAGCCAGAATCAAGATGCAAGGAGAAAAATCAATAACATCAAAAATGCAGATGATACCACTCTAGTGGCAGAAAGTGAAAAGGAATTAAAGAGCCTCTTGATGAGGATAAAAGAGGAGAATGAAAAGGTTGGCTTAAAACTCAACATTCAAAAAACCAAGATCATGGCATCAGATCCCATCACTTCATGGTAAATAGGAGAAAAGTGGAAGCAGTGACAGATTTTATTTTCTTGGCTTCAAAAACCACTGCAGATGGTGACTGCAATCGTGAAATTAAAAGACACTTGCTCCTGAGAAGAAAAGTGATGACAAATCTAGACAGTATATTAAAAAGCAGAGACATCACTTCCTAACAAAGGTCTGTCTAGTCAAAGCTATGGTTTTTCCAGTAGTTATATATGAGTGTGAGAGTTGGACCATAAAAAAGGCTGAGCACCCAAGAATTAATGCTTTTGAATTGTGGTGCTGGAGAAGACTCCTGAGAATCCACTGTACTGCAAGGAGATCAAACCAGTCAATTCTAAAGGAAATCAACCCTGAATATTCATTGGAAGGACTGATGCTGAAGTTGAAGCTCTAATACTTTGGCCACGTGACGCCAAGAACTGACTCAATGAAAAGACTCTGATGCTGGGAAAGACTGAAGGTAAAAGGAGAAAAGGACAGCAGAGGGTGAGATGGTTGGATAGCCTCACTGACTCAGTGGACATGAATTTGAGCAAACTCTGGGAGACAGTGAAGGACAGGGAAGCCTGGTGTGCTGCAGTCCATGGAGGGGCAAAGAGTTGGACGTGACTTAGTGACTGAACAACAACAAAAGACCTTATTTCATCCTTAGAAATCTGCAGTGGTTGCCCACTCCCCACAAGTAGAGTGCAAATTCTTCTACCTGGTATTCAGTGCTTCCATAAGTGTAACCCCAGACTAACTTCTGTAAGCCTCAATGCTTCCAAACTCAAATATACAGTGTTCTCCAGGAAAGAGGCCAACTGCTCTTTCCCACACAAACATGCTACCCACTGTCTTAGTTCATGCCCTAGTCATGATGTTCCTTCAGCTAGAATGTCTATCCTTCCCTCTCTGGCCAACTAGCACCTATTCTCATTTCAAGACCCCACTCTCCCTAGGGTGGTCCACATTCCTTCATTCTTTAGGAAAATTAAATGTATCTTCCTCTGTGCTCTCCTAATGCTTATACATTCCCATATCAAACATGTTAATTTGTCAATATATTCTATTCCATCTCTGTCTTCTCAGCTTGTTATTATGAATGAGCTTCTCAAGGACAGGAATTATGTCATTTGCCCACATATCATTATGGCGGGGTAAAAACATTCAGTATATTTTTATTGGCCAACTGGATAAAGGCACCTACAGTCCTACTGCCTACAACTTAAAAAGCAAATGGGGAAATTCCCTGGGCATTAAGACTCCATGCTTCTACTGCAGGGGGCATAGGTTCAACCCCTGGTGGGGGAATTAAGATCCTGCAAGCTGTGCAGCATGACCAAAAAATAAAATAAACTACAATCAGATCGGATCAGATCAGTCGCTCAGTCGTGTCCAACTCTTTGCGACCCCATGAATCGCAGCACGTTATTTTTAAAAAGCAAATGGAGGGGAGAGGTACTCATCTACTGCCCTATCCATTTTGCTTTTAGGGAAAAAGTGGCAAATGTGTTTTAAATATCAGTGAGACAATAACCAGTCCCAGGAGGATCACCAGATCCCAATTATTTAGATAAGGAGCAAAAATGTTTGGGGCTTAAATTCCTGAAACATCCAGATCTACCAGATGGCGATACATGGCCCAAGATCAAACAAGAATTTCTAGCCGAGGCTTTGTGGGAATATTATATTGCACTCCCAGTGTCTGTAATATCAGGAGTTGACCTAGGAAGGAGAACATTTCAGCATGGAATTTCACCTTAGTCTTGGCTCCATTACTACCCAGGTAATAAAGAGCCCACAGACTGCTCTAGGCATGAAACCAACCAAGAAAGGGCGACATACAAATATTCTTAATCAGGCTTGCTTTTTATTTTTTTAAACAAAATACAACACAAAAATGAGACAAGCCATGCTTATCACTAAGAAGTACTAAATTAACCAAAGGATATTTACAAATTTTATTATATCCCAAACTTTAAAGAAAAATGCAACAAACTTTAAAAAGTTAGAAATTATATAGGTCATACTGACTACCATGTAATAATATAATAAAGTTACAAGATAAAACATAAGACTTGCATCCCCAAAAGTAAGCCTTCTTGTAAACTACAGAATAGTCTCCTAAATAATTATTGGAGCAAAAAGAGGATATCAACATTGAAATGTTTAATACCAGACATAAAAGCTTATCTACTTCAGAAAAGCTGAGTTTGACATGTTTTTATATACTTTAAAAGAAAAAAGAAAAGCAGGCAGCCAGGGAGGGGATGGGGGAAAATATAATTTTAATGCAAGAAGCTTGAAGAAAGAAAAAACAAATAGAGGCTGTGGGATAGGGGAGTTAGGACTTAGTAAAACGATGTTAAAAAATTAGAAAATATATTCAAATTCCTTGAAAAAACTTTTGCCAAAGTCAGCCCATCATAAAGACTAGTAGTCAAATTCAAGATTGGTAAAGAAAAAAAAAGAGTATATATACAAACGTACAACTAAAATACATAAACAATTTCTTTTAAATTACAAATGAAAGACTTTCAATTAAACACAGCAGATTAAACACACTCACAACCCTCCACCCCCAAATTTAAAAATGACATTAAAGGACCAAGAAGGTATAAACCCTGGAAGAGAAGATGACAGCAGCCAAGGATGCTGACAATATTTCAGAAGATGAAAGAGATGGACATGTGGGAATTGACTGAGAGGAAGAATTAAAAGGAAAGAAAAAAGAAAGGAAGGAAGGGAGAAAGGAAGAAAGAGGGAAGGAGGGAAAAAAAGAATAATTAAAATAAAAATAAATAAAAGTCAACCAGAAAGGCTCAGGAATGAGGTCCCTAAGTGCCTCAGAATGCAAACATAAAGGGTAGGGCCTGAGAATTTAAGGAATAAGTGGAAAATATGGAGGAGTAGTTAAATGCCCAGATCCTCTAACTAACCCTGGCATAAGATGGAACTTTACAACCTGGAAAAATGCACCAGGAAGGTTCCAGTTATATGAGCAACAGACAGAGTTGAAGGGAAAGATGAGTCCCCACACTAAATGTCCACCAATATGGGGTAAATCTATTTAACCATTTTTAATACACAAGATGTGTGCCAGGCTACCAAAGGCTTCCCATACCACCTGCAGAAGAGCAAGTGGTTTCCAGAGAAAGTGGGACCTCAACGGAGGCCTCTTGTTCAGCCATAATTAGCCCACTCTGCAGGGCCTAGTAGGGAGAGCCTCTGAGTGCTAACTGCTTGTGGGACCAGGAGTGGGGAAGAAACCTATCCTAAAGAAAGGGGTAGGAAGCACAACCTCGATACAAGGAAGGGCAGCGGCTGGGGTGGGTTTGGGGCTGCTTCTGACCACACAATAGCATCCACCGATCAACAGCTCCTAGCTCAGTTAAGAATCACTAGAGGGCTTCTCCTGTGGTCCAGTGGTTGAGACTCTGCCTACCAACGCAGGGGACACCGGTTCCAGCCCTGGTCCCGGAAGATTCCACATGCTGGAGAGCACTAAGCCTCTGTGCCACAACGACTGAGCCCGAGCTCTAGAGCCTGAAAGCCACGACTACCGAGATCACGGGCGGCAACTACGGAAGCCCAAGAGCCTGTGGGCTCCGCAACAAGAGAAGCCGCCACAGTGAGAAGCCAGAGCAGCGCCAACAGAATAGCGCCTGCTCACTGCAAGGAGAGAGAGCCTGCGCGCAGCAGCAGAGACACAGAACAACGGACAATTAATTCATCTTAGAAAAGAACCACTGGAGAAGAGCATAAATGTACACAATTAGTTTACAAAGTGATTTTAAAATTTAACAATGTTAAATTTTGCAGACATTAATCACATATTTATTCCTTCTTGAAAAAAAAGTGTTAGTTGTTCAGTCCGTTTTTTACTGTTACCTAATGAATTACTCCAAAACTTAGCAACTTAAAACAATAATAAACATTTGCAGTCACACAAACACCCAGAATCACCGGAGACAAAGTAACCAATTCAACCCAGTTTTAATACTAAAAGTCCCCTGTCCCAGGAAACCCCTCAGTTGGGTGCAAACCAAGATAATTGGTCACCCTATTTGGAGAACTTGTTAAAACAGAATCTGAAGTGTTGGGTTTGGGTGTGGGCAGAGCCTGAGAATCTGCATTTCTAAGAAGCTCCCAGAAGTGAAAGTGAAAGTTGCTCAGTTGTGTCTGACTCTGCAACCCCATAGGCTGCACAGTCCATGGACTTCTCCAGGCCAGAATACTGGAGTAGGTAGCCTTTCCCTTCTCCAGGGGATCTTCCCAACCCAGTAATCAAACCCAGGTCTCCCACACTGCAGGCGGATTCTTTACCAACTGAGCCACCAGAAGAAGTCTCAATCTATCAAGGACCCTGGGGAAAGAAAAGGCAATACCAAAGACATCTTTCACCAAGTCTGGACTGAGGCGCAGCTCAGCCGTGGGACCAACATGACAGAGAGAATAACCCAACAGAATCCTCCAGGCCAGGGCCCAGGTCACTGTGCCTTTGCTGTTACCTGGGGACAGGGGTGGCGAGAGGAACTGTGTCAAGGCGCAGCTCCACAGCCACATGAAGGATGACGTGACTTCTGTCTTCAGCAGATTCTGCTTAGGACAGCAGAGAGGTGGCTGCAACGCAGTAACCGAGGTGACTACTACAGAGGTGAGGGACACCCCCCCGCCACCTTCCCCTTGGCCTAGGGATGCCTAGAATTACTGGCAGAGCAACAGGAGAATGCAAACTCCAAAAGTCTAAGAGGATACACCTGACAGGTACTCTCTGTTACTATTACTGTATCTCTCAGCTGAGGGCTGCCACCCGAGACTCACTTCCCTTCTCTACTCGGCAGTGACTAAGTCAGCTAAAACTACATCCAACAATGAGAGCACCAGTGTCTCAATCTCAATTGGGGTTTTCTCTCTTGCTCCCTGATTATGGGATCGTAGGCAAGGAAACTGTCAGAGATCTGGTTTTAATCTTTCAGATGGAGATCACGTTTCGAGGACTAAATGAGAAATATCAGTGCTTCAGGAGCTTTCAAGCACTAGACAAAGAGCTAATTTCCATGAATATTTATATCTCTTTCCATAGATATTGTTATTGTTGTTAGAAACAAGTCATGCATGAGGCAGTGCCTGGTCTGAGACACCCTGGTTCAGAGCAGGGTTAAGACAGATCACTTGGGCTACAGTCCTAGCTTGGCCACTAGCTAGCTGAGGAATCCTTGACAATCCTGTGCCTCAGTTTCCTGTAAATCTGTAATCCGAGGATGAAAATAAACCTACAGGCTGTTTTGTGGGTTGAAGAGTAAATGAGTTCATTCGCATAAAGCAATTAGAATATGTCAGGCATTATTGTAACATCCACTCAACAGCTCTTCATTAATGAATAAATGAAGGTACTGACAGCTAGCCAGCTCCCAATTATACTAATAAAGAGTCATGGAGAGCTGCACTGATACAAAAACCCAAAGGAATATCGTGTAGACAGATGCCTGCCTATTCAGGGGGTTGATATTCTGGGAACCATAGTACCTCCTTGTTCACTCCCTGTCCACCTCCCACATCCTCTCAGCCTTCTGAGTAACATCTGACTCAGAAGTTGTAAGTTCAGCTTCCTCACCCTTTCAGCTCTGCTTACCCCTCCCTCCTCTCCATGTCACTGCACACGGACACCTAGACCTCGGGATGGAGTGGAGGCTGCCAGCTCGTATTTCAAAATTCAAGCAACAACTTTCATGCACCCTTGAAACAACAGCAGATGGACTGTGACAAAGCAGATTTTGTCCACTGTCAAGGGAAGAAGGAAGTTTTAAAAGCACAAATGGAGTGCTTGGATTCAAATCGTGATCTACTCCCCAGCCGCTCACCAGACCAGCCCACCGCACCCCCTGCCTGAGATCCTGTCTCTCACACTCATGGAGACATGTGGAAACAGATCAGATGACCTGAGGAAGAAAGCAAAGGGGGGCCGACGCTCAGGAAGAGCAAGCATTCCCGAGTCTTCCACAGTACCACAGAAAATCGCACAGCTCCTAAGAGACTGCATCAAATTCCGGAGACAGAAGGAACGTGAGAGATCTTGTAGTCTCTCCTCTCCAACATGCCTGACAGGAAAACAAAAACAAACAAACAAAATAGCCTCTGCATTAAGAATCCACCAAGACAGAGCACACTCTACTCTTTCTAGCAGTATAGTCCTTGCAGGGCAGTGGGAACCATGGGCCACTCCCTCTCCCCTCAGTGCAAGGCTGCCATTCCCAGTCAAGAACCTACAACCTTTCCTTGCATTAAATGACTATCAGCCCACAGCTGCGCTGGCCCTTTTGCCTTCTTCTGTCCACCTTCCTCTTTAATCGAGACCAACTTGCAGCAGGACCGCCACACCTGGCCTCCAGACCAGGAACCAACCCATGCCAAGTGTCCCAACATCAGTGCTTCAGAACTCTGAGCAAAGCAGCCACACCCTAAGGTTCATGTCCTGAGTGTCACCCACAAACAGGCTGCCTCACATTCTCCAGCAAGCTGCATACCTTTTTTTTTTTTCTGTAATCCATATTCAACCCCACCCCCACCTCACCCCCCGCCCCGTCCCCTTTGCAGACCTAAGGCCAACAGGCCACTTGCTACCTTGGGCTGCAGAGACCTAAGAGCCCATTTTAGGATTTGACCAGAAGCTGAGAATAGGCCCTAAGAGCCAAGTTCCTGGAGAAGGAAGACAGGCCACGGTGAGAATCGGCCTCGTCAGCTCTAATCCTGCTCTGTTACTTTTAGTGACTGTAAGTCACTCCAAAACAAGGCACTCCTTCCATTTCCCCCTGTTTCCTCCTCTTCTCTGAACAGAGTATGTGCGGCTGTGATTCACGATGACAGAGTGAAAACTATGGGATGCAGATTTGGGAAGTCAGCGCCCTTCATACCATAACAACTTCCCCAACCCCCTCCACCATCACTCCCCAAGCCTCTCAAGGCCTCTGCCCAACCCCTGGCTTTCCCCAACCCCAAAGGGCCTGAGCCAACAGGTTCCTCAGCCACTCCCAGACTCGGAGCAATACCAGGGAAAGGTTAAGAAACAGGACTGACTGGTTCCAGCCCTCCTCACCCATTACTAACCTCTCTGCTCCACTAGGGCTTGGCACCTCACCCACCCACCAACACCCTCCTGCTCTGTCTACTACCATCTCACACCTTCCTCCCACTCAGGCTGCCTGACTTCCGCTCCTCCACTCTCTCCTCCCTGAAGCATCTTTGTTGTTGTTTTTGTTGTTCAGTCGCTCAGTCATGTCCGACTCTTTGCAACCCCACGGACTGCAGCACGCCAGGCTTCTCTGTTTTTCACCGTCTCTTGGAGCTTGCTCAAACTCATGTCCATCGAATCGGCGATGCCATCCAACCATCTCGTCCTCTGTCATTCCCTTCTCCTCCTGTTTTCAATATTTCCCAGGATGAGCATCTTTTCTAATTAATTGGCTCTTGGCATCACGTGGCCAAAGTACTGAAGCTTTAGCTTCAGCATCAGTCCTTCCAGTGAATATTCAGGGTTGATCTCCTTTAGAATTGGCTGGTTTGATCTCCTTGCAGTCCAAGGGACTCTCAAGAGTCTTCTCCAACACCACAGTTCAAAAGCATCAATTCTTCGGCACTCAGCCTTCTATATGGTCCAACTCTCACATCCATACATGACTACTGGAAAAACCATAGCTTTGACTAGATGGACCTTTGTTGGCAAAGTAATGTCTCTAATTTTTAATATGCTGTCTAGGCTGGTCATAGCTTTTCTTCCAAGGAGCAAGCATCCTTTAATTTCATGGGTGTGGTCACCATCTGCAGTGATGTTGGAGCCCAAGAAAATAAAGTCTCTCACTGTTTCCATTGTTTCCCCATCTATTTGCCATGAAGTGATGGGACCGGATGCCATGATCTTAGCTTTTTGAATTTAAGTTTTCAGCCAGCTTTTTCACTCTCCTCTTTCACCTTCATCAAGAGGCTCTTTAGTTCCTCTTCGCTTTCTGCCATAAAGGTGGTATCATTTGCATATCTGAGGTTATTGATATTTCTCCCTGCAATCTTGATTCCAGCATGTGGTTTGTCCAGCCTGGCATTTCGCATGGTGTACTCTGCATAGCAGTTAAATAAGCAGGGTGACAATATACAGCCTCGACGTACTCCTTTCCCGATTTGGAACCAGTGTGTTGTTCCATATCTTGTTCTAACTGTTGCTTCTTGACCTGCATACAGGTTTCTCATGAGGCAAGTGAGGTGGTCTGGTATTCCCATCTCTTTGAGAATTTTCCACAGTTTTTTGTGATCCACACAGTCAAAGGCTGTGTGGAGCATCTTGGATGACAGTTAAATATAATTTAGCAATGTTACCAGTGAGAGACTGAAAATACAAATGGACAATGGCTAGATCATACATAAAAACAGAACTCTGACCTACAACCTGCAACCACTGGTCTAGTAAGTCAAACCACCTCTGTAACAGCCAAGTCATCAGGATTTAATCAGTATTGGCCAGTTTCCCTAATATTTGCCCATGCCTCAAACTTAGGGCCAATCAGAGAAAGCCAAATACACTACCCTAACCAATGGGACGCCTGCTGTTAGAGGGAAGCCATCTCCAGCTTCCCCATGGCAACATCCTCCAGCCAACGGGGGCACACCTGAAGACTTCCCTTTTCCACTGTCAAGTTGTGACACTCCCCAGCCTGTCTTTGAGTCTCTGACAAACATAAGAGATGATGGCTGACTCTCTTGCTAGAGGAAGCTCTATATAAACAGCCTTTGCCTATTCTCATGGAGTAGTCTTCATTTATTTCCATACCAGATTCCGAATACAAGCCACAGTCCCTACTCACAAGGACCTCTCACACTAGTAAACAATTACACTGCAATATGGTGTAAGCGTATAGGGCAAAGGTATTATATAGATATGTATGTGTACATATGTGTATGTACAGATACTTCCTTAAGTGTGTAGTGTCCCACACAATATAGCACAGAGGCATGTGTGTGGTGTCTCTGGTCCTGCAAAGGGAACTGGAAAACTCCAAGGGGCCTCCAAGAAGGAGGACAGTTGGGCTGGTTTTGAAAACTGCACAGCACTCACTAAGTAGCCAGCTGTAGGGGAAGGCAAGAGCAGGTCTCCATTCTTCTCCTTCCTTCCCCTCTCCTGATGAAGCTTTCCACTTGTAGACCACCTTTGTTTTCGAACTTCTCCAGTAAGTCTCATTTTTTTTTTTACATTTTCAGTTTCTCACTCTACTGGGTAATTCATCTCATTCTAAAATGTGTTAGATGTACTGATGAACCTCTTTCCAGTGCAGGAATACTGACACAGATGTAGAGAACAGATATGTGGACACAGGAGGGAGGGGAAGATGGGATGAGTTGGGAAATTAGGATGGACATATATACACTACCATGTGCAAAACAGATAGCTAGTGAGAAGCTGCTATAAAGCTTAAGACGCTCAGCTCACGCTCTGTGATGACCTAGAGGGACAGGAGTGGGGCGGAGGTCTATGGGGGAGGGGATATATGCATACATACAGCTGATTCACTTCATTGTACAGCAGAAACTAACAAAGCATCGTAAGGTAATTATAGTCCAATAAAAAGTAAAAATAAAATGTGCTGGAGACAGCTTTACCACTGTTCTCCTGGCCAAAAAAAAAAGAATATCTTGCACTGACCTGGCTAGCCCAACTGAACACAATCTCCTATTTGCTTCCATCTTCTTTAAAGAGTATCTACCCTGCAGTCAAGGTCCTGCATTCATCTGAGCCCTATGGGATCGCACAGAGTCAGACACGACTGAAGCAACTTAGCAGCAGCAGCAGCATCTGGCTCTCACTCTCACTGCTCAGTTAGCTCTGGCTCCCACAGACAAAGTCACCAAAACTAAAGACTTGTTCTCAGTCTCCACGCCCTTGGCTCCCATTCTCCTGGTTTCCTCGATGCTCTTCTAGTTCAATCTTCCTTTGACTTATGTGGGCGCTGCTCCTTCTCCTCCACGTGTACCATCTGAACTTAGTGTTTCCAAGAATCTGTCCTCGAAGGCTACTAAACACATCAAAAGAAGCTCAACATCACTCACTATTAGAGAAGTGCAAATCAAAACTACAATGACATATCACCTCATACTGGTCAGAAGGGTCATCATCAAAAAACTCTACCAACAATAAATGCTGGAGAGGGTGTGGAGAAAAGGGAACCCCCTTGCACTGTTGGTGGGAATGTAAATTGATACAGCCACTATGGAAGACGGTATGGAGACTTCTTTTAAAACTATGAATAAAACTACCATATGATCCAACAACCCCACTACTGGGCATATACCCTGAGAAAACCATAAATGAAAAAGACACATGTACTCCACTGTTCATTGCAACACTATTTACATAGCTAGGACATGGAAGCAACCTAGGTATCCATCAACAGATGGATGAAAAAGCTGTGGTACATATATACAATGGAATATTACTCAGCCATAAAAAGGAACGCATTTGAGTCAGTGCTAATTAGGTGGATGAACCTAGAGCCTATTATACAGAGTGAAGTAAGTCAGAAAGAGAAAAACAAATATCGTATATTAACACATATCGATGGAACCTAGAAAAATGGTACTGATGAATAGGTTCTTTGCATGGTAGCAGTAGAGATGCAAAAATAGAACAGACTTGTCAATACATTTATGGGTAGGAAGAAGAGGGTGGGACGAATGGAGAGAGTAGCGTGGAAACGTATACACTAACATATGTAAAGTAGATAGCCAGTGGGAATCTGCTGTATGACTCAGGGAATTCAAACTGGGGCTCTGTGACAACCTAGAGGGGTGGGATGTGGCAGGAGGTGGAAGGGAGGCTCGCGAGGAAGGGAACATCCATGTTGATGTATGGAAGAAATCAACAGAATATTGTGATTATCCTTCAATTAAAAATAAATAATGAAAAAATTGGAAAAAAACAAAAACCAAAAAGAATCTGTCCTCGGTCCTCTTAGTCTTATCAACCTCAAGGCTTCAAGTGACCACTGAGTCACCATCACTGCAGACACTTACTGTCCACAGCCTCAATTCCCTGTTGATTTCATCTCTCCAAATTCCTAACATCACCTCAAATTCAGGATCTCCAAAACAACGAAGCATCTTTCTTCCCAAATCTTTTTTTGTCCTCCTATAGAACCATATATAAAAGTGGCATCATAAAGAAGACTGAGGGCCGAAGAACTGATGCGTTCAAACTGTGGTATTGGAGAAGACTTTTGAGAGTCCCTTGGACTGCAAGGAGATCCAATCAGTCAATCCTAAAGGAAATCAACCCTGAATATTCATTGGAAGGACTGATGCTGAAGTTGAAACTCCAAAACTTTGGCCACCTGATGTGAAGAGCTGACTCATTGAAAAAGACCCTGAGGCTGGGAAAAACTGAGGGCTGGAGGAGAAGGAGGGTACAGAGGATAAGATGGTTGGATAGCATCACGAACTCAGCGGACATTAGTTTGAGCAAACTCCGGGAAATAGTGAGGACATGGAAGCCTGGTGTGCTGCAGTCCATGGGGTCACAAACAGTCAAACATGACTTAGCAACTGAACAACAATGGAACCATATGGGGCTTCCCAGGTAGCACTAGTGGTAAAGAGCCTGCCTGCCCAATGCAGGAGATGCAGAGAAGCAGGTTCAATCCTTGGGTCATGAAGATCCCTGGAGCAGGAAATGGCAACCCACTCCAGGGAAATCAGGCAAGAAACCTGGTGGGCTACAGTCCACGGGGTCGCAAAGAGTAGGACACGACAGAGCACTATAGCACTATAGAACCATATACCAAATCAACCCTTCCCAAACCTGTATTGTTCCATCTTCCCTCTTTGGTTCGCTTGAACCTTAACATCTGTCATTAAGTCCTTCCCTTTCCACCTTATCATCTACACACAGTCCTCATTTCCTGCTGTTATGACTGTGGGGCCAAGAGTCAGGACTTTTAGAACAGATGTAACAACTTCCTCAACAGCCCGTAAGCCTCCAGTCAGTTCCCACACCATCTACCGCAAGGAAACCTGCCCTTGATCACACCAGGTTCTCCACGGTTGTAAAGGATGGGAAAATGCTGACATAGGGAGAGGAGGCTCAACCTCAACCCTGACTTCCATTTCCCAAGATTCACACCACAGCAGTTAAGCAGTTGCAGATGGCTGGGCTTATGTAGTTACTTCGGTCAACATCTGAGCCCAGCAAGTCAATGGGAACACAGCGGACAGTTTCCAAGGCTACTGTCTTCACATAGAGATTCTGAAGTATGCTCCAAGCATCTGCAAGCTTTTATCTACACTGCTGTGGGAGACCAAGTTAGAGAAGGAAGTTAGAAAGCCCATCAGAGCATCTGATGTTAAAAAAAAAGCAGGGGTGGGGCACTTCAGAAGATTCGCCAACCAAGAAAAATACCATCCGGGGATAGTGAAAGTCCCGAGGTGAAGAGAATTGGGGGGAACAAGAGTAGGAGCCACAGAGTCTCTGAGCATCTCCTTACATGGTATTTGCCATCCACTACAGGATGACTGTTTCATTTACTTCACTTCACTTCACAGGATGACTGTTTCATTTCATTAGGGAAGCTAGACGCTTTCCTTATACCTCTTTTTTCGGCTGCACTGCCTGGCATGTGGGATCTTAGTTCCCCAGTCAGGGGTTGAATCCATGCCCTCTGTTGTGGAAGCGTGGAGTCTTACCCGCTGGACCAACCGAAGAGTCTCCCTTGTACCATTTTTTATATCACTCACTCCCTGTACTAAACCTGCAGTGATTATCAATGGCTTCTCACTGCCCAGAAGCATCTAAGTCTAAATGCCTGAGTCTGCCAACTACAATGCACTGCCTTCTGGTGAACTCCAACCTGCTGTTCCTCCCCCATTTTCCACCCACCTTCTACACATCAGTCAAACGGAAATGCAGACCCTGTGCTTTTGTGTCTCCACGCGCTTTCTTACTTTGTCCCCTCCATCTGGGATTCATTCATTCACTCATTCATTCTCAGTGGAGAGCTGACTGTGCCCTCTGCGATGAGCTGGGATGCCTTTTCCTCAGCTTCCCATATCGAATATTACCTACTTTTTTTGGCCCCATTTAAGGGTCACCTCATCCACGGTGCCACCAGATTCCCTTATTCAAATGTAGTCTCTCCCTCTTCTGACCATTCAACTTTTCAGAGCACTGATGGGATTCTAGGGCTTACCTGGTGGCTCAGGCAGTAAAGAATCTGCCTGTAATGCAGGAGACCAGGGCTCGATCCCTGAGTTGGGAGGATTCCCCTGGAGAAGGAACTGGCAACCCACTCCCTGGAGAATTTCATGACCAGAGGAGCCTGGCAAGCTACTACTCCAACTGCCTGGAAATGGATTATTTGCTTGAGTCTTCTCCAGAATGGGCTTCCTGGTGACTCAGACATAAAGAAAATGCCTGCAATGAGGGAGACCTGGATTCCATCCCTGGGTTGGGAAGATCCCCTGGAGGAGGGCATGGCAACCCATTCCAGTATTCTTGCCTGGAGAATCCCATGGACAGAGTAGCCAGGCTGGCTACAGTTCATGGGGTGGCAAAGAGTCGGACACGACTATGAGGTCAATGAGGGCCAGCACAGGGACCTCACATCCTTCTCAAGAAAACTATTCAAGGACCATTCATCTGTTAAATGAATCAACTGATTAATGAGTGCTTTATTCCCATAAACTTCCTTACACTTCTTTATCACCATATTAGCACCCGGTTCTTCATCAAATGTCAAAAATTAAAAGGCAGGAAGAAAACTGCTCCAGGGTCAAGAATTTGTCGCGCAAAAGCCACAGCGGGGCCGGAAGCGTGACAGTGCAGGCGGAACGCCCTTCCACGCCCTCTCGCGCGGGGCGCGGCTCTCCCAGGGGGCGCCCCCACCCCCCGCTCGCGCCCAGCCCCGGCTCGCGCCAGGTCCCCGGGGGGCGCGGGCCCGGCCGCAGGGCACTCAGCTCCCCGCAGCCCCTGTGCGGGGGCGGGGAAGGCAGCCGGGAAAGCCCACCAGTATCGCGGAGCCCCGCCCTCCCGATCTCGGACCTGAGCCCCACTCCCGGGCTCCGCGCCAGCCCGGCCCAGGGGCGGGGGAGCGCCGCGCCCGCTCCCCGCCCGCACTCACCGTCCTGGCTCCACGCTCGGGGCGCACCTCGGGCTAGGCTGAGCGGCAGCAGCAGCGGCAGCAGCAGCGGCAGCAGCAGGCGGCCTAGCGGAATGCCGACGCCCCAGGGTCCCCTGGCCATGCCGCTGCCGCCTCCTTCCCGGCGCGCCTGGACTCCTCCTGCGGCCCCGAGGCGCCGAGATAAGGCGGCTGGCGCCCCGGGGAGGGGACCGGGCTGGGCGCTTCCGGCGCCGCACGGGGGAGCAGAGGGTGCCGCGGGGTCCCGGGCTTGGGGAGCGGCGCGCGGGCCCTTCCTCCCCAGCAGGCCCGCGCCCCGGAGAATGCTCCTTCAAGCAATCGCTCCTGCACCGGCCGTGCACCTGCTGCGCGCCGGGCGCTGCGGGCCCAGGGACACCCGGCGGGCCCGGCCTAGTGACACCCCCGAACGTAGAGTTCCCGACTGCCCGGGAGAAAACGTGTCCCGTGCCCTAAGCCTGTGGAACGATGGCGGGATCCTAGGGGCTCAGGGAGGCACTCCCGGGGTGGCAAAGGAAGAGGGGTGAGGGGCAGAAGGAACAGGAATCTTTCAGGAGCTGAAAGAGAGCTGGGTGAGGTGGCTGGAGCTCCAAGGGCGAGAAGCCCGTCGGTCCAGGGCACCCTGGCGACAGGCTTGACCAGGCGACAAGACCGTCAGTGGCTTCAGAGCTGATAGGACTTCCTGCTACTCCGGGGACAGTCAGCTTGGGGCGTCAGAGAGGCTTCAGGAAGATGTAAGCGAAGACCTGGGGGTGAGAAGGGCCAGAGAGGAATCTAAGCGGTGAGAGGCGTGGGGCTAGACTAGAGAGCGCGCATTCTAGAAATGCGGAGGGAGACCTCCTTAGAGGGAGAACGGACAGTTGGAGAGAGGCAGTGAGCTGCGGAGATAAAGAAGAACTCATAAACCCAGGAAAGGAGGTTGCTGAGAAGCCATCACCGGGATCTCATCAGGAAAGTCTCCCCGGTTGGCTCTAGGACTGGGAAAGTGGCCCGGGAGGCAGGGAGCCCGCCCAGAGCTGGTTGAGAGATCCAGGCAAGAGAGGACACGACCCGGAGCAGAGCAGTGGCTCTGAGTGTGGAGGGAAGTAACAAGTGAGAGTAGTATTGGGTGGAATCCACTGGATCTTATGACCAGTGGACTGCGGTGGACAAGCAAAGAGAAATTACAAATGTCACCGAAACTTTCGGTTTGGGCAGCTGGGTTGATGGCAGTGGGAATCACACAAAGGGAGTTGTGGCAAGCTGGGATAGGGAGAGGCTGGCTGCAGGGAAAGAAAAAATAAGTTCCAGGTTGAACGTTTTCAGCTTGAGGTGTCCGTTTTTAGGTGTCTGTGGAGCACCCCAAGAGCAGCGGCCCCCTCCACTTCTTCACCCATATCCTCACTGGCTTTGTCTCTGTGCCATGGGCTTGCTCTCACCCTAACCACCCAGGACCACACCCATATAAGGGTTCAACTTGCTGTGCAGCCTTAAAAAGAAGTGGTTAAAAATAAACTTCCTAGGCCCTTTGCATCAGGCTTCCTTGCTAATTATTCTTTGCTTAGCAAAGATAAGAGCCTGCTTTGGGGAGTACTATGAACAGGGCAGGTAGTGCAAGCTATCTCCTATTATTTAGACAGTGCCTTTAAGCTCCGCTTTCCATGAACTTTCAAATCATGTCATTGTTTCAACAAAAATACATTCAGGACATTTTCACCAACCTATACCTCTTCTTCTCTGCCATGCTCCCATGCCAAATAAATACATACATTTTAATACATTTGTGTACATGTGTTTATAAATACGTGTATGTGTAGAGGTTATTGTGGTTGTGCTTAGTCACTCAGTCGGGTCCAACTCTTTGCGACTCCATGGGCTGTAAACCCCACCCCCCCTTCCCCAGGCTCCTCTGTCCATGGAGATTCTCCAGGCAAGAATACTGGAGTGGGTTGCCATGCCTTCCTCCAGGGATCTTCCCAGCCCAGGAATGAACCCCAGGTCTCCCACATTGCAAGCAAATTCTTTCCCATCTGAGCCACCAGGGAAGCCATATACATTTTTAATTGGTGATGTCAGGGAAAAAGTATCCAAAACTTGGAAATGGACAACAGATTACTGGGTGTCTTTTCAATGGGGTCTTAGGTGTTCTGTAGTAGCCCTTCTGAAGATTATTTTATTCTAGAGGATTGTGCACCATTTGGGGTTTTTTAAATTTTTTTTTTTTTTAATCTTTTGGCTGAGTCTCGTGGCATGTAAAATCTTAGCTCCCCAAACCTGTGTCTCCTGAATTAGAAGCTTGGAGTCTTTCTAAATTTTGAAAATTTCATGTTAGTAAAATACATGATGCACTTATATCCTACATTAGATTGTGTGACTTTCCTCAGTTCTTTTTATTGACTGATTTTTTGTTTTCAAACAAATATTTTTTGTAAAAACAAACTACATCCTACCCAATGGTAAGTTCATGGAGTCACACAATGAAAAATTATCTTATTAGTACTTGTCTCTAGAATTAAAAGAGAATATTGAACCAGTGTTAATTAATTTTGGCAGTGAGATTATTACCAAGAAAATATTTAGCTTAAGAAAAATGTGCTTCTTTTAAGAGAGCACGGTCAGTACACTACTGTCTTGTAAAAGAGAATTTACAGAGAACCTTTTTTTCCCATGATATCAAGATTTTAATGACTTCATCAAAGAAAAAAATGACTTTGGGTTTCAAGATGACATCATAAATTCTGAAAGAGCTCTCTCTTCTATCTCCTAAATCCCAGTAAAATATAAAATGTCCAGAGAGATACACACCCGAGTAAGTATGCAGTAGTGCTTTCAAACAGGAAAAAATGACATCAGTGAACGAGATAGCTTTGAAAACTGCGTTGGATTAGATTTGCCACACGGCCTCCACAAAAGTGTCCACTAAAAGAGATGGGAGATAAAGGGGAAAATTTTTTAAATACATGTGATTTTAAAAGTTTTTTAATTATATGCATAGCTTTTGTACATATTAATATAATGTACAGATATTATAATATTTTCAAATTTACTCCAGTACCAATGTGTAAGAATTGTTGAAAAAAATGAAAAGTACACTTCTTCCTAGTTCAAAGCATTTTATTTTCCTCATCTGTGTACATATTGTTCACTATAATCTGCCCCTTCTTCACGCTTCAGGCCACCAAATGCCAGTTTCCTGGCTCTCCAGAAAAACTATCATTTTCCACACTTAAATACTTTAAACTTCTCTTTAAAAAGTTTTTTACAGTAATTTACTCATCAGTGAGCCTTCATATAATTAATGAAATATTTAAATCCTACCTAAAATATTGAGGTTTACTGACCAATATTGTGGAAGTGATCTTAAGGGACATCAAGCAGTCTCCTGTACATAATCCAGACAGCTTCCTAACTTATTCCTGTTTCCCATCATCGAAGTCTAAGAAATACTGAAGTCTATTTTAATACATCTTGCTACACAATCAAAACATTCTGTGACAACAAAGAATGCCCATGTTCACAGCAGCATTATTCACATGAGCCAGAGGATGGAAGCAATCCAAATGTCCATGAAAGGATGGGTGGATAAACAAAATGTAGTAGAGACATACAATGGAATATTATTTGACCTTAAAATGGAAGTAGGGACTTCCCTAGCCATCCAGTGGTTAAGACTTTGCCTTCCAATGCAGGGAATAAGGCTTTGATCCCTGGTGGAGGAACTAAGATCCCAAATGGCTGAAGTTTTGGCAAAAAAAATAATAATAATAATAAGATTTTTAACAAATGAAGCAGAAGCAATATTGTAAAAAATTCAATAAAGACTTTAAAAACGGTCCACATTAAAAAAAAATCTTAAGAAAAAGGAAGTAAATTCTGACACATGCTACATTGTAGATGAAACTTAAGGACATTATGCTAAGTGAAATAAGCCAGTTAAAAAAGGGTAAGTACTATAAGTTCAACATTCAGAAAACGAAGATCATGGCATCCAGTCCCATC
This sequence comes from Bos indicus x Bos taurus, assembly GCF_003369695.1. Classification (NCBI taxonomy): domain Eukaryota; kingdom Metazoa; phylum Chordata; class Mammalia; order Artiodactyla; family Bovidae; genus Bos; species Bos indicus x Bos taurus. The sequence goes on from NC_040083.1 coordinate 101,600,514, forward strand.
ACTTCATGGGAAATAGATGGGGAAACAGTGGAAACAGTGTCAGACTTTATTTTGGGGGGCTCCAAAATCACTGCAGATGGTGACTGCAGCCATGAAATTAAAAGACACTTACTCCTTGGAAGGAAAGTTATGCCCAACCTAGATAGCATATTCAAAAGCAGAGACATTACTTTGCCAACAAAGGTCTGTCTAGTCAAGGCTATGGTTTTTCCTGTGGTCATGTATGGATGTGAGAGTTGGACTGTGAAGAAGGCTGAGCGCCGAAGAATTGATGCTTTTGAACTGTGGTGTTGGAGAAGACTCTTGAGAGTCCCTTGGACTGTAAGGAGATCCAACCAGTCCATTCTAAAGGAGATCAGCCCTGGGATTTCTTTGGAGGGAATGATGCTAAAGCTGAAACTCCAGTACTTTGGCCACCTCATGCGAAGAGCTGACTCATTGGAAAAGACTCTGATGCTGGGAGGGATTGGAGGCAGGAGGAGAAGGGGATGACAGAGGATGAGATGGCTGCATGGCATCACTGACTCGATGGACGTGAGTCTGAGTGAACTCCCGGGAGTTGGTGATGGACAGGGAGGCCTGGTGTGCTGCGATTCATGGAGTTGCAAAGAGTCGGACACGACTGAGCGACTGAACTGAACTGAACTATTAGTTTCCACTTATATAAGGTGGAAAATTCATAGACACAGAAGTAGAAGGAGTTTGGAGAAGAGGGAAATGGGAACTTGATGTTTAATTAGTAGAGGGTTTCACTTTTGCAAGATGAAAAATTCTGTGGGTGGATGGTGGTGATGGTTGCAAACAAGATGAATGTACTTAATGCCACCGAGCTGTACATTTAAACATGATGAAAATGATTTTTAAAAGTCAATGAGAAAAAAATGTGGGTACCTATTTTATTTTACCAGGCAGGCGCTAACATATAGGACTCCCCCCCATTAACTTTGGATCTTGACAAATCAGAATTATAGGAAAGATCCCTTGGAAAGCCCCATCCCCCAATCCCTGAGACATAAATGGATGGGATTCCTAGAGAGCCCTGAGCGGCCTGTGAGGCAGGCAGGAGTGTGGAGAAGAGAAGTATGGGCAAATGGAAAGTGAACACTGGTTCTAGTGTCTCTCGCATTTCCCCCCAGGCTGCTCTTCAGTGTGTCTCCTTACAATATAAAGCTTGGTGTTTGCCTGGTGGGTTCTCATCCCGACATGACACAGAGCCAGAAGGAAAAGGGAGGCAGGGAGGTTGGATACCAAATATCTTGGAACTTTCCTGGAAAAATCCCTTGCTTGGTCATCACACTCCTAACCAGAAATGACTTACTGCTTTTTCCAGAGGCTGGCTTGGGAATACTAGCAGGCCTGCAATTGTAAATAAATTGGTTATCTGTGGGTATTTCAGGAATGGTTTGAATATGTAATTGTAATGAGTTTGATAAGCTTCGGTGTTGAACTTATTGCTTGAAGTTGGCATTAACTTGCAAATTAACTTGCAAATTTAAATATTTGAAGCCTCTGAATTACGCTGGTTGAAAAACTGTGAGTGCTTGAAAACGATAAAAGCGAGCCCCCTCTGTAACACCACACCCCACGTCACACACATTTCTCACACACATCTATCCCTAGCTGACGTGACCTCTGAGAACATCGCCAGGCTACCTGTAAGAGGCCACATTGACCCTCCCAGGATGGAGTCAACCTCTTAAGCAGATTTGTCCAGACCAATAACAGGAACCTGTCTCTATGGAGAAAAGCCCTGCTGCTGACCATCTCTAAGTCAAGTGCAGGTAAACTTGTCATTCTTAGAAGTTCAATGACTCTCAGACACTTCATTGCGATGGGAGAAATAACAAGCCGGATTATCCTGCCTTCCTCCACATGCCTCTCCCTCCCCCGAACACACACACAAACCAAACATCCTACCTGCAGTTAGTTTGTGGAGCTTGGGCAACAAATAGACTATTGGCTGTTACATTTGACTGTGCTAGAAGCCATCCGGACACCAGGGTTCTCAGAAAAGCAAAGCAGACATGGGTGGGAAGGGATGACTCAGCAGAACAGTGGCCCCTCCCCACTTTACACTGGTAAGTGCACTCTGATAGAAGATTTGGAATTTTTTAAAAATGTGGACCATTTTTATTTTATTTTATTTTTAAACTTTACAAATTGTATTAGTTTTGCCAAAGTTCAAAATGAATCTGCCACAGGTATACATGTGTTCCCCATCCTGAACCCTCCTCCCTCCTCCCTCCCCATACCATCCCTCTGGGTCGTTCCAGAGCACTAGCCCCAAGCATCCAGTATTAAAAATGTGGACCATTTTTAAAGTCTTTATTGAGTTTGTTACAATATCGCTTACGTTCTATGTTTTGGTTTTTGGCCTCAAGGCATATGAGATATTAATTCCTCAACCAGGCATCCAACCTGCACCTCCTGTGTTGGAAGGCAAAGCCTTAACCACTGGATCGCCAGGGAAAGCCCTGGAAGATGTGGATTTGGAAGCAAACTTCAGACATTCCAGCTGAAGTTCAGAGAGCAGCTGGCATAGTATTGGCCCATCCTTGCCCCTTCCCCCTCCCCTTGGTAGCAGGGATAACACCAAGCAAGACTAGGGCTCTGCCACCCAGTCTCTCTCTCTCTCTCTCTCTCTCACACACACACACACACACACACACACACACACAGAGTCACCTGCCTCACAAGTGGATGCCTCAGCTGTTGGTATGTTTGTTCCACAAACCCCAAAAGGAAGCCTGCTGACAGCCCATTTCCGGACCAAGAATCGGCCTGAGGACCTTTGCAGGCACCCACAGCCCTGAGAAGTGGGGCGCATCTAACCATGACTGACACAGTTGCTGAGGAAGCTCACAACAGCTCTGAAGGCTGATGGAGCTATGCCTTGCTTAATGAGAACCAGCCAACAGTGAAGACCAATCACTGACCTTAGCAAATAGTACAATCTTTAAAATAGAAATACTGTACTCAATTATTTCACAATGGGCTTAGCCACAGGTTTTACTGATTTCTTTGCTAACTGCTGAGTTTTGTGCCCTGTGGCTTCCTATTTCACCCTCCTGCTCCTCCTCTTCCTCCTTCTTCTTCAGCTTCTAGTACATCTGAGTATCTCTTTCAGAAAGTGGTTCCTGGATGGTAAACTTTCAGAACGTTTGCATGTCCAAATATATCTTGATTTTTGTTCCCATCATTTATTTACTTAAAGATTAAGTGAGTTGAGAATTCTGAATTCACAATAATTAAATGATAGGGTAACAGCATCTAGAAGCTGGGTTCAAAAGAATCTTTCCTTAGAATTTTGTCTTCTGTGTTAGCGTTGCTGATGAGAACCACAGACTGATTTGATTCCTTCCAGGTAATGTGTCTCTAGTGCTGCTCAACCCAAGCTTTGGGGGTTTTCTGTCTATCCTCGGAATTCAGAAATTTCATGAGGATGTAGTTTTTCATCATTCTGACCCAGCACTCATTGAACCCTTTCAATTTGTAGATTTGAGCCTTTTTTCAGCAGAGACATTTTTTTCCTTTTGATTCATTGATTCTTCTGTTCTCTTGACTCTATTTCTCTCTTCTGGAATGTATGGTAGACAGCTTCTAAAAGTTTGCCTATAGCTTCCAAGGCTCAGTATTTATTTTATTCTCATCATCTTCTTTGTGTTTATTCACTGAATATGGAAGACAGCTCTGACAGTCTTTCTGTTCACAATTTGGTCTTCATTCATCCCTTTTCTGCTCTTCAGTCCATCCGTTGAAATACTTTTTTATTTCCGCATTCATGTTTTTCCCAAGCATGAATTTCCAAGAACTCTTTCTTTTTATAGACTGCCTTTATTTCTGTAAATGGAATATCTTGACTTCCTCACGTATACCAACTATCATATTTTAACTTTCTTTTTTTGCCCATGCCCTCATGACACGCAGGATCTGGGTTCCCTGACCAGGGATCAAATCTGTGCCCCCTGCAGTGAAACCTCAGAGTTTTAACCACTGGACTGCCAGGGAAGTCCCCCAACTATGGTATTGCAAAGTTCTTCTCTTTCTTGATTAGCACGTTCATCAGCAGGTCGTTTGTTTATTGGTAGCATTGGATGATACTTCTGTTGGTTTTCCTCATTTGTTTCATGCTTTTTGAATGCCTGTTAGTTTTCACATGAGAGTTTCATCTATGTAGAATAAGAAGTTCGGATATATTTCCCAAGGCCAGGTGAGAATCTCTGCTTTCTTAACAGTAAATAGAGATTTGGTTTCAGTGGTCCTAGCTCTAATGGTTTTGAGGGTGGAAGGGAGAAAGTGTACACTGGCTACTTTCTCTGGCTCCAGTGCCTTCTCTGGGAGCCTCAGGTATCATAACTCTCATCTTATTTGGTAAAAAATAAGCTTTACTTAAAATTTTCACTTGGAGGAAAAAATCCAGGATCCACCACTTCTAAGGCAGAGAATGGGTGCAGATGTTTGCAGCTCATGAATTAATTACCAGCTCATCGTCCATGGGGTCGCAGAGTCGGACACGACTGAAGCAACTTAGCAGCAGCAGCAGCACCATCATATCAGTTCCTTCTCCCTGCCCCTGATATCTCTGAACTTGAGGTTATTCTAGTGTTCCAAGTAGAAAGTTTACTGTTTTGAAGAGCCTCTCTTTCTGCTTTCATGGGTTGTAGGTGCATCGGCTCTTTCATGCATTTATTAATCTGATCACAATCAGCTTTATATCTTACACAAATAACCTCTATTTTGGTGCTCTGATAATACCCTGCCTGGATTTCCAGTTCCACTTTTAGGTGATTCTGTTTTATTTTTTCCTGTCTGTTTTTGTTGTTGTTGTTGTTTAAACTCAAGTATACTTTACATGGGATTCCCAGGTAGCACAGTAGTAAAGAATCCATTTGCCAATGCAGGAGAGACAGGAATCGCAGGTTAGATCCTTGGGTCAGGAAGATTCCCTGGAGTAGGAAATGGCAGCCCACACTAGTATTTTTGCCTGGAAAATCCCATGGACAGAGGAGCCTGGTGAGCAACAGTCCATGGAGTCACATAGAGTCAGATACGACTGAGTGACTGCATACACACAAAATTTACATACAGTGAAATCCACCAATATTAAGTATACATTTCTACTTCCAAAGTTTCCCTATAAGTGACTTTTCAGCATTTAATTGTCTGTCCTTCCCATTAGACTCAAGGCTGTGAATGCCATATTAACCAGCTATCCTTATATCTGGAACAACTCTTGGTACCTAGCAAGTATTCTACATGTTGGAAGAAGGAAGGAGGATTGGAGTCAGTCACTGTCTGTCCTCAGTTGCCGGTGGGGGTTAACATTCAGCTCAGCTACTCATCCTTGGAGGAAGCCAATGTAGACAATCCTCAGATTAGTCAGCTCCCTACATGTCTCATTTCCTGTTCATTCAAGGGCTCCATGCTCCTGGATGATCTATCCCCAGGTGACTCTCCCACAGTGACTGTCTCCTGGACTCTGATGTCACCCCACGTTGTACTGACTTGCTCCCACAGTGGTTTTCAAATGGATATGAGTGAGAAACTTTGAGTCTGTGCCAAAGTGGGTAATGGAAAAGGATGTATTAGCCAGTTCAAAAGATTTCTTATGCTTTGATTTTCTCTGGCAGGTTTGTGGAAGAAACCCTAAGTACTCACGGGTAATTTTTTTAAATCAAATTATTCTTTGTCATCATGGCAGTTACTTCTTACGTATATCAATAATTTGCCAATATTGCATAGTATTGGGCTGACAGGCCATAGACCTTAGACGCTCAGATAAAACTCAAGTTGTCAAACATCATCTAAATCAAGTCACCTGCACCTTCCCAAACAGACTAGCTCTCCATATTACCAACTCACCAGCTGCTGTCAGAATTGCTCTTTCCTGAGTCCCTCTGCTTCACTTCCCTGCTGCATACTACTTGGGAGACTTTTGGTTCACATGACTTTCTATGATCCAAAATGTTGAAAGCAAAACTGGAAGTTGTTGACTCCTATAATCTGAGAGGTGCACTGACAGATCTGACTTAAGGTGTGACTTGACCAAACACCAACAGTGCCCCTGGAATCCAGTTTCTCTCTCTTAGCTCTGCTTGCTCTGTTCTTCAGGTTTTCACTGCATTCCTACATGATAGCTGCTGCAGATCAGTTCTTACAGCATTTCAGCTTCAAATACAAAGGACACTTCCCCAGAAGAGACACAAAAGCCTCGAAACTTTTTCTCCCTCGGGACAGAGGTACCCATAGCCACACCATGGTCCTGGATAATAGGATCAATAAATAGCCTGGAGCTACCAGAGCTCAGCCTGAGTGTGGGGTCAGCCTCACCCAAACCCCAAGGACTGAGCCAGGAAGGAGGGATTCATGATATAGGGCAACATTTTTATCAGCAGGGTAAATGGTGCCAGGCAGCAAGAACAGTAGGTATGACTGTAACTTTGTTAGCACACTGGCTCTTCAGAACTCCTCCCTTCTCAGCTTACCAGATCTGCCTTTTCACAAATCAAAGCTTATCTGAGCTGGACTCCCTCGCCTTATGGCATTCTAGGATGTAGCTTTGAGTCTCACCATTCTGGGTAACTGCTGCTGCTGCTGCTAAGTCGCTTCAGTCGTGTCCAACTCTGTGCGACCCCAGAGACGACAGCCCACCAGGCTCCCCCGTCCCTGGGATTCTCCAGGCAAGAACACTGGAGTGGGTAACTACTTTGTGTTTTATTATTGTTGTTCTTGTAATCTATATCTACTTAAAGAGTTATTTATGCCCCAGACTGAACACAGTACTTGGGGAACAGTTTGACCAGTGTAGAATCAAGTGGATCTTTTCCCCACAGGTCCTAATAATAAAAATCCTTGTAATAGTCTTACATTTTGTATAACTCAGGTGTACAACCTTAAATGCATACCCCTTACACTGTTGGGTGCAGTTCATTACGCTTACCTCCGGTCTTTTAGAACACAATGACTCCAGAATACCCTAGAAATGGCTTTCTAGAGACGAACTTTCCAACTTTCCTGGGAAATGAGCCTGAAGTTACCTCAGGTTAGCTCCCAGGACCCGTCTAGGGTGGCCTAAGCGGGGAAGTTCCAGGCAAGGACACTCCATGACTTCCTTCAACCACCCACCGCATTTGTAGCCTCTGCCAAGATGCAGGAAGGACTGTGGCTTCTAGACCAGTCGAGTTTTTAAGAAGCATTTCTCTGCTTTAAACAAAATCCTATGGGCGGGGGGCGGGCAGTTCACATTAGGGGGCCTTTCAGCTGCCCAGAACAAGAAAGAAATCATTAAGGAGGAAGCCTTCAAACTAGACCCTAAAAGATGAGCAGATTTTCAAAAGATGAAAACAGGGACCCAAAGGAAAACACAAGACAGACAGAAAAGAGTTTTTCTCTGGAAAAAAAAAAATTGCAAAGAAATTTGCTAAGGGTTGGAGATACTCAGAGAAGAAAGTCAGAAATTGAAAGGAGGGTGCTCGCTTCGGCAGCACATATACTAAAATTGGAGCGATACAGAGAAGATTAGCATGGCTCCTGCGCAAGGATGACACGCAAATTCGTGAAGCGTTCCATATTTTTTATAGGCAAAACACTCTCTGACATACATCACAGCAGGATCCTCTATGACCCACCTCCCAGAATACTGGAAATAAAAGCAAAAATAAACAAATGGGACCTAATTAAACTTAAAAGCTTCTGCACAACAAAGGAAACTATAAGCAAGGTAAAAAGACAGCCTTCAGAATGGGAGAAAATAATAGCAAATGAAGCAACTGACAAACAACTAATCTCAAAAATATACAAGCAACTCCTGCAGCTCAATTCCAGAAAAATGAATGACCCAATCAAAAAATGGGCCAAAGAACTAAATAGACATTTCTCCAAAGAAGACATACAGATGGCTAACAAACACATGAAAAGATGCTCAACATCACTCATTATCAGAGAAATGCAAATCAAAACCACTATGAGGTACCATTTCACGCCAGTCAGAATGGCTGCAATCCAAAAGTCTACAAGCAATAAATGCTGGAGAGGGTGTGGAGAAAAGGGAACCCTCTTACACTGTTGGTGGGAATGCAAACTAGTACAGCCACTATGGAGAACAGTGTGGAGATTCCTTAAAAAACTGGAAATAGAACTGCCTTATGATCCAGCAATCCCACTGCTGGGCATACACACTGAGGAAACCAGAAGGGAAAGAGACATGTGTACCCCAATGTTCATCGCAGCACTGTTTATAATAGCCAGGACATGGAAGCAACCTAGATGTCCATCAGCAGATGAATGGATAAGAAAGCAGTGGTACATATACACAATGGAGTATTACTCAGCCATTAAAAAGAATACATTTGAATCAGTTCTAATGATCTGGATGAAACTGGAGCCTATTGTACAGAGTGAAGTAAGCCAGAAAGAAAAACACCAATACAGTATACTAACGCATATATATGGAATTTAGAAAGATGGTAACAATAACCCTGTATACGAGATAGCAAAAGAGACACTGATGTATAGAACACTCTTTTGGACTCTGTGGGAGAGGGAGAGGGTGGGATGATTTGGGAGAATGGCATTGAAACATGTATAATATCATGTATGAAACGAGATTCCAGTCCAGGTTCGATGCACGATACTGGATGCTTGGGGCTGGTGCACTGGGATGACCCAGAGGGATGGTATGGGGAGGGAGGAGGGAGGAGGGTTCAGGATGGGGAACACATGTATACCTGTGGCAGATTCATTTTGATATATGGCAAAACCAATACAATATTGTAAAGTTAAATAAAATAAAATTTAAAAAAAAGAAAAAAGAAATGGAAAGGAGGATCCTTCCTGGTGGTTCAGTCGTTGAGAATTCACCTCCTGGTGCATGGGGTGCAAGTTCGATCCCTGGTTGAGGAGCCAGGATCCCACATGCCTCAGGGCCAAAAAACCAGAACATAAACAACAGAAGCAATATTGTGGCAAATTTAATAAAGACTTTGAAAGTGGTCCACATTAATAAAGAAAAAAGAAATTGAAAGGAAACTCCTGCTCATGCCCAGCCCTAAGCCTCCAGGCTCTCAAAGACTTTCCCCAGGAAGTATCTCCAACCCAGGATGCTCTTTAGTTATAGCAAGAAGAGCCCCCTACTCTGAACCCCACTTTTCAGAGGATCCTGCCAATTACAAACATTTTCTCAAAAATTAAATTTATTAATGCACGTAATAATCCTTTCTGGTTCATCATCTGATTGTGAAAGTCATATGAGTGAATTAGGAACTTTTTTTTTTTTAACCTTTGAGAAATACAGTCTTCATTAGGCGCGGATCAGGACCCTGAAAGTCTTGAGGACCTCTGCGTATTCGTCAGTTTTCTTCTCAGGTTCTTTTCAGCCTGTTTCCGTAGCCTCGTGAGCTGTTCTTCCTTCCTGTAACCGATCTTGACCTACTCCTACTTCTCCTCCAGTGGGGCTGCCACTGCCAACCTGTGAGCCAGACACCCAGGGGGAAGCAAACTTTCACACAAGCTTCACACAAACGGCCTTGAGGGCAACAGGAACCACTCTTTGCTTTTCCTGGTCAGAGGGCAGCAGGGTCCCATCAAAAACCTTGAGGGCTCAGGATGGCCTGGCATCCCGTGGTTTTGGGGAAGGCCTGCCACACACCTTCCAAAAGATGCGGCTCAGAAGTGGCGGCGGCTGCGGATGGGTTTGTGTTCATCCGCTTGCAGAGGAAGATCAGGGATTTTACCTTGTTTCTGCACAACTGCCAGAAATGTTGGTGCGCTCACGGCACACGTCCATCACCTCCCAACCCAGCGGTACCTGCTTGATCCTGAAGGGCATCCGGTTGCCCAGGGAGACGGACAGAGCCATCAGCCTAGGACCAACCCTTTGCCACCTTGGGCATCCGCCTGGGAAACGTAAAACATTTTAATATAAAGAAGTTACAAAGAAGAAAAGAAAAAAGAAAAAAAAAAAGACTTGGCAAAACCCTGAAAATTATTTATCAAAAATCACTAAGGGGCTTCCCTGTGGGCGCAGTAGATAAGAATCTGCCTACCGATGCAGAGGACAGGGTTTGGAATCTTCCCTGGTGCTGGAAGGTTCCACATGCCCCAGAGCAACTAGGAACCGGGGCCACCACTGCTGAGCCTGTGCACCTAGAGCTTGAGCTCCACAAGAGAAACCACCGCAGACAGACGCCTGAGCACCACAACGAAGAGTAGCCCCTGCTCACTACAAACTAGAGAAAGCCTGAGAAAAGCAAGGAAGACCCAGTGTGGCCGAAAAATCAAGTCGTTACGTTAAAAGTCACTCAGCCTTCATGTGGTTGTGGTTTAGTCGCCAAGTCACGTCCGACTTTTGCAACCCCATGGACTGTAGCCCGCCAGGCTCCTCTGTCCATGGGACTCTCCAGGCAAGAATACTGGAGTGGGTTGCCATTTCCTAACTCTAAACATCCACTCCCATGATCAACCCCACCCAAACTCAGGAAATGTTTCTCCACTTCTCTTGCCCTACGTTATTGAAACACAATGTAGAAAGAAAGAAAGAAAATGAAGTCGCTCAGTCTTTCTCCACTTCTCTTGCCTCACGTTATTGAAACACAATGTAGAAAGAAAGAAAGAAAATGAAGTCGCTCAGTCGTGTCCAACTCTTTGCGACCCCATGGACTGTAGTCACCCACACTCCTCCTTCCATGGGATTTTCCAGGCAAGGGTTCTGGAGTGGGTTGCCATTTCCTTCAGCAGCTTCCAAATGCCCCAGGAGTTTCTCATTGTGTCACTGCTGACGTCAGAAGTAGATGCCTCCAAGGGTAGGGAGGTTTGAGAACTGAAAGAACATAAAAAAGAGACAGAAGACAGATTAACTTATTAAATCCCTTCTCTGTGATAGTTTGGATGTAACAGATTTTTTCATGATAAAATACCATTTTCCAGCAGTGCTGAGGGTCCACTGTCTGTTTTTCTTCAAGTTATAGCTAATCCATGCCTCACCAGTTTGTAGTTTTGCAACCATTACCCCTGACTGTTGAGGAACATTTTGCAACATTAGGAATTCATGTGACTTTTAATTTTGTAAACATATTGGTCTACATCTAATGTATATGAAGCATGATCCCAGTTCTTTACTGTTGGCAACCGAGTATTAAAGGCTGGAACTGTGAATAGTTTTATTTTTATAGATTTATTTTTTAGATTTCATAGGCTTAATCAAATCTTTACAAAACTAAAAGTCAGAGGGAGGGGGTGTTGTTCATGTTGTTGTTTGGCAGAAACCAACAGAACATTGTAAAGTCATTATCCTCCAATCAAAAATAAAAATTTTTTAAAATAAAACTACAAAAAATTGTCAGCTTTATTTAAATAACTTTGACATCAAGTGTTGATATTTTCCTATCATAATTTGTATTTTACTATTGATTTTAGTGAAACAGTTTGACTGTTTTAGAAGACAATTTCTTAAATTATATTAAAATAATTTAAAATTTTGATTTACTGTTTTTGATAAAATATATTCAAATTTCGTACCCTGTGAACACAGTAACATTTTGTTTTTAATGCTGCAGAATTAAATCAGACCCACCACCTGGTTTTGTTTTGAAAGCAAAGTTTTATTGGAACACAGCTACATCACTCATCACCTACAAGTTGTCTATGGCTGCTTTCTTATTCTGGGCTTCCCTTGTGGCTCAGCTGGTAAAGAATCCGCCTGCAATGTGGGAGACCTGGGTTCAGGCCCTGGGTTGGGAAGATCCCCTGGAGAAGGGAAGGACTACCCACTCCAGTATTTAGGCCTGAAGAGTTCCATGGACGGTATAGTCCATGGGGTCTCAAAGAGTCAGACACGACATTCTAGTGGCTGTGCTGTGCTTAGTTGCTCAGTCATGTCCAACTCTTTTCGACTCCATGGACTGTAGCCCGCCAGGCTCCTCTGTCCATGGGATTCTCCAGGCAAAAATACTGGAGTGGGTGGCCATGCCCTCCTCCAGGGCATCTTCCCAACCCAGGGATCAAACCCAGGTCTCCCACATTGCACGCAGATTCTTTACTGTCTGAGCCACCAGTGAAGCCCATTCTGGTGGCAGAGTTGAGTAATTTTCAAAGAAACCATATGGCCCACAAAACCTAAAATTTTTACTATGTGATCCTCCATAGAAAAAGTTTGTCAAACTCTGCTTTGGAGTTTACTGTCAAGACTGTACAAATTATGAGAAAACCTTTAGTATGTCAATATAATTTTGCTAAAATGAATAGAAAAACATGGGGTACATATATATATATCTTATAAACTGTGTATGTCTTTATTCAATGACTCATCCAAACATCACTGGCTACTCAACAGAACACCCAGACATGCGCAGTAATAATTAAATTCCATCATCTTAACAGTCTGCCAACTCTTAGCTGTATAAAAGTTAGTTGCTAATTCACTTCAGTCATGTCCAACTCTGTGTGACCCCATAGACGGCAGCCCACCAGGCTCCCCCATCCCTGGGATTCTCCAGGCAAGAACACTGGAGTGGGTTAGAGTGTTTGCCATATTTTTCAACTTTGTAGGGAGACATATTATTCAATATGGGGCACGTTTAGTCTTGTCCCAGGCTCTGCAAATGTAGGGGTGGTGGGGACTGCCAGCCTCTGATGTGAATGCTGCCTTGTTCTGAGGTACTGAGAGCTGGGCCTAGATGCAGGAGCTTGGGAGATGAACATGCTGCTTTTTTTTAAAATATCTTTGGCAGCCTGTGGGCTCTTAGTTCCCCAACTAAGGATCGAACCCATGCCCCCGCATTGGCAGTACAGAGCCTTAACCACTGGACCACTAGGGCAAGCCCTGAACCTGTGGCTTGGATGATAGTGTGTATGGAGGGAGCAGGGTTGCACGGCTGCTAGGATGTTTGGACATCCTAGTGTCTCCTCTCCACTTCTGCATCAGACCACGTGGGACCAGCTTTGACCCTAGAAGCCCATGTGAGCTTCCAGGCCAGGTGTGTGGGTGGCTTGGCCCCGGGAAGAACTCCTGAGGGATCGTCAGCACAGAGACAGCCCTCTCGCCCACACCAGCAGCTCTGAGTTTCCTCCAACAGCTGTGGTCTCCTGGAGGCTGTCCAGACTCCGCTCTGCCTGCCCCAGCAGAACCTCTGTGCCTGCAAGAGCTGCTGGGGCCTGTGGTGACCATGCCACTCAAAATGTCAGGCTGATGCTCAGGGCCCATCCATCCTGGGGGTAGCAACTGATCACAAAATGCCACAAAACTTTCCTTCACTGCCAGATTTAGCAACTGAAAGTATAGGATTGTTGTTCAGTCGCTCAGTCGTGTCCAACTCTTTTCGACCCCATGGACTGAAGCACGCCAGGCTTCCTTTCCCAGAGCTTGCTCAAACTCACGTCATTGAGTCTGTGATGCCATCCAACCATTTCATCCTCTGTTGTCCCCTTCTCCTCCTGCCTTCAATCTTTCCCAGCATCAGGGTTTTTCCTAATGAGTCAGTTCTTTGCATCAGGTGGCCAAAGTATTGGAGCTTCAGCTTCAGTATCAGTCCTTCCAATGAATATTCAGGACTGATTTCCTTTACGATTGACTGGTTGGATCTCCTTGCAGTCCAAGGGACTCTCAAGAGTCTTCTGAAACACCACAGTTCAAAAGCATCAATGCTTTGGTGCTCAGCTTTCTTTATGGTCCAACTCTCACATCCATACAAGTGAAAGTTGCTCAGTTGTGTCCGACTCTTTCTCTAGGCCAGAATACTGCAGTGGGTAGCCTTTCCCTTCCCTAGGGGATCTTCCCAACCCAGGGATCGAACCCAGGTCTCCCTCATTGCAGGCAGATTCTTTACCAGCTGAGCCACAAGGGAAGCTCATGACTACTGGAAAACCCATAGCTTTGACTCGATGGGACTTTGTCGGAAAAGTAATGTTTCTGTTTTTCAATATGTTGTTTAGGTTGGTCATAGCTTTTCTTCCAAGGAGCAAGTATCTTTTAATTTCATGGCTGCAGTCACCATCTGCAGTGATTTTGGAGCCCAAGAAAATAAAGTCTCTCACTGTTGTCATTGTTTCCTCTCTATTTGCCATGAAGTGATGGGACCGGACGCCATGATCTTAGCTTTTTGAATTTCGAATTTTGGGCCAGCTTTTTCACTCTCCTCTTTCACTTTCATCAAGAGGTTCTTTAGTTCCTCTTTGCTTTCTGCCATAAGGGTGGTGTCATCTGCATATTCGAGGTTATTGATATTTCTCCTGCTGCTGCTAAGTCGCTTCAGTCGTGTCCGACTCTGTGCGACCCCATGGACTGCAGCCTACCAGGCTTCTCCGTCCATGGGCTTCTCCAGGCAAGAACACTGGAGTGGGTTGCCATTTCCTTCTCCAGATATTTCTCCTAGCAATTTTGATTCCAGCTTATGCTTCATCCAGCCCGGCATTTTGCATGATGTACTCTACATAGAAGTTAAATAAGCAGGGTGACAATATACAGCCTTGATGTACTCCTTTCCCAATTTGGAACCAGTCCGTTGTTCCATGTTCGGTTCTAACTGTTGCTTCCTGGCCTGCATACAGGTTTCTCAGGAGGCAGGTGAGGTGATCTGGTATTCCCATCCCTTTAAGAATTTTCCACAGATTTAGCAAATGAAAATATAGGATACCCAGTTAAATTTGAATTTCATATCAACAACAAATAGTTTCAGTATAAGTATGACCCATGCACACTATGATATAAATCTCATGACATAATATTGTATAATATGATATCATATGTCCCATGTATCACTTCTTAGACGAGCAGTGGGGCAAGTAAGAACTGTGGCCTTTGAACATTGCTTTTTCTGTGCTAAGGAGACTTTGGAGGCCATGTGTTTTAGATGGTACAGCGACCACATCTGGTCCATAGAACTGAATTTTATTTATTGTTGGAAGCTGTGAATGTTTAGGGTTTATCTGTTATCATAGCATCACCTAGAGTCTCTTGATTATTACATCATCCAAGACCCTGCCCAGACTTCACTCTGGCTCCTTCTCCTTCCATGGTGCTCCTCCAGTGTTCTGTAAACCCTCTTTTACAATGTTTAGCTATTTCTCTCCCTTTAACCAGGGCAAGGAGCCTTGTCTTATTTGACCTTGTGACCACAGGACCTCACAAAGTATTTACTCTAGTGTGTGATAAATGAATGGCCAATAATGTCCTGGGTTTGGAGCCAGGAGGTATCTTCATATGTCCCTTGGTCTCACTATGAACATCACCTCTCCAGGTTTTCTGTTTTTTCTTAAAGGATCACCTCTCTTTAAAGGTCTGCAGTCTTGGGAAATTGAATTGCGGGTAGCTGTGTTATTTATACAGTGACTGGTAATCTCTTCTGAGCAAGAGATGGTGGGTGATGACATTCATTCTTAGTCACAAATTAAAAGAGAAACATGACAATGACATTTCCACTGTGAGAGAAAAGGTCACCTGGCATTCTGAAGCCCTAATTGCAAGGCTGTGCTTCCGTTCTAATCGGCTATTCTTCCTGGAGACGGCATCGCCACTGGTGCAGAAAAGTTGCATCCATAGTCTACTAAGAAGAAAGAAGGAATGCTTATTTCCCCAACTGTTGACTCTCTAGATCAGTAATTCTTAACCAGAGGGGTGGAAAGGGCATATGTCAGACTCTCAGAATGGAAGAAAACAGAAAATATTTCTATTTTACCTTTAAAAACTTACTTCCTAATACAAAATACAGAGATTTCAGGACTTCCCTGGTGGTCCAGCAGCTAAGATTCTGAGCTCCCAATGCAGGGGCCTGGGGTTCGACCCCCAGTCGTGGAACTAGATCCCACATGCTGCAACTAAGACCCAGCACAGCCAAATAAATAAATATAAATATTTTAAAAATTCAGAGATTCAAGTGTGACACTCTAGGATGCCAGGCACATGGAGAATATGGAATGAGTAAGCATTTAGAACAGCCCTTGGAACCAAGGTGGTGCTCAGCACACATTTGTAGTGTACTTTTGCTACCATCCCTGCAGACAGAAAGTAAGTGTTCTATTTGAAGGGGAGTGTAGGTTTTTAATTTTCAAGCAAGTTCTGATTTTGAGTTCATCCAATGCACAGAAGAGGGGGCTCTCGTGAGAGTAGAAAGTTGAAGAAGCAGAGACCATTCTATTTGGAAGTCTGAGAAGGGGAAGATGAGATGTAGAATGGAAGGCAAAGGAGCACTGGAGGTTTTATTTCCTTGAGTCCCAGCGCCGCCACTACTAAGCCCAAGTGCCACAGCTAAGACCTGTTGCAGCCAAAAATAAATAAGTAAATAAATAATAGATTGGAGAGACTTGAGCACAGTTAAAAGGCTGACAGGAAAACCCCATGAAGCAGATGAGATGGAAGAAGCAAGAGAGATGGGCCAGTGGACATAGATAATGGATCATGGATAGAGTGAGATCTCTGGGGAGGCAGGAGGGGATGAGGACCTGGACACAGGATGGAAAGAGGAAAAGGGACAAACAGCAGGCATGGCTGCAGTAAGCTGTAGAGTCTCTGGCAGGTTGCCATCAAGGCAGTTGGGGGCAGGTAGAAAACAATTGGATTATCTATTTTTTGTGAACATCTGAATGACGATGCCAAATTTGTACAAATTTCTTCAATTCCACACTGAAGTTTGTGGGTGGTCAAATAAATATTCACTTCATTAAATTTTGGAACTATTACCGTACTTTGGGGTGAGGCCGACTTTTGCAAACTTTTCAGAACAGCCTAACTCTGCAATGGACCTTGTTTTGCTTGGAGTGTAGAACTGAGGCTGTGAAAACACCGAACCTGAATAACAAAGGCTCAAATAGCAACCCTGTTTGTTCTTTTAAGCGTGGTCTAACAAAAACCCATTTCTAGGTTCCAGCTGACATTGAAACGTCCTTTCATTTTCTCATTTTGATGATGTTCTAAAGGACAAGGATTTTGAGATTGGCTTCCAAGAAAAACAAATTCCAACCCCCTCCAGTCCAGCTGCAAGATAAATTCAGGCAAACTTTTCCTCGTGTCAGGGGTAGACCCAAATTTCTTTGGGGAAACTCCTCCAGGGGAAAACTCTTCCTTCCTGATAGTCGGTCTTTGCCAGGAAAAATCTCAAGAAGGGTTGAAAGGAAGATAAGTTTGAGTCAGTTACATAAGAAAACATTTAGAAAAGCACTTTGGAGAATTTAGGGATAAAGCGGTTCCCAGTTTATCACGGAGAAGAGAAGCAATTTATGTGCCATCATTATCATTTCCATCACTGTATGTTTGTAAGCTGATTTGTCCACAGCCCTGGCTATGTAAACCAAGCAGGAGCAGACTTGACTTGGAAAAGGCTGCGTCTTCCACACTGCATAACAGGCAAGGCTTTCATGGCAAGCTGTTCTCCCAGCGCTCACATCAGTAACCATGTTATTGGCTTGCTCGTTCGCTCAGTTGCTTCAGTCGTGTATGACTCTTTGAGACCCCAGGGACTGTAGCCCTCCAGGCTCCCCTGTCCATGGGATTTCCCAGGCAAGAATTCTGGAGTGGGTTTCCATTCCCTCCTCCAGGGGATCTTCCCAACCCAGTGATTGGACCCGCATTTCCTGTGTCTCCTTCATTGGTAGGTGGATTTTTTTTACCACTGAACCACTGGGGAAGCCCTAACCACCTTACAAAAACGTGGCTAAAAAATATGAATTAAAAAAACAAAACAAAACAATATGCATTTGCTCTCAAAAATTGCTATTGTTTGTTTTTAGTTATGATGGTTATTTACATTATTATACATGTTCTAACAACCCTAAAGGGGAGCACAAGATTTACATATTTATCAAAGGAGAGTAAAGAAGAGTTGAGAAAAACTGCTATAACTGGAAAAAATAGTGCTGAAAAAAGACACTAGTAGAAGGATACGCAATAGTTGTCTGCAGAGGCTCCACCTTGCTGATAGCACTCTGTTTAATTAAAATTTTTGGCTTTGTTGGAAGATGTGGATCATTTCCTTATGGGGAGGAAGTTCTAAAGGGAGGGGATACATGTATACGTATGGTTCATTGAAGGCAAAAGGAGAAGTGGGCGGCAGAGGATGAGATGGTTAGATAACATCACCGACTCAATCGATACATGAATTTGAGCAAACTCTGGGAGATACCGGAGAACAGAGGAGCCTGGTGTGCTACAGTCCATGAAGTCACAAAGAGTCAGACACGACTTAGTGACTAAACAGCAACAACAACGGCTGCTTCCTTTTGCTGTGCGGTAGAAATGAACACAGTATGGTAAAGCAACTGTCAGATCAGATCAGGTCAGATCAGTCGCTCAGTCGTGTCCGACTCTTTGAGACCCCATGAATCGCAGCATGCCAGGCCTCCCTGTCCATCACCAACTCCCAGAGTTCACTTAGACGTACAGATGGTGACTGAAGCCATGATATTAAAAGACACTTACTCCTTGGAAGGAAAGTTAGATAGATAGCATATTCAAAAGCAGAGACATTACTTTGCCAACAAAGGTTCGTCTAGTCAAGGCTATGGTTTTTCCTGTGGTCATGTATGGATGTGAGAGTTGGACTGTGAAGAAGGCTGAGCATGGAAGAATTGATGCTTTTGAACTGTGGTGTTGGAGAAGACTCTTGAGAGTCCCTTGGACTGCAAGGAGATCCAACCAGTCCATTCTGAAGGAGATCAGCCCTGGGAATTCTTTGGAGGGAATGATGCTAAAGCTGAAACTCCAGTACTTTGGCCACCTCATGTGAAGAGTTGACTCATTGGCAAAGACTCTGATGCTGGGAGAAATTGGGGGCAAGAGGAGAAGGGGATGACAGAGGATGAGATGGCTGGATACTCCAATAAAAATTATTTTAAAAATAATAGATTTTGGATAACATTTCATATGTGAAATCACTAAGTACTTTATGTATAGTGACTCATTTATTTCTCATGGCAATTTTGTGTGAAATGTACTACTAACATTATTATCACCATCATTTTACAGAGAAGCAACCAAAGTGCAGAGTGGAATGGATTGAATTGAGTCCCCCCAGATTCATTAGCTGAAGCCCTAACTCCCAATGTGACTATATTAGGAGAGAAGCCTTTAGGAAGTAATTAAGGTTAAAAGAGGTCAGAAGAATGGGGCCCTAATCCAACATGACTGGTGTCCTTAGAAGAGGAAGAAGTAAAGAAGCACCAGAGATGTGTGAGCACAGAGAACAGGCCGTGTGAGGACGCTGTGGAGAGACCTCAGAAGAAACCAAATCTGCTGACAACTTGATCTCGGATTTCCATCCCTCACAACTGTAAAGAAATAATTTCTGTTATTTAAAACACCTAGTCTCATATTTTGTTATGGCAGCCTTAGCAAATTAATACACCAAAAAACTAGTAAATTTAGCTCAGGATCTTTGCTCAGCTCTTTTGAACCCAGATTTCAGAAATCTCACACATCTGTCTTCATCCAGTGGGTTACAGCAGCACTGTACAATTGAAATAACTATAAAAACTACAAGCCACAAATTTGAACCTCAGGTAATTTATAATATTCTAGTAGTCAAATTTTAAAAGACAGAGGGAATTAATTTTAATAACATATTTTATTTAACACAATATGCCAAAGTATTGTTTTAGCATATAATAAATATGAGGAGTTATTAATAAAAGACTTAACATTCTTCTTTTTTTATCTTCAAAATCCAGGGTCTATTTTCTACTTACACCAGATCTCAGTTTGGACTAGCCACATTTCAAGTGCTCCATAAGCCACACTTGGTTAGTGGCTGCCATACTGACAATACAGGTTAAAGCACTTTCATGGCATGATAAAGTCAAGACTCCTTAAATGGACATGTAAAGTTTGTCCTGATGTATCCATGTTTCCAGCTTCATACTTTACACTCCTTAAATTGGCAATACTTAAATGTTAGGCTTCTGTGCAACCTACACAGCTTTTTATCTTGGCATCTTTGTTTATACTTTTCCCATTGTCTGGATGCCCCTCTTCTCGTTCATCTGGCCTGCCTCCTCCTACCCATTCTATGAAACCCAGCTCAGGTATCTTCCAGGAAGCCTTTCCTACAGCTCACACTGAGCTGAATACTTCTCCTGTGTGAGCCCATAGTATTTCATCCTAATCCATCCTGACATTTAGTACTTTTTGTTACAATGATTTGTGCGTGTTTTCCTCCCTGATTAGACTGTGAGCTCAAGAGCAGAGGATAAGCTTTGTCTCTGTGCCTAGCACATCGGACATGTAAACGTCTAGAACTAAATTGCACTTAACACATGTGCTTTGATATACAAGATTCCTCATCCTAGTAAAGGGTATTCAAAGAATCTTAGGACACAAACTATTGATACTTCCCATTGAAAACTGCATCAGTCTTTCTGGAAGATCCTATATGAAAAATCAAACCATTTACCTACATTGGAGACTCCTGGAGGGTAGACCAGAGTGATTGGATATGAAGGATGGGGAGAGTCTCTCTAAACTGACTTGGCAAGCTTCCTGATAAAACTGGACTCTTGAGACCCGGCACAAGGAGGAGGCCTAGTCAAGAAAATGGCTTAGTGGAGACTGGCTCAAGTGCCATCAATGACATGGTCTTTGTTAATGGGGAGCAGCCCAGTGTCCTCCTGGATTGGCCTTCCCAGCTTGGAGACCCCCTTTCACAGGCCACGGCAGAAGTGACAGGGCCCCAGTATTCTCAACACACTCCATCTGAGGACAGCCTCCACTCCATGATTAGGGGCTGGGTGGGAGAAAGAACCCCCTACTCCTTGACCACTCAGGTCTTAGCCTCAGCAATAGATGGCTGTGTGCAGGATGTGAAAAGCTATTGTTCTGCTGCTCCCAGGAAGAAAATACTTTGTGTGCTGGGAGATGTTCTTGACTGCAGCTGTCTGTCTGGGAGCTGGTACTGGGAAGAGAGGGAGCCATCTTGGTTTAAATACCATAGATTCTGACCTTTCTTACAAGTTTTTGTCAATGTTCTTGAATACATGCTTCTTTGTGTGCTGTTTGTCTTCAAGGCCCTTTTCCAGAGTCCTTGATCTGTTTTATGTTTTAATTTTCATCAATCTTTCTAGACAGCAGGTCAATGAAGCCCCTCCTGCAATCATGGCAGAAGTCAATCTTTAGAACTGTTTCTTTTAAGGTCCATAGCTGGCAAAATTGTTGAAGGAGACTCAGGATAAATGAAAATATATATTAGACTCTAAGTGGTGATTTTATTCATGCAAGAGAAAAAAAACTTTGAGGTAATACAAAATGATGATTAGGTAACTAACAATTCTACAAAGTTAGATGTTAACTTATGGAAAACTGTTAAGGGTGTCATTTTTTTATTTTTTAAAAACTATCCAGGAGAGAAGAGAACCTCAAATGGCTATTTAACTTAATTGTCTGCAGAAGATTAACTAGTTTTATATTTAAGTAAGAAATCTCATTTCAGAATTCCTTTGTCCACTAATTATATGAAAACTAGTTCTAATTCTTTCCTATCCAGTTCTGTCATTCTGCCAACTCCTTCATTAATGAGTTAAATAAAATTTAAACTCATGCTCACTATCTTTGGTATGAGAATTATGTTTCTAAGAATTTTCCTTTTCAAACCACTGCAGTCCCAGTTCTCTTTTTCCTCCACAAACAGCACAGGCCCTGATCAATGAGATTAAAAAATAGATAGCTTTTCTCAGAGTCTGCTCCTAAGGTCCTGAAGATTCTAAGCAGGGTCCTGGGTTCCTAAGGGAAAAATGTGTAGTACGATCTGGACTATGCCTCTCCAAATATACATATTGAAGTTCTAACCCCCAGGACCTCAGACTGTAACTGTATTTAGCGATTGAGGCTTAAAAGAGGTAATTGTGGTAAAAACGAGCTCAGAAGTTGTTCAGTCGCTCAAAACTCTTTGCGATCCCATGGACTGCAGCATGCCAGGCTTCCCTGTGCTTCACTATCTCCCAGTGAGGTCAGATGGGTGGGCCCCAATCCAGTATGACTGGGGTCCTTACAACAGATTAGGACACAACACAGAGAAGAAATCAAACCTGCCAACAACCTTATCTCAGACATCTAACTCCCAGAACTTGGAGGAAACAAACTTCTGCTCTTTAAGTCACCCAGTCTGTGGTACTTTGTTACAGCAGCTCCAGCAAACTAATACATCGTGCAAGGGAATATTTTCGCTTGCTTCGGATTGATCCCGTCTGGGAAAGTCTGGATTGATGCTGAAGCTCCAATACTTTGGCTACCTGATGACAAGAGCTGGTTCATTGAAAAAGACCCTGATGCTGGGAAAGATTGAGGGCAAGAGGAGAAGAGGGCAGCAGAGGATGAGATGGTTGGATGGCATCACTGATTCAATGGACATGAGTTTGAGCAAACTCTGGGAGGTGGTGAAGGATACAGAAGCCTGGCATGCTGCAGTTCATGGGGTCACAAAGAGTTGGGCATGACTTAGTAACTGAACAACAATGCTTTTAGGGATCATGGTGGAACAAGTTATGGCCACCCCAAAAATGTATAGTTCAGAAACAACAGTTGCAGCAAGAGTAGGGATCTGTGAATACATATGCTCTGTTGGAGTTTGTCACCCAATTCCCCAAGCCCTAAAGTGGAAGTGGAAAGTAGGTGTTGTTGTAGGTTGAGCCAGGGCCCCCATCTCCTTTTATGAGTATTCACTCAGCTCCCTGTGTAGTTCGATGAACAGCTGGTGCTTGTTTTAGACAAGATGTTGATCTATAATAAGCAGTTTGCTGTCTATAAAGTCACCTGAAGCACCAAGGTTCTATCTGTAAGGGTCTCAGTAGTTTTACTTTAGGGGTGAAGAATGGGAACTGCCAAGGGAAAAAATGGGGAGCTGCTCCCACCAGAAGCTCCTACCAGCTGTAAGGAAATGCAAATCTTTATTTATTTAGCTGATAATCTACTGTATGATGTTCTCTGCATGAATGTTTACTTAAGGGAAGAGTCTGCTTGTTTAGTGAATAGAGCTTATCATCACAACCTTGTAATCTCTTTAATCTTTATGTCTTTATTTGTGAGAATTCACAGATTAATCTAGAAGTGAGCCAACTTGTCTATGCCAGACACATTAATTAACAGTTAATTCCGTGGTTCTAAGAACTGTATGTTAAAAAAAAAAAAAAAAAAAAACCAACCCAAACTGGAAACATTATCTGAAAATACAGAGATTCTATGCCTGTTCTGGAAAACCTTGGGTTGAGAGTCACTGTTTGGGGACTATATTAAGAGATATTTAGAAAATACTCGATGTTAGTGAGTAAGGTTCTTGAGACTTGGTTTGTAAGCTAGTAGTATGTTGCAAGAAAGGATATACATACCAGAGCTTAACCCACTTCCTTGATGGCGTGGTTAGATTAATTTACCACTTTGAACCCTCCTGCAAGCAAATTTGTCCATCAAAAAAGAGGTATGGGAGTGAGAGAGTCATTGGGACAATCCTAAACTTTTTTTTTTCCAAGTAAGTTTTTATTTCTACTTTTAATTCACTCCCAAGCCTTTTTTGTTTGTTTGTTTGTTTTTTCCATAAAAACAATAAGGGATAGATATGCAGTGGAAATCCTTAGGATAAATAAGGTGATCAAGCAGACAGTTCCCAGTTTAAAATAGATAGCCAATGGGAAGCTGCTGTATGGGCATAGCTCATTCTGGTCTTCTGTGACAACCTAGAGAAGTGGGATAGGGTGAGCAGTTGTGGGGAGGTTTAGGAGAGAGGGGACATGTGCATACTTCTGGCTAATTCATGATGTTATATGGCAGAAGCCAACACAATACTGTAAATCAATTACCCTTCAATTAAAAATAAATTTAAAAAATCAAAGCAGACAGTTATGATTAACACACCAAAAGTCTTTTGCAGAAGAACCACAATATAAATCCAAACACAGCACTTTTTTTCTAAATTAATGAACTAAAAGATAAACTTATTTGGGGGATCAAATCAGATGAAAAGCAGGTTCTTTGAAAATTCTTCTGGCAAGATGACTAAAGAAAAAAGAAGTACAACAGAAAAAAACAGCAATTAAAAATGGCTATAGTTACCTGCATACAACATTTTACAAGTTTGAAAACTACTGTGTAAAATGAATTAATATTTTTCCAGGTAGAATGGGAGAATGAGTATGGTTATAGAAGATAAAACACTGAATGTGTGTGTGCACGCTCAGTCATGTCCAGCTCTTTGTGACACTCTCGACTGTAGTCTGCCAGGCTCTTCTGTCCATGGGATTTTTCCAGGCAAGAATACTGGCGTGAGTTGCCATTTCCTCCTCTAGGGGATCTTCCTGATCCAGGGATCAAACCTGTGTCTCCTGAATTGGCAGGCAGTTTCCTTACCACTGAGCCACCTGGGAAGACCCAAATACTGAATATAAAGGCATAATTTAGGCGACAGGAATATGAGTTTCATTGTGCTAGTCTACTTTCACAAATGTTTGAAGTTTTCCATTAAAAATGGAGAAGGAAATGGCAACCCACTCCAGTGTTCTCACCTGGAAAATCCCATAGATGGAGGAACCTGGTAGGCTACAGTCCATGGGGTCACAAAGTCGGAAGAGACTGACTGACTTCACTTTCTTTCTTTTCCATTAAAAAAACAAGTTAAAAAAAAAAAAACAAGGTAAATACATTTTTAGAGCATGATAGGAAACAAAATAATTATTTCAAAAACAGACAAAGAGTCAAGCATTTATCTTTTCTTTCCTATAGAGACTATACCTCAGAGTAACCAAATAGTTGATATTGGGAAGTTCTCTTATTACATAAAAGTAATAGAAATAAAACACCTGAAAGATATTTCCCTAGTGGTCCAGTGGTAAAAAATCCACCTGCCAATGCAGGGGACATGCCATGAAGCAACTAAGCCCGTGTGCAACTGCTGAGCCCACGTGCCGAGAGTCTATGCTCTGCACACAAGACAAGCGACTGCAGTGAGAACACCCAAACCACAGAGAACAGCAGCCCTTGTTCGCTGCAATTAGAGGAAGTCCATGCACAGCAACAAGGAATATTTAATAAATAAATAAATATTTCAAAACAAGAAAATACCCTAAAGGATAGAACCTTGCTGTTTTGCAATTTCTAAATATTAACTGACCTATGCAATATCAGCAATGGCTATTACCATGCCAAGAAAAGACACATTGTATGTGCCTGGTGCTATTTATGAAATATTCTTGCCTCCCACCACCCCTAAATAAGGGGGAGGCAGGCAAAACTTAAGGAAAGAAGCAACTGACAATTTACAAAAACTCTGAGGTGGGGAGATATGTTAAGAAATAATATCATGGAGGGCATGTGAAATCTAGACTGCTAGAATTTTCACAAAACAAATAGCTCAATTTCTTCAAGTAAGTTACATGAAAAAAAAAATGATGGGAAAGGAAGCTATATCTTAAAAGGCTATCAATAATTACAATGTATGGCTTAAAACTTAACATTCAAAAAACTAAGATCATGGCATCCAGTCCCATCACTTCATGGCAAATAGATGGGGAAACAATGGAAACAGTGAAAGACTTTATTTTCTTGGGCTCCAAAATCACTACAGATGGTGACTGCAGTCATGAAATTAAGACACTTGCTCCTTGGAACAAAAGCTATGACAAACCTAGACAGCATATTAAAAAGCAGACCTTAGCTGACAAATGTCCATCTAGTTAAAGCTATGGTTTTTCCAGTAGTCATATAGGGATGTGAGAGTTGGACCATAAAGAAAGCTGAGCATTGAAGGATTGATGCTTTTGAACTGTGGTGTTGCAGAAGACTCTTGAGAGTCCCTTGGACTGCAAAGAGATCAAATCAGTCAGTCCTAAAGGAGATCAGTCCCGAATATTCATTGGAAGGACTGATGCTGAAGCTGAAACTCCAATACTTTGGCCACCTGATGCAAAGAACCGACTCATTAGAAAACACCCAGATGCTGAAAAGATTGAAGGCAGGAGGAGAAGGGGACGACAGAGGATGAGATGGTTGGATGGCATTGCCGACTAGATGGACATGAGTTTGAGCAAGCTCTGGGAGTTGGTGATGGACAGGGAAGCCTGGCATTCTTCAGTCCATAGAGTCACTAAGAGTTGGACACGACTGAGCTACTGAACTAAACTGGTAGACTAAGTACTGAAGTATCTAGAGATGAAATTATATGAAGATTGGGATTTGTTTTAAAATAATTCAAGTGGAACAAGGAGTAGATGAAAAAGTTTGGCCACTAGTTGAAGTTGGGTATTGTGTAAATGGGCCTCCATTGTACTAATTAGTATATATTTAAGAATCTTAATAACAAGAAGTTCTGCCAAGACTTTTTTTTTAAATTTACAATATTGTATTGGTTTTGCCATATATCAAAATGAATCTGCCACAGGTATACATGTGTTCCCCATTCTGAACCCTCCTCCCTCCCCATACCATCCCTCTGGGTCGTCCCAGTGCACCAGCCCCAAGCATCCAGTATCGTGCATCGAACCTGGACTGGCATCTCGTTTCATACATGATATTATACATGTTTCAATGCCATTCTCCCAAATCATCCCACCCTCTCCCTCTCCCACAGAGTCCGAAAGACTGTTCTATACATCAGTGTCTCTTTTGCTATCTCGTATACAGGGTTATTGTTACCATCTTTCTAAATTCCATATATATGTGTTAGTATACTGTATTGGTGTTTTTCTTTCTGGCTTACTTCACTCTGTACAATAGGCTCCAGTTTCATCCACCTCATTAGAACTGATTCAAATGTATTCTTTTTAATGGCTGAGTAATACTCCATTGTGTATATGTACCACTGCTTTCTTATCCATTCATCTGCTGATGGACATCTAGGTTGCTTCCATGTCCTGGCTATTATAAACAGTGCTGCGATGAACATTGGGGTACACGTGTCTCTTTCCCTTCTGGTTTCCTCAGTGTGTATGCCCAGCAGTGGGATTGCTGGATCATAAGGCAGTTCTATTTCCAGTTTTTTAAGGAATCTCCACACTGTTCTCCATAGTGGCTGTACTAGTTTGCATTCCCACCAACAGTGTAAGAGGGTTCCCTTTTCTCCACACCCTCTCCAGCATTTATTGCTTGTAGACTTTGGATCGCAGTCATTCTGACTGGTGTGAAATGGTACCTCATAGTGGTTTTGATTTGTATTTCTCTGATAATGAGTGATGTTGAGCATCTTTTCATGTGTTTGTTAGCCATCTGTATGTCTTCTTTGGAGAAATGTCTATTTAGTTCTTTGGCCCATTTTTTTGATTGGGTCATTTATTTTTCTGGAATTGAGCTGCAGGAGTTGCTTGTATATTTTTGAGATTAGTTGTTTGTCAGTTGCTTCATTTGCTACTATTTTCTCCCATTCTGAAGGCTGTCTTTTCACCTTGTTTATAGTTTCCTTTGTTGTGCAGAAGCTTTTAAGTTTAATTAGGTCCCATTTATTTTTGCTTTGATTTCCAATATTCTGGGAGGTGGGTCATAGAGGATCATGCTGTGATGTATGTCGGAGAATGTTTTGCCTATGTTCTCCTCTAGGAGTTTTATAGTTTCTGGTCTTACATTTAGATCTTTAATCCATTTTGAGTTTATTTTTGTGTATGGTGTTAGAAAGTGCTCTAGTTTCATTCTTTTACAAGTGGTTGTCCAGTTTTCCCAGCACCACTTGTTAAAGAGATTGTCTTTAATCCATTGTATATTCTTGCCTCCTTTGTCAAAGATAAGGTGTCCATATGTGCATGGATTTATCTCTGGGCTTTCTATTTTGTTCCATTGATCTATATTTGTGCCAGTCCCATACTGTCTTGATGACTGTGGCTTTGTAGTAGAGCCTGAAGTCAGGCAGGTTGATTCCTCCAGTTCCATTCTTCTTTCTCAAGATAGCTTTGGCTATTCGAGGTTTTTTTGTATTTCCATACAAATTGTGAAATTATTTGTTCTAGCTCTGTGAAGAATACCGTTGGTAGCTTGATAGGGATTGCATTGAATCTATAAATTGCTTTGGGTAATATACTCATTTTCACTATATTGATTCTTCCAATCCATGAACATGGTATATTTCTCCATCTATTAGTGTCCTCTTTGATTTCTTTCACCAGTGTTTTCTAGTTTTCTATACATAGGTCTTTAGTTTCTTTAGGTAGATATATTCCTAAGTATTTCATTCTTTTCATTGCAATGGTGAATGGAATTGTTTCCTTAATTTCTCTATTTTCTCATTATTAGTGTATAGGAATGGAATGGATTTGTGTGTGTTGATTTTATATCCTGCAACTTTACTATATTCATTGATTAGTTCTAGTAATTTTCTGATGGAGTCTTTAGGGTTTTCTATGTAGAGGATCATGTCATCTGCAAACAGTGAGAGTTTTACTTCTTCTTTTCCAATTTGGATTCCTTTTATTTTTCTGCTCTGATTGCTGTGGCCAAAACTTCCAAAACTATGTTGAATAGTAATGGTGAAAGTGGGCATCCTTGTCTTGTTCCTGACTTTAGAGGAAATGCTTTCAATTTTTCACCATTGAGGATAATGTTTGCTGTGGGTTTGTCATATATAGCTTTCTGCCAATACTTTTGTATAAAGTCTCCTCTTAGGGTGCCAGGGAGCTAGGTAGGTTTTTCCGGCTTTTCTTGATGGAAGTGTGTAAGGAGTTAGATATCAGATAGGCCATCAGATTCGACTTTTATTTGCAAAAACAAAACTAAAATGTACTACTGAAATCTTTCCTGAATCTAGTGGGGTGTAAAACCATTCAAAAAGGTAACATTTATTTGAAAACACTGTGTTTTTTTGTGTTGTCAGAGAAACATTTTTCCCATAGGTATGCCATGGTCAGAGAAATGCAATATATAGATGTGGAAGAGTGTCATGATGAGACTCAGTACATGCTATCTTGAGTACTTTATAAAATGGCCCTCCTGGGTAGAATAATCAGCTGACTTAAGTAAGCAAAATGGTTTACAGCTCCTTGCTCAATTATAACCATTTTTCAAATTCTTTTAAATTGACATAATACACAGATAAATGCACAAATTTTAAGTGTACAAGCTCAACGAGTTATCAGAAAGTAAGCACTCCAGGATAACTGGAACAAAATTTTAAAAATATTAACCACACATCAGAAACCTCTCCTCATGCCCTCAATTACCTGTTCCTGAACTTGATATAAATAGAATTACACATTATATATTCATTTTTTGTATGGCTTCCTTTGTTCAACATCACATTTGTGAGATTCTTTCCTGTAGCTTTACTGTGTTCACTTGTATGAAGTATTCCACTATAAAAATACATCTTTATGAACTTCTTTCCCACAGTGCCTGTTGTCCTAATGTGACTTTGCCTAACATTTATGTAACTAATACTGGCTTTCATTTGGCTAAAAACAATCTCTTAACAGGTTAGAATTTAATACTTGTTTTCTGCAGGATCAAGGACTGGGGTAATTCCATAACTTTAGGCATAGAGCAAGGATATAGGTGCTTTACTTAATCAAACGATGTGCAACTTACTCCAGCAAAACCACTGAATCTTTCCCTGTTACCCCGTGTATATCCTTAGAACAAAGACAGGAATGAAGAAAATACAGAGATATCCATGGGACATTAGAATCACTAATTCTTTTCTATTTAATCATACTTTTTTATACTAGCAGAGGTAGGAATTCTATATCAGAACCCTATGATTATGAATGTGGTAATTCTAAGAAAATGATTAGAATTTTATCAGCTCAACATAAATCAACAGAAACATATAGTGAAGAATTCCACCAGAAGTGGCATAGAAAAAAATTCACTGATGTAC
Source organism: Bos indicus x Bos taurus (assembly GCF_003369695.1). NCBI lineage: Eukaryota > Metazoa > Chordata > Mammalia > Artiodactyla > Bovidae > Bos > Bos indicus x Bos taurus. Next base: position 101,630,267 of record NC_040083.1, read on the forward strand.
AACCACACAAACAGTAAACAAGGCGGGTTTACTTCCAACTATTCCTAACAGCATCTCAGTTTAATTATCTGCAAATATTGGGCATTAAAAATTGGGTACAGCTTATTTGATAGTGTTGTTTCTACAATTGTTCTTCAAGTAATGGCATATGTCTTAGAAATGATCCTTGTCCTGAAATGGCTTACTTTCTAGAGATAGCTATCACACAGTATGTGTTCCTACAAGTTCATAATTAGCTGTAGGATAGCTTTAGCCATATATATATTCTGATTAGAATGGCCTAGAGAGGCCTCATGATCCCTTTGGGGAGCTTCCCATTGAAGGCAAGAGTTCAAGGCTATTTGACTTATGGATTTAGACTGACATTTCTACTAGATTACACAGTTCTTAAAAGGTAAATCATGATATCTCTAACTTTTCATTATCTTTCCCAGCACATAGTTTAATTCTGGTACAATTAGTAGTTGGTGAGCTGAATTGTGTCCCCTCAAAATTCTTCTGCTGAAATCCTAACCCCCAGTATCTCAGAATGTAACCATATTTGGAGATAGAGCCTGGAAAGAGGTAATTAACAGCTCAATGGGGTCAGATTCAGTTCAGTTCAGTCGCTCATTCGTGTTTGACTCTTTGTGACCCCATGAATCGCAGCACGCCAGGCCTCCCTGTCCATCACTAACTCCCGGAGTCCACTCAAACTCATGTCCATCGAGTCGGTGATGGCATCCAGTCATCTCATCCTCTGTCGTCCCCTTCTCCTCCTGCCCCCAATCCCTCCCAGCATCAGGGTCTTTTCCATTGAGTCAACTCTTCACATGAGGTAGCCAAAGCATTGGAGTTTCAGCTTTAGCATCAGTCCTTCCAATGGACACCCAGGACTGATCTCCTTTAGGATGGACTGGTTGGACCTCCTTGCAGTCCAAGGGACTCTCAAGAGTATTCTCCAACAGCACAGTTCAAAAGCATTAATTCTTCGGTGCTCAGCTTTCTTTATAGCCCAACTCTCACATCCATACACGACCACTGGAAAAACCATAGCCTTGACTAGACGGACCTTTGTTGGCAAAGTAATGTCTCTGCTTTTTAATATGCTATCTAGGTTTATCGTAGCTTTTCTTCCAAGGAGCAAGAGTCTTTTAACTTCATGGCTGCAATCACCATCTGCAGTGATTTTGGAGCCCAAAAAAATAAAGTGTGACACTGTTTCCCCATCCATTTCCCATGAAGTGATAGTTTATAGAAGTTTACAAAAACTGTTTTGGCCATAGGGTTATTTTATCTTTCCCTGATAAAAATGCCTCTAGATCTAAAAGAAAAAAAAAAAATTTGACCTAGTTACATTCATGGAGACAACAGATTTTTAGATGAGCAAATATCAGTAGTAGTTAAGAGTCTCCTATGCCATTAAAAATAATCACACACACATAAATTCCCACTTGCAAAAGATCTAAGAATAAAAGATTAAAATAAATGACTGCTTAGACTCCCAAAATCCAATAATACTTTAAAGAACCTAGAAATAAAACATTTTTGTCTATGGAAAAGAAATATATAGGCAGCTGGTAACTATGTTACCCTTTAATTGAAAACAACACAAACTTGGTTTGAGATCACACCTCATGTCTCAAAATTTATGTATATTAGCTCCCTAGGGAAGCCAAAAACTGGAAAAAATGTTCCAACTCTTGTTTGGCATTGTACATATATTGTCTGTGTGTGTGAAAGAGAGAGACAGAAAGGAGAGAGAGAGAGATATACACAGAGAGAGCAAAAGACAGCATTCATGCAAATATACCAACGTGTACTTATACAGAGGGAGTGTGCCATTTACAAAGCTACTTGTAGGATGATTAGAAAAGCACTTTGTTTCTCAAAATGAGAACTGTTCCTGAACTAAAAAAGAGATGATCAGCAAACTTAGGGTCGTTTAGTTTTTAAAGCTGTGTGCACATGTGCTTGCTATGCTGTAACAAGTTTAGATGGATGGTTATGAGAAGGAAAAGAAAATATGACATCATTAGAATTACAGGTAAGACAAGGGAAAACCCAAAGTACAGACAAGAACACAGAAATATTTTAAGAGAGTACAGATGTCATGACATTTATTAAAAGGCATGCTACAATGCTATACTTGTTAGGAAAAGAGTAGAGATATCAATAGTCAGCAAATATACAAACTGAACGAAAATGGAATATACTGTAGTGTACAGAAGCTTTAATTAACCATGCACTACGCACTTAGAAAATATGTTTTTTAATATTTTATCATCTCTTTGCATTTATAACATGATTCACTTCAACAATCACAGAATCCTTTTCTTCCAAAGCCACAAACTGTGTTACAAATGAAAGCTGGTACTGCAGCTTATCAAAATATACAAGACAATTGATGTTTTATATAAAACCACTTTATATGTCAACTTGTTCCCTAAAACCGCTTTTTTCCCCCCTTTTTTGGCCTGGTTTAAAAAAATGTTGTTACAAATATTTACAGCATTTACTTCTGTTAGATGAACATTCTTATAAACTGAAAAAGGGAATTTTATGAACAGACCACATAAAACACAAGACAATGTCAGAGGCTCCTAGCTGTGCTATTTTTTTTTTTTTTCCTTAAATACAGTACTGAAAATGCCCATCGAACTCTTATCATCTAATCCATTCTGTTCACATTTAAACTCCCATTTTCTCTAAGTAGTCTATTCACCGATAGGAAATAGAAAGTAAAGGCCGCTTTGCACTGGCTCTTCTTTCAGAAAGGAGCTTGGGAAAAAATGCTTAACAGAAAGGAGTCAAAACCAGAACAGTCAGTCTTTGGTCAGAGCAATGAGGTGACATTTTGATGCAAAACTCTGCTTGGTTAGCAATCTTTATAATTAGTACTTTTTGGATGTGGGATGAATTTTTTAAAGATCTGGGTATCAATGGTAAAGGGAAGAAAGGCCAGAGTATGATTTTTTAAATGACATCAAAAATAGTTATTTAAATATTTATTATTACAACTACTACACAGATTCAAGAACTAAAAATAACCTAAAAACAACAACAACAAAAATCTGTTTACAGTGCTGATTTCAGCTTGCCATAAGCAGCTTTCAACCATGACTATTATCACCAAGGTCACTGGGCCAGAAAAATACCCCTGTTCTCTGGAACACATGCCTCAGGTTACAGAAATGAAGATGACTACCACAAAGACTCCGAGCAGCTCTGTTCTTGGGCCTGCACATGCTATGAATATTATGTGAGGAAGGCAAAAAGCATAACTGAGACTTCATTTTACAGTTACAACTGTTTCCTTGAAAGAATGGTCTGTGGGATAACATTCTTTTAAAATTATATACTATGCATTTCCTGAAAACCAGAATGTTGATACTACCACCTAAACCTCATTAGGAAGAAAGATCAATTAAGACTACTGAAGAAGGCACATACACTTTGGTCCTGTTTCTTTCGTTCTTCTCCCTCTATAAAACCCCCCAAACTGATATTTTAGTAATTTTCTATTTTTTAAACTATTCACAACTAGCTGTTAAAATTTGCTCTGAAAAAAGACTGCAAATAGTCTTCTAAATAATAACACAGCTGAATTAAGAGACAGCTGAATTACATTTTCTTTAAGGGAAAAGTTTTGTGCAATCTAATGGTATTTCTTTTCAGCACAATAGTAGATTATTTTAAGTCTGGCAGTTTTATTCTTGTTAATAACAGATCAAGACAAAGGAAAGGTTAAGAATGCTTTTACCCATAGTCATGCTGTCTTTTTGGTTTTAAAAATAGCAATACACACTAGTTTTTCTGAGAGATAGCCTGACAATTTGGCAAACAGGGTTTTTAAGTGACTCACTGCGGGCAGGGGACACATACTTTTGAGCTTGTCATCTTTCGTCCAAAAAATATTTAGTGGGAACAGAAGGGGAATTACATGATAATACAATCAGTGCATAACCTGCCTGCTTAATAACATGGAAGTTTCCAAAAGTTTATATAAAACTGAACAGAGACATTCATGGGCACTACTTCTAATCAACTGAAGCAGAACCTATGATGACCATACTAGGTGGAGCCAAAGAAACACTGCTTCCATAAGGAATCAGGCAGGCAAAAACTGTGTCTCTAAAAACTGTGAGATTTGCCAACTTTCAACAACAAAATCAGAAACATTACTGCAACTAACATCACAACTTAGCCTTAAACAAAGAATTTACTGCATTCTGTAGGAACTACAGATTGATTCTGATACTTTCCAGGAAGTTATCAAATTATTAAGCTTATTTTCCTATTTGTATCTCACACAAAACACAATTTACTACTATGCAAGTTATTTAAATCTCAAAGTAAAACTTTTTGGCATAAATTGCTACCGTTTAATGTGTACTGCTATTTTTTTCTCAGAGTTTCATACTATGGGTTTTTGTTGGTTATTCATTTTGTACTGCTATTTTTAAAAGTCCTGAATATATATAATTTGTGTCAAAGTCAGACACCTCCAAAAATAAGACAATTCTCCTGGAAATAAAGTAAATAAACTTTAAAATAGGATACTACGACAGCTCAACAACAACAAAACATTGCTTAGCAGATATCAACTAACTGCATGCCAAAACAAAAAATACAAAGATCTAGTTTTTTAACTGCCCTGATATTTTTAAATCTTTTTACAGAAACTATGTCAACACAAATACTGTAGACCTCTATAATTCAAAGAGCAAAGAGCCCAATATGGACAACATCCATGTGCTACAGCTAATTTTAGACACAAATTGATGGTTTTGAACACACTGTTTTAAATAAGAATATCTCACTTTTCCAAATCTTAATTTGATTAATGTTTTTGGTCAATAATTTAAGATGTATGTAATGTACATATGTATGTACAACATTAGAGGAGTGTATGTATGTATATACACTCATCTACACACACATACACATACACACACAAAGCCCTGAAAAGGATTCAAATGTTCTCTCTCAAATATAAAGGCCATTTCCTACTTCAAAATTACATTCAACACCATTTATGATCTCCCTTCTGCTACACTTCTGCTACACTTACACTGAATGTTATGAGAATCATGAATTGAAACTACACAGTAATTACTAACTCAAAAAGAAAAAAAAATTCCAATTTAAAATATAACTGAAAATTACAATAGTGCTTGTAAAGAAGGAAAAAATGAAGCAAACTTGGAGTGATTTCTTAAAGAAATTGGTTTTTCTCCCTTCCCTCTTACTCAGTGTTTTGGTAAAAATATATTTCATAAGTGAAAAAAAAAAACTAGATAAATGATTATACCGATCAGCCAATACTAAAACTGATCCATTCGAAAGGTCTCAATTTAGTGTCCTTCATTTTCTACCGACTAATTGCTGCTCAGTGTTGAGGGAATTTTGCTTTTGAACAATCCAGAATGTCTTTTGTATTCTCCGAATATTTTTGCAAAATTGTTTTTGTTAAAACTTTCCTGTTTAATTTAATAGCTGGAATATAATAAGAGATTGAGATATTCTTCTAAAAGGTGAGATGAGCCACTCTGAGAATCTGAGAAAAGTGAAAAAGGAATAGACAAAAACGACCCTTTTAACAAATTCTGCTTTAAAAAATCTACTCAAGCACTGAAGGAATAAGTAATCAATGCCAAGTATCTAATTTAAAAGAAACAATTTTACATTATACAGTCAATGAAACAACATTAAAACGTATGCTTATGTTCAACTAGAGAGAGAGAGGGACAGAGTATGAGAAAGAGCCCACTCCTCATACACGACCTATGTGGGCACTCACCCAGTACTGAGCTTCATTAGCCAAGAAAAGCAAGTTCTCACTTGAGTATATGACAAAAACCAAGCAATCCTGAGACAAATTCTAATGGATAAAGATTAGACAAGATCCAGAAACGGAGACTGCATTTTATAGCCCCCAACTGGTATGCTATAACCGCAATGACCACTGCTGGTCACAATATGAAGAGGCCTACAGGTGTGCACTGAGTTATTCCCAAAACCATTTAACCCTTCCCCACCCCACCTCTACACCAAAGCACCAAAAATTTGAATAGAAACTATTACTTCTTGAAAAATCACTTAAAACTGCAATTAAAAAAAAAAACAAAAACTTTAAAATTCTTGCCAAAACAAGGAAAGAAAAAACAAATGCTCACCAAGCCGACAATATAGCTTTTAAGATACTTAGATAAAACTCTAACCTATTATATCATAAGCACATAATAAGGCACATAATAGGAAATTAAGTAAATACACAGTAATTCTGAATAAGTATTAGAGATTATAGTGGTACAAAAAACCCTTGAGATTAATTTTTTTTCTAAAAGAAGACTTTACCAAAAATAACTTTTAAAAAATCTGTCAAACCATATAATAGACCTGAATATTTTCCTTAAGACTGTAAACTTTTTTTTTCTGAAAACAACTGTAAAAAAGTAGTTTATAAGTAGGATTATTTTTCTTTTTAAATTTTCCAAGATCATATTACTAGGCAACTGTCATTGTGAAATTTAAACCATGATTTTCCCAAATAAAATGAATTATTCTGACCCTTAATAGATCCTGGTTGGATTCCACATAATTTCCCTGGAGACAGTTGAGACATTTCATTCTCCAAATAGTTTTAAAAAGTTAAAGATATGCAAAGGAGTGTCTTACAGTGGGAAAAAAATAATTGAAAGAAAACATGCAAGTTTATCAATTTGCTTCCAATACAACCCCATTTATGTATAATAAGTATCAATATATGCCAAATAACTGTTATAACTTATAAGAGAACATAGTTTCCTACAGCACTCAAACTTCTGAATCATAAAGTTAAAAACTTGGTTGTAGGTCATTTAAATTACTTATGTCAAGTAATTTTAAAAGTCTGTATGTTTAAATTTTTCAAAGTACAAAGGAGTTTAGAAATGTTGTATAAGGCTGATCTGGACCCAAATTAAAAGAGTCTGTCCTCTTGAAATCCAATTTAATACAGGGAATTAAATTATTGGAAAAAAAATTTTTCCTGAAGATTATTTTCATTTTAGAAACAATGGTACAAAGGAAAAACATGCCTCTGATGACGTACTGGCAGAGGGGAGAAATGGGAAAAGAGAACATCCCTTGATTTTTTTAATATACTTTAACATCAAAGTCAGAAAGAGTTATTTTTGAAAAAGAGGCAAAATTGGTCTTGAGCTGCTTCAGTCTATGTCTGAAGGTTTTACTGAAATTATGGTCCAGTCTTAGGAGAAAAATTCAAAGAAAAGTCAGATTGTAGATTTTGAGAAGGAAACTCTGAGGTGATGATTTTCTCCAAGGTCGTGGTTATGAAGCTCAATGAGGGCCTGGATTGCTTCTTCCACAGATCCCAACTGAATGAGTGCCATTTTGCGATCTTTCCTAAAGTGGCAGAAGAAACAGAAAAAGTACACAGAATTAATTTTGCCTACAAACCTCTTCCCCAACCCTAGAAGATTTCATTAAATTACCATAAACATTTGCAAATCATGTATTTTTTAAAAGAATGGACTTACTGGAAGAATTTAAAAGCCTTCACTGAACATCCAGCTTCTGTGAAAAGATTCTTCAGGTCATCTACTGTAACAGAGGGGCTGTGAAAACATCATCACAGAGACAGTCAACTATCTTATCCCTAATTTTCAAATGAAGCAATGATTAATTCCTGACATCATCAGGTCTCTAGAATACCTCACATTACAAAGAGCATAAAGCCATGCAATGAAGACATGATTTGCAAGTGCCCTTAAAGATCTTCAAGGTTGGGCTTCCGCAATGGCTTAGTGGTGAAAAAATCTGCCTGCAATGCAGAAGATGCAGGAGACTTGGGTTTGATCCCTGGGTTGGGAAGATCCCCTGGAGGAGGAAAGAGCAACCCACTCCAGTATTCTTGCTTGGAAAATCCAATGGTCAGAGGAGCCTGGTGGGTTTTCCATAGAGTCACAAAAGAAAAAAAAAAAAAAAAAAGATGTTCAAGATTGATGCATGCATGTCTTCAGACAATGGAATGTTGTCTCAATTCTTTTGCATAAGACATGGGCAGTACCTAAAGAGCAAGAAAATCTTTCTATATTTACTCTTTCAATGGGATTATTACCCATACGGCTTTAGTACCTAACTAGTACTTCCAATGGAGAAGGCAGCGGCACCCCCTCTAGTACTCTTGCCTGGGAAAAAATCCCATGGACGGAGCAGCCTGGTAGGCTGCAGTCCATGGGGTCGCTAAGAGTTGGACACGATTGAGCGACTTCACTTTCACTTTTCACTTTCATGCACTGGAGAAGGAAATGGCACCCACTCCAGTGTTCTTGCCTAGAGAATCCCAGGGATGGGGGAGCCTGGTGGGCTGCCGTCTATGGGGTTGCACAGAGTCGGACACAACTGAAGCGACTTAGCAGCAGTACTTCCAAGCCCCTTCCCTAGCTCTGATTTGTCTTCTATAGTCCACTACTAGTCCAGTGTATTTTTAGTACTAATCCAGTACCTTTTCAATTACATTCAGGATAATTACAAACATATATATGCGCCAATCATATTCAAAAGTAGCCCCCAATTACACTTGCCTCCTAGTATATATACCCTTTGGGTACTCCTCTCCCATACAGAATAAGGATGTCCTCTGTAACCCTCAGGGTATTACAGAAATGACACATGACTTCTGAGGCTGAGAGACACTGTGATTTCCACCTTGCCCTTTCTTGAATGATTAGCTCAGGAAGAAACCAGCTGCCTTTTCATGAAGACAGTCAAGTAGCCCTATGCACAGGTCTTTGTGGCAAGGAACTGACTAAGCATATGAAGGAGCCACTTTGGAAGTGGACTCTAACCCCATTACAGCCTTCAGATGCTATTTTGTGAGAGAATCAGCCAAAACCTAAACCACTTCTGGATTCCTGACTCACAGTAAGTTTGAGATAAAGAACATCTACTACTGTGTTAAGCTTTAGGTTTTGGAGTGATCTGTTGCACAGCAGTGGACAACTAATACAGTGGTCTACCACATGACAGTCAATGGACTAAAAGTAGACTCTTCGTCATTTCACAACTACCAGCAAGGATGGTCTTACAGAACAACAACTGGCTCTGCTAGGAGAGAGATTCGAATTCATGTTCACCTGGTATGTCACTCCTGAGTAAGTTACTTAATCTGAGCCTCTCACTTTCAGTGTTAAAATGAAACTAACAACCTTTACTCCAAGGGTTATTATGGATAAACTGCTAAGACAGAACACAGAATGGTGGATACCAAGGACAGGGTAGAGAGAAACAGAGAGATACTGTCTAATGGATACAGAGCTTCAATTTGAGATGATGACAAGGATTTACAGATGGATACACGTGATGGTTGAACACTATGAAAGTATATAATGTGAGTGTACACTGAAACACACACTCAAAAGTGGTTAAAATGGCTATGTATTTAACCACAATTTTAAAAAGAAGATTATTATGGAGATTAGATGAGGTAATGCATGTAAGACACCAGCACAGTGCCCGATACTTGGTAGATGGTTAAAAAATACATTAACATTCTTTCTCCTACCTACATGTCCAGTGTAGGATACAACCTGAGACCAGCTCCTGGATAAACGTCCTTAAGAGGGAGCCTGCTTTAGTCTTTAAATATGTTGCCTCTCTCCCTCATTCTGTAGTAATGAGGTGCTAAATTTCTAGACGCACATAATTGAGTTTTCTTTTCTAAAGCGACTCCTCCTGTTGCCTGGAAGGCATAAGGCTTGAGCCACTGCCCAATTCAGATGCAAAGTTTCTCCATGTGCCTAACTGGAGACTAGTGAGGAGCCTGGGCATTCAACAGTATTTTAAACAATTATTTTTTGTTCCCATTCAACGGCCATTCTCATTTTCAGAAATGTCCCAGAACTGTACCCTTTTCCATTCCCTTTTAACTTTTCACACACATGCTGGCATACAACTATACCCCCCAGCTTTTACCCTTTCTTTCCAAAGCTATCCTCCTCCATGTTATATAAAACTGTCATCTTTTTTGGTCAAGGATTTCACAAATTAAAACTGGGATTTCCAGTTTTACATTTCTTAGGCTTTGATGACCATACAGTCTCTATTCTAACAATTCAGCTTTGTCGTATTGGCTCAAAAGCACCCATAGCTAATACATAAATCAATAAATGTGGCTGTGTTCTCTGAAACTTTTCTCATGGAAGGTGAAATTTTATGTAGTTTTCTCAAATCACAAAATATTATTCTTTTGTTTTTCCCCAACCACTGAAAATGTAAAAACTGATCTTAGCTCATGGGCCTTACAGGTGGATTTGACCCATGGGCTGTAGTCTGTCAATCTCTAAGCTAGATGATGAATGAAGAACAAGTCTGCTACAACACTGGTTACTACAGACTGGTTATAAGAAAATAATTTCTAGCTTTTAGATATATATGTGGCTTGTAGGTTAAAAAACAGAGAATTCAGTTTTACCAAATTCTTGCGTGCCTCTGACTCTTTGTAACCCCATGAGCTGTAGACAACCAGGCTTCTCTGTCCATGGCATTTTCCAGGCAAGAATACTGGAGAACGCTGCCATTTCCTACTCCAGGGGATCTTTCCAACCCAGGGGTTGAACTTATGTCTCCTGTGCCTCCTGCACTGGCAAGCAGATTCTTTACCACTGAGCCACCTGGGAAGCTTACCAAATTCTTAAAAACATAAATTATTTGATTTTGCTATGCTGGTTGCTGAAAGGTCTTCACTTCTACAGAAGGATGAGTAAGTCTGTACCAATGGAATATCTCTGCATAAATGTAATTTTGCCCTTCTATAACTGAAAGGTAACTAGTTGCTAATTCCCTGTTTGGAAAGAAAAATTTTAAACACTGCTACCTTTACTTTTGGAGTGTAAGTTTAGATAAATTTCTTAAGACATGATGGCAAATAAATCATCTGACAAGAAATTAGTGAATTTCTACTACTACGTTAACAATAATTTCAGTTTTTATCTCCCCAAACCATATACTCTAGATTATTTATCATTGAAATGAATAGTAACAAATTAAGATACATACGGGATGTTGGAAAGATGCAGAGTAGCTGACGGGGGAAAAATATTCTGGAAGTTTTTAGAGCCAGGTTTTTTAAAGCGATGCAAAGGACTATTGCTAAAATCCTTAGTCAGACCTTGGTCTTCTTGTCCCTCTCGAGGAAGCTGAACCGCTTGATGCTTGGACAGTGTAGCACGAAGCACTTTCCCATAAAGTCTTTGACCGCTCAGATGATTCATTGCTGGTGCATAAGAAGAAAATAAGGAAATTCTGGGTATTAAGGTAGAGTCTCTGTAAAACTATCATAATTCTTTTTATTTAGTCATTTAAAATTATATTGTCAGTTTGAGGGCTTAAATAGTTTTAAATTTAAAAACTCTTACATATGAAAACATATTAAATGAGTTGGTTTTACCATAAAGAAATGCAATACAACAAAAAACACCTATTTTCCTAGCAGAGTGCTAAAACGTTTCAGAATGCCTGAAATATAACACGAGCTCAGGAAATGGCTACTGAATAAATTAATCTCAAGTAAAGCTTTTTAAAATAAATATCTGACTAGTATATTTCAACAGCCACTATAATAATGAATGGTGAGATAGCAAAATGACACTTTCTTGCACTATCATTATGAACTTTTAAGCAACAGTTCTAGAAAACTTAAAAGGAAAACAAACAAGCAAACGAAAGAAAACAAGTCATGTTTATTAGTTTAAAGCTAATGGAAAAATCCTAGAGTCAAAGCTCTAAACATCAATGATATGTTCAAACAGATAAATGCACTTCAAAGAGTTATAAACATTTTTAAATCTTAAAATGTAAGCAGATCCAAATAATAGTGCAGACACTGACATAAAGAGGAACTCCTTCTACTTAAGCCGTAAGTTTACTTCATAGGAAAATTCACATACAAAAGGAGCATATAATATGTACATATAATAAGGACTATTATTAATCACTAGTACCTAGTTGAGCTTGATTTGCATCTGCCATCTGAACCAATGCATTTTCTTTCTTATTAAACATTATCTTCACTCGATGTACATCACCATATACTCCTAATTAAAAAGACAAAACAGTTTTTTAGTGTTGACTGTAGTGTTCAATTAATTTTACCAATATATTTAAAGAAAGCTTCTTTTCTCATGCTATATGCTTTCCCTGAGCAATTTCATATATATGCTCCCAAATTTGTATCTATATTTTAGATTTATTAATCCCTTCACGTGGATGTCCCATAAATACTTCAAATTTAATATATTCCAAATCGACTCATCTCCCCTTTTTGTCCCCTCCTATGTTCATGAACTCTCTTGATAAACAGTATCATCATGCATGCATTTGCTCTGGTCAGACACCTGGGAGTCATCTTTTGACCTATTCCTTTCCCTAAGTTCTTACATCCTATCAACTACCAGTACTCATTGAGTCTATGGCCTAAATACCTCTCACATTTGTCCACTTTTCCCATCCTCCCTACCATCCAAGCTATTATCACTATTTCACAACTGGACAATCACAATAGCCTCCAAATTGATCTCATTACATCCAATTTTTCTATACTAGTGTTCCCCAAAGTGGGTCCCACATCCCAAAAAGCAGACAAAATGATTCACTGGGGTGTGGGAGGATTGAAAGTGAAAGTCGCTCAGTTGTGTCCAACTCTTTGTAACCCTATGGAGAATACTGGAGTGGATAGCCTATCTCTTCTCCAGTGGATCTCCCGAACCAGGAATCAAACAAGGCTCTCCTGCACTGCAGGTGGATTCTTTATCAACTGAACTATCGGGGAAGCCCGAGAGGATAATAAACTGTTATTTATCCTGATTTGTTTATATAAACCAATGTGAAAAACTACATTTTACTAATTTTAAACATATACAAGAAATTATAGATGGAAATTTTCTACAGTGTGAAGGACATTTTCTCATCTTTTTCCATTTAGTGTGCTAAAATATATTGCAGTTCATGTGGAACAGGGTATCACCAATATCATAAAAATAAGATCCTTAAACAGTAGCACCATTACCATACTGTGTAACAGGATGAGAGAACAACTACGACAATCTTCAGGGCGCACATAGGAGAACTGGTTATCTCATGGGCAAGCCCCTACAAGCAACTAAACTGAGAGATAAACAGTAGCTAAAAATATATATATATATGTAAGTATCCCAAATTTGCTGTCCTTTTCAGAAATGACAAGTGGCTGAAATATTGTTGCTCAGTAGTGTGCAACTCTTTGCACCCCCATGGACTGCAACACATCAGGCTTCCCTGTCCCTCTTGGCCAAAATAAATAGCCTTTAAAAAATAACATACAATTTGTATTTCAAGCTGAGGGTAATTTTTTTCTAAATTAGTGAGAAATTAACTATTTTTGGAAAGAAATGTGCTCTGGCTACTAAAGAGACATATGAAAATTAGCATGAACACATGATTTTGTTACTGATAGTCATATAAATGTATCATGAACTAAAACTATTATAGAAACTGCACCTGAGTATGAAGTATCTCTGGGGGGTGACAGAGATGTTCTCAAATTGAACTCTGGTGATGGCTGCACAACTCTGTACACTGACTAAAAATCACTGAGTTGTATACCTAAGTTAGTGAATTGTATGGCTGTAAATTATATCTGAAAGACACTGTAAAAAAAAAAAACCTATTATCCACTTAAAAAATTTGAAACGATTTCTATTAAATATTTTTTCAAATGAAGATTAGTGAGTTTTAGCCCCATTATTCTAATACAATAGATTTCAAAATCAACTAATTTAACAAGAGGAAACATGGAACTTTTTCCAAGTAAAATACATCAAAATTTAGTGGATTAGACCAAAAAACTAGTATCTTAATTAGTATAGCAACAATGCAACACTTTCATTCATATCACATTTTTATATTTTTCAATTAAAATGTTTTCTTGGCCATGTCACGTGACTTGCGGGAGCTCAGTTACCCACCCAGAGACTGGACCCAGAACCTAGCAGTGAAGCACTGAGTCCTAACCACTGGACAGCCAGGGAATTTCCTTGTGTATCCTTATGAGGTATCTTTTTCAGTTACGACAACCATCAAGTACAAAAATAAAGTGAATTTAGAATCAGATTTTGGAATACTGATTCAAAGTGAAAAAGATTTTTGAAAATAATGAAGCATATTAAATCTTATTTCTCACTAAATGTTAACAAGATTTTTATTTCAAAAACTTTCATTAATAAAAATCTTTAAAATATTAAACATTGCTTACTTCATGGTTCTTGTATTTCTGTTTGTAATATAAAACTATACATACAGAGTACAGTAAAAGATTGATGAAATTTATGATTAATTAATCATATATAGATTAGGAGTACATGTTAAATATTTTTTAACTGAGAGAGGTACACTATCAAAAAGTCTAGGGATTATTTTTAAAATCTCAATCTCATTATGGATTCCCATTGTTCTTAGGTTAAAAACCAAGTTCCTTAATATAGTTCACAAAGCTCTTAATGGCCTTGCCCCCTATTCGTCTGTCCAGCTTCAACAAGTCTCTCCCTTATACTCTCCACTGAGTTTCCTTATTTCCATGTTCCAAGAGCTCTGTCTCTCATTGCCAGTATCTGTGAATGGACATTCGCCCTCCCTTTCTGCCTGGCTAACATAACACTTCTTCATTTCTCACAAGTCAGCTTAACTATCATTTCTCTGTACATCACCTTTGATTCCCTCAGCAAGGTTAGGTCTTCCAGCTGTATGTTCTTATTACAACCTCTAGTTCCCTTTTTATAAAACGTTGTATCTATAACCACTTAACAAATGTTCCTTGTTATTCTATCCTCACTCTAATTGGCACACAGCAGTAGTAAGTATTACTGAATGATGCAATGGGCTCAATTCACATCATAGCTAACTTAAAAAAAAAAAAACTAAAAACAGCAAAGCAAAAGAAATTACTTACCAAATAGTATAAAAAGTCCATGTGGTGTGATAAGCTGTTTGAAAAGGAGAACACAAAATGTAAGGGTCTCATTTAACTAAAAATTTTTTAAAAGTTTACTTGTAAAAACCAGAGTTGACTGTGTTTAAAGTGTTGCTTTTTTACATGCTTCTTTATATATATTAGTGATGAACTTTAATACAAATTCTTAAACATTTCCATTTGAATTCAACTCGAAGTCAGAAGGCACAGTATTTCCTCCTGAAAGACTTTTTACATATGATACTTTCCAACTCACATCAGGATTAAGATTGGTGACAAGCAGAACGGAATTTCCTGGCATCCCACCAGCCCCAGGAATGGCCATCCTTCCAGTGACAGCGGAGGAGGTGATTGCGAGGGGACCGAGCGCTCCGGGACCTAGTCCAGCTGGGACTGACAGACCTTTATGAAACAGCAAAAGCATTTTGCATTCTAGTTATCTGGAGAATTGGAACACTTGATGAGACTTAAGAAAACAAATGAATGAAAAAGCAAAAATAGAGAAGAAAATGCTTCAAAGCTACCCTAAGGATAACAAAGGTCAATCCAGACTCTGGAGGTAGAGCTTCTCATTTGTTGACATTATCATACTTAATACTCTATTATTTATATAACACTTTGCAGACCAACAAAATTCACCAGTCTTAAAGCCATGAGGTTTTTTAAAAGGGTCTATAACTACCAGTACTCCTTCTATGCGGGGAGCCGGTGAGGCATTCCACTCATGGCAAAGGTCATGAGGAAGGAGGCTCGGCATACGCAAAGGCGGGATCGAGCCTCAGGAGTCCACCCGGATATTCTCGAGCATTTTCCCCCAAAAAACCAGAGTCTGCCTACTTTATTGCTTTGTGCTCTCACCTCTGACTTTACTAGGGGCTGTCCCCTACCACCATCTCTCTCTCTCTGTGTCAAAGAGTTAACTTACAGCTCCAATTAATAAAGTTCCTGGGCAATTAGGAGTGTTTAAATCCAAACCCCTCTGATGGCTCTCTAACTCGCCTGACAAGTTTACCCGGACTCCTGCAGCTATGCATACGATTGTTTACAGTCTCCTAGCCTCCAGAGGCACGGGAAGCTTAAGATATTCAAATAGCTTAGAGCCTCTCAGAGAGTTAAAAACTGTCAGAATAAACTAGTAAAGGATTTCATTGATGAGTCAATGCTTGTTGCCAAGTTTTCACATCCCCTGAATTGTATCCTTGAATATGTATCAATTAATAGTGGGTATGTAGAAAAAATAAGTAGTGGCCTTGGTGTTAGTAACTTTAGACCCTTAAGGTAATAAATTCTTTCTTTGTTGTAAACCCATTACACATCCGCCCTATAGGAATGCAATTTTATCTTTGGAAGATGGTGCCAAACCTTGAAATAATTACTCTTAGAGAAAATAAGTCTTTGTTGATAAGTCCTTGTCAAGAGTCATAAAATGTTAGTAGGCCTTCTGGCCAGAAGATGATGTAAATCACCTAAACCATTTGTATACGATACATTTGCAGGAAAGAAACCTTGGTTTTTGATAAGAACCAAAGACTGCTGACTTTGCATCCCCTATTATCCTCTATGTGTAACTTAGGGTATAAAAGCCCCTGTTAAAAATAAAGCTACGGGCCTTGTTCACCAGCGCTTGGTCTCCCCATGTCATTCTTCCCTTTAACTTCCAGCTGAGTCTCCATCTGGAGCGCGGAACCCACCACGCTTACTAATCATGCCTGGGCTTTTAAGACCCACTCGAGAAGGAGTCTAGGGTGAGACACCTTCCGCTATTCGAGAGGGCGCCTGCGGCCTACGTAAGTGGTGCAAACTTCTTGTCTTGAAGTTTTATTGGTCTCCCGCGTAAACCAAGCTACTCAGCTTCTTTTCTCCACTGAATTTTCCTACTGAGCTATCCTCATTCTATTGTTCTCTATATCTCTAATTAGCATACAAATAGTCGCCTAGGCCGTCTCTCCTTCGAATACCCTGGATCAGCTGGGGCTGGTCCCCGGCACTTCTATTTCTTGAAATAGATATATTCCAATACATTTCTCTAAAGCAGATGAATTTTTATATTGACTTCTACCATTAAATCATATATATGTGTGTGTGTGTGTGTTTATATATATACATTTTAAAAGCCCTTCAGCAGAAGTCACATATATGCAAGCTAGGTAGTAATGCATGTTCTAAAACTGGACTGTGGTAATGACTGTACATCTCTGTAAATTTATTAAAAAATCACTGGGTTGTACATCTAAAACAGGTAAACTGTATACATATATTCTGCATGGGGAAAAAAACATTTTGTAACCTTGTAAAACATTATTACCATCAACAACAAATTTATGGAATTCAATATGCTTTTGGAGCAAGAATTTTCAGAGCTCTCTATTCCCTTAGATACTGCAGAAGCTACTGAAAGCCCTATGATACTGGAATATTGACACTACATACAATACATAAAACACTACACTTCCTCATAAGGTCCAACCATTTGTATGCTCAGCTTAAAAACTATATAAGATAAAATTCCAAGCTGATGTAAAATGAGCCAATTCTTTAAGGTATTGATTCTTTAAGTTCAAAATTCCTTATAATAGAGTCTGGCCACTTCATCACAAATCATGTGTGTGCATATACCCCCTATCACACCTGGAAAGCCTTATCAACTCAGGAGCCCTCTTTATGCAGTTTTTTCCTCTTTTTTACCATCTACTACAGTGTCTTATAGATACAGCATGTCAAAAAAATATCTAAAATGAAGAAACCATATATCACTACCTCCAAATGTGTAACTCTTGGGATCTTCAAATACATAAACACAATGTATAATGCCTTCATTTTAATGAGATAGATAAGATCACTCACTAATTAAACATATGTTAAAATGTCTTAAAACGACCAAATATCCTAAAAAATAAATCTCAACCTTTTAAATCACTTTCTTTTTAGTTAACTTCATCCTCTCTCCTGAAGAGAAGAGTTACAATTCCCAGACTTAGAAAGGGAGGATACTAAGATCATTGTCAGAAAGGAGCTATGCTGCAGTTTAAGATAGTTCTATTCACAGATCAGCTGGACGCTATAAAGGTAGTATGTAGACTAGACTTAACACTGCATCACTCTTCCAACCATCCACCTCAATTATTTTCTTTCAGCACAAAACCATAAAGTATTTTTTCTTATTATCAAATTCATTTTATTATTTGGAAGAGTCAGAGTCATTATCAAAGTATTAACTGATTGTTCTCTCTCTTAATTATTTTCATTAGCTGAAGAAAAAAATGTGTATACATGTATTTTTTTTCTGAAATAAAACAGCATGCATATCCTCTATAGTAATCTTCCAAACCCATTAATTTTTTTTTAAAAAGTACTTACAGATAAAATAGTCAATGTTTATTCATTCAAATGTTTGCTGTCTGCATATTAAGTACTGAATGTCATTAAAGGCAGAAGGACACAAAGATAAGTAAGACAGAAGTCTGTTTAACATGTAATTGAGCTGCTTATCAGCAAGCAGCTCATCTATTTTATATAATAACCAAAGAGATAAACCTAAGGTTATTTAATATAGTCAACCTATAGTTATCTGGGCCAATGGCAAGTATAAATGATGCAGAACAGATAATAGAATTTTAGTGTTGAGAAGGAAACCAGAGAGAATTATTTATAAACACAAGGAAGCTGTACAATCGTCTATTGTCCATGAGCCACTTCCATGATTGATATACGTAATGCTTTTTTGGTAAATCCTTCAAACATGGTCATATCTTTCATTTTGATAAGTTCTAGAATATATAAACCATCATTAAGAAATCATTTCAACTTCATCTTTAAAAGAGTCACCTGTAGCTTGAGGAAATCCAATAGCGGGGGCAAATCCAGCAGCCCCTGCATATGGTGAGGAAATGATTCCTGGTGCACCTAATGGGGAAGAGAAGCTGAAATAAATACACTACCTTCTATAAAGAGGGTTATCAACACAATAAAATGGCCATATGAGAGTATATTGTTGACAAAGAGATTCTAACACGGAGTAAAGATTTGTCCAACAGATGATCCTTGCTGTGTTGTATAAGAGCCTCTGCCACTTCTGGAGGCTAATCCCTTTCAACTGGGTTCAAGGTTCAAGACTACAGCTAGAATGTTATTAGTATTTCATTCTGAGTTATTAGTTTGCTACTTACTTTTAGTTTATCTGGTTTTGTTATTTAGGTTGATATTCCTGCCCTTATTTAGAGCACTGTTTCTATGTAAAAATCATCAAATATTCACTAAACGATACTGTACTGCTGGGGTACTGTGCTGATAAAAAGAAATATGAAATAAAAATCCTTGCCTTTGAGAGGCTTTACAAACTAAAATTATGAATTATAGAAGATTCACATGCTGAGGATCTAGAGGTTTAAATACAAATATACTGCAAGTGGTCTAAGAAGAAGGGATTGCAAAGACTCTCTGGGACTGTCTGAAGGCTTCTCAGGAAGTAAAACTTGAACTGGACATTAAGTGAAAAGCAGTGCTTAGTGTGTACCAGATGCCAAACAAAGGCTGATATTCCTTCTCCATTTAGAAGCCTGGCGACTGTGCACCATCAACAAATACAGGAGTTAGCTCTAAATGGTGGAATCATTATTACTAAGAAAACAATTTGATTTAGGACAAATTAAGGTCGAGGTGATACTAAGACATTCAAATGGCAATGCCACAAGTGGAAATGAGGGGGTAAACTCGGAATTTCTAACTATTACAAGATACAGATTTGTAAATCATCTATATAGAAATAAATGTAAAAGCCATATGAAGAAGAACTCCACTAAAAATTCAGGGCACAAGACAAGAAATGAAGGAAGCTAAAAAGAGAGCCTGGGAGTATCAGGACACTTAAGTGGAAGACGAGCATTCTAAGGAAAAGAGACAGAGAACAGCCTCAGAAAACAAAACAATGAATCACAGTCCCTCAGGATCCAGAGACGGAATTTCAGGGAGAGGGTTCAGTGAAAGTCAGGGAGAGTGAGAAACATAAACGGGAAGCAATAGTTTAGAGCAATAGTGAGAAGCTAGACTGTACGAGTCAAAGGGAGGGATTTGGTGTTTTTTTTTAATGATAGGGTGATATGCATATTTATAGGAAGTATGTAGGCTGAATTTTCCAGAGAAGTTAAAAGATCACGTAAGTTTATTCTCTTCATTAAAGAGAATTATTTAACAGAATTTGTTAAATATGTGCTATGACTTATTAAAATAATTCAAGAAAACATAGTTATAAAGAGACTTCAGGGACAGAGCTAGCAGAGAGAACTGACAATAAATGAAGACACAAAAATGAGAACGGACAGAGTGATGAAATAAGAGAAATATCACTGAAAGCACATTAGGAGGCAAGCACCCCTCTGGCGCTAAGGAAGCACTAAGTAACACATACAAGAATCTCTGCCCTTGCTCAACTTATATTCAAGTAGGCTGAAGCTCATAGGTAAAATGATTCATTTTCAGAACAAATAACTATTTTAAGGCACAGAGGGAGACTTACCAGAGACACTTCAATATGGATATGAGTTATTATGAAAATTCACACTGGGAAGTTAAACGGAAGAAGAAATATGGTTGTCAAGTATTCACTTGACCCTTCCATCTAACTCTGGCTAGTTATGTGACTTGCAGTGTCTCCTGCAGAACATACATCTGTAGGCAACACCACTGCACTCACATGATAGGAACACACAGACAGTCATGACATAGACTGCTATACAGAAGCGTTAAGAAGCATTACGGGTTTACACCAGTTCTCTGATTTCTTTCACCCTCTGCCATGAGAATGCCACGTCTCAAATGGAGTGGCACCTTCAGCTTGGACCCTCGATCTAAAAGACATGTGAGGGAAGTTTGCAAAAGTTGATTCACAGTTGTTTAAGTGTCAGTTATGTGAGAGGAATAAACGTTAATTACTGTAAATCACAGATTTGTCAGAAAGGGAAGGGAGGTACTTTTAAAACAAAACAAGTCTAATACAAGTGGTTATGGGGGGGGTGCGGTATGAGGCAGAAGATATGCAGTAGGTTTGAGAGAAATGAGGAACATTTTTGATATTAACTCTCTTTGAACATTAAACAGCAATAAATGAAAGAACTGGCAAACTGTTCCAGGGCCAAATTTTAAGTAACTGTTTCCAAGTACAAGAACATTTGTTAATATTTGACAAAAGAAACATTTGTAAAGTTTCCATAAATCTACATTCCTCAAGTAAGCAGGAACAGAAACATTTTAGCAAATTAACCTGTTAGACATTGGTTTACACAAACTTTAAAGGAAAAGGTTTAAGATTTGAATAGCTATATCACAGGTATTTTACATTTGGAAAATGTATTACCAATAGCAATTAAGGGAATACAAATAGATAACATTTTTACCTATGAAATCAGTTTATCAATGTTTCAGTGTTTCTCAGTGCTATTGTTTATAGTAGCAAACCCTAAAGAAACAAGCTTAATGTCTAAATTGGAGAATTATTATATAAATTATGAGTCACTAGACAAAATAGAGACATTTAAAACATTACAAACAATATATATTATGGAAAAGAGGTCCAATTATTGTTTTTCAAAAATGTGGATATAGTAGCAGACTAAAGACCAACCTTGTGGCAGATATGTCCAATGAACAGTAAAAAGATCTTTAAAAAAAAACAAAAAAACCTAACAGCCAACAAGATGATTAAGAGTAACCTGGCTAAAAACCTAACTCTATCAAACAGCTTTGGTTTTATCATCCTCACGCTTAATGGACAAGATGCAAATCCCAATGTTAGCCCAAGAGGAAGGAAGTCAACAGGAGACGTCCATGACATTAATGCAACAGTATAAACCTAAAATAACCCATTCCATTACCTACTCCCCCTGCCTTCAGAAGACTACAAGGAAAGCTGACTTTGTGTCTAACAGAGAAGAGACAAAATAAGTTCTGAAAAGGTCTAACCAAAAGTAAGCTCTCATGCAAATTTTCAGCCTAAATTCACATTTCTTAGGAATTCAAGGGAAAATTAACAAAATTATGGATTTAGACTGAAATGGTCCCAGACACAGATCCTTTGATGTTGCAAACAAGTAAATTCTTTCTGGAAGAACATACCATCTTGAGACTAAGAAGTCTCACAAGTTATTTCCCAAGTAAGTGAATAACTCAAAAAGAAGAAAGTAGAAAAAGAAATATCTAACTGCAGAAAAATAACTGCAAAGACTTCAGACATTGGAATTATCAGATGAGGATTCTAAATAGTATGTTTGGAAAAATAAAAGCTATGCTGAAAAGTCTCTACAAGGCAGATGATACTTAAAAAAAGAATAAAATTTCTAGAAATAAAAAGCACAATTACTCAAATTTAAAATTATCAAACAAGTTTAACAACATATTAGACAAAGGTGAAGAGATCATTAATAAAATGAAAGGCCTTAAGGAATTATTCAGGATGCAGCTCGGAGAGATAAAGGAAAAAACAGGACAGAAAGTTTAAGATACTCAGATCAGAGTAAGAAAATTTAACAGGTCTAGTCAAAATTCCAAAAACTAAGAAAAGAAACAGTGTGAAGATGGCATATGTGGAAAGATCACTTCTAGGACCAGTAAAAGACAACAATCCACCAAATTAAGATGCTTCTAAAGGGTATGTAATAATATATTATGGTAATTTTAACTTCCATTTTGCTGATGACTAGGGATGCTGAGCATCTTTTCATGTGTTTATTGCCACTCATATACCATCTTTTGTAAAATATTTTTTCAAATCTTGTGCCCATTTTTAATGATTTGTTTTCTTATTATTGAGCTGGGAATTCCCTGTATACCTTGATGTAACTAATTTGTTTTCTTCAAGTCTATAAGCTTGCCTTATAGACTTATTTATTGGTTTTGTTTTGGCCATGTCACACTGCATAGCATGTGGGATTCCAATTCCCTGACCAGGGATTAAACTCGTGTCCCCTGCAGTGGAAGCACGCTGAGCCTTAGCTGCTAGACCGCCAGGGAAGTCCCCCTTCCTATGTTTTATTCTAGGAGTTTTTTAGGTTTAAGTTTACAGACAGGTCTAAGATCCATTTCAAGTCAATCTGTCAGTATGGTGTGAGATACTAATCAAAATTTATTTTTTCCAATATGGATATCCACCTGTCCAAAAACTACTTGTTGGAAGATTCTCCTTCATTGAATTTTTACACTGGCAATTTTGCTCAAAATCAACTCATCCTATATACGTGGGTGAATTTTAGACTCTATATGCTTCTCTACTGATTTATATATCTATCTTTTCAACACTGTCAAAGTCGTTTGATTACTGCACTTTATGTTAAGTCTTGCATTTATTTCCTTTCACTCTTCTAGATACTTTTCCATTTCTACATAAATTTTAGAAGTTCAATGCATCTTATTAAAGTAAAGAGAAAAAAATTAGAATATTTAGAGAAAGGAGTTAATAAAAGTTGAGTATGAAATCAAGAAACAACAACACTGCATTTGTATATTAGCAACACTATGAAAACCAAATGATGGCTAAAATTTACACTGCATCATTCTAAGCTCTTACGTACATTAGCACGTGTAATATTCATCACAACTCTTACCACTTAAGTATTATTATGTTCATCTCACATATAAAAAGACAGAAGTACAGAGCAGTTAAGCAATTTGCCCAAAATTACACAGATCAAAAAGACTGGTTGAGAATTAGAACCTTAAAAGTATAGCTCTTAGGAATAACTCTAACAAACATATGTAAACATACTTTCACAGGGAAAAGTCGTCAAACTTTACCCAAAGACATTAAAGAATACACAAATGGAGAGGTGCACAATGTTCAAAACCTGGAAGACTCTATTGTAAAGATGTCAATTGTCTTCTAAGTGATTTATAAAGTCAATATAATCTAATCAAAACCCTAAGAGTGCTTTTTTCCCCCTTTGAGGACTTGAAAAGCTGATCCTAAAATTTCTAAGTGTAAATGGTCAAGAACTGCCAAGATCCTCTTGAAGAATAAGAGACTTAACTGTCAGACACTGAGACTGCCGGTAATGACAAAAATAATAAATAGACCATTGGAGCAATGCCCAGAAAACCACTTATGCAAATATTAACCTCCAGTTAATGGTATGTGTTAACAATTCTGAAACTTTCTGTGTATTATAGGATTGAGCAAACGGGTAAATATGTTGAGGCCAATGGAAACTAGATCTCTCATTCCTGAAGAAAGGAAGCACAATATGAAAAACGGTGCTCAATGAGAATCGGAAGTACCAGTTAAATTGGAAGTATCAGTGCTCAATTAGAATTGGAAGTATCAGTGTTTTTTAAAAAACACACACAGAGAAATATATGAAGTACACATACACATCCACTTAAAGTTTCTAGAAGCAATGATACCGTATTATCAATGAGCATATATATATAGTGCCTTAATACTGATTTCCACTAAAGGGAACCAGGGCTCATTGGAGAAATGGCTGACTGCAATGCTAAGGCAGGGAAAGTAAAGAAGATTTGACACATCTTCTGCCAGAAAGTAATGAAGTGTGCATACAATGATGAGGACACGTCAAAAGGCCACAGAAACTTGTATGAAAGGGCTCCCACTGGCCAAATCTGGGATAGTTTGAACATAAAATGAAAAACAATAATATGAAATTACTGCTCATATAATAAGAATTTACAAGTGCATATTAATGTGAAAAAATAAGTAGAATGAATAGTAAATAAGTCATACAGAGCCAATGCACAGTATAATGAATATAGACAGTAATAGTAAAATGATGCAATGGGGTAAGTATCACTTATCCCAGTGATCACACTATACCATGTAAATAGAAAGTAGCACATTATAAACTTACATTCACATAAATGCAGTAAAAATGGATGAATGAATGGAGTGGTAAAAAAAGTCCTTTATAATAAAACCCCAGCTACCAAATCAGGAGGAAAGATGAAATTAGCAAATCACCAATACAGCAACAACCATCACGGTGACAACTATTTTAGGCAATGGATATTAAAGCTGAAGTGTGAAGGACTTCCCTGGAGGTCCAGTGGTTAAGACTTCATCTCCCAATGCAAGCAATCCAAGTTCAGTCCCTGATTGGGGAGCTAAGAACCCACATGCCTCGTGTCCAAAAATCCAAAGCATAAAACGGAATCAATATTGTAACAATCAATAAAAACTTTTAAAATGGATCACATCAAATAAAAATCTTCAAAAAGAAAAAAACAACTAAAGGGTGAAAAGTGGTAAGAAACAGGCTGTTTATATAGTCTCAACATATCTTCCCTACAAAAAAGTGTTTTTAATTATAAAGAGGAAAAAAGTAAGACAACTGGAAGAAACCACCTTAAGTGATCAAAGTTAACATCACCACGAATAGGATAAACTGGCAGCAATCCTGATGTAATGAAACGAGAAAGACACAACATTATTTCAGCCAAAAACCCAGACACACATATTGGGATACATTCTATTAAATACTCAACCCTGAACTCTTCAAAAACTTAAAGGTCATAAAAGACAAAGAATGAGGAAATGTTTCAAATTAAAGGCCTCCACAAGACATGACAAATAAATTAACCTGATACTGGTTTGGATCCCTACTAGAAAAACATTTTCTCATAAAGAACATTATTTTCACAACTGGCAAAATTTTTAAAAGATCTATGGATTAGATAATGGTATCATATGAATGTTAATTTTCTGATTTTGTTATTTACATAAGAATGTCCTTGTTCTTAGAAAATATACAATGAGTATTTAGAAGGGACATCATGCCTGCAACTTACTTTTTTCTTTTTACTGCAACTTATTTTCCAATGACTCAGAGGAAGAAAAATACCACACACACACACACACAAAGAGAGATGATAAAGTAAATGTGGTGTGATGTTAATAATCAGAGAATTTTAAGGATGCAGGAGATTCTTTCAACTATTTCTGTAACTTGAAATACTGCAACAGTCACTAAAATACTACACACTTTAAAATTTCTAAGTGTTTATATTTATAATGTCAAAGTAACAAAGGATTTTTTAAAACATGACACAAAACACAAACATAAAGGGTATGGCAAGTAAATTCGGCCATATAAAAATACCATGAAGAGAATGAACCAAAAAGCCAAAACTGATAGAAACTATTTGCAACACATAAAACCAACAAAAAGACTAGTGTCTAGGATATTAAAGAATTCCTACAAATAAACAAGAAATGACAAGAAACTAAATATAAAAACAGGCAAAAGAATTAACAGAAAATTCATAAAGAAGAATGGCCAACAAACATAAGTTTAACCTCATTGATAATTAGGAAAATTTCAAAGCAGCACTGTTCATAATGGCCTCAAACTAAAATAACCCAAGTGTCTATCAGTAGTAGCACAGATAAACCAACTATAATATATTCATACAGTGGAAATCTATACACTTGACAGTGTTGAAAATGGATAAGCAAGAGCCATATATGTGAACATAGATGAATCAAAAAGGAAAACAGTGTGCTTCCATTTAAATAAACTTCTAAATATAGGAGAAAAATCTCTAGCACTTAGGGCTGCATAATGAGTAGTAAAAAAAACAAAACCAAACCACAGGAGAAAAGCAAAAAAGCAAAAGCAGGACTACCATCAAAAATTTGAGACTACAGATATATTGGAGCAGGAGAATGGGAACACAATAAACGAGAGGGGTACAAATGGTGCTTCCACAGTATGTGTATACATTTTATTTCTTAATCTGGGTAATATGGATATTTAAAACTGTACTCAGGGGCTTCCTTGGTGGCTCAGTGGTAAAGAATCTGCCTGCCAATGCAGGAGGATCTTTGATATAGGAAGGTCCCACATGTCATGGAACAACTAAGCCCGTGGGACACAACTATTGAGTCTGTGCTCTAGAACCCAAGAGTCACAACTACTGAAGCCCACACGCCCTAGAGCTCATGCTCTGCAACAAGGGGATCCACCCCAGCTAGAGACCAGACTCTGGCTCGCTGCAGCTAGCGCAGCCATAACTAACTAAATGAAATTAGTAGAATAATGTTAAACATTTCATGAAAAATAAAAAAAAAAATTAAAAAACTATATTCACATATTTTTACAAGCTTTTCTATTAATATAATATAATACATCTCTAAAACAGATCAGGAAGACCCCAGAATGCTTACAACTTAGCTCTAAGAACCTGAAAGGGTAATCTTTAAAAGAAAGAACAGCTAGGTAAGTAAGGAACAGAGACCTGGAAGTGTAGCATTTTCAAAGCCAAGAGAAAAAAAAAGAGGGAATAGTGAACCATGTCAAATATTTGTGAGAGGCAGAGTAAAGTTTCATACAACACCTAAAGGTATTGTTCTCTGTTTGATAAATTACTTATCTTACAATGTACATACTATTTGCAATGACAAAGGACTTATTAACACAATAAGAAAGGATAGCAACATTTTGATATTTTATATTCAGAAACCAAAATTCTTAATTGTATTTTTAAAGTGTCCTCCTCCCACAATGCAGAACATCAATTACACCAACAGTATGTATTCAATTACTGGAATATGTGCAGTTCTGCACCTGATAGCCAAGCTTTGGCAAACCTGAATGACAGCCCCAGTTCCTATCACTTGCTATTAAAATGCTAATTACAAAGACCTTTGGCTCTGCCAAGTTGTACATATGAGTAGAGGCTGATAACAAATACAGCCCCCTTCAGTATCTACAAGGGATTGGTTCCAGGACACTCCCAGCCCCCTCAAGGATGCTCAAGTCCCTTTATAAAATGGCACACAGTATGTGCATATAATCTCTGCACATCCTCCTGAATACTTGAAATCATCTCTAAATTGCTTATAATACCTAATATGTTGTAAATGCTATGTAAATAGTTGTAAAGACAATGTAAATAGTTGCTGGTACAAGGCAAATTCAAATTTTGCTTTTTGGAACTTTATGAAACTTTTTTTTTCTCCAATTATTTTTGATCTGCGGTTTGTTGAATCCACAGATGCCAAACCTGTAGACATGGAAGGCCAAATGTATAAAACACAAAAACTTGGTTAGACTAAAACAGAAACTTTAACAATTCAGGGACATGAACTGAACAATCCACTTGACTTTTTTCAGTTATAAATAATAAAAAGCTTTTATTTTAAATTTACTGTTTTCTAGAAAATTTGGACAACTATTTGGCTAAGGATTCTTTTTTCTCACCTGTAAAATGAAGATAAACTAAATACCACTTAAAGTCTCAATTAATATTTTATGGTGTCATCTGGCAAAGAAAAATCAATCACAAAGGGTAATAAAATTTAATACCTTATCTAAATAATAAACCACATTTGAGTGCTGCAAAGCCAAAAAGTACATTAACCTAGTGATATATTCAACTAGGCTATTCACTACTTTTCCTTTTACATAAAGGTTTACTTCAAAAGTTTAGATTACTGAGACCTGATCTTAAATAAAAGAAGGAAGCTCTTCAAAGCAACATTAGCATGAGTAATGCAGAGGATTGTATTTTTATTAGTGCAAAAATGCAATTTCACACAAATTTAGCGTAATGACGAAAAGTTCTGATGTTTAAAAAACAAAATCCTCTTCTCTGAATAAAGAAAGAACATACTACCAATTCAGGCTCTTGTTTTAAAATATCACTACTTTAAAAAGGAGAAGTATTTCTCTCAAGAGCACTTAGGTCAATATTCTGCTGGCTATAAATCAACTTGTTTAAACCAATGGTAATATATAAGACTATTAAATCCAGACAAATGGTTGTATGGTTTATAAAGAATGAGCAATATTCTTTAATTAATGGTAGAAAATAAATTCAATTTTAGGTATCCACTTGTTTTTGACAACTAATAGAATCTACTAATATTAAGATTCAGTTAATGAAGACATTTTTGTTCCATGAGTCTCCTTTTTCTCCTGAAATCCTGAGAGAATCCAAGAAGAAATCATCTGACATATATGGATTAACAAATTAAACTTGTAACTTCAGAAAACTTGTTCTACGACCCAAAACAGAACTACTCACCAAAAGCAGCAGCCATAGGGGGTTCAAGGGATGGCTGGCCATCACCAGTGGGAAGGTCTAAGCGAGTGAAGTCTCTGCTTTTGTCATTATTATATTTCACATTAAGGCTGGTGAGCTTGGAGAAGTCAATACGCAGAGTGCAGCATGCATTATAGATATTCTGGCCATCCAGAGCCTAAAGCATGTAAGAAAGGGACTGATGTTTTGCAAGACAACAATAAATCAAGTAGCCTCTACTTTGACAAAAAGTGGCAATCAGGCATAAAGCAGAGAGGACTAAACTAAAAGCCAAAGAATTGTATTTCCTTTTACCTTTATCACTAACTGTGTGAGCCTAAGAGAGAAAATGAAAACTCTATTTCTCAATTTTTTCTTTGGTAAAGTGAAAATTTCTATTTTATCCATGGTAAGATAAGTGGAAGAGGAGAACTGTATAAGCTTGAAAAACTATAATACATTATTGTACACTACTAATTATGATTATGATTATTTTAAAATGTTTAAATATATTTAACATTTCATCTTAATTTATATTAGTGTAGTTTATATAGGTTAAGATGATATAAAGTCTTTGTAAATGGTACTTGTCAGAACCACAATATGTGAAACAGTATCAACCACTTTTTTTTGTTGTTGTTGTAAATTTATTTTCTTTGAGTAACAAGATTGAGGGAAGTTTTAAGTCAGAGTAGATACAAGACCAAAAATTAGCAATCTCTTCTTTCACAATGATAAGATCTTCTGAAGGGATATTTATAGCTACTAATGACTTCCACAAACACTTGAATTTACAAAAAATAGATATCAGAAACTAAAACACAAAAAATAAAACAAAAAATATGTGTACTAAAAAACGCTTACTTATCATAACCATTACTGACGAGTATGCCATCGTAAAGGTACAGAACAATACATGCAGGTAGAGGACACAGCAAATACCACGGTCATTCCTAGTCAAGAGCCAGACACTACGTGACACGCACAGTGTGCCCACCTCAGTCTCCATCTTCGGGAAAAATTAGAAATGCTTCAGACACTGATACAAGATAGAATTGGAGTTAGGGATAGATCTCAGTAGGAGATGGATCAAACATAACCAAACTAAAGGTGAAGTTTTATGTTTTGTTAAAAGACAAGCACTTGTGTGCCAAAAACAAGACAGTAGGAATTGAAAGCAGCATATTTCCTAAGACTTAATGTCTGTCAATTTAGAGCTCAATGAGATTCAACAGTGAATATGGTTGCAAAAATACAGAAATCAATCAATCTTTGGCTCACTTAATAGAAGTAAATGAGGGCACTAGAGCAAAGATAATTCTATTCTATTAGTTAGATTATATCAGGAGAACTTTGTGCAACTCTAGACTTCAAATATGACAAACAGAAATGAGTCCCAGAAATATAAGAAATGATAAGGGATTTGAAACCATTTCATATGAAGAAAGAAGTAGTTTTTAGACTATAAAAAGAGCAAAAGGAACAGTACATTTAAAAATGATAAATTAGTTTGTATATTTTTTACAATTAAAAAAAAAACATAGTAAACTATAGCACAGGAGAAGACATGATGACCTTTGGTATCACTAAAGTGACTATAATAACAAGTGAAAAATGAAACAAAGATCATAATTACCATTTTGGCATAATGTGCATTCAATGGGTCAGCATACTGAAGCAAGGCTTGAAACTGATTATTCTTTGTAAAGGTGATAATCTTTAAGACTGTGCCAAATTTAGAAAATATCTGGAAAAAAGTTCACATTAGGTTAAATTTAAGGGAAAAATTTAGCTAACTTATCCTTATAAATACAACTTGATTCATAAATCTCAGTTTTAAATGAAAATAATATCCTTTATTAAAACTACTGGTACCAAAATTACTTAAATCAGGCCTAAGATGTTCATGTTCTAACACCCATACATGGCTTAAAACAGTGCCTGACATACAATAGGAACTAAATATTTAACCTATTTTATAACTTGTCACAATTGGCACAGTACTGAAACAGAAGGTTACAACAGGGATTAATTAGTGCTATGAGATAATGGTGTTGCAAAGCATATACCTAGAAATGGAAGAGTCACACACAGATCAACTATTTCAGCCTGAGAATCAGCATCTATTTCCTGAAACTTTTATAGAAAGAAAACTACAAAATATTCAACAAAATGAAGCACAAAATGTCCAATGCTCTATTAATTCATCAAATAGTCATAGAGAATCGTTGTAAGCTCTGAAAAAAGTCAGGAGTGAACAAAGTAGAAACAAGAATCTCAGCACCGGTTCATCAATTTTAAACAACAGCACCACACTAATGCAATATCTTGATAATAGGGGAAACAGTACGTCTGTGGGGGAAGGAGGTATATATATTCTGCTCAAAGTGTTTTGTAAACTAAAAATGCTCTAAAGAATTCTAGTAAGAAAACAAAATGTGAAACGGGAGAAAAACTAGAAAAGAGAAAGAGAACGGGGGAGGAAACCACAAACAAGTGCAGTTAAGTAGGAAACAGTTATCAAGTTGGCAGATACATGTCCAGGTATATCTTGGCAGATATATAAAAAAGTCGCTTTAAATGCCAATGTTCTTAATACGCTAATTAAAATACATAACTGTTAAGAGTGGGCTTTTTAAAAAGTACATGCAAGACCCAACTCTAGGTTATTCGGGAGAAATCCATTTTAAATATAAGGACTTAAGCTAAAGAGAGAGAAAGATACACCATGCTAACACTAATTTTTAAGAAAAGCTGGCAGAGCTATATTCATTTCTTACAAGGCTGACCTCTGAAGAAAAATTATCAGGGATAATGAGGGATGCTATATAAGATAATGGGAGTCATTTATCCAAGAAGACAGAACAATCTTTAAAATGTATGTGTGTAACAAAAAAGAACCAAAATACTTAAGAAAAAAAGCTGTTAGAACTACAAAAACACTATTGTTGTTGGAGACTTTAATAATATCCCTCCAATACAGACTTATGGATAAGTCTGTATAAGTCTGTATTGAGACTGTGAACAAACGTATGGATACCAAAGGGGAGAAGGGCTGGATCTAATTGACATTCATAGAATAATATATCCAATAACAGCAGAATACGCATGAACACCAAGATAGACATATTCTGAGCCATAAAGCACACTTAAATTTAAAATAATAAAAATCATACAATGTGTATTCTCAATTATAGATTTAAACAAGAAACCAGTAACAGGAAAAAACACCTAGAAAATCAGAAGGAAGGTAGAAAGAAAGAAAGGAGTCTCTGCTCTTGCAAGGAAAGACAAGACAATAAATAAGCAAATAAATAACAATACCTGGTCATACAAAAGTATTTTGTTTTAAATAAAAGGGAAAGGGATGAGCGTGATGCAAGTTGGAAAGGTGCAAGGGTGCTCCAGGAAGGCCTCTCTCAAGTCTTTGGAGAAGAGGAATTAACAGAATGAGGGGAAGGTTCCTACAGAGCCCTGGTCACCAATGCTCTTACAACACTTGTTCTACTTCCCCAGCACAGAAGTTCATGGCCAGGGTTCCTACAATGCATTATGCTTTCCTCTGACGTCTCATTTTACATTTGTTTTTTCATAAGACAGAAACGTGTCTTGCTTCTTAAACCTAAGTATTCCCTATGCTGGTAAGAATTTGCTGTCATTACACACTATGTATGTGTTTCCTTAATAGGCAAATATCCTGCTTTTTTATTATCAGAAAGAATGATCATGAATAACTATCCTAGAGGACAGGCAACAAAAGATAAAATAGAAAAATTCAACTACATCAAAATTAAAACCCATGTTCACCAAGACTATCAACAGGATTGAAAAGGCAACGCACAAAATGAGAGACAATATTCTCAAATCATTTATCTGATAAGAGGTAATATACAGAAATATGAAAAGAAGTCCTACAAGTCAAAAACAACAAAAACCCAATTTAAAAAACAGGCAAAGGATTTGAAAAGAACTTTCTCCAAAGAAAGGGCTTCCCTGATAGCTCAGCTGGTAAAGAATCCTCCTGCAATGTGGGAGACCTGGCTTCGATCCCTGGGTTGGGAAGATCCCCTGGAGAAGGAAAAGGCTATTCACTCCAGTATTCTGGCCTGGAGAATTCCATGGACAGTCCACGGGGTTGCAAAGAGTTGGACACAACTGAGGACTTTCATTTCACTTCTCCAAAGAAGACAATCAAATAGCAACAAGCACATGAAAAGACGCTCAATGGCAACTCGTGTCCACCCACAGATGAATGAATAAACAAAATGTGGTGTATACATATAATGGAATATTATTCAGCTTTAAAAAGGGAGGAAATTCTCACACATGCTACAATACCGATGAACCCTGAAGACGCTGTTCTGTGAAATAAGCCAGTCTCAAAACAGCAAATGATGAGTGACTCCACTTTTATGAGGAACCTTGTTGTTGTTTAGTTACTAAGTGGTGTCCAACTCTTACGACCCCATGCACTCTAGCCTGCCAGGTTCCTCTGTCCATGGGATTTCCCAGGCAAGAATCCTGGAGTGGGTTGCCATTTCCTTCTCCAGGGGACCTTCTCGACCCTGGGATTGAACCTGTCTTCTATATTGGCAGGCGGATTCTTTATACCACTGAAGAGAGTCAAACAATTCTTATAAGAGATCAATAAGACTCGTGAAACTAATTTGTCTTGGAAAGGATCACCAGAAAATTCCAATCTTAAAGATGTAGTCTGAAGGCTCTCTATTGAAATTTAAGATGTTTAAAAAAATATATAGTTAATTTCATTATGGTCATACTTCAGGGTTCAAAATGTTAAGACCTTAATCCCTCATATAACTCTATTTTGAAAAACACTAGGAAATTTTTGTTTTGCTCTTTTAATGAAAGGTTTGGTCTTATAATAAGTACTTCCTAAATACACCCTCATATCCTAGAGAATAAAGTTTATAAAATAATACCACGGACTTCCCTTGTGGTCCAGTGGTTAACAATCTGCCCTGCAAGGTTTGATCCCTATGTTCCCCTGGTCGGGAAACTAAGAAGATCCCATATGCTATGGAGCAACCAAGCCCATGTGCCACACCTAGAGAGTCTGCAGCCGCAACTACTGAGCCCATGCACCACAATGAAATATCCCATGTGCCGCAGCACAGCCAGAGAAATAAATAAATAACTTCAAAATGTATGTGTGTGTGTGTGTTATGGTTACAGTCTCAATACAGACTTATCTATAAGACTTATCTACACTATTTACATCAACAACTACAGTAGTTCTCCAGATACACCAAGCGGTTTCAGACTTCTATGCCTATATATGTGACTTTTCCCCTGTTCCTGTATCTCTTTATATAATGTCTAGGAAATTTTCATTTATTCTCTTTCAAAACTCAGCTCAGGCAATAATGCCACCAGAAAATTCTTAGCCCCACCCAAACCTCAATAGAGTCCATTTTCTTTACCAAATATTTTTATCCCCTTCCTGGCCTCGTTGTTTTACTTATACTGTATTATACATTTGTCTATATATGTCTCCTTTAATTAGACTGAAAGTTCCTTGGAGGTATATTGCTTGTCTTGGTCATTTCGTTAGCATTGACTACAATTCCTGGCACATAAGAGGCACAGAGTAAAAGTTTACTTTTAATTGATAAGAAAATTACACTCTGAGACCTGAGTGAAGAATAACCGCAACACGCAAATTTTAAAATGATAAACATTTCTTATGTAAACTATCTTGTTAAAGAAGTAACAAGAACATATAGTTTGCTCTAAAATTTGGGATTTTTATACCATATTATGCTATAGGACCTAGTTAAATATCACTTAATCTTCAGATTTTGTTAATGTTTAGATCCCTTTCTCTCATTTAATTTGAACAACAGCCTGAAGCATATCCTCCCTGGCAGATGTGTTTGGCTATATAATTTTTATCTGAATGTGCTGAGAGAATATAAATGTACTCATCTGGTTAACCATGCTCTCTAGAGCTTCCTGGACTGTATTTACTGAGGAGCTACAAAGATCAATCTGATATTATTAAAGTAAGCAAACACCAATATCAGGGAATGCAGCAATGCCTTAAGTGTGATTTTTAACAACTTTTTATAATTATCAAAACACTTATTTTTAAATAGATTTGGCTTCAAAAGATCAATATTTAGGAAAGTTTCATATATATTTTTATTGATTACAAGGTCTTTGACAACTTCCCTAATAAATATACTTTGCTGTCATAAATACAAATACACAGAGACTCAACTCTTGATATGTCTTGTGCATTTTAATCTTTTCAGACTTCAAAATGGGACTAATAAAATACAAGAGATCAGATTCTGGTAACATTAATCTTCAGGGTGATGAAGATTAATAAAGAGAACTTGCCAGAAACTGAAAATGTTCACTAGTATTCACTTGAAAAAAGCGTTATTCATACTAGAAATTTCTAAAATAGCAGGCACATTAGCTACAATTTGTTTACAATAGTTTTTGTAGGCAACAAAAAAGGTGACTTAAAAATTAGAATTTGGAGGCTTCGCCGGTGGCTCAGTGCTAAAGACTCTGCCTGCCAATGCAGGAGACACAGGTTCGATCCCTGATCCGGGAAGACCCCACACACTGTGAATAACCAAATCTGTTTGCCGTAACTATTAAAGCTGTGCCCTAGAGCCTGGGAACCACAACTACTGAGCCCAAGGGCTGCAACTACTGAAGCCCATACAGCCCAGAGCCCGCACTCCGCAAGAGGAGAAGCCACTGCAATGAGAAGGCCGCGCACTGCAGTTCCACAGTACTCCCTGCTTGCCACAACCAGAGAAAAGCCCACAGAGCAATGGAGACCCTGCAGTCCAAAAGAAATAAATAAGTACTTTTTTTAAATTAGAATTTTATATTACTAGTGTCGATTCTTTTATTTGATACAGTAATAATTGATTTTTGCAAGCTATTTATCTTTATACTTCGATTCAAAAAGGACTTATCTGTCTTTCATCCTGAAGAGACTCATCTATTGGACCTCTGTTGGACATAACTAACACCATACATGATGGTGCTTCAATGTAATAAATTCCAAAAAAATACTGTTTTGCCTTACTCCGTTAGTAGACAAAGAAATTTTTTAGAATGCAGGGCTGAGTTTACATAATGGATCAGTTGATGAATGCCTTCTTTACCTACAAATACTAAGTGATGCCATTCAATCCCACAGCCTTAAGTGCCAGTCATATGCAAATGATCACCAATTTTCCAGTCCTGAATTTTTACGCTCAATACAGACTTATTTCCCAAATGTTTCTTCAATATCTCCCACTGGGTGTCTAACAGGTATCTCCAATTTAAGTTGAAAATATACTCTTGATTCCTCCCCTATCTCCCACCCTTGCCCCACATCTTCCCCCCACCTCAGTCTTTACTATCTAGTATAAGATGGCTCTGCTTTACCAGAAGTTCACATCCACAATCTGGAAAGCATTGACGGTTACTCTCTTTCTCTTTATATCTCACATCTACTCATCCCATCAGCACATCTTTCCAAATACATATGTAATCACCACTTCCAGTGCCCACACCCCACCTGGGTTGCCACCACCTCTCACTGGACTGTGCTAAGAGCCTTCACTTATGCCTGTGTGTGTGTGTGTTAGTCACTTAGTCGTGTCTGACTCTTTGCGACGCCATGGACTAGCCCGCCAGGCTCCTCTGTCCATGGAATTCTCCAGGCAAGAATACTGGAGTGGGTTGCCGTTTCTTTCTCCATCACTTATGCCTATAGTTCATTCTTAACATAGCAAACAAGAGCAATTCTGTTAAAACATTCAGCCTGTCATCTCACTCCTCTGCTCAAAACCCCCCATGGATTCCTATTTCACTCAGTGTAAAGATTATAAAGGCTCTTCTCTGAGCCTATCAGTCATAGCTTTCGTATTTTTTTATATCCAATGACAGTCTTTTTTCTGATATTTGAATACATTAAGCACACTTCCATTTTACGGACTTTGCACTTGCTGTTCTTTCTGCCACTTATACACATAATTTAACACCCTCACATTCTTCAGGCTTCTGCTCAAATGTCTTCATATTGTAAATACTTCTGAAATAGCACCATTCCCATCTCAGTCACTCTTAATTCCCCTACCATGAGTTAAAGGAAAAACACTAGCTTCCACAGATGTTAGCAGTTTAGCTAACGTCAACTCTTCAGCAGAGAATACAGAAAAATTTGCTAATTATAACATGTACAACCAACTCCATGTATTTCCCAATCACAATATTTATCACATTTCACACTATTACTTACGTCTTACCCAGAGGCCACAAGAGCAAGGATCTGTTTCTTACAAAGCAAATGCCAGCTTCTTACTAGAATCTAGTAAGTACAGCCATCATTTCTTGAGCGCTTACTATGTAACAGGCACTACTTTAAGTGCTTTAAATGCATCAACCCATGAAATCCTCATAACAAATGTATAAAAGAGATACCATCTTCATCCCCATCATATAAATAAGAAAAAGACATAAAAGCAGCAAGTTTCTTGCCCAAGGTTATGGAGGTAGTAAGTGGTGGAGCTAGGGTTCAAACCAGCTCTAGAAACTGTATCCTTTATTACTTTGCTATACTATACTTAAATCGGCTAATGGAATAGAGTGCCAGGGGTAAGGGCTTAGTTAATGTAATTAGAGAAAGACACTCTGAGGAGGTGAATTTGAGCTGAAAACGGAATGATGTAGATTCAGCTAAGTGGCTAGGCCTAAGAAACAGAAGATAGAAACGGACTAAGACAGAAATAAGAAGGGTAAGAGGAAGAGGGTCAAAGAGCCAGAAAAGCCAGGGTGCTAAATCAGCAGAACAGTCAGGACGTGAGGTTACAGAGACAGTGAGAGGTCTTGATATGGGGGCATTAAGGGCCCTGGTAAGGAATTTTGCTTTTTCCAACAGTAGTGTGACGGACGGAGAAGGCAATGGCACCCCACTCCAGTACTCTTGCCTGGAGAATCCCATGGATGGAGGAGCCTGGTAGGCAGCAGTCCATGGGGTCGCTAAGAGTCAGACACGACTGAGCGACTTCACTTTCACTTTTCACTTTCATGCATTGGAGAAGGAAATGGCAACCCACTCCAGTGTTCTTGCCTGGAGAATCCCAGCGACGGGGAGCCTGGTAGGCTGCCGTCTCTGGGGTTGCACAGAGTCAGACACGACTGAAGCGACTTAGCAGCAGCAGCAGTAGTGTGACGGAGGATTAAACAAGAGACCGCTATAACTAAAGGGCTGAGAGTCCTATCCCAATGGTTACCATTGAAGACTCAGAAATACTTCTCTTCACTTGAAGGACCCATGATCTTTAGGGAAAGAAACAAGGTTTGTTACTGGTCTCAGCGAAGTGACAAATGGAATAACAAAACAGGACCACGCAACCTGGGCTAAGTTCACTGCTGACTGATAGCAATGTTGAGCCACAGGTGCAATAACATCTTTTGTGAAGCAACAGAAGTTATCAGCAGCAGCTACAGTGCTACAGGAGCAAAAGCAAACAAAAAACGCTGATGGATCACAGAGAGCTCGATGCTACTTGGTGGGATAAACAGAAAAAACGAAAATTCATCAGGACAAAGAAGCCAATCAATTAAGTAACTGCTGAACCCTTTTAGGAAACAACAGTGGCTATGAATACCACTGCTAAAGCCCTCCACAGGACATGCTTCACAAACATACATATTTAGAAAATGGTACTCAGGAAACTATTATAGGGAATAGAGTAGGCATAATAAGTGGTATATTTTGATATTTACATGCACAGCATGGGAACCACGGGCTGTGCTTAGTCATTCAGTCATGTCCAATTCTTTGCGACCCCATGGACTGTAGCCCACCAGGCTCCTCTGTCAATGGGGATTCTCCAGGCAAGAATATTGAAGTGGGTTGCCATGTCCTCCTCCCGGGGATCTTTCCAACCCAGGGATCGAACCCAGGTCTCCCGCATTGCATGTGGATTCTTTACTGTCTGAGCCATTAGGGAGCCCAACATGAACCATATAAGGAAATGTATCTGAGCTCTTATCACCAGTTGGTACAATGACAGTGGGGAAAGTAACAACTTCTAAGGTCCCCAATTCCCTTATTTGTAAAATGTGAGGAGAGGATACATGTCAATTCTTAGATATAAGTGCACACATACGACTCCCCATGACTCTTCATTCAGTAGTACAAACCCAAAGTTTTAGAAAACAGTTAAAATGATTCTAAATTGGCCTAGGGTTATGCTGTTTAATATTATATATATTGAGACATAAATGTGAAAATAAGCATATGTTTCAGTGTTTTAAAATAATTTTTATATATAGGTTAAGTATAATGAAATGGAATACTAGAGCTGGCATCAGGAGGCTTGAATTCTGACTGGTTCTTCAATTATTCTTTACAATACTCAACAATTATCGGAGATTTAGTTTTATTCATTACAAAATTATGTAATAACTAGGTGACAGATCTTGCCTTAAATTCCATCTCTTCACAGTAGGCCATGATGTGGTATACTGCCTCTTATCAAGACGGTTTAGACATAGTAATGGATAGTCTATGAAAGTTATGTTGAGAGTCAGTATTTAATTTGATACTTCCATATTACATGTGAAGTTACTCACATCTTCCTTTTAAAGTTTTAAAAATAAAAGTGCTCAAATGTATGGAGGAATCTATAGAAATAAATTTGTTGTTTTCTATATTGACGTTACTTTCTCACAAATAACTAGTACCAATTTTTTCTTTATAGGAATCTATGCTTTGTTCATTTTCATGCTTAGGTATAAAAACACAGAATTCTTACACACCTTTTTAAATCAAGTATTTAGGTTAGAAAAAGGAGGCTTTCAAAAACTATCTCTAACTGACACTATTCCTTGCATGAAACAGGATGCTGAAGACTTTTATTATTTAAGTAAATATATTAACCAGAATCAACAACCTGAAAAACTAAAGACGGAAAACATTAAAAGTTACAGAGGTCGTATTTGACTCTGCTTTCGTAAGAGTGTTCCTCCTTACCTGATGAAGAACTTCCAGGGTAACAGGATAAAAGAGGTTTTCAATAATTATTCGGAGCACAGGGCTCTGCCCAGGTAGGATTGTGCCTTCATTGGTAGGCGCTCCAGGAAGGGCCAGACTTCCTGACTGGACCGTACTGACAGCCTGCAGTGCAGCTTGGGCTCTCTATGTAACAATCCAAAACGAGAACTTGTGGTTACACAGACACATTATACAATCCTTAGTTGATGTAAATTAATATGAAGTACTATGGTTAAATAAAAATATACATATCTGTTGAACTTTCTCTGGATGTATATATCCTAATATTGTAATCAGTCAAGAATCAAAAGTCTTGTGTTCTTATCACAGTGACACAATATTTAATAGAGTTGCTTAAATTTACTTGAATAAATGAAAAAACTATAGCCAAAAAAGAAGAAAACTTGTATACAACTTTCATATCCTAATTTTTTAATGACAAAAGGGAAGAAAGCAATGTGAAAGTAACATTAAAGACCACTTTAAAAAAAATCACTCAAATTCCTCTTCTTTTTTCCTCTCTGAACAATTGAGTTCTAAAACCTCTGGGTGGCATATGATAGGCATAAACATGGAAGAGCTGTGGTGGTTCAGAGTGGGGCAGGGAGGGCATCCTGGCATGAAGCATCAGAGCCTGAGCAAAAAGAGGAAGGCATCCATCTGCCTGGCAAGGGGAACCTGAGCCCGAACAAGGTAAGCAAGGCATCTGTGAGTGGGTGGCTCACTGCCAGCTGTCAGAACCTGGGGAGCATAACAAGGGTAAGAAAGATATCCAGAGGAGAGCAGCCTAGCCAGGATTACCAGAGCTCAGGGAGAGTCAAGAAGAGGGCCACAGAGAATTGGGTGCTTCCCCTGTGGCTCACTGTTAAAGAATCCACCTGCAATGCAGGAGACGTGGGTTCAATCCCTGGGTCGGGAAGATCCTCTGGAGAAGAGAATAGCTACCCACTCCTCCAGTATTCTTGCCTGGGAAATCCCATGGACAGAGGAGTCTGGCGGGCTACAGTCTATGGGGTCACAAAAGAGTTGGACACTACTTAGCAACTAACAAAAGCAGCCGCAGGGAATAGGTAGCCAATGTAGTAAAGATAATTCGAGTAGGGAGAGAGTTCAACAGAGGGGCAGACTGGTATGAGATGTCAGAACCCAAGAAAAGGAAGGCAGAAAAGTTTCTAAATATGATGCTCTATTAAAAGGAACCAGGGTGCTCTAAAAAATGTCTAGGTCTAAAACTGGAGCAGGAAAGCATAAGATGAGTGTACATTTCCAGTTTTGTGGGGTTTTCCTGTTGTTGTTTTGTATCAGAATGCAAAACAGTTTTCAAAGAACAACAGAAGCAAGCCAAAAGGACACAGAAGACAGCTTGAAAGGGGCTCCCACTGGCATTATTTGAGAACCAAAATAGTGATTGTAACAAATAAAAACCCATCAGATAAAACAGGAAACCTGCAAGTCCACAGGCTGATAAAAATTGACAATTGATAAGGAACAGTCTATTTACACTGCTAAAGTACCTCCCGTCAAATACTCTTCTTTCCCCCTTTGTAAGTCATAACTTTATACTAGAGAAGCCAGGCAAACAGCAGTCAAATCAAGTGATCAAAGAGCACACCATCAGCAACGCAGCAAATTGAAATTATTATGTACCACCTGATACGATGAAATGAGAAGAAAAGAGCATTACTTCTGTGATGTTCCTGTCAAAGCTGCATACACTGAATCTTATCACAAGGAAACATCAGACAAACTCAAATTGAGGGATAGCCTAGTAGATGAGTAGCCCATAATTTTCAAAAGTATCAAGGTTATGAAAGCAAAAAAAAAAAAAGAACTTAACTGTTTCAGATAAAGGGAGACTAGAAGATATGATTTCTAAATGGAACATGCAACTCTGAATAATGCTTATTCTGCTAGAACAAACATCACCGGGACAACTGGCAAAACTTGAATCCGGGCTGAGGGTTGGAGGGAAGTAATACATCAGTGTTAATTTCCTGATTTTGACCAGTGTATTCTGGTTTGTAAAAGAATATCCTTCTTTGAAGGAAATGCACACTGAAAGTTTGGCCAAGGAAGACAGGCCAGATTAATAGGTTTTCCCCAAATGCCTCAAAGTAATCAGAATGTCTTCGTATTATATTTACGACTCTTTTTAAAAATTTTTTGACTGCCTCAAAATTTAAAACAATTATTCAAGTGAAAAGGGGAAACTGAAGAGGAAAAAAGCATGGTTGATAATTAAGCTAATAATTAGTGAAATTAAATGCAAGTTTAATCAATCTTGTGTTCTGTACTTATAATTTCCTAACAATAGTGATAATGAATAAAATGTTTATGCCAAAAAATGAAAAAACATCCCACCACTTTAATGCAGATTCTTTCATTTCTACATCTTGTATTCACTTGAAATTTTAAAGATCATAGTATTGTGTCACAGTTCTTTGTTATTTTATATTAACATTTATTTTGTTTTCATGACTTTAATTTTAGTTTACTATTTATTATACCACCTTTCAGAAGTGGGATGACTAGCTTTTTAACATTTTGTTATGAAAAATAACATTAAAATAAATGTCTTTCTGAAAAGTGGCAGTCTTTTCTGTATGCTTAATAACTGAACAACTTCCACTTTTGTACTTATATACAACTCTTTTTTAAACCGTTTAACAACATTTTTATGCCATATAAAGACTTTTATGTATCAAGTAATACTCGAACTGCCAAATGTTCAGTTTCCAAATCATCTCTGAGAACAATATATGAATAATTTGAATATATCATTAAATACATATGCGCCTGTAAAGTCAAGTGTGTGATACTGAGCACCCCAATTCTGCTTCACACGTAGCAGTTTATCTTATTTTATACTGGGCTCTCCAGGAAGATGTTATTTGGAAAACAGGGTTGTACTGCTTTTAAATTTGAAAATTGGCTCACAGTCCCACTTAAAGCCTTTAAATAGGCAATGATGAGGTTTGGAGGTCATTCAAAAAAGACTCAATTAACACAGGGATTAGAATTAGCAAACAAGAACATTAAAGTAGTTATTGTATCTGTATCAACTGCTCTCGCATGCACACACACACACACACACACACACACACACGAAAGGTTAAGTAGAGACATGGAAGACAGCATTGTTCAATAGAATTTCCTGTGATAATGAAAATATTCGACATCTACAATATATTGGATATTAGTCACTGGTGGCTGGTGAGCACTTGAAATGTACCTAGTGCAACTGAGGAACTGAATTTTTTATTTTTAATTTATTTAAATTTATTCACATTTAGCTAGCAGCTGAGGGGTTCCCAGGTGGCTCAGTGGTAAAGAATTCACATGCCAGTGCAGGAGATTTGGGTTCAATCCCTGGGCAGGGAAGATCCCCTGGAGGAGGGCATGGCAATACACTTCAGTATTCTTGCCTGGGGAATCCCATGGACAGAGGAGCGTGGCGGGCTACAGTCCACAGGATCGCAACAGAGTTGGACACGACTTAGTGACTAAAGAACAACAAGCAAGCAGTTACCATATTAAACCTACTGAACAACCAGCGAGCAGTTACTCACAACTTTAGAATGTTCAGGAAAAAACATCAACACAGTGAGGCTCTCAGTGGAGTAATGGTTCCTTTTTCTCTCACATCAGGAGAGAAAAAGGAACCATTATTCAAGATTTAATCATCCTATCAAAACTAAGCCTGAATAACTGAAAGTAAATGTAACCTTTTTGGCTACACTGTGTGGCTTGTGGGATCTTAGTACTAAGTGTGGAGTCCTAAGCACTGAACCGCCAGGGAATTCCCAACCTCACTGACTCTACTTCCTTATCTACCAATCATTCAATCAATTCTTTTTATTAAATAATTCTATATATATGCTTACTACTGCTATATTACAGTTATTGTTGCTATTGTTGCTGTTTCTCTTCCTCCACTCCTTCTTCTTTGGCATAAAAGACATCATGTTGCAGAAATATGAGAAGATATGGTATATATTGTTTTAATCATTCTACAGTTGTCAATATACTCCGCATTAGAACTTCACAGAGCATTGAGTACAAGTCTCCGCATAGCAGGCATGCAAAAAAAATTATTTTGACAATAAAAATCTGAGAAAGATTTGTTTAATAAGTAACTCTAGTTTCAATTTTTAATTAGGCAAAAATATTGAAGGAAGAAAATGAAAAGTAGAGGGACATGCTTCACTGAGGACAAAAGAAAAGGGAGGGGGAGAAAAAAGAAATGTCTTCTTAATATGAAGAGACAGTTCAGGTACAAAGAAGACATATTTTCTGTGTATCTGATGCTAAACATTACAAGGCAGCAGAATTCTTATTATGGGAGATAATTTTTCAACATTTCA
Organism: Bos indicus x Bos taurus; assembly: GCF_003369695.1. Taxonomy (NCBI): domain Eukaryota; kingdom Metazoa; phylum Chordata; class Mammalia; order Artiodactyla; family Bovidae; genus Bos; species Bos indicus x Bos taurus. The sequence goes on from NC_040083.1 coordinate 101,674,686, forward strand.
GCCACAAACCCTCTGGAATGGTTACATTAACTAGTAGTAAAGGAAATAGCAGTATTGTGATGGAAAAACCAACAAATACTTATTGAGGTTGGGAACGTATATATACTTCATGTAAAATTTAAATATGCCTAGAAAATATGGCAACCCACTCCAGCGTTCTTGCCTGGAGAATCCCAAGGATGAGGGAGCCTGGTGCGCTGCCGTCTATGGGGTTGCACAGAGTTGGACACGACTGAAGCGACTTAGCAGCAGCAGTAGAAGAAAATATAAAGAAGGTATTTCTAAAGTTGAGATAGAAATGAATATACAACAAAATTCACAGATCTTTAAATGTTCAGTTTGATGATTCTGGGGGAAATATTTTAAGGAAAAAATTTGCCGTGGTCATTATTTTGCAAATTTATAAATTTCTACCTACAAGACCAAGAAAAACTGTCTATACAAAAATGACTGCTACTAATACAACCATTTCTCAAATGCTGCACCTCAAAAATACCATCTAAAGTTTTTAGCTCCAATTTTAGTTTAAAGCAAGGGAGGGAAATAGTTGATATTCACCTGGCCCTCTGCTAAGTATGTCCATAAGTATGTTTTGGGATATCTTGCTATTCAGAGAAGAAAAGAGAATGAAACAGTAATTTATCAGCTTCTGAGGGCTGTCAGAATAAAAAACATTTGGTACCTCTCATTAATATGTATGTAAACAAGTACCTTCAATTTTGACTTCAGCTTTTCTGTAGGACTCTGAATAAAAGAAAACCATTATTTTATCAAAAGTCAATGCAAAAAATGGACAAAAGTAACAAAATGGCAAGGGTACTGGGAAGAAATCAAGGCTATCTAAGAATAAACTAGGTCATTTGGGCTGGCTTTGGTTGCCAAGCAACTGGGATTTCTCACCGTTTCCCTTTAGAATAATCCAGTCTTTAAGAGTTTTATTAACTTGTGTCTTCTTCAAGACTTAAACATAATTAGGAATCACGCTAATGACAAAACTGCATGACTTATACAAAAGAGAACTGAAAATTCTACTGAGAGATAGGAAATAAAATATAACTTCCTCCTCAAAAGGATTAGTTAGCGATATAGATATGTTAACTATCTCCATATTAATCTATAAAATCAACCCAATTCAACTGTGTTTTGGGGGTGTTAGGAGTTATCAAAATAATTCTAATATATCCTGAGAAATAAACAAAACCTATTATCCATTTAATTTCTAAAAAGAGAGGGGAAAAAATTGAGCTTTGCCCTATAGTAGGTTAAGCCACAGGGACACTGAAACAGGAACGGAACAGAACGGAATCCAAAAGGCAATCCAGATTAGACACAGACTGCATACCACGTGAGCAGCACACACGTGAGGGCAGATGGAGGTCACACAAGCAAAATGTGCAGTCATGTCTAACAAGTATATTTATGCATGTTCTAAGTAGGCAAAGCCTGTGTACAGAAAGAAAAGTAGAACATGACAAAGGACAAGTTTTACATGAGTGGATAATACATGGGCTACTCAACCACAACAAAAGAGAAACTGGTCAGTGGAGTAAGTGAAAGACCCTAGCCTCCCTCTCCACCCACAAAACAGTCTTAACAAAGATTTAAACACTAAAATAAAGACAACCAAAACATTAACGTATAAGAAAATATAGGTAGAAACTTTTTAATCTTGCTATATTGGGTTTTTATGAGTATGGTACCCATGTCAGAGATCACAACACAACTTAAGAGACTTGACTCTTACATAAAAATAATTTAAAAACTGAATTAGCAAACAAAATCCAGAGACGGAAAACAGAATGGCAGCTGCCAGTGGGGGTAGGGGGAAATGAGGAGTCAGTATTTAATGGGTACAGAGTTTCAGTCTGGGAAGAGGAAACAGTCCTGGAGATGGATGGTGGTGCTAGGTTGGGCAATGTGAGTGTATTTAATGCCACTGAAGTGTTATTCACTAGCTTAGTAATTTCTGACTCTTTGCAACCCCACAGACTGTAGCCCACCAAGCTCCTCTCTCCATGGAATTCTCCTGGTAAGATTACTGGAGTGGGTAGCCATTTGCTTCTCCAGAGTATCTTCCCGACCCAGAGAGTGAATCAAGTCCCCTTCATTTCAGGCAAATTCTTTACTGTCTGAGCCACCAGGGAATGCCACTGAATCATACACTTAAAAATGGTTAAAATGGTAAATCTCATATACGTATTTTATCACAAATGAAAAAATGGGGAGGAAAACTGCATTAACAGAAATCACTGTAAATACGTCACAAGTTATTACATAAAAGTAAGTAAAATAATAAGATATAATTTGTTAACTATCATATTAACAAAAATGGACAGGAAAATCGCTTGCTCATATATTATCAGTGGCACCCTAAATCAGCAAATAATCTTTACAGAAAGCAATACTGCAATGTATATCAAAACATAAAACATACATAGGCTAAGTACCAGCAATTCTGTTGCCAGAAACAAAAACTGTAAGATAATGCCGCAACTGTGCCAAGATATATAAGAATGCTACTATAGTACTATTTGTAAAAGCATAACATTGCAAACAATCTCAATGTCTATTAACAAGAAACTAGATAAATTATGGCTGTCCTTTTGAAGCAAGTATTATGCAATCATTTAAAAATGATGACGTAATAAAAAGTAAAATAAAAAGTATGAAGTAATTGTGTATTTCTTCTCATGAAACATCACTGACCTACTGTAGAGAAAAAATAATAGCTCTTAAAACATTAGGATTCCACTGGTGTAAAATTATATACATAGACAAAACCTGAATAGAGAAGGGTACACAGTAAAATGTTTGCAAAATGTTAATCAGTTATACCTAGGTAGCTGGATTGTCTTTTGTTTTTTATTTTTCTGGATTGTCTGAATGTTTTACCATAAGCATGTATCCTACTTACAAGGCAATGTTTTACTTTAAAAATTTTATATATTTAAAAATATCTAACATTTCATTTACTCAAGTTTAGATAATTTATTATATGTCATTAATATGTCTTAGAATAAGTTAAGGATTGGATGCAGGAAATGTCATTGTTTTTAAAAATGTGGAAAACTATAATTTAAATTCAGCAGCTTGTATTATAATGACTTTCAACACAGAAACAAAGAGCTGAAGGAGTTCTTTTGCCTAGGGCAAGACTATCAGGGCCAAACAATGCTCTCAGCATAATATAAAACCTATTTTTTAAAATGTACTTGCTAAAAAAAAAAAAAATAAAATAAAATGTACTTGCTTCATGGATAAATTTTTCCTACCCTTAAAATACTTCAAATTACTATTTTAACTACTTAAAAACTCAACCTGGAGAGACAAAAAAGTTTCAGTATGGTAAGAAATGTTCATAGTCTATATTCCACATTTATCTTGGAGAGTTAAAATCATATAATGAACATATTTATATAAATTCTTATTATAACAATAGGATCACCACTCAACTTCTCAATGCCTTTGTTACATATTCTATAAAAAGAAAGGATTGACTTCCATAGTTCCTTTAGATCTGAAATTTTAAGAGACATTAACAATGTACTTTTTCCCCGCTTATGGAAACAGTTTGAAGGGAAAACTGATTGCCTGCCATTTCTAAGGCCATATCCTCAAACACAGTTTCAAATGGCAGTGCTTTCTTATTGGAGTCTTTGGATAAGAATTTATATATACAATCTTTATCAATAGAGCATCTCATGATGAAAAACACATGATTTTTTTTCCACTTAAAAATAGAAACTTAGTTATTATATCATGTATTCTTAAAACTATTTTTATAAATGACATTAATACTTACAGCTTGATTAGGCAGATTGTCAGTCTTAAGTTCTCTGTGATTGGAATACTGAATAAAAACAGGCTGGCTTCGAAGGTGAGGAGTAACAGGAGTGTAATAATTCACCATAGTAACAGCAGCTTCCTCAGAAGCCATTTCTAAGAAAGCCTGCAATAAACACAAGAAAGTAAAGTGAAAGCTCCTGTTTTTGAAAGGCAGCTAAGAACTATTTTGTCATTCTAGCTGATCTAAAACTCATGCATTCTTAACAGAAGTCATATTACCCTCAAGGGGATGAAAAGACTTTCGTTTCAAACTCTATCACTGATAGTTACTGAAAACATATTTGACAAAAGTTGGGTTCAATAAAGGATTTGGGATTGGGAAATTGACAGTTGATTAAATGACTCTGTGTGGTTTTTGGTCTTCTTACTTCTGTTTCTTCTAAAATTTAGAAACAACTAAAAAAGCAAAAATAAATATGTGCATCACTACTATAAATAGATGCGTTCAGTTTCTTCCTAAAAATTTCTCCAATGATCTGTTCTCCTTTGCCTTTTTATGAATGTAATTAGAACATTCATGTGCCAAGGCTCAATTGTACAAATTAGGGAAATGGGAGAACATCCTACATTAAGTCAATATTGATTTGATTTGGGTCATTCAAGTGACCTTTTTTGGCTATTGGTAATCACTGTACTGATATTAGCTACTTGAAGACTAAAAAGAACTGAGATGGAAGAAGCTCCTTAGTATTCATGTCTTATTCTGTTTATGGCTTCTCCTCACTGTCATGATTCCCATTAACTTATGTGACAGGAATCGGATACTTACAGATCTTTAAGGTGGCAGATTTTATCACCCTGTCTCAATGGTTAAGAAGATAAAACATATACTAACAGTTCTGAGCCCTGACTACCTCTAAGAACACTTCCAATTTAAAGTACAGGAAGAACTCATGATCCAAATCACTATCTTCGAGGAATAAAACAGATTTTAAGTCATTTACAGTATTTAAAAGGTACAAATGTCTGTGATACACTTTAAAGCTGCTATCCAATTGTATAAGTAATACAGTTTTTCTAATATTTCTAAGAGAAGTAGATAAAAATGATCAAGGTAACAAAAATAGCTATGGCAGTATTTCTTAACTATCTGGTTTTTTAAAGTCATCTTTTCAACAAAGAATTTGTAAACTGTATTCTAATAATATTCACCATATGGGGAGAGTCTCTTCCTGCAAACTCCCTACTAAATGTTGAGACTCCTACAATGTCACACAAAGGAAAGGCTGAACAATGTCTTTGGATATTGTGATTCTAGTCAGGAAATCATTCCTATATGTATATACAACCTAAAAATTCATATGTAAAAATAAAATTTTCCACATGGAGTCCAGTAAAAGAATTATTTATGTTTTCCCAAAGTATCCAGCGAAGGATCAACCTCCATAATAGGATGAAGAGAAAATAAAAAATCACTACCCACAGAAAGGCTGGTGAAAATAACCCTTACTCTATCCTCAACACTCCCAAGAACCATGGAATGATTATGCCGACAAGTACTACTATAGTGACTCACATCAGAATCTCTTGCTGAAGTAAATTACTAACAAGGTATTTTCTGAACAGGATTTAGGATCAAAAGACAAGCAATTAACAGCAATCAGCACTACAGAAAAATATAAACCTAGAACCAATAGCCGAAACAAAGGAAACTGTGACACTGCCTGCTGCCTCTCAGTTATTTGACATAAGATATAGGATATACTACATGAAACATAATAAGTACGTAACACGTGCCTGTTAGACATCAGACAGCCATTAGACGTGGTCGTGTTGGCTCTTTTCAAACTCTGCGAACCATACTAGTCTCAATAGTGGCATCTGTAAAGAAAATTAAGATCCAAGTGCCTACACTACCTCTAAAAGATGTAAGAAAAATGTATAAACACAAGGACTGAATACTAAGACATACTATTTAACTTCTCCAGTTCTTAACAACCTCAACTACCTTAAACAAGGCTGTTAATTTAAATAAATAGTTTACTAAAGATAGGGGTCTGAATCAGACATCATTATCCAATCTTGGATGGTAAACAATCTGATCTCTTCTGATAATCACAGGATCTTTTCATAAACCATTTTGTAATTAAGAATGTAAAATATGTTTGGTCAAGATAATAAATAAGAGAGAATCCTGTTTCCTATACAATATTTTTATTTATTGCTTCCTGTCATTAAAAAGTTCTATTTTTAAAAGCTATGTAAATAGAATAAAATTTAGAAAAAAAGTTCAAGAAAATAAAAAGCTTTCATTTCTTAAATTTTGGCGGCACTTTGCAGGATCTTAGTTCCCCCAGCAGGGATTGAGCCTGCACCCTTGGCAGTGAAAGCACAGAGTCCTAACCACTGGACTACCAGGGCATTCCCTTAAAAACAATGTGGTTTTTTTGTTTTTTTTTTCCACTAACACCCAGAAATAATAATTGTGGGTCAATCTTTAAAACTTACATACCTGGCTTTTTCCTTTCAACATCAAAAGATTAGTTACTTTGCCAAACGGTAGACCTAATGATATGACCTCTGCTTCGGTGACATCACTTGGAATTTTGCGAAGATGGAGAACACGGGAAGGCGAACAGAGAGGTCTATCTCCTTTAAATTTCTTGTTGTCATTCCCATTAGCTAAAAAATACAAGATTTGTTTTTTAATTACTGAAACTAATTTGGGTTGACATACTACATTAACCATATCATCACATTTGATCTTCCAAGCATTTCAGGTTTTGAAATTCAGGAACTACGGGGCTGATGGGAGAAGAGTAGAAGACAGTTGAAAACAAAACCATCCACTTTTCAACGCGTGGGTTTTTTAAAATTTTTTACTGCAGGTGTATTTTTTTTAAAACTGAACTTGGATTTTTAACTTCAAGCAAAAGTGCTGGATATGAATTACATATGTTGAGGTACCAAAAACCTCCAAATGGGAAACTATTTGTTATGAATAGAAAACAATACTTATATTATCTTCAATGTATCTTAAAAGATGCTTTTCTAGTTTGTCCTGTTACTAATTAAACAGAATAAAAATTTTTAGGATAGATGGTAATAAAAATTTCATGTTTCTCACACCCTACAAGGATTTAAATTTGAGATGCACATTTATGAAAGTAAGTTTATTTCTCAGGCATTATACAATTTTTGCCAATTCACTTTTTAAAGTACTTTCAGAAGCTAAACTGTGACTTCCTTAGGATAATCCTATTCTTTATGATATAATAGGCAGCTCTTAACGTAAGTATCATTACCTTTTGGAAATGCAAATTTTAAGCCCTATTTCAGACCTACTGAATCAGAAACATCCCAGCAACCTGTGTTTTTACAAGCTCTCCAGATGATTCTGAAGCAACCTAAAGTATGAGAACCACTGTTGTAATCCAGTATGCCAGTTTATAGCCAAATTTTATTTAAAGCTTATGTTTTAACACTGACAGTAACTAGAACTGACAAGCCTGTAACAAGTAGTCAAATTTATGTACATAAGATTCAGGAAGGTTTTTTTCTTCCCCAGAAATAGCACCACGTAAGACTAAATGCAAATTATCTAAAAGCCAAAGTTTCATTATAGTGTTGTTTTTTTAATACTGGCTCAAGGAAATAGCAACCCACTCCAGTATTCTTGCCGGGAAAATCCCACGGAAGTCGGAAGCAACTTAGCAGCAGCAGCAGCAGCAGACGTTAAAGCATCTGCCTGCAATGTGGGAGACCTGGGTTCGATCCCTGGGTCGGGAAGATCCCCTGGAGCAATGCATGGCAACCCACTCCAGTATTCTTGCCTGGAGAATCCCATGGACAGAGGAGCTTGGTGGGCTACAGTCCACGGGGTCGCAAAGAGTCGGACATGACTGAGCGACCTCACTTCACCATACTTAGCACTATTAGAAGAAAAATATAATCTTTTCAAACACCTGAGATTACCATTTTTCTAAATACTAGAAAAACTTCTAAAACACTAAAAAAACAGTCATATGTCTGTGACCCTAAATAAACAAATTTCATGAGGGCCACATAAAAGTCTTGGCAATATTCTGTACCCGTTCCTATGGCAGAGAACACCACTTGCTTACAGGTAAACAGGTTGACTTAATACCAAAACTAGCACTTGCTCCCAAATTCTCTATGTTCATGAATGCAGGCAACATCCTACCAATACTATCAATTCCAAGAGGTCCTTACAGGTCTGTGCCTGATTATAGCAAATGCCTAGGACAGTGTGTGGAAAATAATCAACAAATACTTATTGGAAATCATGTATTTAATTTCTGGGAGTCAAAAAGATTCCTTCTCCTTCCTCATGAATCATCATGAAACACTGATTTTTCCCTCCAAAATAACTGATTCCACTTTCATCTCGACTCTCAATGTCACCTCACCTATGATCCCTATGATCTACGATACCTTCTACTCTGCCTTCCTCTAGTCTCACTCCCTCCACTTCCACTAAGATCTAACATCTTATCATCCTAAATGTATATGTCATGTCATTATCCTGTTCTAAAAACCCTGACAAGCTTCCAACTACTTAAAAAGATCCTTAATTTCTACTTTTCATGCTGTTTTCATTTACACTGCCTCACTGGAGTTGACACATAAAAATACATTAAATTACATCTTATTAACTTTAACAGATGGAAGAGATTAAGAGATTTAACAGATCAGAGATTAAATAATTTTTGTACACAGCTAGGAAGTGAAAAGAGCATTATTCAAACTTAAGTTTAAAGGTAACTTTTTAATCACAAAAATCTCAAAGTGTGTTACCATCCCTAGAAAAAAAACTAAGCAACTTGATGATGACAATAAATTTTCAGAATATATGCAGATTTATGAGGATTATACTGTCAGTATACAGTATTATAGTGATAATACTGTCACTAAATTAAATGCTAAACTATCACCTCCTGGAAAAGTATAAAGTGCCTTTTTGCACTTCCCCTCTCTGTAAGCCTAGATGGCTAGACAAAAATATCACAACCTTGTACATTCTTAACCAGCATAAGGTGTTAAAAGACTAGAAAACCATCCTAAGGAGCAAAGGCTTTTAGAAGTTTATCCAGAATAATCCAAAATAAATGAATGAACATTAAGAAGGTTATTTCTTTAACTGAGGTGTTCATAATCTCTGCAAAACCACGTGTGAAATAAAATGAATACCTACACAAGCTACTTGAACCTGAACTGCACTATCAAATAAAAACCAACCGTGACAAACTTTTTATCAAGAAGTATATACATAACCAATTCAAGTTTTTAGTTCTTCTGTGTTATAAAAGTCTCTGCTATGTTAAAAGCATGGCCTACAAAATCAGACATCTTGTTCTGATATAACTGAGCCTTATATTCATTTCCTATAAAATGAGTATAACAACAGTACTTGGAAATTGTAGTATGAGTATTTGGAAAATTAAATTATATCACAGCAAGATATACAGTTTATAATCCAGCCTATGTCTAGAGATGTCAAAAAGATCTCACAATATCTAACCCCAAATTAAGCAACCTTCTCATTTAAGCCACTCATCCTCATATATAACCTAAATGCAGGATTCTTTGCAATGTTAGCATATTTTCTCTGCCTTTGGTTCTCTTGTTAGAGAATCATTCTAATGAGGTAACTAGTTTTTGTTTGGTAACGTATTAGCAACCAGTTCCAGATCATTTGTTTTCATCTAAATGTGAGGTCTTTCTTTTATTCCTCCAATATTCAGGACACTGGTATGAAACACATTTGGGAACTTGATTTGTATAAGAATACCATCTTTAATAAGATACTGCTCATCCTTTTCTTTTGGAGAAGGAAATGGCAACCCACTCCAGTATTCTTGCCTAGAGAATCCTATGGACAGAGAAGCCTGGGGGCTGCTGTCCATAGGGTCGCACAGAGTCGGACACGACTGAAGCGACTTAGCATGCATGGATGCATTGGAGAAGGAAATGGCAACCCACTCCAGTATTCTTGCCTGGAGAATCCCAGGGACAGAGGAGCCTGATGGGCTGCCGTCTATGGGGTCGCACAGAGTTGGACACGACTGAAGCGATTTAGCAGCAGCAGCAACATTAATATTTAAATGCTAGATGTAATGTCCATTACAAAAAGATCAACAACATATGTCTTGATTTTCTTAAGAGAGCTTATTTTACCTGGAAAGTATTTTCTTTCTACTTTTTTTGGTGCTAAAATGAAGATTGTAGACAACAGTGGCTTTTTTCCTCTTGATGTCCTAACTTTGCAAAATTAACACATTGCTCAAAATTAATTCAAAATTTTATTAGACTGTGAAATCTAAAAACCTAAAGAACTACTCATCTAGATGACCAAAAAAAGGTTATAAAGACTTGATAAATATAACAATTTAAAAATGGAAAGGCATATATAAGCATATAGGGAATCATAATTTAATTAAGGAGGAAACAAGGAAATTCTACTGTATTGAATATGCAACTTTGACAAATTATTCTCTATATGAAAGATTAAAGACTTTCTGAAAACTGTATTATGAAAATAAGCATTCAAAATACTTAACTTGAATAAATCTTGTACTTTTGGATAGAAACTTCGTGAATGGCTACCGAATGGCTTCCTGAAGACTACAGATTTCTTCAAGAAAATTAGAGATACCAAGGGAACATTTCATGCAAAGATGGGCTCGATAAAGGACAGAAATGGTAGGGACCTAACAGAAGCAGAAGATATTAAGAAGAGGTGGCAAGAATACACAGAAGAACTGTACAAAAAAGATCGTCACAACCCAAATAATCACGATGGTGTGATCACTCACCTAGAGCCAGATATCCTGGAATGTGAAGTCAAGTGGGCCTTAGGAAGCATCACTACGAACAAAACTAGTGGAGGTGATGGAATTCCAGTTGGAGCTATTGCAAATCCTGAAAGACAATGCTGTGAAAGTGCAGCACTCAATATGCCAGCAAATTTGGAAAACTCAGCAGTGGCCACAGGACTGGAAAAGTTCGGTTTTCGTTCCAATCCCTAAGAGAGGCAATGCCAAAGAATGCTCAAACTACCGCACAATTGTACTCATCTCACACGCTAGTAAAGTAATGCTCAAAATTCTCCAAGCCAGGCTTCAGCAATATGTGAACCGTGAACTTCCAGATGTTCAAGCTGAAAAGGCAGAGGAACCAGAGTTCAAATTGCCAACATCCACTGGATCATCGAAAAAGCAAGAGAGTTCCAGAAAAACATCTATTTCTGCTTTATTGACTACACCAAAGCCTTTGACTGTGTGGATCACAATAAACTGTGGAAAATTCTGAAAGAGATGCGCATACCAGACCACCTGACCTGCCTCTTGAGAAACCTGTATGAAGGTCAGGAAGCAAAAGTTAGAACTGGACAGGGAACAACAGACTGGTTCCAAACAGGAAAAGGAGTACGTCAAGGCTGTATATTGTCACCCTGCTTATTTAAGTTACATCATGAGAAATGCTGGGCTGGAGGAAGCACAAGCTGGAATCAAGATTGCCAGGAGAAATATCAACAACCTCAGGTATGCAGATGACACCACCCTTATGGCAGAAAGTGAAGAAGAACTAAACTAAGACGCTAAAGGCTAAAGAGCCTCTTGATGAAAGTGAAAGGAGAGAGTGAAAAAGTTGGCTTAAAGCTCAACATTCAGAAAATGAAGATCATGGCATCCGGTCCCATCACTTCATGGCAAATAGATGGGGAAACAGTGGCTGACTTTATTTTTTGGGGCTCCAAAATCACTGCAGATGGTGACTGCAGCCATGAAATTAAAAGACGCTTACTCTTTGGAAGGAAAGTTATGACCAACCTAGACAGCATATTAAAAAGCAGAGACATTACTTTGCCAACAAAGGTCCGTCTAGTCAAGGCTATAGTTTTTCCAGTGGTCATGTATGGATGTGAGAGTTGGACTATAAAGAAAGCTGAGTGCCAAAGAATTGATGCTTCTGAACTGTGGTGTTGGAGAAGACTCTTGAGAGTCTCTTGGACTGCAAGGAGATCCAACTAGTCCACCCTAAAGGAGATCAGTCCTGGGTCTTCATTGGAAGGACTGATGTTGAAGCTGAAACTCCAATACTTTGGCCACCTGATGTGAAGAGCTGACTCATTACAAAAGACCCTGATGCTGGCAAAGATTGAGGGCAGGGGGAGAAGGGGATGACAGAGGATGAGATGGTTGGATGGCATCACCAGCTCGATGGACATGGGTCTGGATGGACTCCGGGAGTTGGTGATGGACAGGGAGGCCTGGCGTGCTGCAGTTCATGGGGTCGCAAAGAGTCGGACACGACTGAGCGACTGAACTGAACTGAACTGAACTGAATGGCTACTTATATTAACCATGTTCCAAAGATAAAAGTGGAAGAGGTTTTTAAAAAATTCATATATTCCCATCTCAAAAGTGAAGGGATCTACCAAAAAAACTATCCTAGAAATATGGATCTTTTTTAAAATTTAACTTTATTAGGGCAGATTTTAGATACGGTAAAACCCACCTACATTTTAAATGCAGTTTGACAACCTTTGACAAATGACTCATATGACCACAAAAAAGAAAACTTCACCTGAATTTTTAAATTACCAATTTGATTTTTAAAACAGGCATAGGGCTATTTGTATGTTAGTCACTAAGTTGTGTTTGACTTTAGCAACATCACGGATGGAAGCTTGCCCATCCCTTGTCCATGGAATTCTCCAAGGCAAGAATACTGGAGTAGGTAGCCATTCCTTTCTCCAGGGGATCTTTCCAACTCAGGGATCAAACCCAGGTCTCCAACACTGCAGGCAGACTCTTTACTGTCTGAGCCACTAGGGAAGCCAGTTTTCTATTTCTTTTGTACTTATGTTTTTCAAGCAATTTGTCCACTTCATCTAAATTTCCTGGCTTAAAACTGTTCATAGTATTCATCTGAGATCCATCTTAACCTGGTCAGGATACCATGACAAAATACGACAGGGTGATTTAAATAATAAAAATTTACTTTCTCACAGTTTTGGAGAATAGAAGTCCAAAATCAAGGGTCAGCATTGTCACTTTCTAGTGAGGACTCTTTTCCTGCCTTATAGACAGCCACCTTTTCACATGGTCCTCACATGGCAGGGTGGAAGGAAAAAGCAAGCTCTCTTCTTAAAAAGACACTAATCCCTTTGTGAACCCCATTCCAAAGGGCCCATCTCCAAAGACTCTGGGGATAAGAGCTTAAACATATGAATTTTAGGGGTATACAAACATTCATCCCATCAGTTTAGTTGCTCAATCGTGTCTGACTCTTTTGTGACTTCATGGATTGCAGCACGCCAGGCTTCCCTGTCCATCACCAACTCCTGGAGTTCACTCAAACTCATGTCCATCGAGTCGGTGATGCCATCCAACCATCTCATCCTCTGTCTTCCCCTTCTCCTCCTGCCTTCAATCTTTCCCAGCATCAGGTCTTTTCTAATGAGTCAGCTCTTCGCATCAGGTGGCCAAAGTACTGGAGCTTCAGCATCAGTCCTTCCAATGAATATTCAGGACTGATTTCCTTTAGGATGGACTGGTTTGACCTCTTTGTAGTCCAAGGGACTCTCAAGAGTCTTCTCCAACACCACAGTTCAAAAGCATCAATTCTTCGGCGCTCAGCTTTCTTTACAATCCAACTCTCAAATCCATACATGACCATTGGAAAAACCATAGCTTTGACTAGATGGATTGTTGGCACAGCAATGTCTCTGTTTTTAATATGCTATCTAGGTTGGTCATAACTTTTCTTCCAAGGAGCGAGCGTCTTTTAATTTCATGGCTGCAGTCACCATCTGCAGTGATTTGGGAGCTCAAGTAAATAAAGTCTCTCACTGTTTCCACTGTCTCCCCATCTATTTGCCATGAAGTGATGGGACCAGATACCATGATCTTAGGTTTTTGAATGAGTTTTAGGTCAGATTTTTCACTCTCCTCTTTCACTTTCATCAAGAAGCTCTTTTGTTCCTCTCTGCTTTCTGCCATAAGGATGGCGTCATCTATATATCTGAGGTTACTGATATTTCTCCTAGCAATCTTGATTCCAGCTTGTGCTTCATCCAGCCCTGCATTTCACATGATGTACTCTGCATATAAGTTAAATAAGCAGGGTGACAATATACAGCCTTGATGTACTCTTTTCCCAGTTTGAAATCAGTCCATTGTTTCATGTCCAGTTGCAACTGTTGCTACTTGACCTGCATACAGATTTCTCCGGAGGCAGGTAAGGTGTTCTGGTATTCCCATCTTTTGAAGAATTTTCCACAGTTCGTTGTTATCCACACAGGTTTCCCTGGTGGCTCAGCTGGTAAAGAATCCACCTTCAATGTGGGAAACCTGGGTTTGATCCCTGGGTTGGGAAGATCCCCTGGAGAAGGGAAAGGCTACCCACTCCGGTGTTTTGGCCTGGAGAATTCCATGGACTGTATATAGTCCATGAGGTTGCAGAGAGTTGGACATGACTGAGCGACTTTCACTTTCACTTCACTTTCCCTTTCTGTTAGAACCATTTGGTGATGAGGTGGTTTCCTTGCCCTTCAAGAAACAGAGTGGGCCCTAACTTAGTCTCTTCCTATTAATGGTGAAACAGGAGGGAGGGGAGCAAGGCACAACTTTGGGTGCTTTCCTGGTGGCTCAGACGTTAGAGTCTGCCTGCAGTGCGGGAGACTCGGGTTTGATTCCTGGGTTGGGAAGATCCCCTGGAGAAGGAAATGGCAACCCACTCCAGTTCTCTTGCCTGGAAAATTCCATGGATGGAGGAGCCTGGTAGGCCACATTCCATAGTATTGCAAAGATCAGACACGATTGGGCAACTTCATTCTTGCTTTTTTGATGATCCAGCAAATGTCAGCAATTTGATCTCTGGTTCCTCTGCCTTTCCTAAATCCACCTTGAACATCTGGAAGTTCACAGTTCATGTACTGTTGAAGCCTGGCTTGGAGAATTTTGAGCATTACTTTGCTAATGGGTGAGATGAGTGCAATTGTGCAGTAGTCTGAAAATTTTTTGGCATTGCCTTTCTCTGGGATTGAAATGAAAACAGCTTTTCCAGTCCTGTGGCCACTGCTGAGTTTTCCAAATTTGCTGGCATATTCAATGCAGCACTTTAAAAGCATTATCTTTTAGGATTTCAAATAACTTCTCCAGGTCTTCCCAGGTGGCATCAGTGGTAAAGAACCCACCTGCCAATGCAGGAGACCAAAGAGACACAGGTTCAATCCCTGGGTCGGGAAGATCCCCTGCAGGAGGACATGGCAATCCACTCCAGTATTCAATCCATAAAAGTACCTCTTTAATGTCTACAGGATCCTTCTTGATACTGGTAACTTACCTTCTTTTTCTGTCTACTTAGAAGTTTATTAATTTTACTGATCTATTAAAAAGCAGCTACTGCTTTCATTATCCTCATTTTCTTCATTCCGCTATTTACTTGGGGTTTAATTTGTCCTTCTTATGCTACACTTAGAAGCTTATTCATTTTACACATTTTCTCCTTTTCTAATAAAACATTTAAAGATGTAAATTTTCTCCTAAGAACAGCTCTAGCTGAATCCTATAAACTTTAGTAAGCCATGTTTTCCTTTTAATTCACTTCAAAATATCTTCTAATTTCCCTGGTGTTTTCTTATTTGATCTATGGATTATATGTTACTTTTTTTTTTTAATTGTTTTATTTATTTTCTGCACAGGCACATGTGATAGAAGGGACCTTTTTTTTTTTTTTTTTTTAAAGATAATTCATACAACTACTGATTGATTATACAGAGCCATTTCTCAGTCCTCTTTTCTTTCCACTTAAGAAAATTAAAATGTATCATGATGAGAATGATTAATGCCAAAACAAGATTTCTGGCTTATCATTTAGGGTACAAATACACACTTCATTGCTTGACATTTTATTGAATGCTAAGCAAGACTAAGCATCTCTGCCTTCGTTGTACAGAGCTGAAGCAGAAAAGCAGGGAGGGGGAGACAGCACTATTGTCCTTGGCGGGGAAGATGTAAGCCCCTGTTGTCCTGTCTCGTTGTGGGGAGGCTAACCCATGTTCTGCCGGTTGCCATAGCCTCTAGGATGGGTGTCCTTCCAGTCATCCCACTCTCGAGCTCTGCACACTGCCTGCTCATCATCCTCTTCCTCCTCATGCTCCTGATCTTCTTGTTGCTGAGCTGCCCTTTTGAACTCTGACATTGTCGTGGCTATTCCCTGATCTGGTAACGCTCCAAATTTCCGATGCTGTTCATACCAGTCATTCACTGTCATAGATGCCAGACTTGGATAACCAGCTCCAAATACTTTGGCTTGGGCCATGTTCTGAGTGAGAACAAACGGTTTCATTGGAGGCCTGTCCTGATGAGATGACTGAGAAGTTGATGCCTCGTGTGTGGAGTCTTTTTCTCTCAAGATCTTTATCTCCTGGTCAATGCTCTCAATCTCTTCTAAGCTGATACCAATCCACCTTCGAAGGTGAAGGAGGTAATATTCACGAACATGCTCGTCATCTGCTTGACCACTTTCCACAGCAGATTTCAGTGCAGACAACCTATGCTCCACCTCCTTCTTCTGCTTGTATCTCTCTTTTTTAGCCTGTCTCTGAGATGCCATAGCAATGATGCTAGGATAGGCCATGGAGGAATTAGCAGTGTTATTTCCAGCTAAGTTGGTCTTGGTTTTGGGCAGCTCAAACTTTGCCACGTGATAGTACTGGCACTGAGTTAAGAAGTTTAAGAAGTGTTCTCGAGCCCACTGCAAATGATCTAGACGCTTGCTGGGACTGACTTGTTTCATGGTGAACGCTCCTTGAAATGCTGGCACCATCAGGTATTTCAGGTCAGTGGACGCGATCTCCTCCAAATCTTCATTTTGGCTGAACAAGTCAAGCTGTGACAACATTTCAGCAGCCTTCTTCAGGAGATCCAGTCCCTTGAACACCTTATCTTGGATTATTTGGGAGCTGGTGGGTTCAGCTGCGATTTCCACTTCATCCAAAAGCTGCTTGCTGGTTTCGAACAGCTCGGGGAGCCGCGGGAGCAGTAACTCGTCTTCAGCTGCTGCCATCTTAGGGAAGGAGGAACCCCAAATTTATTTTTTAATTGAAGGATAATTGCTTTACAGAATTTTGTTGTTTTCTGTCAAACCTCAACATGAATCAGCCATAGATAGACATATATATGTATGTATACATATATACATAGGGGAGGAGAGGGTTAGATGTATGGAGAGAGTAACATGGAAACTTACATTACCATATGTAAAATAGATAGCCAATGGGAATTTGCTGTATTTCTCAGGAAACTCAAACAGGGGCTTTGTGTCAACATGGAGGGGTGGGATGTGGAGGGAGATGGGAGACAGGTTCAAGAAGGAGGGGATATATGTATATGTATACCTGTATATGTATAGTTTCTTTTCCTAAGCAATTGGAGATTTCTTCTCAAATATTTGAGTATTATTTTTTAAAATTTCTAGTTCTAATATAACTCTAATACCTAATTTTAATGCACTCATATTTAACTGAGACCTATTTAAGGACCCAGCATATAGTCTACCTCGCAGACCACTTCATGTGAACCTGAGCATGTATCCTGATAGTGCTGGGGAGACTATTCCATTGTCAATTAGGTCAAGCTGGTTGAGAGTACTGAAAACTTCAGTATTAGAGGACCTACAGACTTCTTTTAAAGGGTCACATAAATATTTTAGACTTCGTGGGCCATCCAGGCTCTGACCCAGCTATTCATCTCTGCAGTTATAAAATGAAAGCAGTCAGAGGTAAGATGTAAACAAGTAGGCACGACTGTGTTCAAATAAAACTTTATATACAGACAATGAAATTTAATTTCATGTAAGTTTCACAATCATAACAAAATATTCTTTGTGTTTTTCACCATTTAAAGTGTAAAAATCAGGGACTTCCCTGGTGGTTCACTGGTTAAGATTCCATGCTTTCAAGGTAGGGGTCTCCAGGTCAATCCTTGGTTGAGGAACTAAGATCCCACATGCTGTGCCATAGGGTCAAAAAATAACAATAAAAATTTTTTTTAATGGAATAATATGAGGTATATAGTTTATTTTTTTATGTAAAAATCAGTCTCAGTTCATGGGCAATACAAAAATGAGCAACTGGAATGGATCTGGCCAACAGGAGAATTTGCTAACCCTGTTCTGTATCCTTACTAATTTTTATGTACTGGGCTATCAATTACTGAGAGAGGAGTATTGAAATCTCCAGCTATAATTGTGGATTTTTCTATTTCTTTATTTAGTTGTTAGTATTATGTATTCTGAAGCTCTACAATTAGGTGAAAAATATATATATGTATCAAGAAATATAAATAAATATATGGAATACAAAGTAATAAATGATAAATAAAATAGAATATAAAAAATAATCTTAAGAAAACCAGGACAGAAAGCAGAAACAGAATGAATATAAATAGAAAACAAAAAGCAAGATGACAAACTTAAACCCAACCATATCAATAATTATATAAAGTGAAAATGGCATAAAGATTCCAATTGAAAGGCAGAAGTTACAACAGTCTGGATAAAAGCAAAATTCAATTATATGGTGTGAATAAGAAACTCATTTTAAATATAAAAATCTCAGGTTAAAGCTAAAAAGACGAGTAAAGAGAAATATGTAAACACTAATCATAAGAAAGATAAAGTGGCTGTACTAATATCAAAGTAGACTTCAGGAAAAGAAATATCACCAGGGATAAAGAAAGACACTTCATAATGATAAAGGGATCAATTTATCAATAAAACATAATACATCACACATAAAACATGCACATAAATGGCAGATAACCTCTGGTTTTCAATTATGTTTACTTTTTTGGTTAGTTTTTTTTAAGTGATTACTCTGGAGTTTAATCAACAATAAGTTTCTTTAACTTACCCCAGTCTACCTTAAAATAATACTATAATACATAGGTATTATGTAAGAACTTTTCAAAGTATACATCTGTTTCTCTTATCATACATATTCTTTGTATTACTGTCATATATTGTACTTTTCACATTTGCTACAACCCCCCCAACTATATTAATTTTATCTTGCTTTAAATAATCAATTACCTTTTTTCCTTTTTGCATCTTGTTTTAATCACTTGTATCTTATGGAGCTTTCCATAGAGAGCATTCTAGAGTTTTTTTCAAAAATTTTTTACTATGGTATAATACACATAAAATCACTATCTTTAAACACAGAATTCAGTGATGTTAAATACATTCATAATGTGCAACTATCACAACCATTCATTTCCGTAACACTTTTCACCTTGTGTTGATAAAACTGAAATTCTATATCCATTAAATGAAGCTCCCTAAACCCTCTTCTTCCAGTCCCTAGCAACCACCATTCTACTCTCTCGCTCTAAGATTCTGTCTACTCTAAGTATTCTTTCTCATTTCTTTTTGAGCATATTAGATAGCTATTTTCTTTATGGTTACCATGGGGATTACTTTTAACATCCTAAAGTTATAACACTCTAATTTGAATTTAGTCCGGCTTAACTTCAATAACATACAAAAACTCTGCTCCTTTATAGATCTGTCCCCACCTCTTTCCACTATTACCACAAAAAATAGATCTTTAAACAATGTGTGCCCAGAAAAACAAACAATTCATTTAAATGTTATCAGTCTCCTAAATTATGTAGAAAACAAAATGTGGAATTACAAACCAAGTCACTTGAGAACTTTAGATTAATAATTTTTAAAAAAAAGTGTATTAGGCCCTTAAATCTGCAGAGAAGAAAAAGTGGATTACAAACCACTGTTTGAATGATACAGGCTTTTACAGTGGCATTCACTGAGATCTTTACTTCCTCAAATAAATGGCTTTGAGCTACTGTCTACTGTCTTTTTTCATTTCACCCCAAGGGACCCCTTTGAATATTTCTTACAGGGCAGATCTAGTTAAGTAATAAACTTTTTCAGTTTTTACTCATCTGGGAATGTCTTAATTTCTCTCTCACATTTGAAGGACAAATTTACCAAACACAGGATACTTGGTTAACAGTTACATTCTTTGACAACTTTGAATATATTGGCCCACTGACTTTTGTCCAAGTTCCTGAAGAGAAATCTGCTCATATTCTTATTAAGGATCCCTTGCATGCGATGAGTCGATTCTCTCGCAATGCTTTTTGGATTTTCTCTTTATCTCTGACTTCCAAAAGTTTGGTTTCAAATGTGTCTCAGTGTGGGTCTCATCAAATTCATCTTACCTGGAGTTCATAAAGGTTCTTAGATGTTTATATTCATATTTTTCATCAAATTTGGTATTGTGGTAATGCTGGAAATCAGATTCTTCCCTTTTCTCAGGGTTTTCTTGTCTGTGTTATTGTTTTTCTGATTCTTTTGGACTGCCTCTATGCCAAGAATAAGCTTGAGGTGTAAATTTAAGTCCTTCTCAAGTGTCTTCTGAGCCTTTTCCTGGGCATGCACTAATACTTTCTAATTTTCTCTGTAGATGCAGTTGTGTTTTTAATGTCCTAGTCTTTAATATTTGCTTCCCAAAAGGGGATAGGGGAAGGAAAATGAAGGGGAGGAAGGTGTAGAAAACACCAACCCTTTATATCCTCTGAAAGTCACATGTACTGGGGGTGAGAGGTGCTGACCAAAGGGAGAGATGCAAGAAGAATGGCTGCCTGCCTCTTCGCATCTATGTGATCAGAAGGAGCAATCAGAGCACAGATCCTTGAAGCTCTTGCCCACCCTGGCTCCTATTTGTAAGCTGCTCTGGAACTCACACAGCTGCCTGCCATGTGACTGAGGGTGAGGGATGGTAGCTGCTACTGTGCTGAGAGCTAAAATTGACCATAATTAACCACAGTTTACCTTCCAAGTCTTCCCCTGGAACTCGCAGGCCTTCAAGACTCCAGAGTTCCAAATTAGTTACAGGCAGATTCTGCCAGCCCAATTGTCATTTAGGTAGAAAGACTGCTGGTGCTTCTTACTCTACCACCTTTCCAGAATCCCTCAATTATCTTTGAACTTAACCAAAAACATGAGGAAGAAAAGTCACATATCCACATATTTACCACTTTGTGTAGACCCAAATTTCCACCTGGTATCACTTTCCTCAAGTCTGAGGAATTTCCTTTTCCATTTCATAAAATTTAAGTCTGTTACTAACAAATGTTCTCAGCTTTTGTGTGCCTCAAAAAAGCTTTAACTTTTATTTTTGAAAAATATTTTAACTGAACATAGAATTTCGGTCTGATTGTTATTTATCTTCAGTACTTTGAAGATGTTTCTCCATTGTCTTCTGATTTGCACCATTTGGGGGCAAGAACTCTCGTTACTCTTATCTTTGTTTCTCTGAAAAATGTGACTTTTTTCCTTCTGGCTACTTTTAAGATTTGTTCTGCATTCCTGGTTTTCAGCAATTTGATTATGATGAGCCTTGGTGTGGTTTCCACTGTATTTATCCTGCCTGTGGTTCATTGAACTTCTTGGATATGTGGGTTTACAGTTTCCACCAAATTTGGAATATTTTCAGTCATTATTTCTTTAGACATATTGGTTTCCCAACCCCCATCTTTTTTTCTGGGACTTCAAATATACATATGTTTAGAACCACTTTACTTTGTTCTACAGGTTACTAAGGCTCTGATTTTTTTTTTTTTCAGTTTTTTTTGGGTCTGTGTTTAGTTCCTACTGTTGACTTTAAATTCACTGATTATTTCTTTTATAGAATATTAGTGCTGTTAAAGCCATGCCTGTTTCTTTTTTAGATGCTATATTTTTATCTCTAGAAGTTACATTTGATTTTTATTTTCTCCTTGTTATTTTCCTTTAAATCCTTTCCCATACTTTAGTAACTATTCCAAAGTCCAAATCTGCTGATTTCATCATCTGTCATTTTTTAGACCTGTTTCTGTTGACTGATTTTTCTTCTAGCTACAGGTCACAATTTTGTGGTTCATTCCATGTCTGGCAATTTTTGGTTGAATGCTCAACACTGTGAGCACCAGTATTTGTTTCATTCCTTTAAAGTGCCAAACTCCTTTCTGGAAAAAAGTTACTTTCAGATCAGCTAATTGTTTTATAGCTTGTTTTTAAGTCTTTTTAGGGTGGGTTTAGAATAGTCTTTATGGTAGAGCTGAAATATCACCCCTACTGGTCAGGCATGTATGGCTTAATATTCAGCAATAAATTCAAAGGCAGATTTCTGGAGCATTTTTCTCACAGATGGAAGCTAGTACTCCTATAGGCAGAAAGATAATAGAGGAAAACCCATGTAGAAATGTAACACTTCCACTTATATCTTGTTAGACAGCACTCAATCACATGAACACACCTAGCTATAAGAAGACTAGACAAGCAGTCATTTAATCTGGGTGACAACATGCCCTGATAAAAATTAGTGCTCTGTTGCTTAAGAAATTGGGGCACACAATAAATAGTCTCTGCCATCATCGTAAGATTACATTTAGAAGGCAAAGCATATGATTTATGTAGACAAGTGTAAAACATTTGTCTACAGAGCCAGACATCCTGGAATGTGAAGTCAAGTGGGCCTTAGGGAAGCATCACTACAAACAAAGCTAGTGGAGGAGATGGAATTCCAGTTGAGCTATTTCAAATCCGATGATGCTGTGAAAATGCTGCATTCGACATGCCAGCAAATTTGGAAAACTCAGCAGTGGCCACAGGACTGGAAAAGGTCAGTTTTCATTTCAATCCCAAAAAAGGCAATGCCAAAGAATCCTCAAACTATTGCACAATTGCATTCATCTCATCCACTAGCAAAGTAATGCTCAAAATTCTCCAAGCCAGGCTTCAAGAGTACATGAACTGTGAACTTCCAGATGTTCAAGCTGGATTCCTTTCACTGACAGGATCACAACAAACTGTGTTTCCTAAAGAGACAGGAATACCAAACCACCTGACCTGCCTCTTCAGAAATCTGTACGCAGGTCAGGAAGGAACAGTTAGAACTGGACATGGAACAGACTGGTTCCTGATAGGAAAAGGAGTACATCAAGGCTGTATATTGTCACCCTGCTTATTCAACTTACATGCAGAGTACATCATGAGAAATGCTGGGCTGCAGGAAGCACAAGCTGGAATCAAGATTGCCAGGAGAAATAACAATAACCTAAGATATGCAGATGACACCACCCTTATGGCAGAAAGCGAAGAGGAACTAAAGAGCCTCTTGAAGAAAGTAAAAGAGAGTGAAAAAGTTGGTTTAAAACTCAACATTCAGAAAACTAAGATCAAAGCATCTAGTTCCATCACTTCATGGCAAGTAGATGGGGAAACAGTGGAAACAGTGACAGACTTTATTTTCTTGGGTTCCAAAATCACTGCAGATGGTGACTGCAGCCATGAAATTAAAAGATGCTTGCTCCCTGGAAGAAAAGCTACGACCAAGCTAGATAGCATATTAAAAAGCAGAGACATTACTTTGCCAACAAAAGTCCGTCTAGTCAAGGCTACGGTTTTTCCAGTGGTCATGTATGGATGTGAGAGTTGGACTATACAGAAAGCTGAGTGCCGAAGAATTGATGCTTTTGAACTGTGGTGTTGGAGAAGACTCTTTAAAGTCCCTTGGACAGCAAGATCCAATTAGTCCATCCTAAAGGAAATCAGTCCTGAATATTCATTGGAAGGACTGATGCTGAAGCTGGAACTCCAATATTTTGGCCACCTGATGCAAAGAACAGACTCATTTGAAAAGACCCTGATGCTGGGAAAAACTGAAAAAGATCGAAGGTGGGAAAAGAAGGGGATGACAGAGGATGAGATGGCTGGATGGCATCACCGACTTGATGCACATGAGTTTGAGTATATTCTGGGAGTTGGTGATGGACAGGGAGGCCTGGCGTGCTGCAGTCCACGGAGGTGCACAAAGTTGGACATGACCAAGTGACTTAACTAAACTGAAACTACAAAAATTTTGTGATGAAGACAGTATACAAAAAGATCTTTCAACACAGTACTATACATGGCTTTCCTTTAGCAACCCATTATTAATGTGATTTTTAAAATTATTTATGTCTTTGAAGAACTACTTAAGTATCTTACAATGGGATTAAACTCTTTAAATGAGCCCTAGAAACTTTCCAATAAAATTTGTTCAAAATCAATCAGAAATATTTATTCAAAGAAGTCAAGAATTAAGAGTAACATAATCTTTAGTTTTTGAAATTTTTAGAGAATTGCAAATATTGAATCAAGTATTACAAAAGTATTTTTAATGTATAGGTGACCTAAAAAATAGAAGCAAAATTTTTAGGTACCAACAGGCCAGCCCCTTAGGAGGCCCCCTTTCAGTAAAAGGCAAAGTAAAATTAGAAATTTTCCATCTACCACAGGTATCGAAAAAGGAAGTATATGTCTGTTCAGAGATCTGAATGGAGAAATGTAAATACCCAGATTTTTACTTTCTCTTGTCTTCTGGTATGAATCCCCAAAGCAATATATTAGCATACACATTAGGGTGTGTTAGCAGGACTATACTGTGCTACGTGTGCACGCTCGGCTGTGTCTGACTCTGTGCAAGTCCATATACTACAGCCCGCCAGGCTCCTCTGTCCATGGAGTTTTCCAGGCAAGAATACTGGAGTGGGTTGCCGTTTCTACCCTAGCAAATCTAGCAGAGCAAACACAAAAGATTCTCAAAGAAGGAAAAATAGAATTTAGTTGAAGTTTATCTCATAACCAAAAATTATGAATCAAGTAAAAATAATATACCATAAGCAAAGATTAGCTGATACAAACCCCAGGAATATTAGCACCCCTAAGAACTCCATAATTGTAAAATCTGAGACTATAAAAATTGTTTTAAATAATTAAAAAATTAGGGGAAAAAACAATAGTGACCATAAAAAAAGAACACGATACTAAAAAAACAAAACTAGGTGGTCTTTAAAAAAACGCGTCAAATGGACACAGAAAAATGAAAAATATATGCCTTGAAATCAAATACTCAACAGAAGGATTAAACAGCATACCAGACAAAGCTGAACACTGAGTGAATCAGAAAACCATTTCAAGGAAATTATCCAAAATACAGGACTTTAAGGAGAAGGAGGTGACAATGAATGCAAGAGGTTAAACAAATGCAGGACTAAATGAGGTGGCCCAAAACATGTCTAACTGGAGTTCCAGAAGGAGGCAATTCTGTGGAAAGTTGGGGTCACTACTAAGCAGGATAAATTAAAGTAAGTCTGCAGCAATGGTCTTCAACCCTGGCTGCACCTTACATGTATCAGCTGCTGCTGCTGCTGCTAAGTCGCTTCAGTCGTGTCCGACTCTCTGCGACCCCAAAGACGACAGCCCATCAGGCTCTACCTTCCCTGGGATTCTCCAGGCAAGAACACTGGAGTGGGTTGCCATTTCCTTCTCCAAAGTATGAAAGTGAAAAGTGAAAGTGAAGTCGCTCAGTCATGTCTGACTCTTCGTGACCCCATGGACTGCAGCCCACCAGGCTCTTCTGTCCATGGGATTTTCCAGGCAAGAGTACTGGAGTGGGGTGCCATTGCCTTCTCCGACATGTATCAGCTAAGAAGCTTTAAAAACAGTACCTAGGCCTCTCCTTCCCCAACCAGCAATTTCAGAATTGGTGTGGAGTAGGTCAAGGTATCTGTATTTTCTTCAAAGTTTCCCAAGCTATTTTAGTGAACCCTCAGAGAACCAGCGATCCACACCCAGGCATAGCTAGAGACACAGAACAAAATTAAAGAGAAAACTGTTAGAACAACTACAGAGAATTAATTCTATCTACACAATAATAACATAGGCTGACAAAAGGCTTCTCAACAACAGAGGCTAAAAGAATAATAAAACAGTACCTGCAAAGTACTAAGAGAAAATAACTGTCAACCTAAAAACACTGAACCTAGAATGAAAAGGGATACAAGAGGAAATTCAAAACATAAAGACAAAACAGAGCAGACTACTGCTGCCAGATAAACTCACAGCTCATACATCTTTCTTTTCCTAAGTAATCAATCAATCCAGATGTCAGTCTTTCTGGTCATCTGTTCTAGTAGTTTATAAATATGATCAGACAAACTGACCTCGGTTTTAAAGTTAAAAGCAAACATGTTCCCCCCCGCCACCCCCCGCCTAGATGTACCTAGCTCTAGGAGTAAGAGCCAAATTCTCCTTAAAAGTCTAACAGATCAAGAGGATAATCAGATTTTAGAACTTCAAATTCTAGTTATTTCCTTCATTCAGTAATTCTCTTTAAGTGTGGCTCCTCAAATGTCAGCATCATCATTCCTGGAACTTGTGGAAATGCAAAATTATCAGGACCCATCCTGGACCTACTGGCCTAGCAATTCTGAGGATGAACTCTGCAAATGTGCTTTAACACTCAGATGATTCTGAAGCCAAGTCAAATTTGAGAGTGCTTTCAGTCTCCTGCTCCTATTATCTACTGTTCACACTTTCACAAGAACAAACCCCCTGTTGCTGCCCCACCAACGAATCTTCTAGGGTAATGGTCCATGGCTGACCAATTCTCATATACTTTTAATCTCTTCACTGAATTTTCTTTTCATTTTTCTCTTAACTGTCACTTCTCTTATAGGGGTTCTCACAGAAAGGTTGTTCACTCTTCCAAACATCAGTGTCTAGAAGGTGAGGTCCACTCTTCTCTAACTTCCTATAACTCCAAAAACCTTTGGATAAAAAAAATCTCGTCTTTTCTGAGACTCTCTACTCTCATGGCTTCCACTGTTAAGTGGCTGTGATATAGATTTCCAAATGTCTCTTATGATGCTGAAACCAGAAGAACCCACTACCTACCTGACGCTTCCATCTGGATGTTCCCAGAGGAACCTCAAATCAATGTATGAAATCTGAACATGCTATGTTGTCCAACCCTATTTTTTCTGTATTTTCTAAAATAAATGAAGGCACTACAATTCAGCTACACAATTATCCAAATCTAAAATCTGAAAATCAGCAGTGGAATTCCTTATTCAAACACTCAACTAATCACCAATTACCATCAATTTCACCTATGTTCTCTAATTCTCTCCATCACAACTGCTACTGCTACAGTAGAAATCTTCCTCCCTTACCAGGATTTCCTGTACAGCAATAGCCTCCTAACTCCCTTGCTATCTCTTCAGTACTTCACTCCTCCAATTCATTTTACAGTCCTCAAATTTCAAGAACATTTAGTTTTAAAATCATGTGAGTTTATAAAATTTTAACTTAGTTTTAATACTTCTAAAGTCATCATCATTCAGTGCAAGCTTTTAAATCTAGCTCTTTTACTCAACAGTTCTAGATCACCAACTTATTGATAATTTATCACAATTATGTAACAAAGAATGCCAGTCAAAAATTAGATCCAAATTAATCCTTAAAATTTAAGGGTGCTGTAACTAGTAACTTCATCTATATGAACTTCACTGCCACAGATTTTAGTTTTTGTTATAAATAGTAGCACTTGATGTTATAAGATGAGCAAAATAAGAACACTGTGGAAAAAATGTTTGAAACCCAGGGAAGAAAATTCTCAAATTTTGAAAAAAAAAAAATGAAAACTCACCGTATACACCTGCAGAAGGAGTGGAATTGTTCATGGTAAAAGGTCCGTTAATGATGCCAGAAGAAAGAAGCTCATCAGACCCCCGCTGAAAAGCAAGAGCAATATTGTGTTAATAAAAATGAGTCTCTGATAATGATCCATAAATTTACTACTAAAAATTTTAAAAGCTAGCACTATTACTTAAATCTGATTATCACGGCATTTAAGGAGAACACCTCAAGAATCATGACATCTAAAGGCTGGAAGAGAACAGTAAAGGAAAATTATTGCACATCTACATGGCTGTTAACAATAAAAAAAAGAACTGCCATCACATAATTGGGAGCATAATCCTATAACCTTTTTTGATCAAACCCTCTGAGATGTTACAGCTGAAGTACCAAAAACCATATTCAGGGGTTGTATCCTAATTATTATTTTTGCAGTATACTTTTAAGTATATTTAGTGTATTTTAAACACAATTGGTATATTAAGCATGTTAAGTTTTTTAGTATGTTTTTAAGCATTTGCATGTGAATAATTTGTGCAGCACTCCCTTTTTCAGACATATATATAAAAATATATATATACTTTTTCATGATATATATATTGTATACATATATTCTTAAAAGTTGAACAAAAAGATGTAATTTATTTCTATATTGGCCAAATCCTTTAAATAAGTGATTTTTCTTCCATTATTCCTTAAATGGTCTTTATTGTGTATTATTTCTTAAATAACTACTCTTTTAAGTAATTTAGACTTTTTTTCAGGTAAGAGCTTGACCAATTTCAAAGTTGAATTATCAAAGCTAAAAGGTAAGTGAGCGGGACTAGCCTTTTCATTGTGACCATGAGGTCTATTACCAAGATTAAAACATTTATATATAGGAATGACAATAAGCAACATGTATAAATTTAAAACCAACCTATTTCAAATGGTAATTTGTTCAGCTCTCAGTCAATGTTTTTGGCCACATGTCACCACTTGTGAGATCTTAGTTCTCTGACCAGAGATCGAAACCTGGCCCCCGACAGCAGTAGAGAATTTCCTGATCCTCCCGACCCAGGAATCAAACCCATGTCTCCTGCTTGGCAGGTGGATTCTTTACTGCTGAGCCATGGGGGAGATCTAGTTATACATACACAATGTAATTAGTAGTGAATAGCAATCCCTTAAAGGTAAAAATATTCTTTCAATAAAGGAAACTTTCTAAAGTTTTAAAAAGAAATGCAAACTTTTTGATACCAACAAAAAGCAAATTCCCTGTCAGATAAATTGATAAAAGACTGGATTTTGACACAATCAAAATGGAAAGGACTGCAAAAGAGATTTAATAAAGTTCCATTTGTAATTAACCTTTGAGAATAAGAGGGGCTTCCCTGGTAGCTCAGTCAGTAAAGAACCTGCCTGAAGTGCAAGAGACCTGGGTTCAATCCCTGGGTCAGGAAGATGCCCTGGAAAAGGAAATGGCCAACCACTCCAGTATTCTTGCCTGGAAAATCCCATAGACAGAGGAGCCTGGTGGGCTACAGTCCATGAGATGGCAAGAGTAGGACATAAGAAGAATAAACAATGTGGCACTAGAACTTTCCTTCAGCACACTGATGATATCTGTTTAGGAAAAAAACGAGGTCAAAATTTTCACTATAACCATCTTCATTTAAACATTTTTGCATACTTATCCAATTATATCAGGAAAATATATAAATGTTAATTAGCTAGATCATTTTCATAGTTGTGTTATCCTAATACACACTGTACAAAGTTATAATATGAATCTATGTTTCTCTGTAATCTTTTTAACTGATAAGTTTTTGTCACATTGTTAGTCTCCATCATAATTATTTAATGAATTCTTAAATTCTGTAATTGCCTACTATTTCCCTACTACTCAATATTAGCACCACATGTAAGTTATTGATCCCCAAAATTATGCTGCATTTAGAATACAGTATTTTCTTCTATCCATAGAATAAATATTCAGAAGTAAAAGAGACAATCTTTTCTTTTTGAGTGAAGGTAAAACTGTAAGAAATCTCAAACTTCTGTTTAACAATATATAGTAACTTCAAGTTACTAATATACTACAAATGACTACTAAGATGCATTTTTGCTTCTACAGTAAAAGTGAAAGTCACTCAGTTGTGTCCGAATCTTTGCAACTCCATGGACTATACAGTCCATGGAATTCTCCAGGCCAGAATACTGGAATGGGTAGTCATTCCCAACCCAGGGATCGAACCCAGGTCTCCTGAACCACAGGTGGATTCTTTACCAGCTGAGCCACAAGGGAAGCCCAAGAATACTGCTGTGTGTAGCCTATCCCTTCTCCAGCGGATCTTCCCAATCCAGGAATCAAACCAGTCTCCTGCATTGCAGGTGGATTCTTTACCAGATGAGCTACTTCCAAAGGGTTCTTCAAATATTGTTGGAATTGGCACATGACCGCCACAATTTTAATATTACTCAGTTTGGCTCACAGTCTGTGTAATAAAGAATCTAACCTTGTTCAAAGAGAGGTCTGGTTTTTGCCCTCTCCTTCTAGGAGGTAATCTCTAAATCCCTGGTAAAGTTATGCCTGAGAAAGTGTCTTTTTTTTTTTAAACTTGAGGGGATTTGAGTCACCAGACAGTATTACAGGCAAGGTTGACGACATGGCTGGAGGGGCTGGAGAGTGAATTCTAAGATTAGCCTCCAGAGCAATCAAGTATGCTTAACACAGAGTTGTTGGTCATGCTACATAGAATTGCTGTTTTGTAGTTTAGTCGCTAAATCATGTCTGACTCATGTCTGTGACGCCATGGACTGCAGTGCACCAGGGTCCTCTGTCTATGTTCAAGGCAAGAACACTGGAGTGGGTTGCCATTTCCTTCTCCAGGGGATCTTCCCGACCCAGGGATCCAAACTGGGTCTCCCGCACTGCAGGCAGATTCTATACCATTTGAGCCACCAGGGAAGCCTGTTCCCTAACTTGACTGTTGGCCTAATTCCTCTCATGGATAAATGATGAATCAATAGAGCAAATATATTAAAACTATTCATTTGAAGGATTTTTTAAAACTTTATTCTTCACCTTTAAATCACCATTTAGATTTCTAACTGTAAAAGACAAATTTAGTCCAAAAATGTGATCTACTAGTCAAATATTTACAAAAAGATAAATTTATATGGCATATTAAGTAAATTAATGAAACATCTTAACTGTTATATATCATGTTTCTACACGAAATATAAACTATAAAAGGAAATGGTGAACATTAGAGTCTTCAAAATAAAAGCATTTAAGTTTGATAATTCTACTAGCTCTTCTAATAGTAACAAGAAGCATTTTTTAAAAGAGTAGTAATAATAATGTAATAGTAGTAATAACAATAATCTAAAATAATGCATAAGTAAAGCAAACCCTATAGGATCCAATGAAATGCTGGAATGCTATTTTTATGTCTTATTATACAATAAGAAAAATTAAAATATTTGATTCCAAAGTTTTATACTTGGAAATAGCAGAGAGGGGGTTACTATTCATTTTACAGAATAAACAACGCGTATCTCAAATAATTTTGACACTTTAAAAAACTAATAACTTTTGACCCTAATAATTTCAGGATATGATAAAAGACAAAGATAGCAAAAAGAGCTTACATTTGAAAATGCAGTCATAAAAAAATACCGATAATCAAAATTTACTAGCTAAGCTTTTTTGCTCCCCAAAATTCATTTTCAAATCATAGAAAATAAAGGTTTTAAGACATTATAAAGCTCAAATCCCAAGTCGTATTACTTTGTAAGCTTTGTAAAAAGTGACAAAAACACAATCAGTTCACTAAACAACTATTCTTTCCTTGACATCAATTCTTTCTCCTGGGGGTGGGGAGTGGGGAATCACTGCCTGTAATTAACAGACTACTTCACAAAAAACAAAAGGTATTTATGAAAATTATGCTTAATATTTATATCCTAAGTGTCTGAAAACTAATTTTCCATTATAGTTAAGGAAGAGCAATGCAGACCTAGGTAAAACTGACTGTCTTGTAAGGGAGGAAAACGTTTGCCTTCTTCTCTTCTAGGTTCTTTGGCTGGTCTAAAAATTCAACTGACGCAAGACAGATTAACAGGAGAGAAACAAAATTTAATTTCATACATACAGGAACTCATGAAGATATGAGACTTTAAGAAGTGACCAGAGCATGCAATTTTTATGCCTTTTAGACAAAGAAAACAATTATTTGTGGAACTCTGACAAAACAAATGGCCTGGGGCTTAATCAGCCTTCTCTGCCTTGAATTTCCTATCTCTGGTGATAAAGATGACTTCTACGCTCCTTGTACTAATGTAAGGAGGATACTTTCACTTGGAAGATTTATTTCCTGCTTTCAGGGAGACAAAGGAGGGTCAGTATGCTTGCATCAACTGTTTCTTAAGTAACTTTAATTCAAAATAATCAACACACCAAAATGGCCTATTTGAGGGTGGCATATTTTGCTCCACCTCACTCTCTGCTGAGGCTTCCCTGGTGGCTCAGACAGTAAAGAATCTGCCCTGCAATGCGGGAGACCTGGGTTCGATCCCTGGGTTTGGAAGTTCCTCTGGAGGAGGGCATGGCAATCTACTCCAATCTTCTTGCCTGGAGAATCCCCATAGTCAGAGGAGCCTGGTGGGCTACAGTCTGCGGAGTCGCAAAGAGTCGGAAATGGCTGAGCGACTAAGCACAGCACTCTGTGCCAGCTATGGTGAGACATTATAGTTTGCGAGATGAAGAGAAGATAAGCAGAATGAAGACTCTAAATAAATGATGGAAAGCTTATTTGGATGAGTGACTGTAGATGATCAACAGAAGAAAACTGTTAAAAAAAAAAGTTAAAAAGTGAAAGAAAAATGACTGTACCACAGGTAAACAAATTAACATTAAACAAAAAGGCTTTAACAAATCAAATAATGAAGACATCATGGGGTGAGGGTGGAGCAGGAACAATACTTGCTCAACAGTCTCCTTAGAAACACACAGTAAATTTATAAAAGTGCAACAGTTTTTCTGCGGACTTGTTAGCTTTCTGGTTAAGTCAACACACCAATCAGCTTTACTGCCTCAAGTATCAATTATTGAAGCTCTCTCCTGCTTAAGAATAATTAAATACACAGGGCCAACAAAGCAAAGGAATAGTGCAATTAAGCACCACAGACAAAGTGTTTTATTATCAATTTGATGGGAAGTGGTTCTGTTTAGCATTAAAGTGAGATTATTAATATGACAAAAGGCAATCCACACAACTGCAAATCAGCCAATAAAATAACAGGTAAGGAAGATTCTGAAAATAAACCATTAATTAGCTTATGGTTAAATTTCAGATCATACCTAAATGCATGTGAAATTCAAGAATAAGGTATTTATTTTAGTCTATCAAGGTACTATGATCATAAAAAATATCAAAAAAACTCATTATTTTCCATGATACTAGAACTATCTTTTTTTATTAGGTACTAGGTTTGCTCTAAGGTATTAGCTTATAGTTAACACCATAGGTTTGTTCTTCTGTATAATTAGATTAAAACTACAATAGACAGGCCAAATTTTGGAAAGAAAGAAAAATAATGAAATAAAGTGTGTCACTGTTTCCATTGTTTCCCCAGCTATTTGCCATCAAGTGATGTGACTGGATGCCATCATCTTAGTTTTTTTGAATGTTGAGTTTTAAGCCACCTTTTTCACTCTCCCCTTTCACCTTCATCAAGAGGCTCTTCAGTTCCTCTCCAGTTTCCTCTTCACCTTCTGCCATAAGGGTGGTGTCATCTGCATATCTGAGACTACTGAAAATGTATTAGAAGAGGAAGAAAAAATATGGATAGTTGTCTCTGGTGCAGTGTTAGTCGCTCAGTCATGTCTGACTCTTTGCGACCCCATAGACTGTGGCCCACCAGGCTCTTCTGTTCATGGGATTCTCCAGGCAAGAATACTGGTGGGGTAGCCATTCCTTTCTCCAGGGGATCTTCCTGACCCAGGGATGGAACTCAGGTCTCCTGCATTACAGGCAGATTCTTTACTGTCTGAGCCACCAGGGAAGCCCTATATATGCATTAGAAAGGTACTGGAAGGGTAAAGAAAAAGCTAATAAAATTGTTGTCTTTATGGAAAAGACAAGAAGAGGGGCAACACTGAATAAGAGTTCTCCACACGTACACAGTTGAATTTGTTGAAATACTTCTGTTCTTTTGTTTTATGAATTTAATTTTTACTTTTATCAAATATGTGTACTAGAACAAATATTACAAAAGAGTTTATATGGTAAAAGCAGATCTCAGCACTCAAACCCAGTCTTTAAACAGTTCTTATTCTAATGGTTGCCACTACAACACTAGTAGACAACATGTTTATATTACTACTTATAAGTTATCAACTTGAAAATAAACTGACTGACCTCTAATATGAAACCTTAAGAATTTATCTCTAAAATCCCTCCCTTTTCTGTTCTCTCAATGTTTGAAATACATGCTATTAGTTTTAATTCTTGTTTAAGTATCTTTGAACTTTAAATACTAAACATATCTTTATTGCTTGTCAACTTGACGTTATCTCTTTTTGTATATATTTTGAAATGTTAGATCTTATTCTCTTATTTTTTATTATTTAAAAACATTTTAATTTTATTGGAGTATAGTTGAGTTACAATGTTGTGTTAGTTTCAGGTGTACAGCAAAGTGATTCAGTTATACATACATTCATTCTTTTCTTTGAATGTTTAAAAAAATTTAATTTTTTTTTATTTTGGCCGTGCTGCACAGCATGTGGGATCTTAATTCCTTGACCAGGAATTGAACACAGGTGACATTATCTCTTGATTCTCCATTTTGAAAGAAAGCTTTTGGGACTAGTAACCTGTTCCTCCCCTTCCTTGCCTCTCTGTCAGCTTCACTTTTACTTTTATTGATATAGTTGTTATATTCTGCCCTCCAACAATAGCATTCTTGGCTTTGCCCATTTCTGTCCTGTCCAAAGGATGACTCGAAATTGAGTATCAATAAACAATATTTATATTTTTATTACTATGTAAATACTGTACAAGGAAACATAATCCTGGCACACTTAGCTTCTTACTCTCCATGTCTAATGTCACAACCTTAGAACCACTTGAAAAACACTGTTCTCAGAATCAAGATTAAACGGATTCTGTATTACACTCTATCAATTTCTTAACACCACAATATATTCTAATTTGGTTCACAGTTAGACATCTTTGTTTATTTATTCATTCATTCACTCATTCATTCATTTTGCTTCCCATGACATTTTAAAACTGTATTTACTTTTCTGACACTATTATCCTTTATATCATCAAATTTTCCCCAAACCTTTCATGATACCACTCATTCTATATAGTTCTCATTTTCCTTCCTAAGATCTCCCACCTAAAAGCCTCTTTTCTCTTGCTTCAATCTTGAATGACTGCTTTCTAGGACTTCTGAACAGTCGTTAACTTAAGCCTTCTTTTCACTTTCATCTGGGTTGACTTAACTTTTTCCTGAACTTCTGTCTTCCGTGTCCTTGGTTCACATTATTTTGCTGCAACCTTAAATAACTACCTAAATGACGGTAGACACCAAGTTAAACTTTATGGGTCCATGCATGTCTAAAAACCCTATCCTCATAATTAATCATTTGACAGTAAAGAATTCTGGGTTAAAAATTACTTTTCTTAAGAAAATTGTAAACACAGTCCCATTTTCATCTAGCATACAGTATTAGATGCCAGTCTGACATTCATTTCTTTAAAACTGACTTGTTTTCTTCCTCTGCCTGGAAGTTTTCTGAATCATCTCTCCACCCGTGGAATTCTAAAATTTCACAATAACATATCTAAGTTATAATGCTTTGTACTGCTGTACTAGGTGATAAACAGGTGGGTCTGAAGCCGGAGACTTCCACTGTCCTTTGCACTCTCTGTATTAAGCAATAAGTTAGTTGGAAGTCTGAAGTTAGCATAAACTGTTAACTCCCATCTCCAACCATGGAGAAGCTGCAGAAGCTAAGGGGATGGGTGAATCTCTGGAACCAAACTAATGAAAGGAAAGCCTTGATGAAATATAAGGGAAAAAAGACAAATCAACAGCTGAATTGAAATTTTAATATATTTCTCTTAGAAACCAATAGACTAAACACATAAAATATGACCAGAAAAAACAAATAAAACAATCAATAACGTGAGCTAACAGATACACTGAATGCAGAACCAGACAGCCAGCTAAGAATAAACATTTATAAAAACAGACACTGTGCCAGATTGGCAAACTTTATATGTAAAGGGCCAATAGTAAGATATTTTAGACTTTGTAGGCCATACAGTCTCTGTCACAATTCACAAAAGCAATCACAGACAATGTGAAAATGAATGAGCATGGCTGTGTTTCAATATAATTTTATTTATAGACACTGAGAGTTGAATCTTATCTATTTTTCACCTGTTACAAAATATTAATCATTGGATTTCTTTCAAGCACTTGCAAGTATAAAGACCATTTTAGTAAAGGATGTATAAAAATAGATGGCAACGAGCCCTGTTTAGTCCTTGGACAATAGTTGCCAATTCCCATTTTAGTTCATAAAAGAAGTTTCAATACAATTCAAAGGAATATACTGAACATACTATGGTTTCTATAATAAAATTAGAAATGATAAGAAAAGAATAGCTAATGTTTGACAACTAAACTTTTAAAGCTACTAAATAATCCTGGAGTTAAAATGGCAACTTTTCCAAAATGATACATGTACCACAATGTTCCTAGCAGTCCTATTTACAATAGCCAAGAGGTGGGCACAATCAAAATGTCCATCAACAGATGAGTGGATAAAGAAGTTGTAAGATACACAAACACATGAATATTACTCAGCCACTTAAAAAAGAATGAAATAATCCATCTGCAGTAACACAGATGGACCTACAGATTACCGTATTAAACGAAGGAAGTCAGAAAGAGAAACAGAAGTATCATACGATATCACTTCCATGTGGAATCTCAAATATGATATAAATGAACTTATGCACAAAACAGAAACAGATTCAGAGACATAGGAAACAAACTTAGGTTTGTTATCAAACAGACATAGGTTATCAAAGGTAAAAGAGGGAGGGATAAATTAAGAGTTTGGAATAAGCAGATACAAATTGCTCTATATATATATCTATATCTATATCTATATCTATCTATCTATATATATATATATATATAAAATAGATAAACTACTGTACAGCTCAGGGAATATCTTGTAATAAACTATAATGGAAAACAATCTGAAAAAGAGGATATATGTACACATATATAAATATACATATATATGTAACTGAATCACTTTGCTGTGCATCACAAACACAACACTGTAACTCAACTGTACTTTAAAAATAAATAAAAATTTTGAAATCATAAGGAAAACAAACATTTGGATATAATGAAAATGAAAAACACAAATCGAAAACTTGTGGGATCCACCTTTAGCACTTAAAAGATAAATTTATAGTTGAAAATACATTTATGAGGAAACAGCAGATTTTAAAATTTGTGAGTTAATTATCTGACTGAAAAAAAACAACACAACAGAGCAAATCCAAATCCCAAAATTAGTGTGAGAGTAATAAAGTATCTGAATGACCACAAGGATTAAAGATAGTGAGATGATATACAAAGACATCCCGACTCCCCACTACTGATCCAGGTCCAGATGACTTCACAGGTGAGGTAAGAAAACATTTATTCCACAAAACAGCAAAAGAATGAGAGTTTCTCAGTTCATTTGAAGCAGCTAGTGAATGAAATCTTGATTCCAAAAGTAAAATTAGAAAATCGTCACTTTACAGCTATCATTGTAATAACAATTTCAGGCAAGAATCATCAAAATAGATGTTAAAACTAGTACGTTAAAGCTTGAGAATTAAAATAATATTAGTGTGGCCTCAAAGTATCACTCCCCAAAATACTAACTAGTTGCAAAGAGAGAAACAGTAAATTTACAGTGGAAAATCTGGCAAGCGATCAAAGTTAACACATCACAAGTAACAGGACAAATCAACATCCTTTGCCTTCTGAAAAAATACACTAAGAACAACATAGCTTCTGTGGTATTCACTTAAATCTAGTTAAAAGAAACATAT
The DNA here is from genome assembly GCF_003369695.1 of Bos indicus x Bos taurus. NCBI lineage: Eukaryota > Metazoa > Chordata > Mammalia > Artiodactyla > Bovidae > Bos > Bos indicus x Bos taurus. The sequence goes on from NC_040083.1 coordinate 101,712,164, forward strand.
ACACTCAAAGTATGGGATATCCTACACAATAACATGCCTATATTCTTTTAAAATGTCAATATCATGAGTCAAAAAGACTGAAGCAACACTTCAGATTAATTTCCAGATTTTGATAATTATGCTACAGTAATGTCAAATGTCTTTGTTTTTAGATGATATACTCTAAAGTATTTAGGGGTTAAAGAATAAAGTAAAATAATATATCAATGAAGTTGCAAGGAATCTCCTTGACATACAATTAAGAAGGGAAAATTAATAACTTAATATAGTGGAGAGCTGGGCTGAAAATCATGCTAACCAAATGATGATTCAGAAGGATAAAAAAGGAAAATAGATATACATGTATCTGCAGAAAGTAACATATAGATATATAGAGAGAAAAGACTATAAATGAAAAAACAATGGAGCAAATGTGAATTGCCTGGTTAATGATTATATAAGTTTTTTTTAATAGTACTCTGCAACCTTTCTGTAAGTTTGTATTCAAGTTTTAAAAAATAAGGTATCAATGAAATTCACCACATCAGTACAATAAGAAAAAAGAAAATATAAAGTAAAAATCATATGTACAAACTACAGTAAGCTATCAGAGAGAGAGAATGTGGTAATATAAAAAGTCATATGCACAGTGATTTACAACCAAAAAAGCACTTGCATTTTTTATAATCTTGCGTGCATTTTAAGTTGTTTCAGTCATGTCCAATTCTTTATGACCTATGGTTTGTGGCCTGCCAGGCTCCTCTGTTCATGGGATTCTCCAGGCAAGAATACTGAGGTGGATTGCCATGCCCTCCTCCAGGGGATCTTCCCAATCCAGGGATTGAACCTGTGTCTCCTGCACTACAGGCAGATTCTTTACCACAAAGCCACCAGGGAAACCTTAGACATTAATAAGCTATTTTATTACTCATCTTTCAATATTTATTCACTACTGGTAGTTAGTTATATTAGTTATACATGGATACCTAACAAATTATCCCAAAATCTAGTAACTTAAAGTTTTTAAAATTTTTTCTTTTTATTTTTGGTATGTGGCATGCGAGATCTTAGTTCTGTGACCAAGGATCAAACCCTTGCCCCCTGCATTGGCAGCACAGAGTTTAAACGACTGGACCACTAGGGAAGTTCTCAAAAAAAAAAAAAAAAATTTTTTTTTTTAAACTCAATTTCTGAGAGCCAGGAATCTAGGCATGGCTTAGATCCATTCTCTGGTTCAGGGTCTCTCACAGACTAGAATATCTCAAGGCTCAACAGAGGAAATGGAGGCCCTGCTTCCGCATTCACTCCAGTGATTGCTGGCAGGGTTCAGTCTGTAAACGGGCCTCTCCATAAGGTAGCTCATTTTCATCAGAGAAAGCAAGAGAAGCCAGTCTTTTGGAAACTAATCCTTCAAGCAGATTTAAGACTACCATCTTGCTCCTTACTATCTCTGGTTCATCCACCCTTTAATCTATCTTAAACACAGACAAATTAAAAGGGAAAAAAAGGGGGAACAGGAAGAAAAGATATACCACACAAATATTAATCCCAAGAAAAATGGAACAACTAGAATGACTTTATTACTATAAGACAAAGTAGATTTGGGGACAGGAACTATTACTAGGTAAAGATGTATATCACAAATGATTTTTTAAAAGGTTAATTCATCAAGAAAATATAACATTCCTAAATGTGAATGCATCTTTGCTTCAGTCATGTCCAAATGTGTGTGACCCCATGGACTGGAGCCTGCCAGGCTTCTCTGTCCATGCTCCAGGCAAGAATACTGGAGTGGGTTTCCATGCCCTCCCTCCAGGGGATCTTCCCAACCCAGGCCTCTTAGTCTCCTGCATTGGCAGGTGGGTTCTTTACCACTAGAGTAATTGAACTTTAAAATATATAAAGCAAAAACGGACAGAACTATAGAAAAAATTTAAGAAAACCACAACTGTGGATGGAAATTCCAATATCCCTCTCTTCTTTTGATAATGAACAGAAAAGGAAGAAAATCAGGAATATTACAGAAGACTTGCAACTTCAACCAGTTTATCCTACCAACATTTATAAGGAGGTACTACACCCAACAAAAGTAAACTATACATTTTTTCAAGTCTACATAGAACATTCACAAAGACAGACCATAGCTTGACATTAGAACAAATCTCAGGAAATGTAAAGGGCTGAAACGGTACAGAGCATTTTCTCTACTCAAAGCAGCATTTTTTTTTTAAAAAACTAGAAATTCAAAGATTTGGGTTGGAAACCAAATATTTAGAAATTAAACTCCCAAATATTCAGAAGTTAAATCATGTACTTATAAATAATCATAGGTAAAAAGAGAATCACAGGAAGAGTAGAAAATACTTTATACTAAGTAAAAATTAAAACCCAGTATACCAAATTCTGTGGGATATAACTAAAGAAAGAAAAAAACCTGAGTAGCTCAATATCTATTTTTAAAGCTGAATTCATAATTAGAAACCTTCCCACAAAGAAAATCATCCACAGATAGCTACACTGATTAATTCTACACTGATTAATTCTATCGAACATTTAAGAAAGAAGTAATACCAATCTTATATAATTCTCATCAACAGACTGACATGGCTGAGGAAGAATTATGAGCTTGAAGGTTAATTCCAATAGAAACCTCCCAAACTGAAATGCAAGAAGAAAAAAAGAATGGGGGGTGGTGCAGAAAGAAAAGGAGAGAGTGAAGAAAAAAAAAATCTGAAAATAATGAATGACTAAGAGCTTTCTATAATCAATGATAGACACCAAACCACAAAACCAGGATCTCAGAGAACACCAACAGGATAATGCCAAAAAATACGTACTTCAGCGTATCATTCAAACTGCAGAAAACCAAAAACAAAGAGAAAATATTGGAGGAAAAAAAAAAGAGGAAAACATCTTACTTAACAGAGAAGTAAGGATAAGAATTACAGAGGTTACTTTCTCATCAGAACCATGGAAGAAAGAGGAAAGAAAAGTGGAATATTTAAAGTGTTAATAGAGGGGGAAAAAAAGAAAAAAACACCAATCTAGAATTTCTATATGAAGAGTAAAGAAGAAAAAGACTTCCTCACACAAAAACCAAGGAAATGTACTGTTAGTAGACCCCCTCTGCAAAAAAATATTAAAAGAAGGTCTTTGGGAAGAAGAAAAATTAAACAGATCAGAACTCAGACCTACATAAGGAAAGGAAGACTACTGAAGAAGGAATTAGTGAAGGTATTTTATACTTCTTATTCTTAATTTATCTAAAAGACTTTATTTAAAGTAATAACAGTAACAATATATTGGGTGATTACAGCATATAATTAAGTAAAATGAAAGATGAGGGCTTCTTTGATGGCCCAGTGGTGAAGAATCCACTTGCCAATGCAGGAGACATGGGTTCCACCCTTGGTCTGGGAAGATCCCATATGCCATGGGACAACTAAGACCGCACTCCACCACTACTGAGCCTCTGGAGCCCGGGAGACACAACTACGGAAGCGTGTACGCCTAGAACCTGTGCTTTCCAACAAGAGAAGCCGCCGCAATAAGAGGTCCCCGCAACACAAGTGGAGAGCAGCCCCCACTCACCACAACTACAGAAAATCCCACTCAGCAATGAAGATCCAAACACATAAATACTTTTTTAGAAAAGGAAAGATAACACTGTCCTAACGGACTGGAAGGACAAATTGGGAGTGCTCTGTTTAAGCTTCCCTGGTGGCTCAGATGGTAAAGCATCTGTCTACAATGTGGGAGACCCGGGTTCGATCCCTGGGTGGGGAAGATCTCCTGGAGAAGGAAATGGCAAGCCACTCTGGTATTCTTGCCTGGAAAATCCCATGGATGGAGGAGCCTGGTAGGCTACAGTCCATGGGGTCACAAAGAATCGGACACGACTGAGTGATTTCACTTTCACTGTTTAAGCTACCTGCACTACACATGAAGCAGTATAGTATTATTTGGAGGTGGACTTAAAGTTGTAAATGCAGACTGCAACCACTAAAAATGCTTTTAAACTATGAGAGGCTAAATGCTATAATCACCCAATATATTGTTACTATTACTTTAAATAAAATCTTTTAGATAAATTAAGAATAAGAAGTATAAAATACCTTCACTAATTCCTTCTTCAGTAGTCTTCCTTTCCTTATGAGGAGAGACTACGAGGAGATAAAGGAATCACAGAAAATGCTCAACTAAAACCAGAGAAGGCAAAAAAAATGAGAGGAGAAAAAATAAAAACAAAGAACAAGTCAGTGAAGATACTTATTAATTCACCCCTCTTAATCATCCCTTGAAGTATGAAAGGTAATGGTCTACATATACCAATTAAAAGACACTGTTCAGAGTGGGTTTTAAAAAAAAAAGACCTAACTGTATGTGGTCTATAAGAAATCCACTTTAAAGGAACGAGCAAAAAAGTTAACATTCATAAAAGAAGGTGAGTGAATGGCTAACAAGCACATGGAAGGGTACACACTACTACCCGGCATCCGGTCAATGGAAATTAAAACTACAGTAAGACACTACTGGCCCTTCTAGTTATACTTACTAGCATGGCTAACAGTAAAGTCTTGGCAAGGACGTGAAGCAACCTGAACTGTAATACAAAGCTGGTCAGAATGTAAAGTGGTGCAACATTTTGCAAAATAACCAAGTTAAATATACACACACCCAGTTTTACTCTGAGGCATGGTGTACAATGAAACAAACATCTACGCAAAGACATACACAAATGTTTATTATAGTAGCTTTATTCGTAATAGCTCCAATTTGAAAAGAATCTAAATGCCTATCAACATGAGGATGGATTTTTAAATATCATGACATATTCACACAATGGAATACTCTCATTAAGAAAGAAGAAAAACATACTGATACATAAAACATAGATATCAATAAATCTAAAAATCCATTTTGCCGAGTAAAAGCCAGACATCAAAGAGCTTATGCTGTGTATCTTTGTTTTAGCACTAAGTCATGTCCAACTCTTCTGCGACCCCTTGGACTATAGCCCTTCAGGCTCCTTTGTCCAAGACATTTTCTAGGCAAGAACACTGGAGTGGGTTGCCATTTCCTTCTCCAGGGGATCTTCCCGACCCAGGGATGGAACCTGAGTCTCCTGCATAGGCTGGCAGACTGTTTACCACTGGGCCATCAGGGAAGCTCATACTGTATATACGCCGCATGAATATTTTATTCCATTTATATGAAGTTCAAAACATGCAAAATTAATCTGTGGTGACAGAAATCAGAAGAGTTGCCTAGACTGGGTCTGGAAGAGGGCAACAGGAAACAGGGGGATAAGTTTGTCAAATTTACTGCACTGTACCCTTAAGATCTGTGCATTTCACTCTATGTAAATTAAGTTCAGTTTAAAAGAAAAAAAAAATTCCTGGCCTTCAGTATTTTCTGTAGTTGAAGCACAACAAGTAGCAGATGAATTTTTTTTGTCCAAAGGGTCAGAAAGTAAATCTTTTAGAATTTGCTGTCATACGGTGGCTGATCTAACCCCTCTGTCATTGTATCAAAGTACCCAGACAATATGCAAACTAACGAGCATGGCGGTGTTCCACTAAAACTATTTCATGGCGGTGTTCCACTAAAACTATTTACAAAAACAGGCGGCAAGCTGGATTTGGTCCACAGGCTGTATGTAGTCTGCTAACTCCTGGTGGAGCAAACAGAAAATTGATCTTCAAAATTAATTTAGGTTAATTTCTAATTCAGAGTCAAGTTAAAAAAAATTAATTTAAATACGATGCATTGTTCTTTCCTATATGGTGACAGGCAATGATAATTATTAGAAGCCTATTATAATCCTTCCTAAACTTGTTTTTCTACACTCATGGAATCATTTTAAAATAGAAAGACAAACCAGAAAATCCCTAATATGGTTGATACGCAAGATTATCATTTTAGAAAATCATTTAACAGCTATAATAGTATCCTGAAAAATTATCTAGGAATATGAAAAATATTTAAGATAAACTAGGTAGTAATAATTAAAGTATGAACTGGAAATTTAAAATATACTTAGGTACACACATTAAAAGCTTTGTTACCCACAGTGGTGATGCTTTATCTGGTATAATAAAGTTTTTGAAACATTCAGTATCACTCATAACCACCTGGTTCGTTCTTTATTTAAAAGAATTGAAAATTAAGAACAGCAATCCCTTCTTGATGTTTTAAAAAGCATTTCAGAAAACTAAAAAAAGAAGGGAAATAAAACAAGCATTTTCTGAGAAGTAATTTCCTTGCCTAATTTAGACAAGGCTAAAAAATTGAGCTTCTCTGGTGGCTCAGATGGTAAAGGTCTGCCTACAATGTGGAAGACCTGGGTTCAATCCCTGGGTCGGGAAGATCTCCTGGAGAAGGAAAATGGCAACCCACTTCAGTATTCTTGCCTGGAAAATCCCATGGATGGAGGAACCTGGTAGGCTACAGTCTGTGGGGTCGTGAAGAGTCAGACACGACTAAGCGGCTTCACTTCACTTCAAAAATTGGTATCTTGCAAAGAACATCCAGGGTACACAACTAGGTATAAGTAAATCTCAAACATGGCACACATAAGCTGCCTGAAAATGTTTAGCCATCTTCAAGAAAATCCCAATCTAAAAAATGAACTTAATCCTCTCTCACCATGGTATATACCTATTAGAAGAAACACCAGCAAAATTAGGAGGCTTGGGTTCCAGTATAAGTTTGCCACCTAATTGGCTGTGTGAGAATCTGGCATCCACTCATCATTCATCAAGCATTTCTGAGAGCTTCGTATGTGCCAGACACTGGAAACACAGTAGTGAAGGAAATATCAAAAATTCCTGCCCTCATGACACATTCCAGTGAGTCACTTAATCTCTAAAAGCAATTTAGTTTTCTTTCTCTAAGATAATGGATTTCATATTTAAGGGTATTTTCAAGTCCCTAAAATAAGATGCATATTACTTTCCTGCATCCAGGAAAGCAACTGACAGAGTACCACCTGAAATCCACTCTTTAACTGGTTAAAACTCTTTCCTGTGTCACCATATTCAGAGAGCAAATTAAAAAAAAAAAAAAAAAGTAACAGACATTCTTGAAGGACTTATTTTAAATTCGCTAATTTTGGTTTATAAAATTTAGAGGAAATATGAGCCTTATTGGCCTATTACTTGGTAGCTAAACTTCCTTGGATGGGATCCAAGAAAGCAGCAGAACAACCTTATGAGAATGTTCTTCATATAATGAATAATTTTACAGACATTTCCAGTACTGCCTGGTGAACCAACTAATCAGCTCATCTTTTCTTCATAGTAGGATTTGATCTTTCTTTCCAAAGTGCTTGCTGCAACACAGGTACTCAGAAATCCAAATTGTATATTCAAATCTAGTCCCTTGCGCCCTGCATTTAAATTTTTCTTTTATTTATCATCAAGATATATATTTTCCCCACAACAAAACAGGCATGCCAGTCCTTCAAGCATAACTCCTCAATTCCCAAGTGGTAAATTTTTAAAATGTCTCATGTATTCATTTTTCCCAGATGAACTCTAGAATCACAAATTACATTTCTGGTAAGACCAAAGCAATGCTCACTTTAAATATCCCTTCCTTCATAGGCCCCTACCGAAACACCAAAAGGGATCAAAAATGTAAGCCTGCAGTTTCTAATCTAGGAGTATTCACTCCCAAACGAGAAACTGACCTAAGGATCTACCAAAAAAAAATGTATATCCCACCAAAAGCGGCTTCTCCATTTATTTTCAACTCATAAAATACATTCAAAGTTTGTTAAAGTAAGCTAACACCATTCAACTTCAAAAGACAATATAAATAGTAGTTCCCAATTACGCTTATCTTGAGCAACCTATTGTTAACTAAAACGCTGTTCACTATATGTATGCTTATATCTTAAGATGTTTTAAGAATATGAGCACCACCATCAGATCTAATAAGCCCAAATGCAGAAGTACTGAAATGGTTAGCAAGAGCTGATGGACAGAAAGCAGAACAGCTTTACATAAAACACATGCAATGTACACATGAACTGTTTCTATTTTTTACAGTAATCTGAACTGTCAGTGGCCTTTAGAACTAGATTTTCAATTCAGGTATATCAAATACCAAATTGCTAAAAAGAAATCTTAAACTTCCATCTATATTTTAACAGTCTCATATTAACGAACTTGATTTATATTTCAGAATCCAATAAATGAAACGACTTTGATAAAACTGAAATGACGTGTAACTTAGAAGAATCATTATTGTAAAATATTAATAATCCAGCTCTCCTGCTGTTCATCTTGTAGGCAGTACCCTCCTCATTACTGGCAGTGAGGTAAAAATAAAGGAAAAAAAAAAGTCTGGTTTTGGAACCACAAAGACATGGGTTTGAACTCCGAGGCACCATGCCTTAAACATAAACTTTCTGAACCTATTTTTTTCATCTCTAAAATGGGAATATTAATACCTAATTTGAATAAATATTTTAATGATTAGTGAGATATATGTAAAGCAGCTTGCATATAATAGGAACTGAAGAAACTTTAGCTGCTATTTTTATTTTATTACTCAGAAATGTATCCAAGAGAAGATAAAAGGAAGGACATGACAGGAAAATAAATCAGAGCCAAGGTTACATGTAACTGTTAAAACAAGACAAAAACAAATACACTGACAGTTCAAGTGAAACTTTTTGTTCACATTTTATAGAAACAAGCTAATATTGTCACCACTTTTTATACACACATAAAACCTACAGATCTACTAATGGTGGAGCTAAATAAAGACTAAAGATTATTACCATACAGTAAAACAAGTAATTTTATGAACAGGTGAGATGATTTCACCATTGGAAAAAAAATGCCAAAACTAAGATTTTTAAATGCTTATGGAAGGATATTAAAAGATTCCTACCTTTAAACCGACTGCTATAAGATCTGTAACAACACTGTATGGAAAAAGTAAAAAGAGAAAATGGAAAACAAAGTTAGAAACAAGTTTTTAAAAGACAGAGATAAGATAAAGAAAAAAGAAAAATATTATAATAAATAATAAAAATAAGAATGTGACAAGTTGTGAAATGTTAGTACAAAGAAAAGCGATGGGACAGTCTAGCCAACAGAGTGTAAAAGCAAAGCTTCAACAGCAATGTAAGAAACAATAAATCAAATTTGCTTTCAGGATTTAGAAAAATAATTGTTTCAGTAAAATGAAAATGGGTTTATCCATTCACCTCTATTTAACAAATCCAGCCAAGCCTTATAATCACCAAAGTTCATTCTTTTAAATCACTGGCATGAGTAACCATACTTCAAGTTTTAAATGAAACAAAACCAGTGAGTGGATTTTATAGAAATAGAAAATATCTTGAAAATTTGCATCCACCACCCAAATGGCTCACCAAAATATAGCTAAGACAGCCTTAGAACTGAAATAATTACAAACACCAAACTTAAGACATCAAAATTGTCAAAGATTTGCTTTTAAAAAAGTCCTACCACATCATGTCTATGATTAAATTACCTCAGAAAGAAATGAACATACACACACATACACACACACAAGGACAGTTGGCATCTGAGGTGGAACTAGAAAGATATGTTGACTGGAGGTTTGTTGTTTTTTTAACTATCCAAAATAATGAAAAAGGACCTTTTTTCAGGCTATGGAAAAATGTAGAAATTTAATTAGCTTCCTGAAAGCATAAGCTCACTGAGTTAAAAACCATATCCCTTAACATCAAGATGTAAAAAACCCTATATAGTTCTGCCAAACAAAAATCTATCTCTTCTAACCCAAAAGAAACTGTTTTCAATTAAGTTTGTCTCAATATCTTCTAAAAGAAAGCTCTAATAAAATTCTATATATTGTTAATAACCTATATCATTACTTACTAGAAATAAATTTATATTTGTCTAATGATGCAAATTTGTTTTAAACAATAACGATATAGATTAAAATTTTTTCTTATACACTTTGGAAACTCGAATTTGGTTTGTTTTAAATTTAAATGTGATATCTCTGACATCTGCACATAAAAAAATTAGATTGTGTAAGGTATACCACAGTATTGGTCTGGATACAAAGAGCATGCTTCTACTTGAACTCCCAAATGAACTTACCTTTCAGTATTTCTTATTGCCTCATATACTTAAACCAATAAACTCATTCTTAGCTTTCAAACCACATTTAGGAGGAAGAAAAAGTTAATTTCTTAAACACTACCCAAAAGAGTAAGTTTGCACTTCACAGTTGCTCAAGAGTTTAACAGCCAAGATGCATAATCCAAGAGTCCTCTTTATAACACTGTAAAGTTTCCAATACAAAAAGCTAGCCTGCTTCCACGTCTCACGTCAAACCACTAGTCCAGACAATTCACTACACATAATGAAATACTACTTTCACAGCCTTCCTCAACTGAAATACTGGCATACTCACACAAATACTTAAGATAGCAAAATTTTGCACCCATAGAAAGTGTAGTTGAAAAAAGGTGAAGTAAAATGAGTTTTGAACAATGCTCTCAGAAAAGCTTCAATTAAACAATAAAAACAGCTTCAGTTAAATCTTAAAAATACTTGAAAACATCACAATAAGCGAAATCTAAAACTGCACTCTGCCTAACGTCTGTAATAGTGTGCAATCTGCATTCAAATATATTTATAGATTTATAAAACTAGGATAAATGAAATCTAATGAAGGGAAAAATTGTTCGAAGATCCTTTTACACAGGAAGGTCTTTACACAGCATGACAACAGTCAACTATATGGCAACATATACGTGATTTTACTGTACATGCAAGTTCCATATATTCTACAACCAAAAGGTTTACAGAAATCTTGCCATTAAAATCAAGTAACAGGCAACCAAAATCTCAAGTGCATAATGAAAATAAGTAAGTGGATCTGCAGGCTCTAAGACAGCAGGAGATTTTTTTTTTAACCTTGACGGACTAGGATCTTCAACTAATTCACTAAGATCTTAATCTAGTTATTTTCTTAATCATTCAAATATTGGTTTGGTCCCACCCAAGGAGCCTGGGTCCCCAGAGAAATATTTACACCGATGATCCCAAATCTTTATTTTGGCCACAGACTTCATTCACTTTTAGAGCGTTTCAAAGCGCCCGGAAAATCGCACTTTTTTTTTTTGCATACAGCGCAGGGAATTCACGAAGTTCCTTGGGGGCGGAGGTGGGGCTGGTAAGGGGACGCATCCCTGTTCACCGAGTCCAGACGCCCGGAGTACCGTAATCGTAACCAGCTCCCAGCACAAGCCCGGAGACCGCGTGGGGCCCGGCTCCGGGACCGGGTCGCCGCCCAGACGTCTACCGGCGCGTGCCCTCGCCGTCCGCCACTCCGCGGCCACTCGTCTCCCCGCCAGGGGAAGCTCCAGCGCTCGCCCCACCTCACCGGTAAACACCAACTCCCCGAGCGGGAGGACGCCCGCCCCGAGCGCCGCCTCCGCCTCCCCCAGCGCCGCGCACCATTTTCTGAGAGGAAGTGTCGGGAGGCCGGGCCGGGCTCCCCCGACTCTCGAGCGGAGGGCGGACCTCGGAACCCGGGCGCTGCACCGGGCTTTCCGCCGCTTCCCGGGGCGAGGGTTTACAGGGGCGGCAGAACGGGGTCGGGGGGCGCTCCGAGGGGGAAAGAGAGGCTGCAGCGGGCCGCCTCTCCGCGATTCGGGGCTCCCCAAAGGAGGCGCCCGGAAGCCCCGCCGTCGGGCTCGGCCGGGGCCGCTCCTCTGGTCGCCGGCGCCGCGCCCGGCTTCCCAGCTCCGGCGCGTCCGGCCGAGAGCTGCGGAAAAGAGGACGAGCGCAGCCCGGTGACCACCGCGCCGCCGAGCACTTACCCATCCATGGCCCAGACGGAGGCGAGCACAGTGCGGGGACTGACGGGCTCACCGCGAGCGGAGGAAGGAGGCGGCGGCAACAGGGCGGCTCCGGGAACCGGCAAACGGCGCCTCTCCGGAGCCCGGGCCGGTCGGAGGTGGAGAGAGAGTGGGAAACAGGGGCGGAGACCAGGGACGCTCCCGCCACCGCCGCGCCCCCGCCTTCCCCACCCCCCGAGCGCGTCCCCGCCTCGCCTCACCCCGCCTCTCAGCGTCGACGCCCTCCCTGGGCCCCGCCCTCAGCCGCCCTCCGGCTCGGCTCCAGGGCGCCCTCTTCCTGCTGCCGCCCTAGAGACCCCGCCTCCGGGTGCCCCGCCCCGGCGCGCGCCCCCCGTCCCCGCCCGCCTCCTGTGCTCGCGGGAGCGCGCGCCTTGTGCTTCCCGCTTCTCCGCCTCCCACCCGCCCTCCGCCCCGTGCCCCCGCGGGCTTCGCCTGCCTTCCGGCTTCTCCGCCCCGGGGCTCCCTAGCTTGGACACCTCCCTCTACCAGCGGGGAAAACGTTGGGGACCCGACTCCGGACAGTAGGTAGGAGTGTCCCACGAGAGCCCCAGAACCGCCGCGAAATTGCCCCGGGTGGGCGAGACTGTCGGCTCGGCCCCGAGCACTGAGGCCAGGCGCCGGCTGTGGTCTTCCCCCGGCCTGGCAGCCCAGGGAAGCGCCGGTCGTCCGCCTGGTGACCCGCACCGGCTCGGTAGATGAGGTTGGGATGAAGATGAAAGAGGTGAATGAGATTACCCCGAACTTTGAGAATATACAGCTTTAGTCGCTGAGTGCTTTTCCACTCAGTCTGACATTAAATTTATAGGAAACATTCATTGCACTGTATGGAATGGCCACTATATTGGTAGCATTTTATAAAAGTTTACACATTTTCCCTATTAAAAAATAAACAACAGAAACCTATGAAAGTGCTTATTCTCGTTTTTCCGATGAAAATGTAGACATAAGTGATTTGCCGACAGTTTGACACCCACCGAAACCCTTTCCTTTTAGTCTGAGCAAAATTATAAGAGTATAACTAGTGGCAACTCAGTTGTTTCCCCTCATATTCTGTTTGGTTCTGAAATTGAATGATTTTTCGATTCACAGATCGCCAAGACGTGAGCCACTGAACACTGTCCTCCACCAAATTCTTAACTTCCTGGGTAGAAAGAGGGGACAGCTCCTTCTCAGCCTCATTTGAAAAGCCAGTAACTAGAAGCTCCATCATCTATCCTTGCTACTGTCCTGCTTTTTAAAAAGTGGGTGCTCCTGAAAAGGTTTAAACTGTTGATTCACCCATCGTTCAGTCAATATTTGTTGCTTACTATTTGCCGAGCACTGCAGGGCTGACCAAGAAAATCAGGTTCCAGTCTTGACGGTTGCATGCATTCCTCCCTTAGTGTATTATTTGTTTGTTGACAAAACACAATTTTTGAATAGCTCAGGTATCTTATTAAGAAAGGTCATTTTAAAAATACTGTATCTAACCTAAATCCCACTTTTCAAAAGGTCAAATATACTTTGATTCTTATGTTAAATCTAAATATGAAGTTACAGTTGTAAACATTGCCACCCTACATTGCCAGATGGGTATTAAAAATACCAGCAAGATAAGTAGCTGATGAGGTCTTCCTGTTGTTTGAGGGATATATTCTGTTGATAAAATTGCCTCGATTTTTTTTAAGCTATGCAAGTAATAATATACATACATGCTCATTTTGGAAAATTCAAAACAATATTAAATATAAAAAGTTATTATTTTTCTTCACAAGCTACCCCTGCCCATGATAGCCACTTAACAGTTGTGCATGCATACTTCCAAGACCCTCACCATTTTTTCCTTTTTCCACTTAAAAATCCTAGAGATTTTTCTCATCTACTTAATTCTTTTTAATACTGCCTATTATTTCATAGTTTCATGCGCCATAATTTTATTTAAGCTTTTCCAAAATAGTGGAAATTTACCTTGTTTCTAATTATTCAAAATAATTAACAGTACTGCAAAGAACATCATATGTGTATGAGCATCTTTGCTTGTATATGATTGTATCAAGGAATAGATTCCTAGAAGCAGAATTGCAGGACAAAAGGCATAAGCATTCTCAGATTCATAGATATTGACAAAATTATTCCCAAAAGCTGAACCAGTTTATACTTTTAAAAGTTGTATTTCTCTTAGCCAATGCCTTATGATAGCAGATTTCAGGATTAAAAAATAAATGTGAAGTCTGTCTCACACTCCCTGTCCATAGTACCAACAATAACTCTGAAAGGTCTCCAGTGTAAAGTGTACTTGACTGAAATGAACAGAGCTGTATGGCATTTCCTAGACCACTCACATCCAGTTTTACAACAGAAGCCTAGATAGTAAGAAAAGAACTCGGGACAGAACACAAGGTCAAACCCTGCCCCCTCCCCTGCCTCTTGGTCATAAGTTTAAAAGATTTTTCATGGATTGAGTGCCATAGGTTTGTGAGTTTCTCTGATTCAAAAACAATATATAGAATAGAATTTAGTTCTTCTATGACCACTTTTAGAATACTAGCTATTCCTATAATCCATATGGCATTAGAAAGCTGTGGCCTAACAAGTTTCTGAGTTTCTGGAACAATCAGATAATCACCCACGTGACCTGGCTTGACATAAAGAGCTATATGTTCTGTATACTGGCTTCCTGATGATGAAGAGGATGACACAGTCTTTATTTGCTAATTGCTCTGTACTTTTGAAAAGTAAGACAGTTAAAATAATTTAGTTTAAATTTTCTTTCTTTTTTTTTTTTTGGACAGAGAAGCCTGGCAGGTTATAGTCCACAGGGTCGCAAGAGTCAGATACAATTTAGTGATTAAACCACCGTTATTCTGTATTTTAAAGTTATGAGTGTCAAGCTGCTTTATCCACAAAAGAAATTCCTTTAAACTCAAAAGTACACACAGGTAGACATTTTATGAGGATTCAATTTTAAAATAGAATTAGTTCCCATCAAGCCCCACAAAACAAGGAGCCTTCTCTTAATAAGTGTGAAAGTACACGTATAAATTTCAGTTGTGGAAATATTCTACAAGTTCACTATCTTGCCTAAGTAATTATTTTTATCTTTATGTCTAAAAAATGACTAAAAGCATAACAAATCTTTTTTTTTTTTTTTTAACTTTTTTATACATGTGTTCCCCATCCTGAACCCTCCTCCCTCCTCCCTCCCCATACCATCCCTCTGGGTCGTCCCAGTGCACTAGCCCCAAGCATCCAGTATCGTGCATTGAACCTGGACTGGCATCTCGTTTCATACATGATATTTTACATGTTTCAATGCCATTCTCCCAAATCTTCCCACCCTCTCCCTCTCCCACAAAGTCCATAAGACTGTTCTATACGTCAGTGTCTCCTTTGCTGTCTCGTATACAGGGTTATCATTACCATCTTTCTAAATTCCATATATATGCGTTAGTATACTGTATTGGTGTTTTTCCTTCTGGCTTACTTCACTCTGTATAATAGGCTCCAGTTTCATCCACCTCATTAGAACTGATTGAAATGTATTCTTTTTAATGGCTGAGTAATACTCCATTGTGTATATGTACCACAGCTTTCTTATCCATTCATCTGCTGATGGACATCTAGGTTGCTTCCATGTCCTGGCTATTATAAACAGTGCTGCGATGAACATTGGGGTACACGTGTTTAAATTTTCTAACACTTTACCTTCTTTTGTTTTTATTCTAATTTTTATTGTAAGAAAGTGCCCTGAAACACCTTCATCAAATGAGACACTCCGTACTCCCTCAATTATGATGTTTGGACAAAATGTAACCTTTGAACATTTGCCTTAAAACATTGCAGTATGCAGTGGAGTTAACATTTAACCAACGTTATTACCCTGCTTGGGCCTCCCACGTGGCGCTGGTGCTAAAGAAAGGGCCTCTCTGCAGGAGACATATATAAGAGGCGTGGATTTGATGCCTGGGTGGGGAAGATCCCCCTGGAGAAGGGCATGGCAGCCCTCTCCAGTACTCTTGCCTGGAGTATCCCATGGACAAAGGAGCCTGCAGACTGTGGTCCATGGGGTCACAGAGTCTGACATGACTGAAGCAACTTAGCACGCACATATTACCCTATTCATGTTTATAGGTAAGATTACTTAAGATATAAATATAATACTTAAGATAGAAAAATAAAAAGATCCCAATTTAAATCAGAGATAAGACCAGCCATTTGATGAATCTAGGAAGGAGACATTTTAATATCATTTTATCCCCTGACAAGTACAGAATCATAATTGCTGACATACATACACTAAAATACAAACGTGAAATTATACTGAGTGAAATAAAGCTAAACTTAAAAGGCTATAAACTGTCTGATTCCATTTATATAACAGTCTCAAAATGACAAAATGACAGAGATAGACAACAGATTACTGGTTGCCAAGGGTTAGAAGGGGGATGGCAGGGTGGTGGTGAGGGAAGATACGGAAGGAGAAGGAGACGGGTGTGACTATAAGGGAGGGTAGCAGGGGGGATGTTTGTGGTGATGGTGCAAGTCTTGATTGTGAGGTTGTACAAACCTACACATGATAAAATTGCATCGAGCTTTAGACACACACAGTGCATGTAAAACCAGTAAAATCTGAGTGAGATTTATGGATTGTACCAATGTCAATTTCCTGACTTTGTTACAATTATTAAGACGTTACCAATGGTAGAAACTGGGTGAAGAGTTTCTGGGACCTCTTGGTACTTCTTTTAAAACTTACTGTGATTCTATAATTATTTCAAAAATAAAACAAAAAAAATTGCCAAGTGTTCCCTTAAATACATGTTATTTGTTCAATAGTTAATGCCAATAACAAACTTCAGAGGCTGAAGGAAAATGTATAGGTGTATAATTCATATTTTTCAGGTGCTATCAACTTGGTAGTCAGACTAGGTTTTAATAGCTGACACACACTGAGTCTGACAGACTCTGCCCAATCTGTTGAATGATGTGCCTTCCTTCAAAGTCCTTCTCAACTGTTCGAGGAAGAGACTTGAACGTGTTTCCCACCTACTCACTGACCTCTCTGCCATCGTGAGTTGTATCCATTTTCCTGAGCGCATCCCTGGCCCTGATGTAGTCATTTCCATGTGAAGCTCCGAGTAAGACCAGTCCAGAGGACTTGAGCATTTGTGCTGAAGGTGCTGTCTTCAGTCCCTGACCGGTAGTGGCACGTGCCAGCCCATGTCGAAGTTGCTGTGGATTTTCAAGAATAATTTTCCTTTTGTCATACTATATCACCGAGGTCCCAGTGTCACTCAGAGTTTTTAATAAAACAGACCTTTCCATTTTTATTCTGAGAAAGTCCTTTGAGATTTAGGCATGAGTCTGAGACAAGGCCAGAGAACAATTTGAGTGATAATCATTACCCTCTTTAAAGAATCATTGCCCTTAAGCACTGAGCTTTTGTCCTTAAAACTGGTACAACTGGGACAATCTACTCTCTACCCTGAGACTCTGGGTTCCCAACCAGGGGGCTGCATTCAGTCCCTGGTAAGGAGACTAGATCCCACATGAGGACAGCTAAGGGTCGGCATGCTGCAGCGAAGATGCAGTGCAGCAAAATAAATTTTTTTAAAAAAATAATCACATTATTTAGAAATAATTGACAGTGTTGTGTTTTTTAATCATCTTTCAGTTAGAAGAATAAATTTTCAAGATTTTTTTTAGAAGGAACCTTGAGTGGTTTCCCGAGTCTATATATTCCATCACTTATGTAAGGTAAAACTTCAGTAGATGAAGAACTATTGAGTCAGGAACGCTGTAACTATAGCCCTACTTTCCTTCAGCATCGTATAACTGTGATGGAAAAGACTGATCCTTAGAAGAGCTTTTCTTCATCTTTGAAATTTAGATAATTATTTAGGCTACGTCTTTAAGTCTTTGATTTTTCTAGAATCAGTCTAATGGGCAGTTCTCAGACCCCATCTAAATCAAACCATCAGCAGTAGTTGGCTGTTCCCTCTTCCTTGATGGGCTTCCCTGGCGGCTCAGTTGGTAAAGAATCCGCCTGCAATGTGGAAAACCTGCGTTCCATCCCTGGGTTGGAAAGATCCTCTGGAGAAGGGGATCCACTTCAGCCTGGAGAATTCCATGGACGATACAGTGCATGGGGTTGCGAAGAGGGGGACACAACTGAGTGACTGTGACTGACTTTCTTCCTCGATACACTTTCTTCACTTGGTTCTCAGGAAACTGCATTTTTGTTACGTTTTTTGTCTCTGGTCACTCCCATCTTCTTGCCTGGTTCTGCCTTAACAGCTTTCAAATATTTCAAGACCCAGCCTTTGACCTTCTTTTCCTATACTCACTCTCTTGATACGTCTTAGGGTTTTAAATATCATCTATAGCCTGAAGAGTACCAAATTTCTCTAGCCTAGAACTCTTTCTTGAACGTTAGGTTGGTTGTTCCTAGTTGGGACCAGGCAGGTTCCCATCTCAGAGTCCTTTATACTTGTTGTTCACTCTTCCTGGAACGCTCTTCCCCGCATGGTTTGCTCCTTCATTTCTAGAATCCTTCATAGCCTTCCTTGCATGTAATTTTCCCAGTAAGACCTTTCTGGGCCACTCTTACTTGAAACTGGATATCATGCTCACCCCTGTTATTTCTTCTCCTCCCTGCTTTATTTTTCTCCTTAATCTGACATACATAACCTACTTGTTTTATTCATTGTTTGTCTCCCTCCACTAAAATGTAAAAGCATTAAGGCAGTGATACTTGTGTGTGTTTGCTGATGTATTCTTAACAACTGGAACAATGCCTCCCACGTAGTAACCAGTGACTATCTTATTAAATAAATACGTGAAACACGTTGTTCCTTGCAGAGACAGTCTTTCTTTTGATTTTGAAATTTTGTTTTAAATTTATGTTAAGCTTTGTTTTCTTCCTTAGCATTGCTAACTAGTTATTTATTGGATCTCTGATCATTTCAATATTTATTAGGTTTCCCTCATAGCTGAGTTGGTAAAGAATCTGCCTGCAATGCAGGAGACCCTGGTTTGATTCCTGGGTTGGGAAGATCCTCTGGAGAAGGGGAAGGCTACCCACTCCAGTATTCTGACCTAGAGAATTCCATGGACTATATAGTTGCAAAGAGTCAGATAAGACTGAGCAACTTTTCACTTTCACTTTGTCTGTTTTCTTCCTTAGCATTGCTAACTAGTTATTTATTGGATCTCTGATCATTTCCATATTTATTCTTTAGTGTCATGTTTCTGTTTTTCCATTACTTTCTGTACAACTTCTCAAGCCTATTTTCTCCAACCATAATTCAGATTTCTATAGTAGTGGTTTGATTCCTTTCTATTTTTATGTTTTAAAATTATATAATTTTATTTTTCTCCTCATTCTTTCAATTCTTGTCAGATTTTTTCTTTTTTTCATCTCATGGTATTATCTTACATATACATGTACATATGTATTTTATTGAAGTATAATTGATTTACAGTGTATACATATATATAGAGAGAGAGGTACAATATAGCAGAATTAGATATAGATATGTGTATAGGCATTGGTTGGTATGTATGGTTGCTATGTATACTTGTATTTCTAAGTTTTGTCTGCTGAGAGAGCCAATGACACCCCATTAACTTTACCAACATTTTAGTTACTAAATATCAGTCCCCAATAAAAGGAACCAGGACTCCACAGAGAAGTCATTGATTCTAGGGCTGCAGAAATAAAAATAATACATGAGCCTAGAGCAACTTGCGGAGAAGGCAATGGCACCCCACTCCAGTACTCTTGCCTGGAAAATCCCATGGACGGAGGAGCCTGGTAGGCTGCAGTCTATGGGGTCTCGAAGAGTCGGACACGACTGAGTGACTTCACTTTCACTTTTCACTTTCATGCATTGGAGAAGGAAACGGCAACCCACTCCAGTGTTCTTACCTTGAGAATCCCAGGGACGGGGGAGCCTGGTGGGCTGCCATCTATGGGGTCGCACAGAGTCAGACACGACTGACGCGACTTAGCAGCAGCAGCAGCGAAGTACTTTTAAAATGATAGGGACTTGCCAAAAGGGCACAGGAGTCTAGCTGAAAGGTCTCCCAGGGACCAAAGGGGGAATAGTTTGAGCAACAAAATAAATAACAATAGTATTATACAGCCTTTAAAGTAAAATAATGAGTCAATACTTACATAAATAAATAATTGAATAAGCAAATAAGGGGGAAAGGATAGCTCTTACAGAAGAATTCTAATTAATAAGCATAGAAGGAATACAGGGAATAGAAAACCACTATTAGAATAATTGCTGCAGACAAGATCCACCAATTAATGCTAAAATTAGTGAGCAAACCTTAAGAAATAGGATAGTGGCATAATTTCAAAGTATCTCCCCTAAGATATTTATTAATTATGGAGAAAAATAATAACTTTACAATGAAATCCACCAGACACCATCTCAGCTAAGCAGTCAAAATTAGCAGTAATGTGACATGTTGACGTGAACTGATAAACTATTGATAGACTGCACTGGCAAGGTTACATTGCTGCTATCATATCCCATTCCAAAATGCATAACTCAGTCTAACCCCGAGAAGACATCAGAGAAACTCAAATTGCAATTAAAAAAAAATATTTTTTCTTGAAGAATTGACAGACTTTTCAAGACTGTCAACACCATGAAGGACAAGCAAAGATTGACAAAATATTACAGATTGTGGGCAACTAATGAGACATGACAACTAAATGCAGTGTGAGACTTTACAACAGAAAAGGACATTAGTAGATAAATAGATACAATACAAAGGCTATTTGTTTTCTGTTGCTGTGTGACAAACTGTTGCTCAGTCTCGCAGTCCTGTCTGACTCTTCTAATCCCACGAACTGTAGCCTGCCAGGCTCCTCTGTACATGGGATTTTCCAGGCAAGAATACTGGAGTGGGTTGCCATTTCCTTCTCCACTGTAACAAATTACCACGTACAAGTTTAGAAGCTTAAAACAATACAAATTTTTATCTGGCAATTCTATAGGTCGGAAACCTGCATGGGCTTGACTGAGTCTCTCCTTAATCTCACAATGCAGAAGTTAAGGAATTGTCCAGTTTAGGCTTTTATCTGGAGCATTCGGGGAGCGTCGGCTTCCAAACTCTTTCCTGTTATTGCAAGAATCCAGTTCCTCCTGACCGTAGATCCTAGATTCCTGTTTCCTTGCTGTCAGCCAGGGATCACCCTCAGTTCCTTCAGATTAAGGCAGCAGCATTGCTGAGGCTAGTCCTTCTGATACCCTCGATCTGTAGGACTTCTTCTGCTTTCTTCCATCAGCCAGAGAAAGCTGCTGCTTTTAAGGGCTCTTATTTGAGTCCGGTAATCCCTGTTTCTTAAAGTCAGCTAATGTGGAACTTTAATTAGACCTGAAAATCCCTGCACAGCAGTACTTACAATTAGTGTTTAAATAACCAGGGAATGGGAATATTGTTGGATGGAAGGTGGGAAAAACTGCTAAAATTCTGCCTACCCCACACCATCTGTAGTTCGCTAATAATGTATGATTATTAATTTATTAGTTGATTATTGTACAGTGGTTATGCAAGAGAATAATATTAGGGGAAGCTGGACAGCGTATTCAGGAATGCTCTGTAGAAATTTTACAGTTTTTCTGAATGTCTACATTTATTTCAAAATAAAAATTTAATAAACTTACACGTGCTAGTTGCTCAGTCGTGGCTGACTCTTTGCCATCCCATGGACTGTAGCCCACCAGACTCCTCTGTCCATGGAATTTTCCAGGCAAGAATACTGGAGTGGGTTGCCATTTCCATTTACATAAATTATTAAGCATAATCATAAAATGACCACCAAGGAGAATTTGAGAAATTGATATCAAAGGCAAAATTGGAAGGTCTTTTTTTTTTTTTTTTGGCATTGCCACATGGCATGTGAAATCTTAGTTTCCTGATCATAGATCCAGCTTGTAACCCCTGAATCGGCAGTGTGGAGTCTTAGCTGCTGGACCACCATGGAAGTCTCACAGATTCTTTTATGTACTTTTCTAACCCCATTTCTAATCTCTCCCATCCCAGTGCAAAGAATGGTAATCCTGAGTTCTATGATTACTCATTCTTGCTTTCTTAATAGTTTTAAAAGGTGTGCAAATTCCTAAACCATAGGAACTTTATATAAACAGTGTAATATTTTTAATATCTTTTTGCCACTTGATTTTTTCACTTAATATTCTGATTCTGTGGTTAATTCCATGTGTTTCCTTAATTTTCAGTGCAGTATTTCTCAATGAGAATATGCTGCAATGTATCCCTTCTTCTCTTGATTGATATTTGAGTGGTTTCTAGTTTCTGCTTCTTGTTGTGTTATTATAAATAATTTTTCTGTGAATATTTTGGTACCTGTCTCCTGAGGCACTCAGAGATTTCTCTAGGTTTGACAATCTAGGTTATGCATTCAAAAGTCATGAAATTTGGTAATCTTCGTCTTTACTGTGTTTCCAAAGTGATTTTATCAATTTTCACTACCACCATTATCAAGTATTTGAAAGCTCCCATTGCTCATACCCTCAATTGGTCAATTGGTATTGTAACTAATACAAGTTCAAAATTTTGCCATTGAGTCTAAAAATGTCATATGTGCCCTACATTTTCACTTTTTGATTATTAATACAATTGAATATTATCTCATATTTTACTGGCCAGTCACGAATCTTCTTCAGTATGTCTGTTGATGTATTTTACCTTTTTTAAATTCCTATTTGACTGTTGTTTACTTATTGATTTTTAGGTGTCCCTGGTAATAGCCATAGTAGATACCTTCTTCCCAGAATGTGGCTTCTCTTTTCATTTTCTTTGTGTTATCATCTGATGAACAAAAACTCTTAATTTTAACAAAATAAAAGGTCTTAATCTTCTTTTGCTTATGTTTTGGTCCTTTTGCTTAAGTTGCTATTCAGTATTATACCATAGTTCCTGTACAGTAAGACAAGAAACAGAAATGAAAGCTATGAATATTGGAAAGGAGAAAGCAAATTGCTATTATTTGCAGTTAGGAGGATTATATAGAAAAATCCAGAAGTATGTAAAAGGTATTAAAATTAATGAGTTTAGTAGGAAATCTAGGTATAATCAGAGTACATGAAAATCAACTGCATTTTATATACCAGCAACAACAGTGAGAAAATATCACTGAAAAATGGTAATACCATTGCCACAGACCTGTACACCTAAAATCTGTTAAAAGTATAAAAGTTTTATTTTGTACATTTTATCACATTCACAGACACACAGAATGCCATCAAATTTTGTATGAAAGCAAAATTAAAGATACTTAGAAATACATGTGACCAAGTATCTGTTGTATCTTATGGAAAGAAACTTAGAAAAGACAGCCTAAAGAAGTGATACACCATGTATGGACTGCTGCTGCTGCTAAGTCGCTTCAGTCGTGTCCGACTCTGTGCGACCCCATAGACGGCAGCCCACCAGGCTCCTCCGTCCCTGGGATTCTCCAGGCAAGAGCACTGGAGTGGGTTGCCATTTCCTTCTCCAGTGCATGAAAATGAAAAGCGAAAGGGAAGTCGCTCAGTCGTGTCCAACTCTTCACGACCCCATGGACTGCAGCCTACCAGGCTCCTCCGGCCATGGGATTTTCCAGGCAAGAGTACTGGAGTAGGGTGCCATCGCCTTCTCCCATGTATGGACTAGAAGACACTAAATTGTAAAGATGTAGATATTCAAAATGATCTATGGATTCAAGGCAGTCCCAAGTGATTTTCCCAGGAGTTTGATGAAGTAACTTCTATAATAACTTAAGACAATCTTGATGAATAACAACGTAAGAGGACTTGCCTCCCCAAGTATTAAAATTTAAAAAGACAAATAATCAAGAACATGCAGCATTTCCACAGAGATAGAAAAGTTATTTAATGGGATAGATCTGGATATAAATGAAAACTTGAGGTAGGACACAGGAGACATTTAGATCAATTGGGGGGAAAAAGTGGACGTTGATCTCTACCTCATTCCAAATATAGATAACAACCACCTTAAAGTTGCTCCAGGTGACTCAGAAAGGAAAGGCAAAGTTTTTAAGCTTTTAGAATAACATTTAGGAGACTGTCTTTATGATTTCAGGATAGAAGACGAATTCTTAACATAATTTCAACTTAAAGACATCCATACTTGAGTACTTCTACTCCTATATGTACATAACCTAGAGAAATTTAAAATATGTACTAGGAGACATATGAAAGACTCTTCATAGCACCACTGCTATTCTATGCTATTATTATTCTATATAATATAGATGCAAATAACCCAAATGTCCATCAAGAGAGATGGGCAAATAAATTGTGGCATAGGCACATGATGGAATACTATACAACGGTGAAAAAGAATAAAACACAATAAGTAATGATATGGATAAGTCAAACCAAAATACTGAATGAAAAATAAAATCAGAAAATAACTGTATACTAAGATACTATTTCTATAAAGTTGGAAAGGAACCACCACCATGCAAAGCTGACCAATGTATTATGTATACACACACACACACACACACAAACACATGCACAATTTTATAAAAGACAAAGGAGAAGTAAAGACAAAACTCAGAGGTGACTTTTAGAGAGGAAGCAGGGAGGTGGAAATCAGAGAAGCACATGACTCATGATTTCTAGTTCTTTAGCTGGGTGACAGTTTCACAGATGTTTATTATTATCTCATAATTTACATATATATCATACATATTTTGGATGTGTCAAATATTACACATGCACAAAATCTAGCCTATTTCTGTCAGCACGGATATAGGTCCCCAAACCTCATGCATTAGGGTAGCGTTTCTCAGCCTCAGCACATTTTGGATGGGATAGTTCTCAGGGAGATGGGATGTACTGTCCTGTGTACTGTAGAACACTTAGCGGCATCCATGGACTGCATTCACTAGATTCCGGTACCATCCCTCACATACATGGGACAGCAGAATGTTTCTAGACATTCATTCACAAATATTCTCTGGGGTGTAAATTCCATTAAGAATCATTGCCTTAGACATTTCCCTTAGTTTCTTCCAAATTCATTCAGTCATTTAAAATAGTGTGTGTGTTTTTTTTAAGTTATGTAGCATTATAAGATTTAAAATTTTTAAAATAAGCTTTATTGTTTAGAACAGTTTTAAGATGTACAAAAGAATTGTGAAGATAGCACAGAGTTCTTGTATGCCCTACACCGGTTTCTATTATTATCTTACATTAGTTGGACATACTTGTTACAATTAATGAATCAATATTGATACAGTGTTATCATCTGTCACCCATATTTTATTAAGATTTCATCAGTTTTTACTTAATGTTGTTTTTCTGTTTCAGGATCCCATCCAGGATACCATATTACATTGAGTTATCATATCCCCTTTAGGATCCTCTTAGCTGGGACAGTTTCTCAGACTTTCATTTTTTGTGATGACCATGACAGTTTTGAGGAGTACGGGTTAAGTATTTTGCAGAATGTCCTTCAGTTGGGATTTGTCTGATGTTTTTGCTCACAGTTAGATGAGGCTTTGTTGACTTTGATCACCTGACTGACACAATATTTGTCAGCTTTCTTCACTGTTATTTTTTTCCCCTTTTCATACTGTACTCTTCAGAAAGAAGTCACTATGTACAGCCCATACTTAAGGAGTGAAGAGTTACTCTGTATCTCCTTGTCATCCCCTTCTGACTTCAATCTTTCCCAGCATCAGGGTCTTTTCCAATGAGTCGGCTCTCTGCATCAGGTGGCCAAAGTATTGGAGCTTCAGCTTCAGCATCAGTCCTTCTAATGAGTATTCAGGGTTGATTTCCTTTAGGATGGACTGGTTTGATATGCTTGCTGTCTAGTGAACTCTCAAGAGTCTTCTCAGTTTGAAATACCACAGTTCAAAAGCATCAGTTCTTCGGTGCTCAGCCTTCTTTATGGTCCAACTCTCACATCCATACATAACTACTGGAAAAACGATAGCTTTGAGTGTATGGACCTTTGTCAGCAAAGTAATGTCTCTGCTTTTCAATACACTGTCTAAATTTGTCATAGCTTTTTTTTCAAGGAGCAAGCATCTTTTAATTTCATAGCTTCAGTCACCATCTGCAGTGATTTTAGAGCCCAAGAAAAAAAAGTCTGTCACTGTTTCCATTGTTTCCCCATCTATTTGCCATGAAGTGATAGGACCAGATGCCATGATCTTAGTTTTTTGAATGTTGAGTTTCAAGCCAACTTTTTTTTTTTTTCTAAAAGTGAAGTCGATCAGTCATGTCCGACTCTTCACGACCCCATGGACTGCAGCCTACCAGGCTCCTCCATCCATGGGATTTTCCAGGCAACAGTACTGGAGTGGGGTGCCATTGCCTTCTCCTATACAAGCCAACTTTTTCACTCTCCTCTTTCACCCACATCAAGAGGCTCTTTAGTTCCTCTTATCTTTGTGTCATAAGGGTGATGTCATTTGCATATCTGAGTTTATTGATATTTCTTCTGGCAATCTTGATTCCAGCTTGTGCTTCATGCGGCCTGGCATTTCACATGATGTACTCTTCATATCAGTTAAATAAGCAGGGTGACAATATACAGTCTTGATGTACTCCTTTCCCTATTTGGAACCAGTCCGTTGTCCCATGTCCATTTCTAGCTGTGACTTCTTGACCTGCATACAGATTTCTTAGGAGGTAGGTAAAGTGTTCTGGTATTCCCACCTCTTTAAGAATTTTCCAGTTTGTTGTGATCCACACAGTCAAAGGCTTTGGCATAGTCAATGAAGCAGAAGTAGATGTTTTTCTGGAATTTCCTTGCTTTTTCCATGATGATCTCTGGCTCCTCTGCCTTTTCTAAATCCAGCTTGTACATCTGGACGTTCTCAGTACACATACTGTGGAAGCACTAGTCCTTATTTTGTCAAATTTCAGATAGCTGCTGGACCTTTAGGTCTATCCCATTTATTTTCTTAAAAATGGTTCTGAGTTGTTTCTTAGAAGAAACACTTGTTAAATGTCACTTTCTTCCTTAATTTGGATACAAATTGGAGGGTATTCTTCATATTGTGGTAGGGTTATGTCAGTTTCCTAGTTTATTATACTAGAAATTTTCTCTGGTTCAGGTTCATTTTTTTTTTTCATTTTCCTGGACTTCCATTTTCCCTGCAAATTATGTGATAACTAATGACTTTCATTACAATATTCCCACTGTCCTCTGGCAGCTTTCT
This sequence comes from Bos indicus x Bos taurus, assembly GCF_003369695.1. Taxonomy (NCBI): domain Eukaryota; kingdom Metazoa; phylum Chordata; class Mammalia; order Artiodactyla; family Bovidae; genus Bos; species Bos indicus x Bos taurus. Next base: position 101,739,229 of record NC_040083.1, read on the forward strand.
ATACTGTCTTTCACCAGTCCTTATCATGATTCTCCCTTAACTTATCTATGCCTAAACAGTTACCTAATGTGAGATTCACCCTAGTCATTTCAAAGACGGAACGTGGAGGAATAGCTGTGAGTAGAGTAGCAGAAGGAAAGGGACAACTCCTTTTTTTCACCCGTCTTTTCCCATGAACCTGTTGCCTGTAACTCTTCCCATCTGAACTGAAGTTGGCTTACTATAATGAGTTGATTTGCCCTTACTGCCTTGGTATTCCTTTTGTCTACAGATATATGAGATCAATACATATTATAGATGCCTATTGGACTTCCCTGGTGGTCCAATGTTTAAGAATCCACCTTCCAATGCAGGAGATGCAGGTTCGATCCCTTACCGGCTGATCAGGAACTAAGATCCCACATGTCACAGGGCAACTCAGCCCATGCACCACAACTGGAGAGGCTGTGTTTTACAACAAGAAGCACCTGCGTGCTGCAACTGGAGCAAGCCCACGAGCCTCAATGAAGAGGCCACATGCTGCAGTGAAGATCCAGCACAGTGAAAAAAAAAAAGATGTCTATAATATTGTAAGTGTTCTTATATGAGACAAAATAGTCCCTTCTTAGCAATCTGAGACCATATCTTTAATAGGAAATACTTATATTTTTCACTAGAATAAGCCTTCACTCTGGTCAAGTCAAACCTTCCCCTACAATTTTTGATACAACTGTTTAACAAGGAGTCATATCTGGCTATTGATTGGTTAGAGAATATATATATTTTTTCTTTGTCCTTATTTGCCCTTGGTTGAAATAGTCTTGTGCAAAAATCTGGTCATAATTTACAAGGTTGGTGGAATGGTTCTTGCGATGCCAGACAACTGGAAAAAATGATTGCTGTCCCTCCCCAGTGTAGTTCTAGAAGATGTTTGCTTCATGTGATCCTCCAGGGCACCAGGCAAACATTCAGCCTTGAGCAGGCAAACAAGCAAAAGGTCAGTAGCAGAAAAACGAAAGAACAATCTGGAGGATTTCGCTATGAGAATGTTATTTATGTAACTGGAAAAGCAAGTCTTCCCACCTCCACACCCCACTCTTGGAGGTGGAGGATTGGTTGTATTAGAGGATAATGTCTTCATATAGCCTCTCTTCTCCTGGAGCAGTGGGAGTAGGAGACCTTAATCAAAAATTTAATTTAGTAGAGTGTAGTGGGAGGATGACACCTCTGAGAATTTAATTTGGCATAGCAGAAAGACATGGGGGAATTCCAAAGTCTGGTATTTGTGTAGCAAACTAATGGCCAGCAAGAGATAGATGGCTCAATTATGGGCCTGATCCTTAAGCTAACTTAAAATGTCCGTATTTTCCCAATGGTAGGCACACTTGGAAAGTTAGAAGATAAAAAAACTGACATTGTTCCTCAGTATAAAATGATAAAATGCTCTCTTTATAGTGAGCAGGGTTGAAGCTATGTTGATTACAGAAGAATCAAATGTTTCTTTTTCTCGGCTTGGAAAGAGTACATGTACTCACAGTAGACTACTGTATCTCAGAAGTAATGCCTGAGTTTGGGAGAGGTGGGTGTGTTTAACATAGTAGTCACTTACTGGATACCAGGAAGAATTAGGTGAGACTATCTCCAAGGGAAGTGGACTTGGAATACCTACAATCACGGATCTCTTGCTAAAGTCATATTCTAAATACAATGAGTAGGGGACTTTCCTGGTGGTCCAGTGGCTAAGACACCACGCGCCTAGTGCAGGGACCAGGTTGGATCCCGGGTCAGAGAACTAGATCTGCATGCCACAACAAGGACCAAAGATCCACAGTGCTGCAACCAAGACCCAGCGCAGCCAAATAAAGAAAGATTAACAAAAATAAATAAAATGAATAATTCACTCTTGGGAAAATGGCTAGGGAAGGGAGGATGGATGTTAGCGTGAGACCAACTCCTGTGAGCAGGGCTTAGGAGTTCCTGAAAAGTGGTGGAAATATTAAAGACAATTTTAAAGAAAGAAATCTGAACAAAACTAATGCTCTCAGGGAAAAATGCAGATATGAAACCAAGGATCTGGTTGGTTCCAGAGGGAACTCCCTTCAGTGGTTTATAGTCTTTTGATACTTTGCCTTGAGACAAAGTATCATTTAAGAGTTAGGTCCAGATACATATAACAGAAGACAAAAAATAATAGTGCCCGAGATATAAATTTATTCATTGTGCAAAAGAAGTAATGGTTTCAGGGCTGCAATGGCATTCCATGTTTATCAAAGATCCAGTCTCCTTTATGTTCTGTTATGCGAACATACAGCTTTCATTCTTTTTTTTTTTCTTTTTTTTTTAATTTTATTTTTAATCTTTACATAATTGTATTAGTTTTGCCAAATATCAAAATGAATCCGCCACAGGTATACATGTGTTCCCCATCCTGAACCCTCCTCCCTCCTCCCTCCCCATACCATCCCTCTGGGTCGTCCCAGTGCACTAGCCCCAAGCATCCAGTATCGTGCATCGAACCTGGACTGGCATCTCGTTTCATACATGATATTTTACATGTTTCAATGTCATTCTCCCAAATCTTCCCACCCTCTCCCTCTCCCACAGAGTCCATAAGACTGTTCTATACATCCGTGTCTCTTTTGCTGTCTCGTACACCGGGTTATTGTTACCATCTTTCTAAATTCCATATATATGCGTTAGTATACTGTATTTATGTTTTTCCTTCTGGCTTACTTCACTCTGTATAATAGGCTCCAGTTTCATCCACCTCATTAGAACTGATTCAAATGTATTCTTTTTAATGGCTGAGTAATACTCCATTGTGTATATGTACCATAGCTTTCTTATCCATTCATCTGCTGATGGACATCTAGGTTGCTTCCATGTCCTGGCTATTATAAACAATGCTGTGTATGCGAACATACAGCTTTCATTCTTAACATCACAAGATGTCTGGAAGCCCTTTAAAGAAGCTTTCCCAGAAGTTCTTCCCAATATCTTCCGCTTACCTCATTAGCCTTAATTTGGTCACATGGCCACCCCTAGTCAAGGGAGGCTGGAGAGATGCAATGTTTTTACTGGGCATACTGCCACCTCTAATAATAGAGATATACCATTGGTAAGAAGTGGAGAATGTGTAATGGGTAGGCAAATAAATCTGACACAGCAGTTGTCATGCAGAGAGAGAGAGAGAGAGAGAGAGAGAGATGGGTTTCCCTGGTGGCTCAGATGGTAAAGAATCTGCCTGCAACGCAGGAGACCAAGATTCGATCCCTGGGTTGGGAAGATCCCCTGGAGGAGAGAATGTCTACCCACTCCAGTATTCTTGCCTGGAGAATTCCATGGACAGAGGAGCCTGGCAGGCTACAGTCCATGGAGTTGCAAAGAGTTGGACCCAACTGAAGTGACTTAGCACACACAGCACACAGAGAGATGGTAGTTCCCTCATGTAAGCCTCAGCTCTTTGGTAAAGAGCTGTGTGGGAATTGAGTAGTAAACAAACCAACAGAGCGAAAAATGGACTATGGCCTGATCCACACACCCACTCCACTACTGTACTCAGGCAAGGAAGCAGTTGTCTACTGAGGGAACTGTCTCCAAGAATTGTAAGAGCTGGCTAGCTGCAAAGTGAGGAAAACCCACACTGTGCCTTTGAGCAGGGGGAGTATCAGAAAGCTAGGTGAAGACCTAGGTGGGTTCTTAGACAACTGCCCCCTAACTCCCTTTCCTGTATATTATAGGAGAAAGTTCACCTTTGAAGGAGCTATGGAAAGGGGAAGGCTAGTTCCTCTCGTGGTTTCAAGACCAAAGCAGCTGTTCCAAGCATCATGTCCAGAAATAACATTAGAAGAAGAAAGCTGATATATTCAGTGGTCTCTTTCTTAAAGTCAGAAAACCTTCTCCAGCAGACCTCACATTTGCCAGAACTAGAAAACATATCCACTGCTAAGCAAGACATTGACTAGTGAACAATGATGTACACACAATGGCTTTTATTGCAATACTGTTTATAAAAAATAAAAACTATTGAAATACCATCACAAGTGGTAACATTAATTTGGAGTACATTCATATAAAAGAAAACCATGAACCTAAGATAGTCTTGGACCTGGGATCAGGGACCTTTTACTGGAGTGCCTGAACCTGGACAAAAGGAGTTCATGGAGCAACAGAATACAAAGAAACTATAAGGGACTAAAAACAGCTGAATGCATGGCAGTCAGGGTGATTATGAACAATGATACAAAAAGGCCACAAACCAACGGCCACTTCTGAGGTGCCTGGAGCAAAAGCAGGGTACTGAGCGTGATCTCTGCACACAGCACCACCACAAGGGTGGCAGACCACCTAAGCCACCCCTTCTGTCAGACCCATGGAGCTGCCCCTACCCTCACTCCATTTAAGGAGAGCTAGCAAGGGCACCTGTAACTTGTTTTCTCTCCCTAGTGCTGCAGTACAAGTCCCAGGAAAGCCTTGCCTGAATTTCTCCTCCAGCCTCTTATAAATTTCTGCTGATTAAAGAGTCTAAGGACCCGGGTGGATAACACATCTAATTTTTAAAATTTAAGGTGAACTTTTAGGTGTAAATTTGAAAAGATGTTTGTGATACACTAAGTAAAACAAAAACAGGTTCCAAAACAATAGAGTATATATAATCCCTCTTTTGGGCTTCTTTGGTGGCTCAGATGGTAAAGAATTCACCTGCAATGCTGGAGACTTGAGTTTGATCCCCGGGTTGAGAAAATCCCCTGGAGAAGGGAATGGCTACCCTCTCTAGTATTCTTGCCTGGAGAATTCCATGGACAGAGGAGCCTGGAGGCCTACAGTCCACAGGGCCGAAAAGAGCTGGACATGACTAAGTGAGTAACACTAACAATCTCCCCTTTGCTTTTTATTGTTCAGTCACTCACTTGTGTCCGACTTTTTGCGACCCCATGGACTGTAGCACACCAGGCTTCCCTGTCCATTACCAACTCCTGGAGCTTACTCAAACTCATGTCCATTGAGTTGGTGATGCCACCAAACCATCTCATCCTCTGTCACTCTCTTTTCCTCCTGCCCTCCATTTCCCAGCATCAGGGTCTTTTCCAATGAGGCAGCTCTTTGCATCAGGTGGCCAAAGCATTGGAGCTTCAGCTTCAGCATCAGTCCTTCCAATGAGTATTCAGGGTTGATTTCCTTTAGGATTGACTGGCTTGATCTCCTTGCAAGTCCAAGGGACTCTCAAGTGTCTTCTCCAGCACCACAGTTTGAAAACATCAATTCTTCAGCGCTCAGCCTTCTTTATGGTGCAACTCTCACATCCATACATGACTACTGCAAAAACCATAGCTTTGACTATATGGACCTTTGTTGGCCAAGTGATGTCTCTGCTTTTGAATATGCTGTCTAGGTTTGTCATAGCTTCCTTTCAAAGAGCAGGGATCTTTTAGTTTCATGGCTGCAGTCACCGTCTGCAGTGATTTTGGAGCCCAAGAAAGAAAAGTCTGTCACTGCTTCCATTGTTTCCCCATCTATTTGTCATGAAGTGATAGGACCAGATGCCATGATCTTAGTTTTTTAAATGTTGACTTTTAAGCCAGTCTTTTCACTCTCCTCTTTTCACCTACACATCAAGAGGCTCTTTAGTTCCTCTTCTGTATCTGCAATAAGGGTGGTGTCATCTCCATATCTGAAGTTATTGATACTTCTCCTGGCAGTCTTACTTCTAGCTTGTGCTTCATCCAGCCCAGCATGTAACATGATGTACTCTGCATATCAGTTAAATAAGCAGGGTGACAATAAACAGCCTTGACGTACTCCTTTCCCAATTTTGAACCAGTCTGTTCTATGTCTGGTTCTAACTGTTGCTACTTGACTTGCATACAGGTTTCTCAGGAGGCAGGAAAGGTGTTTTGGTATTCCCATCTCTTTAAGAATTTTCCACAGTTTGTTGTGATCCACCCTTTTGCTTTAAATGCAGTCAAAATCTATATTAAAATTTCAGAGCATACATGCCAAACTATTAACAATGATTATCTCTCAAGGGTGATATTACAGAGAAAGTTTCACTTTTGTTAGATTGTTGGAATAATGTACTATGAGAAAAATACAGACATTATAATACAGCAAAGAGGTTAATATCTTAAATGAGTGGCAAAAAGTCATTGAACAACAAAAGGTACAGCGAGGAGTCCTACTGGGAAGATTTGGTACATTGTCAGAAACCACTGTTGTATACGCAAAACCCCCAAGGATTTCTCCATTTCACCTTCTAAAGTAGGGTGTGCTATCTTGTGGGTGAAAGAAATGAAAGTTTCAAGTGATCCCTGACTCTTCAAATGCCCTTGAAAGCACCTGCTCTTAGTCACATGGTATTGTTGGCTTCTGCTGCTAAGTCACTTCAGTCGTGTCCGATTCTGTGTGACCCCATAGACAGCAGCCCACCAGGCTCCCCCGTCCCTGGGATTCTCCAGGCAAGAACACTGGAATGGGTTACCATTTCCTTCTCCAATGCATGAAAGTGAAAAATGAAAGTGAAGTCACTCAGTCGTGTCCAACTCTTAGCGACCCCATGGACTGCAACCTACCAGGCTCCTCCGTCCATGGGATTTTCCAAGCAAGAGTACTGGAGTGGGGTGCCATTGCCTTCTCCATTGTTGGCTTCTAACCATCAAATAATAATTTTACATTTGACTGAAGGAACCTAGAATATCTTAAAAGGCAAGTTGAAAAATTACAATGGCAAATTACAACACACTAAAGCAGTGTTTTCCAAATGGTAGGTTATGATCCATAAATGAGTCATTGAAATAATGTTGTAGGTTACAATCAACTTAAAAAAAAAAAAACAGGGTAGTATACAATGGATTGAAATAAAATAGAAAAGTTAACTAGGTCTGGATAAAATATTTATTTATGTGGGTTGTGGTCAACAAACGAGTGCATTATACACTTAAAAAAATATATTATTATACAAGGTCAGGATTAGAAGAATCCTTATTTGATAATTTAAGATTAAACTTGTTTTTAACATCATGTGTGTGTGCTCAGTCATGTCTGATTCTTTGGGACCCAAAGGACTGTAGCCCACCAGGCTTCTCTGTCCATGGCATTTTCCAGGCAAGAATACCAGAGTGGACTGCCATTTCCTACTCCAGGGGATCTTCCCCAACCGGGGATCCACGCTGAGTCTCTTGAATCTCCTGCATTGGCAGGCGGATTGTTTATCACTGTGCCACCTGGAATGCCTCTTTTAACATATCCTTTGATATTTCAATTTAAGTTCATTTTCAATCTATGTATTTGAAAACCACTAACACTGAAGAATTAAACTTGACAGACTTTAGAAGTCAAACTGAAGGCACATTTATTCTGTGATAATTGAAAAAATAGTAATACAGATTAGACCATCACATCCTGTTTTACTGATATAAAGCATTATTTTAAGGAACTTAAAATTTATGCATCCTCTTATTTCCCCTTTATAACGATCCTATAAAGAAATTTGTTATTTTTGCCTTAATCCAAATCAGATTATAGCATATATCACAACGTTAACAAATTAACGTTTTGCAGTATTATATAATTGAGAATTTTAAAATACCAGTGCCATCTAGTGGTTATTCTCAACACGTTTCCTTTCTCTTGGGTATATACCCAAAAGTGGAATTGCTCTTCTGTATGTAGACATCCAGTGGCTGGTAACTATGCTTTAACTTTTGGAGGAACTGCAAAACTGTTTTCCAAAGTGGCTGTGCTATTTTACATTCCCACCAGCAATGTTTGAGGGTGTCAACTACTTTACATCTTGGCCAACACAGTAATTTCCATCTTTTTTTTTTTTTTTTGGCTGCACCAGGTGGCATGCAGGATCTTAGTTCCCTCACCGGGGTTGAAACTCAGGCCTCCTGCAGTGAAAGTGAGGAATCTTAACCACAGAACTGCCAGGAAAGTTGCTCCATCTTTTCTATTACAAATATCCAGAAGGCAATGGCACCCCACTCCAGTACTCTTGCGTGGAAAATCCCACGGATGGAGGAGCCTGGTGGGCTGCAGTCCATAGGGTCGCTAGAGTCGGACACGACTGAGCGACTTCACTTTCACTTTTCACTTTCATGCATTGGAGAAGGAAATGGCAACCCACTCCAGTGTTCTTGCCTGGAGAATCCCAGGGACGGGGGAGCCTGGTGGGCTGCCGTCTATGGGGTCACACAGAGTCGGACACGACTGAAGTGACTTAGCAGCAGCAGTGGGTGTATAGTGAAATCTCACTGTGGTTTTGATTTGTGTTTCCCTAATAACTAATGCTGTTGGGCCTCCTTTCATGTGCTTGCTGGTTGTTCACGTTTTCTTTGGAGAAATGTCTATTGCAGTCCTTTGCTCATGTTTAAATTGGAGGTTGCTCATCTTTTCCTTGCTGGAGTTGTAAGAGCTCTTTATAGATTCTGGATACCTTATCAGATGTATGATTTGCAAATATTTTCTCTCGTCCTGTAGGTTGTCTTCACTTTCTTGAATGAATGGAGAGGATTTTTTTCACCTAACAGTTTCTATTATCACTCTTTTCAGAACACCTAATATGTCAACTCCCGGAGAAGGCAATGGCAACCCACTCCAGTACTCTTGCCTGAAAAATCTCATGGACGGAGGAGCCTGGTAGGATGCAGTCCATGGGGTCGCTAAGAGTCAGGCACGACTAAGCGACTTCACTTTCACTTTTCACTTTCATGCATTGGAGAAGGAAATGGCAACCTACTCCTGTGTTCTTGCCTGGAGAATCCCAGGGACGGGGGAGCCTGGTGGGCTGCCGTCTATGGGGTCCCACAGAGTTGGACACGACTGAAGCAACTTAGCAGCAGTAGCAGCAATATTTCAACACAGTGTTAAAGAATCTGCCTGCCAGTGCAGGTGACAGGGGTTTGATCCCTGGGTTTGGAAGACTGCCTGGAGAAGGAAATGGCAACACACTCCAGTATTCTCACATGGAAAACCTATGGACAGAGGAGGCTGATGGGCTGTAGTGCATGGGGTTGCAAAGAGTTAGACAGCCTAAAGAACACATTGGTTACTCCTCATTCCTCTTACATAGGGAGAGACCTTGGCTTTGCTTGGTCCAGCTGTATCTCCATTGACTAGCACCCATAATTGCTAATACTTCTTGAATAAGTAAATTCTCTGGAGTCTCTAAGGACCATATCATAGATGGAAAATTCAAATGCCTATGACACTGGAAAGTGATATAAACGAGTAAAGAGAGATATTTAATGGCTTCTGATAAAAGGGAGACTTCAGTTCAGTCACTCAGTCGTGTCCAACTCTTTGCGACCCCATGAATCGCAGCACGCCAGGCCTCCCTGTCCATCACCAACTCCCGGAGTTCACCCAAACTCATATGCATCGAGTTGGTGAGCACATATCCTATTTCCAGGTTAGTTTCTTCAGCTAGTCCTCACATAACAACATTATCCTGTTCTACCTCTTCACCCTTGTTCTACCCTGTTCTACTCTCAGACTGCAAGGAGATCAAACCAGTCAATCCTAAAGGAAATCAGTCCTGAATGTTCACTGGAAGGACTGATGCTGAAGCTGAAGCTCCAAGACTTTGGCCACCTGATGGGAAGAACTGACTCCTTGGAAAAGACCCTGATGCTGGGAAAGACTGAAGGCGGGAGGAGAGGGGGGCGACAGAGGATGAGATGGTTGGATGGCATCACCGACTCGATGTACATGAGTTTGAGTAAGCTCTGGGAGCTGGTGATGGACAGGGAGAGTGCTGCAGTCCATGGGCCACAAAGAGGCGGACACGACTGAGCGACTGAACTGAACTGAACCTCTTCAAAACAGAATTTCTTCACGTCTCCCTAAAAGTATTGTGCCAGTCTCTAGTTCATTAGGGTAGCTGAGTTATGTCCAAGGTATACTACAAAAACAATACTAAGTCCCAGAATTCACCTTATTCTAGCACTGAGCCTGGATGTTTCCTCGCCGAGATACTGACAAAGAGTAGAAAAATCAGAGTTAGCTCTGAGTTCTTCGGCAAGACTGACTACTGCAGAGCTCTGATTCAGAAGCTACTCCTCACCACAGGGCTGTCTAGCTGCACTCCGGCTGGCTTTAGTCCAGATTCAGTGGGAGAGTCGAAATGCGCCGATGGCCGGCTTCTAGGAGAAGAGTGTGTTTATCTGCCCAGGAAAAGCGTTCCTAAGACGGGCCTCCCAGGGCGCGCGGGCAGCCAGGCGTCCTGGTGCCAGCGTGGACGGCGAGGGTACCAAGAGCCAAAGTCCGCTGGGAAGCCGCATCTCAGCCTTCAAGGTCCCTAATGCACATCTCAAATGGCCATCCTCCCCACGCCCCCCCGGCAAAGGAATTCCGCGTGGCAGCGCGGAAACGTTCATAGGCCGGGAAAAGGCGTACTCGGCGGCTGACGCGCCCAGTACCTCTAGACGCGCAGGCTGGAGACCAATTGTCACCGTAGAGACCCCGCAGGAGGGGCGGGGCGGAGTTGTTTCTCACAGAGCTTGCGCGTAGCGCCTGTTTCCAGAGGGCAGGCTGCGGAGAGAAGGAAACCAGCGCCGCGCGCCACCGAGGCCCACTGCGTGCGCAGGCGCACTCAGCCACCTCCCGCCTCTTGGAGCGCCAGGCACCTCCCCGCAGAGCTCGGGGGCGGGGCCCCAGGGGCGGGGTCTGGGGCGGGGCTAAATGCTGGGGGAAAATCAGCCTTTCTGTGGTCGCTCGTTGAGTCCGTTGTCGCCTCTGACTTCGATCTGCCGCAATCATGTTGCCCAACACTGGGTAAGCATAATTTGGCTCCGTGGGGGAGGAAACCGGGCCAGGCGGAGTGGATAGCTTGGGTGGCCCTGACCCGGAGGTAGGAGGATTAATGATACTGCGCGGAGCGATCTGGAACGCTGTTTGGCCCTGGATGCAGTGTTTCTCTAACCTGCGGTAACTTGTGAAAAGTAGCGCAGAGGTAGGTACTTCAGGGTGTCAGTCGTGTTAATATCTCACACATAAAGGATCCGGAGTGACGTATCCCGCTGCCTCTGGGGCGGGTCCCAGTTTTGGGTTTAGACATACAGCTGCGTGTCCTGCTGGAAGTAGCGAGTTCTGGGTGAAAGGTCACCGGAACTCTTGTGCACTTAATGAGTCCCCCACTTGTTCAGAACTCTCAATTCTGGAAGGAGAAAATAAGGGGTGTTTAAAAAGGGATTTCAAGTTAGTAACAAACTAAGCTAACCTTAAAGGATGAGTGTCTTTGGCGAGGCTTTTTTTTTTTTTACTTTGAGATGATACTAAGTTGTGCTAAAATACACATAAGGTTTGCCATCGTCACCGTTTTTAAGTGTACAGTTAAGTAGTGTTAAATATGTTTGCACTGTTGTGCAACCAGTTTCCAGAACTTTTTCGACTTGAGAAGTAAACTCTGTACCCTCCTCCCATCCCATTCTGTTTTCCGTTTATGTACTGTATGGATGTTTTGAGCTGAGTGACATGTTCGTTCTGAAGTTAGCTTGAAACATACAGGCACGTGGCCAAAAGACTTAAACACCTCAGAAGGGTGAGTTTCCTTATTCTTAACTTTCAATCCCCTACTTACTCTCTGGTGGGTTTCCAAAGGTACTCTGTGTATTTATAAACATATTTGGGTACACAATCCTAAACACGTACAAACACACTCCCCACTTTACAAAATAGTAGCAAAGCCCCGTTTTGCATCTTGCTATTTTTACCTGTCATTTAATATGTCTTGGGACATATTTTCAGTACATTTAGATCCTTCTCACTTTTAATGTTCTATTTATTTAACCTACCCCCATCATTGGATGGGGCTTCCCTTCCCTGGTGGCTCAGAGGATAAAGCATCTGCCTGCAATGCAGGAGACCCGGGTTCGATCCCTGGGTTGGGAAGATCCCCTGGAGAAGGAAATGGCAACCCACTCCAGTGTTCTTGCCTGGAGAATCCCATGGACAGAGGAGCCTGAAGGGCTACCGTCCACAGGGTCGCAAAGAGTCGGACACGACTGAGCGACTTCACTTTCACTTTCATTTTCATCATTGGATACCGGATCATTTCTGCTTCAGTCGTGTCCTACTCTGTGTGACCCCATAGACAGCAGCCCACCAGGCTCCCCCATCCCTGGGATTCTCCAGGCAAGAACACTGGAGTGGGTTGCCATTTCCTTCTCCAATGCATGAGAGTGAAAAGTGAAAGTGAAGTCGCTGAGTCCTGTTGGACTCCCAGCGACCCCATGGATTGCAGCCTACCAGGCTCCTCCGTCCATGAGATTTTCCAGGCAAGAGTACTGGAGTGGGGTGCCATTGCCTTCTCCGAGATCATTTCTAGTCTTCTGTTACTCCATCTTTGCTGCCATGATTATCCTTGTATTCACATATTCACATATCTTGTTTTTCACATATTTGAGTGTATCCACATAATAAATTCTTGGCAATGAAGCTGCTGGAGCAAAGAATGTAAGCATTTCAAATCTGATCAGTTCAGTTCAGTTCAGTCGCTCAGTCTTGTCCCACTCTTTGCGACCCCATGAATCGCAGCACGCCAGGCCTCCCTGTCCATCACCAACTCCCAGAGTTCACTCAGACTCACATCCATCGAGTCAGTGATGCCATCCAGCCATCTCATCCTCTGTCGTCCCCTTCTCCTCCTGCCCCCAATCCCTCCCAGCATCAGACTCTTTTCCAATGAGTCAACTCTTCACATGAGGTGGCCAAAGTACTGGAGTTTCAGCATTAGCATTATTCCTTCCAAAGAAATCCCAGGGCTGATCTCCTTCAGAATGGACTGATTGGATCTCTTTGCAGTCCAAGGGACTCTCAAGAGTCTTCTCCAACACCACAGTTCAAAAGCATCAATTCTTCGGCGCTCAGCCTTCCTCATAGTCCAACTCTCACATCCATACATGACCACAGGAAAAACCATAGCCTTGACTAGACGAACCTTTGTTGACAAAGTAATGTCCCTGCTTTTGAATATACTATCTAGGTTGGTCATAACTTTCCTTCCAAGAAGTAAGCGTCTTTTAATTTCATGACTGCAGTCACCATCTGCAGTGATTTTGGAGGCCCCCAAAAATAAAGTCTGACACTGTTTCCACTGTCTCCCCATCTATTTCCCATGAAGTGATGGGACCGGATGCCATGATCTTCATTTTCTAAATGTTGAGCTTTAAGCCAACTTTTTCACTCTCCACTTTCACTTTCATCAAGAGGCTTTTAAGTTCCTCTTCACTTTCTGCTGTAAGGGTGGTGTCATCTGCATATCTGAGGTTATTGATATTTCTCCCAGCAATCTTGATTCCAGCTTGTGCTTCTTCCAGTCCAGAAGTTAAATAAGCAGGGTGACAATATACAGCCTTGACGTACTCCTTTTCTTATTTGGAACCAGTCTGTTGTTCCATGTCCAGTTCTAACTGTTCCTTCCTGACCTTCATACAGATTTCTCAAGAGGCAGGTCATAGTTAATACCAAAAGCTCTCCAAAGAGGTTGCACGCTGAAAAGAATTAATGCGATTTCCTAACCCAATATACTGGTAAACAGCAAAATGTCTGATTAAAAAAAATACTTGTTTTGATAATAAAAATCTAACTAGAGAAAAAAATGGCACCTCATTATAGTTAAAATCTGCACCAAAGAGTGAGGAAGCAGATCTTTTTATATGTTTAAAGCAGCAGTTCTTGTTGAGGAGCATTTTTGATTCCCATAGGACATTAGGCAATATCTGGGAACACATTTTATTGTCACAATTTAGTGGGGTGCTACTGGCATCTAATGGGGGGTCCAGGGATGCTGGCAAACATCTTATAAGGCACAGGAGAGCCCTCTACAGTAAAGAATTATCTTGTCCAAAACGTCAATAGTGTAGAGATTGAGAAATCCTGGTTTAAAACCATCTGTGTATCTTTCCCTTTGCCTGGCTTACACAGTTAGGCTTTTGATTGATCTCTGAGATCGTTCTACTGAAAAGTAATTTGTTCTATATCATACATGTTAGAAAATTTTTCTCAGTGTTTTTTCATTGCATCTTGAGTTTGATGATGCTATTTGTTTATCATGCAGAACCATGTGGTTTTATTGAATCAGAGTTATCAATGATAATCAAGTTATCTTTTAAGACTTTTGTGTTTTAGTGACAAAACTATAAAAGGCCATCTTAAACAAAGATTTTTTAAATTTATAAGTATTCTTCTGGAATTTTTGTGGGCTTCCCCCGCCCCCCTCCCCACCAACTCAGATTTCAGCATAGCAAGTGAGTTAGGAAACCCACTTCATTTTGGTTCAGATGGCTGGCTGTACAGTTTTTCCAGCACCATTTACTGACTATTTGTTCTTTCTGTTAAAAATTCCACCTCTGAATTCTTGTATGTATAGGGATCTTTTTTATTCTATTACTTTGGTCTATCTGTTCATGTACCAGTGCTAAATTATGTTAATTACTCTAATTTTATAGAGTGTTTTAGTATCTTGGAAGGCTAGTTACTGCCTCATCTGGATTTTTTTTTTTCAGAATTTTCTTTGTTACTTTCAGATGTTTATTTTTCTAAATGAACTTTAACTTGTATAGTGTTTTTTGAAGTGATTGTTTTTTTTCTTTAAATAGTTAAAGATTCATCACATTTACCATGATTTTGAGGTACTAGGGAATTTTGGTAAATTGTAGTGCTAACTCTGCATTAGCAAGTTTTAGTCATCTACCAGTAGTAATGAGGAATTTGGAATCTTTTTGCTTTCTCACCTTCTATACTCTGGTTCTGAAATGGAGGTATAGACCCAGTGGTTTTCAGGTTAAGAGGAAAGCGGACTTTGCCCTTGTTTGTGCCAATGCCTGAGACCTTCAGCGTGAAAATGCCCTTCATCCTACTGGGAATCAATCCAAGTAGACCAAAGGCAAAGGAGTAGAGCTTTTTTTTTTTTTAAATTTCTTTTATTAAAGTATAGCTAATTTACAATGTTGTGTTAATTCCTGCTGTATGGCAAAGTGAGTCAATTATACATATATATGTACACACACACTAACATATATGTGTGTGTTAGTTGCTCAGTTGTGTCCGATTCTTTGCAAACCTATGGACTGTAGCCCACCAGGCTCCTCTGTCCATGGAATTCTCCAGGCAACCATTCCCTTTGCCAGGGGATCTTCCCGACCCAGGGATAGAACCAAGTATCCTGCATTGTAGACAGATTCTTCACCGTCTGAGCCACCAGGGAAACCCACAAACATATACATGTATATGTATAAACTGATAGCTTATGGGGAACAATGTCAGATTCGTGATCTCCGAAGAAGAGTTAGCTTTGGGACCAGGGATCAGGCTTGATCACTGAAGAGCTTTTGTGTGGCGGAGTTTTATTAAAGTAAGAAAAGAGACAGAGAAAGCTTCTGACATAGACATCAGAAGGGGTCGGAGAATGCCTCCCTTTGCTAGTGTTAGCAAGGGAGTTATATACTTTTTAAATTAGTTATTACAGTAAATCAAAAGAATGTCTCAAGGTTGTAAAATTTTTACCAGACCCACTCCCACAATTTACATTTTAGGATAACAGATTAGAATTTAACAATAGAAAGATCCTACCAGACCCACTCCCATAATATACATTCTAAAATATCAGGGTTAATAGGAAGGTTTTCAGGAAGGAGAAACTGTCCTCAAGCAGGATACTTTGTTGTTATATAATCCCTAGTACAAAGTTGAAACTGAGTTGTTTGTTGTGTTATCATCAGTTCTGGGCTTAAAGGAAAAAAAAAAAAAAAAACATTTTATGTGATTAAGACTAAGAAATGTAGAGGAAAAAAAAAAGTTTGTCCTTTTCTCCTCCTCGAGAACCCCAGACCCCTCTCTCCTTGGGGAACCCCGGACTTCTTATCAACCTGCCTAGGAACTGACTCTCTCAAAACCATAATGGAAAAGGATATGAACATTCTTTTTCATGTGGGAGGATTAATGATACTGCTCGGAGCGATCTGGAACGCTGTTTGGCCCTGGATGCAGTGTTCCTCTAACCTGCGGTAACTGGTGAAAAGTAGCGCAGACGTATGTACTTCAGGGTGTCAGTCGTGTTAACATCTCACAGATAAAGGATCCCAAGTGAGGTATCCCGCCGCCTCTGGAGAGGGTCCCAACTTTGGGTTTAGACATACAGCTGCGTGTCCTGCTGGAAGTCTCGAGTTCTGGGTGAAAGGTCACCGAAACTCTTGTGCACTTAATGAGTCCCCCACTTGTTCAGTTCAGTTCAGTTCAGTGGCTCAGTAGTGTCCGACTCTTTGCGACCCCATGAATCGCAGCACGCCAGGCCTCTCTGTCCATCACCAACTCCCGGAGTTCACTCAGACTCACATCCATCGAGTCAGTGATGCCATCCAGCCATCTCATCCTCTGTCGTCCCCTTCTCCTCCTGCCCCCAATCCCTCCCAGCATCAGACTCTTTTCCAATGAATCAACTCTTCACATGAGGTGGCCAAAGTACTGGAGTTTCAGCTTTAGCATCGTTCCTTCCAAAGAAATCCCAGGGCTGATCTCCTTCAGAATGGACTGGTTGGATCTCCTTGCAGTCCAAGGGACTCTCAAGAGTCTTCTCCAACACCGCAGTTCAAAAGCACCAATCCTTCGGCACTCAGCCTTCTTCACAGTCCAACTCTCACATCCATACATGACCACTGGAAAAACTATAGCCTTGACTAGACAGACCTTTGTTGGCAAAGTAATGTCTCTGCTTTTGAATATGCTATCTAGGTTGGTCATAACTTTCCTTCCAAGAAGTAAGTGTCTTTTAATTTTATGACTGCAGTCACCATCTGCAGTGATTTTGGAGCCCAGAAAAATAAAGTCTGACACTGTTTCCACTGTTTCCCCATCTATTTCCCATGAAGTGATGGGACCAGATGCCATGATCTTCATTTTCTGAATGTTGAGCTTTAAGCCAACTTTTTCACTCTCCACTTTCACTTTCATCAAGAGGCTTTTGAGTTCCTCTTCACTTTCTGCCATAAGAGTGGTGTCATCTGCATATCTGAGGTTCTGGAAGGAGAAAATAAGGGGTGTTTAAAAAGGGATTTCAAGTTAGTAACAAACTAAGCTAACCTTAAAGGATGAGTGTCTTTGGCGAGGCTTTTTTTTTTTTTACTTTGAGATGATACTAAGTTGTGCTAAAATACACATAAGGTTTGCCATCGTCACCGTTTTTAAGTGTACAGTTAAGTAGTGTTAAATATGTTTGCACTGTTGTGCAACCAGTTTCCAGAACTTTTTCGACTTGAGAAGTAAACTCTGTACCCTCCTCCCATCCCATTCTGTTTTCCGTTTATGTACTGTATGGATGTTTTGAGCTGAGTGACATGTTCATTCTGAAGTTAGCTTGAAACATACAGGCACGTGGCCAAAAGACTTAAACACCTCAGAAGGGTGAGTTTCCTTATTCTTAACTTTCAATCCCCTACTTACTCTCTGGTGGGTTTCCAAAGGTACTCTGTGTATTTATAAACATATTTGGGTACACAATCCTAAACACGTACAAACACACTCCCCACTTTACAAAATAGTAGCAAAGCCCCGTTTTGCATCTTGCTATTTTTACCTGTCATTTAATATGTCTTGGGACATATTTTCAGTACATTTAGATCTTTCTCACTTTTAATGTTCTATTTATTTAACCTACCCCCATCATTGGATGGGGCTTCCCTTCCCTGGTGGCTCAGAGGATAAAGCATCTGCCTGCAATGCAGGAGACCCGGGTTCGATCCCTGGGTTGGGAAGATCCCCTGGAGAAGGAAATGGCAACCCACTCCAGTATTCTTGCCTGGAGAATCCCATGGACAGAGGAGCCTGGAGGGCTACTGTCCACAGGGTCGCAAAGAGTCGGACACGACTGAGTGACTTCACTTTCACTTTTACTTTTTCATATTCTTTTCCATTATGGTTTATCACAGGATGTTGAATACAATTCCCTGTGCTACACAGTAGGCCCTTGTTGTTTATCCTTCCTATATGTAATAGTTTGTATCTGCTATGGATAGGGCTTTTTAAAGCAATAATTGGGACATTTTCATCTAAATACTTACATTTAAAAATTACTTTAACACTATGTATACTACCTTTTGTATAAAAAGGAAGGGAAAATTACACATACACACAGGATATGTTTTATATATATGTGTGTCTGCATATTTTTAAAAAAGGAATTATAATAAGGGTAAGTGGAAAATAAGGAATCTATAGACAAAGGATTGAACTTCTTTCAATACACACATTTATAAGGTTTGACTTTTTTATTGGCCACACAGTGCAGCTTGTGGGATCTTAGTTCCCCCAACCAGGGGTGGAACCCAGGCCCTTGGCAGTGAAAGCATAGGAGTCCTAAGCACTGGACGACCAGGGAATTTCCAGATTTGACTTTTAAATCAAGTATAGGTTTTATAGTATCCCTCATCAAAGATGAGGGGAAAGTGATAAACTAAAGTGGACTGTCATCATAAACAGAGGACCTTAACTGTATATCAAGCTTTTCACATAAATATACATAGAAAAATAATTCAAATAATTTTAACATAGTAATTTGTATACCTTTAGAGACATCTGCTCTAAGGACAAGAGAGTACAGAGAAATCTTGAACTGTACTTGGTAGATTTATTATTGATAGTTGTATTAGTGTAGTAATTTTAATACTGTTGCATCTTACAGTATTAATAAATATTAATAAAATTAATAAATATTAATATACCACCTCTTCTTGGTCTGATTCTTTAGCAGAAGAAACAGTGATCCTTACCCTTCCCTCTGCCACGAGTGAGAGTGTGTTCCTGGAGTCTTCTTCTCTTCTCTAACCTGTCTTTCCTTGATTGCTCAGTTGGTGAAGAATCCACCTACAATGCAGGTTCAATTCCTGGGTCAGGAAGATCTGCTGGAGAAAGCATAGGCTACCCAATCCAGTATTCTTGGGCTTCCATTGTGGCTCAGCTGGTAAAGAATCTGCCTGCAATGCAGGAGACCTGGATTCAATCCCTGGACTGGGAAGATCCTTTGGAGAAGGGAAGGGAAAGGCTGCCCACTCCAGTACTCTGGCCTGGAGAATTCCATGGACTGTGTAGTCCTCGGGGTAGCAAAGAGCTGGACACAACTGAGCAACTTTCACTTTACAACCCGTCTTATGGACTTCTTGTCCTTTTTCTGTTAGAAAGCCATGTCTTTGTTAGAATCCCATTCTTGTCACAAAAACTGTTAAGACCTGGAATTTGTATTTATCATGTTTAACATAAACAGTTTAAAGGTGTATATAACTTACCAGTGTCTGAAGTACATAAAATTCTATCATTCCCCCAAACAATACAAGGATCTAGAAAAGCTGAACTTCAGTCATTCCAGTTTAACTTTTGTTATTGTAATAATATATTTTAATTCTATTTTAACCTCTAAATGTTATTATTTATTATATCATTTATATTATTACTAATTAGCAGTATAAAAACTTTTTTTAGATTTCTGTACTTAATTTATCTTTGGCTTTTATTTCTTCCTGTAGCTCTGACCTTCCATCTGGAAACATTTTTTTTTCTTTCTTTAGTAAATAAGGCAGGAGAAAGAAAGAAAAAATATTTGGCTTGAAATGAAAGAAATAATGCTGTCATTATTTGCAGATGATATGATTATCTAACTGGAAAATCAAAATAATGTACAACTAAATTACTAGATTTAATAAGAGTCTGATACACGGTCAGGATACAAAAGTCAATGATAAAAATTAGATTTCTGCACACAAGCAAAAGGGCTTCCCAGGTGGCGCTAGTGGTAAAGAAGTAAGAGACTCCGGTTCCATCCCTGAGTCAGGAAGATCCCCTGGAGGAGGGTAGGCAACCCACTGCAGGTGTTCTTGCCTGGAGAATTACATGGACAGAGGAGCCTGGTGGGCTACAGTCCATGGGGTTGCAAAGAGTAGGACACGACTGAAGCAACTTAGCATGCACTCACACGCACAAGTAACAGCCAGCAAGTACAGTACAATGGCTATAAAAATGAGAAGTTCAAAATCCAGAATATGGGTTGTTCTACAGATCTATATTCTTCAGCAAATAAATGGCATAAAGAAAATCTAAAATCTGTTATAGATTATAAGAGACTCAAAAGATTTACAGGCATACCTCATTTTATTTGTGCTGTACCTTTATTGCCCTTTGCAGATATTTTGTGTTTTACAAACTGAAAGTTTGTGGGAACCCTGCTTTGTCAGATGGTGGTTAGCATTTTTTAGCAATAAAATAGTTTTAAATTAAAATATGCACATTTTTTTAAGACATAGTACTATAGCATATTTAAAAGACCACAATGTAAATGTAACTTCTATATACTGGGAAACCAAAGTTTGTGTGACTCACTTTATTTCAATATTCACTTTATTGTGGTGGTCTGGAATTGAACCTGCAATCTCTCAAGGTGTGTCTGTAACAAATTAATGCAATGTAAAGTCCTTACAGGATCCTGATTTGATCAAACCCACTGTAAAAAGATATTTTTGAGATAGTTGTGAAACTTTGCATAAGGATAGGTACTAGTTGATTTTGAGGAATTACTGTTAGTTTTCTTAGTTGTGATAATGACATTATTATATAAAAGTTGGAGGTACATACTGAAGCATTTGTAAGTGAAATTAAATGACTTTTGAGGTTTGCTTTCTGATAATTATTTTCAAAATTGTGATTGTTGTTGAATTGTTAAATAAACATGGATACTTATTACAGTATTTTTGTATTTTTGAAAATATTTGAAAATTCTATAATAAAAAGTGGTCTTTAAGTAACTTTGCACTGATTGCGAGGGAAACTAGAGTAATTAAATAATGGGAAAATCTGATAACACCATGATTGGATGGTCAGAATATTACCTTTGATTACAGAGGGACATCCTGTGGTTCCGGGTGTGAAATAGAGAGTAATACCGTGTTCATGGACTGGAGCACTCAATGTCTTAAAGCTGGTGGTTCTTCTCACATTGCTGTGCTGTGTGCTTAGTCGCTCAGTTGTGTCTATTTGTGACCCCATGGACTGTAGCCCTCCAGGCTCCTCTGTCCATTGAATTCTATCAAAATCCCAACTGATTTTGCATGTGCAGTTAAATAAGCTAATTTCTAATATGTGGAAAAGCAAAGATCCAAGTATAGCCAAGAAAGCTGTTAAGATAGTGCAATCCATTTAACCAAATTAAACAGAAGACAGAGCCTAGAAATAGATCTGTTTGTTTCTGGAGACTCAGTCTGTGACAAAGCTGGCATTCAAGATCTGTGGGAAAGACAGGCTTTTCAGACTGGAACTGTTGGTTGTCCATGTCGGGGAAAATGTAGGTCATCGGGTCGGCATATGCCCTGGAGAAACTCTTGTACGTGTGACTGGAAGAAGTGTACAAGATTCTTTTAGCACCATTGTTCATAATAGGAAAAAAAAAAAAAAAAAACCTGGAAACCCTCCTCAAGGTCCATAAACAGTAGAATGACTAAATACCTAATAGTATCGGTTCAGTTCAGTCACTCAGTCGTGTCTGACTCTGCGACCCCATGGACATGCTCATATGCAAAATATTGTATATTAAATAAAGTAAGTGTAACTGTTTACACCAGTATGGATAAGTCTCCATGTTTTGTGAAATAAGCAAACTATAGAATGACATATACTGTATGAAGGGCTTCCCTGGTAGCTCAGCTGGTAAAGAATCCACTTGCAATGCAGGAGACCCCGGTTCAATTTCTGGGTCAGGAAGATACCCACACCAGTATTCTTGGGCTTCCCTGGTGGCTCCCTTTATTCCTCCCTGGTAAAGAATCCACCTGCCAGTGCAGGAGATGTAGGTTCCATCTCTGTGTCAGGAAGATCCCCTGGAGTAGAAAATGGCAGCCCACTCCAGTATTCTTGCCTGGAAAACCCCATGAACTGCGGAGTCTGGTGCGCTGAAGTCTATGGGGGCGCAAAAGAGTCAGATATGACTTAGCAACTAAAACAACAAACAGCAACAACAAAAATGAAATTCTTTTTTGAGGGGAAGAAAGAATGTGTTTATTTCCTAGGGCTGCCATAACAAAAGACCACCGATTGAGTGGCTTCAAATGGAGATTTATTTTAAGTTCTGAAGACTTGAAGTCTGAAGTCCAGGTGTTAGCAGTGCCCTAGCAATGCTAGTGTTCCCTCTGAAATTATGAGCAGAACCCTTACTTGCCTCTCCCTAGCTCTGGTTATCATCGGCAGTCCTTGGCATTCTTAGTTGGTGGCTGCTTTACTCCACTCTCCACTTCTGTCGTCACACGGTGTCCTCCCTGTGTGTCTGTCTGTATGTAGTCTTTCTTCCTCTTACAAAGGCACAGTCAAACTGAAGTAAGGATCCACCTACTGTCAGACGGTAAAGCGTCTGCCCACAATGTGGGAGACCTGGGTTCAATCCCTGGGTTGGGAAGATCCCCTGGAAAAGGAAATGGCAACCCACTCCGGTACTCTTGCCTAGAAAATTCCGTGGATGGAGGAGCCTG
Source organism: Bos indicus x Bos taurus (assembly GCF_003369695.1). NCBI lineage: Eukaryota > Metazoa > Chordata > Mammalia > Artiodactyla > Bovidae > Bos > Bos indicus x Bos taurus. The sequence goes on from NC_040083.1 coordinate 101,761,704, forward strand.
GTGGGCTACAGTCCATGGGGCTGCCAAAAGTTGGACACGACTGAGCGACTTCACTTTCTTTTCTTCCTACTCCTGTATGACCTCATTGTAACTAATTCTATCTGCAGCAACCCTGTTTCCAAATAAGGTCTCATTAGGGGACGCTGGAGATTAGGACTTCAAAATACCCTACCACTTTGGTAGATAAAATTCAATCTATGACAGGGAGGTACAATTGTATTTTGGTGAATACAGTTCAATTTATAATAGCGAAATAGTGTTTGCTGAATTGGGGTTCAAAATCGATCATACGTGTTCATACACATAAGTGTTCAAAACTGTTCTTAGCTCCCACACTGTACACAAACAGATGGAGGGTCGGATTTGGCCCCTGGCTTAGACATAGATAAGTAGGTATTAGGAATAATGAAAAAAAAAAAAGGCAAAGAAATTAGTAATAATATTTAAAGCAGTTGTTACTTTGTGGGTCGGAAGGAAGAAGAAGGATAGAGAGGAGTAAACAGGTGGCTTCTAGGGTATTGATAATGTTCTATTTCTTGGTATGCTTTTTATTTTGATCTTTAAGCTTTACACATTATTTATATATATTTTTTGTATTTTGTGGGTTTTTTTTTTTTTTACTAAAAGTAGTAAAAAGAACACCTCTTTATTCCCCTTCTTTCTTATTAAACCGTTTATTTCTTGTTTTGAAACACTTCTCCCACTTTTACCTCTGAACTTGCTTCTAAAGTGTAGTCTTTCTGATCTTGGCAAAAGCCTTACATTCTTTCCTAGCAAGCCTGCTTATCTGTTACCCTTGTCTCTGGTTACTGCCCCTTTTTCTGTTAGTCATTGTCACTTTGCTGCCCTCTCTTCAGCCTTCTCCTTGAACTTTATATGCCTTTAGAAAGTAAATAAGAAATGGGTTTCCCGCTCTGACTTAATTCAGGTTTTCTTCTCATCTAACACCTGAGTAAGTAGAAAGTTAAAAGTGGGTGGTTGGATATATTATAAAAAAAGGGAATGGGCACGGAGAACTTCCCTCACATTTGGATCAGAGAATCTTTTGAACAACACCCACAGTTCTTTGTCAGCTTCCTATGTTTGTTTGTTTAACATCATTATTGAGATGTAATTCACGCACCACACAATTTACCCATTTAAAGTACACAATTAAATGGTATAGTCACAGAGTTGTGTACACGCCACAGTCAACTTTAAAATATTTTTTCTATCCAAGAAAGAAAGCCCGTACCCCTCCTCCTCCCACCCCCAGTCCCAGGCAGCCTCTAGTCCTGTGTGTCTCTAGGTGTGCCTCTTCTGGACGTTTCATATAAATGGAATCATACATTATGAAGGCCTTGTGATGGCTTCTTTCACTGAGCATGTTTTCAAAGTTCATCCATGTGGACAGATCAGTACTTCATTCCCTTTTATTGCTGAATGTATCCCTTTGTGTGTATTGATTTATAACACATTTTCAGTTCAGTTCAGTTCAGTCGCTCAGTCGTGTAAGACTCTTTGTGACCCCATGGACTGCAGCACTCCAGGCTTCCCTGTCCATCATCAATTCGCGGAGCTTGCTCAAACTCATGTCCATTGGGTCGGTGATGCCATCCAACCATCTCATTCTCTGTCACCCCCTTCTCCTCCTCCCTTCAATCTTTGCCAGCATCAGGGTCTTTTCCATTGAGTCAGTTCTTTGCATCAGGTGGCCAGAGTATTAGAGTTTCAGCTTCAGCATCAGTCCTTCCAATGAATATTCAGGACTGATTTCCTTTAGGATGGATTGGTTGGATCTCCTTGCAGTCCAAGGGACTCTCAAGAGTCTTCTCCAACACCACAGTTCAAAAGCATCAATTCTTCGGCACTCAGCTTTCTTTATAATCCAACTCTCACATCCATACATGACTACTGGAAAAACCATAGCTCTGACTAGACAGACCTTTGTTGGCAGAGTAATATCTCAGCTTCTTAATATGCTGTCTAAGTTGGTCATAGTTTTTCTTCCAAGGAGCAAACATCTTTTAATTTCATGGCTGCAGTCACCATCAGTGATTTTGGAACCCCTCAAAATGAAGTCTGTCACTGTTTCCATTGTTTCCCCATCTATCTTCCATGAAGTGATGGGACTGGAAGTTATGATCTTAGTTTTCTGAATATTGAGTTTTAAGCCAACTTTTTCACTCTCCTCTTTCACTTTCATCAAGAGACTCTTTAGTTCTTCACTTTCTGCCATAAGGGTGGTGTCATCTGCATATCTGAGATTATTGATATTTCTCCCAGCATTCTTGATTCCAGCTTGTCCTTCATCCAGCCCAGCATTTCTCATGATGTACTTTGCATATAAGTTAAATCAGCAAGGTGACAATATACAGCCTTGACGTACTCCTTTCTTGATTTGGAACCAGTCTGTTGTTCTGTGTCTAGTTCTAACTATTGCTTCTTGACCTGCATACAGATTTCTCAGGAGGCAGGTAAGATGGTCTGATATTCCCATCTCTTTAAGAATTTCCCACAGTCTGTTGTGATCCACACAGACAAAGGCTTTGATGTAGTCAATAAAGCAGAAGTAGATGTTTTTCTGGAACTCTCTTGCTTTTTCGATGATCCATCAGATGTTGGCAATATGATCTCTGGCTCCTCTGCCTTTTCTAAATCCAGGTTGAACATCTGGAATTTCATGGTTCACATACTGTTGAAGCATGGCTTGGAGAGAATTTTGAGCATTACTTTGCTAGCGTGTGAGATGAGTGCAATTGTGCAGTAGTTTGAACATTCTTTGGCATTGCCTTTCTTTGGGATTGGATTGAAAAGTGACCTTTTCCAGTTCTGTGGCCACTGCTGAGTTTTCCAAATTTGCTGGCATATTGAGTGCGGCACTTTCACAGCATCATCTTTTAGGATTTGAAATAGCTCAACTGAAATTCCATTGCCTCCAGTAGCTTTGTTTGTAGTGATGCTTCCTAAGGCCCACTTGACTTCGCATTCCAGGGTGTCTGGTTCTAGGTCATTGATCACACCATCATGGTTATCTGGGTCATGAAGCTCTTTTTTTGTATAGTTCTGTGTATTGTTTCCACCTCTTCTTAATAACTTATGCTTCTGTTAGGTCCATACCATTTCTGTCCTTTATTGTGCCCATTTTTGCATGAAATGTTCCCTTGGTATCTCTCATTTTCTTGAAGAGATCTCTAGTCTTTCCCATTCTATTGTTTTCCTCTATTTCTTTGCATTGATCACTGCTGCTAAGTCGCTTCAGTTGTGTGAGTCTGTGCAACCCCATAGATGGCCTCCCACTAGGCTCCCCCGTCCCTGGGATTCTCCAGGCAAGAACACTGGAGTGGGTTGCCATTTCCTTCTCCAATGCATGTAAGTGAAAAGTGAAAGTGAAGTCGCTCAGTCGTGTCCAACTCTTAGCAACCTCATGGACTGCAGCCTACCAGGCTCCTCTGTCTATGGGATTTTCCAGGCAAGAGTACTGGAGTGGGGTACCGTTGGCTTTCTTATCTCTCCTTACTGTTCTTTGGAACTCTGCATTCAGATGGGTATATCTTTCCTTTTCTGCTTTGCCTTTAGCTTCTCTTCTTTTCTCAGCTATTTGTAAGGCCTCTGTAGACAACCATTTTGCCTTTTTGCACTTTTTTTTCTTGGGGATGGTCTTGATCACTGCCTCCTGTACAATGTCACAAACCCCGTCTGTAGTTCTTTAGGTACTGTGTCTATCAGATCTAATTCCTTGAATCTATTTGTTACTTATACTGTATAATCATAAGGAATTTGGTTTAGGTCATACATGATCAGTCTAGTGGTTTTCCCTACTTTCTTCAATTTAAGTCTGAATTTGGCAGTAATGAGTTCATGATCTGAGCCACAGTCAGGTCCTGGTCTTGTTTTTGCTGACTTTATAAGGCTTCTCCATCTTTGGCTGCAAAGAATATAATCAGTCTGATTTTTCTGTTGACCATATAGTGATGTCCGCGTGTAGAGTCTTCTCTTGTGTTGTTAAAGAGGATGTTTCCTATAAGAAGTGCATTGTCTTGGCAAAACTCTGTTAGCCTTTGCCCTGCTTCATTTCGTACTCCAAGGCCAAATTTGCCTGTTACCCCAGGTATCTCTTGACTTCCTACTTTTGCATTCTAGTCCCCTATAATGAAAAGGACATCCCTTTTGAGTGTTAGTTCTAGAAGGTCTTGTAGGTCTTCATAGAACCAGTCAACTTCAGCTTCTTCAGCATTACTGGTTGGGGCATAGACTTGGATTACAGTGATATTGAATGGTTTGTCTTGCAAACAAACAGAGATCATTCTGTCGTTTTTTGAGATTGCACCCAAGTACTGCATTTCAGACTTTTTTGTTGACTATGATGGCTACTCCATTTCTTCTAAGGGATTCCTGCCCACAGTAGTAGACATAATGGTCATCTGAGTTAAAGTTGCCCATTCCAGTCCATTTTAGTTCACTAGTTCCTAAAATGTCCATGTTCATTCTTGCCATCCCCTGTTTGACCACTTCCAATTTGCCTTGATTAATGAACCTAACATTCCAGGTTCCTATGCAATATTGCTCTTTACAACACTGGACCTTGCTTCCATCACCAGTCACATCCACAACTGGGCATCATTTTTACTTTGGCTCCATCTCTTCATTCTCTCTGGAGTTATTTCTCTACTCTCCTCCAGTAACATATTGGGCACCTACTGACCTGGGGAGTTCATCTTTCAGTGTCATATCTTTTTGCCTTTTCATACTGTTCATGGGGTTCTCAAGGCAAGAATGCTGAAGTGGTTTGCCATTCCCTTCTCCAGTGGACCACGTTTTGTCAGAACATCTTCTCCACCGTGATCCATCCATCTTGGGTGGCCCTGCATGGCAAGGCTCATAGTGTTATTGAGTTAGACAAGGCTACAGTCCCTGTGATCAGTTATATATAACACATTTTACTTTATCCATTCATCAGGTGATGGACATTTAAGTTGTTTCCACTCTAGCTATTATAAGCAATGATGAGCATCTGTTAAATAATTATTAGCTTTTACGTAATTCCTTTTAAGTGGTATGTATTCATTGCAGAAAACTGAAAAACCCTGAAGAATATAAAGACTATGATAAAATTTATTCATAATCCCACCATTCAAAAGTAAGGTCCTTTTACAAATTTTTCAAAAAAAAACTTTAACACTTTTTCTGTGGGGAAAAAAATATATGTTCATGTAGTTCATTAATTCCTCATTTCTTTTTAAGATTTACTCATTTGAGCAGATTTTGTTTGCAAAAATCATAGCAAATCCGGCCACTGCAGTTATAATAATTTATAGATCATTATATAATGGGAGTAATCAGGTATCAGATGGGGAAGGAGGAGGGTTTAGAGAAAGTTTGATAGAAGAGGAAACATGTTTTGTGAATATGTGCATGAGTTTTTGGTACTGATATCAATAAATAGAAACTTTGAGATTTCTAATAAGGCCATATTTGTTCTGTTGTAGGAAGTTAGCAGGATGTACTGTCTTCATCACAGGTGCAAGCCGTGGCATTGGCAAAGCGATTGCTTTGAAAGCAGCCAAGGATGGAGCAAACATAGTCATTGCTGCGAAGACTGCCCAGGCACACCCCAAACTTCCAGGCACCATCTATACTGCTGCTGAAGAAAGTATGTTTCAATAAATTGAGAATTTGCTGGAAAGTTTAATTATATCTTTCTGAAGTCTATCCTATAAATAATTTTATCTGGTTAAAGAAATATTTTGTCACCTTAGAGTGGTGTTTGGGGATCATTTTTCTCCCTAGCTTTTTTAAGTAATGGGAGTGATTTCCATTAAAAATCATATGTCATGAGGCCAGTGGTTCTTGGATGAGAGCAAAGAGCAGAAGAGTGGAAGCAGAGGAAAGAATTTAAGAGGTGTATGGTGTGAATGAAAAAACGCTCCATGTTACCTGTTCTCTGCATAATTTGCAAGTCATTATTTTAATACTTTCAGGTCACAAACAGTTATTTTTTTTCTTTTAAAAAAGTTATTTACTTTTAATTGAAGGATAATTGCTTTACAATACTGTGTTGGTTTCTCCCGGACATCATCATGAATCAGCCATAGATATACATATGTGCCCTCCCTCCTGAACCTCCCTTCCGTCTCCCACCCCATCCTACCCCTCTAGGTTGTTACCGAGCCGAGGGAACACAAATAGTTATTGAGTGCTTATATTCAAGGCACTGTGCCAGGAGTGAGGGCTTCAGCTTCAGCTGATATGCTCGTTTTGTTAGTTATGTTAATAGTGCTGTGGTTATGTAAAGGGAATACATATGAAGCAATTATGAATGAAGTGATGCCTGGGATTTGTTTTGAAACATACCAGCAAAAAACGAAACAGAATTGGTGGTAGATAAATTTACTGCAAAACATGGTCAATCATTGAAGATAGTTAATGGATTCATGATAGTTCATTATACTATTCTTTATATTTTTGTACATTTTAGGAAATTTTCCATAGTAAACATCTTTTAAATTACCTTCCCCCCTTATTTCTTTTTAATAGCATTTTTAAAAATTGCCCTCTTTTTTGTTTGTTTTTTAAATAGAGATGACCTGGCTAGTCTGTAGATGGCTATGAATTCAGTCTGTCCTACAGCAGGACAGAGTTGCTAGTAGTTGGAAGACATCATTATTTATACTGATTTTCTGAAAATGGGGTACTTTTTCCTTTTGACTTATGTCAGAGGTGTGGTATCGATGAAAGTTTTAACATTTGAATGCATCTTTATTTATCCTTTGTAGTCAAAGCAGCTGGAGGAAAGGCCTTGCCATGTATTGTTGATGTAAGAGATGAAGAGCAAATCAGCAGTGCTGTGGAGAAGGCAGTGGAAAAATTTGGAGGTAGTGCCTTCATTCTGAGATAATTATTGAATATTGGTAAAGTATCGGTATAACTATCACTTTAATTTTTAACTTTCTTTTGATATTTTTACTCTTTAAGTCTTCAGAGTATAGCCAGAAATAAGTATTTGTTCCTACAGAAGCACAGTTTAAAACCATCTGATGAGTAACTGAATAATTGTTAAAAATTATTTTTAATATAACCAATCTCCCATCCAAGGTAAAGTTAAGACCTTGACCATAACATATACATCTATACCCCAGATCCCATCCACTTGTTTTCACGTAACCCATCATTTGATGACTTTTTAATATTTATTGAGTAAAGTGCAGATTACCTATTGGCTTTCAAGACATTTCGCATTCTGATGTTAACAGACGTGTTTTGGCTCCATATTCTTTCTATATGCCTATGTAAACTCCCTAATCCAGCCAAAAGAGTTTGCTTCCATTTCCTTACCTTAATTTTGTCTCTTCATCTTTTCTCATCCCATTCCTGAAGCTCCTCAATGACCACTCCTCCACCTCCCACCCTTCCTGAAATGACCCCTTCTTTTTCTTTAGAAATATTTGTGCTTAAATCTCATCTACTTCATGAAGCCAATTTCCCAACTATGCAAAGTAATCACAAATGTACATTTTTCTTTCTCTGAATTCGTAGAACATTCCTTTGGTCCTCTTCTTGTAAAACTTCAGATCTTAGTATTTTTTCTTTTCCCCAAATTAATTCGTAATCTCCTAGAAGGCAAGTATTGGGAGTTGAACTAAGACTTTGATGGTATTATAGCATGGTATTTAGCTGTGTCCAAATCCTGTCCAAACCATTACCATTCTCTCCTTATATTATTCCAGACTGTATGTATATGCAGAGGATATTGGGGAACAAGGTAATGCTTTATTAGCAAGTCTCATGCTTATAACCGCTAATGGAGAGTGCTATGTTCTTCTGGACTGGAGCACAAAGCTTTGACTCAAATGGGATCTCTTCCTTTAAATTCAGAATCTTACCCCTGGCTGGCAACCTTTCCCAAAGTAATGTGAATGCCCCTGAGAGAAGACGAGAGAGAATGCAAAATTACTGGGTGTTTTTTTTTTTTTTCCTTCTTCTTCTTACTGATAGGGTCCAAAATATGAAGGAAGAAGAAGAAGCCACATTCAAATGGGGGACCTTTATCTAAAATAACTTCTACCTACTAGGAAAAGTGACCAATTAGTGCCAGTTAGGACTTTACCTAATTAGTTTGAAAGTGAGACTTCTACCTACTAGGAAAAGTGACCAATTAGTGCCAATTAGGATTTAACCTAATTAGTTTAGCCACTCCTTTTTAGGGAGGAATTAAGGGATAAGGTGGTGAGGGTAGAAGAATAGAGCTTTTCCTTCCTCTGTATTCATCCAGTTTTAGTTCTTTCCATTGATCCATTGGTTCTGTCAACTGAGAGTGAATTTATCCTTTCTGGAGATGGAGATCATCAGAATGTAGGGGAGGACTGCTACCACCTTTGTCTGTGCCCTTTCTCAGTCTTAGTTTCTGTCCTCTAATTCTGTTAGAGAACATGAACAGTTCAGTTGTTGTCTGGTGTTGTCCCAAGAAACCTCTGAAATGGGTCAGGATGGACATTAACTATAGATACTGAAGGCCATACCAACTTCCCATCTTGAATTCTAGCTGGATCCAGAAGGAGTTACACATTGTGTATTAGTGACAGCATAGTCCAAAAATATGCACCTGAGTGTCAAAATGTGAAGACCTCCACTTTCTAGGTTGGGGCTCTTCCAGAGTAGCTGGCATCTCACAAGTTTGTTTCTTCTCCTGTTGTTGCCACAGAGAATTTAAAGAGCCAAACTGAAATCTCTTTCTTGGAAGAATTAAAGCCCAGAAATCTCTCCTCTCCAATTTCCTAACTCTGTTTTGTCCCAGCCAAGGAAGTTTCACTCAGATGCATGGATGGTCTCGATTGGTTTAGCCACCATGGCTTAGATTGTCTTCCATTGAACCCGGCATCATTCCTTCAGCATCTTCAGTGTGGGATTGATCCAGCTTTGTCTATCAAGTGATCTACTTTCCCAGGAACAGACAGAGAAGATGAAAGGGACCAAAGCAAATCTTGTTTTTTGTTTCTTCAGAAGCCAGTTGATCCATATTAATTGATTTGGCATTCATATCCTGGAACTTAGCTGAGTTGGTAGAAATCTTCAGTCAAGAAGATATGCTTTGGACTTCCCTGGTCGTCCAGTGGTTAGGACTTTGCCTTCCAATGCAGGGAGTGCAGGTTCAATCCCTGGTCAGGGAGCTACGGTTCCATATGCCTCGCAGCCAAAAAACCAAAACATAATCAAGAGGTATGGTAAGAAGTTCAGTGAAGACTTTAAAAAAAGAGAAGATATACTTTTCATATCTTTGGGGGAAGAAAATCTGCCAATGTATTTTGCTTCCTGTTGTTGAGATGGGCATCTGAAACACTTCTGTTTTCTTGCTAAAGTGCAAATTGGTGGTGGAGTTACCTCTCTTGGAATCTTCCCTAACATTTCCTTCCCTCCTCCTTAGGATCCACGTTGATGTATTTAAAATATTTTGCTTTCCATTTGCCCATGAACTTCTGCTTTTCTGGCGTAATGATGCAGAATCTTAATTCTTTGGTGAGCTCTGCTCAGCAACTCAACTGCTGCTACCTCCTAATCAGGATGGATGTCACATTTATGAGATGATTCAAGGCCTGCTCTTTTCTTCTCTCTGTATTTTTTTCCTCTAGATCTTCCAAGCCTTTATTTTTGGTTTGTTTGGTTTCAGTTCCATGCTGTGGTTGCTGCTGTTATGGTGTGGTTTGGAGTTTTGTAGGCCTTTGAAGTCTGCCTTTTAGAGAAGACTACCTTTCTCCTAACTTTTCTCTCTGCCAGGGAATTATCCTTAACAAAGTCCTGAGCAGTGGATGATGCTTTCCCTGTGCCCCTTGGGGACCTCTGCCACATAGTACTGCCTATCATCTTGCCTTCCTTCATCTTCATAGTTTTTACGCCTTGAGTAGATTACACTATTTCATCAACCACAGATATAATATTTCCTGCCATCTTTTTTTCTGCAGCAGGCATACATGCCTTTTATTCTGTATCATTTCCCACCATTGTGCCCTGATTCATTAAAAAAATTTTTCTTTTTGGCTGTACCATGTGGCATGTGGAGTCTTAGTTCCCCAGCTAGGGACTGAACCTGTGCCCTTTGCATTGGAAGCCTGGAACCTTAACCACTGGACCACCAGGGAAGTCCCATCCCTGATCTGTTAGGTTGGTGCAGAAGTAATTATGGTTTCAGACCCTGAATCTTTATTAATCAAAATAGGAACCATTACAGTCAACACAATTTTGCCAACAAGAAATAAGTTTGTTTATCCTTGTAGTATAAAAATCCATGCTTTGGGATTCAACGAACTCTGGGAAAGCATTTTCTTCATCTTGTTGGTTGTAGAAGCATTTCCCCAGCAAAATGTCGTTGAGATGCTTGAAGAAGTGAGAGTTGGCTAGAGGACAGGTGACTATGGCAGATGAGGGAAAACTCTGTAGCCCAGTTCATTCAACTTTTCAAACGTTGGTTGTGCTAAGTGCAGTCAGGTGTTGTTGTAAAGAAGAATTGGGCCTTTTCTGTTGACCTGTGCTGGCTGCAGTCATTGAAGTTTTCTGTGCATCTCATCAATTTGCTGAGCATATTTCTCAGATATAGTGGTTTCGCTGGGATTCAGAAAGCTGTAGTGAACCAGGCTCGTAGCAGACCACCAAACAGTGACCATGACCCTTTTTCTGGTGCAGGTTTGGCTTTGGGAAGTGCTTTAGAGCTTCTTTTTGGTTCAGCCACTGAGCTGGTCATGGCCAGTTGTTGTGTAAATTCCACTTTTTGTCACGTCACAATCCAATTGAGAAATGGTTTGTTGTTGTTGCATACAATAAAAGAAGACAGCACTTAAATGATTTTTTTTGATTTGCTGTCAGCTCATGAGGCACCCGCTTATCAAGTTTTTTCATTTTCATGTTTCCAATTTGCTTCAACTGCCAAATGACCACAGAATGGTCTGTTGAGTTCTTGGGTAACTTCTTGTGTAGTTGTAAGAGGACCAGCTTCAGTTATCCTCTCAATTGGTCATTGTCAGCTTCTGATGGTTGGCCACTACTCTCCTCATCTTCAAGGCTCTCATCTCCTTTGCAAAACTTCTTGTACCACCACTGCACTGAACGTTCATTAGTAGTTCCTGGGCCAAATGCATTGTTGATGTTGTGAGTTGTCTCTGCTGCTTAATGACCCATTTTGAACTTACATAAGAAAATCTCTTGAGTTTTGCTTTTTGTCTAACATTATTTCCATAGTCTAAAATACATATAAAATAAGCAACAAGTAATAATTCATTAGCAAGAAATGTGCATTAAAATGATATATAACATAATCACATTTATTTAAGAATATATTTCAATATCAAATGGCAGAGTTCAACAATGCAAAACCTAAATTACTTTTGCACCAACCTAATATTTTTATTTGGCTCATCTGAGTCTAAAAATTTTGTTACCCCTTAATTGGACCCAGGTTTTTTTTCTTTATCATTGGCAAGTCAGATCCAGTTTGCACAATCTGTAGCTTCAGTCCTCATCTACTTTCATTTGCTTTGGGGCTCACTAGAGGATTTATTTGGCAAAAAACAGAACTATATTCAGCAACATGGAACTGAACATTATTTTTCCTACAAAGTTAAAAGCACATTGTATCTCCTTTCTGACCACTTGCCCAGTCCCCATTTCTTTGAGAGAGAAAGCTTCATCTAAATTATTTCATCTGATTGTTAATTGTCATTTGTAACTTTATTGCTACTTCAGTCTCGGGTATTCCTTTAGAAAGGTGGATGAATTCATTACATATTCTAATGTATTGTCTATGGATTATAAGATAAAGTCAAGCATGTATCTGCTAATACTTTTCAAGTAAAAGTAAAAGACCTGTTTTAAAACTGAAAAGTTAAAGACCTGTCTTTAAACTTAGAAATGCCTTAATAGTAGGCTTCCCTGGTGGCCCAGATGATAAAGAATCTGCCTGCAATTCAGAGACCCATGTTCTATTCTGTGTCAGGAAGATCCCCTGGAGAAGAAAATGGCAACCCACTCCAGTATTCTTGCCTGGAGAATTCCATAGACAGAGGAGCTTGGTGGGCTACAGTCCATGGGGTCGCACAGAGTCGAACATGACTGAGCGACTATCACTCACTCACTCACTCACTCACTCATAATAACCTCATTTAAACCATTATTCACACAATGTGAGAGAGGGGCAAAGCAAAGTCAAGAGAATAGTAAAAGACATTTATGGCAACAGTCTAACCCCAGCAATAGAAGTTGTCATATATCTATTTGACAAAATATTGAATGTTCTTTAAAAAGAATTTTGGCAGCAACGTGGATGCAACTAGAGATGATCATACTAAATGAAGTAAGTCAGAAAGAGACATACCCTGTAGTATTACTTATATGTGGGATCTAAAATATGATACAAATGAACTTATCTATGAAACAGAAACAGACGCACAGACACAGAGAACAGACCTGTGGTTGCCAGGTGGGAGAGGGGTGGGGAGGGAAGGACTGGGAGTTTGGTATCAGCAGGTACAAACCATTACATATAGAATGGATGAGCAACGAGATCCAACCGTATAGTTCAGGGAGCTATATTCAATATCCTGAGATAAAGCATAATGGAAAAGAACATAAAAAAGAATGTATATATATGTAAAACTGAGTCACTTTACTGTATATCAGAAATTGACATTGCAAATCAACGTTACTTTAGTTTGAAAAAAAATGAATTATGAAGGCCATGTAGAAGTGCAAAAATGTGTTGAGATGCTTTTGTATTTTACCATTTTCATTTAACATTATTTAAGCTTGTAGCCATAAATGTTACATATGGATAAGGACTAGATAGAATATGCAGAAATAATTATGATTCTAGATTTAATTTATTTTGTGTATAAGTTTATCTACTTTGATGATTTGCCTAGAATTGAAACTCTGAGTCATTTCTATTTTCCCAGTTCCAAGACCAGAAAGGAGCTCTTTCATTTAAGTAAGGGCCTTCAAGGGAGAAGGGAGACCGGTGTCCTTGGAAGGAAGGCAGACCTTGGAAAGATGCTGGAGAGGAGGGAAAATTTTAAGGAAGTTGACCTAAGGTTTTGGAGACAAAGAGGGAATTAAGAGATCAGGAATTAAGAGAACAGATAAGGACGGAAGCGACAAACTACTGAGGACTAAGCGTCTTTGTGGTTTCCTGTGGAGCCCTGATGATGGGCTGACTTCACAGTGCCAGTGAAAATCATTTGCGTGCTGTTTTGACATAGCTACTGAGTCCTACGCTGGGAAATTGGTCAGTCATATTATCTAAAAGAAGTGTTTGTGAACTCAGGATTCAACTGTATAAATATTGTTTATTTCTTTCTGTTGTAAAGTCTAAATGACATTACTAAGAAGTTGATTATTTGAAAACAGGAATTGATATTTTGGTGAATAATGCCAGTGCAATTAGCTTGACCAACACATTGGAAACACCTACGAAGAAAGTGGATTTGATGATGAACGTCAACACCAGAGGCACCTATCTTACGTAAGTTGAAGAGCTGTGGGACAGACTTTCCTGGTGGTCCAGTAGCTAAGATTCCTTGCTCCTAATGCAGGAGGTCCAGGTTCGATCCCTGGTCAGGAACTAGATGCCACGTGATACAGCTAATACCCGGAGCGGCCAAATAAATACTTAAAAGAAAAAAATGGCTATGAGTGTTGCAGTGCTTTGTCAGAGAACTAGTTGTGAACATATTTGAATAAGGTTAGCAATCAGTTTGAAATCTAGTCAATCCTTATTTGTATTTCTAAGTTTTAATTAAACATATCATCTCCAATGGGCTTCCCTCATAGTTCAGATGGTAAAGAATCCACCTGCAGTGCAGAAGACCTGGGTTTGATCCCTAGGTTAGGAAAATCCCCTGTAGAAGGGAATGGCTACCCACCCCAGTATTCTTGCCTGGAAAATTCCATGGGCTGAGAAGCCTGGAGGGCTACAGTCCATGGGGTCGCAAAGAGTCAGACACAACTGAGCAACTAACACTTAACTTATCATCTCCAGTATTATATGTGTTTGTATCATGTTAAATGCATGCTTATAGAGATTCTATAATAAGGCTCAACTGTATTTTTGAACAGTTGATCTTTCTTATACCCAGCTCACTTTATTCATTTATTCAAATGCCCTGTAGGCCTTTGAGCTTACAGCACTCAAAATAACATGATTCATGTGAAAGCTAAGAAGTGCAGTGCCTAGCACACAGTGAACTTAGCTGCTTTATTAAGCTCAAGATACTAGTATCTAAGTGTGGCGCTGAGTTTTCAGTATAATGAGTAAGATAGGGCATGTTGCCATGGAAAATGTACCTGGTTAGGGTTAGTGATGCTGAGGGTTAGGCAAGCAAAGTGCTGGTGGAAAGGTTTTGTCTAATAGATCAAAGGAGAAGCTCATGTTTATAATGTAAATAAAATGAACTTTTTCCTTTGAGTGTGAAATATGGTCTTATTGCTTGGAATAGGTTGTTCGTTTCCTATCAGTGTTTTGAGGTGCGGCTTCACTGTTCTAATGACTATCAGTGGTAATGTTGTTTGTCCTTCTTTCTCACTCCCATAATTATGAAGTACCTCTGGAATGGAAAAACAATATGTACAAAAACCCTTTACTTTAGTGATATTAATTGTATTTGGTTTATAAACTTAAAATGACATTGTAGATGGTAACAAGAATTTTGTACATTAATAAGAAAGAAACTAACTTAAGAAGAATGGACTAGTTTCAAGTCCTAGAAGTTATTGAATGTGAAATAAAACTAAACACTATGAAGTTAGTAAGCTACAATATGTTATTAAGCTGTGTATTATAGCTTAATAGTTAAATATTTGAAAATATTGGACCTGTGTCTTTTGTAAAATACCTATCTTTTTGAATGGGATTTTTAAAAAAACAACTAAAATTGCCCCCAAAGGAATATTGCATTGTGTGTTGGCACAAATTAAGTTTGGTAATGTGTTGAGAATTAATATTATTAACTTACAGTTCCTTTGTGGTAGAAATACCATACCTACCAAGATGAAAAAAATCAGAATGTGTAAACTAATAATTTCAGTTGTTTATTTCATGTTTAATATATGTACTGTTCTAAGTACCTCATATATATTGTCTCATTTTAATCCTTTGGTCAGTCCTAGATAGTAGCAAGTATTACCAGCATTTGCAAATGAGAAAACTGAGAATCGGAATACTCTATGTATCTGCCCCAGATCACACAATGAAGGGCAGAAGGAGACTTTGAACCCAGGTCTGTCTGACTTGGAATGATGTAGTTGAAGATAATCTAAGTTGGATTTAAGCCTAATGTGCTACTTACTTGATTGTTTT
Source organism: Bos indicus x Bos taurus (assembly GCF_003369695.1). Taxonomy (NCBI): domain Eukaryota; kingdom Metazoa; phylum Chordata; class Mammalia; order Artiodactyla; family Bovidae; genus Bos; species Bos indicus x Bos taurus. The sequence goes on from NC_040083.1 coordinate 101,777,020, forward strand.
CATCAGGCAGATCATATTGTCAGGCCATTATATAAAGTTTCAAAGGATGAATATTAGTTGCTTTTCCTATCTTCATTCTTGATAAATGGGAAAAAAGCCAACAAAAGTATCCTATAAATTACTGAACAAGTTCAGTTGCTCTGTAGAAGTAGTTTAACATATGATTTAAAAAAGTAATGAAGCTGTTAGAAAGCTAGCAGTTTGACTTGTGTTTTCTTTTGCTTTCAGATCTAAAGCATGCATTCCTTATTTGAAAAAGAGTAAAGTTGCTCATATCCTCAATCTCAGCCCACCTCTGAACCTGAATCCACTGTGGTTCAAACAGCACTGTGGTAGGTGGTAGGTGAGGGGATGACTTGTTTAGTCAATCTGTTTCACATTAAATCAGTGTATTGATGATGTAATCACAGTTTGTACATACTGATAACATTAAGTTTTCTCTGCAGAAGTTGGTAGCATTTTGGTAAGTAGATTCTTAATCTTTTATCTGTCAGTTTTTAAATGGAGGTATAATTTACATTAAATAAAATGCATAGTTGTTAATGGTTGAGTCTGATGAGTTTTGACAAATAGATACACCTGAATAACCAATACTCAAATGAAGATATGGATATCCACCATCCTGGAAAGCTCCCTCAAGTACCAGTGGGTGTGTTTTACTGTATATAACTTATTCTTCAATAAAGTTGATTAAGACTACCATGATTGACATGTATGCATTGCTATGTTTTAAATGGATAGCCAACAGCAACCTGCTGTCTGGATCAGGGAACTCTGCTCAATATTATGTGACAGCCTAAATGGGTAAGGATTTGGAAGGGAGTGGATATGTGTATACGCATAACTGGATCACTTTGCTGTATACCTAAAACTAGCACAGCATTGTTGATAAACTCATATAAAATAAAATTTAAAAAAAAACTGTCCATGAATTACTTTACTTTTCACACCTAATGATGTAAGATGAGTATGCTAAATAACAGGCCTTCCCCAGTATCTCAGTGGTAAAGAATCCACCTGCAATACAGGAGACATAGGAGACATAGGAGACATAGGTTCGATCCCTGGGTCAGGAAGGTCCCCTGGAAGAGGGCATGGCAACCCACTCCAGTATTCTTGCCTGGAGAATCCCATGGACAGAGGAGCCTGGCAGGTTATAGTCCATAGAGTTGCAAAGAGTCAGACATGACTGAAGTAACTGTGCTACAAAGACAGAAATATAGATCAATGGAACAAAATAGAAAGCCCAGAGATAAATCCACGCACATATGGACACCTTATCTTTGACAAAGGAGGCAAGAATATACAATGGATTAAAGACAATCTCTTTAACAAGTGGTGCTGGGAAAACTGGTCAACCACTTGTAAAAGAATGAAACTAGAGCACCTTCTAACACCATACACAAAAATAAACTCAAAATGGATTAAAGATCGAAACATAAGACCAGAAATTAAAAAACTCCTAGAGGAGAACATAGGCAAAACACTCTCCGACATACATCACAGCAGGATCCTCTATGACCCACCTCCCAGAATATTGGAAATCAAAGCAAAAATAAACAAATGGGACCTAATTAAACTTAAAAGCTTCTGCACAACAAAGGAAACTATAAGCAAGGTGAAAAGACAGCCTTCAGAATGGGAGAAAATAGTAACAAATGAAGCAACTGACAAACCACTAATCTCAAAAATATACAAGCAACTCCTACAGCTTAATTCCAGAAAAATAAATGACCTAATCAAAAAATGGGCCAAAGAACTAAATAGACATTTCTCCAAAGAAGACATACAGATGGCTAACAAACACATGAAAAGATGCTCAATATCACTCATTATCAGAGAAATGCAAATCAAAACCACTATGAGGTACCATTTCACGCCAGTCAGAATGGCTGCGATCCAAAAGTCTACAAGCAATAAATGCTGGAGAGGGTGTGGAGAAAAGGGAACCCTCTTACACTGTTGGTGGGAATGCAAACTAGTACAGCCACTATGGAGAACGGTGTGGAGATTCCTTAAAAAACTGGAAATAGAACTGCCTTATGATCCAGCAATCCCACTGCTGGGCATACACACTGAGGAAACCAGAAGGGAAAGAGACACGTGTACCCCAGTGTTCATTGCAGCACTGTTTATAATAGCCAGGACATGGAAGCAACCCAGATGTCCATCAGCAGATGAATGGATAAGAAAGCAGTGGTACATATACACAATGGAGTATTACTCAGCCATTAAAAAGAATACATTTGAATCAGTTCTAATGAGGTGGATGAAACTGGAGCCTATTATACAGAGTGAAGTAAGCCAGAAAGAAAAACACCAATACAATATACTAATGCATATATATGGAATTTAGAAAGATGGTAACAATAACCCTGTATACGAGACAGCAAAAGAGACACTGATGTATAGAACAGTGTTTTGGACTCTGTGGGAGAGGGAGAGGGTGGGATGATTTGGGAGAATGGCATTGAAATACGTATAATATCATATATGGAACAAGTCGCCAGTCCAGGTTCCATGCACGATACTGGATGCTTGGGGCTGGTGCACTGGGACGACCCAGAGGGATGGTATGGGGAGGGAGGAGGGAGGAGGATTCAGGATGGGGAACACATGTATACCTGTGGCGGATTCATTTAGATATTTGGCAAAACCAATACAATATTGTAAAGTTTAAAAATAAAATTAAAAAAAAATAAAAATAAAACCCTTAAAAAAAAAAAAGAAGTAACTGTGCTAAATAACAAGATTTATGTACAGGTGCCTCCTTTGAGTTTATTGTATCATATACTTACTCCTTATTTCAACATAATTCCATAAAATTTGGAAAGGAGGACATTTGGAATAAGAACCCACAGAACAAAACTAAAACAAGTTCTGTTTTAATTGACTCTGTTAAATGAATTTGCAACCTTTTGTTTATGTTTTACTAGAAGTAGTCTTGCCAGGAAAATCCCATGGACGGAGGAGTATGGTAGGCTGCAGTCCATGGGGTCGCTAAGAGTCGTGTCACTTTCCCTTTTCCCTTTCATGCATTGGAGAAGGAAATGGCAACCCACTCCAGTGTTCTTGCCTGGAGAATCCCAGGGACGGGGGAGCCTGGTGGGCTGCCGTCTATGGGGTCGCACAGAGTCGGACATGACTGAAGCGACTTAGCAGCAGCAGCAACAGCAGTTTTCCTTTAAATGGCCAGTTTCATTGAAAAAAGGATAAAAAAAGAAACAATAATGTAATTTATCCCCATAATATTCAGAGGAATAAAAGTTTATTACTGCCTCTTTTTTTTTAAACAATTACTAGGATGGAAATATGTTAAAGTAGTTCATCCCTGATATATATAAAATTATTTACATAGAAAACTGTTCTTTTAAAAATAGTACATTAAAAGTTTTTGTGAAATGAAGAAGTGAAGTTGCTCAGTCGTGTCCGTCTCTTTGTGACCCCATGGACTGTAGCCCACCAGGATCCTCGGTCCATGAGGTTTTCCAGGCATGAATACTGGAGTGGGTTGCTATTTCCTTCTCCAGGGGATCTCCCCTACCCAGGGATCGAACCTGGGTCTCCCGCGTTGTAGGCAGATGCTTTACCGTCTGAGCTACCAGGCAAGCCCAAAGGTTTTGTACTAATATAAATATTAAATAATTCTGAAAAATGTATCAAGGAAAAACAGTAATAGAAGGAAATTGGTTATTTATACTCACAAATTAATTTGTTTCCTAATTAAATTCTTGATGGTTTCTTTCAGCTTACACTATTGCTAAATATGGTATGTCTATGTGTGTACTTGGAATGGCAGAAGAATTTAAAGGTGAAATTGCAGTCAATGCATTGTGGCCTAGAACAGGTATGTACTTATGAAAGAAACCCATTTGTTGGATTCTCATTTATTGCCTTAGACACTCTCGGGTCGGTGCTGCTACCGCTAAATCGCTTCAGTCGTGTCCAACTCTGTGCAACCCCATAGACGGCAGCCCACCAGGCTCTGCTGTCCCTGGGATTCTCCAGGCAAGAACACTGGAGTGGGTTGCCATTTCCTTCTCCAATGCATGGAAGTGACAAGTGAAAGTGAAGTTGCTCAGTCATGTCCGACTTAGCGACCCCAGGGACTGCAGCCCACCAGGCTCCTCCATTCATGGGGTTTTCCAGGCAAGAGTACTGGGTGGGTGGGGTGGGTGCAAATGAGTAGATCATCAAAAGGAAACCTCAGTATGTCTGTTTGGAAACAAGTTCAGCTTTTTATTGTATGTGAAGGACCCTTTTCAGTCCTTCTATTTGACTACATGGTTGCTGTACTAGAAACACTAACACTGGAAGAGTCTCATAAAAGCCAATAGGAAGCCAGCTGCACTTCCCTAACCTTTTTTCCACCCTTGTCTTTGGTACCTTAAATTCTGCAGATTCTCTTGCAGTTACTTTTATTTTCTCCTCACACATCCCAGAAAATGCTTCTTTACTTTCTTGTACTCTTACTAATTTGTCTTTTTCCTTTATGAGAAGCTGACTTTTCTGTACTTTCACATAAGTTCTGAGTTCACAGAGTGTCTGGATCCCCTTTAGGTGACAGGGTAACCTGCCTATGGCTGGGCTTTGTATGCAGCTTTTGAGTTAAATGTACAGTGGAAGCTGATGGCTTGCAGGTTAGGGAACATGTTGTGTAAACATGAGGGGAGGAAAATGACAGAAAGGGAAGACTTGTCCTACTTATCCTCCACTTATATATCAGAACAACTTAAAGGAAGAAAAAGAAAAAAAACTATTCTTATTCTACCTTTTTTTCATATATTTAATAGTGCCTATGAAAACCTTAACCTCTTTTATTTTCTTCACTCTAAATGACAATCCTACCCCACAAAAGTATGAAAAAGAGAAAACATAGTGGGAATCACTTTTTCATTTCACTTAAAAAAAAAATTAACAGAACCTTTGTTGCACTAACATCAGGACTCCAACATGTAAGTTAGTGTGACCCCTTTCTAGGGAATCTCCTTAGGGTCAATACAGGATTTTCCTGATTCTCCCCATTGGGTCATTTAATGTATTCCTATATCTTCTAAGGACCTTGATATTGTTTATTCCCATTCTTCTTCCTTCTGGCATTGTTTTCTTTGTTCATTGATCACTCAACGAATACCTAGTGGACAGTTGCCATGGGGCAGACATTGTGCAGGGTTCAGTGGACACCTCTTTGGCCTTTTCAGCTCGTAAATGAGTCGGTTGATAGAGCTGTCTGCAAAAGAACATTTAATTCAGTATTTTGGCAAATTATAATGGTCCTAGAGGTGCTCTTGAATGGAACTGCCACGTACAGCAGTGTGGACTGTACCCAGAGTCGTAGCTTAGGAACAAAGGAGGGGTTTCTTTCACTTCCCATCTGCTGTGTGCAGGTGAGGACATTTCCTCAGCCCTGGCACTGGTGAGAGGCCTAATGGTCTATGGTATTGAAGCTGAGAGAACAGGAGGCTGTGGGGCAGAATTTATGGAGCCCTGGGATATGTTGCTAATGTAACTGTCAGGAAAATTTAGCCATTGCACCCAGCTCTCTCATCACCATCTTTGTTTTCTAATAAGAACTCCAGGAATTTTAAAAAAAAGGTTTTTATGTGAAGTGTAGTTGATGTAGGGCTTCCCTGGTGGTTCAGTGGTAAAGAATCCGCCTGCCAATGCAGGAGATGCAGGTTTGATCCCTGGGTTGGGAAAATACCCTGGAGAAGGAAATGCAACCCACTCCAGTATTCTTGTCTGGGAAATCCCATGGACAGAGGAGCCTGGCGGGCTACAGTCCGTGGGGTTGCAAAAAGGTTGGACACAACCTGGTGACTACAAAGCAGCAACATGGCTGATTTACAGTTTTACGGTAGTTGCAGGTGTGCAACATTGGCACTTGATGCTTGTGTACGTGGTGAACTGATCACTGTGATAAGTCTAGTAACCATCTGTCCCCATGCAAAGCTATTACACTAACATTCACCATATTCCTTATGCTACATGTTATATTCCTGTGGTTTATTATTTTATAACTGGAGGTCTGTCTCTCTTCATCACTTTCAGCTATTTTGCCCCACCCTGTACCCCACTCTCCTCTGGCAGCCACCTGTTTGTATCTGTCTGTTTTCATTTTGTTTTGTTCATTTATTTTGTTTTTCAGATTCCACACATAAGTGAAACCATATGATATTTGTCTTCCTCTGTCTGACATTTCATTTAGCATAATATGCTCTAAATCCATCCATGTTGTCACAGGTAGCAAGATTTCATTTTTTTAATGGCTGAGTAGTGTTCCATTGTGTATGTATGTATTATATATAACCACATCTTATTTATCTATTGATGGCCTTTTAGGTTGCTTCCATATCTGGGTTATTGTAAGTAATGCTGCAGTGAACATGGGTATGCATAAATATTTTTGAATTGGTGTTTTCATTTTCTTTGGGTAAATACCCAGAAGTGAAATTGCTGGATCATGTGGCAGTTCTATTTTTAACTTTTTTTTATGAGGAATCAGTTTTTTTTTAATATTCCATCTGCCTGTTTGACCAAGATTCCTTTATTTCCTAATCTACCAGGGTATCAGAACCATGATTTATTGCTTCTTCATTTCCCTTATGTTACTCTAGCAGACAAAATTCTTTTAAGATTTTCTAGAGAATGGTATTTGTTGCAATCAGGCAAAAGATGAGAGTGAAAAAACTGCTTCTACGATATTTTCATACATGTCAAGACTCACTGCTGAGTCATGAAATCAATTTAGTGAGGCATGAAATCAATTTGGTGGATTGTGAAATTGATTTAGTAGATAGCAGCCAGAATTTTGTTGTTGTTTCATTTTATTTTTAATTGAAATAGAGAATATTAGAGAGCATTGCACATTGTAATAGTGTTTTTTGGTAAACTTTAAAACTTATATATGAATATCCTATATAAATGAAACATGCATATGTTTATGAGTGTTTATGTGTAGGTATTACGTGTTTTTAGTCTTGCTCATAAGAACTGTTATTTATTGTGAATCACAGTAAAACAGTTTAAAACTTGGACTTTTCTTTGCCTCTTTTTTTCAGCTTCTTTTCCTTCTCTCATCCTTTCTCAGCTTCCTCTCCCTGCCTTAATCACTGCTGTTTGCTGTTAAAGTTGATAGAGTCAGAAAGTTAGTATCTACATTTCCTTCACATCACTTACAGCATTTGAATTTAAATTACTGATAACAATAACAATAGTCGTTTAATGTCTTTCTTGCTAGAAAAGCTTCTTAAAGATATAGTATCTGTTTTGTCCATTTGGTTATCATCATTACAGACATTCAATAAATATTGATATTGATGAATGAATGAAGGCAGTATGATTAGTTTCCATGTAGGTCCATAACAGACATTCCAAATAAAAGGTTTATATAAGAAAGGGGAAGAATATTGTATGACTTGGAATGTGAAGGACATTATCAGGATTGGCAGGAGAAATCAGCTCACTGCCTAGATCTTTGCTTTAGTTGAGATGTTCATTTTATTAATAGAAGGTTTACTTGACATCTTGGAACCCTTGGTATCGTTTGGGTCCTAGACTTGTATAATATAGTGAATTGAATTTACGGTCATGCTCCTTATGTTACATGGCATGATGAATGATGTAAAGGATACTTTTGAAACATAGCAAGAGGACCATGTAGCTCAGATGAAAAGTCAGAAAGGGAGGTCCTTTAATGAAACAATTGAAATAAGACTGAGGATGTTGGAATTAACAAGGAGAACTGAACAAGGCATTCTTGGCAGAGGGAACAACAGAGTCTGAAGTATGGGAAAATACTGGATGTTTGGTGGAACTGCAAGAAGTTGTTATGGTGTGTCTATGATGGGGTGTGGACTTTTTATTTCCCTCTGAACTGGAGCGACTGGCGAATAGTTCGGATTGGCCTGGATGTTGGGTGGGTGTGAGGTTGTGGGTGAGATGGACAGACTGAGTCCAAGGGTTTTGATTGCCAAGTTTAGGAGCTTGAATTTTAACCTGTATTCAGTAGAGAGTCACTTTAGAATTTTAGAGGCAGGAGAGCAATAATAAGCAGAAGGCAAAGAGGAGCAGTGGTTTGTTGATGAGGTTTAGGAAGTTTAATTTAGCATCTGAATAGGCTAACTTGTAAGATTGTGGAAAGAGGAGGCAGGAAACCTAGCTAGAATATTGCATTATTTATGATGGAGGCACTGAAAATGGATTTGAAAGGGTGTTCAGGCTCCTCGCGGTTTCTGAGGCCTCTATTTAAAAGACACATCTTTTCTTTCTGGACCATATAGCGTGGTCCAGACATGAAAACTCAGCTAACCAGGGAGGTCAAGGTGGCAGCTGGCCTCTGTGGTACTAGAAACCAAAACCAAAACTGGTTTCCATTTTCAAGGGACCTACTTATCAACTAGGTTAAGCAGTTTATACCATATTTCCTTGATTCTGAGATGCCCATGTTTTCAAGTTTACATCTTTGATACCAGGTTGCTCATATATAGTTGATGTGTTATAGTTTAACTGGCAGGTTTTTTCCCCTTGGTGGTTACACTTGATAATCAATGGTATCTTTGGTTCAGTGAGCACATACAAGAATATATGTGTTTGTGCAGATACAGAGAACAGAGTAGCGGGTACCAGAGGGGAAGTGTGGGGAGGGTGAAATCGGTAAAGGGGATTTACTGTATGGTAATAGATGGAAGCTAAACTTTCGGTGGTTAGCATGCTGTAGTGTATACAGAAGTCTAAATATAAACACCTGAAACATCTATACTATTATAAACCAATTTATTGAGATAATTTTTTAAAAGATATTTTGAAAAGTTTTGGGAATGGATGGCAGTGATGTACTGCATTGTGAATGTACTTAATGCCAAAGAATTGTGCACTTAAAAGTGATTAATCTGAAATAAAACTAAGAATATACAAATGGGACCTAAGTAAACTTAAAAGCTTTTGCACAACGAAGGAAACTGTAAGCAAGGAGAAAAGAGCCTTCAGAATGGGAGAAAATATTACCAAACGAAGCAACTGACAAAGAATCAATCTCAAAAATATACAAGCAGCTCCTGCAGCTCAATTCCAGAAAAATAAATGACCCAATCAAAAAATGGGCCAAAGGACTAAACAGACATTTCTCCAGAGAAGACGTACAGATGGCTAACAAACACATGAAAAGATGCTCAACATCACTTATTATCAGCAAAATGCAAATCAAAACCACAATGAGGTACCCTCACATGCCAGTCAGAATGGCTGCTATCAAAGAGTCTACCAACAATAAATGCTGGAGAGGGTGTGGAGAAAAGGGAACCTTCGTACACTGTTGGTGGAATTCAAACTAGTACGGCCTCTATGGAGAACAGTGTGGAGATTCCTTAAAAAACTGGAAATAGAACTGCCATACGACACAGCAAGCCTGCTACTGGGCATACACACTGAGGAAACCAGAAGGGAAAGAGACACGTGTACCCCAATGTTCATCACAGCACTGTTTACAATAGCCAGGACATGGAAGCAACCTAGATGTCCATTGGCAGACGAATGGATGAGAAAGCTGTGGTACATATACACAATGGAGTATTACTCAGCCATTAAAAAGAATGCATTTGAATCAGTTCTAATGAGGTTGGTGAAACTGGAGCCTATTACACAGAGTGAAGTAAGTCAGAAAGAAAAACACTAATACAGTATACTAATGCATATATATGGAATTTAGAAAGATGGTAATGATAACCCTGTATGCGAGACAGCAAAAGAGACACAGATGTAAAAAACAGTCTTTGGACTCTGTGGGAGAAGGCAAGGGTGGGATGATTTGAGAGGGTAGCATTGAAACGTGTATATTATCATATGTGAAGCAGATTGCCCGTCCAGGTTTGATGCATGATACAGGATGCTCAGGGCTGGTGCCAAGGGATGACCCTGGGCGATGGGATAGGGAGGGAGGTGGGAGGGGGGTTTTGGATGGGGAACACATGTGTGCCTATGGTTGATTCATGTCAATGTATGGCAAAAACCACTACAATATTGTAAAGTAATTAGCCTCCAATTAAAATAAATAAATTAATTTTTTTAAAAAAAGGTTAATCGAAAGAAAACCAATAACACACACCTACGCCATCAAAAGGGCTTCTCCGGTGGTGAAGTACACCTGCCAGTGCGGGAGACGTAAGAGATGTGGGTTCAATCCCTGGGTCAGGAAGATCCCCTGGAGAAGGGCACGGCAACCCACTCCAATAGTCTTGCCTAGAGAATCCCATAGACAAAGGAGCCTGGCAGGCTACAGTCCATAGAGTTGCAAAGAGTCGAACACAACTGAAGCGATTTTGCATGCACTCCAGCAAAAAAGTGGTTAAAATATATGTACATATGATTAAAAATGGTTAAAATATGTATTCATCTCTTCAGTAAAGTATTTTTTAAAAAAAGAAACAAAACTAAAATTATTTCTTGTGCTTAGAAGACATAAATTTTTTTTCATATACCAAGCTATCATCAGGAGGGCCATACTTTCCAGTTATTGCTTAATAAGACTTAAGTTTCAGGGTTGCTTTTAGGATTCTTGTGATCCAAGGCATATCAGCTTTCATTATAAATCTTGATTTCTTTTTTTTTTTTTGCCAGAAATCATCAGGGAATTTGATTTGATTCATCCTGTTATTAATCTGCTTTTATTGTCAGTTGTATTAGCTCTTGGGTTGGCCTGTTGACATTGCAAAACTTTTGTTGAGAGCAACTGCATGGCTCACTTCCTGATTTAGGGGGTTTATTCATGCCTTGTTTGTATTTTCCATAGAAAAGTAATTAAAGTAATGATAGGTTGTTTGGGAAACCATCCCTTATTCTTATATTGCATGTGTGTGTAAATACACACACACACACGTACATGACATATTCTTAATCATTTTTAAGACTTTGCATACCATTAATATAGTACACAGAGTGGAGTGTGTATGTATGCCTACGGTCTCATTGTCTGTATTGAAATATTTATAGAAAAATTCTTGAGTTTATAGGACTAAGATGATAACTGAACTCTACAAATGTTGATTAACAAAGTACGACCCATTAATCACATAGTGGCTAAGGGCCTGGCTCTGAAGTCCAGCTGCCAGCTGTTTGAATCCTAGCTCCTGTAACCTTGGACCTTAGCTCCTTGACCCCTCTGTGCCTGAGTACTGTCATCTGTAAAATGAGGATAATAATGGTGCATGCCTTGTGGAATTCATTCAGATAATATATGTAAAGTATGTAGCAGCATGCCCAGCACAGGGTACACTTCATAAATGTTAGCTGCTATTTTTCATTCATAAGGTACCACTTCAAGAGTGAGGCCAGAGCTCTTGAACTATTGGTAAAGTTAAAAAATATATTCCTAGAAAAGGAATTTTAGTTATAATGTGAAGTATCTTCTAATTCAGTGCACTTGAGAAATTCCCCAAGTTCATGTGTACGCTTTGAAAGAGGGAAGTGTGCTAGGAGGTAATTGCCATGAAAGTAGGGCCTTTGTGTGCTTTGCCCACTCATCTGTGCCCAGTACCCCCAGTAGTGCCTGCCTTTTTAAATAACATTCAGTAACTGTTGAATGAGGAAGAGTCAGTGGCTCTTAAAAACTACAAACTTTTCATCTTGTGGACTGAATTACATAGGTTATTTCAGTAAGTAATGATTTCAAATGGTGGTTTAACAGTAGAATGGAGAGGCGTTTATCTAAATTACTAGAAACTGAAGCCTAAAATACATTTAAACAAATTGATTTTCGTTGCTTTAAATGTAAATTGAGATAAGTTACTATTCACAACTTTGACAGTGCGTAATTAATAATGTAGTATTAATGGTAGAGTTTCAGGTTACTTCACAAAAACATAATTTAAAAATTATATGTATGGGACTTCCCTGATGCACAGTGTATAAGTATCCACCTGCCAGTGCAGGAGATACGGGTTCAACCCCTGGTCCAGGAAGATCCCATGTGCCTCAGAGCAACTAAGCCCGAGGGCCACAGCTCCTGAGCCTGCGAGCCTTAGAACCTGTGCTCCACAGCAGAGAAGACGCCGCAGTGAGACGCCCTTGCCCTGCAAGGAGGAATAGCCTCCACTCGCCACAACTAGAGAAAGCCCGCACCAAGCAGTGAGACTCAGTGCAACCAGAAATTAATTAATTAATTAAAAATCATATGCACCGAAAACAGTGGAAATTATATGCAAACATTAATAATAATTTTCTCTGGGGAGAAGGATTATAGATAGTTTAAACATTCTTCCTTGGGACTTCCCTGGTGGTCCAGTGGTTAAGACTCGGAGCTTCCCCTGGATGGGGCATGGATTCATCATCCCTGGTCAGGGAACAGAACTGTGAGGTGAGGTGCAGTCAACAAATAAACAACACTTTTTTTTTCTATTTCCTTCTCTTATTTTCTAGTATTTCATAAATGAAAGTAGTATCTGGATGTAAAAGGGCCCTCAAGTCCAACCAGTATTTATCAAATGTTTATGGTATACTTGTCATGGTTTTAGGCACTAGGGATACAGTGATGAGCCAGAAAGATCAAGTTTCTCTATTCTAGTAGAGGGAAAAGAGAAAATAAGCTTAGGAAAGGGACTCCATATTTTAGAGACAGGAAACCGAAGCCAAAAGATGTTAAAGTGGCCTGCCAAAAATCGCAGCGTAGTTGGCATAAAAATACCACTGACCTGACTTACAGTTCGGCGCTCTTGCTAGTACTCCTCGCCGGCTTTCTTGTCTCTCAAGAACGGTATGCAAATTCTTTGAGCATTCTTAATCAGCAATCTAATTTCGCTGTGAGTCTCATGAAGGAGTCTTATATAAGGAAGTGTTGTGTAGAGTAAGGAGCATGTGTTGTCTACCTAGTTATGTCAGTAAAACATTTGGCAAATCCTTTAAGCTCTCTGGACTGTGTTTTCATCACCTGAGCTATAAAGAGATAAATTGTCTTGCTTGTTCCTCACGCAGTTCTGTTACTCAGTTTAATTTATGTCTGTGTATGTCTGTTTTCTCTACAGCCATACACACTGCTGCTATGGATATGCTGGGAGGATCTGGTGTCGAAAGCCAATGTAGAAAAGTCGATATCATGGCAGATGCTGCATATTGCATTTTCAAAAAGCCAAAAAGTTTTACGGGCAACTTTATTATCGATGAAAATATCTTAAAAGAAGAAGGAATAAAAAATTTTGATGTCTATGCCATTACACCAGGTAATGCATTTAGTTTTAAAAAGTAGTGATGTGTTTGTCCATGTTGTCTGCGACGGACATACATCTGTTTTGTGTACGTTTTATGTGATTATAACATTGATACACTCTTTTTAAAAACTGTCTTCCCAGGGAAGGGAAAGACCCAGACTAACACAACTTTCAAAAAAGAGAAAGGGAAAACAGAAGTGAGCCCGAAGACTTTTTAACAGATATACAGAAAAGGTCCCCTCAGCTTCTAACCCTTTCTAAATCTTAAAGCCAAAAATGAAAAATAGTTTCTGAAGTTGGTCTTAAAATAACATAGTAGAGATTTTGTTCAAGCACATGGTACAGATGATTCAGTGATAAGTTTCTTACAAAAACTTTGTTGTCTCTTTCCAACTGTTATCTCTTAAGTGCAGTCTAAGTGTAGCTTCATGATGAATGGTGAAGGTAACTGAACAGGGTCTGCCTCACATACCAGGCAGGGATTTGAGAAGTTCTCAGAAGACCCCTTGTTCAAAAATAATTCTTCCTGTTGTAACTACACGGGATGATAGTGATGATAATGCATTTTTACTTTACATATAAAATATAATGTATAATAGACAATCATAGTCCCAAATGGGAATTGTATTTGTGCAGAAGTGTATTTTAAATATTAGTAATTAAGTTGAGCTCCTTGGTGACAGAAACCACATGTTTCTATTTGTATTGTCCCTGTCTCTTCAGTCTGAAACAAATTGAATGAAGTAGCTCTATATAGTTTAACAAAACATTTTTTTATATAGTGTTTATTTAACTTTCATAGCAGTCCTTTGAAGGAAGCAGTATTGTACAGAGATTAGGAATTGTGGAGTTTCAGAAGAGACAACCCAGTTCCCAGTTCTGTTTAGCTGCTCACTAGCGGGGCGGCCTTAGGCAGGTCACCTGTTTCCTCTGAGCCTCACTTTCTTTATTGGTTAAAGTACGGGAAAGATAGCTTCTACACAGGATTTTTGTAAGAACTAAATGCAAAAATGTATATCATGTGCTTGGCACAGTGCCTGGCTTGTGGTACAATCAGAGTATTCAGTAGTTAATATTTGTAGTGGAAAGAGGTTCCAAGGAGATTAAGCCTTTGCCTAAGAGCAGTCAGCTGCTAGTAAGTGTCAGAACCTGAACCATACCCAGGTCTTCTGGATTCTAGTATAGTGAAACTGTCACTTTAGGTTTTATAACTTGTCATTATACACAAAATTTTAAATTCAATTTAAATCAAAAATTCTATCGTATTGAAAACAATATGATCATCTACTACAATTAAGTGTTAGGATATAACAAAGACTGGTGCATCCCTGCCCTCCAGTTTTTTTAATCTTCTGAGAGGGAAAAACAGACACACATTGACAGAGATGGAAACCAAGTTCTTAATGAGGAACCCCCTTGTCTTAAGGGGGCCAGGTAAGAAATGAGCCCTGAGTATTTTGGAGGGAGGTAGGACAGAAGGGTCGCATGAGTAGATGAGAAGGGGTAGAAAGCTCTGGGGAGAGCAGTTTAGGGCTTATCAACTCTGGTTGGATCTTAAAGATGAAATTTTCCATAGGAGAGGAGGATAACTACATTACTGGAAAAGCGTTTTAGCTTAATGAAGGTCAGAGTTTGATATTCCTCCTGGGAGTCTTTTCCACAGCTCCAGAATGATCAGTGTAATAAAAACATATAATGTTTCTTAAACAGATGTTAAAATCTGAATGCAGAAGTTGTTCCATTAACCTGATTGTTTGGGGATCAATTTTTCAGGTCATCCTTTGTTACCAGATTTCTTCTTGGATGAACAGCCAGCTATGGTTACAAAGAAAGCAGACTCATATGGTAAGATGTAGACTGGATTTTCTGTGGGAAAATAAAGTTACTAGCTTACGTATATCTCCCAAAATGTAGAATTGTACATTTCTGCTTTTAAACTATTTCGTATTTGGCAGGAAGTTGGGGGCAGCGCACCATACGGCTTAAGGGATCTTAGTGCCGAGTCCTAACCACTGGACCACCAGGGAATTCCCTATTTTTGTAATTTAAACTAGACAAGTAATGTCGTAGTTAATTCTAGCAGAGGAGGTGTTTTTTTTTCCTTCTATTGGTAAGAAGTTTTTATTATATTCTTTTCATTTAAGGAAAAAAAAGTTGTCTTTAAAATGCACTTTTTAACAGTTTTATTTCTTTTCCTTGGCACCCTTTTTAGGTGTTTTGTGTTGATATTTTATTTTGAGGGAAAATGTGTCACGTTATAGTACTTCTGACACCATTCACAGAGTTTGTGCTATGAAATTAACCTCAAAGGAGGTTTGGATTTCTTTGTTTCCTTTTTTTAATTTAGAAACAACAGCTCCCTTAAATTGGTCCAGAGTTTACATTTTAATCTTTGTTGTCTGGCATTATGCCACTAACTTACTGAAAGGTGTCAGAAGAAACACTCTTCAGTGAAAGCGCATTAGAATTTCTCTCGGAGTTTATTAACAAGAATAGTGGCGCTTCCTCTGGACCCGCACCTTATTTTTGTATTATAGACTGAGTCTCCTAAGTGACCATAGATTTTTTAGATACGGTTAGAAAGTTGAAGACAACGTTTCTTCTGTACCTTTAGCAAACCTATAGAACCTTACTGCAATGCATTTTAGTCCCAAACCTTATTTCCAGCTTAATCTTTTTATTAAATTAGTTAATATTTCTGGCTGCACTGGGTCTTCGTTGCTGCTCTTGGGTTTTCTGTAATTGCGGTGAATGGGGCTACTCTTCATTGCAATGCATGGACTTCTCATTCCAGTGACTGCTCTTGTTGCAGTGTGTGGGCTCTAGAGAGTGGGCTTAGGAGTTGTGGCACACCGGCTTAGTTGCCCCTGGCATGTGGGATCTTCCCAGATGAGGGATCAAACCTGTGTCCCCCGAATTGGCAGGTAGACTCTCAACCACTGGACTACGAGGGAAGTCCTCTGTGACATTTCTAGGTTGTAGTTTTGGGAGTCAGGATGTCTCTGGTTTAGGATTCTCTGGCCAGGTGGTCCATGGCTCAGAGGCCTGTTAGCTCATCTCGTGTGTTAGTGATATCTACAGCAGCATTTTTAATACCTCAGTGATGTTACCAACAACAGGAATTTTAGTCAGCTCTAGTTAATTGGTATTCAGTTAGCACAGAATTGAGATCAGAGGAAACAAGCAAAAGAATGAAGTTTTGGATATAGAGGTTAGTCATAACTTACTAGACTCATTTTAGGAGAACTTGATTTCATTTCCTTCCCCAGAGTTTCCATGTTTGTTGTCTACTGACTGTCCCTTTGAAATATACTATGGTTTGTTTGTCTCCTATAGTTTTATTCTCTTGTGTAGTCATCATGCTCTGCTTAAATAGTCTAGGTGATAAATGATGCGGTTTATCCCTTGGCAAGTGTCTTTCAAGACTACCCTGAAGTTTTCATTGCCGTCTCTTTGGCACCTCAGATGATACAGATGATATATCTTGATTAATGGACAAGTCACCTAAAGTAGTCACCTATTAGTAAGAGAGGTGTTCCAACAGTAACTGTATGATAAACTTAGTTCTGTCTGATGTGCCTTCTAAAACCAAATACATCCCTATATGTTTCCTGCCTCCAGAAACATGAAGCAAGCCTATGTCTTTGCCTTCTGCAGTTTTAGCAGCCTCTGCTGGGTCCAGTTCTGCTGAGTTTCTGTCTTAGTGCTATGCCCAGCCTGTATGTTGGCTATATAAAAATTACACAGTTAGATATAGAACACAATGTGGAGGAATATTACCCAGTCAGACTGCCTGGGTTGGGATTCCTGCTGTGCCACTTACTGCTGTGTAACCTTGGGTGGGTATTTCAGTTGCCATTTTTAGAACCTCACTCACTTCTTTTTACTTTAATCCTGAATTGCGTTTATTTTATTAAGCACACTGACGTGCTTTCTGAAACAAGATATGTTATAAACAATAAGGAGAAACTAACTTTTTGTATTGACTTTATATCTGGTCACCTTCATGAGTTTTTGTTTTGTTTTGTTTTAGACTTCTAATAGTTTCTCATAGAGAAACAGTTACTGAAAGCATAGACTTTGGAGTAAGACAGATCTGGGTACGAGTCCTGTCCCTGCTACTTTTGTCTCTGACCTTGGACAAGTCACTTCAGCTCTTTGAAACAGTTTTCTCATCTCTTACTTTCCTTATACAAGTATCATGAGGTTAGGTATGATAGAGTATCATGTTGTGAATTTTATATAGCAAATTCTCTATATGCATAAGTTGGTATAATTATCATTGAGTAATTTCTTGAATTTCCTAAGTGGTCACACTTATTATCTGCATATAATAGTATCTTACAGGATTATTTCTGGCATGTATCTTAATATTACTGACTCAAACTTCCAGAAGCATTTGGAAATATTTATTGAAATTATTTGTTTTAGGTATTCTTCTTTTATTCTTAATTTTATTGAGAAAATCTTTAGATTTTATCCATAAGTAAGATGTTAGATGTTGGTTAAGATTTTTCATCAGTTATTTAGATTAATGTCTAAATTTTTGTTATTGTTTCCTATATTTTATTTTTTGTTCTGTTTTGAATACGGCATCAATTAGGGTAACTTTGTTTTCCCATGTTCTTTTTCTTGAAGGTTTGAAATGTCTCACTAAGTCATTTGAGTCTTTTCTGAAGTTGTTTCTTTGAAGATATTTTTACTTTCTCAATTAATGATTTTTTTTTTAAATGAAGAAACCCAGAACCAGGCATTTAAAGTTTTAAAATTTATTTAAGTATTGTCATGTAGTATTCATTTATAATTTAAGTTTTTTGTCTATTTTATCCCTTTTTATTTTATTTATTTATCCCTCTTTTGACTTTATTTTTCTCTCCTTTTTTTTGGATTAGTTTTCTAGAAAGTTTTCAATTTTAGTGTATTTTATTATTTTTTGCTCTTAAGAACCAGGTTTTAAATTTTATTTCATTTTTCATACTTCTGCTTTTTTCTTTACTGATTCTTTACTTCTATTACAACTTTAAGGTATGATCTACATATACTCCAAACTCATCATTTTAAAGTACGTCAGACAGTCAGTCAGTCAGTCAGTTCAGTCGCTCAGTCGTGTCCAACTCTTTGCGACCCCATGAATCGCAGCACGCCAGGCCTCCCTGTCCATCACCAACTCCCGGAGTTCACTCAGACTCACGTCCATCGAGTCAGTGATGCCATCCAGCCATCTCATCCTCTGTCGTCCCCTTCTCCTCCTGCCCCCAATCCCTCCCAGCATCAGACTGTTTTCCAATGAGTCAACCCTGCGCATGAAGTGGCCAAAATACTGGAGTTTCAGCTTTAGCATCATTCCTTCCAAAGAAATCCAAGGGCTGATCTCCTTCAGAATGAACTGGTTGGATCTCCTTGCAGTCCAAGGGACTCTCAAGAGTCTTCTCCAATACCACAGTTCAAAAGCACCAATTCTTTGGCGCTCAGCCTTCTTCACAGTCCAACTCTCACATCCATACATGACCACTGGAAAAACCATAGCCTTAACTAGACCACCCTTTGTTGGCAAAGTAATGTCTCTGCTTTTGAACATGCTCTCTAGGTTGGTCATAACTTTCCTTCCAAAGAGTAAGCGTCTTTTAATTTCATGGCTGCAGTCACCATCTGCAGTGATTTGGGAGCCCATAAAAATAAAGTCTGACCCTGTTTCCACTGTTTCCCCATCTATTTCCCATGAAATGATGGGACCGGATGCCATGATCTTTGTTTTCTGAATGTTGAGTTTTAAGCCAACTTCTCACTCTCCTCTTTCACTTTCATCAAGAGGCTTTTTAGTTCCTCTTCACTTTCTGCCATAAGGGTGGTGTCATCTGCATATCTGAGGTTATTGATATTTCTCCCGGCAATCTTGATTCCAGCTTGTGCTTCTTCCAGCCCAGCATTTCTCATGATGTACTCTGCATATAAGTTAAATAAGCAGGGTGACAATATACAGCCTTGACGTACTCCTTTTCCTGTTGGGAACCAGTCTGTTGTTCTGTGTCCAGTTCTAACTGTTGCTTCCTGACCTGCATATAGGTTTCTCAAGAGGCAGGTCAGGTGGTCTGGTATTCCCATCTCTTTCAGAATTTTCCACAGTTTGTTGTGATTCACACAGTCAAAGGCTTTGGCATAGTCAATAAAGCAGAAATAGATGTTTTTCTGGAACTCTCTTGCTTTTTCCATGATCCAGCGGATGTTGGCAATTTGTTCTCTGGATCCTCTGCCTTTTTTAAAACCAGCTTGAACATCTGGAAGTTCACGGTTCACATATTGCTGAAGCCTGGCTTGGAGAATTTTGAGCATTATTACTTTACTAGCATGTGAGATGAGTGCAATTGTGCGGTAGTTTGAGCATTCTTTGGCATTGCCTTTCTTCCTTTGGGATTGGAATGAAACCTGACCTTTTGCAGTCCTGTGGCCACTGCTGAGTTTTCCAAATTTGCTGGCATATTGAGTGTAGCACTTTCACAGCATCATCTTTCAGGATTTGAAATAACTCAACTGGAATTCCATCACCTCCACTAGCTTTGTTCATAGTGATGCTTTCTAAGGCCCATACTTAAAGTATGTAGTTAAGTAATTTTTAGTATATTCACAAAATTCTGCAACCATTTGATTGATTAATTTAAAATTTTCTTGCTTTATTTCTTTCTTTTCTGTTTTCTTTTTCAGATTGCATATTTTTATTCTTTTCATGCTTGCTAGGCTAATACTTTATTTTTATTTCTTTAAAAATAATAAAATTATTTTGACTGTGCATTTACCCCCTTAATATAACTTTGTCCACATCCAAGAGATTTTGTAATGTACTTTAATCAATTCTGATATCATTTTAAATCAATTTATATATAAAAAGCTTAGTATAGAAAGAATAAAGAAAAATTCAAAAACCATGTGTAACCTGCCATCCAAATATAAATACTGTTTGTGTCTTGGTTTATTTGTTTCCAGTCACTTACATTTTCTGAAACTATAACTTAAAATTCATATCCACAAATATATATTTCACCTGATTGGATCATATTGTATTTAATTGTATATGCTTCATTTTACTTAATATTATATCCTGACTATTATCCATGTTTTCAAAAACAAATTTTTGAAATGGCAACTTAGTGTTGAGTGAATGTACTGTTGTATGAATGTACTGTTTATTTTAGTGGTTCATAATTGTTTCATTGTATAAATGTTACAGGATTTTCTTTTAGTAGATCACTAAAAGTGGATGATCAGGCAATGGGAGGGTTCCTGACACATATTACCAAGTTTCCTTCCAGAATTATAAATACTGGTTGATTATGAGTATCTCCCTCACTGCGCTGTCAGCATTAAATATTGAAATATATATCTGAATTTTTTAATTGGCTTCTAAATAATAATACCTTAGTCCTTGGATCTTAAGTATTTCACCTTTAAAATCTGCTGGACTTTAGAAAAGGAAAAGGCTTTTACTGTTTTTTTAATTTGTCTGTGGAAGCATAATGGAAGGTAATTTGTATTCAACAAATTTAAGATACTTTTAATTGATTATATTGTCCTAGGTATATCTTTGTGCTGCTGATTAGATTTTATTTAATAGCCTTTGGTGGGTTTTATTGGGCAATATGCTGCTGCTGCCTCTGCTGCTAAGTTGCTTCAGTCTTGTCCGACTCTGTGCAACCCCATAGACAGCAGCCCACCAGGCTCCCCTGTCCCTGGGACTCTCCAGGCAAGAACACTGGAGTGGGTTGCCATTTCCTTCTCCAATGCATGAAAGTGAAAAGTGAAAGTGAAGTCACTCAGTCATGTCTGACTCTTTGCGACCCCATGGACTGCAGCCTACCAGGCTCCTCCGTCCATGGGATTTTCCAGGCAAGAGTACTGGAGTGGGGTGCCATTGCCTTCTCCGATTGGGCAATATGACTAGGTATAATTTGAGTTGGGAAATAGATGGAGAACTGATCTTCAGCCTAAAGTATAGATTGTCCTTTGAGTTAAGTAACAAATTACTCTCACCTGTTTCTGGGTGCAGCCAAACCGCCCACAAATGATTCCAAGAGGATAAATAAAGACTTGTTCATGTTGAGGGACAGCTTCATACTAAGGGATACGAACAGTCCTGTGCACTGCAGATCTTCTCCCCTGGTCCATTGTATGCTGATTGGTCATTGCCAGTGGTTTAAGTGACTACAAAATGTTGCAACCTGTATTCCCATGGCCTTGGTTTCTAGGCAGTGGGGCCTTCATGAAACTAATACGTGGTTTGATCTCTCTCTTCATCAAGTGGGAGGGACCAATTGGACTGAAATTGGGAAAAGTAATGAGTTTGTGTGATTTAAGACATTTTGAGCCTTCTTTCTTTCAGAGTAGGCTATTCTCAGGTTTTACATGATTTTTACTTAAAGAGGCATTTCCATTCCCTGAAAGGAGGAGGCAGGTTCAATCCAGGGATGCAGT
The DNA here is from genome assembly GCF_003369695.1 of Bos indicus x Bos taurus. NCBI lineage: Eukaryota > Metazoa > Chordata > Mammalia > Artiodactyla > Bovidae > Bos > Bos indicus x Bos taurus. Next base: position 101,798,679 of record NC_040083.1, read on the forward strand.
GAAAGTGAAAGTCGCTCAGTCATGTCCGACTCTTTGCTACCCCATGGACTGTATAGTCCATGCTATACAGTCCATGGACTATACAGTCCATGCATTCTCCAGGCCAGAGTACTGGAGTGGGTAGCCTTTCCCTTCTCCAGGGCATCTTCCCAACCCAGGGATGAAGAGACTAGGTGAATACGTTTAATTTAGAGGTAAAATTGTCGAGGAGTTCACTTGGCTGTTGATTCAAGCTGCAGTTTCCAGTTCAATTCCACTAATTTATATAGTGATATTCTGATCTCCATCTTTCTGACTCCATGGTGTTCTTTCCTCATTTGGTTTTAGAACTCAGAGGTGATGATGAAGGAGTGATTAATTGTTACCACTAAAACTCCAGTAGTTTGTTTAGATCTATTTACTATAAACACTGTATAGTTTGTAATTTTTTTAACCTAATCTTGAGAGCTTTTTACTTGAAGAGTATAAACCATTTAGATTTGCAGTCATAACTGATGTGTTTGGTTGTCATTCCTTATGTTTGATTTGTGCTTTTAAGGTGCCATTGAACATATTTAAGGTCATTTTGGTCAAATGGTAGCAAGTCTGTTCTGCTAATTAATTAATTTTGTGTGGCACCTTACATTGCCTGGGCCTTAAAGGCACTCACATCAATAACATTTTATAGGTGCTGTTCCAGAATTGAAAGAAGAGAAGACGCAGCCACCACCAAAAGCACGTTCTGGAGCTGTGGAGGAAACATTCAGAATTGTTAAGGACTCGCTCAGTGATGACATTGTTAAAGCCACTCAAGCCGTCTATCAGTTTGAACTCTCAGGTAACGGTTACTTCTGGTAATCTGTAGCTTTTATTGAAAAAAAGTAGGGTATTTTCTATAGAAGTATATCAGCTTCTGGTAGTAATCACCTGGATAGATGGCTATATCCAGAATTCTTTACCTTAGAATGTAGACATTTAAGAATAGCAGATAACTACTGATTTGTATTTTTGTGTTTTCTTTTTGGTTTTTTTGCGTCTGTCAAAGCTCAGTTGGTAAATCATCTGCCAGCAATGCAGGAGACGTGGGTTTGATTCTTGGGTCGGGAAGATCCCCTGGAGAAAGAAATGGCAACCCACTCCAGTATTTTTGCCTGGAGAATCCCATGGGCAGAGGAGCCTGGCAGGCACAGTCCATGAGATTGCAAGAATCAGACATGACTTAGAGACTAAACCATCAACATCAAAGCTTTGGATTTGTGGTTATGTTGGGGTTCCTATATGTCAACCTATAATTATATCTACTTGTTTTAAACTGGTAGTTCACATATAAGTGATACACTTGTTTTCTACTTGTTTTTGTAGTTCTTATTTGTATTTTTAAGTTAATATCAGTGCATATGGACATATGTAAAATAAAATTTCCTTATAGATACTTCCAGTCTTACTTCCTTTCATACAACATCTTGGTGTATGAAATTGAGAGAAAATCTTATTCAGAAGACAGGTAGTATAATACAGTAATTTATTAACCATGGGCACCTTGCCTTTTTTTTTTTTTTTTGGGCTGCACCACACATGGCTTGTGGGATTTTACTTCCCTGACAAAGGACTTAACCTGAGCCCATAGCAGTGATAAGCACTGAGTCCTAACCACTGGACTGCCAGGGAATGCTCTTGCTATTTTTTAATCTTTGAGATTATTCTGATCAGTCTGAATGCAGTCAGCTTTTAAAATCTCTCAATATTTTTCTTCTCAGTACAGTTTTAATACATGTTAATGATAGTTTTAAGAATTAGCTACCACAGTCCCATTGCACACAAACTTTGACATTACCAATTCTTTTATCCTTTATCACTTCTACTTTATCTTAATCCATCTGCATCTTCTTGTTTTTACTTCCTTTCCCTAGAAGCCACAGTCCATTGCTTCAGTCACTGTCTTGCCTGTATCCTAAACTTCCTCACCTACTGCTTGTGTCACCAACTGTCAAAATCCTAGTCCTGGATGATCAGACTATCTGCCTGCTCCACACTTGAGTCCAGGCTGCCAAGTCTTGCTGGGAAAATGTGGGAAGGGCAGTCACACCACCAGTGAATCTGTACCAATAAAAATTCATCATTGGCCCTCTGCACCTGGAGTCTAAGCAGTACATCAGAATTCATTGTTTCCATAGTCAGCTTCTTGCCTCATTTTCCACAGTGACTATTTTAAACCTTTCAGTGCTCCTCAAATCTCCTCTCTCTCCCTTTACCACTTTCCTGCACATTTCTGCAGATAATCCCACCTCCTCGTTCACAGAGATAAGGGAAGCCAACAGATAGAAATTTATTTAGCTTCCTGCCATCTGATACCAAACTGATAGACCTCTCATCTTCCTCTCCCAGCAGGTCGAGCTCAACTCCAGATGCGTGCATCTTAAGCTTTAAGATCCATACTGATCCCCGCAGGGCATGCTAAAATGCAGAATCTGATTCAGTAGGTCTGAGGTAGGGTCTGAAGTCTGCATTTCTGACGTGATGACAGTATTGCAGTTCATGGATCACACTTTGAGTAGCAAAATTCTAGATCCCATTTTCTCTGGCCTCCTTAGGGAATATGTGTTGTCTCTTTCACCTGTTTGTCCTGAAGCCTCCTTCCCAGTGGCTTTTTAACATTCCCAAAGTCTGTTCTATCTTTAAAAAAAATACAACCCTTCCAATCACACTGCCCACCCCCCATCTTTCTTCTCCCTTTCAGAGCCAAACTTATTTTCACGTACAACTCTCTCTGCTCTGGTGTCATTTTCTTCCATCCCCTGAATTTGCTCTCACCAAAGTCCTCACTGACTTATTTGTCACCAGTGGGCATTTGTCATTCTTGCCTTGTCACCACTCTGCAACACTGGATACTGTTGACCACGCTTTCCTTCTGGAAATGTCTGTTTGCTTTTCTTCTCTGTCTGTAATCATGCTTTGTCAGTCTCCTGTGCTACATGCTTCTCCATCCTTTTCTTAAATGTTGATAATCTTCAGGTCACTGTCTTGGAATTCTTTGTATTCTCCAGACTTTGTCTAGGAAAACCCCAACCACTCACATGGCTTCAGTAACCATCAGAGCTGCTTCCTTATGTATCTCTCTTTCTAGCCTGGTCAGACTTCATGTGACATTTTCACCCAGCTATCACAAAGATGCCTCAGTCTGAAAATGTTCATAATAATTCACCATTCCCAATACCCGCCTTTGGCACTACTTGTTAAATCTACTCTTCAATAGTCCTCTCTCAGAAAAAAAAAAAAAACAAAAACCCACCATTATTTATCCAGCTTCCCAAGCCAAAAACTAGCAAAGTAAATCATTCTTCTGCACCCTCCCTACCTTTCCTTCTTCATATGCAATCAGTTACCTAATTCTGTGGCACTGCTTTGATAAGTTCTCACTCACATATGCCAACTTTTACCCATTTTCACTGCTGTGATCCTGACCCAGGCATACAGCCTCAAGCTCCTGAACAGCCCCAGTCCCTTCCTAAACTGTCCTCTGCATCCTCTCTTTATTTATGTGTGGCTGCACTGGGTCTTCGCTGTCACACACAGCCTTTCTCCAGTTGTGCCGAGTGGGGCTCTTCTCTAATTACGGTGCGTGGGCTTCTCACTGCTCTGGCTTCTCTGGTTGTGGAGCATGGGCTCTAGGGCAGGCAGGCTTCAATAGTTGCAGCTCATGGGCTTAGTTGCCCCGAAACATGTGGAATCTTCCCAGACCAGGGATTGAACCCGTGTCCACTGCATTGGCAGGCAGATTCTTTACCACTGGACCATCGGGAAAGTCCCTCTGCATCCTCTTTATCCCTCTCTAACATAGTATTCTCTACACTGCTGTAAAGTGCAAACCTAATGCCATTCTCCTTCCATGGTATATCCCATGGAATAAAGACAGGGACTGCCTTATGAGTTCATCTGAGGCCACCATCCACTCTCTTTCTATCTTCTGTACTGTTTCAGTTCCTCTTCTAGCAAATTCTTACCTAACTTTTAAATCTCTGCTTTGGCTGAACTTTCCTGACTCCACATTGCCCTCTATTTCGTCTTTTGCATGAACCATGTATTGCAGAGTGTTCAGAGCCTAGCCTAGTGCCTGGCACATAATAAGTTCTTAAATATTGAATTTTATAGAGGCCTGGGAATTTCAGCCTGGGTAACAGCATTATGTATGATTATTCTAACTGTACAGTTATTAAGAAGAACAGAGCTTCATTGACATTTATTTCTATATCTTTGTTTTCTGTGTAGGTGAAGATGGTGGAACATGGTTTCTTGATCTTAAAAGCAAGGGTGGTAATGTTGGATATGGAGAGCCTTCTGATCAGGCGGATGTGGTAATGAGTATGTCTACTGATGATTTTGTAAAAATGTTTTCAGGTGAGTTTTTAAATTTTACTAGTTGACTGATTTCTCAAGAAAGATTTTGTTCTAACATTTTTCTTTCAGTTCAGTCACTCAGTCACGTCCAACTCTTTGTGACCCCATGGACTGCAGCATGCTACGCTTCCCTGTCCATTGCCAACTCCCTGAGCTTGCTCAAACTCATGTCCATTAAGTCGGTGATGCCATCCAACCATTTCATCCTCTGTTGTCCCCTTCTCCTCCTGCCTTCAATCTTTCCCAGCATCAAGGTCTTTTCTAATGAGTCAGTTCTTCACATCAGGTGGCCAAAGTATTGGAGTTTCAGCTTCAGCATCAGTCCTTCCAAAGAATATTCAGCACTGCTTTCCATTATGATTGACTGGTTTGATCTCTTTGTAGTCCAAGGGACTCTCTCTTGAGAGTCTTCTCCAACACCACAATTCAAAAGCATCGATTATTTGGTGATCAGCTTTCTTTATAATCCAACTCTCACATCCATACATGACTACTGGAAAGACCGTAGCTTTGACTATATGGACCTTTGTCAGTAAAGTAATATCTCTGCTTTTTAATATTCTGCTTTACATTACATTTTACTTTATCCCTTTTCAAATAATCAAGACTCAAACATGTTGTAGCAGTGCAATCTTAGTGACTATTTGTTGATTTGAAGAGTACATAGTTTTGGAATGGTGATTCTTACTGTTACCTCTACTGACCTTTCTACTTCATCCAACAATGGGGCACAGATGTGAAAATACTCTTTTTTCATGACTGAAAAGCTAATAAGACAGTATTGGGAACTGAGAGAGAAATCAGAAGAACTCCTAGGTAGACTTCATTTCTGCCAGTTGGACTAAGATATCATTTCCAATAACAGCTTGGAAACGGGAGGTGCTGAACTTAGCTGCAGCTCATCTATAGAGAGTAAGATCATGCTTCAGTCTTGCCAGCTACTGTAATAGGAAACTGAAGCCATATCCCATGGCCCAGTGACCCTGTTTCTGAGGAATCCATAACCAAGAAAAGCTTGCACATCATTTTCTATTCTGCCTATGTATCTTTAATTGTACTAGAAAAATGTTAGGGTAATCTTTTCTATTTTCTACTCTGCAACACAACTCCAGATGGGTAGTTAATTAACACATGTACTTATAGAGTGAAGTTGCTCAGTTGTGTCCTACTCTTTGCAACCCCATAGTATGTAGCCTGCCAGGCTCCTCCATCCATGGGATTTTCCAGACAAGAATACTGGAGTGGGTTGCCATTTCTCCAGGGGATCTTCCCGGGTTTGAACCTAAGAAGACCCAGGGATTGAACTTGGGGCTTCTTTATTGCAGGCAGACTCTTTACTATCTGAGCCACCAGCTCAAATACTGAAATAGTAGCACTTTAAACAAAAATATTATAACATTTTAGCCTCAAGATCCTACAGATTCATTTGAGTTATGAATGTTATTCTTTGTTCTCTTTTAACCTTCATAAATTGAAGGTCAGTCAGAATGTACTCTGTGGTGTGTAAATCTTGTTTTCCATTTCTAGCCCGGGATGCTCATGGCCTACATACTATCAGAGCCAGTTTGTGTTTGATGTGTATGATGTTACTAATGACTGAGGTTTCTTCAACATCTGCTCCCTGCCCCTATTTTTTAAACAGTAATGCTAAATATTCGTGGTTCAAAAATTAGAAAATATGCTTAGGAATAAGGAAAGTAAATAAAAATATCTTTATTGTACTACTGAAGAACGACCATCAGTTGATTTTTGGTTTAAAGTTTAAGCAAAATATGTTTGGTTTAAATGCATTCTCCTTTAAGAAACCATAGCCATGTCTGTGACCTAATCTATATAGTGGATATGTTATAAATATAAAATACATATATATATTGAATGTATATAAATATGTATGTGTGCTTATAAAAACATGATTATATCATTGTTTGGTAACCTTTTTCACTTATTACAACATCTTTTAATGTTAATGAAGAGTTATCTTTGTAATCATTTTTAATGGTTTCTTTAGTGTTTGTTTAGTATTTCAAAATCTGTTTCCCTGTAGGGCTTAAACACAGTGCTTTGGATGCTCAGTAAATGTTTGGAAATTTTGAACCTTATAAATATGTAATATTTTGAACTTAAAAATATTTAAAAATTTAAAAAATATTATTGTCATTTCACAAGTAGTTATAGCTCACATGTATATGATTACTGTTGAATTAAGCAATATTCCCAATAATGGCTTGAGATAAAAGATTGTCTCCATTTTATAAAAAGAAAGACTAAAGTATTGATGAATTAAATAATAAATACAGAGTCACTTGGTGGGTGAGTCAATGTTGGAGTTAGGACTAGAATCCAAGCTAACTCCCAAGCTCTTACTCTTCTAAATCATTATGGTATTTTGCCCTTCAGAGGAGAAAGAGTCCAGTGACCTCTTTAATTTACATTTTATTTATGTAAAATAAACTTGTAACAGTGAACTTTACATTTATGTCTTTCTGTGAATGTGCCCCTGGATTGACTGGGGGAGGTCAGTCAGCTAAATGAGTAATTTATATATATATATATATTCTTTTTTTTCTTACAAGATTTATAGCAGCAGTTCAGATTGGGAACAGATAAGCTTTGTTTCTGTTTCTTATGTCTTTTCATTCTTACTCTTTATCCCATCTACTCTCCTTTGAACTGGTGCAATTTAGGCCTCATATCGTAAGCATTTTCCTTTAAGAAACCATAGCCATGTCTGTGACCTAATCTATATAGTGGATGTGTTATTAATATCAAAAATCTCTCCTTTTGGCCAGTAGAGGCCACTGTATGGTAAAACATTATAACAGAAAGAAAATAAATTGTACAAGATTTACCTGATTAGTATTTTGGGAGGAGAAATACACACACACACACACGCATACATATAAAATTGTGCTTCAGATCAGATCAGATCAGATCAATCCCTCAGTCGTGTCCAACTCTTTGCGACCCCATGAATCGCAGCACGCCAGGCCTCCCTGTCCATCACCAACTCCCACCAACTCCCGGAGTTCACTGAGACTCACGTCCATCGAGTCAGTGATGCCATCCAGCCATCTCATCCTCTGTCGTCCCCTTCTCCTCTTGCCCCCAATCCCTCCCAGCATCAGACTCTTTTCCAATGAGTCAACCCTTCACATGAGGTGGCCAAAGTACTGGAGCTTCAGCTTTAGCATCATTCCTTCCAAAGAAATCCCAGGGCTGATCTCCTTCAGAATGGACTGGTTGGATCTCCTTGCAGTCCAAGGTACTCTCAAGAGTCTTCTCCAACACCACAGTTCAAAAGCATCAATTCTTCGGTGCTCAGCCTTCTTCACAGTCCAACTCTCACATCCATACATGACCACTGGAAAAACCATAGCCTTGACTAGACGGACCTTTGTTGGCAAAGTGATGTCTCTGCTTTTGAATATGCTATCTAGGTTGGTCATAACTTTCCTTCCAAGGAGTAAGCGTCTTTTAATTTTATGGCTGCAATCACCACCTGCAGTGATTTGGGAGCCCATAAAAATAAAGTCTGACACTGTTTTCACTGTTTCCCCATCTATTTCCCATGAAGTGGTGGAACCGGATGCCATGATCTTCGTTTTCTGAATGTTGAGCTTTAAGCCAACTTTTTCACTCTCCACTTTCACTTTCATCAAGAGGCTTTTTAGTTCCTCTTCACTTTCTGCCATAAGGGGGGTGTCATCTGCCTATCTGACGTTATTGATAGTTCTCCCGGCAATCTTGATTCCAGCTTGTGTTTCTTCCAGCCCAGCGTTTCTCATGATGTACTCTGCATATAAGTTAAACAAACAGGGTGACAAAAGATTGTGCTTACTAGCAGTATTTTTCAGAACAGTTTTGTTCAAGTACAGTTTTGTTAACAGTTTTGTTAACTTACATACCATAAAATCCACTTACTGTCAGTGTATATGATTTTTAGTAAATTTATAGGATTGTACAACATCACTTATAATCCAGTTTGAGAACATTCTATAACTCCTTCCAAAATTCTCTGTCTCTTTGCAGTCAGTTCCTCTTTATTGCCCAGCCAGCCCACACTGACTTGCTGTTTATAGATTTGCTGTTTCTGAACATTTCATATAAATGAAATTAAACAATATAGTCTTTCATTTTCTTTTACTTCATCCATCATGTTGTAGCATGTATCAATAGTTCAGTTCCTTTTCGTTGCTGAATAATATTCCATTATATGGATATAGCTCATACTTATCCACTCACCAGCTGGCAGGCATTTGGGTTGTTTTAAACAGCTTCCCTCATAGCTCAGTTGGTAAGGAATCTGCTTGCAATACAGGAGACCCCGGTTCTATTCCTGGGTCGGGAAGATCTGCTGGAGAAGGGATAGGTCACCCACCCCAGTATTCTTGGGCTTCCCTTTTGGCTCAGCTGGTAAAGAATCCACCTGCAGTGCGGGAGACCTGGGTTCGACCCCTGGATTGAGAAGACTCCCCTGAAGAAGGAAAAGGCTACCTACTCCAGTATTCTGGCCTGGAGAATTCCATGGACTGTATAGTCCATGGGGTCACAAAGAATCAGACAAGACTGAGCGACTTTCAAACAGTTTTTGGCTATTATGAATAATGCTGCCATGAATATTTTCATACACATATTTGTATAGATATATATCTTCATTTCTGTTGGGTTGATTCCTAAGAGTGGAATTGATTATTTTCTGGGTAGAGATTTCCTGCTTGAAATTCATTTTCCCTTAGAATTTTGAAGTCATTGCTCCATCTTCTAAGATTACCATGGAGGATTTGATATTATTCTTTATTCTTAATCTTTTGTATCGACTCCTCCTCTTTCTGAAAGTTTTGGAATCAAAACGGTCTCTCTCTCTGTAGTGTTCTGAAACTTCACAATGATCCTAGGTGGTCTGGTCATTTTTCATTCATCTTCCTGGATAGTTGATGGGCTCTTTGGGAATGTATCTTATATTATTTCTTTGTTAGTTCTCAATTTTCTCACTTCTCACATTCTGAAGGAAATATTATATCTCTGATATAATCATCTCACATTTAAGGCCTTCTTATTCTTTCCTTTGTATTCCTTTACATATATATACATATATATCTGTAGATAGCTCAGTTGGTAAAGAATCCGGCTGCAATGCAGGAGACCCCAGTTAGATTCCTGGGTTGGGAAGATACACTAGAGAAGGCGTAGGCTAACCACTCCAGTCTTCTTGGGCTTCCTTTGTGGCTCAGCTGGTAGAGAATCCGCCTGCAATGCGGTCGACCTGGTTTCGATCCCTGGGTTGGGAAGCTCCCCTGGAAAAGGGAAAGGCTATCCACTCCAGTATTCTGGCGTAGAGAATTCCATGGACTGCATAGTCTGTGGGGTTGCAAAGAGCCGGACACGACTGAGCGACTTTCACTTTACATGTATATGTATATAGTAAGGAGATACTTCTTTTGAAAAGATTATTGTGTGTATGGGGGGGACTAGTTTGTGGAGAGAGGCTTTTTTAGTAGTGAGAGGAGGAGTATTGCAATAAAGAGACTGACTGCTGTGATCAGAAGAAGATTGCAAGTGTCTCCTTTCTATTATATTTTAATATTGTTGATGTATCAAAATCTTAATTTCCAAGAGTTCACTCACGTTTTCTCAGTTTCTTTCTTGTTCTTACTGTCCCCTTCTTCTTCTTCTTCACTCTACTCCATTCTGTTCCCTTTCACCTGCTTCTCCCTCTTCCTTTCCTTCCTCTTTTCTCTCCTGCATTTCATCCCCTCCTCTTCTTCTCCCTTTCCAGGGCTTCTGCTCCTCCCAGACCCTTTCTTCCAGCATCCAGTTCTTGATACATTGTTACAGCTTCTCTTATCAATGAGGACATGAATTTTGTTTATTTACTACTTTTCCATTTTTCCTGCGCCTGCAGTCTGTTTCCCCCAAATTGTTTTCATCTGTTTTTGGTTTGGAGTGATCTATATCTATATCTATATCTATATATATATATATATATATATATATCAGAGATATTTGTCTCCATTTGATATCCAAGCAGCAGCAGCAGCATCTTTACAGGCAAAGCTCTGTAAAGCTGATTGGAAGCTGTGTATGCATGAGTGGGGCTGTGGACCATGGTGGGTTTTACTAGAGAGTGAGAGAGCAAGGAGCAGTTTTTTAGCTGAAGCCTAACAGTGAAAAGACCGGGAAGTGAAAGCAGCAAGCAAAAACAAAGTTCTCTCCCTCCAGGAGCTCCTATTTATTATATGTTATTATTGCCTACAATTCTGTTTTAATGCTCTCCATTTTATATTCTGGCATTTCTGTGGTTAAAATACTGTTGAGACATACTTTGTATCTATACTTTTACTGTCATTTCTTAAAACTGTTATACTCATTTATGCCATTTGAGTTTTTGAATCTAAATTTGAAATATTAAGAGTTTTAATGAACTACAAAGGTTGAAAAATTAATTAAAATAGGTAGTATTTGTTTACTACAACTCATTTGAGGGCCATCTATTCTTTAGTGTTGTGTATCTAACATATAAATGTTGCAGCTTTTTGACATCTTTTGTTGATTGTTGTTTTTATATTATCTCTTATAAGATACTGTTAAAATCTAAATCGAGGAGTTGGGATTCCCAAGACACTGATAAAAAAAATGGTATAAAAGAAATTTTTGTGCTTCAGAGGTTTATAGAACTCAGAAATTCTTTTTTATAATGCATGTTCTTGAAGTGGTATATCCCTACGGGCATTAATGCTGCTTTTTCCTCTCTCATTTTCTCATTTTAGGGAAACTAAAACCAACAATGGCATTCATGTCAGGAAAATTGAAGATTAAAGGAAACATGGCCCTGGCAATCAAATTGGAGAAGCTAATGAATCAGATGAACTCCAAGCTATAAAGAGAAAAGAAAATATGTTGACTGCTAAGCTCAAAAAGTAAAAGGCCTCAACAGTTAAAACTGAATGTTTCTTTTCATCCCCATTATATTACAAGGATATGCATGTTTGTTCTGGAAAAAAAATAGAATTTCTGTATCTATAAGATTTGAAATTGTAATTAAAACAGCTATCCAACTAGACATAAGCATCATTAAGTAGTCTTGTATCTCATATACCATCATCTTCTAGGAAAAGTATTATTAGTGATCAGTCAGGGTCAGGCAGTAACATTAACTCTTTTTGTATCTTCTTCCTGTGTAAAATGAGACTAGACTGTTTTCAAATTTTCAGTTTAGGATTGTATACTAATGATATTTTAGGTTTAAAAATTTGTTTTAAAGAAGATCTTTTATAGTGCATTTTCAGAGAAATCATATAATAGACTACTTAATAAATACTGTTTGTGAATATGAATTAAAAAAATTTTTTCATTTTGTTAACTACTTTTCTAAATGTAAGTTACCTATAGGAAAATATTATTGATATAATTCAACTAATTGCAGTATAGATCCTATTTTAAATTATGTAAGGATATTCTAAAATAAAATACTTTCTTTCCAGAAGCATGCACTTGGTCACAGTGTTTTGAAATAATAATATTAAAATAGATGGTTATGGGCTGAATGGTATGCCCCCTTCATATACTGAAGTCCTAACCCTGAAAATCTTAGAGCGTGATTGTGTTTGGAGGCCTTTAAACAATCGATTAAGTTAAAACCAGGCTTTTAGGGTGGGTCATAATCCATTCTGACTGGTATCCTTGTAAGAGGAAATTTGGACACAACACAGAAACCAGGGAGGCACAGAATGACCATGGGGGGCGAGCAAGACGGCAGTCACCTGCAAGCCAAGGCGAGAGGCCCCGGAGGAAACCGAACCACTGACACCTTGATCTCAGACGCGTCTCCAGAAGTGGAAAAAACTTCTGTTGCTTTAGCCACCCAGTTTGTGGCATTTGTTATTGTAGTTCTAGCAAAGTAATACAATAGTTCATTTGTATTCATGTTACAAACACAAGTTACTGTGCCTGACCCACAGTGGAGGCCAACAAACGGAAACATGGGAGTTTGGAGAAGAAAAAGGTTTATCACAGGGTCACCCACACAAGGAGAATGAACGGGTGGCTCCTGCCCAGAAAACCCAAACTCCCCAATTATTTTCAGGGAGAAGTTTTTAATAGGCAAACTTTGGGGTGAGGGCTGCAGGGTGTGTGACCTTATTCTGATTAGTTGGTAGTGAGTTAACAGGGAGGTGTGTCAGGAATCTTGACGTGAGCCTGAAGTTAACCATTCTCCACCTGGGAGGGGGAGCCTTAGTTCCTGCAGTAAAATCAAAAGTATCGTTATATATGTATCCCTTGAGGATGTATCCCTTGAGGAGGAACCAGGACCCTGCCCCAAGGTGGTACTATTGCTTATGTAAGATTTTTTTTTTTTGATGTGGACTGTTTTTAAAGTCTTTATTGAATTTGTTACAATATTGCTTCTGTTATATGTTTTAGTTTTTTTACCTCCAGGAATGTGGGATCTTAGCACCCCAACCAGGGATCAAACCTGAACTCCCTGCATTGGAAGTTGAAGTCCTAACCACTGGACCACCAGGCACTATTGTTTCTTGACTACTGCACCTCGCCTCACCTCCCCTCCGTTCTCTGATCAGCAACGGTTTGAATCTGCCCTTTGTAATTCAGTAGAGGTCAAGGAGGCTGAATGAAGCCTATTAAACAGAGGAAAGTTTTGTACCTGGGACAGTCACATAGGGTCATGCTTTGTTCCATTTCTTTCTTTAAAAAAGCAAAACTTATTATTTTTTTTTTAATGCTCGTACTTTTTGTTGTTGTTCACTGTTCAGACTCTTGAGTCGTGACTCTTTGCAACTGTGTGCTGTGGACTGCAGCACACCAGGCTTCCCTGCCTTCACTATCTCCCAGAGTTTGCTCAAACTCATATCCATTGAGTCAATGATGCTGTCCAACCATCTCATCCTCTGTTGCCCCCTTCTCCTCCTGTCCTCAATCTTTCCCAGCATCAGGGTATTTTTTAGTGATCCTTGACGGAGGGGTTGAACCTACGTCTCTTGTATCTCCTGCACTGGTAGGTGGCTTTCTTTACCACAACCCACTCCAGTGTTCTTGCCTGGAGAATCCCGAGCACAGCAGAGCCTGGTGGGCTGCCGTCTATGGGATTGCGCAGAGTTGGACACGACTGAAACGACTGAGCAGCAGCAGCATCGGTGCCACCTAGGTTACAAAGGTGGGAGTCCTCGTGATAAAGATTAGTGCCCTTATAAAAGAGACCCCAGAGAGTTAGCTGATCCCTTTCACCAAGTGAGGACACAACAAGTGTTTGCATTTTCTTGAATTTTACTTTAATGGAATCATACAGTATATATTCTTTTCTGTTTGACTTCTTTCAATCTGCACGATTACTTTGAGATTTATTCTTGTCATTATCTGTATCAATAGTTAATTCCTTCTTATTACTGCTGAGTAGTTTGTTATTATAGGAATATACCACAATTTGTCTATCCATTTACCTGGTGATAGACATTTGGGTAGTTTCCAGCTTTTAGCTATTAAAAATAAAGCTGATATGAATATTCATGTACCGAGTCCTTGTATTCTCTTGGGTATGAAATGGCTGGATCATATGGTATCTGTATATTTAACTTTCTAAGAAATTGCAGACTTTTTTCCAAATCAGTTGTACTATTTTTACATTTCATTAATAATGTATTGGATTTCATTTCTCCACATGCTCATTAACACTTGATATATTCAGTCTTTAAAATTTTAGCCATTCTAATAAGTATGTATTGGTATCTCATTGTATTTTAACTTCCAAATCTGATGCAATTGAGCATCTTTGCTGTGCTTAGTTGCTCTGTCGTGTTGGACTCTTTGCAACCCTATGGACTGTAGCCCACCAGGCTCCTCTGCCATGGGGATTCTCCAGACAAGAATACTGTAGTGGGTTGCCATGCCCTCCTCCAGGGGATTTTCCCAACCCAGGGATTCAACCCAGGTCTTCCGCATTGCAGAGAGATTCTTTACCATGTAAAGAGTGGTACATGGCTTTACATGTAAAGCCACTTTACATGTGCTTATTTGACATGTGTATATCTTGATGAAGTGTCTGCTCAAACCTTTGCCCACATTATATTCCATTGTTTATTATTGAATTTTGGGAGCTCTATATATATATGTGAAGAACTGACTCACTGGAAAAGACCCTGATGCTGAGAAATATTGAAGGTGGGAGGAGAAAGGGACAACAGAAGATGAGATGGTTGGATGGCATCACCGACTTGATGGACGAGTTTGAGTAAGCTCTGGGAGTTGGTAATGGAAAGGGAAGCCTGGCGTGCTGCAGTCCATGGGGTTGCAAAGAGTTAGACACGACTGAGCGACTGAACTGAACTGATATATATTCAGGATATATGTCATTTTCAGGTATTTGCAAATACTTTTGCCCTTTCAATAACTTGTTTTTTAATTCTCTTACCAGTGATACAACTTGAGATGGCGAAAGATTTCTTAGATTTTTTTTTTCTCTTAACGAACTGCTTTCTGCTTTATTTCCTAACTTCTTGACTCTTCCATGAACAAGTTAGGAATCAGCAAATACTTTGAGGTGAAATGGTATGTACAATGCTGCTGCTGCTGCTGCTAAGTCGCTTCAGTCGTATCCAACTCTGTGCAACCCCATAGACGGCAACCCACCAGGCTTCCCTGTCCCTGGGATTCTCCAGGCAAGAACACTGGAGTGGGTTGCCATTTCCTTCTCCAGTGCATGAAAGTGAAAAGTGAAAGTGAAGTCGCTCAGTCATGTCTGACTCTAGCGACCTCATGGACTGCAGCCTACCAGGCTCTTCCGTCCATGGGATTTTCTAGGCAAAAGTACTGGAGTGAGGTGCCATGACAATGATTGACTCCTTTTACTGTGATTGCCTTTCTTCTGGAATCTTAGCCTCTCAAGTCCAAGCTGCCCTGATAGACCTGATCTCCAAAATGTGTATCTCCAGCCCAATCAGACTGTTGAGAGCACTAGGGTGCCTCTGTGTGGTTTCTATACTTCTAGACACACATCAACAAAGCTCTGAGAAGGAAAGGTAGCTGAAGATGGAGTATTCACTTTAGTGTGTTTCCCTTCTTGCTAGGTTTTTGGGACTCTCAACCCTTGGCTGCCTGGGTGGTTGCTATATAACAGATTTATACAGCCTTTTTTATTTTAATGCACATTTTATAGTATTTTTTGGGGCGAGTTACTTGGTTCAACCAAGTACCTCATCATAGCTAGAAGCATGCATTATTTAAAAAAACTCATCAAGATGGAAATATCCTTGAAACAAGTGAGATTGCACTTAAAAAGTTCATTGTGATAAAAACAAATAATATAAAATTTATTTTTTTAACAATTTTAAGCGTACAGTTCAGTGGTTTAATTACATTTACACTGTTGTATAACAGATTTCTAGAACTTTTTCATCTTGCAAAACTAAAACTCTACATGGAACAGTAACTTTTCATATTCCCATCCTCAGTCTCTGGCAACCACAATACTCTGTTTCCATGATTTTGACAACTCTAGGTACCTTATACAAGTGAAGTCATAAAATATTTGTCCTTTTTGTGACTGGTTTATTTCATTTGGTATAGTGTTCTCAAGGTTCATCTATGCTGTAGCATGTGACAGGATTTCTTTTTTAAGGCTGAATAATACTCTGCTGCTGCTAAGTCACTTCAGTTGTGTTAGACTCTGTGCGACCCCATAGACAGCAGACCACCAGGCTCCCCCGTCCCTGGGATTCTCCAGGCAAGAACACTGGAGTGGGTTGCCATTTCCTTCTCCAGTGCATGAAAGTGAAAAGTGAAAGTGAAGTCGCTCAGTCGTCTGACTCTTAGCGACCCCATGGACTGCAGCCTACCAGGCTCCTCCGTCTGTGGGATTTTCCAGGCAAGAGTACTGGAGTGGGGTGCCATTGCCTTCTCCGGAATAATACTCTACCATATGTATATGCCACATTTTGTTTATCCATTCATCCATCCATGGATATCTGGGCTGCTTCTGTCTCTGGGCTGTTGTGAATAATGCTGCAGTGAACATGGGTTGCAAATACCTCTTCGAGGTCTTGCTTCAAATTCTTTCGAATATACACCCAGGGGTGGGAATTGTGGTTCATATGTTATTACATTTTTAGTTTTTCAGCTTTGTTTTTTTTTTTTTTTTTTTTTTGATAAGTTCCTTTTTGTGTATCTTGTATTTATTTGGCTGCGCCAGGTCTTAGTTGCTGCATGTGGAACTCTAGCCACCCAACCAGGGATTGATCCCAGAGCCCCTGTACTGGGGGCATGGAGTCTGAGCCACTGGACCACCAGGGAAGCCCCCAGTTTTAGTTTTTTGAGGAACTTCCCTAGTATTTTCCATTGTGGCTGCACACATTTTACATTTCTACTAACGGTGCACAGGGTTTCCATTTTTCCACAGGATTATGTATTTGAAATGTGGCAATTAATTGGGGCTTCTTTGGACACATTATTTTATCAAAAATTTTTACGGATTTTTAAATTCAGCCTTGACCAGGAGGAATGTTTACAGACAAAGGTGTTACGAATCCTTTTTATTTTGTTCAGAAGTTACTCTTTTCCTGCTCAGTCATATTCTTTCCTCTCACCTACCACAGGGTAGGAGGGACTGGGGCTTCCCTGTCACAGTTGGGATGAGGTCAATATGTAAGCACTGCTGCTGCTGCTGCTAAGTCGCTTCAGTCGTCTCTGACTCTGTGCGACCCCAGAGACGGCAGTCCACCAGGCTCCCCTGTCCCTGAGATTCTCCAGGCAAGAACAATGGAGTGGGTTGCCATTTCCTTCTCCAATGCATGAAAGTGAAAAGTGAAAGTGAAGTCGCTTAGTCGTGTTGGACTCTTAGCGACCCCATAGACTGCAGCCCACCAGGCTCCTCCGTCCATGGGATTTTCCAGGCAAGAGCAGCACTACATATAGCTAATCAGATATGCTTTAAACGCTATTTATTATCATTATTATAATTTTGGAGACAGTGCTGTAGGAAGAGAAGAGCACGGAGGCATACTACTTGGGATGAATCTGGGTTCCTCCAGCTACTATATGATCTTGGGCTGATTTCTAAGATCTCTGTGTCGCCTCTAGAAAGTGGCAGTGCTAACCCCACCCACTTCGTGGCATCTTTGGGATTACGTAAATCAGTATTCGCTAAGCACTTAGTGTGAACCCCAAGCACATAGTTCGTGCCACGTTTGCTAGATAAAATGAAGGTGGAGGGCACCTGGTCCAGCCTTACCTCCCTGGTGCCCAGGTGTGCAGGTGGTGTTACTGTATGTTTCCCAGCTTTTAGTGTGTTTTAGGTGTTATTCAGCGATCTGGCTCCCTCCACGGGATGGGTGCGTGTGGTTTTAGTTGGATTTAGAAACTTCCACCACGCAACGTGACTGTGGGTTGCACATCTGTCGATGGGAGGTGTTCTTGCCAATGCCTGGGTGTAGAGGTGACTCCACTCAGCGCGTTAAAACAGATGTCACACGCCTGACCAACGGAGTGTCCTGCAAGCTCTGATCCTGGCTTCTAGGGTGCAGCTGTACAGAGCTCCGAGGGGCAGCGGAGACCGCTGGCCCGGGAAGTGTGACAGAAAGCGGTGCTGCCCACTTGAGAACTCAGTGGGGATCGTGGATCCCACACCTGTCGGGCTGCGGAGACCGAGCTCGGGCGCGCGCGCGTGTGTGTAGTAGGAAGGTCGGTGCACACCACCTCCGGGCAGCGACGGCCGTTAGCTCGGTGCGCGTCGTGGGAGGTGCCGTTACACACTTCCTGTGGGTCTCGCGGACCACGGCGCGTTTCCGGTGCCGGCTGGAGCCCGGGGTCCGAGCCCCCGCCCCGCGCGCCGGCCCCGCCCCGCCCGCGCCCCGCCCCCCGCCTGCCCGCCGCGCTCCGAGCCCGGCGCGCGGAGCCCGGGGCGCACGGAGCGGCGCGCGCCGGTCGGCCGAGTCAGGCTGGCGTCCCCCGCCCTCCCTCCCCGCTGTCCGTGGCGAGCCGGTGGCCCTCGCTGTTCCACTTGCCTTCGCTCCCCGGCCCCGCGGCCGCGCTCACTCCGTCCCTCCCCTCCGTCCCGCCCCGTCCAGCCCGCTCTGCCCGGCTCCTGCAGGCCCCCCTCGCTGCCCGCGTTCCTATGGACAGACGCACAGACACCTGCAGGTGGGTGAGAGCCCGTGCGAGGGGCGGGGACGAGCGCGCCGACGCTGCGCCCGGGGTGGGCAGCCCCTTTGTGTGGGGGGCGGCCGCACTGGGGTCCGCGCCGCCGCCCCCTCGGCGGCCTAGCGGTGACCCGGCTGAACCCTCCTTTTGTTCCTCTGCGGGGGTGGAGGGGGGGCGGGGGCGTGGAAAGGCGAGAGTCAGGGCTGAGAGCCGGGCGGCCGGACGTCGCCTGCGACGGGCTGGGGGGGCGGGAAACGGGTAGAGACCCCCGGCGACCGGGCCAGCGGCGGCGGCGGCGGGGCCGCGGCTCTGGGCTGTCTCTCCGGGGCCGGCCCGCCGCCGGCTGTCTCCTGTCGCAGCGGCCGGGGGCGCGCTGCGAGTCTGGCTCGCCGGCTCCAGCTCCAGGGTCTGTTGGAGGTGGGCAGGAGGGCGGGAAGGGGAGAAAAAAATCTCTCTTAGTTTCCAAGTCTCGAGGAGGTTACGGGAGAGAGAAGGAGAGAGGTGTTTTCGGAGCTCTGCCCGACTTGTTTCCCTCACTCGAGGCTCGCCGAGGTGCGTTTTGGGGCGTGTGTGAAGGAACGTGCATCGCTTCGGTCCCTTATTTATTGTTTCTAACGGAGGAGGGCTTTCTCCGAAGGGCTCTTCCGCCCCCCACCCGGTCTGAGGCTGCGCACAGTGCTTTGTGTTTGTTATCAAATACATCGAGATATAGATTTCCTTCGGGAGGAGGAGGTTGGGCTGACGAAAATCAAATCAAAATCAAAGAACGTTTTGTAGTTTTCTGGTAGTTTTCTTTCTTTCTTTCTTTTTTTAAAGATTAAGTGGGGACTTAAAGGGAGGAAATAAAAGATAAATATGGCTGTGATTTTACATATATGTATATTTTGTGTATATGTAACTTTAGGGGGTAAAGTTTTGTTATTTCCCAGACTCCTTAGGATTAACATGACAGAATCTTCTACCTGTTAAATAGTTAAGCAAATCAGGTAGAAACAGCTTCCCTAGTGGAGATTAGTTAAACTGGAGTGTGATAAACAATTATCTAGCTTTCTGTTCAGGCTAAAACCTTTATTTTCGCTGATTTAAGATATGAGACCTTGCACGACGTATGGGGAGAACATGAATGTTAGAACTAATCATTTCCCCCGTGATTATGCTCTCCCTGTTTTATTATATGTATTTCTGTATTCTCTGTTTATAACCTATCGCGTTGTATATGGTGGATAAAATTTTTGAAAAGTGTCGTGGGTGATGTTTCTGATTTATATTATTTATCTCAGTTTTTCATGGACGGTTGCTATGTATTTTTAGATACTCAAATAATAAAGTCGAGTAAGCCCCCAGAAAATTAATTGTTCAGATTTTTAACGCAGGTATGGATTTATATCTTTGCATTAACCTCCGTCTACCTGGTCATTTCTGGAGGTTTTTTTTTTCTTTTTTTTTTTGCCTATTGTGTGAGAATCCTTATTGACAAACTTAGATCTGATGATTACCAAGGAGATTAAGAAAAAAAGTTCTGTGGACACTAAGTTATATCTATAGCTATTTGTAGGAAATGGAATCTTTCTTAAAAAATGAAAAGTATTATCATCCAAACATGAAGGAATATTATGGTGGAAAAATATTTGCTATTCAAATTTTTGTTAAGTAAGATGTAGAAATTCGTCAGAAAACAATATACGGTAGCATCAACTAGGCAAACTGATTTTTGTCATTATAAAGAGGAGACAGTTTAAGTATGCCTAAAATAGTGGTCTTTTTCTAGGAGAAAAAGGTATCCTAGATTCTTGTCCTAGTTTTACATTAACAGATTAATATTATTGCATGCCTCATTTTGTATATGCCTGGAGTGTACATTATTATACTCTTAAAACTTAGAAGAGGCTACATCTAACAAAGATCATGCCAGCCTCTTTGATTAGTTCCTGCTTTGACTTCTGTCCTAGATTAGATAAATGAATTTAAACTCTGCACAGGGCTCTGTGCCAGGCACTGGTAAAACCCTTGAGCAGGATGCCTCTTCCTTTTCTAATAAGGATGGCCCAAAGAGGTTAAGTATAGAAATTTGTGCAGGTTTTATCATGAATGATGGAATGGAGTTCTAAAACACTCCCATGGTTGCAGCTCTCAGATACACACTCTTCATCAGCTCTCCCCAGTATTAAGAAAGGTAAGCTAACACATTGTATTGGTTTACATGGCTGTCAGTTGTGGCATTAAGGCTTAACAGAGAGTCACTGTGTAAACTAAACATTAAGAAAGTGTGGCCTTGCATTGAGAATTGCTTGGCAGAGTTGCAGCTGTGTCTAACAGTTTTCTGGGATTGGCACGGAGGATTTATTTGGGCTGGCTAAAAGGTAACACCTAGTTTTTTTTGTCTGTTTTTGTTTTTTGACTGTGATATGTAGATATTATTACTATTAAATAATTTGCTTTTTTACAATTAACAGTACTGTTTTAGTTAATCAAAGTATTCCAGATAATCTTTCATATTTCAACTAGTTTTTCTTGTATATTGGTGTTTAGGAAGATGTAAATTATTTCTCACATCTCATGGTTTAAACTTTTTTGCTGCTTTTGATTATGACAAATGCTACTTCCAGAAATTGTGAATTTGTGCAAATCTGGATTTTTAAATATAGCTGAGTAGTAGGATCTGATATTTATCAGTTTTCTTTTTTTTTAAACACTAAGTTGTCCATGGTTAAATTTGACAGACTTTAAAATCCATAGGCTTTTCTAGTCTTTTCCTGTTTGTTGGTTATTAGTGTGTTGCCATTAAAGGACACTCAAAATGGCCACTTTATGTTACCTGGAACCCTCAAATGACTAGTATTATCATTAGTAATCACCATGGGGAAAGCTGCAAAGTTAACAATTATATTCTTTATATAATTTCTGTGACTTTCAAGTTCTTTTCAGGCAGCCTGTTGTAGATTGGGAAAGCAGGCCTGACTGTCAGAGGTGCGGACAGGGACCTCTCATTCCAGCCTTTATCGCCCTGCATTGTTTAAGAGCAGTACATACTCTGCTTCTCATGGAAAAATGCAGAATTCATTCTTGGATTAATATTCTGCTACCAGATGTATGAGGCTGGCTCTAAAGAAGCTTTTTCTCTTAAATACTGTCAAAAATAGAGAAGCTGAAGACTGGAGAGAAGCCATTTATTTTGAACAGTTTATTTTTTGACAGTTTGTGTTTGTAAAGAAACCTGCTCATAATATTTACTGAAGAGATCCACATAGTTGCCCGAAGAAACCCCACAGGTTTTCTTTTTTGCCTTGAAAAAAGTTTCCATAGAGCTTAACCCTTCTGTGGTACTTCTTGACTTAGCTTCTGATTAGTTGATTTATGGACTTTATTTACCAGCATGATTGGAGAATTCTTTAACTATACTGAAATTGCACTCTGCCTGTGCTCTCTTCTGTTTCCTAGGTAACAAATGCACTGCATAGATTCCATAATGAGGACTGTGGTTGGCTAGTTACAGTGTAAATTCTGTTGTTTGGTAAAGCTTAGTCTCAAATTCAAATAAAGGTCAAGAAACTAAAAGTACTGAAAATGCAAATTTTTGCATTTCATCTTGTAGCCAGTGTCAACAAAGTTTAATACCCTTTTCTAGAGAAAGACAATTTATGCAGCATTATTCGGGTTTGTCTTGCACAGTCTCAAACTTAAACAGTTAAAGAGATTTTTGAGTATTGCATATTGGTAAAACCAGTGTCTCTAGTGACAAAGAAGATGTATTTCAGAAACACTTTATCACACTTAATATAGAAAGCAAAGGGATGTGGTCTAGGACATCAGTAATTGGTCCTTTTGTACTGAAAGAAAAGTAGTATCAAAAGATGTCTCAAAAGATAAATTGTGCAACTTTATGTGAAAAAGAACTTTTAAAAACTCTAAGAAGGCATTAAATCATTTAAGAAACTTTTAAAAACATTAAAAATCTTACCATAAAATGGTGCAGTTTTCTCCTAGCTTTTTCCCCCCTCTAATCTGCTTGAATGTGGACTGGCCTGACCTCAGGGAGCAGGTCTTCAGGTTGGAGAATAGCTTTCCCTTCCACCTTACTTTACTCTCGGGCCTCTGTACCTCTGGATGCAGGCAAGAAGTAGTGCAGTTGCTAGCAGTTGTTACCTGTTTGTGTGTGTGTGTGTGTGTGTGTGTGTGTGTGTGTGTGTTTAAACCCACACAAATAACTTCCAAAGAATTCCATAAATTGTTGTTTTTGTTCAGTGGCTAAGTCGTGTCTGACTCTTTGAGACCCCATGGACTGCAGCACACCAGGCTCCCCTGTCCTTCACTGTCTCCCAGAGTTTGCTCAGATTCATGTCCATTGAGTTGGTGATGCTATATAACCATCTCATCCTCTCTGCCCCCATCTCCTTTTGCTGTCTGTCTTTTAATACCCATTGCAAGTATCTTTTCATTTGATACCTGAAAATTGATTTTTATTTGTTAATCATCAAGGATTCCATTAGCTGAAATTAAAAAAAAATTCTTTTGAATTTTGGAGAATTATCCAGAGTTGCCCCCATTGAGCTTCTCTGATAGCTCAGTTGGTAAAGAATCTACCTGCAATGCATGAGATCCCGGTTCGATTCCTGGGTCGGGAATATCCACTGGAGAAGGGATAGGCTACCTACTCCAGTATTCTTGGGCTTCCCTTGTGGCTCAGCAAGTAAAGAATCCACCTGCAATGTGGGAGACCTGGGTTCAAAGCCTGGTTGTGAAGATCCCCTGGAGAAGGGAAAGGCTACCCACCCCAGTATGGAAACCTTGACAGACTTTATTTTATAAATAGGGCTTCCCTCATAGCTCAGCCAGTAAAGAATCTGCCTGCAGTGCAGGAGACCCGGTTTCTATCCTTGGGTCAGAAAAATCCCCTAGAGAAGGAATTGACAACCCACTTTAGTATTCTTGCCTGGAAAATCCCATGGACAGAGGAGCCTGGAAGACTACAGTCCATGGGGTCACAAAGAGTCGGGCACGACTGAGCAACTAACACTTCACTTCACTCTCCCTTGCTTGGCCGAATTGTTTTTGGATTATTTATCTTTTTACTTAATTCAGATTTCAGGAATAGGACACATCTTGGTTGGATTTGTCTGTCTCTTCTTGGTTTTCCTCAAAACTGACCCTTTAACCTTTTCTGTCCTCTTCTAATTGCCAGTATCGCATCCCTTCACTTTCCCCTTATCAATATCTTCCCTGTTTTCCCTTGTAAATACTTGCTGTTTAAACATTTTCATTGCTGCATATAAGCCATAGTCACCAGATAGAAAAAGCTCTACTTTGCTGTTTTGAGGCTTCATACTTACTGAATTATTATCAGTATCTGAACTCTTACCCGACTAGGACACTACTTTCTCTCTCCAGCCTGTATTCATTTGCAAGGGCTGCTGAAACAAAGTAAGACAGACTGGGTCACTTAAACAACAAAAATGTATTCATTTTTTACAGTTCTGAAAGCTTTAAGTCCCAGATCAAGATGTTGGCAGCGTTGGTTCTTCTAAGCCCTCTCTCTTTGGCTTGTAGATACCTGTTTTCTTAAGATATCTTCACATGGTCCTTCCTGTGTGCCTCTCTGTGTCCTCATCTCCTTTCTTCCGATGAGACATCATTCTGTATCCTTAGGACTCACCTAAATGACCTCATTTTATTTTAATGCCCTCTTTAAGGCCCTATCTCCAAATACAGTCTCCTTCTGAAGTACTGGAGGTTAGGACATCAGTGTATGGAGTGGGGGGAATACAGTTACAGCTCATAACAGCCTGTTCTTTCACCGGTGTCTTTCATGGGTTTCCCTGGTGGCTCAGATGGCAAAGAATCTGCCAGCAATGCAGGAGACCTGGGTTTGATCCCTGGGTGGGGAAGATCCACCTGGAGGAGAAAGTGGCTGCCCATTCCAAGTATTCTTGCCTGGAGAATTCCATGAACAGTGGAGCTTGGCGGGTGACAGTCCATGGAGTTGCAAAGAATTGGACACAACTGAGCGACTGTCACTCACCTTGTCTTTCATACATACATACATACATACTTCACTCCATGTGTGTAATTTTATAGTCGTTTTCATCTTTTTAATACCTTTTTTACTCAGCATTTTTTCACTTGAGTGCAGGGCCCAGTAGACAGCAACATCATCAACTTTGTATGCATTAAAAATAACCAAAATGGGTAGTTAAAGGCTTTTCATATTATTTTTAAATGCTTTATTTTGAATAGTTTTAAGTAGAAAAGTCTTAATCATTGGTTTCAAATGCAAGAGAATCTCAGTGGAGCCAAATATGATGAAACTGCTAATGCTGTTTTCTTATGAATTCTAAGAACCTGGTTCTTTTGGTGGTGTTTTTCAGATATTGGTCTTGATAACTTGCATGGTAAATTACACACCTTTCTGATCACTTCACACCTTCCTTGGCTGATGACTCTTGAATCTGATAACCACTCAGGGCATCTCTGCTGAATTTCAGATGTATGTACCAACCAGCTGGACACAATCATTTGATATTCCACAAACACTTCACATTCAGCATGCCCCAAACTTGACTTACCTTTCTCTTAAAATCCATGTCTTGTTAACTAGGGAACCATTCCCTAGCTTAGTGAGTGGTTCTGTCCATCCATTTTCCCAGTCCAGAAATTGAGTTATCTGTGACTTCTCCCTTATTCTCAGTCCTATTTTCTGTATAGAATCAAGGTCCTAAAGCAGTCAGTTCCTGCTCCCCAAGATTTCTCAGTTCTGCTGTTTGCCCCAGACAAATCACATACTACCCTGTCACCTTTGCCCATCATTGGTTTAGTTCTACACTTGCATATATTCAGTTTATAGCATAAGTCCTTGTGTTAAGCCTTCTGTAATCATTTGATAGTCTGAAACTCAATGAATCCTCATAAATAGCTCATGTGAGTATTATCTCTGTCTTTCACATTTAAAACTGTTTATCCGTGGCTTTTGTACTTGAAGGTCAGTTTGTCTGAATATAATTACTTGGCCTGCATTTTCTTCCCTCAAGAATCTTAAATATGCTATTCTGTTTTAGGATTTGGCAAATATTTTCTTAAAAAGACCAAATAGTAATTATTTTAGACTTTGTGGGCCATAGGTCACTGTCACAATTGTTTAACTGTGCCATATCAGTGCAAAAAATCCTCCGGCCAAGTGCGGGAAAGGCAAGAGACACAGACGAGTTCAGTCCCTGGGTCAGAAAGGTCCCCTGGGGTAGGAAATGGCAACACACTCCAGTATTCTTGCTTGGAAAATTCCGTGGACAGAGGAGCCTGGAGGGCTATAGTCCATGGGGTCGCAAAGAGTCAGACACAACTCAGCGTGAACATGAGCATCCGTGCAAAGGCAGCCTTAGAGAATGTATAAATGAACAAGCATGTCTGTGTCCCAGTCAGAACTTCTATTTACAGAACTGGAAAGTCGGCATGTTTGGCCCGTAAGCTGTAGTCTGCTAAGTCTTACTATGTTGTATTCTGATAAAAATGTTGTTGTCAGAGTCTAATACCAGTATGATTTTCTTTAAGTGTCTTATCTTTTTCCCTAGATGCTGAAAAGACCTTTTCCCCTCATCTTTAAAGGCAGATAATTTTACTAGAATATATCTTAAATGTTGTCTGTCCTGTTAAGTTTTCCAGATATACAGTGTGTTTTATTATGTTGGCTCAATTTTTTTAATAAATATTTTCATCAGTTTTATATTTTGGTATTTATTCATTTTCATTCTTTTTATTTTCTTCTTTGAGGTCTTCTGTTAAATTTATGTTGGATCTTCTTTGCTTATCTTTTATGTCTCTTCCTTCAAGTTCTTTTTAATTTTTTATATTTGCTGTATTTTTTCTTTTAATGTTTATTTCCTCGGCTGTGTTGGGGCCTAGCTGTGGCACGTGGATCTTTGTTGCCTCCTGTGGGATCTTTTGTTGAGGTGCACACACTCTCTAGTTGTGCACATAGGTTTAGCTGCCCCGCAGCAGGTGGGGTCTTAGTGCTCC
Organism: Bos indicus x Bos taurus; assembly: GCF_003369695.1. Classification (NCBI taxonomy): domain Eukaryota; kingdom Metazoa; phylum Chordata; class Mammalia; order Artiodactyla; family Bovidae; genus Bos; species Bos indicus x Bos taurus. The sequence goes on from NC_040083.1 coordinate 101,825,202, forward strand.
GACCATGGATGAAACCTGTGTCCCCTGCGTTGGCAGGCAGATTCTTAATCACTGTCACCAGGGGAATCCACAGGTTTACTTTTTTAAGTAACTGCCAGACTTTTCCAGAGTGACTGTACCATTTTATATTCCCAGCAGCAGTACATCCAGTCTCTCCCCATCATTGTTAGCATTTGGTGGTGGTGCTGTTTTTTATTTTAACTGTTCTGATGTGTGTTTAATAATATTGTAGTTTTAATTTGCATTTTCTTAATGGCTGATGTTATACATCTTTTCATTTGCCCATTTGCATCTGTACATCCCCTTCTGTGAAATGTCTGTTTGTGTCTTTTGTCTATTTTCTAATTGGTTTTTTTGTTTGCTTGTTTTACTCTTTTGAGAGTTCTTTATATGTTTTAGATACTAATCCTTTGTCAGAGATTTGGTTTGCAGATCCTTTCTTCCTGTCTATAGTTGTCTTTTGATCCTCTTCACATGGGCTTTCACAGAGCAAAAGTTTTAGTATTACCAATTTTTCCTTTGATGGATCTTGCATTTGGTTCAAGTCTAAGAACTCTGCCTAGCCCTAAATCTCAGAGATCTTCTCCTGTGTTGTTTTGCAGTTAAGTGTATGATCCAGTTTGTGCTAATTTTTATTTAAGGTGTGAGGCTTAGGTCGAGGTTCATTTTTGCCCGTGGATGTCCAATTACTCCCGTAGCATTTGTTGAAAAGGCTATCCTTCCTCCATTGAATTGCTTTTGCACCTTTGTAAAAAGTTAGTTGAGCATATGTGTGGGTCTATATCTTGGTCTGCTCCATCTGTTTTTATGAGTAGATTTGAGGAGAGTCCAAAACTAAGCTTCTGCCACTATCCTGCTTGCTTAGAACTCCTTATTCCTTTGAATGATTTTTTGTTATTAGATTGGATATTGTTTTTTTTCCTATTGATTGAAGAGGACAGGTATCTGTGTAGGTTTAAAAAGAAGATAAGCAGTAATTTAACAATTTTGTAGTTTGTCTGTTTTATAATATAGTGATAAGCCCTTATGTATTTGCTTCAGAGAGTTTAATTCTTTTCTAACTTAGGTTGTTAACATTTTCATGACAGTTATGATTCAATAATGGAGAGGGCGATGGCACCCCACTCCAGTACTTTTGCCTGGAAAATCCCATGGATGGAGGAGCCTAGTGGGCTGCAGTCCATGGGGTCGTGAAGAGTCAGACACGACTGAGCGACTTCCCTTTCACTTTTCACTTTCATGCATTGGAGAAGGAAATGGCAACCCACTCCAGTGTTCTTGCCTGGAGAATCCCAGAGACGGGGGAGCCTGGTGGGCTGCCGTCTATGGGGTCGCACAGAGTCAGACACGACTGAAGTGACTTAGCAGCAGCAGCATGATTCAATAATATTCTTTATTTATGTGGCATCTTGAGAAAACAAGAAACTCTATATTAAAGCATTTCTGTATAACTAAAATTTAACTCCTGGACAAAACTTAAGATTTTAATCCTTTTTAATGAAAATGGACCCCACGTGTAGTTTAAGTAAAGGTGGCATTTCAGTTGCTTTTAGAAATTTGCCAGAGGAATCATCTCCTGGCATCTGGATGAGTCCAAGCAGATAGCAGAGACATTTTCAAGATTTTTTCACTGCCCTCCAAGTTCTCTTTTCTTACAGCTAATCCAAGGAAAGACTAATGCAACTCCTGGCCTAAGAGTTAAACTGATACAAATGAATAGGCGAAAAGCATACAAATTTGGCTAATAGTTTTATGTGCACATAGGAGTCTTCATAAGGAAATTGAAGACCCAAAGAAGCAGTTAGGATTGAGAGCTTTTTTGTATTTTTAACAAATGATAAATTTGTAGAGAAGACGTAGGCAAAGGAGTTTTAGCTAGGGCCTGTAAATTGTCAGACTAGGAAGTAAATGGGGACACTTAATTGAAGATAAGGGTTATTTTAGTAGGTTTGTTTGTATACATGCATTCTGGCATTGACTCCTAGTTACCAGTGATAAGAATGTTCTTCTTTTCCTGTATAAAGAGGGCATCTTTCTCATGGGAAACTTTATGACCTGCTTTTAGGTAGAAAGAGGGAGGTCAGCCTTTTGTGCATCTGATGATTCTCAAATGCCATCAGTTCAAAATAATCAGTATGCCAAAGCAGCATATTTTAGGGGATGGCATGTTATGAACCCCTTTTAAGTATAATTTACATTCAAAAATGAATGTGTCATGTGTACACTTGATAGATTTTTACAGATTGAACCTGTGACTAGCACTGTGATCAATAAGCAGTGTTATCAGCACCCCTGCAGAACCTCTTATATTCCTTCCAGTGTCTAACACAGCCTTTCTGAAGAAAAACAGATACTCTGACTGCTGAGTAATGGGGTATATATTATATATGTTCAGCTTTAGTAAATACTGTTTGTTTTTCAAAGTAGTCGTATCTATCGACACCACCACCACCAGTGTGTCTCCGTTCTTGTTTCCCTTCCTCATGTTAATCATTTTGAAAAGCAGTTTGATAAAATATATCAAGAACCATAAACGTATTCATACCCATTTATCTAGTGATTCTAGTAATTGCAAAGATAGGAAAAGATACTACAGAAGTGGATTTAGGGAAGCAGAGACCAGGGACCACAGGCTAAATCTGGCCTGATGCAGCCCCAATCCAGTCACAACCATTCCTTGTCTATGGCTGTTTTTGTGCTGTTTTAGTGGCAGATTTAAGTTGTTATAGAAAATGTCTGCCACCTAACCCTCTCCAGAAAAAACTTGATGACCCTTGCAATAAAGCATTATATGGAATAGTGCAAGATTGGCAATAACCATTATATCCATCATAAGGGAAGTTATTAGATAAATCCTGGTGTAAACATTTGATGGACTAGAACATAGCCATTTAAAATGGTGATTATAGAGGTTTTTCATCCAGCAAATATTTATTGGGCATTGCTATTTATTAGGCACTTTTCTAAGTGTCAGGAAATTAGTAGAAAAATTCCTTCCCTCATTGAACTTTCAGTTGAGGAGACAGAATAAACAAGATAAATATGGAAAACAACAGAGAAGTGGGGTAAGTGCTAAGATGGAAAAAAGTAAAGCAGGGAAGGGAGATGTGAAACATTTCAGGGTGAGGGCTTGACATTTCAGTTGCTAAAGAAGACTTCACTGAGAAAATAGCTTTTGAGCAAGGACCTAAAATAAGTGTATGGACCTGACACTGAGGTAGATGGAGGAGGAACTTCTGAGGCAGAGGAAACAGAAAGGACAAAAGGCCAGAGTTGGAAATGTGACTCTGGTGTTCTAGGACTAGCAATAAGGCAAAGGGCTGCTGCGGAGAGGAGGAGGGAAGAGTTCCAAGGGCTGAGCTTGCACAGGGTATTGGGTGATGACAGATCATGTAGGGCCTTGTGGCAGCATGAGAAATCCCTGCTATAAATTGTTCAGGTTTAAAAAAAAGCTCTTTCCCTCTTCTACTTTCCCTCCCTCTTTCTCTGTTTAATAATGATAGTTATGCAAAGCAATACATAAGGAAAAGATTGGAAGAAAACACACTAACATGCTAATGTCCTGGGTTGTGAATTACATTTTTCTTTTTGTTAAACGTTCTATAATTTGGAAGGCAGCTATGCTCACCACTATAGCACCAATGCTTATAATTTGGCCATGTTTTATAATAAACATATTTTAAAACTTAAAAGGATTTTAAAGAAACTTAAAAGATATCTTTGTCTTTGAATACTTTAGAAATTGAGTACTTTAGATCCTCCTGAAGTTTATTGTAATCTGCTGGTAGGCAGCAGTGTCTTAAATCATCTGAGGAGTTGCTGCATTTTGGAGGTTTTTTTTTTTGGTTGTTCCACCCTGGTGGCTCAGCTGGTAAAGAATCCACCTGCAATGCAGGAGGTCCCGGCTTGATCCCTGGGTTGGGAAGATCCCCTGGAGAAGGGAACGGCAATCCATTCCAGTGTTCTTGCCTGGAGAATTCCATGGACAGAGGACCTGGTGGGTTACAGTCCATGGGGTCACAAAGAGTCAAACATGATTGAGTGACTAAGACAGACACACAAACACACACTCACACATACATGGCTGGCAGAATCTTAGCTACTCAACTAGGGATTAAACTCAGGCCCTCGGCAATGAAAGCTAGGAGTTCTAATCACTGGGCCCACAGGGAGTTCCCCATAGCTGTTTTTTTAATGATTAATTTTTCAGTGTTTGTACATTGTAGGAATGATCTGTTTTACATTTTAGCCCTTATATTTTATGGATAAGAAAATGATCAAGAGGAGAGAAAGAATTTGGGCTTCTAGTTCTTTTTTGTAGGTGTTTGTATGCTTCAGCACCATTTAATCTGAGGTTTTCTTAACACTTTAGTGATTTCTATGATTAATAATTTACCTAATTTTTAACTTGAAAATTCTTGCAAATAATAATGTCTAAATCTGTTCTGTTGATACCTTCTCAGCACAGAACTATTGTAGCAAATATGGTGATAGTAATGAATTCTTTTGACCAGCACCCTAGTTAAGAACATGGATTTGGGACTCAGACTGCCTCGGTTTAAATTTTGTTGCTGATCCTTATTGGTACTTAATCTCTCTGTGCTTTAGTTTCACATTTATAAAAAGGATATAATACTAAGTATTGGAGAAGGAAATGGCAGCCCACTCCAGTATTCTTGTCTGGAGAATCCCATGGACAGAGGAGCCTGGTGGCCTATGGTCCATGGAGTCACAAAGAGTTGGACACAACTGAAGCACACAGCATACTAAGTATATACCTCATAGGGTTGTTGTGAACATTAAATGAATTTATGTGAGCAGAATGTGAGGCATATAGGACAGATTGTTATTGAGGTTTAGGTATCTACAAGGGAAGGCATTTAAACACTAGATCCTAGAGAAAATCAAGTTCAACAGATACTTCTTTATTGAAAGTCTGTGTATGCCTCTCTACTTTGACTTCATAGCTGGCACATAGACTTCCTGGTGGCTCAGACGGTAAAAGCGTCTGCCTACAGCGTGAGAGACCTGGCTTCAATCCCTGGGTCGGGAAGATCCCCTGGAGAAGGAAATGGCAACACACTCCAGTATTCTTGCCTGGAAAATCCCATGGATGGAGGAGCCCGGTAGACTACAGTCCATGGGTTGCAAAGCTGGCGTATAGGAATTTATTAAGAATGTGTTGCTCAGTTGCTCAGTCGTGTCCGACTTTCTGCGACCCCATGAACCGCAGCATGCCAGGCCTCCCTGTCCATCACCAACTCCTGGAGTCCACGCAAACCCATGTCCATTGAGTCAGTGATGCCATCCAACCATCTCATCTTCTGTTGTCTCCTGCTCCTCCTGCCCTCAATCTTTCCCAGCATCGGGGTCTTTTCCGGTGAGTCTGTTCTTTGCATCCGGTGGCCACAGTACTGGAGCTTCAGCTTCAGCATCAATCCTTCCAATGAATATTCAGGGTTGATTTCAAGATTGATTGGTATGATCTCCTTGCAGTCCAAAGGACTCTCCAGAGTCTTCTCCAGCACCACAACCTAATCATTTTAATCAGCACAGTGGCTTCAAACAGTGTGCTATTGTAGCACTCACACTATGTTCTTGTTCATTAGAAAAGACCCTGATGCTGGGAAAGGTTGAAGGCAGGAGGAGAAGGGGACGACAGAAGACCAGATGGTTGGATGGCATCACCAAATTGATGGACATGAGTTTGAGCAAGCTCCTGGAGGTGGTGGAGGACAGGGAAGCCTGGCGTGCTGCAGTCCGTGGGGTTGCAGAGTCAGACATGGCTGAACGACTGAACAACAACAGTTGTAGCACTTACACTATAAACCCTTACATATGGTTATCAGAGTTCATGGAAAATCGTGTTTATTTTTATTTCAGTAGGAGAGACTCGTCTTAGATCTAAGTGGGTCATGTAGTGAGACGTGGGGCAGAATGAGTGGTAAAAGGTAAAGGACAGTGTCCAGCCACCTCTAGGGAAGATTGCTGGTTTACTGGAGCGTGCAAGAACTCTGCTTTGTGAGTATGTAGGTCAGGACAGTAAAGAACTCTATTAAATGGACACACAGTAGGGAAAGGGGATCAAATAGAGAGTGACACATGAGGCTGTGACTCTGTCCTTTGAGGTATATAACCAGGATTCTAGTATTTGGGTGTTCCCTAAATTCAGACAGGCTAAAGGCCATTGAGCTCACGTAATGGTTGTATTTAAGAATTAACAATTTAAGTTTTTTTTCTAGAAAATGACAGTTTCCAAAATATCATATGGGAAAGCTTTTGGTAAAGTTTGAAATATGAAAAATAAAATTTAACTTACAGCGTACTGTGACGTTTTATTAAAAAAAGTGCGGGGAAAAAGTTAATTGTGTTTTCCTTTGTGTTCTTTGTTTTAGTTAAAGATAATTTTATACACATAGAATGTCCCTAATGTATTTTGTATGTTTGCCTATTAGTGGATTGCATAAGATTCTGTTGCTTTATACTCGGAAAAAACTGAAATTTTTTTGCAATGTTGATATTGCTCAGTGCTATGTCTTCAGAAGTAGTCCTTCCTCAAGCTGCTTTTCTTAAAGAAATTTTTTAAACATATTTGGATCAATGCAGATACGGTCAGCAGTGTTTCTGCCACAGGAGCTTTATAAGAAAGTTCTGCCTCCCTTGCAAAATGATGCGTTGTTACTTAGGGTTTCTGTGGGCACATTAATTTTGAATAGAACCTGGGAATGGTGCTTGTTAACTAGAAGTGTAGCGGTTTTAGTAGTGAGTTCCTAACAGGACTCCGGTACTGGAGTGCTCAGTAGTATATTGCTGTTGTAGCAGTTGTGGTATTTAATTGAACCTACAGGTCCTTGGGAATTTTTCTAGTTCATTATATTAAAGTGATTGGAAAGACTTCTGAGAAGTTTTCTAAAATGTAGTTCAGTGTTTATGGTTTAGTTAATAGTTAAGCTAAGGACTTTTAGGACCATTTAGGGGGAGGAGAAGGAAACCTTATGTTTACAGAGACCTTCGTGAAACATGAAACTGTACCCCTGAATTAGCTTGTCTTGACCAGCCTCCTGCTGGTACACCAGGCTCTTGTCCTCAGATATGACTCCCCCTTAACACCCTTGTCAGTTACTCTTTTCAGGGCTTCAGTTGGTACTTCAAATGCATGTAATTAATCTGGAGTGCTTAGGAAGGATGTGTGGGATCTCTCTTTAGGTTTAAAGAAATGACTATGAGTATTTTAATTTGATCCTTTTGAGTAGAAATCTTTGTTCTGTGTGATAAATGTGTAGCATGTTAGCACCAAGGGAACTAAGTTTGTATCCATTGGACATCAGTCAAACTTTCTGTACTTGTACCATCAACTATGACTCTGTGAGAGTGTATCTTTTAGCTTTACTTGTTAATTCTTAATCTTTTTGTCTTTTTTTCACCCCTTTAGGAATCAGATTAAAAACTTTGCACTCTCAAGCAGCAAGGTCCTACTTAATGTAGCACAGGGAACATATTCAATATCCTGTAATAAACCATAATAGAAAATTAATATGAAAAAAGAATGTGTATGTGTGTACATTATAAAACTGAGTCTCTTTGATGTACAGCAGAAATTAACACGTTATAAGTCAGTAGTATTTCAATAAAATACTTTTTGAAAATAATAAAAAACTGCCTTCTCAGAAAGTGCACACTTGCACATGCAACATCTGATTTTGTATAAATTTTAGGAAATATGTGGACCCCTGATGCATTATGCCAGCAAATTCTATTTTGTGTATTTTTGTTTTAGCATATGACTTTTTGTTTAAGGATAGAAACCTTAAAGATTTGAGATAAGGATTCGGAGAGTGAGCTCATGGGCATCCAGGGAAATTTTACTTTGTTGAAGGAGAAGAGGATAATATGGTTTTTTTTTCTTCATCAGAAATCCATTTAAACTGCTGTTTCTGATAAATGCGCAGTAGTGTGCATCTGGGTAAATCAGTTTTCTGCACTATAGGTTTTAAAAAAATAGTGTCTCACTACTGGTGCACTCACAAAGGCAGTCTAGCAAGGAAAAATTAAAAAGCTTAAATTCTCATTCTCATTTCTATGGAATAAAGAGGGAGAATTCATTATGTCAAGCATTACAAATAAGCATGTATTAAAGTGGCTACATATGATGATGGCACATTGTTGGAACACCCCATGAAAGATAATTTGCATGGAAGATGATTATTCAGTAGGGCTTTAATTTACAAGAAACATTCCACCATTTAATTGAGCCCTTTTACACACACTGCTTCGCTTCAATAGATTGTGTTTGCTCCCTGCATATGTACAATGCCATAGGATGGTTTAAAATCTGATTCAGTCTAGCTGGAAGGTGAGACAGCAGCTGAAAGTCATGTCTTAAAAATATATATTATTAAACATTTGAGAATTGTTTTTTGTTTTGTTTTTAATATATTCTTACCATTTTGCTGTTGCTTTAAAAGTATGTGGTTGATGTACAATATTAGTTTCAGGTTTATTACATAGTGATGTACATTTTCATGCATTATGGATGATCACCATAAACATAATAATCATCTGTCTTCATACAAATTATGGCAGTATTACTGACCAAATTCCTTACACTGTATATTGCATCCCTGTGGCTTACTTATTTTATTACTGGAGGTTTGTACCTCTTAATCCCCTTCACCTATTTAACCCTCCCATCCCTAGCCCTCTCCCCTCTGGAATCCACCAGTTTGTTCTCTGTGTCTATGAGTCTGTTTTCATTTTGGTTTTCTGTCTTACTTTGTTTTTAAAGTTCCACATATAAATGAAGTCATGTGGTGTTTGTCTTTCTCTGACTTATTTCACAAAAATTTTTAAACTTTTTATTTCTTATTGGAGTATAGCCCATTAACAATTTTGCAGTAGTTGCAGGTGGATAGCAAAGGGACTCAGTCACACATACACAGGTGCCCATTCTCCCCCAAACCCCCTCCCGTCCAGGCTGCCAAATAACGTTGAGCAGAGTGCCCCGTGCTATACAGTAGGACTTTGGTGGTTATCTGTTTTAAATATAGCAGAGTGTACACATTGATTCCAAACCCCCTAGCCCTTTACCCACCTTTCCCCTGCCTGGCGCCCGTAAGTTCGCTAAGTCTGCGAGTCCGTTTCTGTTTTGTAAGTAAGTTCATGTGTATCATTTCTTTTTAGATTCTATATATAAGGCTGTCATATGATGTTTCTCCTTCTCTGACTTATTTCACTCAGTATGACGGTCTCTAGGTGACATTATTTTGTTCTTTTTAATGGCTTGAGTAATATTCGTGTGTGTGTGTGTGTGTGTGTGTGTGTGTGTGTACCACATCTTCTTTATCCATTCATCTATGGGTGGGCATTTAGGTTGTTTCCATGTCCTGGCTGCTGTAAATAGTGCTGCTGTGAACATGGGGGTGCGTGTACTTTTTTGAATTATAGTTCGATATGAATTATGTCTGCATACATGCCCAGGAATGGGATTGCTGAATCATATGGCCACTTGATTTTCAATTTTGGGGGGAACTTGCATACTGTTTTCCATAGTGACTGCCATAATGTGAAAATTAACTCAAAATGGATCAACAAAAATATGTAAGAGCTAAAACTATAAAATAAATATAAACAAAATAATCAGAATTAAATTAAAATAAGTGACATTCAAATAAAGCAGAAGAAATATCATTCCTTGCTGTTTTTAACTCTATTTATTTCTGTATAGATTGCTCTATAGAGCATCAGGTGGTTTTTATTAATTTATACTACTATTATACTAACATGAGATTTAACACAAATTAGATGTTTCTTTTTGATGTCCGAGATTATGATCATAGCATTGCAAACTGTTTAGGATCCTTTTGAAAGTATCATCTAATTTTTTTAATTGAAATGTAAGTTGATGTATAATATTATGTCAGTTGCAAGTGTGCTGCATGCTGATATCTCCCTACATTATGAAATGGTCACTATAGTAGGGTTAGTAATCATTTGTTTCCATACAAAGTTATTACAGTATTATTGACTATAGTCCTTGTGCTGTATACTGTATCCTCCTTGGCTTGTTTATTTTATTACTGAAAGTTTGTACCTTTTAATTCTCTTCACCTATTTTGCCAAACCCTTCAGCCTCTTCCCCTCTGGCAACCACCAGCCAGTTTGCTCTCTGTATCGGTGAGTCTGTTTTCGTTTTGCTTTGTTTGTTTGTTTTGTTTTTTGGATTCCACATATAAGTGAGATGATACAGTATTTGTCTTTGTCTACAGTATTTGACATTTCACTAAGCACAATACCCTCTGGATCCATCCATGTTGTCACAAATGGCAAGTTATCTAGTTTTTACGTGTTGGACACAGTGAGACATCACATGCTCTGGTATTTAAGTGTTATTTGACAGTAACAAAAGACTTATCAAAGGCAAATATAGATGGCCTTTAGGAACTTGTTGCGGTTTTGAATTATCCTTGTGTCTCTTCTAAACATTTCTGTAATAATTTGTGCCTTTCTTCATGCCTGGTACATCAGTGATTGCTTATTGGAAGAATAAATACTGTTTAAAAGAAGCAAAATAGGTGTGGTGATCATGAAAATAAATTCCAAATCGTACAGTTCTTTCAGGCATTTCCAGCAGTTAAATATTGCTGCTACAAGTGATAATAATGAGAAGTGCTGATGTACGTTTCAGAGCTCAAAAACATTTTTATACTAACTTGTTTCTGATAAAACTGCATGATTTGATCCCATTGGACTATGTTCATGTAATTGTTGAATTATTAAAGCGTTTAATTAGTATTTCAGTAAGTGCTAATATAAATACATCACTTTGTCTCTTGTTCCTAATTATGCAATATTGTGGGAAGTGGACCAGTATAATAGAGGAGAGGTGTTTCGGTCCCCTCGGTAATGTCATCTTAATTAAGATCAAAGAGTTCTTAAGTTTCATGTGTTTGGGAAAATGGCAAAGTGAAAACAGTTTTTTGCTATTTTACACTTGGCTTGATCGATTAAATTGGCTAATAGAGAGGAAGCAAATAATTCAGATTGCTTTTACATTTTAAAGACTCTTAAGATGGAAAATAGAAAAGACAAAGGTAGATAAACTACGTGTATATTATTTACAAGTAAATTTAATTCAGTCTAGCAGTGGCTTTGAGTACAAGTACTACCCTTCAGTTGTAGATAAGATAATGTGTAGTATAATCTTGAGTAACTAGGGACAGAATGAAATGGATATTTTGAATTAGTTGTGCATTATTTAGTATGTCTGATAAAACAACAGCATATACCTGATGCTTTTACCACCACTTATATAACACTCTGTACTCCAGGTAAGTAGATATGTTGGTCCTAGGTGAACATTTTTACAGTCAAGAATTGTGGGCATCCTTTGTAAATTAACACCCACAAGCTTAACCTACAGATAAGAGAGTGGCAGGGGAAGCGGAAGCACTGATCAGAAAGAAAACTGAAGGAACAGAAAAGTAAACAAGACTTGAAACTGTGAGAAATAACATGGATTTTTTTCGCTGTAACTATTCACTATAAGTATTCTAAAAGAGGAAAAAGCCCAGATCATCAAAAGTTTGTATTATTAAATACAAATAAATGTAAACTTTTCAGTTTCACTATAAGTATTCTAAAAGGGGAAAAAGCCCAGATCATCAAAAGTTTGTATTATTAAATACAAATAAATGTAAACTCAGTTTCCAAAGTCAAACTACAAAGATTAAAAATGGGAGCTAGAAATGCTAATGTCAAGTTTTCCTTCTAGTAAACCTCTCTAGACCGTCTGTGGTTTGACCTCCAGCATATGTTGGTCCTTTCAATTCTGTCCCCAATTCTGGCATACAGTGCCTGGAGCTAGGCGGTGCTTACTAAACGATGTTTATATTTGATCTTTATTCTCCCTTACCATGGGACTTGCTAAGTTGCCATCTCCTTTGTTTTGTTTTCGATTCTGTTAATTTCTCCTTTTACCTTATAATCTCTTCTGTTTTCTTGTATCATGTTCAAGCTTGTTAGTTTAATATTTAATTTTTAAATTTTTCAATCTTTTGAAACATTTTTTCTAATTTTCTAAAGCAGATAAGGCAGTCCTCTTCCTGGGTCCATTAGTTTGCCTGTTCTCCTTGGGTTTTAAAGTGTGATATTCTTAGAGTCTTGTATTTCCAAATTACACACTACTATTTAAAATAGTATTTTAAAAATGCTTTTTATTTTGATTATTATTATAATTTTCAGGTTTGTTACATTTTTTTTAACAGGTTTTAAATTTTATTTTATTTTTGAACTTTACAATATTGTATTAGTTTTGCCAAATATCGAAATGAATCCGCCACAGGTATACCCGCGTTCCCCATCCTGAACCCTCCTCCCTCCTCCCTCCCCTACCCTCCCTCTGGGTCTGTACATTTTGATTATAAATAGGGTCTCAATGTTTTTTGGTTTGTTTTTTTTAATGTATTTTATTTTATTCTTTGGCCATGCCACATGACTTAAGGGATCTTAGTTCCCCAACCATGGATCAAACCCAGGCCCTCAGCGATAACATTGTGGATGGGGTCTTAACCATTGTACTGTCAGGGAATCCCCTGATCTGTATATGATTTGGGGCTTTGGAACTTTGAGAGTTTCTTTTTAGCATATTGCATTATCATTTTCCAGAAAGGTTCTATGTGCATTGAAAGAGTGTATTCTCTATTTGAAAAAAATTTTATATCTATTCTGGTCTAATTCTGTTTTTCTGATTTTCTCTTATCTGTTTTGAATCTTTATTCTTATTTATTTTTCATGTTATCAGAGTACAGTGTCTATTTTTGGCCCCAGTAAAAGTGAATTGGGCTGATTATTTTATACCTTTAAATGCCCTGAATGAAATGACTTTGTTTTGGTCCATATACTTGAATGATCACTGCTGGACATAGAATTCTGATTTTGAATAGCTTTTCCCCAAGAAACTATAGATCTTTCTTGTCCTCTAGTATTTTATGTTGCTGGTGAAGTAACTCACATTCTGTTTTAGTGCTTTATCCCTGATAACTGCTCTCCAGTAATAGCCACCCAAGTCTTAATACTGTCTTGGTATTTAGTATTCTACCATCTCTAAGTAGCTCGAGGCCAGCTTTCCTTTGCCTGAACCATGTTTGATATCTATCCTGTTGCTATGCTTCCTACACCTGTCTCAGCTCCTGGTGCCTTTGAAAGAACCATGAATGATTCCCTCCTCCTTGGTTCCATGCCATGGACACGATTGGCTTGAAATATGCAGTCATTCTCATTGCTTGCTTTGACATAGACCCTGACCCTTGTTGAGCCCAATTGAGATCAGCTTCCTTATTTCCATCTGTCCTATCTCCTTTTCTGTGGCTTGATCCTTGGGTATAGCCATAAAGCTTATCCCCTTTATGCATGAGTCTACATGTGGGCAAGATGAATATACTAATTCAGGAGGACTTGGCTTAGCCCCTAGTGGGTCTTTGGTATAGCTGCCCGTGGCACTGGTACAGGGACTCAGTCTCATTATGTGGACCTAGTATTCAGCATCTGTCTTTTGGTCACAATAGGTAGAATGAAAATTTGAATTAACATGGCCCAGACTTCTTTTAGAGTCAAGTGGATGATGGGAGTACTCAAGGTGACGAGTGTGGGTGATCTAAATTAGCAAGATACAGGGCTGTGTGATGACAACTGGCCAGTATCTTTTCTGCCATCATAGCCATCCATCATTACAACTATTCATCCGAGGCTGATTTCTTTTTGGTGCTCATGACCCCTAATTTGAGAAGTGACATCAGAATCAGATGCTAAGGATAGAGGATGGTTTTGGAAAGATGGTGAGATTTTTCAGATAGACGCATTATTAGATATGTTGATTTTAAAGCACAAACCATGTGGCTTTAGAAGCTTTGTCCTGGATTACATGAAATTTAAGCCATTTGTCAGTCTGATCTCGGGCCTGGAATTTCCTCATCCTGTTTTACATTTTCGGAAGTCCTAGGGAAGGTAGTTTAGAATTTCTTAGTGAAATGTTTTTCTAAAAATGATTAAAAGTGAGCCTTTGTGCAAAATCATTCTGGAAGGTGTGTATATGAACACGTGCTCTAACATCATTTTAGTATAGGTTGTCAGTCTAGGCCTCTATGAAACCGGCCCAGTATTAGCAGGCACTGCCGAATCAGCTATTGAGGGGGTGTCAGGGTGCCATGTGGAGAGAGGAAGGGGCATTGGCTAGCTGAAGAGTGTACTCTGAGGTGCCATAATTAGTGAGCAGATGGGATCAGTGAATCTGCAAACTAGCAGAGGTGAGGTCAGGGGATAGGGCTAGTTTGGATGAGATGTGTTGTTCTGTAAAAATAATAGTGACCACTTATTGAGGATGGACTCTGTGACTTGAGCGCTGAATATATAGCAAAACTGGAGAGGGAATTGACTGGAGTGGGCAGTGGCAGTCGTGCAGAGGTTTCTAAAAGCCTTTTTTTTTTTTGCTGGACATGATGTCAGTCTTTTACATGTGTTATCTTACTACAGCCGTAAAACCAAGGTACTATTATTTTCATCTTTAAAATGTGAAAATTGAGTCTTAGAGGTTAAGTGAATTGTTCAAAGTTATACAGCTAGTAATTGCTGGAGCCAGGATTTGAAACATATCTGTCTGATGCCAAAGCTTGTGCATGGTGTACTGACCCGCTGTGTGCAGCAGATGAGATAAGACCTATGGGGTAAAGTGTATCTTAAATTCTTTTCTTGAATTCTGAAAAAAAAAAAAAAGGCTCTAAGTTTGTCCTACTCTGTCTTAACAGACAGACTTAACAGGAACTTTGTCATGAATGGAAATTTGCAAGTAGCTCTTACATTTAAGATTTGTGTTTGGGATGAGGGCTGGTGTGTTCAGGATCCATCCAACAGTGCATCTGAGTGAGTTGCTGTATTGTTACAGGCGAGCCCACATCACACATATGATGCCATTTCAGGCGAGTTGGGTTCTTTCAAAGGCAGGTTGTTCCATCAGACTGGAAAGGTTTAAGTGTGGGTATTTTATCAGAACCATAGAAAATTCAATGTATATGACCTAAGCATGGTTGATAAAGTTGTTATTAGCATTTCTCTCTATTTAAAGAACATGCTAAATCAAAACCCCAGATGGAAATACGTGATAAAGTTGGCTCTGATTCAAATGGCTCCACTTTTATTCTTGGACCTATGGGTGGGTAGGCATTGCTTATGTGGAGAGTTGTGTTCTTAGGAGTCTCTGCATATATCAAATATGTTCCAAATGGGCAACCCCTCCTCATAGGTTAAAGCAGGATTTTTGAGTAAGATTACATAACTGAGGGAGCACTGAGGATGGTAGTTGAATAATAAGCACAATTGTAGATCACATTACAGAGATTTTGAGCTATTCTTACCTTAGGCCCTTAGTCAACTCCACCCACCTCCCTCCCCACCCCCACCCCCCTTTACCCCGCAGGCTTTTGCTGCCCTTGTTCTGTCCTGCAAACTGATTTACCATTTCTAATTTGAATTTCTAAAGAATGGAATTTTGTGGGGTTTTTGGTGTTTCTCTCCACCCATCTTATTTCTCTTGTTGATTTCAGCTCTTTTTTTCAGTATTTTTTATTTTAAATTAAATATTTAAATTTCTTTCTAATTGGAAGATAATTGCTTTATAAGTTGTGTTGGTTTCTGCTGTACACCATAGTGAATCAGCTATAAGTATACGTGTATCACCTCTCTCTTGAACCTCCCTCCCACCCCCCCACCTTTTTTCAGTATTGATCCATCATTTCCCATCTGTATTCCCATGTATGCAAAGCCAACAAGATGTAATGGTGGCACCGATATTAGTGCCAAGGGATTAACAACTCTGAAGGGGGGAATTGTGTGTGTGTGTGTTGGGGTGGGTGGATTTGAGAACAGTCTAATAACAATGCTGTTGAAATAGAGTGTGGATGGATCCAACTAAGGATATGTGAAATCTCAAAACCAGAGCACGGGTAGCGGTCCTGCACACGGACTGCAGGCATTAGCCTTCTTTCATATGTTTAGAACCACTTACAAATTCTTGGCTTTGGTGAGGCCCACAGTTGACGGGGATTCAGTTTAGTTAACTAGCCACAGTTTGTGCCACACCTTGGAATATGAGGGGAGAGTGTAACAGAAATCTGCCTTTTGGGGGTGGGTAACATAAAATGTACTATCTTAACCCTTTTTAAGTGTGCAGTTCAGTGGCGTTAAGTACATTCACACCGTTGTGCTATCATCACTACCATCTGTTCCCAGAGAGCTCTTTTATGGTGCTCTGAGATGCTTTCCTTCATAAAGATGTTGAGTGGTGTTGTCTAGAACTTGCTGCGATGATGGAAATGTTCTAGAAATGTTCTCTTTCTGCACTGTCTGATATGGTCGCCATTAGCCTCATGTGGCTGTGAGCGTTTTGCATGTGGCTGGTAAGGAACCAAAATTTTACTTATGTTTCATTAAGTTTTACTTTAAATAGCCACGGCAGAAGAGGGCTAGTAAGACTTCAGTGACCCTAGTGCCGCACTGATGCCTTAGGGGTCTTGCTGGATAGGGCTTTGATGCCTCCAAAGGAGTCACTGCTTACTGTCTATGGTAAATTAGGACTGCATTTTCTCATAGAAATGATAAAAGTTTTTAATTGGCTGTTTCAAGTAGAAGTATAAGTTCTGTATTTCTGGTCAACACAGTGGGCTAAATGAATTTTTTTGGGTGACCTGAAAACCTAATCATAATAGCATTGTTTTATGATAAAATCCTTAATTGTAGTCTGTACCCGTTGATTTACCATCTGTGGGCCTCAGTCTTCTCGAAGAGACCTGCCATGTGTTGTATTTCCCCAGGTTCCCTCCACAGAGGGTTGCAACACAATGTATGTAAGGCAGATTTAACACATTTTGACTCTTAACTGGTGTGTCAGAGATAACTCCATCCCTAAAGGTATTTGGACAGGTGTTCGATATACTGAATAAGCAGAGAACATTTCACTGTGCTGGCTATGAGTTGACTGTGACATTTTCTTTTCTCCTTTATTCTGATTTCCCATTATTCACCCATTGCCCATCCTCTCAGGACCATAAACCCTAGAAGTACATTCTCTCCTGGAATCCACAGCAGTTGACCTCTCTATAAACATACAAATCTTGAGAAAATCAGCATTTCCTGTGGTTTCCATCTACTCATAATGGTTTGTTCTCAGTAAGATGAAGTAGGCTCGTTCTGGGGACCACTGGCGGTCTGTGTGTTGCCTGCATTATTTGGCTGATCCTAATGATGCCATTACTGTTTATTGCTGCAATTATTCATATATAAAAGTAATTTTGCCCAGTACTTGTTACACGAAGGGAAATTTATTATGTATCTCTCTTGTAAGTCATTTTCTAGTCCTCATAGGGTCCCAATTGTCACTTCCTCTGGATGAGAGAAGCCACATTGTGCCCTTGATTATTGTTTCTGTTTTGTAGACTTACTGTATAGTCCAAATAGGAACAAACACACCCTTAACTTACTGAGTCTGAGCACAAAGAGGACTAAAACAAAGGGACTCAGGCCCTGTTATTACGGGCACTGGGAGTGGGAGAAGTTGGAAAACTCCCTTTACGTTTTTTATTTGACTTATCCCTGTGAATTAATTCCCCTCAGTGCCATCCTAATCTTTGACTGTCAGGAGTCTTGATGTCCATATTTATTTAAGTTGTTCTACAGAGTTGAGTGAAAGTAACTCCCTTTGTACATTTTTGAGAAGCACTAAACTGATTGAAGTTACTGGTTCTAAAAGCTTGGGAGGTGTTTGTGATGAAGTCATTCAGGCACTGACACGTTCGTGTATCCACCTTTTCATCTCAGCTTTTAAATAGAAAGTATTTTCTAGGCATTAAGACACTTGGCTGTTTCATTTTCTTTACACTCAGTGTTCTCTTTGCCTGGAAATTTCCCCCTCACTCAGCTACATGACTTGCTCCTTCGTATTTCTCAGTTCTCAGCTTGAGTCAGTTTTTCAGAATTACCTTCCTGAACCATCCTAATTAAGTCTCCTCAATAATTCTCTATCATATAGCTGTGCTTAGTTGCTCAGTCGTGTCCGACTCTTTGCAACCACTTGGACTGTAGCCTGCCAGGCTCCTCTGTGGGGATTCTCCAGGCAAGAATACTGGAGTGCGTTGCCATCCCCTCCTCCAGGGGATCTTCCCAATCAGGGATTGAACCCAGGTCTCCCACATCGCAGGTGGATTCTTTACCGTCTGAGCCACCAAGGAAGACCAAGAATACTAGAGTGGGTAGCCTATCCCTTCTCCAGTGGATCTTCCCTACCCAGGAATCGAATTGGGGTCTCCTGCATTGCAGGCACATTCTTTTCCACCTGAGCTACCAGTGAAGCCCATATCATATAGCACCTTGTTTAAATTCTTTTCCAGCATTTAACCATATCTGTGATTATTTCACGTCTGTATTTTATCTTAAGCTTCTTCTCTGATTGACCTTCAAGTTTCTATATCCACATACCTGTTAGACATTCATGCGTTTATTCTTGAATACTTATTGAGTGTCTTCTGAGTACCAGATGCTAAGAGGACAAACACTCCTGGTCTCTGACATAATGTGTGAAGCTGCGTACTTGCTAACATTAGTGTGTAACTGAAATCAGTACTTGCTGCACGTCTGTAGTCATTCACAGACATGCACAGAGCAGCGAAAAATTAGAATTGATGCACACATTCCCAGCTGAAGCTGAACAGGGCAACGTTTGACCTTCTTATTTCACCTGTCATACTATACACAAATCTCTTTTTCATGGTCTATTTGGTGCCGTGTGTTTTTTGTGTATTTGTGCTTTTCTTGGTCTTTCCACTGTTCGTGGCCCCAGAGCGCACCAGAGTGCTGTGTAGTGTTCCTAACACGAGAAGCTGTGATGTCTCTTACAGAGAAAGTACTTGTTAGATAAACCTAGACAGCATGTTAAAAAGCAGAGACATCACTTTGCCAACAAAGGTCCATCTAGTCAAAGCTATGGTCTTTCCATTAGTCACGTACGAATGTGAGAGTTGGACCCTAAAGAATGCTGAGCACCGAAGAATGGTACTTTTGAACTGTGGTGTTGGAGAAGACTCTTGAGAGTCCCTTGGACAGCAGGGAGATCAAACCAGTCAATCCTAAAGGAAATCAACCCTGAATATTCATTGGAAGGACTGCTGCTGAAGCTGAAGCTCTGATACTTTGGCCACCTGATGGGAAGAACTGACTCACTGGAAAAGACCCTGATGCTGGGAAAGATTGAAGGTAGGAGGAGAAGGGGACGACAGAGGATGAGATGATTGGATGGCATCATCAACTCAATGGACATGAATTTGAGCAAACTGAGGGAGATAGAGAAGGACAGGGAAGCCTGGCGTGCTGTATCCATGGGGTCACAAAGAGTTGGACACGACTTAGTGTGAACAGCAACAAAAGCTTTGTTCAGGCATGAGTTACAGCACTGTTGGTGCTATGAATTCAGTGTTCATGAATCAATACTGTACGTGTATCAAATAGGTATCGTTTAAACAGAAACACAGATAAAACAAAATCATGTGTTGTTCAGTTGGTGAAAAGTTTTTGACCAGAGGCTCACAGGAACCTAACCATATATTTCCTCTGGGAGTTCAGTATTCACTGATTCAGTGCAGTGATTTTCAGAACATAACCACTGCAGATAACAAGAATCAGCTGTACTTGTAAATTATATTAAGTGCAAAAAGGAAACAGGATGCTGTGATGGAGAGTGATTGATAAGAAGGAGACCTTCTTTTTGGTTTGGGCCTTTTCTGAGGTAACACTTAAGTGGAGATCCATGGAACAAATAGACAAAGAATATTTCAGGCAGAAGTAATGGCTCTAAGATGGAAGGAGCTTGATGTATTTAACGAAATGAAAGAAAAGCATTGTAGCTGGAGGAGGATAGCACATGATGAAGTTGGAAAAGAAAGCAAGAATTTGATTATGTTACCTTTTGGAGACCACACTGAGAAATTTAGTTTTGGAATATTTAATATGAAGGCATTGGCAGGTTTTAATTGCAAGGGTGAGATGATCTGCTTTATTATTTTTTTAAATAAAATTCACAAGATTTGCAGGTGAGGTTTTTTTAAAACATAATTTAATTTACATATTTAGCTATTTTTGGCTGCCCTGGGTCTTTGTTGCTGTGCATTGGCTTTCTCTAGTTGCGGAGAGCAGGGGCTCTCTTCATCTCAGTGGGCACGTTCTCACTGTGGTGGCTTCTCTTGTTGCAAAGCACAGGCTGTAGGGTGCAGGGATTCAGTGGCTGTGGCATGTGAGCTTGATTGCTGCGTGGCATGTAGGATCTTCCCGGACCAGGAATGGAATCAGTGCCCTGCATTGCAAGGCATACTCACAACCCCTGGAGCACCAGGAAAGCCCTGCTTTAGAAAGATAATTATATCTGCTGTGGGGGGAATGGATTGAAGATGGCAAGGGGTAAAATGGAGAAGTAAGGGGCATCACCATCCATATTCAGTAATTGTCAGACTTGCCTATTTTACCTCCTAAATAGTTCTTAACTCTGTCCCCTCCCCTCTGTTTCAGTTCACCATCTTTGATCTGCTCCCACAACTTCACAACTGATAGCGCTCTGCCTGAACCCTGTCCCACCCATCTTTCCATGCCACTGTCTTCCTTAAAACCCTCTAGTGATTCCCTAGACCCCTGGACTGTCTGGTGCTCTTTGCCTCTCACGCACCAGCCATCACTATGCTTTGTACCCCGTAGACAGAACTTGTTTGGGCCCACCTGACCTTCTTTGTTTATGAATCCTTCTCCACCTGCCATCTCACTCAGAGTTAGATGCACTTTGGTATGCCCTCCCATGGTGCTCAAAGCAAGACCCTGATACTTAATCATTTTCTGTCTTTGTCATCTATGAATTGACCAGGTACTTAACTTTGTTTTTCAGTATTAGACTGTGAATTTTGTATATTTTGATTTTGAATCCCCAACATCCATCACAGTTTTTAGATTATAGTAAAGATAAAATGTTTGTTGCATGGATCTGTTAATGTTTTATAATTTCTTGGCTAGTGTTAGGTGATAGCTTATATTGTATTCTTTTTGTGGATGAAATTATAGAAATAAAACCAGTGTCACATAACATAAATGTTCATTTATTCATTCCAAAAGTGTTTATTAGACTCCCTGGAGAACAGTGGAGCATGAGTAGTGAAAAAACAAAGTCCCTGCTGTCTTGGAACTTAGATGTGTGTATAATCTGTCTATTCTTGTATATCCATTTTGATCTCTCTGTCTCTCTACACACACACACACACACACACACACACACACACACACAGAGTTGACCCTTGTACGACATATGTTTGAACTGCACGGGCCCACTTATACTCAGATATCTTTCAGTAAACGCTGTACTACTCCATGGCCTGCAGTTGGTTGGATTTGTGGTTGTGGAAGAAGGACAGATATGGAGGGGACTGACGATAAATGATATCTGGATTAACTCCCATGCTGTTCAAGGGTCATCTGTGTATTTGTGTGTGTGTGTGTGTATGTACATGGATGTATGCACATGTATCTGTATATATACATGCCTTTTTAATTCTGAATAGTTTGTGATTTACGGAAAAGCAGTGAAGATAAAGTCCATTCTTTATTCCAAATCCTTAGTTTTTTCCTGATCTTCTTTTTCTGCCCACGATCCTATTCATGATCTCGTTACATTTGGCGTCATACCCTTTTTGGCTTCTCTGAGCTGTGGCAGTTTTTCAGAGTCTTTGTTTTTGATGACCCTGACAGTTTTCAGGAGTGGTGGTGCATTCTGTAGAGTTGAGAATGCCTCTCAGTTTGGGTTTGTCTGATTTTTTTTTCATGATTAGATGGGAATTACGGGTTCTTGGGGGAGAAGACTGCAGCGGTAAAGTGCCATTTTCAGCACATCATATTAATGGTGCATGCTATCAACATGCATTATCACTGTTGAGGCCTTGACTCAGATATCACTTGGCTGAGGTAGTGTTTATCAGGTTTTTACAGACTAAAGTACTA
This sequence comes from Bos indicus x Bos taurus, assembly GCF_003369695.1. Taxonomy (NCBI): domain Eukaryota; kingdom Metazoa; phylum Chordata; class Mammalia; order Artiodactyla; family Bovidae; genus Bos; species Bos indicus x Bos taurus. The sequence goes on from NC_040083.1 coordinate 101,847,270, forward strand.
CCCTCTTCCCTGGCCACCATTCTTTACTTTTTGGAAGGAAGTCACTATGTGGATCCCACATTTAAGGGTTGGGGAATGATGCTCCACCTTCTTGAGGAAGCTGCATTTACATAAGTTTTTCTGAATTCTTCTATACAGTAGACTTGTCTCTACTCTCCCATTTATTGGCAATCATTTATTTATATCAGTATGGACTGATGGATATTTATTTTATGACTTTGGTTTATAATCCAATTCTGCTTTATTTTATTGCTCAAATTGTTCTACTTTGGGCCATTTGGAGCTCTTTGAATTGGCTCTGTATTCCTTTGGCATATTCCTGTAGGTTTGTGCTTTGAGCATTTTCTTATTTTCTGATAATATCAGGGTGCTTGAATATCCTTTTTATTGAAAATTTAGTTTCCCTTCAGTGATTTCATATAGAGTTTGAAAATAATTTGATGTGCTTATAGGGCTTCCCTGATGGCTCAGATAGTAAAGGATCTGCCTGCAATGCAGGAGACCCAGGTTCAATTCCCTGAGTTGGAAAGATCCCCTAGGGAAGGAAATGGCTACCCACTCCAGTATTCTTGCTACAATAAGCCACAGCCAGAGGAACCTGGTGGGCTACAGTCCATGGGGTTGCAAAGAATTGGACACTACTGAGCAACTGATGAATTTAAGACTATTATTAGGTAGATAAAACATCTTTCAATATTGATTGGTTTTATTTCTGTGATGATTTATGTAGCTACTTCTCATGTGTTCAGTTGCTTCAGTCGTGTCCGATTCTTTGCGACCCCACAAACCGTAGCCTCCCAGGTTCCTCTGGCCATGAGGATTCTCCAGGCAAGAATACTGGAGTGGGCTGCCATGCCCTTCTCCAGGGCATCTTCCCAACCCAGAGATTGAACCCAGGTCTCCATCATTGCAGGCAGATTGTTTATCACTTGAGCCACCAGGGAAGCCTAGCTACTTCTCATAGATAAATATATATATATATATGAGTTTTCTCAGAATATATTATGTTTATGATCAGTTTTATACATTCAGTTTGTTCAGATGTAATTTTTGCTTTGCAACTCATATTAGAGAACTTTTACATTTCTCTGGCTTTCAGAGAAATTTATGGTTGCCAGTAGCTGAGCAGATATCATTATGCTGGAAGTGTTTCAGTGATTATGTATGCTGAGTGGTAAGATTGCTTAGTCTAAAAAAGGACTCCATAATATTTGGCTTTTGGTTATAATTACCAGTCGTGCTTGCCAGAAATTAAGTTTAGCTTTTAGAAGCCTGGAATTCTTCATATGTTTATCTCTAACTAAATATTTCAGAGACTGTTATGAAACTGTCAGTAATTCCATTATGTATTATATGTTCAGCTTATTCTTGAGTTACAACTGATGGAATAACGAATGACATGTGATTATACAACACCATGGGAAATGCTTAAGATAACGGCATGTAAACAGTAATATTTAGTTTGATTATAACTTTTGTTTAAAAGGAAATCTGAGTGACCCCAAGTACAAATAAAAGACTAGAAGGTAAAAACTGAAATTATTAATAGTGAATGCCTATTCTGTCTCTTATTCTGTGGTGTGACACAGCTTTCCTATTATTTTCCAATTTAAAAAAAAGTTGGCATGTGTTACTTGTTTAATGAGGAAATGAGGGCATTTTTTTGAATTTTGGGAAAAGGATTTCTGTTAGTTGAGAATTTGTTTGCTCCATTCTGAATATTGAAAGTTAAATGGCCTTTAAAAAATATTCTGTAATTTGGTTGGTTTCTCCACTAATGATCTGGTGAGTCAGTTCTTATTTTTATAATAATAATACAGTTTACAGATTTAGACTATATCCTATTTCATTTAAAATCTTTAATAGATTTTCCTTCAGTTATACACACAAATGGATCAGAGGTTAATATCTGGTGTTGATGTATTGAAACCATGACTTTGGTAATGGTCATCACTCCACTGGGGCAGCGGTGGAGACACAGGGCCTCAAAGGCCACAGAAGCCTTAGCTGCTTTGCTGCTGCTGCTGCCACAGCTGCTAACAAGAGGGACCACATTTTGAGGGACAGCCTTACATTTCTCTCATAGGAGACTGATGGCCTCAATGGATACCTTGGGGAGCCTCTCTGGATTAAAAATACCTGTGCTATCTGCTTTGATTCTTCTTCTTATTTTTTTTTTAGCTTATGGTGGTGAAGGGGAGGTGAACTGAGCCTTGGAAGTTTCAGAATAGCTTTTGTAGACTGATGTCTCTGGGTGTAGGTAATTGTAGTTTACAAACATGTTCCAGCCTTCACAAAACTTGCAAGAGTAACACAAAGTTGAGCTATTTCAAATCCTGAAAGATGATGCTGTGAAAGTGCTGCACTCAATATGCCAGCACATTTGGAAAATTCAGCAGTGGCCACAGGACTGGAAAAGGTCAGTTTTCATTCCAGTCCCAAAGAAAGGCAGTGCCAAAGAATGCTCAAACTACCACACAGTTGCACTCATTTCACACGCTAGTAAAGTAATGCTCAAAATTCTCCAAGCCAGGCTTCAGCAATACGTGAACTATGAACTTCCTGATGTTCAAGCTGGTTTTAGAAAAGGCAGAGGAACCAGAGATCAAATTGCCAACATCCACTGGATCATGGAAAAAGCAAGAGAGTTCCAGAAAAACATCTATTTCTGCTTTATTGACTAGGCCAAAGCCTTTGACTGTGTGGATCACAACAAACTGTGGAAAATTCTGAAAGAGATGGGAATACCAGACCACCTGACCTGCCTCTTGAGAAACCTGTATGCAGGTCAGGAAGCAACAGTTAGAACTGGATGTGGAACAACAGACTGGTTCCAAATAGGAAAAGGAGTATGTCAAGGCTGTATATTGTCACCCTGCTTATATAACTTATATGCAGAGTACATCATGAGAAATGCTTGGCTGGATGAAGCACAAGCTGGAATCAAGATTGCTGGGAGAAATATCAATAACCTCACATATGCAGATGACACCACCCTTATAGCAGAAAGTGAAGAAGAACTAAAGGGGCCTTTTGATGAATGTGAAAGAGGAGAGTGAGAAGGTTGGCTTAAAGCTCAACATTCAGAAAATTAAGATCATGGGATCCAGTCCCATCACTTCATGGCAAATAGATGGGGAAACAGTGGCTGACTTTATTTTTTTGGGCTCCAAAATCACTGCAGATGGTGATTGCAGCCATGAAATTATAAGACGCTTACTCCTTGGAAGGAAAGTTATGACCAACCTAGACAGCATATTAAAAAGCAGAGACATCACTTTGTCAACAAAGGTCTCTTTAGTCAAGGCTATGATTTTTCCAGTAGTCACGTATGGATGTGAGAGTTGGACTAGAAAGAAAGCTGAGCACCAAAGAATTGATGCTTTTGAACTGTGGTGTTGGAGAAGACTCTTGAGAGTCCCTTGGACTGCAAGGAGATCCAACCAGTCCATCCTAAAGGAGATCAGTCCTAGATGTTCATTGGAAGGACTGATGTTGAAGCTGAAACTCCAATACCTTGGCCACCTGATGCAAAGAGCTGACTCATTTGAAAAGACCCTGATTCTGGGAAAGATTGAGAGCAGGAGGAGAAGGGGACGACAGAGGATGAGATGGTTGGATGGCATCACCAACTCAGTGGACGTGAGTTTGAGTAAAGTCCGGGAGTTGGTGATGGAAGGGGAGGCCTGGAGTGCTGCAGTTCATGGGATCGCAGAGTTGGACACGACTGAGCGACTGAACTGAACACAAAGGCAGATGCGTTTACAATCTTTTCTTTTTGTAAAGCCTTAAAAAAAAAGTAGATCATACTTTTCTTTCCAAGTTTATGTTTAAAGATACATTCAAAGGAACATTATTTTTGGCCTTAAGCCAGAGGAAGATTTCTTCTATAAGACACTTGTCTGCCACTAGGAAATACTTTGACATGCAAGAGAAGAAAGACTGGAGTGATTATTTACTTGGTTGCCTCCTGGGCTGTTTTAATAGAAGATTCTGATTCATATATAAAATAGTGGAGTCATTCCCACAGCATTTGGTAACCTGACTCTGGAGTTAAGATTGCAACATCAAAACTGGGGTCTGCATTCTAGTAGTACCCTCATTTCATGATGTGAGGGGTATTAGATCCTCCAGTCTGCTGGTGTGCCAGTGTGTGGTATCAGCTTGTCCTGTGTCTTGATAGGGGAATGTACCTTTTAGTAGAATGCCCATGAATTCTTCATAATGGGATTGGTAAGTACACGAAAATGATAAAAAAAACTACAAAACTGCAGTGTTTCTTTTCTTAATAATGGCCCTTGGAGTAGCCCTTCAAAATCATTGCAATAAAACCTACCTATTCCAAAAATTATTTCAAAATTGAGATATAACTATATATCATATAATAAAAAACTTGTTAACTTGTGGTCATGTTTACTTTATCCATCTCTATGTGTATATGTATATACACATATGTGTATATGGATATATGAAATTGTGTGCATATGCCCATGCATACTTTCTCACTGAACCATTTGAAAGTAAGTTGCAGACATGACACATCATGGCTTTCTTTTTAAGTACAGTTTGTCTGAACAGACCACCTGTTGCCCGGCTACTACTCCCTTACCCTCCTGTTACCCTCTCCTCACATTATCACCCCCTATCTGGGTGACTCATATTGACATCCTAGTATGTAGCCTTCCATATTTATTCCATGCTGTTATAATTACACATACACATATATTCATATATGCAGTTTTGTCTTGTTTTACAGAGATGAAATCATATGCACATTTTTCTGCATCTTGCTTTCCTTATATAAGCATACTTTGGAGAACACCTTTAAAAAAAGAAGTCAGTTGATATCACTGTAACTAATTTGTTTTTAATAACTTTTAGATATATTTCACATACTATAGATATGCCCATTTAAGCTAAATTATGCAATGTTTTTTCACATATTCGTAGAATTTTGCAATCCAATCACTCTCAGTCAATGAGAACATTTTTATCACCCTGAAAAGAAACCTGGTATGTATTAGTGTTTACTTTCAGTTTTCCCTCAAACTCACTCCTGTTTGTAAGCAAACAGTAGTCTACATTCTGTCTTTATAGGTTTGCCTACTCTGCCCATTTCATGTAAGCGTGATATGTATGCTTCCCTGGTGGCTCAGATGATAAAGAATCTGCCTGCATTGCAGGAGACTGGGGTTCAGTCCCTGAGTCAGGAAGATCTGGAGAAGGGACTGGCTACGCACTCCAGTATTCTGGCCTAGAGAATTTTGTGGTCAGAGGAACCTGGCGAGCTACAGTCCATGGGGTCGAAAGGAGTCGGACACGACTGAGTGACTAACACTTTCACTTCACTTTCAGTCCCATAAGTGACTTATTTCACTTGAGATAATGTTTTCAAGGTCCGTCCATGGACCATTAATATAATGTGTTCAAGCTCCCAATCCTGTGGCGCTCCTGCAGTCATCCCCTGCTGGCCTTCAGAGCCAAATGCTCTGGGGGCTCCTCTTTCTGGTGCCAGATCCCACACAGTCAGGGGCCTACCTGTGGGACTGTACTCTCACTCCTGCAAGAAAACCTCTGTAATATAGTTATTCTCTAGTTTCTGGGTCGCCCACTGAAGGAGTATAGGGTTTGATTATATCATGAGTCCACCCCTCCTCCTAGTTATTTTGTCTTTATGTTTTTAGTTGTAGAGGATCTTTTCTGGTAGATTTCAGTCTTTTCTAATAAGGATGGTTGTTCTGCAGATTGTGATTTTGGTGTTCTCATGAGAAGAGGTGAACTTAGGGTCTTTCTACTCCTCCATCTTGGCTGCTCTCCAGAATATTTTTAATCATAAAAAGACATTAACTTTGGGGTGCTAATCCTGAAGGCTGGGAAGTCCAGAGTCATGGCACCGGCTGATTCGAAGTCTAATGAAATCTTTCCTTCTCATTCACAGGCATCTTCTTAGTGTGTCCTTGTATTGTAGAGCTAGGTTAGCACATTTTGAGCAGTTTGAATGATGATGATGATGATTAGACTATTAATTTCTAATTTTTGATGGCAATCTCTTGTTCTAGTTTTAAGATTTTATGTTTTGGGATAAATACTGTTTATTGGATTAATGAAGTTTTCTTCTAACAGTAAAATTTTTAGTTAGGTAAAACAGAACAATCAAATCAGAGAATTAAATGGGAAAAAAACTGATGAAAAACAATTCTAAAAAGTAGAACAGAAATGATTAATGAAGGCAGAGAGGAGTAATCAGCTGATAGGATTGCTAGAAGTTCTTACATTCAGGCAAAAAAAAAATCCTGTTAGTCCTGAATGTATGCCAAATCAATATAGAGTGTTAGAGTAAAAGAAGAAAAGCAGAGAGATCCAAGAAGCACTGGGGTAGTACTGGTGCATGCCCAAATAGGTTTCATTGGGTAAATCCTAGGGCTAATGTATGCTTGGAGATAAAAGCCCTTCTAGAGGGAAGCATGCCAATTCACCAATAAAAACATATATTCTTAGCACTGTTTAAAGGAATGTTCATTTTGTCATAGGTTAAAACGTTGGATAGGTTAGTTGCCTTGAGAAATAATACTCTTCCTGAATATATACAATGAATATGATTATAGTCTCATGAATATATTCTTAACAAATCTATTGATATTCATTACATTTTAAACTGAGCTCAAAATTTCCCATTATGGTCAAGAGTACAGGTCATGAATATGAATATATGCTGATGAAAATGCGAATATCATCTTAATGAATAGTGTTGATATTCATTAAATTTTAAACCAGGTTCAAAAATTCCCCAATATGGTCAAGAACATAGCTCATGAATATGAATATAAACTTATGAAAATGTTCATGAATATATTGGTATTCATTAATTTTTAACCTGCGTTAAAACGTTTTCCCAGTAGGGCAAAGAAGAATATATTTGTGAATATATTCATAAGGAGGGTATATTCATGAATATAATCTTATAAAGAATATATTCACTTTTATTGAATATATTTGTTAAGAATATATTCATAAGAAAACTAAACCACTCTTTAGCTCTTGCTTTTTTTTTTTTTTAATTAAATAGTTCTTAAAATGCTGCTTTGAAAAGCAGCAAATACTAAATACTAAAGCAAATACTGAAATTTCACTGGAATCTTCAAAGAGTGAAAGTATAAATTTGGTACATTTAGTGAATTGATCTGTTTATAAATTGGCTCCTAGTGAATAGTTTTTTGGCAAATTAATTTAGAACCCTGTCAACATCAGATGTGCATGCATGCTCAATTCACCCATGTCTGACTCTTTGTGATCCCATGGACTAGCCCGCCAGGTTCCTCTGTCCTTCACTATCTCCCTGAGTTTGCTCAAATTCATGTCCTTTGAGTTGGTTATGCTATCTAACCATCTCATCTTCTGCTGCCCTATTCTCCTGCCCTCAATCTTTCCCAGCATCAGGGTCTTTTCCAGTGAGTCAGCTCTTTGTATCAGGTGGCCAGAGTATTGAAGCTTCAGCTTCAGCATCAGTCCTTCCAGTGAATGTTCAGAGTTGATTTCCTTTTGGATTGACTGGTTTGATCTTCTTGCAGTCCAAGGGACTCTCACGTGGAAGGGACTGTAGCAAATAGCTTCTGTTTCAGTCCCCTGCTTTCATCTTCCCGGTAAGGTTCAGGCTCTGTAGCTTGACCTTTGTAACTCTCCATGTTATTTCAGTCTATTTTTCTTAACTCCTTCTGCCATGTTCCTTATCTCCTCCATTCTCAAGCAAATGAAAATATTTGCTCTTCTCTGTACATCTTGAACTTCCCACCTTCTTTCCTTTACTCAACATTGTTTCCTCCCTATAATTCTGACATTCTGCATATCCCAACCCTATCCATTTAGTTAGTCTAAGTATTTGTTGAGACCTCATTATGTGCCTGGCACTGGGCTCAGAGCTGAGAGTGTAATGAATAAAATCATGCTCAGAGTGGATTTGAAAAGCCACTTCTGTTAACACTCTTAACAGAGGTGGACATTTAAGTAGGGTAACATCAAGTCCCGGAGGAGCAAATGAAGTGGCACCTACAGAGTCTTTGGGTGGGGGGAACGGGGTTGAAGAAATGCCTCTAAATCATTGATTCTCATGGAATTGGGATAGAAGAAAGCATTTGACAATGTCTGGAGATATTTTTGTTTGTCGCAACTTGAGTGGGAGGGAGTGTGCTACTCACTTCTAGTGGGTAGAGGCCAAGGAAGCTATACATAGATCCTGTGCACAGAACGGTCACCACAACAAAGCATTATCCTGTCCAAATGTCAGTAGTGCTGATGGGTGAAAAACCTCGCACTAAATCAAGCTGCAAAGATTGAGTAGGATGATATTTAGTTAGGCCAAAAAAAGAGCAGTTTTTGTAAATATCTGAAGTTAGTTAAGATACCACAGCTGGAAACAAGAATGAATTAATATGGCTGGAGCTCAGCCTTTGAATGGGAATGAATTAGGTTAGAGCAGTAAGCCTCACTAGCAGGGCCTATCCACATGCCTCAAAAAGCCATGTTGAGAAAATTGGAATGTCTTCTCCTTGGCTTTTTGGAGACTGATGGAGAGTGATTTTACTAGGCAAACCCTGAACACACACTAGGGTAAATTCACTGACAGGTAAACAGTTTATACAACTCTGGCACTTGATAACTAGTAACAAATCTGTTTATCAGTAGATACGATGGTAAAGCACTGTGACTGAGAACAGTTGTTCTATCACGTCTGAACTCTTCCTGGTTACTGTCTACTAAGGATTATTCATGAGGCTGTGTAAGGGAGGTCCTTGTTAGCTGAGGATAATTGGCACTGAGCCGCTTAAATTAGGGACAAAAATTTTATAGTAGCTAGTGAGGAGACTTGATGGGAGCTTTGTCTTGAGTGGTCCTCAAGACCACTCCCAGGGTTGATGACTTTCTGGGAATCACAGGAAAGCTCTTACACTCACTGTTACCATTTACTACAGTGAAAGAATATAGATTAAAGCTAGCTAAGGGAAAAGGCAGGTGGGTGAAGTCCAGGAGAAACCATGCATAGGTCAGACTACGTATTGTGGCCCAGTCTCAGGCATAGAAAATGCTCTTTATTAGGCAGGGTATTCCAGGAATTTAGGGGTTATCTCCCAAAAGTTGGTAAAGGGTTACTTCTCCTTTCATTGAATGTACAGGGTTTGAGCAACCCTAGCCTGCTGAATTGGAGAAGGCAATGACACCCTACTCCAGTACTCTTGCCTGGAAAATCCCATGGGCGGAGGAGCCTGGTGGGCTGCAGTCCATGGGGTCTCGAAGAGTCAGACACGACTGACCGACTTCACTTTCACTTTTCACTTTCATGCATTGGAGAAGGAAATGGCAACCCACTCCAGTGTTCTTGCCTGGAGAATCCCAGGGACGGCAGAGCCTGGTGGGCTGCCGTCTGTGGGGTCGCACAGAGTTGGACACAACTGAAACAACTTAGCAGCAGCAGCAGCAGCCTGCTGAATTAACCTTTTACTGCATGGGCTTTTTTGTTTTTTGTTTTCTTTAAGGTTTAAGGAAATTATGTTTTATTCCTGATTTAGTATGATTTTTTAAAAATTATGATAAAATTTACCATTTTGAGTGTACAGTTCAGTGGTATTGAATATATTCACATTGGACTTTATTATGCAGTCAAAACACCACTGTTCATCTCCAGAACTTTCTCATCTGAAATTGAAGTTATATTAAATTGAATTATATGTACCTATTAAATGGTTACTCCCCATTCGAGTCTCCCTCAGCCCCAGGTCATTGCTATTCAACTTCCTGTCTCTTTGAATTTGATTGTTTCAGATAACTCATGTAAGTGGAATTATGTAGTATTGGTCCTTGTGTGACTGACGGACTTCGCTTAGCGTAGTATCTTTAAGGTTCATCCATGTTGTAGCATGTAATTAGAATTTCTTTCCATGTTCCAGCATGTAATTAGAATCTTTCCTTTTTAACACTTTTCTTTATTATACAGGCTTCAACTTGGGGGAAAAACCTAAATTAATAACAGTTTTTTTAAAACCTTGTATGTAACAAAATTTATATGATTGAAGCTCTGTGCTAACCCTTAGAATGAAGAAGAGCTAGAATGATCATTTGAGGGGCATGCTTTTCTGACAAAAGTATATGAGAGTACAATACAGTGCGCTTCGCCAGTCTCATCTCACGGAGCCAGGTCGGAAAAGGGATATTTTTGCAGAAATGTCCTTGGTTTCTTCAGTTTCCCTAAGGGCCTCTCTTAGTACCAGAAGATTTAATTCACTCTTTTTTGGAATATCTACTGTATCATCTTTGAGAATTCTCCACATTTGCTAACTGGTCTGAGTCTGCCAGACATTAATTTGTAAAAATGGTTTTGCATGTGATTAAAGCAGTTCTCCAGCATTTTTCAGCAACTTATTCAAATCATGCATTTTTGGAAAAGTTTGTAATTTCAGTTTACATTCATCCTGCTTTTATGTGGGCTTCCCTCGTGGCCCACATAGTAAAGAATCTGCCTGCGATGCCGGAGACCTGGGTTCGATCCCTGGGTCGGGAAGGTCCCCTAGAGAAGGGAGTGGCTACCCACTCCAGTATTCTTGCCTGGAGAATTCCATGGACAGAGGAGCCATGGCAGGCTACAGTCCAGGGGGCTGCGGTCCATGGCATTGCAAAGAGTTAGACATGACTGAGCCACTAGCACTTTCACTTTGGGGGCACTTACGTGGTCAGGTACTTGCCATGTTCAAAAGTGAGAGAGTGACTTAAAGAGGTTCTAGTATTTAGAGAGGGAGTGAGGACTGGTCAGCTCATTGATGAATATTTGTGTTATGACAACTTTTGCTTCTCTTCACAGTCTCATGATAGGGTCATGGTTAATGTATCTGGATAATGAGGACTCTTGTACTTCATGAGAATAGTGAGTGAATGCTCAATAATTTGTTAGAAAATTTAGCTCATTAATTCACTCAGGGCCCAAAGTAAGTGAATGCTCCTCACAGAAATCCCACAGAATGTGTTTCTTTAAGTTGTCATACTTTAAAAAGTTTGGCAGAATGACAGAAGCTTTTGGTTTTAAGCCTTCACAAGTTTCCCAGTTTCTAATGTCTTGTCTGCTCACTCTGTGTTCAAAGTACTTCATCCTTAGTGTTTATAGACCTAATGTACATGTGAGTATAGAAACAGATTGCCAGCCTACAGGCACCAACTCTGTGTCAACCAGAGTCATCACATGAAGCAGTCACTCTTAGCCTGAGAAGTCTGTAAATCAGAAATAACTGGACTTCCCTCCCGCCCCGCCCCACATCCTCATGAAACAGTGGTGCTTAATGTTCTAATATGTTATAATGTGGAGATGATTACCAAAAAATTATCAGCATGGGTGAATTGGGGAGTACTAATTTTGAAACAAGGAAAATCTTCCTTCTCTAGTACCTGGGGGTTATGGAGAAATGGATGCAGCTGTGAAAGTGCAAGGGAGGAGCTATCTCTTACTGAATGATGCAAGAGCTCAAGTTGGCATGAAGCTTGAGTACCATTTTTTGGAGCGCTGCAGCACATCATCCCTTTCTGATGGGCCAAGGGGTTGGGGAGCACACTGAGCCTGGTGTGGTTACAGGGCCCAGGACCATCACTGAGAGGTGGTATAATGACAGAAATTGAGGCGTAGGGGCAGAAATGCAGGGGTGGTCAAGACTGAGAAATCTATACATGTAACTTATGATGTAAAAACGAAAAAAGATCACATGTACAGTTGAGTAAATACTTGATAAAATCCAACATCCTTTAATTAAGAAACCTAGAACACATTTTTAACATAGTTAAAAGCTTACTAGGAACAAACATTTAACATGATAATTTGTTAACCTGGCCATAAAATTAAGAATCAGAAAATACTTTTGAAATGTAAGGGTAACAAAGAAGGATTTGTCTTCCCAAATATAAGAACATATTCAGCTACTGGGATTTTAAATGATTCAGTATTATCAAATAGATACATAGATCAGTGAGTCAGAATATAAACTATAGAAATATATTTAAAAGCAAGGAAATTTTTGTGCTTTTGCAAAGGGACCATAATTCTCAACCAAAACCATATGACTTTTTAAATTCCTTTGCATTTCTTAGGGAAATGGTCTCTTTCTCTGAGTATGTACACAGATGAATGCTGTGGTCTTAAATTGGAGGATTTAGTCCTATTACCAGTGCCCTGAAATTCAAGTCATCTTGATACCTATTAAACCTTTTTCAGAGTTTCTAAAATATTTAGCTTTATGAACAAAAATAGGTTACTCACATTCTCAATTCCTGTCACTTACTCACCATCTCATCTGAAGCAATTATTACCCTTTCAGTACTCACCATCTTCTTTTTTAAAAATGGGAGTCAGAATAGAGAGACTGTTAATAAGATATATATAGTAGTTTCAAAATCTCATTCCCAGAAGCAAATATTTCACATTAATAAGAAAGACCTGTCCTGCCTTTCTGAGAATCAGTTAAGATATAAGAACTAATTTATGTATTACATAGCTATATATATAGCTGTATATTATGTAGTTATATCTACACTTATTAAAAAACTTATTACCACATTTTAAATGTTTAAGATTTATCCACTCTGCATAAAGAAAATACATCTTTGTCTGAATGTTTCATCTTTTATTACATGCTTTAGAAGTGTAGCAGTAATGTAAACTAGAAGCTTTGTAAAATCTAGAAATTTTGGAAACAAGTGGCCAGAGGTGAGGTCTTAGAATTGAACCAGGCGTGGAGGTTCCTCTGCATAGAAATCAGTTCAATTCAGTGCTCAGTCGTGTCAGACTCTTTGTAACCCCATGGACTGTACAGCACACCAGACTTCCCTGTCCTTCACTATCTCCTGGAGTTTGCTGAAACTCATGTCCATTGAGTTGGTGATACCATCCAACCATCTCATCCTCTGGCATTCTCTTCTCTTTCTGCCCTTAATCTTTCCCAGTTTCACGATCTTTTCCAGTGAGTCAGCTCTTTGAGACAGGTGACCAAAGTATTGGAGTTTCAGCTTCAGCAGCAGTCCTTCCAATGAATATTCAGGACTGATTTCCTTTAGGATGGACTGGTTTGATCTTCTTGTAGTCCCAGGGACTCTCAGGAGTCTTCTCCAAACCACAATTCAAAAGCATCACTTCTTTGGCACTTAAACTTCTTTATGGTCCATCTCTCATATTCCTGTATGATTAATGGAAAAACCACAGCTTTGGTTAGACAAATCTTTGTTAGCAAAATGATATCTTTACTTTTTAATATGCTATCTAGGTTTGTCATCGCTTTCTTTCAGGGAGCAAGCGTCTTTTAATTTCATGGCTTCAGTCACCGTCGACAGTGATTTTGGAACCCAAGAAAATAAAGTCTATCACTGTTCCCATTTTTTCCTGCATAGAGACGTGAAGAACGTATTGGAGTCAAAGGTGACTTGTAGGGTTTGGACTTCATCTAGTGAGGAGATGGTAATGCCATTTATTGCAGTATTAATTTGGATGTTAATTGTCAGGGTATGTACCTGATAACCAGATTTGTAGGGGTGGATGAGAGCATCATCTGGTGAGTGAGTAATATGAGAAGAATGCCAGGATTATTGATAAATTATAATTTTAAAAGTAAAAAAAAAGATGATGGATCCCAGCAAAGAAAACTGAGAAAGTAACAAGGCAGTATCATGGAATCCAAGGAAAATTAGAGTTTCTAGTAAGGCGAGAGCAGCTCTGAGAGCCACTGAGAGCTAAATGAGAGAACCGAGGCATGTCGGGTGAAGTCGTTGGCCTGGAGGTTACTGCTGACCTTGGTCAGAGCGGTTGCAGTGGACAGTAGAGCAGCGTGTTCTTGCACATTGTTCTCTGAAATCTGGTATCAGCCTTCCTTTACGTCGCTTACCAAGACAGGGCTGTATTTTCAGCTTCTAGGACAGATTCTTCATTATTAGACCTTTATGTCCTGGAAGATTCCATCAGGAGGATGAGGCTGTGTGAATTTAAACCCAGCTTTAGAATTTTTAACATCAGTCACTTTGAGATAGAATTTCAGTTTTTCTATTTACTGTGCTTCTTTGAGTGGGCTGTAAAGCCTGAATCATCTTGTCAAATCATGTTCATTGACGGGAAAGCCACTTTAAAAATGTCACTGAGTAATACTACTAGTCAGCACAGGGAACATTTGAAATGAATGGAATGCCGTTGTAATTAGTTTTAATTCTTTTCTAATAGTAGTAGACATTATGCTTAGTATAAACTACAGAAATTAAAATCATGAATAACTGGGAGTTATCAAGAATTTGGAGGTTTTTAATGGGGTAAGTATTTTAGATACATTAATATTTTTAAAGCATTTTTTATATACTATCAGTACCAAATTATTGACTAAGACTGAGGTATTTGTTTTTCATAAGAGTAGAAATTTTATTTAAAATTATTTTTTAAATTACTTATTTTCCTGGTAAAGGCGTAACTGGCTTATATGATATAAATGTGTATTTTAAGTTAGGACTTATAAATAGATGAGTCAAAGAGATGGTAAACAGCATTTGTTAGGAGGAAGTGGGTGAACTGTGGTGGAATGGGTTGTGTAAGAACTACTTCACATTGCTGCGTCTATTATCCTGACCCTGCATGGTGTGCTTGGAGAAGGCAATGGCACCCCACTCCAGTACTCTTGCCTGGAAAATCCCATGGACGGAGCAGCCTGGTGGGCTGCAGTCTATGCGGTCGCTAAGAGTCGTACACGACTGAGCAACTTCTCTTTGACTTTTCACTTTCATGCATTGGAGAAAGAAATGGGAACCCACTCCAGTGTTCTTGCCTGGAGAATCCCAGGGATGGGGGAGCCTGGTGGGCTGCCGTCTGTGGGGTCGCACAGAGTCGGACACAACTGAAGCGACTTAGCAGCAGCAGCAGCAGCGTGGTGTGCTAGGATGTGGCAGGGTAGTTGCTAAAGGTGGTTTTATAAGGGGGAATTTCAGAACCTTTCTTAGGCCCTTTGCTTATGCTTATGCTTCTGCCTTACGGTAATCTCTTCTTTCCTTTTGCCCCCTCCACCTTCATCTATGAATTGCACTAATCCTTCAGCTCTTAGTTTAGATCCCACTTTCTCAGGGAAGCTTTCTCTGATTTCCCAGAATAGAACAAGTTTCTCTGCTTTTATGCTCTGTTAGCACTCAATATATATGACTTTGCAAAATTTTTATCACAATTGCAACAAAAATATTTCACGTATGATTAGTTGTTTGTCCCCTCCCACCCTGCTACCCTGAGCTTTGTGTAGTGACAGAGTGTGACTGTCTTGCTCACTAGTATTCCTAATGGCCTAAGGTCATTCAGTAATGGTAGATGAAGGGAAGTCCAGAAGATTGTTCTTTAGAAACACTGGGACTGAACTTTTAAGGTAGCTGCAGAATAAGTCCTGTATCGAGTTTAAGGATCTATATGCATGACTCCTAGGGATGTCAGGGTAACTGAGCCTTGTTCTGTGTTGCTGCTCTGAATTTAGGAGTGGACTTTGATGGGTCTGTGTTAATCTGAAGAGTCTGAGAAAGTTAAATGAGGACCTCATTCTTGACTGAGCATACCATACTGTAGTGTTATTTTTTTTAATCTCATTCTTCTGTGAGTGTATGGTGCTGTATCTCATGTTCTCTGTGCAATATTCAGACCACCAAAATGGGGGGGAAAGCCCCTAATTTCAGTTGAACAGTTGTCAAGTAATTGTTCTGAGTGTTTTGTAGTATGAAAAGTTTAATCCTCACAATAACAGTATGAAGTTGGTGGTGTTCTTTTTTCTTTGGCCATGCTGTGAGGCATGTGGGATCTTAGTTCCCCCACTAGGGATCAAACCCACGCCCTCTGCAGTGGAAGCACAGAGTCTTAACCACTGGACCACCAGGGAAGTCCCTGAGGTTGATACTATTCTTACTGTCATTTTACAGAATAGGTAACTGGGGTGCGGAGAAGTGAAGTAACTTGCCCAAGGTCAGTAGCTAGCAAGTGGTAGAGTCACCATGCAAACTCAGGCATCTGGCAGTGGAGTGCCTGCTCTAATCCCCTGTGCTATCCCAGCCCACACGGGATGGCCCTTTGTACACTTCCAGGATAGTCTATGTACACAACTACTTTAGTTTTTTTTTTTTTTTTTAATGTAAGATTGGTTTTGGAGGAGGGTTGGAGTTGGATTTCTAGAAAGTTTGATGTAACCTTCACTTAACCAGACTTATCCACAACTTCTACCAGTGAGGCGCTTTTTGGGAGACTTAGAAGTCCCTTTATCTACATTAGTCACTGGAGAATGTTCCTGATTCTTTGCTTTGCACCTGAGCGACCTCAACTTCCTTTTGTATCTGTCTTCCTATAATCCTTATTTTGATTTTCCGCATCTCATCTCTCAGGTAATCTCAACATTGACACTTGTCAGATGGTGTTTCTGCAGTCTCAGTTTAAGGTCATGCATTTCATTCCCTTTCATCCTGAATTCCTGTATACAGAAACAGAAACGGGGGAGGGGACGTGCACCACTGAGATAAAGGAAAGTTAGCCGTCAGTTGCCAAGGTGACGCTTCCCCGTCTTTTCCCCCAGCACCATGACAAATTTAAGTAATTCCCTAAATGAACTCAAAATCCTTGAGTTCAGAGTTCACCAGGCTAATGCTAATGTCATTTTGTATGTCCAGTTTTTATCCTCTATATTATGATTGTGGAAAAATGTTCATATATACTTTACATCATTCCTTTTATCCATCTTTTGATACTGATCTATACGTATAAAGGATAGAAATGGTATGGACCTAACAGAAGCAGAAGATATGAAGAAGAGGTGGCAAAAATACACAGAAGAACTATACAAAAAAGAGCTTCACAACCCAGATAATCATAATGGTGTGATCACTCCCCTAGAGCCAGACCTCCTGGAATGAGAAGTCAAGTGGGCCTTAGGAAGCATCGCTACAAACAAAGCTAGTGGAGGTGATGGAATTCCAGTTGCGCTATTTCAAATCTTAAAAGATGATGCTGTGAAAGTGCTGCACTCAATATGCCAGCACATTTGGAAAACTCAGCAGTGGCCACAGGACTGGAAAAGGTCAGTTTTCATTCCAATCCCTAAGAAAGGCAATCCAACGAATGCTCAAACTACTGCACAATTGCACTCATTTCACACGCTAGCAAAGCAATGCTCAAAATTCTCCAAGCCAGGCTTCAACACTACGTGAACCGTGAACTTCCACATGTTCAAGCTGGTTTTAGAAAAGGCAGAGGAACCAGAGATCAAATTGCCAACATCCGTTGGATCATTGAAAAAGCAAGAGAGTTCCAGAAGAACATCTACTTCTGCTTTATTGACTATGCCAGAGCCTTTGACTCTGTGGATCACAACAAACTGTGGAAAATTCTGAAAGAGATGGGAATCCCAGACCACCTGACCTGCCTCTTGAGAAATCTGTATACAGGTCAGAGAGCAACAGTTAGAACTGGACATGGAACAACAGACTGGTACCAAATGGGGAAGCGAGTATGTCAAGGCTGTATATTGTCACCCTGCTTATTTAACTTACATACAGAGTATATCATGAGAAACACTGGGCTAGATGAAGCACAAGCTGGAATCAAGATTGCGGGGAGAAATATCAATAATCTCAGATATGCAGATGACACCACCCTTATGGCAGAAAGCAAAAAGAACTAAAGAGCCTTTTGATGAAAGTGAAAGAGAGTGAAAAAGTTGGCTTAAAGCTCAGCATTCAGAAAATGAAGATCATGGCATCCAGTCCCATCACTTCATGGCAAATAGATGGGGAAACAGTGGAAACAGTGAGAGACTGTATTTTGAGGGGCTCCAAAATCACTGCAAATGATGACTGCAGCCATGAAATTAAAAGATGCTTGCTCCTTGGAAGGGAAGTTATGACCAACCTAGACAGCATGTTGAAAAGCAGAGACATTACTTTGCCAACGAAGGTCCTTTTGTTGGACCTTTGGTCTAGTCAAAGCTATGGTTTTTTCAGTGGTCATGTGTGGATGTGAGAGTTGGACTATAAAGAAAGCTAAGCACAGAAGAATTGATGCTTTTGAACTGTGGTGCTGGAGAAGACTCTTGAGAGTCCCTTGGACTGCAAGGAGATCCAACCAGTCCATCCTAAAGGAGATCAGTCCTGAATATTCATTGGAAGGACTGATGTTGAAGCTGAAACTCCAGTACTTTCGCCATCTGATGTGAAGAACTGATTCATTTGCTGGGAAGCTGACCCTGATGCTGGGAAAGATTGAAGGCTAGAAGAGAAGGGAACGACAGAGGATGAGCTTGTTGGATGGCATCATGGACTCAATGGACATGGGTTTGAGTAAACTCCAGGAGTTGGTGATGGACAGGGAGGCCTGGCATGCTCCAGTCCATGGGATGGCAAAGAGTCGGACACAACTAAGGAACTGAACTGAACTGAACTCTATATATTCAGTTGTTTATTTGATACCTCCCTTTGGATATTTTAAAGGCACCTTAAACTAATATGGCATAAACCAAACTTTTTCTCAGTAGCCAAGTTCTTCCTTCCTTCTGCCTCCCAAATCTAATCTTTCATCTTCTGCATCTTAACTTGGTTTTCAAATCTGTCATTCTCATAAAATCCCTGCTACCACTATCCAGGGTGGGTTACCATTATATCTTGCCTGAATTACTGCATTCTCTCTCCTACCTGGATCCTTATCTCCAACTTGGAGAAGGCAATGGCACCCCACTCCAGTACTCTTGCCTGGAAAATCCCATGGACAGAGGAGCCTGGTGGGCTGCAGTCCATGGGGTCGCCTAAGAGTCGGACACGACTGAGCGACTTCACTTTCACATCTCACTTTCATGCATTGGAGAAGGAAATGGCAACCCACTCCGGTGTTCTTGCCTGGAGAATCCCAGGGACAGGGGAGCCTGGTGGGCTGCCATCTATGGGGTCGCACAGAGTCGGACACAACTGAAGTGACTTAGCAGTATCTCCAACTTGGCCCACTTCCAACTATTACCAGAATGATGATTCAAAAGTCACTTTCTTATAATCATAGAATACTTTTTTATTATCTCTATAATAAAGCCCAAAGTTTTTTTTTTTTTTTTTTACATAGTCTAGAAAATCTTCTTGAACTGGTCCTTACCTGTTTTTTCAGATGCATCTTACACATTCTTCAGTCCTTGTGGATCCCTCCTTAGATTCTTCTGTCCAGCCGTACTGAACAACTTCCATTTTCTCAAACATTGTTGTTCTCTGTGTTTTCTGAACCTTCAAATGGGACTCTCTTCCTGCCTCTCGCTTCACTAGCTTCTATGCATCCCTCTGTACGCAGCTTGCACATCACTAGGTAACTTTCCTTGACTCGTCTTGGTCCAGATTAGATGCCCATGCCTGTGTTCCTGTAACACCACGTTCTGTCTCTTTGTTGCACTTACTACGCTTGATTGCATGTCTTGTTTTATCGTTTGGCTGCCCTCTGGACTAAGCTCTGTGATGATGCAGACTGTGAGTCTTTATCACGCTTCTCTTTCCAGGATGCAGCCAGTGCTTCACAATGCTTAATTCACGTTTGTTGAAAGTATGGTTGACAGGTGACGTTTTACATTTGACTCAGTGAACACTGAATCTCTCTGAAGGCACATATTGTATACTCTTAGCCAAGAAACCTGACTAAAATGACTTTAAAAGTCAACTGAAATGGTTTTCAGTTTTCAAATTACCTTAACTGGTATTGCAAAGTCAGACAAGGCATATACCCTTCATAGAAAGGCACACTTGTCTACCTGGGAGATAAATTGGGAGATTTTTATGTGTAAGTTGCATAGATTGTTCATGCTGTGCTATTAATATCAGTGATTCCTGAGTCTATTACTTTTTAAAGGGAATAGAACAAATCATCACTTCTAACCTGTACATTTGCTCTTCTTCCGATATTTGTCTTGATTGAGAACAGGTCTATTCTGGCTGGCCCTCAGGATAGAAACCTGGAAATTATTCCAACCTCTCTCTTCACCCTTGTTCCTCAAAAGCAGTTCATTCCCAGTTGCTGCCTGTTATCTTCTAACAGATCTGTACTCTCTTTCTCTTTGTTTTTAATTCCTTAGGCCTCTGGTCTAGACTTCTAAAATAGCCTCCTCTGCCCCTTGCTACCTTTTAATCTGCCTCAGAAATGATCTTTATACAAGTTTGGCCCATGCGTTTGTTTCTGGTTTAGGTCCTTCACAAGGTAAACTCTCCAGCTCTTTGATCATCATGCTTTGCCCCTGCATTTTTCTGCAGTTTAATCTTTTTCCGTTGTTCCCATCTTACATGACACAGGCCAGTAATATCTGAATCCTTATAGTTGCCTAAAGTCACCATACTGTTTCAAGTCACTGTGCCTTTGTGTAGAATCTCTTTCGGGAAGCAGATCCTGAGTTCCTTTGCATTCCTCAGCCAAGAAGTAGAATTAATCATTATCCCCATACTTGAAACATTTACTTACATTGTATTAATTAATTGACTTACACAGTGTGCTGTTAAACTCTGAACTTGTAGAAGTTAGGAACACTCGTTTTGTGTATCTTTTTTGGAATGCTTCATACAATGTCTTTAGTTTCCTGGGGCTGCCTAGCAAAGTACCACAAACTGGATGGCATTAAAAAAAACACATTTATTGTCCTGCAGTTCTGGAGGCTAGAAGTCCTAAATCGAGATGCTGGCAGGACCATGTTCTTTTTGAAAACTGCAGGGAATCTTTCCTCTTCCAGCTTCTCTCTGGTGGTTTGCTGGCGGTTTTTGGTGTTCCTTGGCGTGCTGCTGCGGAACACCAGTCTCTGCCTTGACTGTCACATGGCTTTCTCCGTAGGTATCTGTCTTCTTATAAGGACACCAGTCATGTTGGATTAGGGCCTTACCCTACCTCTCTATGACCTCATCGAAACTTAACTGTCTACATCTGCAATGACCCTGTTTCCAAGAAAGATGATTCTGAGGTAGTGGGAGTTAGGACTAAAATATATATTTGGAGGGGATACAACTTACTCCAGTGTTTAGCTTGTAAGTATTCAGTAGATATGTACTGAATTGAAATATAAATATATGTTATACATTCATGATATATAATTAAAATATTTTTAGTGTGATTTTCAAAATTACTATGTACAAAGTATCTTTTACATTTATCTATTTCAAAAAATTACATAATAGTTACATGGTACTTGTGACATTTAAAAATTAATAAATACACTATATTAAAAGTAAAAGCAAGTATTATATTCTTTGAATTCTTTATTTTTAAGTCCACTTTTAATGTCTGTACTAATTTATATAATTTACATGTAAAAGTTTTGAAACAATAGATGTATTTTAAATTTGGAAAGCACATTGTAGGCCTCAATAGCAGTAAATACCCTGTCTATATCCTTTTTTTTTTTTTTTTGTCTATATCCTTTACTCTGTTTTTTTTTAAGTTGTACCTCCTTTCTGCACACTATTTTACATTAATGTAGCTTTTTTCTTCATATTTTTTTTTTTTTGGAAAATCTGTTGAGTAGTTTTCCATATTTAACCTATATAATAAATTGTATTCTTTAATGGGAATATGGAGAAATTAAGCTTATGTGATCTACTTCTTAGGTTCTAAGAGTCCTAGTTAGTGGGCAAGTAAAATAGAAAGCTATGTCATCCTCAGTAAATAAGAAAACACAGGGTAACCTTATTTCTGTTTTTTTGTTTTTAAAGAGCCAGTACTTCCCATTTTTTGTTTTATTTTCTTTTGTTTCTGGGTTTTTAAGTCACTGATCTGTTAGTTTAGTGAGACATCATCAGCTTTTTAGACCATACCCAAGTTTCCTTTGCACTGAATGTTACTCAGGGGAACTCTTGAAAGAAGTAACTGTTAAGTGTGTTTAAGTTTAATGGATCTCCTCTCCATCCCTGATAAGGCCTAATAGTTACATTCCATTAACAATTGATGTAGTAAAATTTATTAGAATTTTTTTATGGCTAGTGCTTTTTGCATCCAAAGAAACTTTTGCCTACTCCAAGTTTACAAAGATAGTCTATGATTTCTTCTCAGAGTTTTCTAGTTTTAGGTTTTAGATTTAGATCTCTGATCCATTTTGAGTTGATTTTTATGTGTAGTGTAACTGAAGGTTGATTTTTTTTTTTTTTAATTGATATCCAATTGATCTAGCACCATTTGTTGGAAAGATTTTCCTTTCCTATTGAATTATCTTTACAGTTTTGTCAAAAATCAGTTGACCAAATATGTGTGGGTCTGTTTTTAGATGCTTACTCAGTTCCATTGATGTACGTGTCTTTTCTTTTGTCGGTACCCCCATGATCTTGATTAAAAATCTTGGAAATCATTTTAAGTCTTGAAATCAGGTAGGGTTAGTCTTCCAACTTTATTCTTATTTTAGAATTTTGCTTGTCCTAAGTTATTTGTATTTCCATATGAATTTTAGAATCAACTTGTCATTTTCTACTTGAAATGTCAGATAGAATTTTCATTGGGATTCCATTGAATGTATAAATCAGTTCAGGATTGAATTGATCCTGAATTGAATCCTGAATTGATTGATCTTGAATTGATCCTAGGAATATTGAATCCTCCCAATCTACAAACATGGTATATAGCTCTATTTATTTGGGTCATGTTTAATTTCTCTCATTAGCATTTTGTAGTTTTCAGTATAGAAGTCTTGGATTTATTCCTAAGTATTTAATATACTGGCTTCCCAGGTGGCTCACTGGTAAAGAATCCGCCTGCAACACAGGAGACTCAGGTTCAGTCCCTGGGTTGGGAAGATCCCCCAGAGAAGGAAATGGCAACCTACTCCAGTATTCTTGCCTGAGCAATCCCATGGATGGAGGCGCTGGTAGACTACAGTTAATGGAGTTGCATTAGTTGGACTTACTGACTAGTGACTTAGCAGCTAAACTACCACCATGTTTAATGGTATTAAAATAACAAATCCTTTGAAAGGTTCACTACCTCTTAAAGAGAGAGACTGCAACAACTGTGGGGCGATTGTTATAACCAAAGTCAGGTGAAAGCCAACTAGATATTCACAGTATTTGACTGGTAGCCCACTTTGTCAGGTTTTGGAAAAGTGACATCATTTTTTATACCTTTTTTTTTTCCTACAGAAAACTTTGTTCAAACTTTTGAAAAAAATATTTTCATGAGTCTTCTTTATACCTAGTGCTGGTTTAAGTTATTTTTTATCGTAATGTTACTTAAGTATGTTTATACATAAAATGCATGCTTATAGTTCTGATAAAGCTATAAATCAGAAAAGATATACAAATTCAACTAAGTAAAACTGTAAAACCAACATAGGCTCAAGTTCACAACATTAATGTGCTAGAGGACTAGACTTGAGATAGTATTTTTCTACTGTTATATTGCTGGAAGCAGTATAGTATATTAATTAAGAGCACGGGCTCTAGAGTTAAGACCGAAGTTCAGATTTTGGCTCTACCATTATTTTTCCCAAGATGATAAGTTACCTAACTTATTAGGATTTTTGATAGAATTAGAATTATTAACATGTCAAGTCCTAGAGTAGTGCCTGGCAATCAATAATTGCTCAATAAATATTAATTGTAACAATTGTTTTATATTGTCATTCTGAAACCTAATGATTAATGTTAGGTTTGATGGTAGTAAGTCTGATTCTATGTTTAATATGTTTCTGATTTTGGCTTTAACGATATGAATACTAACACATAGAATGTCTGCTTACTTAGGTTAACATACGGTGTGGTGATAATAACTTTATAGCTTTGCTGATTTAGGATAATCAGATCTCATACTCAACTTAGACTCTGCTAGGCAGGCCTCCTTGAGGTTCAAATTTTTTTTTTAATTTAATTTTATTTTTAAACTTTACATAATTGTATTCGTTTTGCCAAATATCAAAATGAATCCGCCACCGGTATACATGTGTTTCCCATCCTGAACCCTCCTCCCTCTTCCCTCCCCATACCATCCCTCTGGGTCATCCCAGTGCACTAGCCCCAAGCATCCAGTATCGTGCATCGAACCTGGACTGTCATCTCGTTTCATACATGATATTTTTAATGAGGTGTTCCATAATCTGTAACATTGAGTGTCTAATCCAATCATCATCCATATACGATTTGGGAAAATCTTTCCTGAAGTTATTTTGAATTCTTGAAAATACAGAAAAAGCATTATTTTTCAGCATAGAGCTTGTCATCAAACTGCTGAAGGAAATCAGCATATTCTAGAAACTATAGTTCATCCTTGAACTGCTTCTGGGTTAATCTGTATATAATTTATAGTAGGAGCTCCATATCTCTGGTTCCTCAACAACCACGGATTCAATCAACTGTTGACTGTGTAGTACCGTGGTACTACTTACTATTGAAAACTACCAGTGTACAGGTACACCTGCACAGTTCAAATCCACATTGTTCAAGAGCTGGCTGTACCTATTCTCAGTAGTTTGAAAATACCTTGATTGCCTTATTTTTGATTCTCTTTTGTATAAACTTAGAATATATTGTAGTATATTGATAGCTATTCCTTGTCAGTTTAGACTCAGTTCATTTAAGTACCTTAAATATTAGCTAATTATGTTCTCATAACTACCAGTTAACATTGGTTGCCTGGTTAAATTATATTAATAGTAATACTGGAAAAATATTTTCATTTTATGGTACTTAAGAAAAGTTTAAGAGCCTCTTCATGAGATTGCAAGTGAGTTTCAGAATGTAATAAAAATGACTTATTATTACTACCTGTTGTTCTTAAAGTTGATGATTATTATAGAATTAAGTGGCTAAGCTTTTAATAAAATATAAAATTTTATCCACTTTGCCTTTTAATTATAACTTTTTTCTGGCCGTGGGTCTTTAGCAAACATACTATTTTACTTCTGTATGGTAACTTTTACCTGGACCAATAAGTACTTTTGACTTCCACAGGCATATACAGTTTTGTATTTTGATTCTGCCACATTTTTACAGTTTGAACAGTTATCATTTAAATACTGTGCCATAATATATATGATTTTTTCCTATGAGCATGCCTATCATTTACTTCTTTTCTCATTAGCCTGTGACATTTAAAGAGGTGTATTACTTCACCATCACATATGCCATTTCAGTTCGGTTCAGTCACTCAGTTATATCCAACCCTTCGCAACCCCATGGACTGCAGCACACCAGGCATCCCTGTCCATCACCAACTCCCGGACCTTGCTCAGACTCACATCCATTGAGTCAGTGATGCCATCCAGCCATCTCATCCTCTGTCGTCCTTCTCCTCCTGCCTTCAGTCTTTCTCAGCATCAGGGTCTTTCTCTAATGAGTCAGGTCTTTGCATCAGGTGACCAAAGTATTTCGGCATCAGTCCTTCCAATATGCCATTTTCCTGATGTCAGATCATAATACTTTTCATTTGGCAATTAATAATGCAGAAAAGTAGTTTTGTATTTATATCTGGTAAAAATACATCATGAACAGGTTTCCCAACAAATGAAAGTTGAATGATGTCACTTTCGGTGATTATGGACACTAATGTGAGTATACATACAAAGGCAGAGCAGAACTGAAATTACAAGGCAATACTTAGATATAAGATTTAGATGATGCATAATATGCTTATATTAATTGTATTATGATAAAAATGAAAAGGGTTAACATTACGATATAGAATCGTAGCCCTCCCAAGGCTCATTTGTTGGATCCAGCCTGAGGAACGATTGTCCTAAAGCATAGTGCAAAGAAAAAGAAGGATTCTGCTGTAAGGTTTCTAAAACCAGACGTGAATATTCTTTTTTTGTGTTAGCAGTTGCGTTTAGCTTTGTATAATCAAATACTCAGTGGCAGTGACTTAAGCTAGATCAGGGTTTAATCTTTCCCCTTATGTAACAAGGAATCTTAGGCAGTTCAGAGCTGATGCAGCGGCTCCATCATATTACCAAGCTCCTCTGGCTATTCTTTCCCATCCTTAAGTCCTTAATTCCTGTTCCTGAGATGACCTCTAGGGGTCCAGCCATCATGTCCTTGTTCCCAGCAGGAAGAAAGGAAAGGACAAAGGGAGAAAGGCAAAAACTGGACAAGTCTATATTTCTGAGGGCTTTGGCAGAAGCCCCACCCAATGACTTCCGTTTGCATATCATTGGCTAGAACTGTGTCATATGATATTTTCCATATCAAAGGAAGCTGGGAAATATGTTTTAGGTGAGCATATTGCTGCCCCAACAGACTGGGACTCTGTAATAAATAAGAGAGAATGGATACTGGGTAGGCAAATAGAAGTCTCTGCCACACTAACTAATAAGCAGGTATGTTAAGAAAGTTCAAAAAACAAATACCAATGCCTCCCCCAGTCTTTCTCTTTTATCTGCATTTCTACTTTAAAGTTATATGAAAGGAATATGAATGAAATAAGATCCTAAATTGCTAGATCATGAAAGAAACATGAAGATCATAGTCCTGTCATTTTAGACTTAGAGATAATTAGTGAATTATTAGAGGCCAAAGACGTAAGTTCTAGAAGGAAAATCTGAAGTTCTTGACTCCCACACCAGTCCCTGGTCTTTTGATCTGTTGTGTCTGTGTGCTCAAACACTCAGTTGTGTCCGACTCTTTGCAACCCCGTGGACTGTAGCCTGCCAGGCTCCTCTGTCCAAGGGATTCTCCTGGCAAGAACGCCAGAATGGTTGTCATTTCCTCCTCCAGGGGATCTTCCCAGTTTGTGCTGCTTCATAAAATCTGGTTGTTCATGTATTACTCTCCTACATACACAAGACAGCTTGTTTCTGTTTACACCCTTGGGGAGAAAGTCCTCTTATCCCTTAAATGATTACAATAAAAGTCATAGGGAATTTCATGTTTCTTATTTGAGGGTCTTATATGTTGGTTTGTTAGTGTGGATGGTTCTTCCAGTATTTATATATTTATGCATTCACTCTTCATTTATATATTCAACATGTACAATAGATTATGAGATTTCAAGCACAACCGTATCTTATTAGTTTCTGTATCCCTAAGTAGGTCCTCATTGATGAATGAAAAATTGTGTCATAGTCCCTGTCCTCAGGTAATCCTTAGGCAAGTCTGGGAGATGGATAAGAAAGTCAGTGATAATGGTACAGTAAAGGCCAGGTTCTTTGAGATGATGGAAGTACAGGAAGAGAGTCTAAAATCTCTGAGGTGCAAAGAGGATCTAGAATGACTTCAACAGAAGGTGGTCCTGAGGTCATCCCTGAATGGGTTTTCCAGGTAAAGAAAGAAGGCGGCTGCATATCAAGGCAAAGAAAGTTTTTAGCGGCCCAGGGCCAGTGAAAAGCTGTGTTTAGGGAGGAGGAGGCCACAAGAAATGTGAGAGAAGGCCGTAGTAGAAAATGAGGCTTGGGACGTTGACTGTGGCCATGGCTGTATTAGAGAGGTTGTAGCACACATTATGAAATGTGTTAAAGGGTTTAAATGTACCAGACTCTGCTAATGGTGTGCCATGGAGCAGGGCAGAGAATAGAGGCTCAAATGCACCCTTCCGTGTGGTCACATGGCATTGCAGTTGGACCATGGCACCTTAGTACAGAGCCCACTGCCAGCGAGGTGCCTCTTGTTACTCCAGCTGCAGATGACCAGGGAACACACATCAAGATCCTTGTTCCTTCTCGCTGGTTCTTCCCAGGGTCTTCCTTTTGGCAGAGCCTTGTTAGACGTTTCCAATCGCACACAGATTCCGTCTGTACCTTTTTTCACTTTTTTTGCCTGTTATGTTGTCCTTACTCTTACCCAGTCAAGGACCCGTAACAAGTATTCTTTTTGACCTCTGTCCAATAAAGAATGATTTATTTCTATTTGGTAGTTGGTTATATACCAGCTTCTGTGTATAGGAACCTAAGATGGTAAAATAGACCGGATGAATCTTTTTAACCTGAATTGTGAGGTAAAGGCAGTGTTTCAGGAATTTCAGACAGCAAGAAGATGGGAAGCCTGCTCCTAAGACTTGGTTAGGGTCTGGCACCCGGCCTACCCATCCCTGCTTCTGGTCTGCAGCCTGCCCGCGCCCCATCCCAGCAGGGGCCTCTAGTGGCTCTCCTTTCAGTCTGTTTTCTCTTCTCTGTTAAAAGATTTTTCTTCCCCACATCTGATTTAGCCCCACATTTTCTTCATGGACTCCCAGTAATGTCATTTGTTTTCTGGTATCCAGCAGAAAACAGCCAGACTTCCCTTCTCTCCCATCCATCCTAGAATGAATCTGAGCCTTTGTTGACTCTTCCTCTAGTAATGAAGTTTATGGTGGTGGAAGGTGAAAGGGGAAGTTCATCCTCCTGGTTAATTGAACCTGTCTCTCTGTAAAGAGAAATGTGCTATGAAAGTAAAATGTGCTATGAGAAAGTTCACCTCTATTTTATTGCTTGTTTTTTTTTTTCACTTTTTTTCTTATGTAGACATTATATTAATAATAGTAAAGGAAATAACAGAAAATTCTCAAATCTCACAGCCAGAAACCATAAACTGTTTTTACTTTTCCCCTACATTCTCTTCCAGTCTCTGCCCATATACGTGATATTAACTGTTACTTTTATTGTGTGCCACCTAATCATAGTTCAAGGAAATTGAAGTTATTGAGATCTGGGAATATATTGGGTAATAATGGCTTCTTATTTTGATTATTTCCTTTTAGGAAAGACACTGCTGATCCTGTAACATGGAGGATTGCCTTCATACCTCATCTGAGAATCTATCCAAATTGGTCAGCTGGGCCCACAGCCATGGGACCATTTGCAGCCTCATTCCAAACCTGAAACATTTACTTTCAGAAGGTTCCCATGGGAACCTGACAGCAATGTGGGGCTGTAGTGCAGGCCACGCTTATCACTGGCCACTGACAGCTACTTGCAGAGCTGGCTCCCAGGAAAGGGTCTGTTTCCAGGATAACAGAAGTTTTAACTCTGATAGTCCAAGTATAATTGGTGTGCCCTCTGAGACTCAAACTAGCCCCGTTGAAAGGTACCCTGGGAGACCAGTGAAAACGAAGCTAGACTGTAATCGGACCAGAGACTCTTGTGACTTCTCTTATTGCAGTGAGCCCTCTGAACTGGATGAAGCTGTTGAAGAGTATGAAGATGAAAACACTCTGTTTGACATGGTTTGTGAGTCTTCTGTTACTGATGAAGATAGTGACTTTGAACCCCAACCGCAGAGGCCTCAAAGCATTGCGCGAAAAAGGCCTGGAATAGTACCATCTTCTCTTCATTCGAGCTCCCAAACTCAAATGATTGATGAATGCAGCAGTGATGTCATCATTAAGAAGATCAAACAAGAGATTCCTGAAGATTACTATATTGTGGCAAATGCAGAGCTGACTGGAGGGGTAGATGGACCAGCCCTGTCATTGACACAGATGGCAAAACCTAAGTCTCAGACTCATGCTGGTCCCTCCTTAGGGTCTGCTAAGCTGATTTCCCACGTAACATCTGCCATCAGCTCAGAGCTAGACCCACATGGTGTGTCCGCATCCCCCTCTGTGATGTCTAGACCAGTAGTCCAGAAGACCACCAGGGTATCTCTGGCTTCACCTAACAGAGGACCCCCTAGTTCCCATGGCACCAGCCAGCACGTGGCCATGCAGATGCCCGTGAGCACATCCCATCCTAACAAACAGATCAGCATCCCTTTGTCTGCCCTGCAGCTGCCAGGACAGGATGAACAAGTTGCTTCCGAAGAGTTCCTGTCCCATCTGCCCAGCCAGGTCTCCTCCTGTGAGGTGGCCCTTTCTCCCTCAGTTAACACAGAGCCAGAAGTGAGCTCCAGTCAGCAGCAGCCCCCAGTCGCTCCAACCATAACCACCGAGGCCACGGCACAGTGCATACCAGGTATGGCGCGTGAGGTGACAGAGTCCCTCGTTCACGTACATCAGAGACTTGTGCGCCGTCAGCACGCCTAAAACCTTTGGCCCAATTTGCTAGAATTTGGGCCTTTGTTATTCTCAGAAAGATAGAAATAATGAAATATAATATACTCAGGTGATATAAAAAGGAAATTCATCATCCAGTCGATGTACCTCAGGGCCGAGAGGACAGCTGTAGGATTGTGCTGTTGATATCACATGGCTAGATTTAAGGTTTATATCTGATCTGAAGCTGAATTTTTATATAGTAAAATGATTTTTGAAAGCTTTGCTCTCCTATCAGTATCAAGGTATTTGGTTACAGTTTTGAAGCCAAAATGATGTTGGGTTAGGCATATAACGAAAATAAACCTAATAATTTTTTTGCCACTGTTATTTATAGGAACCAATTTAGCACTTTATTCATTTTAGTGGTGTGGCAATTTAACAGGTTTTTAAAAATAAAAACAAAACAAAACACCCAAATGTATCTGGAAGTAGTTTATCTTTTTTCTCAAAATATATAATAATCAGATAACTTGCATTTCTGAAATACATGGATCTACCTAGACTGGATTGAGAGGAGAAGAAAATAGTTACATGAGGCCCCTGTCTGTAATTCTAACAATCTAAACATTCTGTAATTCTAGCATTCAGTATTTATTTAATCTGAGCTGTTGTTATATAGAAGGGGTTTGAGTGTCATGCTTTTGGGTTCATGATTCAAATCTGATAGGCCAGAAGCGGAAACATGGAAGGGATGAACAGACATGCAGAGTACAATGTAGAAAGCAGACGTTCGTGGCACATTTTGGTTTCATATTAGTTCTTCTCATAAAGTCGTGTATTTTAGGAAAAGCTTCTGGAAGCCGAGATACCTATGCTTTACCCTCTAACTTCCTGAAATGACATTGCTTTGCAAACGTGCTTTCCCCATTTTAGTGTCAGCCTTAAGATTCCAAAAGGAAATCTTCAATTTATGATTTCCAAATATAATCTTGATATTAATAATAAGATATACAATGAAAATACTCATATCTGATTCAGAATTATGGTTTTCAGTTTATTCATCTTTCTTTTCAAAAGAACAGCTTTATTGAGATAAAATTCATGTATCTTAAAATAACTCTTTTAAAGTTTTACAATTTGGTGTTTTCTGGTGTACTCACAGAGTTGTGTAACTGTCGCAACTGTCTAATTTTGGAATATTTTCATCATCCCAGAAAGAAACCCCATACCCATTAGCAGTCATTTTTTCCCCTTGTCACAGCCCCTGTCAACTGCTAATCTACTTCTGTCTCTATAGATCTGCCTGTTGTGCACATTTCATGTAAATGGATTCTTATTTTATGGCCTTTCGTGACAGCCTTCTTGTACTACTTAGCATACTTTTTTTAAGGTTAATCTATGTGGTCGTGTCTACGAGCATTATTTTCCATTTCATTATCAAATAATATTTCATTGTATGGATAGACCACATTTTGTTTTTCCTTTATCAACTGAGGGACACTTAAGTGGTTTCCAGTCTTTGGCTGTGGTAAATATTGCTGCTAATGTCATCTATGTACATGTTTCTTTTTTTTTTTTTTTTATGTACATGTTTCTGTGTGGACCTATGGACACGACTGAGCGACTGAACTGAACTGACATTTTCATTTCTGTTGGGCAGCTGTCTAGAAGTGGAGTCTCTGGTCATATGGTAGCTCCGTTTAACTTATTGAGGAGCTGCCACACTGTGTTCCAGAGCATCTTCACCATTTTACAGTCTCACCGACAATTTTAAATGATTCCTGCTTCTCCATATGCTCACCAGCACTTGTTTTCCATTAAAAAGAAAAAATTATCCTGCTGGGTGTGTGAAGTGGTGTCTTGCTGTGGTTTTAATTTGTATATCTTCTTTTGAGAAAAATTCGTTCAGATCCTTTGCCCATTTTCTGGTTATGTTGCCATTTTATTGGTGAGTTGTAAGGGTTCTCTGTGAATTCTGGCTTTAAGCCTTTTATTAAATATACATTTTGTAAATATTTTCTCCCATTCCTTGGGCTGTCTTTCCTTTGTCCTTCCTTTCTTGTTTTACTTCAATCACTTAATCACAAAATGGTCTTTGACTTAATCTTCACATCATAAGACACAACATTGTCTTTATTAGGCTGGTGAAAGTTTTTTCTAAGAAATCTGATTCTTGATATCTGTAGGATATAAGTAGTACCTTTTCACTTAAATAGTTGTGAATCTAGTTTACTTGTCCCCTTCCCCTTTTTTTGTGTGAAATAGGAGACAGCCTGACAACAGTTTCTACATGCTACTTGATGTATGAGGATAGAATTCAGAAATGTATCTTACAAAGTGGTCCATTAAAACAAAACAGCTCAGTAAAACTGCCGTTTGTGGTGTATATCCTGATAATTTAACCATGCAAAAAGCAAGTTGCAAGATTTCCTTGCATCTGCCTAGTGGATATTAGTCCACTGTACGTGTATAGTAAATTAGAAATTAAAGCTTGAACTAACTGTAACAGGAATCTCCTAAGGAGTGATCCTGATATTTTGATCCATTGTTCCATGAAAGATGTTATATTGTTAGGAAATTATTGGCTTTAGAGAAATACTTTCTGAACTGGAAGCATCAATGAGACAGATGAAAATCTGATTGACACTTTTCTTTAATGAGAGAGATATAAAGTTAACTTACAATTTACCTTTGTTTTGTGGAGCCCAAACTATGTTCTGTGCTCTTAAAAGTTTTATTTATTTATCAGTATTTGTGTTTTTTGCCTATTTGTAATAAAATGAAGTGAAGTGAAAGTCGCTCAGTCATGTCCAACTCTTTGCGACCCCATGGAACGTAGCCTGCCAGGCTTCTCTGTCCATGGAATTCTCCAGGCCAGAATACTGAAGTGGGTAGCCATTCCCTTCTCCAGGAGATCTTCCCAATCCAGAGATCGAACCCAGGTCTTCCTGTATTGCAGGCGGATTTTTTACCATCTGAGCCATGAGGGAAGCCCTGATAGTAATGGAATAAATTTATTTGAAACATAGATTTTTTTAAAAAGAAATTCAGAATCCAGCACATCCAAATGTATGTGGGTGAATATGTGCAGATGGACGATAAGCACTTACTGTGTAAAGCGTGCTTAGGATGAAGCAAGGAGAGGCTCTAGAAGAACTAGCTGAAAGCGACATCGGGCACTTTTAAAGTGGATGTTATATACGCTCAAGTATTTATCAGATCATTGTAGAAATACTGTGTATCTTTGAATAATATTTTTAAAATAAATAATTTGACAAATGACTATTGAGTTAGCCAGAAACAAGAAGAAACTGTGCATTTTGTTTAGTTTTACTGATACCATTTAAATTCTGTTTCCTGGGAGTGCCTGGTGGGCCGGTGGTTAGGACTCCATGCTTTCACCACCACGGCCCTTGGTTCAGTCCATGGTCATGGAACTAAGATCCCATAGGCTACAGCATGCCCCCTCCCCCTATTGGAAAGCCATTCTTATTTCTTTTCTATTCAGAACTAAACTCACAGAGTTATACAATGTTAACAAGGTGTGGATAAAATTACCAATTTTCATGTTAGCTCTGTTAGAAAGCTCAACTCAAATCTTAGCAGTCATGCGTAAAGAGGATATCCATTGTTAGAAGAATTATTGTCTATCTCCAAGTGGTTTGGATTCTATTAATTTTTGAGATTTTTATGTAAATTTGGAGCATTTGTCACAAATTTAAATTTTTTATTGTATTATAAGTTGAGTTTTTATGTGTGTATTAAATATATATATACACACACAGCTTCCTTTATGATTTTGTGCAGGAACTCTCCCATTTTTTATTGAAGTATAGCTGATTTACAGTATTGTGCCAACCTCTGCTATACAGCAAAGTGACTCAGTTATACACATACATACTTTCTTTTCTTATATTCTTTTCCATCATCTTTTATCACAGGATATTGAATATAGTTCTCTGTGCTACACAGTAGGACCTAGTTATTTATCCATTCTAAATGTAATCGTTTCCTCTGTTTGTATGCTGAGTCGCTCAGTAAAGTCTGACTCTTTGCAACCCCATGGACTGTAGCCTTCCAGGCTCCTCTGTCCATGGAATTCTCCAGGCAAGAATACTGGAGTGGGTTGCCATGCCCTCCTCCAGGGGATCCTCCCAACCCAGGGATCGAACCCAGGTCTCCTGCATTGCAGGCTGATTCTTTACCATCTGAGCCACCAGGGAAGCCTTACCGACCCGTCTCCCAGTCTGTCCCTCTTCCTTGCCCCATCCCCTTGGCAACCGCAAGTCTGCTCTCTGTGTCCGTGAGTCTGTTTCTGTTTTGTAGGGAGGTTCGTGTGTGCCATATTTAGATTCCACGTGCAAGTGATATCATGTGGTATATCCTTCTGACTTCAGTTAGCATGGTCATCGCTAGTTGCATCTGTGTGTGTGTGATAGTTGTGTTCAACTCTTTGTGACTCTGGACTGTAGCCTGCCAGGGTCCTCTGTTCATGGGATTTCCTAAGCCAGAGTACTGGAGTGGGTTTTCTATAGGGGATCTTCCTAACCCAGGGACTGAACCTTGGTCTCCTGCATTGCAGGCAGATTCTTTACCATCTGAGCCACCAGGCTGCAAACAGCATTATCTCATTCTTTTTTATGACTGAGTAGTACAGCAAATCTGGAAAACTCAGCAGTGGCCACAGGACTGGAAAAGGTCAGTTTTCATTCCAATCCCTAAGAAAGGCAATGCCAAAGAATGTTCAAACTACCACACAATTGTATTCATCTCACACACTAGCAAAGTAATGCTCAAAATTCTCCAAGCCAGGCTTCAACAGTATGTGAACCGTGAACTTCCAGATGTTCAAGCTGGATTTAGAAAAGGCAGAGGAACCAGAGATCAAATTGCCGATATCCGTTGGATCATTGAAAAAGCAAGAGAGTTCCAGAAAAAATCTGCTTTTGCTTTATTGACTACGCAAAAGCCTTTGACTGTGTGGATCACAACAAACTGTGGAAAATTCTGAAGGAGATGGGAATACCAGACCACCTGACCTGCCTCTTGAGAAATCTGTATGCAGGTCAGGAAGCAACAGATAGAACTAGACACGGAAACCAGACATTTAGACTGGTTCCAAATGGGGAAAGGAGTATATCAGGACTGAATATTGTCACCCTGCTTATTTAACTTACATGCAGAGTACATCATGCAAAATGCTGAGCTGGATGAAGCACAAGGTGGAATCAAGATTGCTGGGAGAAATATCAATAACCTCAGATATGCAGATGACACCACCCTTATGGCAGAAAGTGAAGAGGAACTAAAGAGCCTCTTGATGAAAGTGAAAGAGGAGAGTGGAAAAGTTGATTTAAAACTCAGCAGTCAGAAAACAAAGATCATGGCATCTGGTCCCATCACTTCATGGCAAATAGATGGGGAAACAGTGGAAACTGAGAGACTTTATTTTTTTGGACTCCAAAATCATTGCAGATGGTGACTGCAGCCATGAAATTAAAAGATGCTTGCTCCTTGAAAGAAAAGTTATGACCAACCTAGATAGCATATTAAAAATCAGAAACATTGTTTTGCTGACAAAGGTCCATCTAGTCAAAGCTATGGTTTTTCCAGTAGTCTTGTATGGATGTGAGAGTTGGACTATAACGAAAGCTGAGCACCGAAGAATTGATGCTTTTGAACTGTGGTGTTGGAGAAGACTCTTGAGAGTCCCTCGAACTGCAAGGCGATCCAACCAGTCCATCCTAAAGGAAATCAGTTCTGAATAGTCATTGGAGGGACTGATGCTGAAGGTGAAACTCCAGTATTTTGGCCACCTGCTGTGAAGAGCTGATTCATGGGAAAAGACCCTGATGCTGGGAAAGATTAAAGGTGGGAGGAGAAGGGGATGACAGATTATAAGATGGTTGGATGGCATCACCAACGAAATGGACATGAGTTTGAATAGGCTCTGGGAGTTAGTGATGGACAGGGAAGCCTGGCATGCTGCAGTCCATGGAGTTGCAAAGAGTCGGACACGAGTGAGTGACTGAACTGAACTGAGTATTGCACAGTATACATGTACCACATTTGCTTTATCCATTCATCTGTCAGTGAACATTTAGTTTGTTTCCAGTGATGTGTCAAACTCCTGCCCTGGAAAGGATACCGAGACCAGTTCTACGAAGACCACACCACTGACTGTGGGAGTCAGATGGCAGTGTTCTTCCAGGGCCATTCTGGATTCTAATCTTAAAAGAGACAGCATACCAGAGATACCTACTGCTTTTTTTTTTTTTGGAAGTCGCTTAGTCATGTCCGACTCTATGCAACCCCATGGACTATACAGTCCATGGAATTCTCCAGGCCAGAATACTGGAGTGGGTAGCCTTTCCCTTCTCTACCTACTATTATTTATATAGGGTTAGTTTTTGTTGTTGTTTTTTGGTTTTTTGATCATTTAGT
This sequence comes from Bos indicus x Bos taurus, assembly GCF_003369695.1. NCBI lineage: Eukaryota > Metazoa > Chordata > Mammalia > Artiodactyla > Bovidae > Bos > Bos indicus x Bos taurus. Next base: position 101,883,592 of record NC_040083.1, read on the forward strand.
TTTCTTTGTGAGGCAGATAGAGGAGTTATATATATATCATTCAAATGCTGGATGTACTAGAACAATGTTCTAATCTAAGGGATAAAAATATGTGTAAGTAAATATATGCTTATGTGTATATGTATGCATATGTATACACACATATACATGCAGACATAATTTTATAAGTTCCTTATTCCACAAGAAATATATGACTCTTCTTATCAGATGCACCAATACTAAATTTGCTTTCTTAGGCACAGTCTTTCCGGCACCTTCCTGCAGGAGGACGTGCAACACAAATTCTGAAAGCTAAGAGAAGCAGAATTAAAAGTCAGGCTTAGTTTATACCATCAGTTCCTCCTTGTTATAAAGGGGTGCTTATCTGAGGATTGATATGGCAGGGAGTGTGAGCACTGAGCTAGTAGAGCTTGGCCACTCAGAGTTTGGGATCAGACGTGCCTCTGTAGATTCCCAGCCCTGTCTCCTACTGGCCTTGTGACCTTAACTCAGTTCATTTCTGTGAGACTCAGTTTCTTCATTTGAAAAGTAATAACAATTGTCTGTCTCACAGGATTGTTTGAGGACCAAATGCAAAGTATAGGTGAAGCACTAAAGAGAGTATATGACATATGATAAACATTCAATGAACAGTAGTCTCCATCATTATTCTTTTCATTATCATTGTTGCTATTATTAGATTGTGCTCAATACTCTTGAATAGTCAAGTAGATTCTGATTTTGTGCATTAACATTCATTCATCTACTAAAATGGTCCATGAACCAGTATCACCTGGGTTCTTACTAGAAATGCAGATTCTCGGGTTCCACCCCAAACCCACAGGATCAGAATTTGCATTTTAATCATGATCTCTAGGTAATTTGTATGCACACTGAAACATGAGAAGCAGGGATGTAGGAAATGCAGGTTCCACGTTAGATGGCACATTGTTACTCCTTCTGACTGCACAGTGACTTTGAACACTCTTCCTGTTTGAGAGAATTCCCTCCTTTGTGTATACGCACTACCCCATTGGAGAGGCCAGAAACTCTCTTTTCCAAGTTGATATTTCAGTGAGGGCACAATCTTGTGACCTGAGGCTTTGCCATTCAAATGCACTCACTGTAGACTCTAACTAGAAGTACCTAAAACTTCCCTGGCCGTCCAGTGGTTAAGACTCAATGCTTACAATGCAGGGGGTATGGGTTCGAGCCCTGTTAGGGGAACTAAAACCCCACATGCTGCACAGCATGGCCAAAAATAAATAAGTAAAGAGGTCCCTACAGGAATCTGTTTTGGAAAATACATTCCAATTTCTAGAGGCAGCAGGAACAGGATTCCACCATCCGAGGCCTAAGCTGGAGTTTGGTGGCTGGTTTGTCTCCACCAGGGCAAATCAGTGGCTTGACCACTTCCATATCTGGTTTCTTGGTGTTCTCGAAAATTATGTGGCCTTTATTAAATTCTTTTTCTGCCTAAACTAGCTAGACTGGGCTTTCATTGTTTTAAACAAAGAAGCTGGAGAAATAGAACCTCTGGATAATTTTACCCTTGAATTGCCTTCGGTAGTGAGTAGCAAAAATACAGAAAGTTTGGTAAGATCTAATAAGGGAGAGTGAGCTTTGTTTCATTAGGCCTCTTGTTGTTGTTTAGTTGGTAAGTCATGTCTGACTCATTGCAACCCCATGGACTGAAGCATTCCAGGCTTCCCTGTCCTTCAGTATATGCTGTCTATGTTTGTCATAGCTTTCTTTCCAAGGAGCAAGCATCTTTTAATTTCATGGCTGCAGTCACCATCCCCAGGATTTTGGAGTCCAAAAAAAATAAAATCTGCCACTGTTGCCATTTTTTTCCCATCTATTTGCTATGAAGTGATGATCTTAGTTTTTTGAATGTTGAGTTTTAAGTCAGCTTTTTCACTCTCCTCTTTCACCTTCATCAAGAGGCTCTTTAGTTCCTCTTGACTTTCTGCCATTAGAGTGGTATTATCTGCATATCTGAGGTTGTTGATATTTTCCCCAGCAGTCTAGATTCCAGCTCATGATTCATCATTCATTCAGCCTGGCATTTCACGTATTTTAAAAAAGCAAGGTGACAATATACAGCTTTGATGTACTCCTTTCCCAATTTTGAACCAGTCTGTAGTTCCATGTCCCATTCTAACTCTTGCTTCTTGACCTTCTTACAGGTTTCTCAGGAGGCAGGTAAAATGATCTGGTATTCTCATCTCTTTAAAAATTTTCCACAGCTTGTCGTAGACCTCTTAAAAGAAGGTAAGTGGACTAGATGCTTACCGAGTTTATTCATGCTTCTTCTCTTGTAATGCTCAGGGCGGCTTATTGGAGCTACCAAGCACTCTTCTCTTCAATCCCAACGCGTTGTGCACAGTACCCATGCAGTCATGTGTTGATAGGTAGTCAATGTTGAGAATGTATCCAGGGGGAAGTTAAATACCTGCTCCTAGGAGTTTCCAGGACTCACTGCTTGGTATTTGCAACATTATCTAAAAACAATGACTTTATTCCATTCAATTCTTCACTCACCTAATTGCACAAGGAGGAAATCAGGTCCCTCTCTCCCATTATGATACGGACTTCTTGTCCAAAGGAAGAAAGAGCAGGTCGAAACCTTGATGAAACTGCATATCCTTAAAAGTGTTACTGACACTATGAACCTGTTAAGATATTTCTATCTTAACATTTCTATCTTAATATTTCTATCTATGGGAAGCACCCCTTCCGATAGCCTTTTGGAGGCTACCTTCTACCCTTCAGCCGAGTGTCACAGGTCTCAGTTGTTTCTGTACATGAAGATAACCACCTCTTAACTCTCCTGCCTGAGTGTCACAGGGTCTCCTGTCCGCTACCTAAGTGTCAGATTCCCTTCTCCCCAGCCGATCAAAGGGCAGTTCTCAGAGTGGTGGTGGTGGTGGTGGGAGTTGTCTTAGGTTTTATCATGTGTAGCAGAACACCTGTGATCAGAATGAGTTTAAGGAACTGGGGATGGTGGTCTCCAGCCTCTGGCTGAGGGGCACTTTCCTCCTTCCTTCTTTCCTTCCTTTTTTGTAGTTCTTAGACAAGACAAAAGTTGTGGTTTTAAGTTAGTTTTTAGGCTTGTTTTCTACACTTGGGGAAGGGGATAGGGAGGAGATAATGTGATTAAGTACATACACCCTCTGTTCTAAAAAAGAATTGATTATATTGTCATGTCTTTTCAGAGTATTTAGGTATTTACAAAGAAAGTTTTACCAAGGCAGTAATGAAAACCCATTATACCTTATATAATATAGTTTATAACTTATGATAACTTATATATAACTTATTATAAAGCTGTAATAATTAAAGTGGAATAGTCTGACCAAAAAGATAGACAAATAGAGCGATGGAACAGAGTAGAGAACCCAGAAAGACACCTACACGTGTGTGGGAACCGTATGTGAAAGAGAGGTGTCATGGATCAGTGGGAGAGGATCCACCAGACAGTGGATGGCATTGCACAGTTGGTCTCTCATGTAGAACAAGATAAAGTTAGATCCTTACCTCACATCAGGCATGATAGTAAGTCTCATATAAAGATCTAAATATGAAAATATAAAACTTGAAACAGCTTTAAGGAAATCTTGCTAAGTGGCCTTGGTGTTGGGAACAGTTTTTTAAATGAGACATGCAAAAAAAGCACAGACCATAAAGGAAAATATTGAAAATGCTGACACCTATTAAAATTTTAACTGGGACAAGGGATATTGTAAAGTTAAAAGACAAGCAATAATCTGTGCGATTTTAATGCACATAACCAAGAATATTCATTTACAGAATATGTGAAGAACTGCCACAGATCAGTAGGGAAAAGGTCAAATAATCCAGTAGGGAAATGAGCAAGGGAAGTGAAGAGGCACTTCTAATAAGAGGAAACCCATATAGTTAATAAACATATGAAAAATGCTCAACCTCACTGGTAATCAAGGGAACGCAAATTAAAACAGCAATATGATACCATCAGAAAGGCAAAAATTATTAACTTTACTCCAAATGTTGCTTAAACTATGGAGAAATGCTGGCAGCAATATAACTTGGCACATCCACTTGGAAGAGCAATTTATAGTATCTTATAAAGTTAAGTGTGTGCATATCATACAACCTTGGAGTCCAGTTTCTAGGCACCTGTCCTAGAGAACTTCCTAACATGGAAAAGGAGAAAAGTACAGGGGTGTACATTGCAACTTTCTTTGTGATAACAAGGAAGAAAAATCGGTTAACAACCTTAGTGTCTGTCAGAAGATAAATTGTGATATATTTTTCAGTGGAATATAGACATCAGCCAGATCTGCATTAATTAGTATAGATATATCTTTGAAATGGAGTTGCAGAATAATAGATAGAGTACCAAACTTTAAAGTGAATAAACCTCACTGTGTGTTGTATGTTACGTTCTCACATACCACGTGTAGTTACGAAATGTAGGCTGGAAGGAGACATACCAGTACACGATGTGTGCCTTTGGGAGAGAGGAGGGATGACATTGAGTACACGGAAACTTGAACTGTATCTATGATGTTTTCTTTTAAAACTATGGAACATATTACATTATTAACATGTATTAAATCTGGCAGAAACACGAGTTCATGTTATATACAGGTAACAGAAGCACAGTGCTTCATTATGAAAATCTGGGCACACAACTGCCTAGGTTCAAGTCCCAGCTCCGTTACTTATTTTCTGGGTAACTTTGGCAGGTCATTTAACCTCTTTGTCTCTTAGCTTTATCATCTGTAAAATGAAGAAAATAGTGGATCTATTCTCTAGGGTTGATATAAGGGTTAAATTAATCCATATAAAGCCCTCTGGTTCATTGGTAAGCGTAATTTAGTATGCTTTTTTGTATGTTTTTAAATGTGAGTACTTTTATAATATAGCTCATGAAGCATCAAGTTGATTGTGGAATATTTATGAGATAAAGGCATTATGACATTATTGTTATTACTGAATATAGAAGGTTTTTTGGTAAGAAAGCAAATTTTACTAACATTGTCTCCCAGTATACTTGTTTATAGACAAAGAATTAGAGAATTAGTCTCACAGATTTCACTATGGCTTTCCTCCTTATGATTATGATATGATGGGTGCATTATTTTTTTGACTTCTTCTATTGGAATGAATAAAAACCACAAAAGCAAAATGTCCTGTATTATCTGTATATATAGCACTTTCATTTCCAGGATCAACACTACTTGAGTTCTGTGAAGAAGGGATTGTTTCCTTTAGTTTACTGACTGGAAGTGAAGTACTAGATGATTTGCTTGGAGTTCCAAAAGTGTAGTTTCCTACTTTTTATCTAAGAGAGAAAGGGTTGGTACTCTGGTCCCTGGTCTCTTATCTCTGGCTGTCTTGGTATAGGAATAGCCCACACCAAATTGTTTCTCCTCCCCTTTCTTTCATTTTTAGGTCATGCCTATCACTTTTCCAGAGTTTGGGCTGCTAGAGTATATCATAAAGCGATTATTTTTTCTGAGAATCATTTTTAGGAAAACCTAGGGTTTAATAGAAGGAGTCACTTAACCAGAAGCAGGAAACATGTATCACAGTCTCTTTTTCTACTAAACCCCTGGACAAGTTGCTTGCACTTCAGTTTATTAAACATTTATTGCAAGATCTGCTCTGTGACAGGACTAGTGAAAATACAAAGATGAATGGCAGATTCCCTGACCCCAGAATACCGTTGCGTAGAGAAGGAGGCAGACAGACCAACAAGACCATATCTAAGAGGTATATAAAATGCTGTGGAACACATGAAACGCAGTTGTCTCAGCCTTTGGGACCCAAGGAAGGGTATTTCAGGGTGATGGAGCGACATGAGCAAAGACATGGGCGCGTGAGCACGCAGGGAGGCAAAGGTCTGAGCGTGGTGCGAGTGAATTTCAAAGAGGCCAGGAGAGCTGCTGCTGGAAAGATGGACTGCAGCCACCTGTGGAAGACTGCACGTGAAGTCACAAACTTAAAGGGAGAGCAGAGGAGCACAGTTCCTCTGTGTGATCTTAGAAGATCACCCTGAGAGCAATGGGGAAGTAGGGACTGGGACTGAGGACTGTTTTACAGGGTAAAAATTGCAATAATTCAGATGGGAAATGGCAATAAATGCTCAAATGAGGCAACAACAAAGGCATTGGAGAGCAGGAGACAGGTAGATGATTTGGGAATTAGACTTGATGACTTCTCTGTCCAAGGCGCAACACTGATTTAAGTAACACTGAAAGATCTTCAGGACCCCAAATACTTATAATATATTCAAGGTTCTCTGTATATAGGATGAAACAGCCATTAAGAATTCTGAAACATGCTATGACCATTTATTCAGCAAATATCTATTGGAAGCCTACCAAGTGCCAAGTCCAGGTTGGGTACTGCAGTTACTCAATGGACAAGTAATGAACAAGACAAAAACATGATTCTTACTCTGCCTGCCCTCTAAATGGGAGACAGGCATTTTAACTCTTCCTCTCTCAAAACATTCCTAGTTTTAAAAAAACAAAACCTTGTCTTATATATCCTGAGCTAAGATGCTGTTAAACTATCAGTGACTTTATAAGACTGAATTATTTGCCTTTAGAGAGCATATTTATGAAGATGAGGGTGATATATGGCTAAAAGTGATGAAGTGAACAATTAGGCCACTATGATAAATGAAAGGAAGGTCTTTCTCAGCTGGGAATTAAAAGTACAGGGGCTACAGGCAACCTATTTCACATCATAATTTATTTGAGACACTTTTTACATACCTAAAAATAACATGAACTTAGTTAAACTTGTAATATTGCTTATTTTTACAGACAACTAATGATCTTTCTTTAAGAATTACAAATATAATTGTTTACTAGTTTTCTGAAAGGCAGAAGTAGAAAATCAAGTTAATTGCTCTCAGTTGTACAAATGCATAATTTTCTGAGAAATTAATCAGTTTTATCAGCTTTTTTCCCCAATGCTTCACTTCTTTTTTAAGTATCATTTGTCTTAATATTTTACAGGAAAATCTTCCCAGTTGACTTTTTATTTCTTTAAAATAGAGGCATTTTTCTATTTTACCAGTAAAAGTAGCAAAAACTGTTGTTTTTATATATTTAAAGCTGATCAGTATATGATTGAGACCTCCCAGATATGCAAAATGCATCCAAATACAGGAGCCTAGCAAATTGCTGTAAACCTGAAGATCTAATTCTCTTCAGTGAATTTGGATTTGAGTAAGACTGCTAGGAAACCAGGCGCCAGTTCAGAATTGAGGAGGCATTGACCTTGATTTTCTAGCCATGGTATTCATCCCTTGTGGTCTGGAGAGATGAAATAATGTACAACCTGTGGGCAGACAAGTCAGTGTCAGAGTACCGCAGTCTTAGCTTCAGACGTCATCCCTGTTTCTGTTTCCTGAGAGAAGCAGCAGGCTCCTCCCGCTTCTCCCAGATTGAGCTGCCTGACCATCTTGGGTCTCAGCAGGGGTGGGCAGAGTGCAGGTGACCCACTGTAGTCAGGCCCAGCAATAACTTCTCTTTCAGTCTGGATCTCATTTATATAACTAATGGCTTGTGTTCCCAAGGGTGTATTAGACCCAGAAAAAGTATTTATGTAACATGGCAAAAATGATGAGTTGTGCTTCTGTGACTGCAAGGTAATTTTAAGCTTTATTTTAGATGAGAACAGTGATGAGTACAGTGATCAGAGAACAGTAAATCTGACTTAGTGATTGATGCATCCTAGGTGCTTTATTGACTTCAGTTATGATACACGTAGCAGCCTGATTCTTCAGTACTGCCCTAAAACTTTGATTGCTTTCTTAGACAAAAACAATAATTTTATTGCCTTCTTCAGTGTTCTTCATTTTTGTCAAAGTTATTAATGTATTTGGCAGTCCATAAATGCTGAACAATAACAGTCTCACCTCATCTTTCATCACCTCATAATTCCACTCTTCAAAGGAAACTTCTTTTGAGTCTTTCTATTTTTAGTTCTTCCAAAATTTGAAATAAACTGTTTATACTTCTGTTTCTTGATTTTTTTTTTCTTGGTTTATCAACTTCAGAAAATATCTTCAGATTCCTTGTTATCAATGATGAGGATTTAACTCAGTTTGTATTACTCTCCCATTATTTGATTATAACGTCACTAAAACACACAGTTCCCAACAGAAAACTAAAGATAATGAAAGAAGAAATAAATATGCTTTCTCAACCCAAGGGTGAAGGTGTTAGTGTTCATATGCTGCCTTCTGCTGTTCTCCCCCTCTTCTTGTCATCTTCTTAGCTTCACAGGATTGTCAGGATTTTCATTTTCTTCTGTGGCCATAACTGGTCTTTTCTTCTTTATCCTTAGGTTGACTGTAAACATCCAAAACCATTTATATTGTTTTGACAGTGTACATATTGTGCATAACTATTAGTGTTCTCAGATTGAATTACTTTCATCTTGATGAATTTCACAGCATTTGGGACACTGAAAGGAGAATGTTCCTAAGGGCTGTTATGTGGATTAATGACTCAATCCATGTAAAGGGTTTAAAACTGCCTGGTACAGAGAGTAAGTTCTCACCAAGTATGTCCCAGCATACTTTCAGAGCTGTTAAAATGTGAAGAAGTGCATCTTACAGTCAGTGAAATATGGTATGATTTTAGTTTGGGGGTTTTGTGTGTGTATGTGTTTTCCTAAGATTTTGGTAGCATATTTTGACAAAAGAACAGTGTGCTCTTACATAGCTTTGTGGTCCCACCAACATTCGCACATTGGGCCTTCAGCCTTGCTGCTGCAGTTTGGACAAGTTGATTTAATGTAAGCCTGAGGTAACCCTCCCACCTATCCTGAGTTTTCCCCTGGGTTGTAACCACTGTTCTCTAGATTTCATGTTTCCCTTTACTTTCTCCTTTTTTTTTTTTTTTTTTGGTGTTCATCAAATAATTTCCCAAGAATGGATAGGTAGGAAGTAAACTTTGAGTCTTTAAATTGCTGAAAATTCCTTTCTGAAATAACTTTTGAAAGTTTTCCATTAGTACTTGTTTCTTTTATGAAGATTATAGTTATAATAATTTATCAAATCTTTGAGAATTTAAATTCGATTAAAAAAAACTACTTTCTGTCTTTGAATTTTTTTCCTTTCTTGTCTGTGTTCTTTTTTCTTCTTTCTTCTCTTCAGTGCAGCTGCTTTTCTTCTGATGTCTCACCTAATTGTTCACATTGAAGAACGCAGGACAGGAATCTGGTGTTGGTTTCTTCTCTAGTTGTGTAAATAGGTTTGCTTCCCCTCGGTCCTTTCCTGAGTGAAATGTAGGTATTGCCAGGCAGGGCTCTGTAGAGAGAAGAGGTGGAAAATTGGTGACTGGTCAGCAGGCCTCCAAAGGCAGGTCTCAGGCACCAGCGCGACATTGGAGGCCTCAGCTCTCCCGCCATGACGTGTTTGTTCAGTTTTCTTAGCAGTTTTGTCTGGCCCTTTTAGCATCTGCAGTCGTGTGAACAGGAGCATCTCCGTCTGTGTCCTTGGGCATGCAGGCCTGTTCCTGTGATGGGGCTGGAGCCAAGTTCAGGGTCCCTTCCGATTTTCCAGGGGCACGGATGAGTGTATCTCCTGCGAGGTCCCTATGTCAACCTGACTGTTGGTGACTGTGGCTGGGATGGGCCAGAGCCCTGTTGCAGGCCCTTTCAGAATCTCCAGACTAAGTTGTGTGGGCTTCCCTCTGGGACTCCACACCGCAGCCAGGAGAAGCTGGAGGCACTTAGGGTCCACAGCCAGAACCGAGATCTGTACACTATTACCCAGCCTATGGGTGGGCGTGACTCCTGCATTTCTTGGCATATAGTGCTGGTGACAGGATCACAGCCACATGGGGGCGTAGCTGAGTCCCTCATGATAGGCACTGTTTCTGGCTCTGTAACCAGGACCGTAGTCGGCGAGTCAGCCACTTGGGCGCGAGCTTGCCTTCTCAAAACAGCCATCCTTGCTCTTGGACTGTACCAGGGTTTCACAATCTCTGACCCAGTCCCAAAGCTCCCACAAAGGCACTTTTGTACATGGATAGATGCCAGATTGTTGTTGGGAGACAGGGTGGGGATGTCTTACTTGGCCACCTTGCTGATGTCACGCCCTGAGAAATTTAAAAATTTGATAATTTAAGTATTACTTAATTTTTTACCTAACTTCATTCAGCAAGAAAAATAAAGGATCTTTATGATCCTAGAATGTGCTGTGCCTGTAAATTTGACTTTAGGGTTTGGTTCAGTGAATAAGAAATACATATTTATTAATACCTGAAATGATATTTCATATAGTATTTTTAGTCTCTGGAGTATATTCAGATTTATGTTACAAGTCATTAGCTTTTCAACACCTTCATACTGTTACAATTACTGCTGCTAAGTTATTATTTTATATAATGGAAAACAGCCATCTCATTGTTAAGAAAAGGGCTTTATTTTCCTGTTTTGCCTGTACTTATAAATGTGCAATAGAAAGCCAACCCATATAGATAAATATTAAAATTTTTATTTTATAATGAACTTTTCAAAAATATGTTTTGTTATTATCCATTGACTCAATTAAGAGGAATTGGCATCTTCCTATCCAATGGGTTATTACTTCTTGGATGGAATCTAATGAATATTAATAGCATCACTCGGAAAAGGAGGGGATAATTTATTAGAGTTTTGTGCATTTTTATTTTTACGTGTTATCTGTTTTCTTTTACTCTATGTGCCATACATCTTTTGTTTCCGAGTTGATGAATAATTCCTTTGTGGTTTTTACTGTATTATGCATTTTCAGTAAAAGATACTGTCACATTTTGATCCTTATTAATTAAGATATGCAGTTCTGTAAATTGCATGGACATTTAAAGGAAGAAATGGTTTCTAATAAAAAGAAGTTTTCTGTAACCATTTCCATTGTGATATACCATTTCATCTCCTAAATTCATCAAATGTTGCCTCATGTATTGTGCTTGAGTTTGTTCTCACTCATTGAAGCCATAGAATTTTAGCAAACTCATGAACAGTCACTTTTCAAATACTCAGTACTGACATACTGATGAACTGTTAACAACAAATGGTGATGATTGTTTTACTTTCAAAATCCTCGTCAGTAGGCAGGGTCATATACGGTTAGCTCTCTGATTACTGCATGCAGAATAGCAGTTATAATAGCTAGTACTTACAGACTGCTTATTATCTCACTAATTACTTCTGGTAACTCATTTCTCACAACTCTGTGAAGTTAGGACTATAATTAACTCCATTTCGCAGATGAATAAACTAAGGCAAAGGCAGGTTGAACTTGCCCAAGGTCAGACAATAAGAGGATGGGGGAGCTGGGATTCTCAGCTAGGCAGTCTGGTTCCCAGGTTTCATGCTCTTCACCACTAGGCTACTCACCGTGGTGATTCTTCTCCTACACATTTCAGCATTCATCATTTTAGCGCGTAACAGGCCTCTTAGGATGTAGCCCAGTTTTCCCTTAGTTTTTTTCATTTCCCCAAAACTTTGCCAAAACTTTTACTCTTCTTTTTTAGTTCCAGTTTCCATCTGCTTTTATTGTCTAATTGTCTCCACCACAAGGGGATGAAAATTAACAGTTGAGGAGACGTGTACAGATGTGCCTACAACAGTGCCTATCGTGTTGAAGCACCAGATATATTTTTATTAAGTGGTAAACCAAATATGCAAATACAAAAATTTCCAGAAAGAAAATAAGAGATAACGTTCATTTCCTGTTTGTTTTAGGAAAATTCATTAGGGCTGCTGTGTGGAAAACAGTTTGAAAAGGGGCAAGAGTGGACATAGGGAATTCTCAATAGCTAAGAAAGGAATTTCTGTGAAATCAGTGGATAATAAATCCAGTTCTAAACTCTTATTAAAGTCTTAAAATATGTGATTTCAGATGATCAAAAGGAATATGTCAGAAATAGTAACTTATCCAGGAATTACCATGTTAAAGTTTTCCTCTTAAATGTGAGACAGAGCAATATTTTCAGGAAAAAAACTGCAAGAAAAGTGTATAGTTAATACAGAATGGACTAGACTCTTGGTGATTAAAGAATACTATTTTTAATTAAAATTTTAAATTGAAGAGATATATACCAAAATGTATCCAGTGGCTGTCTTTGAAGGATGGATTTATGGGCAGTTTTTCTCCCTTTTTTAACCTTTATTTTCTGGGGAAATTTTTTATATTAAGTGTGTCACTTTTATGATACAATGAATAAAATTATTTTTATTATTAAATGTGTTACTTTCATGATTAATGAATAAAATTATTTTTATTAGGGGAAGTATACTTGATCTTTTCCTCAGGTAAATAGGTACCCGTGTGAATAAAGGGCCATTAAGCCATATGTTTTTAGTGTGGGTTTAAAAAAATTTTTTTTTAATTGAAGGATAATTGTTTTACAGTGTTGTGTAAAGCAGTTATCCTCCAATTAAAAGTAAAAATTTTTTTAATGTATTTTAAAAATTTTCAGTATTTCTAAATTAGAAAATGCTTACATATGTAAAGCATATTTAAGAGTATGTAAACCCACTGAGGGAAAATGCATTCATGGCTGAATTCTTGAACTGCACAAGGACTAAGATTTACTTTTGAAAAGGGGTTAACATTCAAGAACATTTTACTCAGGAGTCAGATTTTGAAAGACAGGGAAAGGACACACAGAGGTTGGTGAAATAGTGCCTGTTTCACAGTGTTCCGCACTAGAAACTAACGGAGTTGTCATGAAATATACTGAGTAGGAGAGTCACGCTGTGAAGCATGTGACTTCAGGACTGAAACCGTGGAAAATATGAACGTCACATCTCTAGTGAATCCATGTATCTTCTGTGACTGACCTAAGTCAAGAAAAATAAAAATTAAAAAACAAATTCTTTTTGGAAATTGGGTATTAAGTGTTGTATATTCCAAGTCTGATAGCAGCTCACTGTATATTTTATGTATCACACCAGCAGCAGATACTTCAGACACATCAGAAGGTGTTGTTGATTCAGTGTCTCTGGCAGTATAATAAAAAAAAATGCAGGAGAAATCTCTAGTCTCTAATAAGCAGTATATCAATGAGCGCTGTCAGATTCTGTAGAAAATTCCACAACATGATTTATTACATTAATTACAGTCATGTGGGTTTCATGCTGCTAAGCTTGAAAATGCAGCCACATTCGAAGGTTGATTTAAGAATATATTTTGGCCCAGATGAAAGTGCTCCTTATTGTGATTAATACAGTACAATATTTATTCTCTCGTTCTACGCTTTCGCCTTTGGAATACTAAATTTCTTTTCTGTGACTTGAAATTAAGTTTGAGATTTGAGAAGCTTCATCTAGTTTTTTATTCATGCCTGTCATCTGGTCTCCCTTTTGCCTTTTGTGTCTCCTTAGTTTGTCACGGAATGTTGAATCTCCTCTTTGTGAAGCCTGTTTGAATTTACTCCCTTCTAAGCAAGCATGGCTGGCCTTGAGCTTCCCTAGCTAACGGGACTGCCCTCAAGACTTACTGCGTCACAGTTGGGCTGCTGCATCTCTTTTTGAGTAGGAGGAGCAATTGAGGAAAAATCTTCATTTTCTTCATTTAATTCAAAATAGCAGCCTTCTTAGAAGAGAGAATTCCATGCTTAGACCTTTGTTTAGTGCCTTACTGGAGTCATACAGTCACATCTTCTTACAGTGACACACTGAGCTTGTCAAATCACAGGATTCTAGGTCATGTGGAATGAAAGGTCTCCTGAGAGCCGTTTTAGAGATAGATGTTAACTCCAGTTGTTTCCATGTGCCCATGGTGGGATATGTTCACTTATGCCCAATGTTGGTGGCCTTTATAAATCTGTCTTGGAAGAATTAGTAAATATTTGCTACAGATTAAAGCATCAGTAGAGAAGGACTCGAGTGAAGTAGGAAGATGTTGATTTAGTGAGTTGGAAGACATTTCTCAGCAGTGATATGTATAAAGAGTTGAATTAGATTATTTACGTGTCCAACACTGAGCTAAGTGGTTTGCTTTCCGACCTTAATTCTCATACAACTCTAAAGACATAGGTACAATTATTATATCCATTTTAACAGTGGAAAAAACCGAGGCTTAAGTTTAAAAGCGTATGCAGATTCACATAACTAGTTAAGTAGCAGAGCTGGGATTTGAACATAGGTGTTCTTATCAGCAGGAGCCATTAACCATTCACTACACTGCCTACATCAACTGCCCTGAAGGATGGAGCAGGCAAGGTTAGAGTTTAAAAATGATGTTTGGCAATTAGGGAAGCAGTATTGAACTTAATAAATTTGGAGGTATTATGAAAGAAAAAAATCTGAATCCAGTGGGTTTCAGAGGGAAACAATTCTTTGACTCATCCGTTGTTTTGTTGGATGACAATATTAGTCCAGCATGATTTTTTATAGTATTTTTCACTGAATAGAAGTCACTTAAACACTTAGGAAGCACCTCTTCTGTCTGGGACATAAAAACGTTCAGATTGGAAAATCTGGCCATCCCAGCAGTGTGGCAGCTGCTCTGAGACTTGGGCTGAGGCTTATTTGAAGGAAGAGTCATTTTCTAGGCCTTGTAGGGGGAAGTAGAGATGAAGCTCTGTTTTTCAAAGCATGGCCTATTCACCCACAGCTCTATTAGAACCACCTGAGAACTCATTAAAAATGGAGACTCTGCACCCTGTTGGCCATAAATTAATTCCTTGTTGCAAGGATCTGCAAGTCAGTGCCTAGTCTTGACACAAGTGATGTCTTACCTTACCTTACAAACATAGCTCCTTGGCCTGATTTAATTCATATATGCAGACAGCAGTGAATATGGGTGAGGAAGAGGCCTCAGTTTCTTTGGCCTGCACTTTGTTTATTTAATAAATACTGGTGTTTTTTGTGCTCTATTTTTTTCTAAATTTTTATCAAGGAGAGAACTGTCCAGAGATTCTAGAGTCACATGCTGTACAACCAGGAGAAATGAGCAGATGACTAATGTTTAAGTGATTTCTGCTTCAGTGAAAAATACTATCAAAAATCATACCAGACTGACTGGTACTATCGTGCTAAATTTTCATGCTCCTGAGTGTATATGTAAGAAATATATTTTACTTCCATTATTGGAAATGATTAACCGAGCATAAAAATAATTTGCTGGTCAGATAGCTATAATAGCATATAAGTCTGGCTTCAATTAGTTATGTTAACAATCCTAGAAAATAGCCTGAGTTTTAAGGTTTTAAGGAAAAAGCATTGAAATGTGCAATGAGTTGAGTGTTTAAAGGAGAAAGAAGACATTGACTTTTTAATACATTTTATGGTAGTTATAAGGGTATCTCACTTTGTTTTCTACCTATAAAGTAAATATACCTGTTTTTGTTTTTTTTTTAATAAATTTACAGGGGTTAGAAGCTATTGCTGTATTTCAAAAATGAAACATGAATATTGACAAATATGACTTTGGATCCCCTCACAAAATTAAAGTAGGCCTTGATCATAAGATTACCAACAAGGGCATATTTTTTTAAAGTACCAAGATCATTTTCCTTGAACATAGAAAGAGTCGTAAGAAAATTTATATCAAATGAACATATGTATAGAAGAAGTAAGAATGTAGTAGATGGATGACACCAAAATGCCAGTATAATCTCTTTTTAAAGTGGAGGTTAGGATTGGGGGGATATATTGATTTTTGTGGATATATTAATTCTGGTATGGTTAAAGAATTACTACTTGTTTTTTCTTATCCCAATAGTAAGATAAAGATACTGTCCTGTAGCAATTTGTGTGAGAGCTGATAGATCCTTATTTCTTAAGGAAATAGCCCTAGGAAAAGCTTTCAGTGGGCTTATAAGTCATTTCATTATTACAGACATCCAGATCACTGTTCCTGACCACAGCTGACTCTGAAGAACCTTAATAAAGGATAAAGTGACTTTGAGACTCTGTGAGTCCCCAAATTGAATTTTATGTCACCTATTTTAATTTTTAGTTCTTCCCAAATGCAGTCAGTACAGTTGGTCTAAAGTATATTGTATAATTATGCACACAAAGTTATTTCAGAAACTGTCCTTTCAGCTTTGATGTTACTTCATTCAACAAAATATGAATGGTTATTGAATGCTCCTACTTCTCAAGAGCTTTTTCAGACCCTGGGAATAAAGCAGCCAAGTCCTGGCTTTTACAGAGCTCACAGCTCACCTGGGCAGAGATAAATGCTAAATAGGTTGTTGAGTAAATATATATTATGTTAGATGGTAGTAGGTATATGGAAGAAAATAACAGCATAAGAGGAGTAGAGACTGGGGTACTCTTTCTACCCCCTTCTGATGCCTATGTCAGAAGCTTTCTCTATCTCCTCTATACTTTAATAAAACTTTATTACACAAAGGCTCTGAGCGATCAAGCCTCGTCTCTGGCCCCAGATTGAATTCTTCTCCAGGGGCCAAGAATCCCAGTGTCTTCGTGTGATTCAACAACAACCTTTCATCTTGGAGGCTCGTCCAGGATCCTTCAGGACAAGATGGGAGCTAACAATTCCAGCCTCACTCCTTTGAACTGTATCCTGAAAACTGGGATAGATTTGATCCCCAGGGCTTAAAGAGGACATACCTGGTCTTCCTATGTGATACTGCATGGCCACGGTATCCATTGGAGGACGGCAAACGGTGGCCAGTTGGAGGGATACTTAATACTGTTCTATAATTAGACCGGTTCTGTAAGGAACAAGGGAAATGGGTAGAAATGGCATATGTGTTGCCCTTTTTCTCTCTGCGAAATATGCCAGACTTATGTCCTAAGGGTATAGATTTGGGCGTGAAACCTTCAGCTCCCTCCTGTCCTCCCACTTTGCCCCCGTACCCGGGGCTCCAAGCTGAGCAAACTGAAAGCCAGAGAACCCCCCTCAGAAGGGTTGCCTTGGTCTCAGTGGAAATCCAAACTGAGATTCAAACTGCCCACATGGAGGTCCAAACAACTCCTGTCCCAGTACGACCTCAGACTACTCTGCTTTCAGTAGAAACTCAGAGCATCGAAGTAAGAGATGAGATGGAGGACAGGAGACAAAGAGAAGAGGAAAAACAGGTTTCTCCAATCTATCCCTGGGATCATATGCGCAGAACAGCCAGAGAGACTGAGGAACAGCCACACAAGCTGTTGCCTCTTTATGAAACACCCACCGGGAGAAATAATCAGTCTGTGAGAGTTAATAAGCCTTTCTCTTATCAAGAAATACAAAGAATCAAGGAGGATCTGGTAAACTATCTAGAGGACCCAGAAAAATATATTAGAGCTTTTAAAAGTGAAAAAAAAAAAAAAAGAGGAGTAGAGACTGTCAGAGGTGGAGAAATGTTGGGTTGATTTTTTTTTTTAAGTAGCTTCTACTTTTTTAAGTAGCTTTCATAGCATGTGGAGGATCTTTGTACTTAGTACATTCAGTCTCCTTTCCTTAATGTATATCTTTATAATTACTATATAAGACTCTCTAAGTGTCCATCCTACTGGCTTGGCTTTATTCCCCTTCTCCCACTCGCGAACCAGGGTCAGTGTTTCACAGTCCTCATGAGCACACACCTCCCATCCCGCTTTATTCCCCTTCTCCCACCCATGAGCCAGGGTCAGTGTTTCACAGTCCTCATGAGCACACACCTTCCCATCCCTTGCCCTTTGCGCATGCAGTTCTTCCTGGAATGCTCTGCCCTCCCGTTCTGTGTAACCAAGTGATGCCCATCCTTTAATACCTAACCCAAATCTCTGTTTCCCCATGGTATAGAGCTCCAACCCATCTCAAACTCATTTTGACTTCTCTCTCTTTTCTTTCTGAATTCCTGTAGGATCTGCAACCCATGCCACAAACTCAGAGCCTAATTACACAGTCGTGCATGGTCTTTTTAATTAGTTTTATGTGTGTTTCTTCTCTCTTCGATGCCATCTGTGTAAGCATCAGAGACTTGCCTTTGACTACACCCCACAAGTCGTCTTAAAATGCTAGGTAGGGCACAGTGTGTACTCACACATGTGGATTAAATATTAATTCCACTGCAGCCTCATAAATATAAATCTACACACCAGATTTCTTTTACTTTCTTTACTTTTCAAATTTAAAATATACCTTTATTTAATAAGCTTATGGGCTTATCTTTCACTGGTTTATAAAGAGAATTTGAACATCATTTCTGTATCAAGTAAAAAGACAAAATAGTCTTCTTGAATGAGTTAGAAGTTAAACATCAGGAAATGTTTAAATGTTTCTTATTGCTTCAGATGTATGGCTTTAATAAAATCACAAAAGGGATGAGATAGGTAAGTTTATTTTTTGTTAAATTGAGTACCACAGCAATAGGAGTAAACTGCTCTGAACTTAAATCTAACATAAATCTCCTCAGATTAAATGAGAACACAAGATACTGAACTAATTGTGTGTTTTCTCATGCTATCTCCTAACAAGGGAGGAAATAATTGGATTAATGGGGCATACAGACTATGTAAATAAGTACAGAAAAGCTCTCTGCATAAAAACTTTACTGAGGCTCTTACCTGGGGCCCTTCTCCAAATCATAGATCCCTTGAAAGTCAGTAATCTAAAACCTTTCAGTCTGTTGGCTACATTTGTCAAAGGCCCATGTCACTACACTAGTTTTATGGGGTGGCTTCTCTTTTTTAGAAACTTTGAGTACGTTTTAGTAATAAATATTATGGCAATAAATATTATGGATGGTACAGGCAAGAAATAAGTAACCATTGATCTGAAGAACCAAGGTCACTCACATCTTCTGTGTACTGAGCTTATCCACTCAACTTATAACCAAAACCATACTAGTGATAGTGATAGCAGCAGTAGCCCAGCAGGCTTGTGATGTGGTGAGAAGGCAGATAATCTAGACTGAAGGTCTGGGGGAGGGGCAGACCTTCTTAAAATCCATTTTTGCAAGCCATGCATGTCCAGAAGTTCTCCCTTTTTGTATCAGACTTAGACCAAAATTCAAGATGTTGAGTCATTTAAAATATATGTGCAGGATCTGTGGATTTAAAACTATTGGTACATATTCAGGCAGTCTTCAAACCCAGTCACCATTTGGTAGCTCTAGTGTGCTGGAACACGTGCTGGCTACTCAGAATTCACAGATGATAAATACATGAAAAGCAATGTAATTAATGGGGCATGAGTGAAGTCGCTGAGTTGTGTCCGACTCTTTGCGACCCCATGGACTGTAGCCTAACCAGGTTCCTCCGTCCATGGGATTTTCCAGGCAAGAATACTGGAGTGGGTTGCCATTCCCTTCTCCAGGAGATCTTCCCAACCCAGGGATTGAACCCAGGTCTCCTGCATTGTAGGCAGATGCTTTACCGCCACCAGGGAAGATTAATGGGGCATAGAGACTATAAATAAGTATAGAAAAGCTATCTGCTTTAAAACTTCATACCTTTTCTAATACCCTTTCTTGGAGGGGAGGTGGGTGTTGACTTGGATGTTCTGCTTGTTCCCTCAGGCTCTGACCTTCTGCTTCTACTGAAGAGGTTCAGGTTATGGATCATTTCATTGTCTGGGAATGTTTTCCACCAAATCATGCAGATGTGAACTAACCCCATTTTAATATAGAGCAGAGTTTGTTGAAGATTTTCTTAGCATGGGAGGAGATAGGTTTATATCATAATAGAGTAGTACGAATCTGACCATGTAGTTTTCTGAGCAACTAGTTTTGTTAGGGTAAAATGCAGTGTATTAATAATGACTTACAGACACGACCCGACGACATCTGGCCTGTGGGTTTTCAGACCTCTCCTTGCGCCACTGTCCTTTGGGTCACTTTTCTCTGGGTACACTGACGTTCTTTCAGGTCTTCTAACTCAGTTTCCATTGTAGGAGCTTCTCATGTGCTGTTCCCTCCTATAGTTAGTTAAGTCACTTCAGTCGTGTCCGACTCTGTGCGACCCCATAGACTGCAGCCCACCAGGCTCCCCCGTCCCTGGGATTCTCCAGGCAAGAACACTGGAGTGGGTTGCCATTTCCTTCTCCAGTGCATGAAAGTGAAAAGTGAAAGTGAAGTCGCTCAGTCGTGTCCGACTCTTAGCGACCCCATGGACTGCAGCCTACCAGGCTCCTCCATCCATGGGATTTTCCAAGCAAGAGTACTGGAGTGGGGTGCCATCGCCTTCTCCTACTTCCTCCTATACTTTGTGTAATCGGCTTCTCATTTTCAGGTCTCACCTGAAAGGTTTTAGAGTCCTCCCTGGAACATCCATCCTTAAGCAGGTCATTTAATTCTTTTTCAGAGTACTCAGTTGTTTTACTTCATAGCACTTGTCAGTTTGTCTAAAATTTATTTATTTGTGTTATTGTCTGTTTCCTTCAGTCTATGATACATTCCACAAAAACACTCATCCATTCATACTCAGTTTACTTAATTCCTGACATGTTTTAGTTACTTATTAAATGTGCTTGAAATGTGGCGGGCCCAGCAGGACTTGATGGATTAGCTGTAGCAGGGAGGGAAAGCAGGTGTCAAGGATGGTACTCGAGTTTCAGGCTAGGGAACATGGGCTGGTGGTGGAGGCACTGACTGGGTGGAAGAGCAGATTTGTGGAGACAGGGCTAAGCTACGTTTTAGGTCTGGGTACTTACATTGATTAGGCTGGTGTGTGAGGGTCAAAGTAGGCAGAGGAAACGTGATTCTGATGCTTACTCATTCATCGTTTGTAAAACTTAGTTTCTAATTGTTAAATGCCCGATCTGTTTAGAAAATAAAATTTGTACTTGCATATTTTGGACTGCCACTTTGTCTTCTTCATCCAGTTTTTAAGACCTTTGGGATTTTACCCACATTCAGTTTAAAAAAATTGTTATTAATCACAACTTCCTTGATACAATAAAAGCATTGTGCTCATCTCAGTGCATTTTATTCATTAATGACAGTGGCTCATTTAGTTTGTCTGCTAAACCATATACATACTTCTTTTAAGAAAATAGAAAGTGATCTTTATCTTTGTGTTGAAAACAATTTTTGTTGTTATTTAGAATCCAAATTCTATTTCTTACCACATGCATTCAAGCAAAATTTAATGAAGTTTGCTGAGTTTTTGATGAATGCCAGAATCTTTCAGGAATGTAACACTACTTCATAGAGTATATTCCATGGATCAGAAAGCATTCAGTGAACATTTGTGGGATCCCTGTTCAGTGCAAGGCACCAAGTCAGGGACTAGAAGTTGCAACAGTTAGAAATTCCCTGGTGGTCCAGGGGTTGAGATTCTGCACTTGCAATGCAGGGGACCCAGTTCGACCCTGATGAGGGAACTAAGACCCCACATGCTGCGTGGTGTGGGCCAAAAATAAAATTAAAAAAATTAACTGAAGTTGCAGCAGTCTCATTCAGATACAAAGAGCTGCATCAGAATTCTGACTACTGTTTGAGAGCACTTCAAGACAAAAAGCAGCAGAAACAAACATTTTCTCAAATAAAACTAGAAATCTTCAGCTGGAACCATGGTATGTAAAGAAAGGCTGCCAAATGCAGTGATGAAACAGGGATTTGGATATGCTGCTAAGAGAAATGTGACTGTAACTATCAGATGGAGCTGTGAGACCTCAGCTTTCTTCTGCTGAGCAGCAGAATTAGCAGTCACTGTTGGACTCCCCTTGTGGTAGCACTTCCATAGCAGGGACCGTGGGTTTCCTCCTGGCACAGGGAAGTTCCGCGTGCAGTGGGATGTGGCCAAAAAATGAAAAAATTAATAATCACTTTTGAAGAACTGGAATGGCGAGCTTGGGTTGGTGATCAGAGCTTCCCTGGCCCCTGTTTGCCACCAGAGAATAGTAGAGGAAGCAGGACTGAATAGAGAACCACAGACACACTTGCCGTCTTTGCAGGAAGTCACTTGCTGTGGTGATAAGACAGTGGAGAAATGCTTGAATTTATGGCTTGGAAGGGCACACTGTGTACCAGAAGAAAAAAAGATGGATGCACAGTAAAGTTATAGCCATTCACAGATACAGAAATAATCATTTAGCTACGCAGCTCCCACTCCTATAATGCAATCAAGAGATCCCTAAGGGAGAAAGATTATGCTGACCGTTGGCTTCTCTACAACCTTGATCACCTCTGTTAATTAACAGCTACGTGGCTGTCTAGGAGGAAATATGTTAGTACCTGCCTTAAACTAAAGTTAAATTTTATTTGGCTTCTCAAAGCCTTTGATATCCCCAGAGTACATAACACAATAGGTTTGAGATGGAAAACTCGATCTTCATCTGAGAAAAATAAGTTTTAGAGAAGATTCCATGTGAAAGTTGAAGAACTGGAAATGTTTCCCCTAAAGTTGTCTATGAATGTTTATTTCTTAAAAAGTCTTTGTTTAAAGTTTGAAAACTCTTGTGATAAATGTTTGAACAAGCAGCCACAATGAACAGATGTGCTGACCACTTTGGCTTTGCACATAAACAGGGAAGTCAGCATGGTAAAAGGTTAAGGTGGCTTCACCTTTCTAATGGAAAGATACACATTTTTATTGTTGATCCAGAAACAGTTTCAACCAGAAGAAGGTAGCACAGCCAAAAGTTAAGTCTAATGAAGCATAAAATACACTGTTGTGTATTGGAATTTTGGAAATATCTCAAAAATATGCCTATAAAAATATCTAATTAGCTAGCTAGCTTAGTGATTTTTTTTTCATTTTATACAGTTACGAGGACTTGAGCGGTTATACCTTACAACTGTCATTTTAAAATAATAATGGACATTCATAAATGTGTACAATACAAAAATAGTGTGCTTTGTGAATAAAATTCAACTTATTAGAAATTTTATTTTTCTTATTTGTGGTTATTTCAAAGACTTCCTACCGAACAGCCTTACAAATTAAAGTTTTCCTAAATAAAATAATTGGGATAAACAAAATAATTTTATATTATACTTTATAGAGTCAGAAATTATATTTTTATGTTGTTTTAAATTAACCTTAGTGTTTGCCTCTCAACATCCTTAGGATAACCTGGTTTTTCTATTGTGTGATTTCATTTTTAGAATTTCTCTTTTGAGTTTCACCCAGACCATGTCTGACATAATTGTGGTAATTTTGACAAATGTTTTCATTGTTAATGTTAACATCCCAATTTTAAATTACATGTTACTGAGAGGAAATTGTTTAAATGATACCGTTGAATTTAATCATTGTTTTAAAAAAATCTAGTAAAACAGAGTAGGGCTTCCTTCATAAGCCCTAAACACTGGAACTTTTTCTCAAAGTGTGTTCTCTTGAACCTTACCCTGAGCCTAGAGGTGATGCTAAATGCAGATTCCTGGGCCTGACCTAGGAATCTGATTTTGATTGAGGATCTTAAGTGATTCTGAAACTTACTGAAGTGTGAAAACCGCTATTCCAGAGCAACATTACTTAATCATGAGTGATTCATAATGGAAAGAGGTACCTCCAATCTTTGGTGGCAGAATATAAATAATAAATTAATAAAGTAAAACTATCCAGGAAACATACCTCCTTCCTGACATCTTGTTTATAATAGCCTTACTCAGATTTCATTGTCCTTTCTTTTTAGCTATGAAGTTTTATCCTCATTACTTTCCCAAAACACCAAATTTTGTGTGTGTTGAAATATAGTTGATGTATGGTATTATATTAGTTTCAGGTGTATTACACAATTATTTGACATTTGAATACATTATGAAATGATCACCACAATAAATCTAGTAACCATCTGTCCCTATACACAGTTATTATACTATTCATGGCCATAATCCTCATGCTGTGTATTTCATCCTTGTGAATTATTTATTATATATACCTCTTACTCCCCTTCACCTATTTTGCCCCACCCTCCCACCTCTTTACCATCTGACAACTACCCATTTGTTCTCTGTATCTGTGAGTCTGTTTTCATTTTGCAAAACATAGAATATTTTTTATCACTTTTTATAATCTGCCCTGTAATTACATACGGAATATTTATAAACTATGTTTACCTGAATTGCTGTAGAATGTCACATTAACTGCTATAAATGATCTATTTAGTAATTATTAAATATAGATCTCTATAGAGTTAATGCTAAATAACAAATTTGAATATTTTTGTTTTAATTCAATAAAATGGAACCAGTACAACCTCTGGTTTCACAAATGAAGTGGTTCAAAATGAGTATGTTGCTCTCATGGGGCCCTTGCACACTGCATTAGGATAAATAGCACATTTCTGTTATTTTCTTTTTTCCCCCCCTAAAACAAAGGCTACCTCTAATTTCACTCTTTCCACAAATCTTCGTGCACTAAACTATGTGCCAGTGACATGAGAAGCTCGTTTTGACGATACTGAGTCATCTCATGTCTAGTACATCATTTGTGAAACTGAAGTTGGCTATTATAATGCAACAGGTATGTAAATAACATTTATCAGTGATCTCTGTAAAATTGTTTCCTTCTTCCCCTTTTCATTATAAAAGGAAACTTTATTTCAGAGTAGAAAGTGCATTGTCTGAACTCATGAACACCCTCTCTATCCCTCCCCTCCCCAATTTGTTGCAGACCAGGATGAAAGAGCAGCTGAGCTCAGCAGGGAGCAGAACGAGAAAACCATCCGGAGCACGCAGACTGCGCTCCGCAATTTCCGGGAGTTCCTCATCTCCAAGTATCCTTCTGAAACAAGAGAGATCTATGTCATCCCTTGCAAGGAATTGGATGCCTACCTGGCCTCTTTCTTTGTGGATGCCAGGCAGAAGGATGGATCCGAGTATGAACCCAACAGCTTGGCCAATTACCAGTGTGGACTTGAACGGTACCTAAAAGAACACAGGTATGGCTACAGTATCACCAGGGATAAGGAATTCAAGCGCTCCCAAGAGGCACTCAAACAGAAGCAGATTGAACTCCGCTGCAAAGGAAAAGGAAATAAGCCACACAAGTCCATGAAGCTCACCTTTGCTGATGAGCTCATTCTGCGAAAGAGAGGGCTGCTAAGTCGCTATAACCCTGAGGGCCTGCTCAACCTCGTCTGGCTCAACAACACAAAAGCTTTTGGGCACTGCACAGGCTTCCACGGGTCTACCTTGAAGTGGGGTGACATTCGGCTCCGGGTAACAGAAACGGGACTGGAGTACTTGGAGTGGATGGGTCAAGACACTGGTGACCTAAATGCCAAAACCAAGAGAGGGGGCACAGACTCCCGTGTGTATGCCACCCAGCACGCGCCACAGACTTGCCCCGTACAGGACTATAAGGAGTATGCCCAGCGGCGGCCTCCTGCCATGCGCTATGAGGATGCCCCTTTCTACTTGTCCATCAAGCCAGTTGTGAACTTGGCGGCTCTGCATTGGTACAACTGCCAGGCCCTCGGCAAGAACAAGCTGGCCAAGATGGTAAAGACCATGTGCGAGAAGGGGAACATCCCGGGCAGGAAGACCAACTTCAGTGTGTATCAGAGCTGCAGCACCTTGTCCGAGGCCCAGAGCAACCAGCTGGTGCTTATCTGTAACAATCTGAGCCAGCAGGCCGCCCAGTCAGTGGCTGGGCACTCCAGCAGTGGCAATTTCATCGTCTCTGCTTCCTATGACTCGTCCTCAGACACGGCTTGACCAGGTGGCTTGGGCAAGATCCCAGTCTGGTTATTGTGTCCAGAGAAACTGTGATTAAGCACTGGTTCTTGTTCCCTTTCCTCTGCCCTCAGTATTAACTTTATACAAATATAAATATATAATATATTTTTCTTTTTACAAATAAGTCAATGCAGATAGTTTAGTATTACTGACATAGCATTTATAGGCTTAAAACAAATGTACTTGTGGTGATGAAATGTAATTACTGTTAAAGACTTTACAAAACCATATTCTCAGGCAACACAAACTAGAGAAGGAGTTTCGTTTTTGGAGTTTTTTTAAACTGTCAAAAAGGAAACTGAGAGTCAGCCTAGATACTTGTGTCCTCAACTCTTGCTTTTCCTTCCCACCCCCCTGCCTCTCATTTTTAGTCTATTTAATAAATGGCAGTATCTTTTTAATTTTTAAAATTCTCCATTAATCAGGAGGAGACAACACTAACTTTCCTGCTTACGCAAAACTGTCAGGTCCAGAATATGAAAATGTTGATATCAACTGGACAGATTTTTATATGCTTTTTTTTTAAGAATAGTTAGATTTTAACTTCTCTGCCTCATTTTTTGCAATTTATGAAAATCTAGATGTTTAGCTAACTTGTTGTGGGGCAAAGCGGGTGAGAAGGTGGGAATGAAGGTGCCGTTCTTTTTAGAAGCTGTATAATTTTTAATATGCAAAGTCCAATATTATGGCAAAAAAAGACTGTTACTAGCTCATTTTTATTGTTCTTGAACCTGAATAGAATTTTTTAGTTGTTTTCTAAGAAATCAATGTAAATGAAATTTTATTATCAGATTTACAAGAAATTTAAAAAACTACCAAAGCTTTGAAATGTTCCCAAGCATTAGATTGTGTATCAAACATAAAGAGAGAGTAGAAAATGGAAAAGTCTTACTGAAAATCGAGAAACACTAGTCAGGACCACAAAAAACTTATACTCTTCGAAGCCCAAATCCCCCGACTTTATTTATTAGGACTGAATTTCAGTCTTTTCCCAAGGGGATTGCTTGACTCTGTAGTTGTGATCAAAGGAATATTGACACTCACTTTAGGTAACATTTTGTTATCAAATTTAGTTGAATTCAAAGCACTCTTGAACATGTGCTGTTTCTGCTACAGTAAATATAAATGCATTTATGTGTGATAATCCTCAATCATAATAATTATAATTTTGATTAAGCAACCCTTCGTGGTGGTTTTTCCAAGGTCTTTATTTTTAAGCCTGTGGTGAATTATTACTTGAGATACTTTAATAATAATAAAGGAGTTTAGATGAGCAAGGTTCCTATCCTGTATAATCATTAACACATTAAAAAAAAGTCCCAATCTTAATTGTTTTGTTGGATCTGGGCTTCCTGTTGGCAAGTATTTGTTCTTCAAAGCATCCTCGTAATTCACATTAGCTAGGAAGGTAGGTGGCATTTTATGTTTTAATTATACGACCAGGACACATTTTGTTTTGATTTGCTTTGTTGAGTCATCCTGTTAGCTGAGCTTTCCCATGACCAGGCAGCTCTTCCCAACACTAAGTCATAAACAATAAACCCATTTCTCTAAATTGTGACCTTTCCTTGGCTTAGGAGTGGGAAGTCTGCCATGGCCTTTGTGTTAAGCAATCAGCTTCATTTCATGACTTTTCTGTCATAGAGAAGCAGCCAAAAACAAGACCAGAAGATACCTTTCTTTAATTTTTTGTGTTAGTGATGATGATAGCCACTAGTTTTGAGCCACTCTCTGCGCCAGCAGTGTGTGTGCTGAGTGATGCACATGCTCTCCTTATATAAGTAGAACTAATTTATGAAAATTAGAAAATCCAGATAAGCATACAGAAAACAAAATATATACTCATAAATCTGCTAGCCAAAAATAACCACTGTTAATATTGTGTTGGCCAGAAGGTTCATTCGAGTTTTCCCATAACATCATATAGAAAACCCAAACAAACTTTTTGGCCAACCCAATATTTTGGTAACTATATATTCAGATTTCAGTACATACATATTTATTTCTGTATACGTAATCTTGAATCCCTTCCACAACTTTGAAAAGAAGGCTAATTATCTCCATTTTACGTTGAGATCAATCCATAACAGGTTATATGCTAGGGAGATGGTACTGTTGTCTGACTCCAGAGTTTTTTCTGTTTACCTGAGTTCCAGCCTGTAATTAGTTTCCAGTGATTTGAGCCAGAGATGGGGACACAATGTCTTCCCATCTGTCAAGTCTATCTGATTAAAAGGAAGACTGAGTGATCTTTCATAATGGCACACTGTCTGTCCTCTAGTCCCCCCTCTTCTGCTTATTTTGAACCACAGAGCCTCATTCTCCCTGTTCTCTTGAAAAACATTCCTCTTCTTATTCTGTAGTGGGCTCAGAAATGCACATGACAGCCTACTGTGGAAGAACTCTTTTTAAAACAATTTTTCTTTTTTAACATAGGTTACCTCTCATAAAAAAAGATTTACATCGTGCATTTTGTTTTTGCATTGACATACTTTTAAAAATTCTTAATTTGTTATTTGACAGCAAAGTAGGTTTGTCATGGGGAAGGTTCGTCAGTATGCTCTTAGAAAGCAGAACTAGGAAATTTCGAATTTCTATTTGTGTATGTATATTGAGGTACGAAAGTGAAAAGCTCCTGTTTAATCCTCTAGCATTTTCATTTGGAAGAATGCAGATTGTGAATTATTTTTTACTTATTTATATTTTGCTTTAGTAACTTAAACCAAATAGGAACGTTGTGACATTTAGATTTAGAAAACTGTCTTCCGAAGAGTGACTTGGTAGAATTTTCACTGAATTGTATTATCTGGGATAATTAAATTATGAAAAATTATTGGCAGCTACCTCTAAATTTTGTGTTTTTGTATAAACGATACTGAGGATATACTACTGCCAGATGCCATATTTTTTATTTGTTATTTTAACTTTAAAAAACGTACATCCATATTGTGGCAGTAGTAGATGCCAAAATCGTGTTTGTGCTTTAGCAAAAATTCAGCAGTCCAGCAGTCTTCACTATAACTGACCGTGTTGCCTTTCCAGGCAATCCCATGGTTCATACAAAAATAAGACCGTATTTGCAAAGTTTACACTTTAAGGTCAGTGTAATGTCATGTAAGAAATTTTCTAGTGCCCCTCCTATGACTGGAAGTTTTGGTCTGTCTACAACAGAAATGCCAAACCCATTTGTCAGCATTTGGATGACATAGCTGCATAATTTAGTTTTTCTTCTATATTCATGTGAGTGACTGGCTATTGAACATCGTAGATGGTAGCAGTTTTTTTAAAAAAAATCAAACATAGTGCTTGAAAGGTTAGAGATATTCAGGATGTTTATCCAACGGAACTTACTCTGAAGAGTCCATCTGTTTCCAAGGTTAGGGCTGGTCTGAATATGATTTATACTATATCAGGTACTTGAAGTATTTTTATTATAGTTATTTTTCCCTATATTAAATCACTTCTGATCTGCAGAAGAATGGTCGAAGTGAAGATCGGGTCTCCCTGGTTAGCCGATACTTTCATTGAATTAATTTGTCTAAGTCACATGGCTTAGGTTCTAGGTACCGTGAAATCAGACGACTTAACTGAGATGAAAATTTATAGTCATATCATCAAATACTTGAAAACCTAGGGTCTAGAGACTTAAGAGGGGTACAGAGATGTATAAAATAGTTCCTGCCTTCAAAAGGTTTATAAAAGATACCGTGATAAAAGTTTGATTTCATTTTTGAGAGCCCAGCAAAATACTCTATGCCAGGACTATTTTGCATAGTTTCTCGAACTTTGTACTCATACTGTCTGACCATTATTTAGCCATTTAATGTGTTGGTTTGTTGTAGAATATTTAATACTGCTTTGAGTATTTTGTGGTGGATCTTCCTTAGACCCTGTTTTAAAGTCAGTAATAAGACAAAGCCATTTCTACACCATCCAATGTGTTTACATAGAGGCACACATGCATAGGAATGTGCAGATGATCGTCCGTGGGTGCCGGTTATCCCAGTTACTGAGTTCTTACAGTGTACCATGGTACTGAGTACTTCTAGATTGTTTCACTTAATTCTTACAATTGCCTGTGAGAGTATCATCATTTCTCTTTTACAAATGAGGAAAGCCAGAAAAGTCAAATAGGTTGCCCACATCACTTA
Source organism: Bos indicus x Bos taurus (assembly GCF_003369695.1). NCBI lineage: Eukaryota > Metazoa > Chordata > Mammalia > Artiodactyla > Bovidae > Bos > Bos indicus x Bos taurus. The sequence goes on from NC_040083.1 coordinate 101,913,296, forward strand.
ATACATAAGGGCATCAGGAGCGGAAACTAGATCCAGATACCATTAAGCACTGGCCTTTTCTGCTGTAGCTGCCTGTTCACCAGATGATTTACTGTGCTTCTGTGGACTCTCTGAAGTGATAAATTATAAATGGAATTCCTGGTGTAATAAAATCATCCATATTTTTTCAACTCTGAATTGAGAGCAGCGCCCTCACCTGGCTATTTGTTGGCATAAAATTGTATAAGCCCCTCGAACTGGTTCTTTTGAGATGAAACATTCAGCAAAGTTTTTACTTTTTTTTTGCTTAGCCATGAATAGAGCGCAAAAGTTTGTATCATTCTTTAAAGAACTCTTAGTTTTGTCTTCTGGTGAATGTGCATATGCACAAATAATTATATTTTTAACAAATGGTTGTCTTTTGTTTTTATCCCATGTAAACCAAAAATCCTATTTCAAAAGTTTCTTCTAATTTAGACAGAAACAGGGGAGGTTCTAGGCAGAGGGAATAGCTCTCTTAAGCCCAGGAGCTGATATTGTCATCCACTAGATACTGAATTTTGATTGCCAGTCTGCCAGAAAGTTTAGTCTTCTCTGCAAATCGGTGCTAGCAAATTAACTATTTAATAGAGGATTTTGTTATTATTTTGTTTTGGTTTTTTAATCAGTCAGAATTGTTTTTAACAGAAAGCCTGGTGGCTCAGACGGTAAAGAATCTTCCTGCAATACAGGAGACCCAGGTTCGATCCTTAGGTTGGGAAGATCCCCTTGAGAAGGGAATGGCTACCCATTCCAGTACTCTTGGAATTCCTGAAGAATTCCATGGACAGGAGAGCCTGGTGAGCTACAGTCCATGGGGTCACAGAGTTGGATACGACTCAGGGACTAACACTGCAGGAAAATGCTATCCTGTGATTCTCAGTATTGGAGATCAACTAGAACCACTCAAATTTTTTCTACTTTGACTATCTCCACAGTTTTAGATATTAGAGACAGACACTTCTGATTTTAATCAGCTTTCTTCTGATTAGTTTTCTTTATCTACAGGAAAGAAAAGTTTTGATCTTTGTTCCTCTGGCCAAAATAAAGCTGTACTATTTAACATCTATAGATAAAAACTCTCTACCATGTGATAACAGAAATAAATTTCTAAACCTAGGGAGAAAAATCTGGGAGAGTGTATGATAATTTATTACAGTAAGGTATTTTTAAAAGGTTTATTCATGAAAAAGTAGTTATAAATACTAAGGAATTAACAAGTTCTTTATCAATCAGTGTGAAAGATCTCTCTCAAATAGAACTCCTTTATACAAGATATTATTTATCTCTACATATCTACCGTATGATATGATATAGTTACTTAATAAGAAACATCATTGGCAAGGGCACCCTCGATTATTTTTTGTTTCATTTTTCCCTTAATGCATGGTATTCAAGCATGGTATTCAAATAATTGCTTCTTCTCCCCACTGAATTTGGCTGAGGTGATGAATGCATAGCTTCTCATAAGGCAAAGTGATGAAAATATGATTTTAAAAGATCTTGTCATGCAAAATTCTGGGATAAAGAAATGTACTACGTGATCATCCTTTGGTGGCAGGTGTAATTTTTTAAATATGTCTATTTATTTGGCTGCACTGGGTCTTAGTTTGGCATGAGGTATCTAGTTGCTGACCATGGATGGAACCCAGGCCCCCTGCATTGGGAGCACAGAGTCTTAATCACTGGACCACCAGAGAAGTCTCATGGTGGTTGATCTATATCTAATGATACAAAAACAGAAAAGAGGGGATGATTTTGCTAAACCCCCTACAACTGTGATTTCACTTTCTAGACAGAAAAGAAAGAATCAAAATCTCTCGTACACCGCCCTATTTGTGAATTGACTGATTGGGCCTGCCAAGGCTGAAGGAAACACATAATTTGGTATTGAAGATTGCATTAGTTTTTGAAAGAAAGCATTGTAATACCTTTAAATTGTGTTTTTATGTAAACCATGACTTTATTGAATTAGACTCTTTAATTAGGTCATAGTACTAATTTGATCGGAATATTAATTAGGTCAGAGTATTAAAGTAACCTTCATCTTTATTGAGTGAATTATAATCATAAAGGCTAGACCTAGAAACGGAGAAGGCAATGGCAACTCACTCCAGTACTCTTGCCTGGCAAATCCCATGGACGGAGGAGCCAGGTAGGGTAGTCTGCAGTCTGGTAGCCTGGTAGCTGCAATCCATGGGGTCGCTAGGAGTCGGACATGACTGAGCGACTTCACTTTCACTTTTCGCTTTTATGCACTGGAGAAGGAAATGGCAACCCACTCCAATGTTCTTGCCTGGAGAACCCCAGGGACGGGGGAGCCTGGTGGGCTGTCTATGGGGTCGCACAGAGTTGGACACAACTGAAGTGAGTTAGCAGCAGCAGACCTGGAAAGGACCTAGGATCATCAGGCCTGGTGATTTTCAGTGCTGTGAGGAGTGACCATGTCTTCTTAGGAGGCGGGGCAGGGAGGGCAAACAGATGGATGGAGATTGCATAGGGAGCACTTTCTAAAACAGATCCCCCAGGAATTCTCATGTTCCCTGTGCTCCTAACTTCTTACCTGGAGACTCACTAGACTGAATGAACTACCTCTATTACATATCCTTCTTGTGTGCCAGGCTGGAAAATAAGATTGGAAACATCTCATCTAATCCATCCCTCTTGTTTTATAGAAGAGAGAAACAGCCCCAGAGAGTTGAGATGAATACCTAGATGTACACACTTTGTTAGAATCAGAGCCGAAGTGTAATCCAGACACCCTGACTTCCAGTCTGTAGATAGGGCTTAGGAAGAACAACCCTACATTCCCACTGAGTAAGAAGCGGTATCCTTTTCTTGTTTTGAAAATTTTAATAGTTTTTTAAGCTCTCAAGTTTCTATTAAGAAAGAGATTCAAACTGCCAGTTTCCAAATAGGCTATTTTGCATGTGAACTTTTACATTTCATTGTATAATGTTATACCTGGATTACAGCAACTTCTTTTGAGATTTGATGGGATAATCCTTAAATATAATCAGTCATCTTTTAACATCTTTCAGCCTACCCCATTTATATTCAGTTTTCATTTCTAGAGGAGAAACAAACTATAGTTTTCAAATATGTGAATTCCAGTCATAGATTATGAACTTAAAAAAGTAACTTTTTATTTAAAGTGGTATTCTTTTGACTATCCAGATATATAGCATCTGTATTATTGGGTTTTTTAATGTACTGTGCTCTTTTTTAGTCTGGAAAGTTTTTAGTTTGTAGGTAAAATCGTCTTAGAGGGTTGGGACATCTTAAATCAAAACGATTAAATTTTTATCAACATAACTAGGATGTTTGTGAAATGTATTTAGAGATAGACAGGGGAAGGAAAATGGGAACTAATGAAAGAGGCCTACCGCAGGAAGATCCACAGATACAAACTGTTTGTAAATTTCTATATTATCCACATTACTCTTCCAAACAAGGATTCAAACAAGTATACTTTAAATCTCACAAATTTTTATTTTGTAAGTTATATTTACCAGATCATAGTTGACGATGAAAGATGAAATTCTAAGATGTTAAAAGGTACAGTGGAATTATTTGTCTTTTGAATGCAGAGTTGGATTTTTCTAGGGTTCTAATGTTCTTGGTGTTACACTGGACTTAGACATTTTTCCGTCATACACTCATTTTAAGGAGCTTTGAAAATGCTTTGGCATAGTTTATTTATTTGTGGTAAGTAGAATTAGGAAGAATCAGCAATATAGAGTCCTAACAGTATTTGTGCATACTGTATTTAAGTGATTTTTATGCCTGTTTACTTTCTGTGATTCTTAAATTTTATAAATCAAATACCTTAGCATACTTCCACTAGAAATTAATTTATAATTGATTATTTATGCTGGATGAAGTAGAAGTTTCATTTTAGTATTAATCCACTCAGATTAACTGAACTTTTATATCTACAATTCATTATATTACAACTTTTTAAATAGCATTTATAACAAAAGAATTTTGTTTTATAAAGTATTTGTTACAAAAAAAAAAAAAACACCATCTTGCCAAAAACCATTACAGTCTCTATGCATTGTGTATATTCTGTGATGTCACTGTTGAGATTTTGCATGTTGTTGTAGGTGCTCTTTCATATGTGTGTTTGTGGTGTTTATGTGGAATTGTTAACCATTGCTGCTATCACTTATTGTAGTTAATCTGAAAAACTGTGCGAAGAGGCTGTGCCCGTCAACATTTGTACGTGTGACTTGTGCAAGTACGTCCTTCGCTGTTTGATACTCTGAGCCCGTACTTAGTGGCCTCTACAGAAGGAAGTGTTGTAGTTGTCAGGGGATGCCAACGTCAAAATCTTGCTTCATGTTTATAATTCCAGGTCAGCTTTCCTTCTGCACTTTCCCTAACTCTTTGAAAGGGAAACATTTGTAAAAAGAGAAAGCAAGAATTCTGAGCTTTCCTAGTACCCCCCACCGTAAATTTTTTTTCCCCCAATACTAGAGAAATTCCATAGAATGTCAATGTAGCAGCATAATTTCCCTTGATCTAGGTATTTTAGGTTGAAGAATATAACAACAGAAGACTGTGGTGGCGGATACATTATCTTTGTTGGTTATCATGCCATATTGTCTGAATTTCATTTAATAGAGTATTTAGCATTTTCCTTTTGTTTATAAGGGACCATGAAAAGCCCAGCTTCCCAGGTGGCTAGGTGGTAAAGAATCCACCTGCAAATGCAGAAGACATGGGCTTGATCCCTGGGTTGGGAAGATCTGGAGGAGGAAATGGCAGCCCACTCCAGTAGGCTTGCCTGAGAAATCCCATGGACAGAGGAGCCTGGCGGACTACAGTCCAAGGGGTCACAAGAGTCAGACATGACTTAGCAACTAAACAACAATATGAAAACCCCGGAGTTCCCAAATATTAACTTTTATATTCAGCATCTGCATAGACTTAACATACCTGGTTGTCTTATGACCATCAGAATCCTTTCATGCCCACCTGTCTTTAGTTTGCTTCCTGATATTTGTGACTTGCCTCAACAATTCCCAACTTACTGTGACATTAGAATATTATTTCAGTGGGTTAATTCTATTTTATTAAAATTTAATGGAGGTAAATTGCATACGTACTTAATACATTATTGGGCTTCCCTTGTGGCTCAGCTGGTAGAGAGTCCACTTGCAATGCGGAGACCTGGGTTTGATCCCTGGGTTGGGAAGATTCCCTGGAGAAGAGAAAGGCTACCCACTCCAGTATTCTGACCTGGAGAATTCCCTGGACTCTATAGTCCATGAGGTCGCAAAGAGTCGGACACGACTGAGTGACTTTCACTTAAAATGGAAGGGAAATATCATAAAATGTTAAGAAAAAAGGCTCTTCTTAAAGAACCTTTTCACACCAACTTTGCAAAACTCCTCACTTCAAGTGCAGGATTTCCTTCTGTCTGTTCAGTGGGTTTATACTTATAATATCCTTATAATAAAGGGACAGTCTTCTGAGTTACATTGAGGCTTTCTGTGTGACTGTCGGTAACAGGCAATACTGTATTTGGAAACGTTGCTTCTGAAATTCTGGTTTAATTCTAAGAATATTAAAATGAATTCATCAAAGCCCCGGCCACTTCTTTGCTTATAGGAAAAGAAAGGTATATTTTATGTTGAGCCTTTTCTCCAGAATATGCTTTAAGCATTTGTCACTCAATGGAGGTGACAAAGAAATAAAGGAAATTCAATTATGTATGTTCTGAAGAAATCATGTCCTTGTTCAGTGGCCTCTGAAGTGACACAAAAATATTTCTTGTTTCCTGCATCTGGAGTTTTCAGGCAAGATCTTTGTACTTAGAATTCTGTTTATATGAACACCAAAGATTCTGGCATGATATGTCCTGGAACGATGACTAATAGTTTCTATTAAATAGCTATGGATACATTTATTGAGTCCTGCTTTTGGGTTTATTTGCCCTCTTTGGGTCTTTTGTACATTTTGTATGTCTGTCCTGAGGCCTTTATGCCTAGGGCAACTTTTTAATCAAATAATACATATATATTTATTAGGTTTCTAATGTATAGAGTTTGTTCTCACCATGACTTTAAACTTTATTTCATTGCTAAAGTTAGACATAGATTTGCCAGATTAGCCTCATAGTTTGGACATTTTTTGTTGTAACCTGAAAATGTAGCTTATAACCCCATAGGCCTGGTAGATGATGACTAGAAACATTTTGGATTCAGTAGAATCTCTTATAGAAACTCATTTATTTGTTAATGTAAAGAACTTGGTGATTTCATAAAATGAAAGCTGTATACAACTTAAGTTCTTCCATCTTTCTTGTAAGAATGACTTTAAGATTCTTTTTATTCTACCACTTATAAGTTAATTGGGAATAAAAAGGTAGATTTACCAATTTAGTATAATTTAACACTAAGCATCTGTTTAGAAATGTAATCACCACAGTTAATACTTAGAAAAGTCATATAGAAAAATACAGTACTGTTCTTTGAAGATGGGTTTATTTCCCCCCTTTTGATGGATTGTCAATATGAATGTATATTTTCTGGCCACTTAGCTTTTAATTGATTTACGTGAAAAAAAGCATATGTGTGCCTGTTCACTCAAACCATATTTAAAATTCTCTTTTTAAGCTGCTACAATTATAATATATGAAAGAAGAAAGAGAAAGGTGAATTGAGGAAGAGGGAAATTTCTGTTAATATTTAAAATATGTAACTGTGATACCCTTGGTTAATTAATCCTCTGCCTTTTGATATTTGTAATAATACAGGAGAATTTTTTTGTTATTAAGAATATACTGTTGGTTTCATTTTTGTTTTGCTGCTCACTGATCTTTAACACCAAGATGTTTTCATCTTTATCAGTTCAGTTTTTGCTTCATATTTGTCTGTGTACCTGTGCTCTAAATAAAATTATAGTTTTATGTCCCAGTGGCTTATTCTGTTATGTGATAATGGTTATCTCTAATGTAGTGTGACTTTCTATCGTTTTCAGTATTTGTTGGTACAGCCTAAAACTTATAGAAATAAAAAAATCCAATAAAATCAGTTAATGAACATCAGTGATGTCTCTATAATGAGAGCGTGCTTTAATCCTAGTGTTTTATCTGTGGTTGGGTATGACTAGTCTTCATTCATTTACTCAATGGTTTTCTGCAAAGCTGGCTGATTTTTTATAGCTACAACAAACAGTTTAAAAGGCGAGTTAAACCACAGTTAAAAAAACTTGTCCTGTCACCACGCATTAGCCCAGGTAACAGTCAGTGCAGACTGAGCAGAGCGTTTTGCGTCAGTTGTTTTCTAACCACTGAGGAGGGCAGGTCATGCAAGTGCTCAGACGAAGCTCCTGAGTAGGGAATACACTTTCGGACGAAGCTCCTGAGTAGGGAAGACACTTTCGGAAGGCGTTTATAGCTAATTAATCATATGCTTCCTGGAGCCCCAGGCCTAAAAGTCCTGTTGGTGGAGCAGAAGTCTCCACTGCAAACTCGGTCTTTCTGTCCATCTGTGGAGTTGTGTCAGCCAGTTGTATGAAGTCATGCCAAGCTAAGTAGATGTCAGGTTCTAGACTTCCTCATTTTTAGGAAAATTTTTCGGTTCAGATACAATTCTCTGTGTGCAATTTGTTGCATTTAGCACATTTGACAATGTTCTTTGGAATAGGAATGGTTGTTCAAAATGATTATAATTATCAGTTTCACACATCCTTGTTGTGTCACTAAGATTATTTAATAAACCCCCAGAAAATATAGTGTTCTCTCTCACAGTTCATTATTTTGCAAAAGTGCAAATAAATTTCTTCCATATCTGTGGATAGTCTCCCAAAGTATTTATTCATAGAAAGCTGAATATTCCTAATAGAAATAATTACTGTATTTTTGTATTATAATACTTTAAATTGTATTGGAAACTACTTTATAAGTAGTTATAACTAAGTTTGTGTTTTTAGAACTCTAGACACAAGGGATTCATCTTTAAATGTGTTTACAAGTTAAGCATTTAAAATGTAACAAATTTTATTTTCCCAGTAGGGGAAGAATATTAGAATTTAAGTTGAGGAATATTTACCCTACAAGTCAGAAAATGTTTTCTTTTTAAAAGTTTTATTCATCTATTTTAAATTAATGATAATCTTTTCTAAGAAGGTTTCAAATTACTAAAAATAACTAATATGTATAAAATATTTAATGTTGGTACTATATCTAAAAAGTAATGTTTAAAAAAACATTGAATTTGGTGGCAAACATTTTCAGACTGAATATTTTTTGCTTTATTGAAATTCATAATGATCTAAAAATGTGAAAGCAATAATTGCCTTGCTTTTTTAAGCATTATTTACTCTCCGTGATAAATTGTAGAGTTTTGGTTTCCCAGTGCATAGAGTTATGTTTATACTATGCTGTAGTCTGTTAAGTGTGCAATAAGCTTTATGTCTAAAAGAACAAGTGTGCTTTTCCACAGTGGCTGCACCAGTTTTCATTCCCACCAACAGGGCACAGTTGTTCCTTTTTCTCCACATGCTTACCAACACTTATGTTTTTTGTCTTCTTGACAGGTGTGAGGTGGTATCTCATTGTGGTTTTGATTTGCGTTTGCCTAGTGATAAGTGATGTTGAGGATCTTTTCATGTGCCTGTTGGCCATCTGTATGTCTTCTTTACATAATACTTGCTTTCTTGGTTCCTTATTTTGTTTTTAATTTGTCTCAAGTTTTGCTTGATAGGTTGCAGATGTTAGACTTTTGTTTTTGTTTAACTTTTTCTGGCTAATACCTTTTATTTACTCTCTGATTTGAAAATACATTCTAATAGTTAATTTCTTTCATGTTTTTTTTTGTTTTTAACAAATTTAAATATATATATTTAATATAAAAATTAATTCACATTGGTCATCTCTCCCTTTTTTTCTTCTTTGTTCCTTATCCTTCCCAAAGAGGATGAGATCCTAATCATATTTTTTAATATCTTTCCTCTCTTCTTTTTCCCTTATTATTGAAATTATGGGGAATTTTAGTTCAAGATTTTGTTCCATCACACCCCATCTCTTTTCACAGTCTTAACAGTTGTGTTGAGCTCAGTTGCCACATTACCTAGCGTTAGGAGTAAATTATTTGCTTCTCACTCACTATACCTTGTACCCAATATCTTTCCCTCTCTTTGATTCAGTTTTTCTTTTGTTTGCAAATATCCATGACCTTTTTTTTTTTTTAAGAAAGGGTGTTTGGATGATACTCTCTTTATGATTGATAATACCTTTCTTTTTCAAGTGATACTTTAGTTAGGTAATAGAATTCTTAATTTTGGTTGTTTTCCCTCACAACTCTGAGTAGACTTGAGTCAATGTATTTTAGTATTTGGTATCACAGCTGAAAAATCTAATTCTTGTTACTGTCGCAGTGGCTCTCCACAGCCCCTGCTCTAGAAAGATTACAAAGTTTTCTTTTTGTTCTCAAGCTTTGGAAATTTCACCAAGATATGTTTATGTGTCTTTTCAATGTGTGTGTTAGACAGTTCATGAACCTTAACACTCTAAGGATTAAAATCTTTCTTTGATCAATGGGGTTTTCATATGTCTTGGATTATTTTATCCTGTTCTCTAACTTTTTCTTTTAAATTCTTATAAGATGGATTTTTAGTTTCATTAGTCTATCTTGTATGCCTCTTAGCTTCACTCTCATCAGTTTTTTACTACTTTGCCTGCCCTTCATGGAAAAGTGCTTCCTAGTAACTAATTTGTCCTTTAGCCATGTTCATTCTAATACTCAGCTCTTCGGAGGATTTTTAAAATGTGTTTTTCCATCATTTAAACTTTCCAGGATCTTTCTTGTTCTTCTCTTTTCCTTTTTTAAAAAAATTAATTTTTATTAGAGTATAGTTGCTTTCCGTTGTTGTGTTAGTTTCTGCCGTTCAGCAAAGTGAATCAGCCGTACATGTACATGTCTCCCCTCTTCTTTGGATTTCCTTCCCATTTAGGTCACCACAGAGCATTCATTAGAGTTCCCTGTGTTATACAGTATGTTCTCATCAGTTATTTTATACTAGTGTCAATAATGTATATATGTCAATCCCAACCTCCCAGTTCTTCCCACCCACCCCCTTTCCCCTTGGTTCTCTTTTCCTTTTGCAATAAGAGCTGTTCTTGTTTTAAGTATGCATTATCCTCTCAAACCTCTGTATTGATCTTTTAAATTCTTTTTTTTTTTTTTTCTGGTTTTCTGAATTGTCTGTTTTCAAGTAGAGGATAGGGAACATGAAATTAGTTGCTCTGCTTGTATAACTTGTTAACTTCCACGCCTTTAAGTTTTACCCAGTTGCCAGGTGATGCTTGTTTGTATGCTCACATTTTAAAATGAAAGTCTGGATTTAACATTGATAGCTTATAGGGATTTCCTTAGACCATGTTCGAGGGTCCTGTTTGAGCCTGGGCAGAGCTCACTTTTGTGGGTAATAGTTGAGCACAGGGTTCTGCAGGTGGACTTCACCCGGCTGTAATGCTGGACAAAGAAGTATCCATGAAGAAGCTTCCCTGCACGGTATAAAATAGAAGACAGGCTGGGAGCCAGGAGCCCTCTCCAGTGTAGACACAGCAGGGGTGCTACCTGAGAGATGGAGCACATTGGGGGTTTCTTACTTTTTATAGCTGCTTTCCTGTTCTCCCCTCTCTATCCAGTGGGGCCGCCCAGAGTTACCTTAGGCAGTGCCCCCTTTTCTCTCTGACCTTGGGGGTAGTAGCCTTCCACTGCAGATCCACTCACTTTACACACTGTGCTGTAAATGATGTAAGTGGAAGCTGTGTATAGAAAGTAGGATAATCGTTCAGATCTGGCCATCCTTAGGCTCTACTCCCACAGCCCCTCCTAACTCTGAGCTCAGAGTTTGCCTATTCTCTAGTGGGAAACATTCAAAGGCTTCTTTAGTAGTCCCTCCTTTTCCCTGTATTCAGCTGTAAGTTCTTACTTTTGTTTGTTTCTTCATGAGGATGCTCTCCTAAAAATGTCCCCAGCACCACAACACTACAACTTATACTCAGAATTTTTAAAAAGCAGTTAAAGAGACATAATTTAGTCCTTAAATACAGTCAATAAGGAACCGTGTATGCTGTTTTATTTTCACAGATTTCTTTTCCCATTATGTAAGCATACAAGCATTCTTTCCCTGTTTCTTTATATACTAGGACTTGGTTTCCATTTTCAGTGTACAGTCTCTGTTTCTGTGATAGAAAATTAAATTATTTAAGCCCTTATAATTGTTTAATGTAATAATTAAACTTAGGCATCCTGTCTTGCAATGTACTCTTTTCTACTCCTATGTATATTAAAGTGATAGGGACTAGACTGTGTTGCAAATAAGTCATTTTTGTATTGTTGTTCAGAAAAGCTATAGTGAAACTATAGTGGTTATTTAAATCAGACTTATGAAGGTTAGTCTGAGTAAATTGGGAGGCAAGGATGTTTTTCAGAAGCACAAATGGCTAGTACCTAAATTGTGTTCCTTACTAAACGCTGTATCCCTATAGTACCTGATTCCTTTGCTGTAGTGACCAGAGTGGAGTCAGCAGGACCCAGGAGCAAACCAGGAGTTGGCTGTAATATTTTCCAACTCCATGACTTGGGACAGCACAGTGCCTGGTACAGAGAGAGTACTTCAGTAAATACTGGATTAATGATGGATGAACTTACTAAGTGTATGAGGTTCAGATTCCTTACCTGTAAAATAGGTATAACAGTAGGATTGCTTAGAGACACAGATAATTTATATGACCCTTAGCCTATAGTGAGCATTTAATTAGTGCTGGACATAATAGTAAATTTTATACTAGAATTCTTTCATTAATATCAAGCAAGTCCCAGAAATAATAGAAGCTACATGTCAGTTTAGGAGGGTGGTGAGAGGAATATGCCTACATGTCTCAGCTGCTTTGGAAAGCATTTCTAGCATTGTTTCTGTCTTACTTTAAGCATTTATTAAAGCAGATTGTGTGTTCAGCAATTCAAAGCCAACTTAAAGGGTGAAGACACAGTCTTAAGGAGCATGTAAACCAACTGAAGAGATCTTCCAGGCACAATTAGATTATTAGTTCTAAGGAATAAGAAAGCAAATGTGGGGCTCATACCCAAAGCCAGAATAAGGGAGTTGGATTGTAAGGGAAACGAGTTTGCAATTGGAATTGAAAAAACACGCTGTTTGATCGGCACAAAGACCTGAGTGAGATTTCTCAGGGTGTGTGGGGAGGGGGTGATGTGGCGTCTTGGGCACAGGTGGATGCTGGAAAACACAGGAGGCTGGTGGTTTGGGTTCCTCACTGGGAGCAGAGACAGGCGAGGTGAGTCAGATACAAGCACTTTGCAGATCACCTTGGTAATGTGTTAGCTATGGGTTTTGCTATTTCTCAGCCTTTTTGAGCCTGGTTTGAATACAGAAACATTCCAAAGTGGGTCACAATCACTGGTTAGAGTACAAGTTGGCATTGTTTTAACTTTGTGGTGGTTTTTACCTTGACTTTTTTTTCTATCGAAAGACAACAATTTGAACAGTTTAAGCCCAGCTTTAGTAGATCACAGTGTGAAGAAAGGCCAGCTAATGGTTGTAGATTTAGCTGTCTCTTTGGCAACCAGTGGACACATTGAAAAAGAAGAGTCTTCATCTAAAATCATTTAGCAGTTACAATTTACAGTCTTTTCACTCTCAGATGAGAGCCTGTCTGGTGTACCCCTTCTCTTTCCCTAATATTCTACTTGACCTTCCATTCAGATTCTGAGCTAACAGATGGGTTGTAGATTCAGGGTTGAAATCTCTGTCTGTCAGTTTGTGAAAAGAAATAAAGAAATATGCTAATACCATTTAATTTGAAGCTGCCCAGAATGACACAAAACACTTTTGAGACTATTACAGTTCTACACGTGCTTAAGGTAAAGAGGAAGAACGTATAACTTGTCTTCCCTTTTCTTTCCCTTCTTTCTAGTTGAAATGCTATGTTTTTCAGTGAAAATTTTAGAATCATTCTTTGTTTCTCCTTGTTCATTTTTCCACAACTGTTACTGTAATGCCTGCGTTAGTGCATCAGTTAGTATATATGGCAAAATTTGGGGGATTAAATCCAAGGATACTGCATGATTTAAAGTTAGAAATATATTTTTATATATATATACTATATTATATATTATATACTATATTCTATATATATATATATATATATATATATATACTATATTCTAATATAGATATACTTGATAGAAACTTTCTTTTCTTAAAGGGTTGTCTCCTAGAAGTTTTCTGTTATTTAACATGATCCAAAGATTTAATTCTCCAAAGATGGGAATGGCAAATTATTTTAATGCCTTTTATTGTTTTTCTTTCTAGCCTATTCTACTAAGCTCAACAAATTTCCTGTATTTAATATTAATGATGACTTGAATGATCTATGTACCAGTGCAGTAAGCCCAAACACGACCAAAGCCACGCGGTATGCCCTGAATGTGTGGCGATATTGGTGCATGACCAATGGGCTCAAAGATCACACAGACATCACCAAGGTAAGAAACTCTTGACTTTACTTCTCCTTACAGCCAGCTTTACTGAGCTTGCCTGTGTCAGGCAGGGTGCTAAGCACTGTGGGGAACATGGAACAGGTGCTTTCTGTCTGGGGAAACTTGGAAAAGACCCTAAAATAGAAAAATATCCACAGTACAAAGAAGAATTTAAATGCCAAAAAATCCAGATGGGTAAATTAATTTCACTTTGTTGAGACTGACAAAGGAATTGATACTTAAACTTAATTTTGTATTTTGAGAAAGAGGTAGAGTTTCAAGAGAACTGGATAAAGACATGAGTCTTCTAAATGAATCATGTAAGAAAGAGTAAAATTCAGAGGGACATATTCACCTGCCTGCAGCAGAGGCTTTGCGTATGGGAACAATGAACTATAAAAGCTGGATTCTCATAACCCTTAAATGCCAAGCTAAAATCTTATGAATATTGGCCACTAAAGATTTTTCCTGTGTTTCTTTATAAGGAGAGATTTTATTTGAAAGATGACTGCAGGAGCAGCAGGGAAGGGACTGTCGTAACAGGGAGAACACTGACCATAGGATCTGCAAGTGTCCTAAGGGTCAGGTGAAAGGGAAACACTGAATTTTTTTTTAACAGGAAAGAATGTAAGAAATGTAACATTTTAGAGCAATTAACTGGAAGTGATGAGCAAAAATGTATTTGATAGATTCTTAATTTTCCCAGTTGTAAAACAAGCTCTTAAAATCTCTTCTAACTTGAAATGTTTGACAGTTGTTAATAGAAGGAAAAATTCTAGGACGTATAGAGACAGAAGTCAGAAAGAAAAACACCAGTACAGTATATTAACGCATATATATGGAATTTAGAAAGATGGTAATGATGACCCATTACGTGAGACAGCAAAAGAGACGCAGATATAAAGAACAGACTTTTGGACTTTGTGGGAGAAGGCAAGGGTGGAATGATTTGAGAGAATAGTATTGAAACATGTATATTACCATGTGTGAAATAGATGACCAGTCCAAGTTTGATGCATGAAACAGGACACTCAAAGCTGGTACACTGGGACAAACCAGAGGGATCGGATGGGGAGGGAGGTGGGAGGGGGGTTTGATATGGGGAACACGTGTAAACCTGTGGCTGATTCATGTCAGTGTATGGCAAAAACCACCACAATATTGTAAAGTAATTAGCCTCCAATTAAAATAAATTAATTTTTTAAAATGTAGAACAAGAGAGGTATAAAATCACCATAGAACACCACAATGATAATTGCTACAGGCAAGATCCACTGGTACTGGCAAAATTAGTGGTGAAAGTTTAAAGATAAACAGGATTTTTGTGTTGCGTCAATGTAAGACCCTCTTAAATATGTACTAGAGAGAAATAGTAACTATTCAGAGGAGAACCCTGGCAGATGCCACTTTAATAGTGATCAAGATTAATATTTCCCATGTGCTTAGAACAACACATTGCATGTATGGGATTTTTTTCTTAAAAATTAATAACTTCAGTGTACTCATGATAAAAAAAGCAGACAAATCCAAATTGAGGAAAATTCTACAAAATGCTTAACTGGTACTCTCCAGATGTATCAAGGTCACAGAAGATATTAAGATAGAGAAATGGTCACAGTTCGGAGGAAACGAAAGCATGCTGCATTCCATGCGGTTGCAAAGAGTCGGACATGACTGAGCGACTGGACTGAACTGAAGGAGACATGACAACTAAATGAAATGTGGGATTATATTGGTACAGGAAGAAAATTTTACTGGAAAATGGGGAAATATGTGTAAAGTCTGAAGTTTAGCTAATAGCATTGCAAGAATGTTAATTTCCTGGTTTCAATAACTGTTCTGTAAGATATTAACATTAGGAGAAGCTCAGTGAAGATTCATTGGGGACTCTCTCTACTATTCTTGTAAGTCTAAAATTATATCAAATTAACATTTTTTTAAAACAAAAAAGAAGAGAAATACGTACTTTGATTTGGTTATGTTGCTGCTGCTGCTAAGTTGCTTCAGTCGTGTCCGACTCTGTGCGACCCCATAGATGGCAGCCCACCAGGCTCCGCCATCCCTGGGATTCTCCAAACAAGAACACTGGAGTGGGTTGCCATTTCCTTCTCCAATGCAGTAAAGTGAAAAGTGAAAGTGACGTCGCTCAGTCGTGTCCGACTCTTCACGACCCCATGGACTGCAGCCCACCAGGCTCCTCCGTCCATGGGATTTTCCAGGCAAGAGTACTGGAGTGGAGTGCCATTGCCTTCTAAATAATAGATACATCTGCCAGATGGATATGTCAAATAAGCATTTGGGAACATGAATTTCAAACATGGGGGAAGTATTAAAGCCGGAAGTCTAGATTCAGAGGTGTTGCAAATAGAAGTCAAAGTTGAAGCCCAAAGGCGAGCGATACCTCTAGGTCTGGGTGATGTGTTTAGGGTACCAACTAAAGATAAAGTAGGAGATCCACGTTTCTACTTCTGGAAGCATGGTGCCCTAGATACTGTGAGGGACCTTTGCAAAAAGGAATGGAGTCATCCAAGGGCTGAAACTGAAGTGGTGTGAGATAAGCACATATGAAAATCAGGCTCTCCCCTCAGGGCTTATGTTAATAGCATCCTTTGAGGAAGGAAAGTGACTAGGAGTGAAACTGAGGAACCCTTTATTGAGAAGACCCTGAAAGGGTCTAAAGAAGTTCTAAGTCAATAACATACCCTGGCTCCTTGCAGAGTCATATGCTAATAATCTTTGAAGGAAAACATCCAACATGTAGATGCAAATTTTTCACAGGTTAATAAAGATCAACTAAATATGTGCTCATTAAAAAAAAAAAAAAAAATCACGAGTCACTTAAGGAAATAAACCACCATGAATGAGAATGATTAGAAACAGAAAACAGATTTAGACAGCAGGAACTTCAGATAGTAGATTATAGGCTAAGCATGTATGTAATGTTTGTTGAAAGAATGAAAAGAATTATAAAAATGAACAAGCAACACCACACTAATCAAAATGATCCAGCAGATCATTTCCACTTGTGATCATAAGGGAATAGAAGGGCCCAGAATTACCCTCTGTAACAACCGGAAAACTGAGCAAAATGTTTGGAATAAGTCTTCCAACAGAGCAGACAACACAGGCTTGATCCCCAAGACGAGTGCCACCCCCTCTCAGGCTCTCTGCCTGGAGACAGTTTCTAAACTTCAGGGAAGAGAGGGGAGCCCAGACTGAGCCTGGCAATCTTGCTGAGTTGAGGGGAGACAGAAATCAGAACTCAGGGAGGATGGGGACATGAGAACAACTAAAAAGAAATTACACCATTCATTGAAAAGATGGAACAATTCCAGAATTTAATAATGTAAAATCCATAGTTTCTAGCATCCGATCAGAAGTTGCTATTCATGGGATGGGAACATGTAACCCAGACCCAGGAGAAAAATTAGCTAAATCTTTCACTTCCAACCAATTTCTTGAAGGAGATTTGCTCTCCTGCCAAAAACAACCAAAAAGCAGACAAATGATACAACTAATATGCAAGTTACTATGTAACGCACACAGGGCCGTGATCTCTGAGAGACGGGAAACAAGGTGAGCCTTAGGTGCGTCCCAGCGTGCTGCCTTGAGAATCTGCGGGGCTGTGGTGCAGGGACAGGGCATGCAGGCAGAGCCCAGCACCCGTGCTGAGTTGAGGAAATGGAGCTAAGAGTCCAGAGAGACCCAGGTGACTAGAACTGTCATAACAGAATATATGAAAGTGGAGTTACCCAGAAAGAAAACCTGAGGGAACTGAACATATTCCATCTCAAATATTGAGCTGAATACTGATCAACATCTGCATGTGAGGAAACTGCCTGAGGAGGGCAAAACGAAACACCTGAAGAATGAAAGGTGTTAGAACCTGGGGCTCCACCGAGCTGGAGATAGTGCCTCTCCCCACCGGTCAGACTGGAGAGACCTCAGGATTCACTCGGTAGAGTATTCAGAGAGGTCTTGCATCACATGTGGAGAAGAATTAGCCATGGAACAAACTTTGCTGTGATCCCACCCAGCAAATCTTAAAAGCAAGACCCAGCTACATGAAAAGGTAGGACATCACTAATCATAGGGGAAATGCAACTCAAAACCACACTGAGCTGTCACCTCACATCTGTTGGGATGGCCATTATCAAAACAGGAACTACCATACAATCCTTTATCCAAAGGAAGTGAAAACATTAATTCAAAAGGATATATACACCCCTCTGTTCATTGCAACATTGTTTACAATAGCCAAGACATAGAAGCAGCCTAAGTGTCCATAGATGGATGAAGAATATATGGTGTATATACACAGTGGAATATTACTCAGCCATAAAAGGGAAGAAAATCTTGCCATTTGCAACAACATGTTTGAACGTCGAGGGCATTATACACTCAGTGAAATAACTCAGACAGAGAAAGACAAATACCATGTGATCTCACTTTTATGTGGAATCTAAAAGCAAAAACCTCAGAGCACACAGAGCAGACTGGTGGTTGCTAGACATTGGGAATGAGGGGTATTGAAATGGGTGAAGGTAGTCAAAATGCCTGGGGATGTAATGTTACAGCTTGTTGACTAAGTGAATAAGACTGTATTGTGTATTTGAAAGTTGCTAAGAGAGTAAATCTTAAAAGTTCTCAATACAAGGAAAAAAATTAAACTATATGTGGTGATGGCTGTTGACGAGATTTATTGTGGTGATCATTTTGCAATATATATATATTTCAAAACATTATTTATATACCCAAAACTGATACAATGTTATATAGAAATTACATCTTAATTTTTTAATGAAGAAAAAGCAAGACCCAAAAGGATCCAACAGTTTCTAAGTAATTTAACTATGTCCTAGAGCAAACCTTAACGACATTTATAGGATTATAAAAATATCCAGACCCCAAGAAATAAAATTCAGAATATCTGACAACTAAGCAAGAATTTGCAGACATGCCAATAAGCAAGAAAATATATCACTTAAAAAATGAATCAATCAAAACCAATCCAGAACTGATACAGATTTTAGAATTAGCAGACAAGGACATTAAGCAGTTATTTTGACGAAGATAAAAGCACATGAAAAGATGCTCAACTTCATTAGACCTCAGGGAAATGCAAGTCTAAACCACATGAGATTCTACTTCACATTCAGTAGGAAGATTCGAATGAAAAAGAAAAAGATAATAACAAGTGTTGAAATTGGAACCTTCATATGCTCTTACACGGTACTGGTGGGAATGTAAAACGATGCAGCTGCTTTGGAAAGTCTGGCAGTTCCCTAAAAGTTAAACATAGAGTTACTGTATCACCCAGAAATTCCATTCATGGACATAAACTCAAGAAAATTTAAAACATATATTTATGCAAAAACCAGTACACAAGTGTTTGTTGTAGCATTATTCACAGTAGCCAAAATATAATCCAGACAACCCAAATGTCCATCAGCAGATAAATGGATAAACAAAATGTGGCATATCCATACAATGGAATATTATTTGTCAACAAAAAGAAATGAAGTATTGATACATGGCTTACAGCGTGGATGAACCTTGAATGTGTTATACTATGTGAAATCTCAGACACAAAAGAGCAAATATGTCTTATTCCATTTATGCAAAGCACGTAGAACAGTCAAGTTTATAGAGATAAAAAGTATAATAGAGATTACTAGGGGTGGCGGGAGGAGGAAATGTGGAGTTACTGTTTAATGAGTACAGTTTCTTTTTTAAAAAATTCTGGAAATAAGCAGTGATGCGAATGTACTTTTAGTGCCACTGGATGGTACACTCGTAAATTATTAAGATGGTAAATTGTATGTGTATCTTACTGTAATAACCTAGCAAATCAATGTAAATGTAACAATTCACCTTCATTCATAAAAATATAAAAACTCATCTATTCTCGTAGGCCCTCATCACCATTTCTTCAGCCCTTAACCTTAACGTTTTCTAGGCCAGAGGATCTTGTCTTCCAGACTTTGTGAAGTCGCTGTGAAGACAGTTATCTGTTACTGGGAAGCTTTCCACTTCCTTGCAGGAACCTGTGGAAAGAGCCGCAGCCCCACAACCTCCACAGCGTAGGTAACATACATACATCCCAGATGGTGAAAATATCTCACCTGTCCAGTTGAGTGTGCCTTCTGGGTAGTTTCTCCTGTGTTGTCTAGAGGAATGTGGATGAAGAAGAAAATGTATTTCAGTCCTCTGTCTCACATGGGCCACTTAAATATTTTTAATGATAAATTCTTAAGAAAAGCCAGTCTGGTAGAGAAGCAGCAGTATTCAGTTAAAAGGAATTGTGGCATCAAGGTCTACAGCCTTTAATCTCACTTTTTTGGTCCCAGTGCAAGGTATTTTGAGTCTAGTTGTGTCCCTAAAGATAGATATAGCTAGCAGCAGACAAGATAGTTACAGCTGTTGATCATGGTCTGGCAGCTGGCTTCTCTGGTGGCACAGACAGCATAGAATCCACCTGCAATGTGGGAGACCTGGCTTTGATCCATGGGTTGGGAAGATCCCCTGGAGAAGGAAATTTCTACCCATTCCAGTAGTCTTGCCTGGGAAATCCCATGGACAGAGGAGCCTGGCAGGCTTATAGTCCGTTAGGTCACAAAGAGTCAGACATGACTGAGCAGCTAACACTTCACTTCAGACCTCAAATTTAGTTTCTTTATTTTTTTAAGGAGGAAAGCAAGGAATCAGATCAGACTTCAATTCATCTCAATAAGCAGAATGAACCCTGCCAGTCTCACTCTTTCATTACTCTGTGGTCTACTACATGTGTTCCACAGAGTGCTTTTTCTTCATAAATGTAATCTAATCCTCACTAATACGTCTTTCTCAAAGTTGCTGTCTCATTGATTTATATATTCCTTAGCCTTACTGAGAAAATAGAGTCTCTTGAAGTTTGTATCTGTCTTTCTCAATAAATGGAAATTTGGTAGCTACAAAAGTGAAATCATTTTTGTTGTCAGCAATGGTTACTTGAAGATTTGTTTTGTTTTCCTATTAGAGCATATATAGTTCATGAGCATTTTCTCCACTTTCTTCATCCCTTGTTCAAGATTATCACAAAAGGAAGTTCGAGGCATTCCCCAAAAGTAACTCTTGGTTTTACATGTCTTACAATTCTTTAAATTGCCAAGGATTACTACATAGTTCCAAAACTTTGGGATTTATCAGCAAGTCAGTCTTCTTATACTGTTCTTTCCTATTTAGAATCGTCTGCCCCATGACCAAGTTCTTATTTCTCTTTGGTCATTTTCACATCAAGGAAGCCAGGTTTGCAATCCATAGTGAATTTAATGTAGTAAATCTATTCAGAGTGGCTCATGGAGGGAAATAGTTTTTGGCAATGTCTTCATAACAAATTAAAGACCTGGAGGAATGACCATCATCCAAAACTCAATCTGAGAAAACGAAGGAGGCAGCCAACATGGGCCAGAATGAAGAGTTTCTTGTGTGCTGAGAATATAAATTTTGTGACTTGACATTTCTCCAGGAATTGCTTTTGCTGTAATTTTTCTTTGAAACTTGTGGTATAAATCAAGAGAAATGATCTGTACCCTAAGTCAGCTTGATTCTCTTGACTCTGAGGTTAACTCCTTGCTTTAACCCACGTTTGTCCATGCATGGGGTATCAATGATAACAGTTCAGACCTGCTAGTGGGGATCTTCAACATAAAGAACCAGTTGTGTATGAGATGTCATTCTTGCTTTCAGGAAGCTTTCAGTCCACTTTGAGAGACCTATAAATGGGGGGCTTCCCTCATGGCTCAGTGGTAAAGAATCTGCCTGCCAATGCAGGAGACATGGGTTGAATCCCTGATCCTGGAAGATCCCACATGCTGCGGAGCAACTAAGCCCTTGTGCCACAACTACTGAGACTGTGCTCCGGAGCCTGGGAACCACAGCTAGTGAGCCCACGTGTCTGCAGTTACTAAAGCCAGCACACCCTAGAGCCAGCAGTCCATGCAAGAGAAGCCACTGCCATGAGGCCCACACACTGCAACCAGAGAGTAGCCCCCACTCTCTCCTAACTAGAGAGAAGCCAGAGCAGGAATGAAGCCCCTGCACAACCAAAAAGAAAGAAATAAACACAGTTATTTGTTCTAAAAAGATTCATGAGATCCCACTTGAGAGAGTAACTTGCTCAGGGAAGCTTGAGTAGTCTTCTATTTTGAGCTAGATCTGAAATTAGGAATAGAGGTTTTCCAAATAGAGAAGATTAGTGGGGGAAAAAAGCTTTCTAGATAGAGGAAGTAGCATATGCAAAGACTTGGAAGCATGAAAGAGCCTTGTGGTTTATATGACTGGCACAGAGTTCAGTGAGGCTGGAAAGCAGAGTATAAAGAAAATTATCACACAAAAAATAGATGTCCTTTTCATCATAGGGGACTAGAATGCAAAAGTAGGAAGTCAAGAGATACCTGAAGTAACGGGCAAGTTTAGCCTTGGAATACAAAATGAAGTAGGGCAAAGGCTAACAGAGTTTGGCCAAGAGAACCCACTGGTCATAGCAAACACCCTCTTCCAACAACACAAGAGACAACTCTACACATGGACATCACCAGATGGTCAATACCAAAGTCAGACTGATTATATTCTTTGCAGCTGAAGATGGAGAAGCTCAATAGCAAAACAAGCTCTACAGCAAAAACAAGACCGGGAGCTGACTGGAACAGATCAAGAACTCCGTAATGCAAAATTCAGACTTACATTGAACAAAGTTGGGAAAACCACTACACCGTTCAGGTATGACCTAAGTCAAACCCCTTATACAGTGGGAGTGACAAATAGATTCAAGGGATTAGATCTGATAGACAAAGTCCCAGGAGAACTGTGGACAGAGGTTTGTAACATTGTACAGGAGGCAGTTATCAAAACCATCCCCACGAAAAGGAAATGGCAAAATGGTTGTCTGAGAAGATCTTACAAATAGCTGAGAAAAGAAGAGAAGCAAAAGTCAAAGAAGGAAAAGAAAAATATATCCATCTGAATGCAGAGTTCCAAAGAATAGCAAGCAGAGAAAAGAAAGGAGGAGCAAGAATAGCAAGGAGATCCTCAGTGATCAGTGCAAGGAAATAGAGGAAAATAATAGAATGGGAAAGACAAGAAACCTCTTCAAGAAAATTAGAGATACCAAGGGAACATTTCATGCAAAGATGGGCACAATAAGGGACAGAAATGGTATGGACCTAACAGAAGCAGAAGATATAGCAAGAATACACAGAGTCAGTTGGCACAAATACAGACTCAGTTCACTTCAGTTGCTCAGTTGTGTCCGACTCTTTGTGACCTCATCAGGAGAACTGTACAAAAAAAGATCTTCATGACCCAGATAACCATGATGGTGTGATCACTTACCTAGAGCCAGACATCCTGGAGTGTGAAGTTAAGTGGGCCTTAGGAAGCATCACTATGAACAAAGCTAGTGGAGGTGATGGAATTTCAGCTGAGTTATTTCAAATCCTAAAAGATGATGTTGTGAAAGTGCTGCAAGCAATATGCCAGCAAATTTGAAAACTCAGCTGTGGCCACAGGACTGGAAAAGATGAGTTTTCATTCCAATCCCAAAGAAAGGCAATGCCCCAAAATGTTCAAACTATCGCACAGTTGCACTCATTTCACATGCTAGCAAAGTAGTGCTCAAAATTCTCCAAGTCAGGCTTCAGTGGTACATGAGCCAAGAACTTCCAGATGTTCAAGCTGGTTTTAGAAAAGGCAGAGGAGCCAGAGATCAAATTGCCAACATCCATTGGATCATAGAAAAAGTGAGAGAGTTCCAGAAAAAATTTACTTGTGCTTTATTGATTATGCCAAAGCCTTTGACTGTGTAGATCACAACAAACTGTGGAAAATTCTTAAGGAGATGAGAATACCAGACTACATGACCTGCCTTCTGAGAAACCTGTATGCAGGTTGGGAAGCAACAGTTAGAACCAGACATGAAACAATAGACTGGTTCAAAATTGGGAAAGGAGTACGACAAGTCTGTATATTCACACCTTACTTGTTTAACTTATATGCAGAGTACATCATGAGAAATGCCGGGCTGGATGAAGCACAAGCTGGAATCAAGATTGCCGGGAGAAATATCAGTAACCTCAGATATGCAGATGACACCACCCTTATGGCAGAAAGTGAAGAGGAACTAAAAAGCCTCTTGATGAAGGTGAAAGTGGAGAGTGAAAAAGTTGGCTTAAAGCTCAACATTCAGAAAACGAAGATCATGGCATCCAGTGCCATCACTTCATGGGAAATAGATGGAGAAACAGTGGAAACAGTGTCAGACTTTATTTTTTTGGGCTCCAAAATCACTGCAGATGGTGATTGCAGCCATGAAATTAAAAGACACTTGTTACTTGGAAAAAAAGTTAACGACCAACCTAGACAACATATTAAAAAGCAGAGACATACCTTGCTGACAAAGGCCCATCTAGTCAAAGCTATGTTTTTTCCAGTAGTCATGTATGGATGTAGGGTTGGGCTATAAAGAAAGCTGAGCACCAAAGAATTGATGCTTTTGAGCTGTGGTGTTGGAGGAGACTCTTGAGAGTTCCTTGGACTGCAAGGAAATCAAACCAGTCAATCCTAAAGGAAATCAACCCTGAATATTCATTGTAAGAACTGATGCTGAAGCTCTACTACTTTTGCCACCTGATGCAAAGAGCCGATTCGTGGGAAAAGACCCTGATGCTGGGAAAGATTGAAGGCAGGCAGAGAAGGGGACAACAGTGGATGAGATGGTTGGATGGCATCACTGACTCTGTGGACATGAGTTTGAGCAAGCTCCAGGAGTTGGTGATGGACAGGGAAGCCTGGTTGTGCTGCAGTCCCTGGGGTCGCAAAGAGTCAGACACAACTGATCAACTGATCTGAACTGAACGGATAGGAACAGGATGGGGAGAGGTCGTGGTGTCCGTCTTTGCAAGCAGTCTCCTGTTGTATGGAAGCAGATTGTGAAGACTTGCATATAAGGGAAAGATTTGGAACTTATCCTAAGGGCAACAGGAAGCTATCAGAAGTTACTTGTTTTATTTTTAGACACTAAGGTAATGGGATTTTCTGCTCAAAACCTCTTATGTAAGAAACCAGCGCTGTCCTGCAGTCCCCGTGGTTGCCACGGAAGCCGTTACGCTAGTAAGTGGTCCACCCTTTCGTCAGTTGTTTGCATCAAGAGTGGGCCAGTCGAAATCCTCCCTTCATGTTTTTTGTTCTACTGAAAATAAGGGTTGGCCTTTTGCTAATATTTGAAGCTGTGAGATAGAAACCTTGTGGAGTGCTAGGTGGCTACATAAAGAAAGCTGCTTTGTACAGAGAAGCAGGTGAGAGATGGAATCCTGAAGGCCTTGGAATCCACCAATTCTGATAGCCCTCTTTGCCTAGGCGTGTTCAAGTCTGGTCTCTCTCTCTTGTAACCACAGGAATCCCAGCTAATACAAAGAGAGGTTAACACCTGCACGTAGGGAGTTTCAAATGACAGCATAAAAATCTGAAACCAGCTGAGTTTGGGGTCATTGTAATTGGAAGTTATATTAACTCTTACTGGTATGTGAGAAAGCTACTGCTTTTTATATTTTATGTGCAGCTACTCTCCTCTTTCTGATGGCTTTTTGACTGAATCTCTTGGAGTTTCCTAGACCAACGTTTAGATTATCAGAGAGGTTATATTTTGTCTTTTTCCTTTCCTGTATGCATATATACGTGTGTGTGTGTGTGTGTGTGTGTGTGTGTGTGTGTAATTTCTTTTTCGTCTCTTGGTCAGAATCTTTAGAGCAGTGTTATGTAATAGCAGTGATATTCATCATTCTTATCCTATTCCTCACTTCATGAAAAAAGATTTTAATGTCTTCATCTTGGGTATAGTTTTTATAGTTCATGTCTGTAAAATAGTCTTCATCATGCTGAGAGGGTATTTTTTCTTCCAATCTGAGTTTAGTTTGAATTTTTTTTCTTTTAATTTATTTTTTTGGTTGCACTAGGTCTTCGTTGCTGCACGCAGACTTTCTCTAGTTGCGGTGAGCAGGGCTGCGCTCCGTCGTGGTGCTCCGGCTTCTCATTGTGGTGGCTTCTCTTGTTACGGAGCGCAGGCTGTAGGTGTGCGGGCTCCGGAAGTTATGGCTCTCGGATTCGGTAGTTGGGACTCTCAGCTCGAGAGCACTGGATCAGTAGTTGTGGCATACCAGCTTAGTTGCTCCCAGACATGTGGAATCTTCCTGAACCAGGGCTTGAACCAAGATCCCTGGCATTGGCAGGCAGATTCTTTTATATACTGTGCCACCGGGGAAGTTCCTAGTTTGGATTTTTAAAAATTTGAAATGGGGTAGCACATTCTTTCAAATAATTTTTCAGTAATTATCAAGTTCATATTACTTTTCCTTAGAATATGGAATAAGTTAGTTACCTTATTTATTACGTTTGAATCGTCCTTACATTCTGTCATAATCCCTGCTGGTCTCAATGTCCATTGCTTTCCTGCAGTCCTGAATTTGATGTGATATCATAAGCAGCCCAGAGCCATGTCCTTGTTTGCATGGTTCTAACATGTATACATTTTGTTTAACATTTGTGCCTTGCAAAACAGAAATCACCAGTATTTTACTTACTACATTTATACTCATATACTTTGTTTTTTGATATAATATCTGACAGAGTTGGATTAGGGGAAAAAATGAAGAATGCTTCTTTTTTCTGTGCTCTGAAATTGTTTAAATACAAAAGAAAAGCTGAATTGACTCCATAATGCCATTTCTTTATGAGTGACATCCATCTTTGGCAATCATTTCACTCAGATCTTTTACCTCTTATTGAACCAACTTTGGTAACTTATATTTTACTAGGGAATTGTTCAGGTTATTTATATTTTCAAATTAATATGAATAAAGTTTATAATATTCGTTGTTTTTGGTACTTATAGTCTTTCTCATTCCTGAAATTGTCTATATGTATATTTCCTTTTCCTTCTCTTTCTTTCTGTCATATTTGCTAGGATCTTTTCCAGTTCATTAATTTGTTTTATTTTTATTGATTCATTCTATTTTTGAATTTGATCTACTTTTTCTAGCCTTTTGTGTTGAATAATGTTCTCATATTTTCAATAAAGTATCTAACAAAGTCATTTAAGGCTGTGATGTTTTTGGAATGTATTTGGACACATCTCGTACATTTTGATATCTAATGTTTTCAGTTTGGTTCATTTTATTTTACTTTACAATATTGTATTGGTTTTGCCATACATCAACATGCATCCACCACGGGTGTACATGTGTTCCCCATCCTGAACCCCCCTCCCACCTCCCTCCCCATACCATCCCTCTGGGTCATTCATTAATGTATAATTCTGTTTTTATTTTCTCTTTGACCCAAGGGCTCTTAGAAGAATGAAAGTTACCTGTATAGTGTCTACTTTTAAAACATTTTGTATTGAGACGATCTTTTGTCCTAGAATGTGTATTCAACCTAAATTGACAATGAGCAGGGTCTGGTTTTATCTTTATGACTTCCTCTTGAAAGTAAAGCTTTCTTTCCAGCCAAGCTTCCTGCTCCTCCTACCATACCTAAGGAGCAGTCTTTAATTGTCAGTATAATCATTAAGTTTTTCATATCTTCTGAGCAAATATTGATATTGAAACTCTGTGGAGCATTAAGTCAGAGATATTTCCAGACTTATTCAGATAAATTCAGGTAAAAAATCAAGGCAAAATCTTGCTGTACAAATTGCACATGTCAGTCGTCCTTCTCTATAGAATGTTTCATACCAGCTGTGCCACACAGTGCAGAGATCAAGGAAATTAATGTTGGAATGATTCAGTTTGATCAGTTTAATTCAGGCATGGTTCAGAGAGGATGGTTGGATTTTATTGAAGAGGAGGGAAGGAAATGATTTGCTAGAGAAGAGAAGAAAGGGCTTTCCAGAGACAAATAGTTACAAAGGCCAGTAATAAAACATATGTGTGTATATACTTCTGTTGTGTGTATATGTGTTCACTACTGTTTACAAACCCTTTCATGTCCACTACTTTAAGCATTACAGTAATTCTTTGAGAAGGTATAATTATTGTTTCCTGTCTTGTTGCTTGAAACACTGGTGTCTAAAGAGCCTAGTGTGGAACCTAGATCTCCCTAAGCATTACAATAATTCTTTGAGAAGGTATAATTATTATTTCCTGTCTTGTTGCTTGAAACACTGATGTCTAAAGAGCCTAGTGTAGAACCTAGATCTCCCAGCGTGAGGCCCACTGTTTTTTCCATTATTTCATGCTAAGAAGGCAGCCCTCTAGAGGGTTGTCCCCAGCACAGCCCCCAGTGAGGATCAGGAGAAGGAAGGAGGGGTCTGGCTACCTGGGTGTCCGCAAAACGTGTAACCTCAGTGTTTGTCTCATTTGAGATCCCTGCAGTGAAGTTGAACGAGTTGCTCGAGAACTTTTACGTCACCGTAAAGAAGAGTGACGGCTCAGACTTCCTGGCCACGTCACTGCACGCCATCCGCCGAGGCCTGGACCGCATCCTGAAGAACGCAGGGGTGGGCTTCTCCATCACCAGCAGCACCTTCAGCTCGTCCACCAAGAAACTCAAGGAGAAGCTGTGGGTGCTGAGTAAGGCAGGGATGTCAGGGGCCCGCTCTCGCAACATTGTCTACTTCTCCGTCTCGGACGAGGAGGAGATGTGGCAGACGGGGTGTCTGGGGGATGACAGCCCTATCACGCTCCTGTCCACCGTGGTCAAGTACAACAGCCAGTACCTGAACATGAGGACGCTGCAGGAGCACGCCGACCTGATGTACGGCGACATCGAGCTGCTCACAGACCCGCAGAACCATTCCTACTTCGCCCGGACAGACAGCGTCAAGCGGGAGAGCCGGAGCGCTTCCACCCGCGTTTGCCATGGCAAGATCTACCACGAGCATTCCAGGGGCCACAAACAGTGTCCTTACTGCCTCCTCTACAAGTACATGTATGTCCACCGGCCGCCCACCCAAATGGAGGCCAAGTCCCCTTTCTACCTTACAGCCAGGAAGGAGGCTGCAGACATGGGCAGGGTGTGGTATGAGGAGCAGAGGATGGGCCTGCGGTCTCTTCGGGGAGTTGTCCCGAACTTAGCCAAGAAGGTCAAGCTGGAAAACTGTGAGAACTTCACCTTCGTCTCATTCACTCAGGTGTCCAGAAGGCTCAGCTCCCACAGCTGCTGCCAGTGAGTGCCCCCTGCGTCCCGGCCACTACCCGACTCATCCTAGTCAGGGGGCGCTCCCCCCTGCAGCCAAGGCTAGAGCTCCGAGGCCGCCGGGACGACCATAACTTCATGGTCAGGGTGTGGGACTTCCTGTTTCTTTGACTTCAGATTTGTTTTTTTAACTGAAAGTAGACAAGTGAAGATTTAGAATGTTTTATCCAGATGTGTGTCACCTCTGTTAAATTATAGTATCTAATACAATGTATAAATGACTACATACACAAGAGCAAAGTTCATTTTATCTAGTGCCTTTTTAGCACAGATTTTCTCAAAAAAAAGAAGAAAAAAAACTTTCAGTAGTCATTAAAAAAAAAAAAATCCCAGTAGCCTAGTAGCTTTAGAATGTTTTGAAGACTCTAAACACTTTAATGAATTACAGTAAGGATCTAGGAGGAGAGAGGCAGACAGGTTAACTACTTCCGGGAGAAAACTTGTGCTTGGCACTCCTCTCTATGTTTGGTTGGTGGATAACTTGACCCTGCAGAGCATGCAGCCTTGCTTGGTGCAAGGTCATGGAGCTCCACTCAGTCATGCTGATAGAAAAGCAGGGCTGCTCTCAGCCCTGGGAGGAACTTGAGCTCTGCATCAATGGAGACAGTTTTATGAAAAAAGATTAATACACCAAACAGTGCTTGTGAGAACAAGATTTCCAGTGAACGAGGTGGTTCGAGGGAACATCCTGCAGTGAGAGAAAGTGTCTTGGAAAAGTGATCTGTGATCAAAACGTGAAAAACCTCCTGAAGCAGAAGTGCCTACATTTTCTTTCTCAGTGTGCTGTGAAAGCTGTTTTCATTTGAACACTGTTTAGAGGTTTTTTGTGTTTTTTTTTTTTTCATCTGTTCTTTGTGCCCTGCAGTTGTTCTGTCAGCATATAGCACTGGATCTGTAAAACAACTGAAAGTAATTTTCAGGCTTAACCAGGAAAAAAATCCAACAAAATAAGCTGCAAAGAAAAAAAAATCCCCAAATGTGTTTTTATTAAAGAGTTTTGAAGTATATTTGTCAAAGTACGACTCTTTCAGCCACAAGAGATGTCATCATTTGAGGTTGGCACCAATGCTTGGCACACGATGATGTGCCAGCCTACCAGGTAAGCAAACCCAACATCAAGGACATAATGGTAAAAATCAGACCGGTGATAGGCTATTAACAGTGTGAACACATTTCACTCAGGTGGGATTTAATCTGACCATATGTTATTCACACATTAACAGAAAGTTACAATAACTGCTCTCAATTATAAATGAAAAAAGGAACCCAAAGAGTACTAATTGATAAAAATAACTTCTAGGGAATCTTCATTTTGTATCTGAGGAAAGACTGCCACAACCTCACACCATTTTGTTCCTGTGTGTGCTTTCTAACCCACAATTAAAATTCCAGTATACGTTCATTTTGCAGGAGTCCTAAAATTAGTCATGTTTCTTTTTCAAAATTTTGTTTCAGTATTAATTGTTTTTAAAAAATCATTCACTGGCCCTTGAAATATGTAATACTTCCTTTACTGGAGAGGACTCAACCAATGTTGCCTTAAGGTTTCATGTTATTCCCTTTTTAGTTCCTGCAACACTTATTTTATTAGTTGATCTTTCCTGAATGTAGATTAACTTTGGTATGTCTCCATCTGTGTGTAAATAACAGGTAATATGTAATAAGCAATATTATAAGCTATTGACTACTGTTCTGTTGTGGTTTCCTATAGGGATTTTAGGATTTTGATTAAAAAGAGACAGAACCTGAGGTACAGTTTCCCTCACTTGCTGAACACCCAAAGGAAATTTCACTTGAAGATAGCAAATGGTCATTTTTCTTGTCAGTACTGCTCTTAAACAGAAATATAACCTATGTGAAACTGTTGGGCAGAGCCTGCAGCCTAATTAATAAGACTTCCATTTTTATTTTAAATAGATTCAAGAAAAAATTGCCGTTAGGTGTCGCTGGGATCTTTTCAGATTTTAACGTTTCCAAAAGTAGTAATAACTGATCCAGAGGCTATAATCTTTCTGTCGACAGTGGCTTTTCATCAGCTGAATAACAGTCTCTGCCTCAGCTTTGTCGCTTATCACCCATGTGGTGAACTTTCAACCCTCAGAGTTCTAAAGGGGATGATTATGATTAGAGTCAGGAGGTAGAATCTCCAGTGATGCCTGATGGAAGGAAAGAGTCATTATCTCATTGTCCGAACTGCCCTTCATCAAACTGCCCTAAATGCCCTTCCCGTTCCTCCTTGGAGACTGGGAGTGAGAAAGAGCACATGTATCAGGTGTTGCTCTGCGCCATCCACTGTGTATTTGTATGTAGGGGTGTGTGTGTGTGTGCACACACACTTTAAGCTTATAGGTAGGAACACATAATAAACCCACTAACCTGGCAAACACCTGTCCTGCTACACGGCTGTGTCCACGGTCAGACGATCTAAGGGGGCTGCGTAGCTAGCTCGCTAGCCTTCAGAGCTCAGGCCGTCGTTCTGTCTTTTCAGCCAGCTCTAAATCATACCTGCTGGGATCTCGGGGATTTTCTCCTCTTGGCCTGATAAGCCAGCGGAAGGGAGAACCCCAAGAGAAGAAAGGGGAAGGTTATGAGTACTTTCTCCACTTACCTGTAGTTGTTGTTTTTTTTTTTAATTCATAAGTGGAATTGAGTAGGGGGAATTGGCATGTTCACAGAGGCAGAAGTTGCCGTGGCTCCTGTCAGGAATGGTGGGGCTGAAGGTACTTCGGGAGGACCCCGCAAGTCCTGTGGGTGAACTCTTGCCTGCAGTGTTTCTGCATCTGCTCTAAAGGGAGCCCTGCTTGCTTGGTACCTCCTCCCCAGAATCTCCCCAGTCTCCCCTGGGAAGTTTATTCTGCCAGAGACACCTGGGGCATCAGCTTTAAGGGTGTGATTCATTGAAATGTAAAGGCGTTAGCACAGCACTGGACACACAGTAATTATGCAATAAGTCTTCCCTATTTAGCTACAGTCTTTGGGAAAAGCAATAATGATATTCAGCTAATCTGCTTTATACCACTTATTCCTTCCATGATGGAAAGTCTCCTTTAAACTGTTAAACTTGAAGAGGAAACCAAACCTTATAATCTGGTCACATTTATACCCAACACATCAAATTCTACCTCCTACACCTCGAAGCCCGGATACCTCAGATATAAGCAAAAACGATTAAAGAATTTCAGAGAAGCCCTGAGAGGCTTTGTGAGAAAGCTTTCCATTGTTTACTGTGTTTGCAAAGGGGAGTGTTATGGGAAAACCTAACCAAAGTTGTGAAAGGATTGGTCTCCTCAGTGATGTGGCATTTCCCAGTTTTCCTTGGGTTATGTGCTGTATTAACCTGCTCTGACTGACTCATGGTGTTTGTAGAAGTGTGAAACTCTTGCTACTTTGATTTTTATCTCAATACAGCCTTATTAGAACATCAAGCACTGTGCCTACTTCTATCAGCATGTTCATAGACAGCCGTGGAGAAAATCTAGACAAAATAGTCCTCCCATAGAAGCGGAAGCCTCTGGCTATAACAGGAAGGATGGCCAGATTGGCAGCGCCTTCTCTCCTCGGGTGGTCAGTGATGGTCTCCGTTTCCTCAGCTGTCCGGTGAGATGATTGGAATTGATCATCTCCAGAGTGGTCAGTGTTAACGTCCCTGCAGTTCCTTAAGGCCATCTAGTCAGGAAGTGGCAAAACCAGGAGGCAGAATTCCTAATTCCTCAAGACCATACACTCAGTCTCCTCAATGAGTGCTTCTCAGTATATTGGAATGCTTTCTTTAGGAATAATAATTTTCTTCAAGTTTCACAACTCCTTAAAATTAATATTTTGTTATCTCTGGAGGCAGCAGAATATTGATTATTTTTCTTAGATTAGGCCAACACCTAATGACCATTGGTAATTAACATGTATTGTTACCACTTAAAATGTTTAAATATTACGCTTATCAGATAATACATCCCTTTGTTGCTTTTTTTGAAATCTGGATTGCTCACCATTTTTGAGCTAGTAACCAATTACCTTTAGCCATCCAGGAATACAAACAATGAAGACCTCAAAGAAGAGTTACCTCATTTCCTCTAAGGAGCTCCAGTTTAGTCTAAGTTAAGGCCCATACATACTGAGTTAACCAACAGCCCTGAGCCGAAGAATACATTAAAAGTTTCAAATTCATGTGTATCTTTAAATGCTTTTACTTTGGGGGTGATCTTTTAATGATGCTCTATTTTAAGAGAAAACAAATTTGTTTAGGCAGAGTTCTTAGGTAGGAATCTTTGTTGTATTTTCCCATGTAAATTATTATCTGAGCAAAAACATGAGGGGGAGACTGGTGATGACCTAAAGCCAAACTCCCTTTCTAAGGGAAGAGGTGGCTTTGGGAGATGAGAACTAGTTTATCTGGAAATTGCTCTGTTCTGTACCCATGTATCCTGACACCAGGGGGTTTCCTAAAACTCCTCTGGGGGAGGTCTCCTGTCCTGGCCAAGTTCTCCAATTATGATGATGATGGTTTTCAGCACTTCTAGTTCTTTACAGCCCAAGAAATCCAGAGAAGTTCCTTATGTTTTCATTGTTGATCAGAATCAGATTTTTATGCTCAATTAAAATACTTTATTATTTATCTAATGTGGTTCATTTGGAAGTTAATAATTTCAGGAAATAGTTATTAAGACTCAGAAAAAGATCACTGGATTATATGTAGATGCATATTGCTTCCATTAATATTAAAAGCAATTAGGTAGATCCCTCCCTGACATTGAGATGAGAATGGGCTCCTAAATAAAACAGTAAAACAGATTTGATTAATTTACATTTAGCCGTAGTTATTGTTACTGATTTACTCCAATAAGTTTCTGAAAGATTCAGATTTGACTATGGTAATTGCTTCTCATGGCTGCCTTGTATTCTCATTTAATTCTCACAACAGCTCTGCAAGCTAGGTCTAATTATTCCTATTAACTGAGAAACCAAGGCTTAGAGAAGTTAAGTAAATCTCCCTAAGTCTCACAGAGTTAATAAATTGGAGAACTTAAGTTTGAGCCCAAGTCTTCTCACTCCAAATGTGCTCAAGGCATTGATGGTCCAGTGGTTAAGACTCCATGCTCCTAGAGCAGGAGACATGGACTCCAACCCCAATCCCTGGTCAGGAACTAAGATCTCACATGGGTAGCCAAAAAAAACAAACAAAAACCCCAACCCTAAACTACCTTCTTCAGGCCCAAAGAGGTCAATTTATCACAGAGCTTTTTTTTTTTTTTTTAATGTTTATTTTTTGGCCACACTGTCCAGTATGTGGGATGTTAGCTTCCCAACCAGGGATCAACCTATGTCCCCTGGAATGGAAGCCCGAGTCTTAACCACTGAACCACCAGTGAACTCCCTATCACAGAGCTTTTGAAAAATTAAACAGTTTCTGCTTGTTTGGGAAATATTTTTTCTCAAACCATATTGTGTCATACCTTGTATGTGCTTTCTCACTAATTCAGTATTTTTATATAATTCAATAATTTCTGGAAAGCCTGATTGTTTTTTGTGAATGAGTATGACATCGTCTGCTTATCGAGAACCTTCTGTGTTTATCCAGTAAATTACTTGTGTTATCTTTTGTCCACCTTAAAGGGAGATGATCATGCCAGTTTAGTCTAATAAAAGTCAAGTCGTTTACAAAGTGTACCTCTTTTGACATGGGTATTACTGCTGAAATGTAAAGGACCTCCTAACCTACGTCACAATTATATGCTCAGGGTTTTTACTTTTGCTTTTTAATTTTGACATCAGAGAATTTTTACAATCTTTAGGCTAAAGCATGCTTATAGCAAAATATACTTATTTAGTCATTTGTTTTCTGTTCTTTCCTTTATGAGTACATGTTTTTCTGTTATGAGACTTAAAAAAACAAAAGGCTCTGGTTGTTTTGATTGTTAACTCTGAGATAGCCTAGGCAAATCCCCCTATTTTACCATTAAGAAATGGAAACTCAGAGATACCAAAGAGCCCATCCAAGGTCAGCAAGACAATAAGTAGTGGAGTGAAGACTAGAAAATTAATCCAGAATCTTCCTTCTATACCATAGCTGGGAAGATTTGGATTTTTTTAAAATTCATTAACGGGACTGCGTCTGGCAGAACATCTGGCTAGCAGAAGCCTCTGGTGAGTTCCAGCCTTCCCAGAAAAACACTCATAAAGACCCAGAAGAAGGCTGCCTCTCAATTCTAGAATCTAGGAGAAATCTTACAATTTACAAGGCATCTGGAGGCGGACTGAGAAAAAACGTTTCAGGTTGTAGCTCACTGCTTTCTTTTGTTTTGACTCATGAAACAGAGGTTCTGTGAAACAGAAAATCTGAAAGGTATTTAATACTTGTTCTCATTAACCATGTCTGTCTCCTTACTCAAAGCCCTGGCGCTAGAGAAGTAACTGGCTTATCCTTTCTCTTAACCAGATTCTCTATCCCGCCCTTTCTTCCGTCTCCCCAGCCACCTCCTCTTCATTCAGTCCAACTCCAAGTCCTGGGGCTAACACGTGAGCAGAAAGCAGAGAGGGCCTATCAGTGGCATCATGCGTTTTGAGAAAAACACGGGAACAGTAGATAAGCAAGTAGCAGAATATGCAAATATTGTGATTTTTCACATACAGTGTAGGATCATAGAGAGATCCAGAAAACCAAGCAGTAAAAAGGAAGAGGATGCCACTTCAATAGCAAAGTGTGAAAGTAGAAATTGGGCTTGGAAATATGCACATCTCTTTATCCTCAACCTGTACATCCAAAAGAAGGGATTTGACAAACACTTAGGTGGACAGATGGCATAACCAAAGGCAAATACGGAGTTTGAGGGATAAGGACAGCATTTAAGTATGAGAATAGAGGAAAAAATGGGGCATTAAAAAAAATATGACTGAACCAAGGAAAATGAATAGCTTCCAGAACACTTGAAAATGAAAGTGATCTCCTGCAGGGAACAAAATTTTAGAATTCTCTGTGTCATATTTGAAGGAACTGAAGAATCACTTCTATGTGGCAGTAATATGTTACCTTAAGATGGGGATGGAC
This sequence comes from Bos indicus x Bos taurus, assembly GCF_003369695.1. Taxonomy (NCBI): domain Eukaryota; kingdom Metazoa; phylum Chordata; class Mammalia; order Artiodactyla; family Bovidae; genus Bos; species Bos indicus x Bos taurus. Next base: position 101,949,104 of record NC_040083.1, read on the forward strand.
TAAACGAGAAAGACAGTGGAATACAATGAAAAAGACCAGAAAGAAGGATTTCAAGGGAGCTAAAAACACAGTAACAGATTAAAATCCACATTGGAAATAGAAAATAATACTGATGCTTAAAAAAAAAAACTAAACGTGAAGGACAAACTTGATATTTTCTTCCTAATGTTCTTTCAAAAGAAACAGGAGAAGAAAATATGGGAAAGATAATGAATTCAAAAAACAGAACATTAGCTAAATACTACTGACATTTGCTTTCCTGATGGAAAGACCAGATTGACAAAAAAAATCATTAGACTATAAAAATGAAACCTTCCCTGAACGAAATGAAAATCTGTGTTTAGATTGAAAGGTCTCACTGCATTCCAGGCCAAAAGTGAAATTTGTTCCTAATCACCTCCTGGCAAAATTTTAAACTACCAGGGAGAGAGAATGAAAAATCCTGCAGCCTTTCATTCAGTCAGACTCCAGACTGACTTTTCGCTGTTGCACCAAGTAAGTGCCAGGAAACAATAGGGAATTCTGAGGGGGAAAGTGACTCTGGGATATGATAACATTTATGTGTTGTACACAGTTTATGTGTAAAGATAAGGGACATATTCTTATGACATTCAAGAAAGAAACCATATTATGTACTATTCTTATAAAGATATACTGTAACCTACAAAGCTTGGTTAAAATTTTTTTTTTTTTTTTTTTTTTTTACTGAATATGATTTCAAGGGACTCTGCAGTATCAGATCATTACCCACTAGAAGAAAGATATGTTTGCTTTTAAATAGATAATATGGCCAGAAGCCACATATCCCAAAATGCCCAAAGTCCTCACTCACTAAATGGACTGAACTAATACAAGAAAATGAAAAACAGTTGCCACCTCACAGCATCGTATTTCTTCATTTTTTAATTACTGAAGTAATACTTGATCCCAAATAGTTCAGTTGGTAAAGAATCCGCCTGCAATGCAGGAGACCCCGGTTCGATTCCTGGGTCAGGAATATCCTTTGGCGAAAGGGATAGGCTACCCACTCCAGTGTTCTCGGGCTTCCCTTGTGGTTCAGCTGGGAAAGAATCTGCCTGCAATGCAGAAGACCTGGGTTCAGTCCTTGGGTTGGGAAGATACCCTGGAGAAGGGAAAGGCTACCCACTCCAGTGTTCTGGCATGGAGAATTCCACGGACTCTAACAGTCCATGGGGTCACAGAGTCGGACACAACTGAGCAACTTTCACTTTCATAGTATAAATAGAAAATTTAGATATCTTTTTACAAGTATAATTGCTCTATTTTCCTCACTACCATTTAAAACACTATCTTGATGGTCCCTTGCTTCCATATGAGAACAGGGAGGGGGGTCCCCACGTTTGTCTTGGGGTCTGAGAGCCCAGACCAGAGCTTGTGGAGGCCGTCTTGTGTGCTTCTCCACTATTCCCAAACTCAGAACTAACAGCAGGTGCAAAAGTAGAAAATTACAGAAGATAAATGTGTGTTGTAACAAGAGACCAGGAGAAATGAAACTTGTTTTACAAGAGTACAAATGCCAGAAAAGTTCAGTTTCAACAACAGCAAACTGGCCAGAGGCATTTGAGGGGCTTTCCTCAGCTGTAATTGAAGTTTTACGTAATTGTGTTTAAATTCAGACAGTAAGAGAAGAAAAGCCGTAAAAACAAAAAGAGCTCACTAAGTTACTTCCAGGGTCTACAGTGTCAGTGTTAGAACTTAAACCTGGGTTGCTTCGTTCTGGTTTTCATTTGGTTGCACTGGACAGACTTGAAAACACCCAGTAATACTGAGTATCGTTGACCTTGCTCAGGTCCTTCCTGGTGGTATGAAGGTTTTGTCTGTGCCCCCAAGTGGTCATGACAATTGAAACTGGAATTTACATTTTAAACAGCCTTAGCACGTTTGCTTTAAATTTAGCGATAGAAAAGTGAGTGGGTTGCTTTGCGTTTGTTTAGTTTTTCTTCTGAAGCACAGCAAAACCTCTTCCAGATGGAAGGAGTCTCTTATGGATAAATTCCAAGTGTAACCTTTTGCAGGGTCTCCTCTTGCTTGGCTATAACTGACAAAAGTCTGTTCACTCTAACTATTTGGACAAGAAACACGATGCTTTTATTTAAAATGGTAATGCTTTCTCTGTAGTTGTATCTTCCAAAAGATAGCAACAAAACTGTGTCCTGATGTTTTTGTTGTCTTGGATCTTTTTTTTAATGTAGAGAGGCTGTCCATAATTTCTTAATACTGGGAACATCATTCTGAATGACAGAGGAAATGGTCAGTACCTTGAATTATTTTATTGTATCATTTTCAACTTTTTCTTTCTTCCTCCAGTGTGGCCTGCACATTTACTCCTATTTTTGTGCACATGTGATCTCCTGAGTGGGAAAGCGTGCAAAACCTTGATTTTCTGTCATAAGAGTGTCAGGGTTTCTTGTTCATTTAGCCCAGCCCTCTCATTGATAGTCTAGTGGAGTCTTAACGGTTTGCAAGGTTCTGGGTTTTTTTTTTAAGCTGTTGGTGTATTGTTCGGTTTGGTTTATGTACATGCAGCTTGACTGTTTAACCCAGATTTTTAAAAATAAAATGTTAATGTATATTTTATGTCTGTTTTATTAAAATAACTGAGTCATTTTAACTTACTCAGCAGTATGTATGGTTTCTGGATTTTTTTATTTTAGTATTATGTTTCTGGAAATATGTTTTCCTTTGTATTTTGCAAAATGTTAGGATATTTTGAGCTGCTCTGTACCTGTATTCTGTGTCTCCTGGCTGTTGCTCTGGGTGAAAGAGTTCTGACTGACTCTCCCTCTGGTTCTTTGACTTGAGTTTCTTCACTAGGTGGGCTGAGAGCCCATTTGGGAAACTCTCAAATCCTTAAGTATTTTTCAGAAACTTGTTTCTTAGGAATGATCTTAACTGTTGTATATAGAGAGAGCAATAAATTTCAGTGACTGTATATTGACCATTGTATATATGTCTCTAATGTTTTTCTGCTCTTTAAATTAGTATTTATGACTTTGTTGTTGTTCAGTCACTAAGTTGTGTCCGACTCCGCGACCCCATGGATTGCAGCATGCCCAGGCTTCCCTGTCCTTCACTATCTCTCCACGTTTGCTCAAACTCATGTCCATTGAGTTGGTGATGCCATCCAACCATCTCATCCTCTCTTGCCCCCTTCTCCTGCCCTCAGTCTTTCCCAGCATCAGGGTCTTTTCCAGTGAGTTGGCTCTTTGCATCAGGTGGCATTTATGGTTTTAAGGGAGTGCATTTAATCCTAAAGCCTTTTAAAGTTGAAATTTACTGCTCTCTAGATATATAAGAGTTAAAATAATTCCTAAGAAACAAGTTTCTGAAAAATACTTAAGGATAAGTATAATGTGGTAATAGTGAAAAGATGAGAAGTTTCCTTCACAGTTATTGACCCTAAAGGCAAATTTCATCTCTGCTCATTGTTTTGCTTATAATTTTTAAAAAGACTCCTGAACCAGTTAAAAAATTTGATGAGCGCTATAGGTCATCTTCTGAAGAAGATCCATATTTGCATGCAACATTACACATATAAACCCACATTTAAAAACTTCTGCACTAGATTTCTAAAAGTTATCTTTTTGAGATTTATGCTAAAATAGTTAAGAATCTGTTTCAAAATAATCCAGAGGGATAGAGAAGGTGGAGGTGTAGATAGTACATAAACTGGCCTCAGAGTAGATCATTATGAAAGCAGATCATTGGGTACAGGAGAATTCACTATACTCTCCTGGGTTTTTGTAGATATATTTGAAATTTTCTCTAAGGCAGAGTTTAAAACAAACACACAAAAAAATTCTTTTATTAGAGATTCCCCAACCCTCCTCACCAATCGTAGAGATTCACAGAATTTTCAAGCTGAAAAGAAGGACCTAAGGAAAGTCAAGAGTAACGATGCTGATAAGAAAGATCCTCTAGATAATACCCGAGGGAAATTTTCAGGCAAGAATGCTGAGTTGCAGTAGTAAGGGCAAAAACAAGTGAAATTTCTACCAGATGGGAACACATTTTTGTCTCTCAGTTTAATATAGAGAGAAGATCTGGGGAACTGATTCCCGTGGTCTTAGGTATGACGTGGAGATGGGTACAACATGTCTAACGATGGAGATGTGATCCACCACACTGAAAGTGCTGTGAAGATGGCCACCCTGAGCTGGGGTCCCAAGGGCCTGGGGTAGCACAGGGCTTTCTAGGCCTTGAGGACAAATACTCCTCACGGTGTTGCTCTGGAAACTACATGCTACCAGAATCTTGGAAGAACAGAGAACCTGCAGACAAGGACCAGCAAGCGTGCAAGTGTGGGGTAGACAGACACAGACGTGTCCGTGGCCTGGTGCCCCCACTCTCCCTTGGTGTCAAGACAGTATCTCTCAATGCCTGAGGGTCTCTCTCGTGACCCGTGCCTTTTGGCTTGTTTCGGTCTGTCCATCTCCTCTTTCTCACTCTCCCAGATTAGAACCTGGAGCCCCAGCTGGTGTGCAGCCTGTCTACCTTCCCCAGCACATTTCCTTTTCCGTTTCTGCTCGGTTTCCATTTTATTTCCTGCTCTGCTTAGGACCGTTTTCACTACCATTTTTGCTGGGAACACACCAGGGACAGACACGAAAGACATTAAACAAGATCTATTTCAGCAATAAACAAGCAGCTTGTATTTCTCATGGGATCCCAAAGAAATAAGGATGAGAAATAAAAATTCCTGCCGGAGTATTTACAATGTACTCAGCTGTTGAAATGTTCCAAATGCAATCAAGGAAGTAATTTAGCACATTTCTAATACACTTAAGTATGGTAATAATGTGTAAGAGTTTGGTCACATTTAAAGAACCCTGTGAATCTTTCAGGACATTATTACAGAATCTAACGCCCACCAATAGCAAATAACATTTTCGACAGTTAATAGTTAATACTGTATTTGTGGTTTGCTGTTGTCGGTCCCTAGGACAATGGCCCAGAATTGAAAGGATATAATTGAGTCTTCCCCTAGGCAGGGGACAGCATGATCCGGATGGCTCCTTTTGTCCTACAGTCTCAGGATATGTGCAGACTATGCACAGTCCTCTGTCACGCATTTCTCCCTTAGTGTAACAACCCAGACAGGGCACTGTTGCCCAAGTGCCAGTCATTCATGTCCCTCCTCCACAATTCTGTGATAGCTATTCTGTTATTTACTATTTTTTTTAATGATCCATTTTTTTTTTAACTTGAATTTATTTTAAAGCTAGAAATAAGTACTTCTTCAAAAATCAGAGTTCCTGGAGTCAAACCTCTCAGGTTCAGATTCCAAGTCTGCCTCTTCCTAGTTCTGTGATCATGGGCAAGGTATTTGACCTCTCTTTGCCTCCATTTCTTCATCTTTAAAATGGATATAATAATACCTACCTTGTAGGGTTGTGGTGAGGATTGAATAAGGATTTTAACCTATATAGAGCACTTAGTACAATGACCAGTACCTAGCAACTGTCAAAAAATAATAACCATTAGCTATGGTTGTTTATGGGCTTCCCAGACGGCACTAATGACAGAACCTGCCTGCCAGTGCAGGAGATGAGAGAGAACGGGTTCGATCCCCGGGTTGGGAAGATCCCCTGGAGGACGGCCTGGCAGTCCACTCTAGTATTCTTGCCTGGAGAATCCCATGGACAGAGGATCCTGGTGGGGTACAGTCAATAGGGTCGTAAAGAGTTGGACATGACTGAAGCGACTTAGCACACATGCATGCCTGGTTATTTATATTGCCACATAATTGCTGTATTACTTGCAGTACATTGAGATAAAAATACATAACTACTGAAGTTAAAAATGTTCACCCATATACACCTCAAGAATCCTCTCTAGCGTAACACAATAACCACCCTGTGGGAAGCAGCTTGGCCACCATTCTCCTTGGCTTCCACGACTTAAGGCCTCACTGTCTCCAAGTTTTTTCGCTGCGTCTCTAGATTCTTTTTCAGGCATCTCATCCGTTGACTCTCATTCATACTGACTCAGTTTTATATACTTGGTCAGGGTGATTTCACCCACTCCCAGGGCCTGAGCATAAGCAGACCTATGTTATCGAAACCTTTCTCAACTGGGGCTCTCCATCCAAACCACAGAACGCAGAACTCGACTCAACTGCCTGTTCGCTCAGTTCTCCCAGGGACAGCTAGTGCCTTTCTAGATCAGGGGAGAGATGTTCCTTCCTTCCAGATGGTGGAGGCCTTAGCGCTTACTGCTCTAGTGGAAGCCCAGCTGAGAAAGGCTCCCCAGCCCCCTGGCCCACCGGCACGTCTCCCTAAGGAAATGGCACCCATGTCCACCGTGCTGCCCGAGGCAGAAGCCTGGCAGTTATTCTCCGACCTCCGTCTTCCCTCTTCCCCGTTCCCCTCCCATCCTCCATTGTGTTTCCGTCTCTGGATAATCCCACTACTAACTTAGTGTTAGTAGTGTGAGTTGCTCAGTCATGTCAGATTCTCTGTGACCCCAAGGACTGTAGCCCATCAGGCTCCTCTGCCCATGGGATTTTCCAGGCAAGAATATTGGGTTGGATTGCCAGTTTCTTCTCCAGAGGATTTTCCCAACCCGGGGATCAAACCCGGGTCTCCTGCATCGCAGGCAGATTCTTTACCATCTGGGCTACAGGGAATAATTCTTGAATTTCTTCCCTTCCCATTCTCCTTTCTGCCACCAGCTTGGTCAGCCCATACCATTTGCCCCAGGATGACATACATCAACCTCAGTGGTTTTCGTGCCTCCACGATTCTATCCTCCATTGCTCCTTTGGAAAATCTCAGTACGTGCACACCTTATTACGTCATTTTCCCACCCATGGCTCTCCAAAGCCCTTATGATAAAGCTCCATATCCTCCATGTGGATGCCGGCTCGTGCTGTTACCCCATTCTCTCCTCTCTGCATTGGGCCAGCGCCTCCTTCACCTCTGCCCGGCATACCCTCTCCTTCCACCCACTCCTCTACCTTCACCCCTTTCTTTTGTGAAAGTCTTGATCTTCAGTTTTCGTCTAGCATGCCGGACACGTGAACTCCTCCTCTAAGGAGCAGCCGATGCTCTTGGGTTAGCAGCCTCGCGAGTTAGCAACATTGAACTGGACCTACTAGCTGGTCACTGTCGCCCTACAGGGCCACTCCCATCCCCAAGGAGCCAGGTGTGTTCAAAGGGAGCAGCTGAGCCTTTGCCCCACGAATTGGCTAACCTGGGAGAGCAGGCAAGGGGCTGCGCTTCAGCTGTGGCTGCTCAGAGCCTGTCTTTCCACTGTTGGATGTTTTCCTAAGAGAACTTGAATTAATAGCTCAGTAATGAATAATGAGGGGCTGGCACACACTCCTGTTTTCTTAACAGAATTATGGCTGCCAGATTCACTGTGTTTGCTACAATATTGCAAGGCTCTGGAATCTCCTGGGAGACTCCCAGTAGATATAACATCTGTGGCATGGAGATGGTTTCCAAAAGATTGCACTGAAAAATCATCCAAAGAGGTACAGCTATGTTGGTTTTGACCAAAGAGTTTTAACTGGCACCCATGGCTGGGCTTCAAGGAGTCTAGGAATCCCCTAAGATTATAGGTGTAGTTTGAATGTCTGTGTGTACATTTGCTTGGGGAGAGGGTCCATGCTGGGGACCAAGATGCCAGTTTTCTCTTTGGATGATTAGACTTATTTCATTTATTCATTAAAATGAACACTTGTTATAATTTGCCAGACACTATCCTAAGCACAGCTTCCCCGGTGGCTCAACGGTAAAGAATCTGCCTGTGATGCAGGAGATGTGGGTTGAATCCCTGGATTGAGACAACCCCTTGGTGGAGGGCACAGCAACCCACTCCAGTATTCTTGCCTGAAGAATCCCATGGACAGAGGAGCCTGGCGGGCTACAGTCCATAGGGTTACAAAAAGTAGGACACGACAGAAGTGACTGAGTGTGCACGCATCCTAAGCACTGGGGGCATATATCAGTAAAACACACACACAGAAAAGTATCTGCACTTACAGCCCTTATATTCTAGTGGGAGAAGGCAGATAATTAAAAAGTTAATTACATTCTATATTAGAGGGTGCCAAGCATCACAGAGAAAAAGTAAGCAAGGTTGTTTTGAGATAGATGAAGTTTTGAATACAGTGGTCCAAGAAGGCATTACTGAAAAGATGACATTAAGTAAAGACTTGAGACCTCTGGAGAGCAAGCTACGTGGATAACAGCGTGGGTAACGGGAAGAAGAGCGTGCCAAGCAGAGGGGTCAGCAGTGAACACCGGGGGGATATCCCAGTCTCTTCAAAGGTACTTTTACTTGACATTAAGGCAGACAGCAGGGTCTGAGAAAATATCACCACCTCCCGGCAGAGTGGAACCGCTGAGCATCTCTGGTCAAACCATTTTCTCTTGGATGGACCAGGCTAGTCTGTCTAACCAAAGCGGCAGAGAATATCACTCTGGACCAGGGAGCAACATTCATTATCAGTCAAACCTGTTAGTTTTAACACGAGTTAGAAAAACTAACTAAACTGTTAGTTTTCACGAGGTGAAATCACATATAACTTTTGGCTCAAATTTCCAATCGTCATTTTGGTCACTGGCCATTTTCAGGAGATCAACAGCCTCTCAGTAGAAAAGCTTACTAACTATAAGGGAAAAAGAGAGTATATTAAGATTCAAGGGGGAGAAAATTTTAACTTTGATTGCCTGTTTTCAGCTAAATTCTCTTTGTTCCAACAAATAGACTCATTTGACAACATTTTGTAGATTCGTAATCCATTATGAAGATTTTGGCTTTACTCCTAGTGAGATGGAAACTTATTAAAGACATGATCTTACATTAAAATTATGGTAAAATATATATAAAATTTATCATCTTAACCATTTTTAAATGTTACAGTTTAGTGGCGTTAGGTACATTCACATTATTATGTAACCATCACAACTATCCATTTCCAAAATTTTTTCACCACCCAGTAGTGTAACTCTGCTAAGTCGCTTCAGTCGTGTCCGACTCTGTGCGACCCCATAGACGGCAGCCCACCAGGCTCCCCTGTCCTTGGGATTCTCCAGGCAAGAACACTGGAGTGGGTTGCCATTTCCTTCTCCAATGCATGAAAGTGAGAAGTGAATGTGAAGTCTCTCAGTCGTGTCCGACTCCTAGCGACCCCATGGACTGCAGCCTACCAGGCTCCTCCGTCCATGGGATTTCCAGGCTAGAGTACTGGAGTGGGGTGCCATTGCCTTCTCCCAGTGTAACTCAGTACCCATTAAACAATAACTCATTTCCCCCTTCTCCCAGCCCCTGGGTAACCACCGCTCTACTTTCTGTTTCTGGTGAATTTGACTGTTCTAGGCACCTCATGCAAGTGGACTTAAACAATATTTGTCCTTCTGTGGCTTCTTTCAGTTAGCATATGGCTTTGGGGTTCATCTATGTTGTAGCATGTATCAGAATTTCATTTCTTCTTAAGGCTGAATATCCTGTTGTGTGTATATACCACACTTTGTTCCTTCATCCGATGATGGCCATCTGGGTTATTTCCGCCTTTGGCTCTTGGGAATAATGCTGGTATGAATGTGGGTGCACACATAGCTGTTTGAGTCCCTGCTTTCAGATCTTCTGAAGTGGAATCCCTGGATCACATGATAACTCTGTGTTTAATTTTTTGAGGAGCCATCCTACTGTTTTCCACAACAGTGGCACCATTTACACTCCCACCAACAGTGCACCAGTGTCGCCACATTCTCACCATCACTTGTTTTCTGGGTTTTGTTTTGTTTTGTTTTTGTTTTACAACAGCCGTCCTGGGTCTGAAGTGGTCTCGCTGTGGTTTTTTATTTGCATTTCCCTAATGATTAGAGATGCTGATCATCTTTTCAGAGGCCTTACGTACATTTTTAAACTATCAAGTTGGCCAAATAGTTCATTCAGGTTTTTCCATAACATCTTATGGAAGAACCCAAAGGAACTCTTTGGCCAGCTGAATATCACTCTGGCTGCTGTGTTGAAATTCTCAACTGTGAGGTGAGATGAAGGCCAATTAGAGGGGCTTCCCAGGTGATTCCAGGTAAACAACCCGCCTGCCAATGCAGGAGATGAAAGAGACACAGGTTCAATCCCTGGGTCTGGAAGATGCCCTGGAGAAGGGAATGACAACCCACTCCAATATTCTACCCCGATGGACAGAGGAGCCTGGCGGGGTACAGTCTATACGGTTGCAGAGTCAGACACGACTGAAGCGACTTAGCATGCATACACACAGTAGTCTGGGTATATGGTGTTGGTGGCTTGGAACAAGATGATAGCAGTGGAACTTGGGAAGGAAGAGGGATAAGATAAGGTAAGGAGGTATGGCCCATCCAGGTAAGGAGCATGGCCCAAGTGGCGACTGGAGAAGGGGGAGGGCAGTCTCTGGAACCCAGGATGTCCTCTGGAACCCTGGGAGACTAGGGTATTAGTTCACACCAAAGTGTTTGCCTGTATCCACAGGACAGTAGCAGGGATAACACAGGGGAGGAGACAATCTGGAGTAGGACACAGGACCTGAAGGAAGGTAAGGGAGCGCCTAGGCAGGATCCTTGGCAATGGCGGTGCTGGCGTCTTTAAGGGGAGGAGGGGGCAGGCATTTTTAAGATGTGAATTTTGAAAGAAAATAAATGTTCTAAAGTGGCAGTGGTCGGTGAGCCAGACACTAGGTGAACCTGCAGCCGGGATGCGAACCCCTGATCTGCCCCCATGAGAGACACCAGAGACCTGTAGACCCTGAGAGGAAGGCAGGAACTAGGAAGAGCTCACACCTGTAGATGTATTTTGGTGATTGAACCAAAGGAATTCCAGAGATCACAGCAGGGTATCATCAGGAAAGGACACGTTGTGGGAGGGTTGGGGGCCGCGGGTGCATGGCCAGAGGCTGAACCGCAAGGAAGGGAAGCCCTGGCAGCTCACTCGGGTGTTGACTGAGAACAGAAGGCCAGCAATGGGGGCAGCACCGGAGGCGAGGTGGGAGGAGTTGTGCTCTCTCACCCGCTACCTGTGTGCCTAAGAGGTCACTTAGCAAGGTCATACATCCTGTGTTTCAGTTCAGTTCAGTTGCTCAGTCATGTCCGACTCTTTGCAATCCCATGCCAGGCCTCCCTGTCTGTCACCAACTCCCAGAGCCTACTCAAACTCATGTCCATTGAGTCAGTGATGCCATCCAACCATCTCATCCTCTGTCGTCCCCTTCTCCTCCTGCCCTCAATCTTTCCCAGCATCAGGGTCTTTTCCAATGAGTCAGCTCTTCGCATCAGGTGGCCAAAGTACTGGAGTTTCAGCTTCAACATCAGTCCTTCCAATGAACACCCAGGACTGATCTCCTGTAGGATGGACTGGTTGGATCTCCTTGGAGTCCAAGGGACTCTCAAGAGTCTTCTCCAACACCACAGTTCAAAAGCATCAATTCTTCAGCACTCAGCTTTCTTTATAGTCTAACTCTCACATCCATACATGACTACTGGAAAAACCATAGCTTTGACTAGATGGACCTTTGTTGGCAAAGTAATGTCTCTGTTTTTTAATATGCTGTCTAGGTTTGTCATAGCTTTTCTTCCAAGGGGCAAGTGTCTTTTAATTTCATGGCTGCAATCACCATCTGCAGTGATTTTGGAGCCCTCCAAAATAAAGTGTGTCACTGTTTCCACTGTTTCCCCATCTATGCCATGAAGTGATGGGACCAGATGCCATGATCTTAGTTTTCTGAATGTTGAGTTTTAAGCCAACTTTTTCACTCTCCTCTTTCATCAAGAGGCTCTTTAGTTCTTCTTTACTTTCTGCCATAAGGGTGGTGTCATCTGCATATCTGAGGTTATTGATACTTCTCCTGGCAATCTTGATTCCAAATTGTGCTTCATGAAGTCCAGCGTTTCTCATGATGTACTCTGTATATAAGTTAAATAAGCAGGTGACAATATACAGCCTTGATGTACTCCTTTCCTGTCTTGGAAACAGTCTGTTGTTCCACGTCCAGTTCTAACTGTTGCTTCTTGACCTGTGTACAGACTTCTCAGGAGGCAGGTCAGGTGGTCTGATATTCCCATCTCTTGAAGAATCTTCCACATCTTGTGTTTAGATAGCTACTTTAATCTAGCTTAAACAATAATGAGAGCTTATTACTCCCATACATACCCTTCCAAAGAGGAAGGGCAGCACTTTAGGAACTGACTCAGCTGTGCAGTTACGTCCTCAAGGACCCAGTTTCTTTATATTTCTCTGTTGCACCTCTTATGGTGGTGGCTTCATTCTAAGACTGGTTTCACCTCATGGTCACATGGTGGCTGCCAAGAATACTCAGGAAAAAAATGCATAATTTCCTTCTAGACATGGACTGGAAGAAGCACAAGCTGGAATCAAGATTGCTGGGAGAAATATCAGTAACCTCAGTTACGCAGATGACACCACCCTTACGGCAGAAAGTGAAGAGGAACTCAAAAGCCTCTTGATGAAAGTGAAAGTGGAGAGTGAAAAAGTTGGCCTAAAGCTCAACATTCAGAAAATGAAGATCACGGCATCCGGTCCCATCACTTCATGGGAAATAGATGGGGAAACAGTAGAAACAGTGTCAGACTTTTTTTTTGGGGGGGGGGCTCCAAAATCACTGCAGATGGTGACTGCAGCCATGAAATTAAAAGACGCTTACTCCTTGGAAGGAAAGTTATGACCAACCTAGATAGCATATTCAAAAGCAGAGACATTACTTTGCCAACAAAGGTTCGTCTAGTCAAGGCTATGGTTTTCCCTGTGGTCATGTATGGATGTGAGAGTTGGACTGTGAAGAAGGCTGAGCACAGAAGAATTGATGCTTTTGAACTGTGGTGTTGGAGGAGACTCTTGAGAGTCCCTTGGACTGCAAGGAGATCCAACCAGTCCATTCTGAAGGAGATCAGCCCTGGGATTTCTTTGGAAGGAATGATGCTAAAGCTGAAACTCCAGTACTTTGGCCACCTCATGTGAAGAGTTGACTCATTGGAAAAGAGTCTGATGCTGGGAGGGATTGGGGGCAGGAGGAGAAGGGGATGACAGAGGATGAGATGGCTGGATGGCATCACTGACTTGATGGACGTGAGTCTGGGTGAATTCCGGGAGTTGGTGATGGACAGGGAGGCCTGGTGTGCTGCAATTCATGGGGTCGCAAAGAGTCGGACACAACTGAGTGACTGAACTGAACTGAACTGAGACATTTAGAATGACTCCCTTTTAGTAGCAGTCTCAGAAAAATGTAAACACACCTCTATACACCCAGAAAACCTCTCCAGCAGTCTCACTGGGGTTGAATTTGGGTAACATGTCCACTCTTGAACTAGTTCTCATGGTCTGTGAAATGCCGTGTGTCGACTGGCTATGGCAAAAGGGAGTTGTCCTGATCAGTTTGGAGCATGTAAGGCCCACCTGTTGCTGAGACAGTCAGCATATTGGCTGTAATGGGGAAGGCTCATGCTGAATAAAATCTGAGTATTGTCAAGAAGATGGGATTTCCAGGTGACTTGATGGTAAGGAATCCACCTGCCGATGTAAGAGACAGGGGATGCAGGTTCAATCCCTGGGTTGGGAAGATCCCCTGATGTAGGAAATGGCAACCTACTCCAGTATTCTTGCTTAGAGGATCCCATGGACAGAGGTGCCTGGCAGGCTACAGTCTCTAGGGTCACAGAGTTGGACATGCCTGAGCGGCTGAGCATGCACACACTATTAGGAAGGAGAACGAGTAGATTACTAAGAATGTCTGTCTAGTCATAAACTGAGCCATCATGCAAGCTCAACGAATACTGTGCAAGGATGCTGTGCTTTTTCTTTCTTAACGGTTCTTGGAGGTAGCACTCTGGAAGAGCTGTGGGAGAGACGAAAGGCAGATGGGGGTGGAAGGAGGTGAGGAAACAAGAAATATGAGTTAAGGATCCAAGAACTAAATGGAAGAGAGCGGAGCTGGATGGGCCTAGAGCTGAGGCATGGATGTAACGAGAGCATGCCTGTCTGAAGAATAAATATTCCTCTGGTGCCTTCCAAGTTCCCCTTTCCCCAGAGCTGGTTAGGGCCTAATTTGTTCATCTCTGTACCTGTCTGTGCTCAAAAATGTTCAGTTGCTCCCAGCTGTTTTATGTCAGGCTAGAGACATTTGCCTCACCCTGGAATTCCAAACTCTCTAGAATGAGTACAGCCTGTGTTTGGCCTCATTTCTAATTATTGCTGTATACCAATTTTTCCAGTGGTCATGTATGGATGTGAGAGTTGGACTATAAAGAAAGCTGAGTGCAGAAGAATTGATGCTTTTGAACTGTGTTGTTGGAGAAGACTCTTGAGAGTCCCTTGGACTCCAAGGAGATCCAACCAGTCCATTCTGAAGGAGATCAGCCCTGGCTGTTCATTGGAAGGACTCATGTTGAAACTGAAACTCCAATACTTTGGCCACCTGATGTGAAGAGCTGACTCGGAAAGACTGAAGGCAGGAGGACAAAGGGATGACAGAGGCTGAGATGGTTGGATGGCATCACTGACTCAATGGACATGAGTTTGGGTGGACTCCGGGAGTTGGTGATGGACAGGGAGGCCTGGCATGCTGTGGTTCATGGGGTTGCAGAGTTGGACACAATTGAGTGACTCAACTGAACTGAACCAATTTATCCAAATCTGTCCATACAAATCAACCAAACAGGACTTTTGGTTGCTTCACAACGCCCCCTACACCAGCTCTCCTGCCTGCCTTTGTGCAGGTTTTTCCTATGCTGTGAATATTGGTCTACCACCATTCCTGGCCGGATCTCTCATTTCGAAAGCCAAATTCAAATGACTGTTCTCTGAAGGCGCCTTCACCAGTCCTTCCACGCTCATGTAGTCGTCCCTTCCTCAGTACTGGTGTGCTGTTAGCCTTTGCTACTAGTGTCGCCTGCTCTATCAGATTCTTGAGGACAGTGAAGTTCTCCTCCCCCATCCATGTTCATTCTTTCATTGTTGTTCGGTTCCTAAGTCGTATCTTACTCTTTGCAACCCCATGGACTGCAGCATGCCAGGCTTCCCTGTCCTTCACTATCTGAAGTTTGCTCAAACTCATGTCCATTGAGCCGGTAATGCTATCTAATATCTCATCCTCTGATGCCATCTTCTCCTCCTGCCCTCGGTCTTTCCCAGCATCAGGATCTTTTCCAGTGAGTCAGTTCTTTGCATCAGGTGGCCCAAGTACTGGAGCTTCAGCTTCCGCATCAGTCCTTCCCGTGAATATTCAGGGTTGATTTCCTTTAGGATTGACTGGTTTGATCTCCTTGCTGTCCAAGGGACTCTCAAGAGTCTTCTCCAGCACAATTCATTCTGTATTTGCTCATTTAAAGAACTGTGGGTGTCTACTGCACACCAGTCACTATGCACACAGAGGTGAGGAAGCCGCACTGAGCAGACACTGGTTGGGCTTAATGCTACTGAAAAGGGACTCATGCCCGCTGAAGGGATTCCAATTAGGGGGACCAGCTGCACTAATGAACTGACGTCCTCTGTTGATATTCCGTTTCTGAATGTAACCATATCTGCCAAAACATTTGCCTCAACAGGCCTTAAATGCATAGCAAGGTTGAGTTTTTATTGCCAAAGTAAAGCAAAGAACTAAGACAACTTAATGAGACAGCTTAAAAATTTTTCAGGAAAAAAATCAGCCTTTGAAATTACTGAGTCATTTCAGTTTTTATTCCAGAGTCATACAAAGCACTATCATCTGTATTATTTAGAAGTGGCTTTCAAAACATTTTTGCCATGACTCATAGTATATAAAAAAAAAATACCCTTTACATCACAATTCAGGTCATATTCATTCATTCCTTCATTAAGTATTGACCACCTACTATATGCCAAATACTATTCTCAGCAGGATACAGTAGTAAACAGGAAGAAGAACAAAAGCCCTTGCCCTCAAAGGCCTTACATGCAGGTGGAGCCTATGATAAAGTAAACTCACAAACGCACAGAAAAGGAAGATTCACGAAGCAAAACCTCCTATTTCTACATGCCATGTACTCTGTTATTTTCTATTAAAAAAAAAAAAGCGGGCCACACCCCATTCAGCCATTTAGTTGGCCTCTCAATTCGGTAATGTATTGAGACCTGCACTCTGAAAAATACTGGTCTAGGTACTTTATGCATTAGGCCGTGTGTGCATTGTTCCCCTTTTACAGACGAGACAGAGCGACAGGGAAGTCCTAAGGTTAAGTGGGTTAGCCACACTCGCCTGCACCCGAGGGAGCACCGCTGGGGCCCACTGCCACCCTCCCCATTATCCTCTGCGGTCCTTGCTGTCGCAGCCCCTACTCTGATGATGAAATCCTGAGCTCTGCCTGGGGCAGACCTTCTCTCCCTGCCAGGGAAGACCGCATTAGTACCTTCTAGGCCCGACTAGACCGCGTGGCTCAGGTTTGGCTGCTCCCGGGCCCCGCACTGGATGCTGCTTCCTCGCTGCTGCACCAGAGTGGGCTCCTCTGCACTGCGGCTTCTTTACGAGCAGGTCTTAGCTCTTCCCCTTAAAGCACAGTGCTTTACAGAGCAGGCGTTAGTAAATACGCATGGAACTGAACTGAATTTGTAAGGAGAGGGGTAGAGGAAGTGCTTACAAGACAGGACTGAAAGATTCAGATGTTTAGGTGATATATAAGGGCTGAGACCAGAAAAGATACCACTGGGAAAAAAGATCTTTTCACCCAGGTTATAAAAGTTACATGTTTGGTAGAAGCATCAATAGTATAAAAACTATTCAATCCAAAAATGTTGTATCCCTAGCATCAGTAGATTTAGAATGATGCCAGTTGCTCAGGGATTGCACGGAAGAGTAACTTACATTGATTCAAGAAAAGAAGGGCCAAGGCTAGCTGTGTGAACCTGGACAGGCAGAGGCAAAGGCCCGGGTGCTCGCCAGCAGTGGGAGAAAGGGCACCTTTGCTGTAACGGTGACCATTACAGTGGGGACAGCTGCCAACTTCGCAAATGAGGAAAACCAGTCCCAATTCTCAACAGAGAGAATCTAAATGGCACAGCCATATCTAGAACTGTCCACTCCTGCTTCGTACAGTTTAGGTGAGATGGGGCTGAGTGCATGGAACAAATACCTAAGGGAAGGAAGGAGAATCTGTTCAAAAAGGGACATAAACTTTTCTAATTCTTGACTCAAACTGTAACTTCCAGTTTAAAATCTCATCCTACCACCAGACAGGATGGGGACTTAAGGCCAAGATGAGGTCAGTTATAAAAAATACTATATCTGTGATACAGTGTAAAACATAATTTCAATCCTATTAAAAGTAAAAAAAAAAATACTGTTAGCTCAATGACCTCTAAGGTTCAGGGACGTACATATGTATGGATTTTTAGATATCGTGAACACTGAATTCTCTAGCCCATGGTTTTCAGACTTTATTTTGAATTAGAGACACTAATTGCATAGGACTAAGGTAGTTGACTCATTGGAAAAGACTCTGATGCTGGGAGGGATTTGGGGGCAGGAGGAGAAGGGGACAACAGAGGATGAGATGGCTGGATGGCATCACCAACTCAATGGACATGGGTTTGGGTGAACTCAGGGAGTTGGTGATGGACAGGGAGGCCTGGCGTGCTGCAGTTCATGGGGTCGAAAAGATTCAGACATGACTGAGCAACTGAACTGGATTGAACTGAACTGAAGGTCAGTTGTGGGGACTGCATATTTAAGTAAGCATCCTGTATTCTGTTCAAAGTTGTATCATGTTGAGAAACTTGCTTAACCTAATTCTTTCCTCTTTAACTGAAAAGGGGCTCAACTTTGCTTCTAATTAGAGCAAAAATGGGCAATAAAACTGTTCAGGCACACCATTTATGTAGTAACACTAAATAAGAACATGTACAAAATTTAAAGCTATATTTCTTATTGTTTTTAATAGCATTTAATCACATAATTTACAGTGGCATAGGTTTATAAAAGGTATTTACGACTGGCTGGTAACTTACTCGCATCTTGGGTTTTCTTTTAAAATTGAGAATAGGGAAACTAGTTAAAGGATATTTTAGGATCTGATGACTATAAACACAAAAGGTACACTGATATCAATTCTATAAACAGCAAATGTGAATGTAGCTTAAGCCTATTGGTTCACATTTTTAAAAAGCACCCTCATTTGTTTATAAAGTACTTTAAATGGTTCTTGAAACTCTACTGTAGACATGATATATTCAGTCCAACTAGTTTGGAAGGTGGGTTTTGTGACCACATCCAATTTGGGGTCTGATTCAGAATTAAAAATCAAACTGCCTTACACACAGATTATAATAGTCCTGAGCAGCAGCATCAGTTCCCAGATAATACAGCTTCCAGAGCTTTCATCATCCTGGTCAGCCTTCTTTTTTTGCTTTCACTTAAACATATCTTTCTTTTAAAGAAACAAAACATATAAAAAAAAGTCCACCAAAATTCTGAAAGTCACAGTTTGTATAGCACTGAATGATAGTAGCTTTGGCATTTGATATTACAAAGTCACTTCCGTTACAAATGTTTTCTTCATTCTGGGTCAAGGCGAGGTAAAACAGGAAGAATGAGATTCCCAAATGCAGAATCTTGAGTTATGAAGTATCCCGATGAATGTGCATGTGCATGCTAAGAGAGGTTTAAAAAAAAGAAAAAAAGGCAATTTAGTTATTAAGAGTCACAGTTCTTCAACCAAGGCATTAAAATTACTTACCCTTTCTGAGTGCTTAAGACCAAATTTGTTTTAAAAGCCAGTTCTGCTGCTGCTAATTTTGTTTAAATACACAGAAGATCTACAATAATAAAGAATTCACATTAACAAGTTGCACCAGGTACTAATTTATCCTCCCTACTCTCTTCCTTGTGGTTCTCATCAGTCAATAATTGAGTCAAAGACGTGAATTACTTTGTTCCTGGAAGTGGGAAGGAAAACTAGCAACAAGGTCCCAGAGTGCTCTGCCCTTGGTCAATAAAGCAGGAGAGTGAGAAAGAACGGCAGAAGTTGGAAGGAGAAGGGGGAAGGCAGCTGATGGCTGGTGATTAAGATGCCAACATTTTGTAGAGAATGCTGGAATGTAAATAACAAAACCACCAGTGATGTCCTTTGTCACTAAACAAAGGACTGTTTATAGGTGGTCTAAAGGGAGAGGATCTTTAGTGTAATGTCCCTTGCAATTCTGAGATTCTAAGGCTTAAAAGCATCAGTAACACTGTCTTGTCCAAGGTCTCTGAGAATCTTAAATTATCCAAAATCAATGAAATACTAAAACTGTTCATCACAGTCAATTTTTTTAAGATGATGGGTTGTCAGATTTCCATATTATGAGTTAAGTCTTGCTCAGTCGTGTCCAACTGTTTGCGACCCTACAGACTACAGCCCACCAGGCTCCTCTGTCCATGGGATTCTCCAGGCAAGAATGCTGGAGTGGGTTGCCATGCCCTCCTCCAGAGGATCTTCCCAACCCAGGGATTGAACCTGTGTCTCTTATGTCTCCTGCATTGGCAGGTGGGTTCTTTACCACTCAGATCAGATCAGTTGCTCAGTCGTGTCCGACTCTTCGTGACCGACCCCTTGAATCGCAGCACGCCAGGCCTCCCTGTCCATCACCAACTCCCGGAATTCACCCAGACTCAGGTCCATCGAGTCAGTGATGCCATCCAGCCATCTCATTCTCTGTCGTCCCCTTCTCCTCCTGCCCCCAATCCCTCCCAGCATCAGACTCTTTTCCAATGAGTCAACTCTTCACATGAGGTGGCCAAAGTACTGGAGTTTCAGCTTTAGCATCATTCCTTCCAAAGAAATCCCAGGGCTGATCTCCTTCAGGATATACTGGTTGGATCTCCTTGCAGTCCAAGGGACTCTCAAGAGTCCTCCAACACCACAGTTCAAAAGCATCAATTCTTCGGTGCTCAGCCTTCTTTACAGTCCAACTCTCACATCCATACATGACCACAGGAAAAACCATAGCCTTGACTAGACGAACCTTTGTTGGCAAAGTAATGCCTCTGCTTTTGAATATGCTATCTAGGTTGGTCAAAACTTTCCTTCCAAGGAGTAAGCATCTTTTAATTTCATGGCTGCAGTCACCATCTGCAGTGATTTTGGAGCCCAGAAAAATGAAGTCTGACACTGTTTCCCCATCTATTTCCCATGAAGTGGTGGGACCGGATGCCATGATCTTCGTTTTCTGAATGTTGAGCTTTAAGCCAACTTTTTCACTCTCCACTTTCACTTTCATCAAGAGGCTTTTTAGTTCCTCTTCACTTTCTGCCATAAGGGTGGTGTCATCTGCATATCTGAGGTTATTGATATTTCTCCTGGCAATCTTGATTCCAGCTTGTGTTTCTTCCAGTCCAGCGTTTCTCATGAGGTACTCTGCATATAAGTTAAATAAACAGGGTGACAATATACAGCCTTGACGAACTCCTTTTCCTATTTGGAACCAGTTTGTTGTTCCATGTCCAGTTCTAACTGTTGCTTCCTGACCTGCATACAGATTTCTCAAGAGGCAGATCAGGTGTTCTGGTATTCCCATCTCTTTCAGAATTTTCCACAGTTTATTGTGATCCACACAGTCAAGGCTTTGGCATAGTCAATAAAGCAGAAATAGATGTTTTTCTGGAACTCTCTTGCTTTTTCCATGATCCAGCGGATATTGGCAATTTGATCTCTGGTTCCTCTGCCTTTTCTAAAACCAGCTTGAACATCAGGAAGTTCACGGTTCACATATTGCTGAAGCCTGGCTTGGAGAATTTTGAGCATTACTTTACTAGCGTGTGAGATGAGTGCAACTGTGCGGTAGTCTGAGCATTCTTTGGCATTGCCTTTCTTTGGGATTGGAATGAAAACTGACCTTTTCCAGTCCTGTGGCCACTGCTGAGTTTTCCAAATTTGCTGGCATATTGAGTGCAGCACTTTCACGGCATCATCTTTCAGGATTTGGAATAGCTCAACTGAAATTCCATCACCTCCACTAGCTTTGTTCGTAGTGATGCTTTCTAAGGCCCACTTGACTTCACATTCCAGGATGTCTGGCTCTAGGTCAGTGATCACACCATTGTGATTATCTGGGTCGTGAAGCTCTTTTTTGTACAGTTCTTCTGTCTATTCTTGCCATCTCTTCTTCATATCTTCTGCTTCTGTTAGGTCCATACCATTTCTGTCCTTTATCGAGCTCATCTTTGCATGAAATGTTCCTTTGGTATCTCTGATTTTCTTGAAGAGATCCCTAGTCTTTCCCATTCTGTTGTTTTCCTCTGTTTCTTTGCACTGATCGCTGAAGAAGGCTTTCTTATCTCTTCTTTACCACTAGCACCACTCAAAACAGATATGCTGACCATTAAAAAAAGAATCCAAGCAACGATAAATCAGTAAGACTATCAAAGGACATAACAGCATGACCAATTTGAAAAATATATATGTACTATTAAACTAGCCAGCCAGTTTGGCTTCTTGCGTTCATTCAGGCCATCCAAATATCCTACACTCTTGTGCACAAGCAGTCTCTTCCCAGGTGCGGCAAAAAATCAATCATGACCACTTCAACAATATAAAAGATACTTTCATTACGCCTGTATTGCTCCTTCAAATCCTTTGGGCATGACTGAACATCAGCAAACCACTGCAATTATGTATGGAACATTTTTATTGATATTGCTCCAATGCAATACAAAATAAGAACTGTGCTGGTTTCCAAGCCCCGGGAAATCTCTGGTGAGACAAGAATGTCAGTCACACTTTTCTTACCTGCAAAGCTGCCTTCTGCTGGGCTGCAATATGCTGCTGCTCAGCGTGGTCCCGGAAGTCCTTGTTGAGGGCAGGTCTCGAGAGCGCAATGCTAAAATGAGAATCTTAGTTACTTGACTATTTAGAGATTCCTTTACTTCCGAATCACATTTGTCATTAGATATTCTATATAGGGATTATTTAAAAAACAAAACATCTTCCTGAATAAGTCTTTTTCCCTTCTTCCACTGTTTACATTAATTTATATGGAAAAGCCCATACATATTATTTACTAGTGCTTCAGATTATCTCCTTTTTATCAATGATTTATGGCCTTCTGCTTTCAAACTGATTTGAGGTACTCTGGTCTATCATAAAGTTACATTTATGATGAAAACTAAAGAGCTGACTATTTCAAGCTGAAGGTAGAGCATACGAAGGCAGGGTTCAAACCTGACACATTTGAAGAAATTTATGGTTCAGTAGGACTGGAGGTCTGGAGAGGGGAGAAGTGGGTTGTCAAAAAATGAGTCTAGGACGGAAGGCAGGTACCAGGACATGTACAGCCTTGTGAAAGAAATCAAGAAGTTCAATTCCTAGGCCAGGAAATTAAACATAAGAGAATGATAAATGCTTGGAGACAGAAGTGAGAGGGAATAATAAACAATTAAAGTTCATGTTTCTGACTTTGATTACTAGTAGATCTGTACCACTCATGGCAACAAGTAAGCCAAGAATACTAAGTAGGTAGAGAGGGGAGATGAGTTCAGTATGAAACACACCAAGTGTGAGATGCCTGTAGGACATCAAAGTGCAGATGTCCAGGAGGCGGTCTGGTGCTTGAGAGAGGAATGGGCTAGAGATGTAAGCGTGTAAAAGTTACAAGCAAATAAATAACAGGCTGTGAAAGTGGATGCAACTGCCAGTGAAAAGACGCAGACTGGGCGAATGGCTCTAGAACAGAACTCGGAGGAACACCAACATTCGAGAGACAGGCGGTGGAGAAATGGCTAAAGTAGACACCAAGACAGTGTAACAGTGAATGAATGCTCGGAGGAACACCAACATTCGAGAGACAGGCGGTGGAGAAATGGCTAAAGTAGACACCAAGACAGTGTAACAGTGAATGAATGGAGGCCAAGAAGAGTACTTTAAGGAGGAGGAAGCTGTATACAATGGAATAAAAAAATAAAAAGCTTGTCATTTGTGACGGCAAACACCATATGAGCTCACTTATATGTGGCATCTAAAAAACAAAACGAAAACAGACTTCTATACACCTAAATCTAACACAATATTGTATATCAAGTACATGCCAATAAAAATTAAAAAATTAACCAGACTCACAGATAAACAGGTGGTTAACAGAGGGAAGGGGTGTGAGGCGGGAGAAACAGGTAAAGGGGATTAAGAGGCACCAGCCTGTTGGAAAATAAAGAGGTCACAGGAATGTAATATGCAGCATAAGAAATGTGATCAACAATGTTGTAATACCTTTGTGTAGGGACAGATGGTTACTTACTGTAGTGATCAGATCACAATGTACGCAGATGTCAAATCGTTATGCAGTAAACCTGCAGCTAACACAATACTGTACAGTAACTACATTTCCATTTTTTGAAAAGGAAGAAATCAGTGGTTTCAAATAATGATAAGCAGTCTAACAAGAAAAGGACTTTGGTTCATCAGATTTAGCCACAAGGAAGCTGCAAGTGACCTGGGCTCCAACCCATTCTTTGGGGCTAGGGTGGGGAGGCCTGGAAGTCAGACTGTAGTGAGCTAAGGAGTCAGTAAGTGAGAGAGCAGAGATGAGCAGGTACGGACAACTCCTTTAAGAGATCTGCCTGAAAGAGAGAAGGGGAAGTTAAGGTGGCGGCTGAAAAGAATAATGGGTGTCAGGGAAGAGATTTAAGATGGCAGAAATGAAATAAAGATCATTAAGCTACCTCAATTTTACCTACTTGGCATAATGCTTAAAAAGTGGGACATTAACAATAATTTCATGAATAACAACAACCAAAAAACACAAAACTCTTTTCTTTTTTTTGCAAGTAGCCTGTAGAGAAAATTAAATATTCTGATTAGAATGAAAATATTTAAAATCTAATCAATTTTTAAAAATCTAATTTCTTCAAATCCAACTAGGAAATAAAACGTCACATGTTAAAGAAACAAATCACTGCCAACCAATTTTAATTCTGTCCAAGACACTTTTTATATCACTAAATATAAAAACCAGATTATTCTTCTATACCTAGCTCCAGGATGATTTGTTGAAGATTGGTTCTGCATTAGTAACTTTCTTTTTTCTTTGTCCAGTTCTGCCAAGATTGCAACTCTATTTTTGTTTTGAAAACCTAAAATAAGAGAGGGGGGGCGGAATGAGAAAGAAAGAAAACAGATTAGAGCTATTTTATAAGCCTAGGCTACCTAGACATCCAGAAAGCAAAACTTTATTCTCTAACATGATAATAAACTACTAGTAAGCAGTTTCCTTCTCTACTGCCTGTCTTCAACCAACTGTAACGGCATTATACGCAGATAAAAGCAAAGTATAATACTGACTGAGGACTTTTAAGAGTGAGTTCTACAGAATTTTAATCGCCAAAGATGGGTAACAGCATTTGTTTCTTAAAATCTCTGGGGCCCCAAATCCTGCAGGGACCAATCTCTCCCTTGCTCAGTCAATCTCTGAAGTGGAGATTTTCTTAGTTCTCAGTTTTAGGAGTCTTTATGAATGCCTCTTTCATGGAAGTGGAAAGCATGAAAAGTACTAGATATACTCAGGTCAAAACAGTATTTCTTTTTCTCAACACTTTCATTCAGAAATGACACACACAGTCTTTCAAGGAACAAGTCAAAGAATTGCAACTGACTAGCAAACAGTTCTGCGAGAGAGATGGAACGTAACTGAAAGGGAAAGGCTATGGTCAGGTCTATAGGGCTCTTATTTTCTGATCTTGTCTGATGTCCCAAAATTGTACTTCCTTCTTGACCTTTCAAAAATAATTTATGTGTCAGTTTTTGCACAAAACATTTACTATATTATAGACATATATAGTCAATAGAACTTAAGTAACAATAATAGCTTATTTCAAACTTGAAACTTAAGGCAAAATACTAGGTAGTCTATTTGTTACATGAAGTGCATTATGCTTAGTCACTCAGTTATGTCTGGCTCTTTGCAACCCCATGAACTGCAGCCCTCCAGGCTCTTCTGTCCATGGGATTTTTCAGGCAGGATTACTGGAGCAGGTTGCCATTTCCTCCTCCAGGGGATCTTCCCGATCCAGGGATTGAACCTGAGTCTCCTACACTGGCAGGCAGATTCTTTACCACTGAGCCACCCGGGAAGGTGAGTTATGTGAAGCAGTTAAGTATAATTTTCTAGAGCAAGATTCTCCCACTGTCAAGGTTTGCACAAACTTAACTCAAGGGCATAGATACATAAAACTGAACTTCTATTAGTCACTACATGCACTGTTTTAAGACAAACCATCCTTGCCATAATTCAGTATTTTACTTTTATGATGTTTTACATGTATCTTAAAGGTAAAGGTAACTTTTACATTCTTAGAAGCATAAGGGTAGTAAAACATATTATCTCATGTACAGTAGGAAATACTATTTCTTTATAACTAAACTTTTTCCTAATAAAATTATTTTATAATGCAGCACACTCTAAAAGTTCCACTTTTAGAACTATAACTCTGTCTCCATTCACAATCATATGTACCCTCATTTCCACATTCACTTATAGAAACATTTTAATACCACACATTTCTGTGTCACTAAAAATATTCTGGAATAACCAGCATTACATCAAATTGCACTTAAAACCTAACAGCTAATAATTCACATTGTGTGAATAGTTCTATGACACTTAAACAAGGACTAATAGGAAATCTTTTTTATTGAAAAAATCTAAAACTAAAGAATGAAAATTACTGTTTGATAAGTGTGGGTATGGATAATATACTTTCCAATTACAGTTATTATACTGCTTTCATAACTGATTATTTTTAAAGATATTTAAAAAACTCAAATCTTTCAAGTAGTTATCTTACAAGCTATATACTCTTCACAACTCTACAGTGAATCGAACTATATCATCCTGAGGGAGCTGTTTAGGGGGAGGTTCCCTGGTGGCCTACTGGTCAGCATGGCACGCTCTCAGTACCATGGCCTAGGTTCAATCCCTGACTGGGTAACGGAGACCCTACAAGCTTAGTGAGTCCCGTCCTCAAAAAAACAAAACAGCCGTTTAGTATTGGAGGAGTCCATTCCTCCAATTAGTTTATTGGTTTACTAATAAACTATTAGTTCAACATGTTTTAAGTTATTTATTGTGTATAAATGACATACATACAGGCGCTAAGGCAGATGCTAAGAATGCAACGATGTGTCACAACTTGACTTCATTCTAGCTCTCATGGTTCTTAAAACATTCCAGTGAAGATAGAGATTATCAAATAATTACACAGATGAATGTATAATTAAAGTCTAAGATGAGCAGTCTGAAATAAAGAAATAAAATTCTATCAGCATTTATAACAATCACTGTGGGACTCAATGTTGAATCAGCCTGACTCAGACTGGAAGGAGGGGGAGCAGTGTCAAAGCAGTCTCCTTCAGGAAGGAATGCTTGAGCTGAAATGTTAGACTAATTAGTTTAACTAGGGGTGGAGGGACAAAATAACCCTTCCCCTGGTAGAAAGATCATGGAAGCTACAAGGTTGAGAATAGACTAGATAAGAGAAAAAAAAGCCAGTAGAACAAGCTAGAGATGAGAGGTTGTTTATGGCCAGAGAAATGAACAGACATGACAAACCCAAGAGCTTTTCGGGCAGTTCAATCAACGGGACAATCAGAGAATCAACAGGAAATAAGGAATAATCATGTCCAACTCTTTGCAACCCCATACTGTAGCCCGCCAGGCTCCTCTGTCCATGGAATTTTCCAGGCAAGAATACTGGAGCAGGTTGCCACGTTTTTGGAGGGTAGGAAGGCAGAAGATTATTCTGCCTCCTTAATGATACATAAAATGTATTCAGTGTTTCAAGCTTATACTAATTCAGGAGAGATTGCCTAAGTCTGAGTTAAGTAGTAGCAGTATCTGGTCTTCTAGATAGCTAGTTAATGGCAAACACTTCCTATAACTTGCAAGATTAAAAAATTCAACTCTTAAAAAAAATTATTCAACTCTTAGCCACCTTTCAGAATTTACTGAAAACACAGATCAGGGAAAAGAATAAGCTCTGATGTCTGATCAGGTGATCTCCCTGTGTTCAAGTTCTTTCTCTCTTAGACCCCAAGGACTTATCCCTTTAAGCTGCTGCCTCTTTTTCTATCCATTGAGGTTCCTTGTCTTCATCAGTGGCTAAATAAGATGATGAAATCTCTTCTGCTTGAATCACCCTTTCCTCCTCACTCATTTTTCATTTCCTCTTACAGATAAACTCATTTCTCTGAGTTTATTTATAGTAAATAGTTTTAGTATTTTTAGATTTTATAGTTAAGATTTTATATTTTAGAGTTTATAGTAAGGATTTTCTGCTTAATAACAGCTGCATAAGAGATACAAAAATAAAGATGAGGTCTTCTGCCCCTAGTTTAGAGCTCCCAATTTTTTCTTGGATGCTCTAATTAGAATGTTCTAACCCACAGCAAAAGTGCAGTGTGGGAAACAATCAACAGGGAACCTGGGCACAGACTCAATTTGGGTTCTCATCTCAGTACTACCAGTTACTATTTAATATTGGGAAAATTACCTCACTATGCAGGACCAATGGGCATAACAATGACAACTTTGAAGGATGGTTATATGAAATACAGTAAATATAAATAAAGTACCTAGCATACTGCCTGCCACGTGATTCATTCAGTTCAGTTCAGTCACTCAGTCGTGTCCGACTCTTTGCGACCCCATGAATGGCAGCACGCCAGGCCTCCCTGGCCATCGCCAACTCCCAGAGTCCACCCAAGCCCATGTCCATTGAGTCGGTGATGCCATCCAGCCATCTCATCCTCTGTCGTCCCCTTCTCCTCCTGCCCTCAATCTTTCCCAGCATCAGGGTCTTTCCAATGAGTCAGTTCTTTGCATCAGGTGGGCAAAGTATTGGAGTTTCAGCTTCAACATCAGTCCTTCCAATGCTTACTAAATACTAGCTATTACTTTTATTATCACTTAGTGTTCTCTGTCATTTAGTTTGTTAACCTCACTAGATTCTTTAAAAAATATATATATATTTATTTGGTTGCGCTGAGTCTTAGTTGAGGCATGTGGGATCTAGTTCCCTGACCAGGGATCCAACCTGGGCCCCCTGCATTGGGAGCCCAGAGTTTTAGCCACTGGACTACCAGGGAAGTCCCTCACTAGATTCTTGTCAGCCCCATTCTGACAATTCTCTTTCAGTAAACAGGTTTCCATTACAAAGGGTACAACTGATTAGCACAGCTTTCAAGGTTACACTCACATGACTGGCCTCCCAGGTCAGTCTGAATGGACCTGGGGATCACAAGCTCTCTTTTACTATACAAACAATCTCATTCTAGTTTATGTAACATTCTGCCTCAATTCAATTTCATTCCTATTTGAACCTGGGCCTATAGATCAATTCCAGCACCAGAAAACTACTGTAGTGCCTTTGCCTTGGCAATGAAAAATGAGACAAAAAAAATCTGGCTTTATTTATTTAGAAATCTAGCTTTAAAAAATCAACTCCAAATTGTGTCTTTGCATCCACACTCTCATCTTTAAAAAAGGTACAAATATAAGAATTTTAAGGTGATTTTTATGCATCACTAGGATAAATTCTTTTTTTTTTTTTTTTATTCTCAATTAATTTTATTTTATTTTTAAACCTTACATAATTGTATTAGTTTTGCCAAATATCAAAATGAATCCACCACAGGTATATATGTGTTCCCCATCCTGAACCCTCCTCCCTCCTCCCTCCCCATACCATCCCTCTGGGTCGTCCCAGTGCACCAGCCCCAAGCATCCAGCATCGTGCATTGAACCTGGACTGGCATCTCGTTTCATACATGACATTTCACATGTTTCAATGCCATTCTCCCAAATCTTCCCACCCTCTCCCTCTCCCACAGAGTCCATAAGCCTGTTCTATACATCAGTGTCTCTTTTGCTGTCTCGTATACAGGGTTATCGTTACCCTCTTTCTAAATTCCATATATATGCGTTAGTATACTGTATTGGTGTTTTTCCTTCTGGCTTACTTCACTCTGTATAATAGGCTCCAGTTTCATCCACCTCATTAGAACTGATTCAAATGTATTCTTTTTAATGGCTGAGTAATACTCCATTGTGTATATGTACCACTGCTTTCTTATCCATTCATCTGCTGATGGACATCTAGGTTGCTTCCATGTCCTGGCTATTATAAACAGTGCTGCGATGAACATTGGGGTACACGTGTCTCTTTCCCTTCTGGTTTCCTCAGTGTGTATGCCCAGCAGTGGGATTGCTGGATCGTAAGGCAGTTCTATTTCCAGTTTTTTAAGGAATCTCCACACTGTTCTCCATAGTGGCTGTACTAGTTTGCATTCCCACCAACAGTGTAAGAGGGTTCCCTTTTCTCCACACCCTCTCCAGCATTTATTATTTGTAGACTTTTGGATCGCAGCCATTCTGACTGGTGTGAAATGGTACCTCATAGTGGTTTTGATTTGCATTTCTCTGATAATGAGTGATGTTGAGCATCTTTTCATGTGTTTGTTAGCCATCTGTATGTCTTCTTTGGAGAAATGTCTATTTAGATCTTTGGCCCATTTTTTGATTGGGTCATTTATTTTTCTGGAGTTGAGCTGTAGGAGTTGCTTGTATATTTTAGAGATTAGTTGTTTGTCGGTTGCTTCATTTGCTATTATTTTCTCCCATTCTGAAGGCTGTCTTTTCACCTTGCTAATAGTTTCCTTTGATGTGCAGAAGCTTTTAAGGTTAATTAGGTCCCATTTGTTTATTTTTGCTTTTATTTCCAATATTCTGGGAGGTGGGTCATAGAGGATCCTGCTGTGATGTATGTCAGAGAGTGTTTTGCCTATGTTCTCCTCTAGGAGTTTTATAGTTTCTGGTCTTTAATCCATTTTGGGTTTATTTTTGTATATGGTGTTAGAAAGTGTTCTAGTTTCATTCTTTTACAAGTGGTTGACCAGATTTCCCAGCACCACTTGTCAAAGAGATTGTCTTTAATCCATTGTATATTCTTGCCTCCTTTGTCAAAGATAAGGTGTCCATATGTGCGTGGATTTATCTCTGGGCTTTCTATTTTGTTCCATTGATCTATATTTCTGTCTTTGTGCCAGTACCATACTGTCTTGATAACTGTGGCTTTGTAGTAGAGCCTGAAGTCAGGTAGGTTGATTCCTCCAGTTCCATTTTTCTTTCTCAAGATCGCTTTGGCTATTCGAGGTTTTTTGTATTTCCATACAAATTGTGAAATTATTTGTTCTAGCTCTGTGAAGAATACCGTTGGTAGCTTGATAGGGATTGCATTGAATCTATAAATTGCTTTGGGTAGTATACTCATTTTCACTATACTGATTCTTCGAATCCATGAACATGGTATATTTCTCCATCTATTAGTGTCCTCTTTGATTTCTTTCACCAGTGTTTTATAGTTTTCTATATATAGGTCTTTAGTTTCTTTAGGTAGATATATTCCTAAGTATTTTATTCTTTCCGTTGCAATGGTGAATGGAATTGTTTCCTTAATTTCTCTTTCTGTTTTCTCATTATTAGTGTATAGGAATGCAAGGGATTTCTGTGTGTTGATTTTATATCCTGCAACTTTACTATAGTCATTGATTAGTTCTAGTAATTTTCTGGTGGAGTCTTTAGGGTTTTCTATGTAGAGGATCATGTCATCTGCAAATAGTGAGAGTTTTACTTCTTCTTTTCCAATTTGGATTCCTTTTATTTGTTTTTCTGCTCTGATTGCTGTGGCCAAAACTTCCAAAACTATGTTGAATAGTAATGGTGAAAGTGGGCACCCTTGTCTTGTTCCTGACTTTAGAGGAAATGCTTTCAATTTTTCACCATTGAGGATAATGTTTGCTGTGGGTTTGTCATATATAGCTTTTATTATGTTGAGGTATGTTCCTTCTATTCCCGCTTTCTGGAGAGTTTTTATCATAAATGGGTGTTGAATTTTGTCAAAGGCTTTCTCTGCATCTATTGAGATAATCATATGGTTTTTGTTTTTCAATTTGTTAATGTGGTGTATTACATTGATTGATTTGCGGATATTGAAGAATCCTTGCATCCCTGGGATAAAGCCCACTTGGTCATGGTGTATGATCTTTTTAATGTGTTGTTGGATTCTGATTGCTAGAATTTTGTTAAGGATTTTTGCATCTATGTTCATCAGTGATATTGGCCTGTAGTTTTCTTTTTTTGTGGGATCTTTGTCAGGTTTTGGTATTAGGGTGATGGTGGCCTCATAGAATGAGTTTGGAAGTTTACCTTCCTCTGCAATTTTCTGGAAGAGTTTGAGCAGGATAGGTGTTAGCTCTTCTCTAAATTTTTGGTAGAATTCAGCTGTGAAGCTGTCTGGACCTGGGCTTTTGTTTGCTGGAAGATTTTTGATTACAGTTTCAATTTCCGTGCTTGTGATGGGTCTGTTAAGATTTTCTATTTCTTCCTGGTCGAGTTTTGGAAAGTTGTACTTTTCTAAGAATTTGTCCATTTCTTCCTCGTTGTCCATTTTATTGGCATATAATTGTTGATAATAGTCTCTTATGATCCTTTGTATTTCTGTGTTGTCTGTTGTGATCTCTCCATTTTCGTTTCTAATTTTATTGATTTGATTTTTCTCCCTTTGTTTCTTGATGAGTCTGGCTAATGGTTTATCAATTTTATTTATCCTTTCAAAGAACCAGCTTTTGGCTTTGTTGATTTTTGCTATGGTCTCTTTTGTTTCTTTTGCATTTATTTCTGCTCTAATTTTTAAGATTTCTTTCCTTCTACTAACCCTGGGGTTCTTCATTTCTTCCTTTTCTAGTTGCTTTAGGTGTAGAGTTAGGTTATTTATTTGACTTTTTTCTTTTTTTTTTTTTTAAATTAATTCCATTTATTTAAACCAAGATCTTAGTAAGCCCACAGATTTTATTGATGGACTAGACACAGTATGTAAGACAAAGTTAAATGTTTTGCCTGAGAAATCACACGGTTAGAGTTTCTAACAAATGAGATAGGGGAGGACTGCAGGTTTAGGGGCAACCCTACTGTACTGTATAGTAGTATATCTGAAGTATGACACATGGAACGTTTCTTAAGTTTTTTTAAAGCTATCAAAGACTAGGATATACATGTGGCTGAAATCTGAGTATAACTGAGAGAACCTTAAGACTACAGCAACCATGTTTATCATAAATACAAATTAACTCCATCTTTTAATTCTTACTAAGACAGTATCACTTCTCAGCTGCTTTTTCAGTTACTGTGACTCAGGCATTTGCCTCACAAATATTCAAATCTGTGCCACTGCAAAATTAGATACCTTCAGGGCATCTCCGAAAGTTCTTCCCACGATAACCATATTCCTCTTGCCTGAAATGTCCTTGGTATTCCTTCAAGCCCCCTCTGCCATTAAGTCTTGCTAACAACATCTTTCTAACAACAATAAAATCAACCAACCACTCCTATTCCTTCTGTTATTGTTTTTAACACACTAGAATTTACTTAACTGCTTACTGGCCAAATAGTTTGAAATGATAATCAGTAGGAAAAAATCTCAAATCAAGAGTTTTTATTGTCTCTTTACAACATCACAACTGAGTCCATAGAACCATCTATCTTGTTGTTTCTGCAGCAGGATCACTGAGATCTTATTCATCAGCCTGCTGAACTGTTCCTTTTTCAGAAACATAGATACCATCCAAAAATTTTCTGATATCCTTGTTTTTAACTGTGGTGGCTTGCTGAATCAAAGCAGCTGAATTTGACACAAGTTCAATGTCATTTCCTTCAAGAATCAACTCATCTTTCTGGGCTTGAGATACTGAACAGGCAACCCCTGGCCTCATTCGAACCCTGCGTATGTATTTTTCACCCAAAAAATTTCGGATTTCCACAAGAGAACCATTCTCCTGAATAACAACGTTGATGGGGAAGTGAGCATACACCGACCTCATCTTGTAACGGAAACCCAGTGTAACACCCTTGATCATGTTCTGTACGTGACTACAGATTGTGCGAACAGTGGCCAGTTCCTTTCTGTTTCCCCACCATTTGTCAACACGGAGCCTCTTCTTTTTCTTCCCAAGGAGACTAAGTTCTACATTGATGTGATTGAAGTCCCTCTGCAGGGTGCCTCTGGGGCCCTTCACAATAACTGTCCGTCCCTTCAAGTTAATGTCGACATTTTCTGGGATGTCGACAGTCTGGTTGCTGAGAATGGTCTTCATTCTCGCAGTAGATGCGGCAAAGCTGACTTTTTTCTTGTTTCTTGAGGTGTGCCTGTATTGCTATGAACTTTCCCCTTAGGACTGCTTTTACTGTGTCCCACAGGTTTTGGGTTGTTGTGTTTTCATTTTCATTCGTTTCTATGCAAATTTTGATTTCTTTTTTGATTTCTTCTGTGATTTGTTGGTTATTCAGCAGGGTGTTGTTCATCCTCCATATGTTGGAATTTTTAATAGTTTTTCTCCTGTAATTGAGATCTGATCTTACTGCATTGTGGTCAGAAAAGATGCTTGGAATGATTTCTGTTTTTTTGAATTTACCAAGGCTAGCTTTATGGCCCAGGATGTGATCTATCCTGGAGAAGGTTCCATGTGCGCTTGAGAAAAAGGTGAAATTCATTGTTTTGGGATGAAATGTCCTATAGATATCAATTAGGTCTAACTGGTCTATTGTATCGTTTAAAGTTTGTGTTTCCTTGTTAATTTTCTGTTTAGTTGATCTATCCATAGGTGTGAGTGGGGTATTAAAGTCTCCCACTATTATTGTGTTATTGGTAATTTCTCCTTTCATACTTGTTAGCATTTGTCTTACATACTGCGGTGCTCCCGTGTTGGGTGCATATATATTTATAATTGTTATATCTTCTTCTTGGATTGATCCTTTGATCATTATGTAGTGACCTTCTTTGTCTCTTTTCACAGCCTTTGTTTTAAAGTCTATTTTATCTGATATGAGTATTGCTACTCCTGCTTTCTTTTGGTCCCTATTTGCATGGAAAATCTTTTTCCAGCCCTTCACTTTCAGTCTGTATGTGTCCCCTGTTTTGAGGTGGGTCTCCTGTAGACAACATATGTAGGGGTCTTGTTTTTGTATCCATTCAGCCAGTCTTTGTCTTTTGGTTGGGGCATTCAACCCATTTACGTTTAAGGTAATTACTGATAAGTATGATCCCGCTGCCATTTACTTTATTGTTTGGGGTTCGAATTTATACACCATTTTTGTGTTTCCTGTCTAGAGAATATCCTTTAGTATTTGTTGGAGAGCTGGTTTGGTGGTGCAGAATTCTCTCAGCTTTTGCTTGTCTGAGAAGCTTTTGATTTCTCCTTCATACTTGAATGAAATCCTTGCTGGGTACAATAATCTGGGCTGTAGGTTATTTTCTTTCATCATTTTAAGTATGTCTTGCCATTCCCTCCTGGCTTGAAGAGTTTCTATTGAAAGATCAGCTGTTATCCTTATGGGAATTCCCTTGTGTGTTATTTGTTGTTTTTCCCTTGCTGCTTTTAATATTTGTTCTTTGTGTTTGATCTTTGTTAATTTGATTAATATGTGTCTTGGGGTGTTTCGCCTTGGGTTTATCCTGTTTGGGATTCTCTGGGTTTCTTGGACTTGGGTGATTATTTCCTTCCCCAGTTTAGGGAAGTTTTCAACTATTATCTCCTCAAGTATTTTCTCATGGTCTTTCTTTTTGTCTTCTTCTTCTGGAACCCCTATGATTCGAATGTTGTAGCGTTTAATATTGTCCTGGAGGTCTCTGAGATTGTCACTTCTTTTAATTCGTTTTTCTTTTATTCTCTCTGATTCATTTATTTCTACCATTCTTTCTAATTCACTAATCCTATCTTCTGCCTCTGTTATTCTACTATTTGTTGCCTCCAGAGTGTTTTTAATTTCATTTATTGCATTATTCATTATATATTGACTCTTTTTTATTTCTTCTAGGTCCTTGTTAAACCTTTCTTGCATCTTCTCAATCCTTGTCTCCAAGCTATTTATCTGTGATTCCATTTTAATTTCAAGATTTTGGATCAATTTCACTATCATTATTTGGAATTCTTTATCAGGTAGATTCCCTATCTCTTCCTCTTTTGTTTGGTTTGGTGGGCATTTATCCTGTTCCTTTATCTGCTGGCTATTCCTCTGTCTCTTCATCTTGTTTAAATTGCTGAGTTTGGGGTGTCCTTTCTGTATTCTGGCAGTTTGTGGAGTTCTCTTTATTGTGGCTTTTCCTCGCTGTGTGTGGGTTTGTACAGGTGGCTTGTCAAGGTTTCCTGGTTAGGGAAGCTTGTGTCGGTGTTCTGATGGGTGGAGCTGTATTTCTTCTCTTTGTTCAGTCACGCTGTGGGGAGGGAGGGAGGGATGCTGCAAACAAATAACACTGGCGTGCGCTCGCAGTGCCTCAGCCACACTGGGTCTGCCCCCGCTCACGGCGCGTGTAGTCTCCCTGCCCACACTGCTCGGGCTCTAGGTTGTTCCGCCGGGAACAATCCGAGGCTGGCCCTGGGTTGCATGTACCTCCCAGGTCCAAGCCGCTCAGGTTCAGGCACTCGGGTAGTCCTCAGAGGCGCAGACTCAGTTGAGCCTGAGTTTTGTGCTCTTCCCAGGTCTGAGCAGCTCAAGTGATGAGGTGTTTGGCAAGCGCCAATGCTGCGACTTATCGCCTCCCCGCCACTCGGTTATCTGGGTGTAAAACCGGCGCACCTTCTCAGGCAGATGTTAACCGTCCAGACCCCCAAAAAGTTTTAGTTAGCAAAGAAGCCTGCTTACAGTTTTATAGATAATGTCTCTCTGGGGCTGCGATTGCCCCCTTCCGGCTCTGGCTGCCTGTCACCGGAGGGGGAAGGTCTGCAGCCGGCTATCTCTGTTCAATTCTTTGTTCCGTGCGCGGGCCTGGCGGTGTCTTAGGTTGGGGCTG
The DNA here is from genome assembly GCF_003369695.1 of Bos indicus x Bos taurus. NCBI lineage: Eukaryota > Metazoa > Chordata > Mammalia > Artiodactyla > Bovidae > Bos > Bos indicus x Bos taurus. Next base: position 101,984,946 of record NC_040083.1, read on the forward strand.
GCTTTTCGCGTGGTAGATATCCCACAGTCTGGTTTGCTAGCCCAAATTATTTCGCTCAAATAGTGCTCAGGGTATTCAGGCCAGATTCTTACTCTAAGCGATGCAGCCCACGCTGCGCCTCCCTGCCCAGCCCCCGCTTGCTAATGGCGCGTGCAGGCGTCTGCGCTGCTTCTCCGCTGGGGGAGTTACCGTAGGACTCGCAATCTTCGAGTTTTAATTGTTTATTTATTTTTTCTTCCTGTTATGTTGCCCTCTGTGCTTCCAAAGCTCGGCACAGATTCGGCAGTGAGAAGGTTTCCTGGTGTTTGGAAACTTCTCTCTTTTTAAGACTCCCTTCCCGGGACGGAACTCCGTCCCTCCCTCTTTTGTCTCTTTTTTTGTCTTTTATATTTTTTCCTACCTCCTTTCGAAGAGTTGGATTGCTTTTCTGGGTGCCTGATGTCCTCTGCCGGCATTCAGAAGTTGTTTTGTGGAATTTACTCGACGTTTAAATGCTCTTTTGATGAATTTGTGGGGGAGAAAGTGTTCTCCCCGTCCTACTCCTCCGCCATCTTGGCTCCTCCCCTAGGATAAATTCTTAATTGAGAGGTAGCATACCTTAGCACAAGCCTGAAGGGTAAATTTGCTTTCCTTCTGGAACATAGATGGTTTAGATACTTGGGTCTGAGGTCACCAAGACACCTCCCAGGAGCTACGCTACTCCAATCCTACACAGCATCCTGAAATCACAGCTACGAACATCCGAAGTGGGCCCAAATCAATAGTTCCCATCACTGGATTACAGGAATTACAGTTATTACTCCAAGCATTATGAGATAACGATAAAAGAACTAAAAGAACTAAGATGTTACTTAGTTTTTCACCAGGTTTCTCTATGTAGCTAAAATCAGGTTAGACGAATCTCCCAACTGCCAACACATGATCAAGGACTCTGATATTTGCCAGTCATGAGAGCCTCTTTCCATAGGAATGGTACTTGGCCAAATTCCAGTTTGACAATCTGCCTCTACATATTAAATTCTCAAAATGTTACTTATCAATCAAATAATTGTTATGAACCCATCAAATGTTCTACACTATGATGAATGCTAAGGAGAATTGAGAGACTTCAGTAACTGTCTGAAGAGCCTGTGAAATTTAGCAGTTCAGATTGCTACTGTAGTATGATAAGACTGCTAGATCTAAATAAAAGATGGCCTGTCCCCTACAGTAGAGACATTAATACATTACACCAGACAGATGAAGATTTTTGTAAAAGTCATTGTTCTTTCAGTTATTATTGTCAGATAATTATGGAACTTTGTCTTCAATCTTCATAGTAAGTAGTTCCAATACACATAAACAGTACAGAAGTAATTTAACATAAAGAGTAAAATGCAGTAGCTCCAAATAGTTTCTTTTCCCTGAGAGTTTCGGAGTCTATGGACTCCCTCTGCTGGTGTCTAATAGCAGCAGCTCATGACACCAAAAAATCACTGACAAAAGAGCAACAGAAGTCAAAGGACTAACCTATTTAGGGGATGTTTCATAGTGGATTTGACTACGGATCAATCAAAGGCAACAGTAAAAATGATTGTGTTTTATTCCAACTGCTTAAAAAAATTATAAATCTTGAATATCTGTGCTATTACAACAGAAGGATAAAAACATTTATTTTGTTTTCATTTGGACTTCATGATGTGACTTTTAGAAGCATATTTTCTCTCCAAAATGGATTTCTCTTAGTTTCATTTTGGTTCAAATTAAAATTTTAATCTGAATCCCTATAACCTGTTGAAAAGAAGAGGTCAAAGACCACAAGAGAAAGCTGACCTGTAATTAGTCCATAGAACACACAAATCACTCTTGGGTATTTGAGAGAACAGAACTCCATTAGCTGGTTACACCCAGTAAAGCGGTCACCACAGCTAGGTTTTTACAATACCGCACTTCTATAAAGGGCTTCCCAGGTGGCTTGGTGGTAAAGAACCTACCTGCCAAGGCAGAAGACTCAGGTTCAATCCTAGGAAACATTCCCTGGAGAAGGAAATGGGAACTCACTCCAGTATTCTTGCCTGGAAAATCCCATGGACAGAGGAGCCTGGCAGGCTGCAGTCCATGGGGTCACAAAGTGTTGGACGCAACTTAGCAACTTAAACTTTCACACCCAGGATGGATTTTCTAATTCCAAGTACCCTTTGAGGAACTGCCCCATTTTGACTGCTTTGTGTAAAAATAAAGACTGTTGTTTAAGACAAAAAAAAAAAGTGAGCAAGATTTGAGCTGCTGCAGCCCAACGTAAAGGAGACAAGAATTTGTTTGGAGTATGAGTTGAGCCAAGCCATCTGCTAGAACAAAAATCACATTTCAGAGGAATATAACAGAATCCAGGGTCTCTATAACCTATTAGTCATAGTACCCAGATTTCATAACAAGTCACTAAGTGTAGTAAGAAACTTGGGCTTCCCTGGTGGCTCAGCTGGTAAAGAATCCACCTGCAATGTGGGAGACCTGGGTTCCATCCCTGGGTTGGGAAGATCCCCTGGAGATGGGAAAGACTACCCATTCCAGTATTCTGGCCTAGAGAATTCCATGGACTGTACAGTCTATGGGGTCACAAAGTCGGACATGACTGAGTGACTTTCACTTTTACAGTAAGAAAAAGAAAAATGTGACCCATGCTCCAAAAAAAAAAAAAATGCGGTCAACAGAAACCAACTCCAAAATGATCTAGGTGATGTAATTAGCAGTGACACAGAACCTGTATCTAGACTCTTAAAAAAAAACTGATAATAAAAACAATTTTTAAAAAAAATAAGCAAAAGGAAGTCTGAATAAACACTTCACAAAGATTTGCAATGGCTAATAAGCATATTAAAAAGTGCTCAACATTTGTCATCAGGGAAATGCAAGCTAATACTACAATGAGATGTCACTTTACACCCTCTAAAATGGCTAAAATTGAAAAGACCAATAGTGCTCTATAGGAAGCAACCAGAAATATCACACTTTACCAGAAGGAATGTAAAGTACACTCCACTGCTCCACTCCTAGCTATTTATCCAAATATCTGGAAAAGGACTTAACAAATATTCAAAGCAGCTTTATTCACAATGACGCAAACTGACAGAATCCCAAAGTCTCCAAAAAGGAAAACGAATAAGGAAACTGTGGTAAAGTCATGCAATGGGATACTGCTGCTGCTGCTGCTAAGTTGCTTCAGTCGTGTCTGACTCTGTGCGACCCCAGAGACGGCTCCCCTGTCCCTGGGATTCTCCAGGCAAGAACACTGGAGTGGGTTGCCATTTCCTTCTCCAATGCATGAAAGTGAAAAGTGAAAGTGAAGTCGCTCAGTCGTGTCTGACTCTTAGCGACCCCATGGACTGCAGCCTACCAGGCTCCTCCGTTCATGGGATTTTCCAGGCAAGAGTACCGGAATGGGGTGCCAATGCCTTCTCCCCAATGGAATACTAGTCTGCAGTAAAAAAGAATAAACAGTTGATACAAGGCACAACATGGATGATTCTCACAGACAGTACAGTGAGTGTGAGCTGGACACAAACATGTTTACATGACGTTTAAAATGAAACACGACTAAGCTTAGTTTAAAAATAAGATCTGTCAAATAGACGCTTAATTTTGATACGGAGAGGAAAACAGAAGTTTCAATTTTTCAAGTAGGTTTGTAAGTTTGTAAGTTTCACAAGGTGGAACTGAATACTTTCTGGAGATTAAACTTTGTTTTTGAAAACTTATTTTTAAACAAAACAAAAACTCCTTACTCGGGATGTTTCTAACTTGATTTGCTTAAGGGAGCTCTTAACACACATGAAATGTGTATGGAAAGTTTTTCAAGCAAATGAAAATAAAGGCATGGATATGGCCCAATGACAACATTAACTTCTTTAAAAGTGGTTCTTATCTCAAGTAAAAAAGTAAGAGAACTAATGTCAGAGGAGGACCTAAGTTTACAATGTGAGCAATATTAACACAGATTAAAATATAGGATTTAGATGTTCCAGGTGTTCAAGCTGGATTTAGGAAAGGCGGAGAAACCAGAGATCAAATTGCCAACATCTGCTGTATCATCAAAAAGCAAGAGAGTTCCATAAAAATATCTACTGTTTCACTGACTATGCCAAAGCCTTCGACTGTGTGGACCACAACAAACTCTGGAAAATTCTTACGGAGATGGGAATACCAGACCACCTAACCAGAGAAATCTATACACAGGTCAAGAAGCAACAGTTAGAACTGGACATGGAACAACAGACTGGTTCCAAATCGGGAAAGGAGTACATCAAGGCTGTATATTGTTACCCTGCTTATTTAACTTATATGCAGAGTACATCATGAGAAATGCTGGAGTGCATGAAGCACAAGCTGGAATCAAGATTACCGGGAGAAATATCAATAACCTCAGATATGCAGATGACACCACGCTTATGGCAGAAAAAGAAGAAAAAAAGAGCCTGATGAAAGTGAAACAGGAGAGTGAAAATTTGGTTTAAAACTCAACATTCAGAAAACTAAGATCGTGGCATCTGGTCCCATCACTTCATGGGATATGGGGAAACAGTAGAAACCGTGACAGATTTCATTTTTGGGGGCTCCAAAATCATTACAGATGGTGACTGCAGCCATGAACTGAAAAGACGTTTGTTCCTTGGAAGCAAAGTTATGACCAACCTAGACAAGATATTAAAAAGCAGAGACATTACTTTGCCAACAAAGGTCCATCTAGTCAAAGCTATGGTTTTCCCAGTAGTCATGTATGGATGTGAAAGTTGGACTATAAAGAAAGCTGAGCACCAAAGAATTGATGCTTTTAAACTGTGGTGTTGCAGAAGACTCTTGAGAGTCCCTTGGACAGCAAGGAGATCCATCCAGTCCATCCTAAAGGAAATCAGTCCTGAATAGTCATTGGAAGGACTGATGCTGAAGCTCCAATACTTTGGCCACCTGATGTGAAGAACTGACTCATTTGAAAAGACCCTGATGCTGGGAAAGAGTGAAGGCGGGAGGAGAAGGGGGACAACAGAGGATGAGATGGCTGGATGGCATCACCGACTCAATGGACCTGAGTTTGAGTAAACTCCGGGAGTTGGTGATGGACAGGGAGGCCTTGCGTGTTGCAGTCTATGGGGTCACAAGGAGTCGGACGTGACTGAGTGACTGAACTGAATATATAGGATTAATAGATATTAAGGATGTTACATATAGGTGAAGAGCTGACTCATTTGAAAAGACCCTGATGCTGGGAAAGATTGAGGGCAGGAGGAGAAGGGGACGACAGAGGATGAGATGGTTGGATGGCATCACCAACTCAATGGACATGGGTTTGGATGGACTCTGGGAGTTGGTGATGGACAGGGAGGCCTGGCAGGCTTTGGTTCATGGGGTTGAAAAGAGTCGGACATGACTGAGTGACTGAACTGACTGACATATAGACAAAATGATGGAATTGCTTCAAATATGCGATTTTACTTTGCTAGTCTTTTTTTTTGCTATTCATTTTTAATTCTGCCTACAATAACTGCCCTATGCTAAATTTTCTATCAAAATACTTTACTACAGAAGAGAAAAGTTCCTAGGAATAAAAGAAATTCCAGGATGCACTTACCTTGTCCTGAAGGGTTTGCTGCCATCTTCCTATTTTCTGTTTCAACTATGTTCAGGGGTCAGCACTTTACAAACACCTGTAAAAAATAATGTGTACACACTTATCTTCATCTCTTCAGAAACATATGTCTGAAAGGCACACAACTTAAAGCAAGAACCTCAAGTTATTTAGAGGGCTCAGTTGCTCCAGTCATGTTTGACTCTGCGACCTTAAAGCCTGCAAGGTCCTCTGTCCATGGGATTTTCCAGACAAGAATACTGGAGTGGGTTGCCATTTCCTACTCCAGGAGATCTTCCTGACCCAGGGATGGAACCAGCGTCTTTTGTGTCTTCCACATTGTCAGATGGGTTCTTTACCTCTAGCACCACCTGGGAAGCCCACTTAGAGAGTGAAAGTCAAATGTTTATTCTTGCAGATGTTGATACCAACAGTTAGCATTACTCTCTTTAATTACATCATTAGGTTATGTTTACCAAATACTACCAAATGTATCAACTAATTGATAGTATCAATGCGATTACAGGGCTAGGAAGCAAAAACCTCTCAACTATCGTGCCTCTGGATTCATTTAAGACACCTAGCTAACAACTCGGGGAAGGCAATGGCACCCCACTCCAGTGTTCTTGCCTGGAGAATCCCAGGGACAGGGGAGCCTGGTGGGCTGCCGTCTCTGGGGTCGCACAGAGTCGGACACGACTGAAGTGACTTGGCAGCGGCAGCAGCAGCAGCGAACAACTACTGTGTATACTACTTAAGGCTAAAAAGGGAAAAAAGCCGAATATTTCTCCAGTATATACTCTGCACTCTACACTATATGACTGAAATTAGTTATCTTATTTATCACCACTTTATAAATGGGGAGATTGTGCCCACGGTCACGAAGCTAGTGCGAATACTGTTAGTTTTAAACTTCGTGCTTTTGAACTAGGCCTTGGGTAGATCCCAAATGAGCACACCCTATTCTTGCTCTCATGAAATGTATAATCCAGTGGGAAAACACTGTCTCATTCAAGCAACCATACTAAAAGTTTAACACGCGCTTTTTACAAGGCGTAAACAACGCTCTGTGAGCAGAGACCAACTGATTCTACTGGCGACGAGGTATGCCTTTTAATATGCGCACGAAAGGACAAGAGCTAGTAAACACATGTTGGTTTTGAACAAAATAATGTTAGGTGTCTCCTGCGGCTTAAGTACAGAGGAGGCGAAACCGGGTTAGGAAGGGAGGAACAAGAGGGCCATCTTGTGATGGGGGACGTCAAGCAGGGACGTGACAAGGTTGTACCAGCGTCTCAGAAGGGTCCCTGGGGCGTGCGTGGAGGGCTGGCACTGCGGCTGCGGCCGAGACCCAGGACAACACGGGGAGTGAATACTGGGAGGCAAAGCTGACAGGGAAGCCACTACCCTATAGCAAGGGATGGCGGCAGCAGGTCAGCGCCGGGGCCACACACCTCCATAACCGGTGCCGCCAGGCGATCCTACTTACCGCGAGGCGGAAGAGCCAGGACCGCCTAGCCGTCAGGTCGCGTTCTCCAAGGGGGCGCGACCACTTAAAGACCCGCAACTCGAGCTCAACTTGCAACTCTACAACCTTCCCGCGCCCGCTGCTCTTCCGCCTCCCGGAGACTTACCCACGAGGGAGCGGAAGTCCCGCCTCCCGCCTGGACCCAACTGCCGCTCCTCACGGTGATTCGTACTTTAACTGCCAACCTCACGCATACGCCACTTCCTTTCCAAAGAGTGGCAGCCAGAGAGGCTCAGGGAGCTTGCAGGCCGGGGGCGGGCCCGAAAAGGGCGGGGCGCGCAGTGACGTAGGGGAGGGGCAGAGACAGAATGGGTCCCTAGCACCGCAAGTAGCTATTCCGTCCAGACCGCTGGGGGGAGAAAAGCCACCAGCCCAGCAAGTGTGAATCCCCTTAGGTTGGGACTGAGGCGGAGCTGCGGTTGGCACTCGGAGAGCGAGCTTTAACAACCATCTTGGGGTTGCGCATCTTAATGTACACAAATCCCGGGGATACTTTTCTACTTTAATTAAACATAAGCACTAAAGTTGTAGAAATTTTTTACTGCTGTGCAGTTGCAATAATGTGTATTTAAGGAGTGGATATGCCACATCTCAGATCAAGAAGTCACTCCTTGTAGGATAGCCTGATGCCAGCACAGTAGAGCTGCATGCCTATCAATACATTGCCTAGTCAGATCTGAAACCACAGTTTGAAAAAGGAAAATGTTAAAGTTTTCAAAATGTAAACTCTTAAAAAAGAAAAGAAAAAGATCTGTGTTTTACTGGATATATTGGTCAATGTGCCTGCTCAGTCATGTCAGACTCTTTTCGACATGACATGGACTATATATAGCCCACCAGACTCCTCTGTCCATGGAATTTTCCAAGCAAGAATACTGGAGTGGTTTGCCATTTCCTCCTCCAGGGGATCTTCTCGACCCAGTGATCAAACCTGCATCTCCTGAGTCTCCTGCGTTGGCAAGCAGATTCTTTACCACTGTGTCACCCATCTATCTAGTCAATAGTTCAGGTAAGTTTGTTGTTGTTGTACAGTCTCACAGCTGTGTCCAATTGTTTGCAACCCATGGACTGCAGCATGCCCGGCTTCCCTGTCCTTCACTATATCCTGGAGTTTGCTCAAACTCATGTCTGTTGAATTGATGATGCCATCCAACAGTCTCGTCCTCTGTCACCCCCTTGTCCTTCTGCCCTCAGTCGTTCCCAGCATCAAGTTCTTTCAATGAATTGGCTCTTTGCATCAGGTGGACAAAGTATTAGAGCTTCAGTTTCAGCATCAGTCCTTCCAATGAGTAGTCAGGGTTGGTTCCTTTAGGATTGACTGCTTTGATAAGTATGTAAATCCTACATATCTACTAGTGGAAAGTCCAAGACAAAAGGAATGCATGTGATATACCTGGGGCTCTGTTAACTGGTAAGGAAACTCCCAGGTAACAGTCTGTGAGGTGCCTCCTTCTGAAGCCAGTATGATAACTTGTTTAGTCACTAAGTTGTGTCCAACTCTTTTGTGACCTCACAGACTATAGCCCACCATTCTCCTCTGTCCATGGAGTTTCCCAGGCAAGAATATTGGAGTGGGTTGCCATTTCCTTCTCCAGCTTCCTGACCCAGGGATCAAACCCGTGTCTCCTGCATTGGCAGAATTCTTAACAGCTGGACTACCAGGGAAGTCCAGACTGATTGACTTAAAATAGAAACTTTTATTTTGCCACTGTTCTGTCCCTTTAATTAAATAGACTGAACCCTACTGTTTTCAATGGGCTATATAGAGGATTCATGACACTTCTTTAAGCCCTTCTGGGGCCTGGCAGCCTGAATGCAGTGTAGTGCTTCATGTCATCTCCTCTAATGTGGTCACCTGTAAGGGACCAGGTTTCCAGGACATGCCAGTGTCCTCAAAATCCCCAGAAGAGTGCTAAGCAGGTACACCTGCTGATGGATCTTTAAACATAATGAAGCATAAATGTGCCCTTCCGTTCATTTACAATAGAAGTTTAATAAAAATACAGGCTGAATGATGTGTCCTTTTCTATAGGATGCTTTTGAGTGTGTAGGCCAGAATCTCACTTTTGCTTGAAAAGCTGATCTAATCCTTTCGTCAAATGATTTTAGCAGGCTGATTCTTAACCACTGGCACCACCTGGGCAGCCCCCCAGGACCTTGTGGTCAGCATGCAATCCTGAATTCTGGAACCTATGCATATAAATGTTATCTTATATGGGAGAAGGGTCTCTGCAGATGTGATTTCATTAAGGGTACTGAGGTGGGGAGAGTATCCTGGATTACCCAGGTGAACCCTGAACACAATCACAAACATCCTTATAAGAGAGAGAGGGAGAGTTGACACAGGCAGAAGAGAAGATGTGTGATCACGGAGGCAGAGCCTGCAGTGATGAAGCAACAAACCAGTGAATTCCTGACAGCTCCCAGGAGCCGAAAGAAGCAAGAATATTCTCCCCTCCATTAGTTTCAGCACGAACTGATTTTGGACTTCTCATCTCCAACACCGGGAGAGGGTAAATTTCTATTGTGTACAGACACCGAGTCTGTGGTCATCTGTTACAGCCTTCACAGGAAAGTAATACATTTCTTTTCACTCAGAGCACATGCGAGAGTACCTGAGAAACAAATGCTGGAAAGACTTTTTTGTCTGGGTTGCATTTTCATGAAATGATTCAGACTTATAAAAATATATAATAATGTAATAGACACCATGGAACTTACTTTACTGGCTGAAAAACAAAACATTTCAAGTATATTTGAATTCTTCCAGACACCCTTCCTCCACTGTGTTCCTCTCAATCCATATCTGAGGTAAGTCACTCTCCTGAATTTGGTTGTCATTGCTCCAATACATATCTTTAAAATTTTGCTACATTGAATTCCTAAAACATATTCAATTGTTTAAAACTTATAAAAATGTGAACATTCTATCTTGCTCTCTATATGATATATATATATATGTATATATATTGTTTTGCAGTTTTTCTTCTTTTTTGGTAATTGTGCTATTTCGTAATTGTGGTAATTGCGGAGAAGGCAATGGCACCCCACTCCAGTACTCTTGCCTGGAAAATCCCATGGACAGAGGAGCCTGGTGGGCTGCAGTCCATGGGGTCACTAGGAGTCAGACACGACTGAGCGACTTCACTTTCAGTTTTCACTTTCACCCATTGGAGAAGGAAATGGCAACCCACTCCAGTGTTCTTGCCTGGATAATCCCACGGACGGGGGAGCCTGGTGGGCTGCCATCTCTAGGGTCGTACAGAGTTGGACACGACTGAAGCGACTTAGCAGCAGCAGCAGCAGCTATTTCCTTGAATACTTTCTACATGCAAAGTAGCATATTGGGCAATGTGGATGATACTAGACAAATTGGACAGGAAATTTTTGCACCAACATTATCCTGTTAAAAGAGCTATTACAGTATTTCCCCATGGTTTTAAAGGAAGGCTCCTACTCAGTAAGGTCAATCCAAATAATGCAGAAAGCTTCAAATAAGAGTTTATTGGGGGGTTTAAGAATTGCAGTTCTGGAGACAGATTTGGGTAAAACCAGAAGAGTGTTCTGGGGAAGATAAAGTGTCAGGGGCTTATAAAGGCAAAAGCCATAATAGAAGAGTACAAAGTACAGAGCCATGCGCTCGGACAGAAGAAAGGGAATGTGTATCCTGAAGGGATGGCTGTCACAAGTTGCTTTAAGGCGAGGGTCCATTAAATATCTTGAATTTCTGGAACTTTGGGCAGATGCTCTGGATGCTTCTTAATAAGACAGTAAGTGGTCAAAGGTCAGATTGCCATCTGGGTTGAGACGTACATAAGGCATACTTCCTCAGTGGCCTCCCAGCTGTGTTTTATTTAAAGAAAAATTTTTTAGGTCCCACTACACAGCTTGAAGGATCTTAGTTCCCCCACAAGGGATCAAACCCGACCCAACTCCCCAGTAGTAAAAGCACAGAGTCCTAACCACTGGACTGCCAGGAATTACCCTGGCTATACTTAAAGAGGTCTTTTAGCAATTCTGACTCCATTTTCATTTTTCTTGAACAGTATCTACCATCTAATATCTAAATATGTGACTATAACTTTGAGCTAATAACATGCCTATCTCTCTTCTTACACTGATGCAGTTTAAAGCATGTGATTATCCCAGAGCAAACATCATTTTATCATTTTGAGAAATCTTTTCATTGGCAACACCAGGTATGATCATTTTCTATACTTTATTCCTAACACCTGTAAGGCAACAACTCCCACTTATCTTTATAAGATTTTCAAGGTAAATATGACAGTACTTATCAAAAGTAAGAGTTGTTTACAACTTAATCACAGAAAAAAACTCACAAAATTGATTCATTCAGATTACTACATTAAATTTTATGTGACACTGATGTATTGGCAAACTTGGCCACTATTCACAGTGTCAAGAGGATGCCTTTAGCAGCTGCATGCATCTTTGGGTTTGCTTGCCTCTTCCACCAGTTTTCTCTATTCAAGATTGTAAACTTTCATCTCTGGCACAATGTGAAGTCACTTGGCTTTCATTTGGCCTAGTACTACCAATAGGCCCAAGCAAAAGAGGCTCCTGCCTCCACCTTTTAGATGGTCTTGCATAATACACACATGTACACACACGTTTTTCTTTTTTAAAAATTGGGGGTTATTACTTTACAATATTGTAGTGGTTTTTGCTCGACATGAATCAGCCATGAGTGTACATGTGTCCCCCGTCCTGAACCCCCTCCCACCTCCCTCCCATCCCATCCCTCTGGTTTGTCCCAGTGCACCGACTTTGAGTGCCCTGTTTCATGCATCAAACTTGGACTGGTGATCTATTTCACATATGGTAATATACATGTTTCAATGCTGTTCTCTCAAATCATCCCACCCTCGTCTTCTCCCACAGAGTCCAAAAGTCTGTTCTTTATATTTGTGTCTCTTTTGCTGTCTCGCATATAGGGTCATCATTACCATCTTTCTAAATTCCATATATATTTGTTAACATACTGTATTGGTATTTTACTTTCTGACTTCCTTCACTCTGTATAATAGGCTCCAGTTTCATCCATCTCATTAGAACTGATTCAAATGCATTCTTTTTAATAGCTGAGTAATATTCCATTCACACGCACGTTCTTTAAGGAACAGATGAGAACCTCTGGCCCTTGGCACTGGCCCAACACAACCTAGAGCCTAGAACATCTGCTCCTAACACTACTCAAGCCCCATGGAAACACTTCATATCTCTTGCCCTCTGCTTCTAAAGCGAAAGGCAGCTGGGCTGAAATCCTGTGCAGGTTTATTGGTCTTGTCCACACTGAGGTCTGGGTTGGGGAAAAACGCAGTCTCCCTCCTGTATGTCTCCTTTATACTACTGTCACACTCACAACACTTCTGACAGCAGAAGTGAGGGGGCTGGTTCACACTGTTCTGAGACACCAGCTGTGCTGCACTCAGTCGTGTCCTACTCTTTGTGACTCCGTGGACTGCAGCCCGCCAGGCTCCTCTGTCCAGGGGATTTCCCAGGCAAGAGTACTGGCACGGGTTGCCATTCCTTCCTCCAGGGGATCTTCCCGACCCAGAGATTAAACCTGCGGTTCCTGCATCGGCAGTCAGATTCTTCTTTACTGCCGGGCTACCTGGGAAGCTGGATACCAGCTGAGCGCTCTGCAATTTAACTCCATTCTGACACCATCCACCTGAAGATAGCATTAGACCCTCCAGGGTAAGGGCTCAGTCTCAGGAGACTGCCCCCACCACCACCCCCAGTCCCCTCAATCACAAGTAGGTTACCCACAGCTTCTGTCTGACTTGGCTACAGTTTGGCGGTTCCCGTTACCTCCTTTCCACCAGGATTTGATTATAGGCTGCTGCTGCTGGTGCTGCTAAGTTGCTTCAATTGTGTCCAACTCTGTGCAACCCCATAAACGGCAGCCCACCAGGCTCCCCCGTCCCTGGGATTCTCCAGGCAAGAACACTGGAGTGGGTTGCCATTTCCTTCTCCAATGCATGAAAGTGAAAAGTGAAAGTGAAGCTGCTCAGTCATGCCGACTCTTAGCGACCCCGTGGACTGCAGCCCACCAGGCTCCTCTGTCCAGGGGATTTCCCAGGCAAGAGTACTGGAACAGGTTGCCATTCCTTCCTCCAGGGGATCTTCTGCACCCAGAGATTAAACCTGCGGCTCCTGCATCAGCAGTTTCTTCTTTACTGCTGAGCTACCTGGGAAGCTGGATACCAGCTGAGTGCTCTGCAATTTAACTCCATTCTGACACCATCCACCTGAAGATAGCATTAGACCCTCCAGGGTAAGGGCTCAGTCTCAGGAGACTGCCCCCACCACCACCCCCAGTCCCCTCAATCACAAGTAGGTTACCCACAACTTCTGTCTGACTTGGCTACGAATTGGCAGTTTCTATTACCTCCTTTCCACCAGGATTTGATTATATGCTAGAGGAACTCAAAGAACTCCAGGAAACACCTGTGCTTAGCAGTGATAAAGAATACAGTCGAACAACCAGATAGAGATACATAAGGTGAGGTCTGGAAGGATCCTGAGCTTAAGGGCTTCTGTCACGGTGGAGTTGGGGTGTATACCCTCCTGGTATGTGGGGACTTCACCAGCCTGGCAGCTCTCCAAATCCCATACTTCGGGATGTTTATGGAGGCCTTATCATGTAGGCATGGTGAATCATTAATTCCATTTCCAGCCCCTCTCCCCTCTCTGGAGACTGGGGAATAGGGCTGAAAATCCCAAACTTCTGATCATGACTTGGTCTTTCCGGTGGTGATTTAACTACCATCCAGGAGCCCACCCAGAATCACCTCATTAGAACAAACCCAATCCTATTACCCAGAAACTTCCAATGGATTTAAGAACCCTGTTTCAGGAACCAGAGGCAAAGGCCAGCAATTAGAATAGCAGATGCTCCTAGTGTTCTTATCACTTAGGAATTCACAAGAGTTTCACGAACTCTGTGCCAGGAACGAGGTGGGGAATGGGAGGCAGAAACCAATATATATTTTTTCTATTTTCTCACAAGGTCAAAAATGGACACTGCTTTTTGGTGCAAGGAATAGTTAAGGAGCAGAAGTCCTTAGGTAAGAAGGAAAACAAATTATTAACTTCTAAATACCAGGTGAATTCAATAAATTCTTGCACAACCAACAGTCATTTCTCTTTAGTGCTGAATGTCCATTTCTTTGCTTTTCTTCTTATTCTCACTTGTGATTCTGGAGTTGCTCATGAGTTAGTACAGTTGGACTATGGCTGAGGGACATTTTTGCAATATTAAACAATTGTACTCTCATATTTGTATATGTATCGGTTTATATGTACTAGCAAAGTGAAAGTGGCTCAGTTGTGTCTGACTCTTTGCGACCCCATGGACTATAAAGTCCATGGAATTCTCCAGGCCAGATTACTGGAGTGTGTAGCCTTTCCTTTCTCCAGGGGATCTTCCCAACCCAGAGTGAAGCATAATACTGATTCTTTACTGTCTGCCTCTAGTTATTGCTTTAAGAGATGGTAAAAATTGCAATATAAGATAATTTATGATATAAAATATATTTTAATATACTATGATAATCATTTATCATATGTATCCCCATTTCCGTGTTTTAATATGATATGTAAAATTTGGTTCATTTCTGAATCTAAATATTAAGAATTTAATCAGCAACTTCAGTTGTTTACTTTCCAGAGAACATGTTTTCTTCAAATTGAAATTAATTTTTAAAACTGTCTTGAGAAGTACAATCACTTGGAAGACTTTGTCCAGTTTGACATTACTTTTGTTAAATTAAACAAGGAGGCCATTAGGCTGAGGTGGCTCTAAAGCTGTGGCAAACCCAAAGGTAAGCCTGTAAATGACTCAAGGTTATGAAATTGAACAACCAATCACTAACAGCCAAGTAGTCTTTAAGTTACAGACAACCCATCACTTCTTTACTTCTGCCCTTTCTCCTGAAGTCTCTCCCCAGCTCCTATCCATGGAGCACTCCTAACCACTTCCGGTTTGGCGCTGTCTGATTCAAGTAGATTTTTGCTTGAATAAACTCTTACAATTTTTGAGAAATACTCTTAGAACTTTGAATACACCTCAGTTCATCTTTTTTTTTTTAATTGTAGCATAGTTGCTTTTCAGTGTTGTGTTAGTTCCTGCTGAACAGCAAAGTCAAGCAGCTGTATGTACACATATATCCCCTCTTTTGCATTTCCTTCCCATTCAGGTCACGAGAGTAATGAGTAGAGTTCCCTGTGCTATACAGTCATTCTCTGTAGTCATCCATCTTACACATTGTAGTTTTATATGCCAATCCCAATCTCCCAGTCACCTCGGTTTATCTTTGAACACACCATTTATGTGAAAAATCTTATCATCTTATAACGTAAATATTTTGCTGCTATAAAGGCAAGAGAAATTAATTTTATAAACTGTTTATATATTTATTTTGCTACTAATATTAAATAGCAACAGACCCCCCCAGATATGAAAAATAAAGGTTGTTGTCCTTGATATTTAGCCAGTTTTCAGTCATCTGGGGGCTTCCCAGGTGGCACTGTGGTAATGAATCTGCCAGCCAATGCAGGAGACACAGGTTCTATCCCTGGGTCAGAAAGATCCCCTGGAGAAGGAAATGGCAACCTACTGCAGTATTCTTGCCTGGAAATTTTCCATGGACAGAGGAGCCTGGCAGGTTACAGTCCATGGGGTTGCAAAGAGTTGAACACAACTGAGCACACGCACACAGTCATCTGGATCTGCTGTGTGTGTGTGTTAGTCACTCAGTAATGTTGTATTCTTTGCAATCCTGTGTACTGTAGCCTGCCAGGCTTCTCTGTGCATAGAATTCTCCAGGCAAGAATACTGGAGTGGGTTGCCATTCCCTTCTCCAGGGGATCTTCCCAACCCAGGGATTGGGCCCAGGTCTCCTGCATGGCGGGTGGACTCTTCATCATCTAAGCCACCAGGGAAGCCCATAAATCTGGGTCCTGAGTGTAACTTTCAGCACCATCTTGCTACACTGCTTAGCAGTTAGAAAGACAAGGCCTCATGCCTGCACAGTCTCACTACCTCTGTATAATGAAGATGAGTCTGTGGGCCTGCATGATCGTTTATCACCGTGTATAAAGCACAGAAGGGGCTGGGCAGAGCAGGCCTGCCCTGAGCCACCAGGGTGGCAAGGATCTGGGAAGAGCTGGTGGTGCGTTCAAAGGTTTGGGGAAGGCTCAGGAGCTCTGCCTTAGGGAAGCAGGAACTCTTCTGCTGCTGCTGCTGCTTCTAAGTCGCTTCAGTTGTGTCCGACTCTGTGCAACCCCATAGACGGCAGCCCACCAAGCTCCCCCGTCCCTGGGATTCTCCAGGCAAGAACGCTGGAGTGGGTTGCCACTTCCTTCTCCAATGCATGAAACTGCTCTTCTATTTTAGAGCTTTTCCTGCATCTTTAGAGAGTAGTGTTTTTTTCCTTTCCACCTTTTTTTCTTTTTCATTATCATTACCTGTAGAGGGGAACGGTTAATGAGATTTCAGATTTCCCAAGCGAAAATAAATAACTAAATACTAAGGAATCAGATTTTGTTGGGGGTGGGGGGGCTGAGCTTTGCCAGGCCACAGCCATTGTAATGTCTAAGACTATTTGCTCCCCTCACCGGCACCCAAGAACTGGTTTTCACCTCGCATTTTTGGGAATGCATGTTATTGAAGGATGCTGCTGCTGCTGGGAACGTTGCTTGCCACCAAGGCATGCTCTCTTCTTAGACTTTGCCCTGCCTGCTTGTATTCCTCATCTTCTGAATCCCTAAGGATGAGTTCAGCTGCACGTTACAGGGATCCCCATTAAACTGCCTGAGACTTTAGGGATGTGTGTGTGTGTGTTTGTGTTTAAAAATATTTATTTATTTGGCTGTGCTGGGTCTTAACTTGGTTGCAGCTCACAAGATCTTTGATCTTTTGACAAGGCATGCAGAATGTTTTGTTGCAGCATTCAAACTTAGTTGCAGCATGTAGGATCTAGTTCCCTGACCCGAGATTGAACGCGGTCCCTCTGCATTGGGAGTGCAGAGTCTTAGCCACTGCACCACTAGGGAAGTCCTGGGATGTGCATTTTCCATTTAAGAAGGCCGGAGTTAAGTGTAGTGGCTCAATGATGCCATCAAAGACACACTTTACATTTATGCGCTCAGTGATCCTCGGGGTATTGGGAACGTCTCGCTGGTGGCCACAAGATGGCAGTAGCAGCTCCAGGCATCAGGGCCTCACAAGGCTGCATTTGAAGGGAGAGGAAGACAGGGACACAAGCAGTCATGAGGGGCAAAGGAGAGACAGCCAACTCACAGCTGCTCACATTTCTTTCCTTCTTGCTTACTTCCTCCCTCCTTTGCCTTTTGGCTTTACCTGAAGTAGCATTCTACTAACCCACACCACATCAGGAGGGGCACGAGCAGTAGAATTAACTGGTCAACCTCACGCAGTTTATTTAACACCGATGAGCCTCAGCTTCCACACTTAGGAAGTGAGGGTCATAGACTAGATGCCTTATGTAGGTAAGCTGTTTACTGATGTATTACATAAGGGCTCACAGATCAGAAAGGTATTGCTTGATGAATTTTTACAAAGAACTAGAAAGCAATGGCACCCCACTCCAGTACTCTTGCCTGGAAAATCCCATGGATGGAGGAGCCTGGTAGGCTGCAGTCCATGGGGTCGCTAGGAGTTGGACACTACTGAGCAACTTCCCTTTCACTTTTCACTTTCATGCATTGGAGAAGGAAATGGCAACCCACTCCAGTGTTCTTGCCTGGAGAATCCCAGGGACAGGGGAGCCTGGTGGGCTGCCGTCTATGGGGTCGCACAGAGTCGGACACGACTGAATCGACTTAGCAGCAGCAGCAGCAGCCTCCCTATTAAGAAACAATACCATTACCTTAGAAACCTTCACAAAGGTAACACTATTCCACTTTTACCTCAGTACATCAGTTTTGTCTGTCTTTGAACTTTATACAAATGGAATCAGCTGGAGACATTCTTTCATATCTGGCTTTTTTCACTCAACACTATGTTTGTGAAATTCATTCACCATGTTGCATCTGTTTTGTTTTTTTTTTTTTTTGGCCACGCTGTGCAGCTTTCAGGATCTCAGTTTCCCATACCAGTGATTGAAGCCAGACCACCGCACACAGTGAAAGCCTAGACTCCTAACCACTGGACCACCAGGGATCTCCCCACCACTGTTTCTTCATTCTCCTTGAGGTATAACATTATATTTGTGTCACTACGCTGTTGACAGTCAGGTGGGTTTTTTCTAGTTTTGGTTACTATAAATATCTGCTTCTTTTGAGATTTTGGAATCCATCTTTTCTTTTTTGCGGGAGGGGACCATGCTGTGCAGCTTGTGGGGTCGATCTAGCTCCTTGACCAGGGATGGAACCCATACCCCCTGCATTGGGAGCAAGGGGTCTTAACCACTGGACTATGAGGGAAGTCCCTCTTGAATCCATCTTTTGATGAATATACATATGCATTGTTTGTATGTTTTAGGAGTGGAACTGTTGAGTCATATGATGTCTGAATGTTCCTTTTCTAGATGCTTTTTAAAGATCATTCCTCGTGATGGAACCAAAGACTATCACGGGTCACACAGCTAATAAACAGGCTTTCCATTCTGTCCAAAGATTCACTAATAAGCC
Organism: Bos indicus x Bos taurus; assembly: GCF_003369695.1. NCBI lineage: Eukaryota > Metazoa > Chordata > Mammalia > Artiodactyla > Bovidae > Bos > Bos indicus x Bos taurus. The sequence goes on from NC_040083.1 coordinate 102,003,755, forward strand.
TCAATACCAAGGCTTCCAGTACTCGTCAGCTCAATACTCTTCTCCAGCCTAGCCTCTCAAATGGGTAGACACTACAAGGAATATACATACACCTACGCACTCCAGAGCCATCTTGTAAAGACAGTCAGGTAACTCTGTACTGGCAATGAATCACATTTCTGTGGCCAGATGAAGCTCCGGGAAGCCTGCAGGGTTAGCTAGAGAAGTCTGGAGTGGGGAGCTCTGGAAAACATCTACTTCATTGTGAGGGTCTTTACAACCAGAGCTGATATGAATCTGTCAGCAGATAGTTCATCTGAGCTCTTCGCCCAGATTTTAAGCACCTGGTAAATGGTCAATAAAAATAAGCATAAAATTAAGGGCAAAAGGACCAAATAATTAGAATTTTATAAGAGAAAATTGCCTTTCTAAGCAACTTTTCATCAAACAGGAAAATTTTCCAAAGTAACAAGTTTAAAAGTGCTATTGACAAAAAGAGGCATATCAGTATATGATTTAGAGAAATGGGTGGAGCTATGAGAAACAGTATTTCTTAAAGTATAGTCTGTATAGACCAGAATCAGCATCACTAGGATGTTGTTTTAAGAAATACAGATTCCAGACACCATCATCCCTAAATCAGACTCTCTTAGGTGGGTCTAGAAAGTTGCATCTTAACAAACTCACTGGTGGTTCTTAGGCACCAACTCCACCATCTGTATTACATTCCCTGCTGCAGAGGGTCTCCACGCTTTCAAGCTAGGAGTTTCTACATGGAAAGATGAAACAATCCTCTCACTTACCCACAAGCTTCTCTGCTGTTTCTGGGGTAAGTTCTAATTTCTTGTTTGCAAAAGGCCTCCAGTGGACCTTCTGGCTTTTGCTTTTTCCTGGGACATCACTGGCTAAATTCAACTGTGCACACAATTTTGCCTCTGTTGGCGATAGCGCCTTCTCAGTTGCCCCTCTTGTTGGAGGCGGCCCGCTGTGGCTTTCTACATGTCACTCTGAATGCCCTCTGAAACCCTCCTTTGTCCTCATCAGCCGTCCACTTCAGAAGTGGTGGTGTTATTTTGAGGCAGGGTTTGGGATGTCATATAAAATAAAGCTATGATTGTATGAAAAACCAGAAGAGGATAAGCAGCTAACACAAACATGAATAAGGCCTAAGCACATGCTGTACCAGGGGAGGGAAAGAGAGAATGCTTTGCTGCGACTCTGCTTTGTTTCTGAGACCTGGGTGCTCATGGAAAGCCCTGAGACTTGCTATGACGTTTCAGGATTCAGGCGTACTTACCGAATTCTGGGGCCTAAGGCCCTGTCTTCTGCAAGGTTCCAGCCTAAGTGCCTGGGAGTCCTTATGGACAGGGATTAGGGGCCTGGGAGGTGGGGGAAGGCCCCATGCTGTGTTCTTGGGTTCTGCGGGCACCTCCCCTATGCACACACATCCAGTGCATTTTCCTCAGAGCTGAGCCCTAGAAACCCAAGCTTCCTTCCATAAATTCCAGTCAACAGTACAACCTTTCGCTCCGACACAGACACTTCACATTTCCTCCTTGCCACCATGTTGCTCTGAAAAACTTTTAGTAGAAGCACAGGCGCATAGTCCGGGACACTGGCTCTATTTCAGTGACAGTTTTCCACCACAAAGAACACTGAAATACAACAGGAAATGGTAAGTATGAATAGGCCGTCCTGGGCTAAATTTGAATGGTGGAAACTGTATTCCAAAATGTTTTCCATAGAAGTTCACTTTCTTTAGTTTTGATGACTACCCACTGGATCATTGTGGCCACAAGCCATTGACCAACCAGGAAACTGGAAAATAAACTGTTTCATATGGGCTTTCAGAGACTTTGTTTTATTTTTGGTTTTTTTAAATCGTAGGAGCATAGAAAAATGATACACTGACCCCAAATGAGCAAATAGAGGAGTTTGGAGAGTAGCATGTTTATGAAAGCTTTATGATTATCATTTCATAAGAATAGTAGAGAAAGCACAGAGGGAAAGAAAGGGGATTAAAATTTAGGGAACATCTATCCATGCCAGCATTTTGCTGGGAATGTTAGATAGCAAATGCTATTTTGTTCTCACAACCACCAAGTAAAGTAAGTTTTATTACCTGCTTCTTGTCCTTTTTGGTTTAGGAAATGGGTTCATTTAGGTTAGGTGACTTGCTCATGGTCACCCACTTAGAGTTTGCAATCATGAATTCAAATATTGGTCCCTTTTTACTCTTACTTGGCATTCTGAAGAGAAAGCTGTGTGCAGTCTGAATAAAATAAGATCTTGATTATGGGAAGGTGGCCTGGGTGTTAAAAAAAAAAACACCATTCAATAAAAAAAAAAATCTGTTGTACATCTGTAGAACTCTCATGTCTAGTTATATTCATGCTATTTGCTTTAATTGAAAGACAACAGGGTCTGTCATAGTTGTAAACATCCCTTGAATATAGAAGTATTAATTATATTCAACTCCAAGAGGACTGGACACTGGCATTCTTGTGAGGTAGATTTAGTATTTAAAATTGTTCCCAGTATCCTCTGAGTCCTATTCTCCTCCACCAAGGTAGACCCACATTGGGGGTGCGGGGAAGGGAATAGATGATAACTTGAGGACTAAGGTCGGATGATTTAGACCAGGGGAAATAAGGGAAGGTCTCAGTGAATCCCTGGGAGATGTTTTGGGTCAGCTTTAGCTCTTGGCATTCTCCTCCTGCTAAAGTATCATTTGTTTCTGTGGGGGGAAAAAAAAAAAAAAAACATGTGATGGAGACCACAGTGAATCCCAGCTTCAAGATTAGTCAGGTGATGGGACTCCCCTGGTGGTTCAGTGGCTAAGACTGTGCTCCTAACGCAGGGGGCTGGGTTTGATTCCTCCTCAGGGAACTGGAATCCATAGGAGGCAACTAAAGATCCCACCTGCTGCAACTAAGACCCAGGGGAGCCAAAAAAAAAAAAAAATTAGTCAAGTGAAACTGGATAGACCTAAAGAGTTGGGAAATAGATCAGGAAATGTGGTCCCTTACAAGGACCCCCTCCCTGTTAGTGTAGTATCAATCTCTTCTAACATGGGCTGATGACCTCTACTGACTTGGCCCTGAACACAGAAGCAGTGAAGCCAGGTAAAGTGGAGAAAGGAGGTGAACTACCATCTTCAAATAGCCAAGTAACGCCTTAACTATCTCCATCCTGCTAACGAAGGTCAGAATCCAGCCCAGCCAAAAGCCTGGAAAGGAAGCACAGAAGCATGAAAACCAACAACAGGGAACCTCACGATGCTTTCAAACGGCAGTTCGGTCAAGGTGTGTGTTTAAGAGTCATAGATCAAGTGTAGCACTCGCTTTTTATTTACTGATGCTCTCTCTTCTGAGGTTCTAACTTACATAAACCCGGTGAACAGCAGCAGCAAGAAGGCATAGGGATCTCAGCGTGCCTCTGATGAAATCCACAATGCCTCCTCGAATTCCCCGCCCGATGTTCTCTGTGCTCAAGGAGCCTCATAACCTTTTATGCCATTCTTGCTTCGTAGTTCCTTCTATCTTGGGTTTGAGAGGCCAGAAAATCTCAACTCACGTGCGTGCCCCTAAAGCCCCCGCCCCAGCCCCAAGGGTGGCTGCCCCTGGGCGCAGCAGTAAACGCGGCTGGAATAGAACAGGGTCCTCCAACGTCTGTTTCCACCTCTGATTTCCGTTAAACATTAGCTCTGGGGTCTGCGCGCAGACCCCAAGAGGCCGGCCTCCGGGGTACGGAGCTTGGACACCAGCCCGACCGCCGCAGAGGGCCGGGGGCGCACTTCCTGCGGGACGGCGGGCGGGGACCAAGCTGACCGCCTCCCCTTTCCCGCCCCTCCCGCGCTCTCCCCGCCCCTCCGCCTCCTCCTCCCCCTCCCGGGACCGCCGGGCGCCGCGGGGGCGGGGCCGCGAGCTGGCTGGGCGGCGTGGCGGTGCGGGCCGGGCGCCCGGGCTAAGGTGCGAGCGGACCCGCCGCAGGCTCGGGTGCCGAGCGGGGGCGCGCGGCGCGGCTCGGAGCGGAGCAGCCCAGCCCAGCGCGGCGCGGGCAGACGCAGCCGGCGGGTGGCGGTGGCGGCGGCTCCCGACCCCGCTGGTGCTGGGCCTCCGTTCGAGCGCGGCCTCGGCCGGGGCGCTGGGGGAGCCCGCGGAGGCGGGCCGTAGAAGGAAGCGGCGGCGGCGGCGGGCGCGTCCCGAGCCGAGCGCGCCATGTCTGGCGGGCCCCCCAAGGCCCTGCCGTCCACGGGGCCCCAGTCTCTGCGCGACATGCCGCACCCGCTGGCCGGCTCCAGCAGCGAGGAGGCCGTGGGCGGCGACAGCACGCCCAGCCCGGACCTGCTGACTGCCCGCAGCTTCGGCGACAAGGTGGGACGCGCGGGGCTGCGGGTTGGGAGACTGGTTGGGCTCCCGAGGGGGGATGAAGGATCTAGAGCCCGGCTGGGCACCGGGCCGCGCCCACCCTGCCGCCCGTTTCCCGGGGGCCGGCGTGCCCTCACCCCGGAGCCTTGGGAAGAAGCGTCTCCTCTCTGCCGCCCCCGCGGGGTCGCAGCCGCGCAGGGGGAGCGGTCAGAGTCGAGGGCTGGCCGGGCTTGGCTGGTCTCGAGCGCCAGTGACAGCTGGTGGGGAGGGGTCCCTGCTCGCTGAGGCTGGAGGCGTGTGTGCAGTGCTCAGCGCTTGTGTCCGGGGATGGGGTCCCGGTTCCTCCAGATGCAGTCACTTGTAGCTCCACCAGTTTGCTGGGACTGCAAAGAAAAAAGAGTTAATGGTTTCCGTGGTCTTAACTGCCAGAGGCTTCTTACCCCCCGTCTGTCACGTGGGGAGTGATCTTTGTTTAGGTTTGCTGTGTGCCCCGGAGAGTCACCTGACTCAGATCCCCGCCGGCTGCGGGAGGAGAGTGCCCCTGTGGTTTTCTGTCTGGGGCTCCATTTACCTCTGACGGTATCCCACGCTGTTTAGGCTTGGCAGAGGCTGGTTTTGTGGCTGGTGGGAAGAAAGGTCGCCCTTTGACCTCCTTTGTGTAGAGGGAGGTTCCTGATTCTCTTAGAGCAGCATGACCCTCCTGCTGCTTTGAGGGATAGGAGAGTCCAGTGAGCGGTTAGGGACAGACGGCATCTCCCTTCCCCCCACAGGCATTATCAGCGCTGCTGTTGTGACTTAGTCACTAATTGCAGAAATTAGAGTTGTTCTCAACACCTGTGATCAGGATAGTCTCTCCTAGTAAAATACTAAATGAGTGCCTCTTTGTCCCAGTACTAAATGAAATCAGGAGACCCAACTTTCTTTCCCCCTTAGATGGGAGGACATATGGTGGTGAGTGAAATGAATGTGAGAGCACTGAGCAGTCAGAATAGCCAGGGAGTGGGACTTGATGAACCTTCCCAAGAGCTCTGTGAAAGCAAAGAGTAGAGTTGGGGGAGCAAGGGGAGGGACAGCATTAGGAGTAAGGGAACTTATAAAGCTAAGGAAACCAATGGGTTGAGCAACTGGAGATATGTGCGTGTCTCTTTGTAAATATTCCTCTTTATTTTATAGATTATAAACTATATGAAGGTTTCAGTCGCTTGGAAATACCTTGCCTGTATTTGCTATTTAATAAGTAATTGTTGAATGATGATAATTTGTTGCTTTCTTAGGGACAGAGAACTTGGTCCTGTGTGTGCATGTAGAATAGGAATTGAGGTTAAACTTCTGATTTCTTTCTCAGGTCTATATAGGATAGTGAATTAATTATCTATGGCTGTGTAACCAATTACTCCAACATTGAGCATCTGAAAATAGTGTCTGGGTCAGAAATCTGGGAGCAACTTAAATCTCGGTGGTTCTGACTCGGGTCTTTCACGAGCTTCCCTTCAAGCTTTGACACGGGCTGTAGTCATTGAAGACTGGATAGGGGAGTGGACTCCAGCTTCCACGCTCACTCATTTGGCTGTTGTCAGGGCTTCGTTCCTTTCCATAAGGCTGCTTGAGGTGACAACTGGTTTCCCCCAGAGCAAGGAATCCAAGAGATGGAGAGATCCCAAGATGCATAATCTCAGAAGTGACATAGCTGAGCCATATTCTATTGGCCACACCGGTCATCACTGGTACAGTCTGGGAAGAAGGTATAAATCCCAGGAAGTGAGAGTTGTTGGGGCCGTCTTGGAAGTTGACTGCTTAATGAACCACTGTTGGACACCTGACTCAGAAGTGTGGGCATCTTTGCTAAGTACTGAAAGGACAGATGCCCTGTGCCCCCAGGATCTAGTTGGTGGCCCTGAAGTCAAGCTTAAGTCTGATCATCCCTGCTTCCTTTACAGGGACAGTTCCCTGAGAAAGACAAACTTGAAGGCATTATTATTAATTATTGGAATATTTAATGTCTCATTAGAGCTATGAGGAGCATCAAAATGACCTCCCTCCCAAGGGCCTGATTTATAGTGAGCCACTTTTCCTTAGAGGCTTATAGAGCAATAGAATTTCTTTCTTTGACTGGGAGGAACATTTTCCTTGAGGCTTGGCATACACATATGTTCTTGTAACTCTGGAGAAAATTCTGCAGAGAGAAGCTTATCAAGCAACGGAGGTGAATCAGGACCGGTGGAAGGAAGCCTTCCCTTTGTCCCGGTTTCTCTTGCCCAGGAAATATCGGGGTCATGGGAGAGCAGGTAGGAGCATTGAGTGCTATGGTCTGTCTTTGAAAAGGAGCCTGTGTCGTCTTGCCTTTTGGGGCTCTGGGGTTGTGACCCTGGATGCCTGACTCATAGTCAGTTCTGGACCTGGAGAATGAGTGTTTGACAGGCTGCTCATAGTGCAGGGGTATTGTATTATGCAGAGGGGAATTGCTTTTTGTAGTGCTATGAAAGGGAAAGCCTTGCGTCTCAGTCCAGCAGACACTTCTCAGTGGCCTCTGGGGTTTTGGGAAGGAAGGAAAGACCAAATGTGATGGCCTTTTCACCCACAAAGTCTAAAATCATTCAAACCTTGGTGTGAAGGGCAGAATCCTTTCTATCGACCAAGGGTTGCTAGAAATGCTTTTGTGCTGGCTAAACTCACCAGGTCTTCTAGCGCTCTATCTTTTATCGCCACCTGAAATGTAATAAACCACTCGGCCCATTTATCTTTTTTACTTTCACCTGCAAACCACTCTGGGCTTGTTTTCCCCCTAACTCAGCCTCCAGCTCTTGTGTTCCTCCCAAAACATAACACCAAGTCCTCTCAAGCCCCACCTGTGGTTAACACCTCTACCCACATCCTCAACCTCTTCACTGAGCTCTTCCACCTACTTTCTGCCCCCTTAGGTAACTACTTCCCCTTCAAAGTCTTCAAAACGGAGGTATCTTTTCCTCCTCCACCCTGCTTATTTCAAGTTGAGGCGATGGGTGTCGGGGTCCTTTCCTCCTCCACTCTGCTTATTTCAAGTTCAGGCGATGGGGGTCGGTGTCCTTTCCTCCACTTCCTTTTAAAGACCAAGTGCTGCTCCTTTGAGGCTCATGTCATTGTATTTGCTCACTCAGAATATGTTTGAGGGCCTCCTACAAGCCAGGCACTGTTCTAGGAACTCAAGTCAACCAGCTGAAAACCCCTGTCCTGGTTGGGTATATTTTTAGTGATTTTATGTAATGCTGTGAGTGAGTGAGTGAGTGAAGTCGCTCTTTGCGACCCCATGGACGGTAGCCTACAAGGCTCCTCTGTCCATGGAATTTTCCAGGCAAGAGTACTGGAGTGGGTTGCCATTTCCTTCTCCATGGGATCTTCCCGACCCAGGGATCGAACCCGGGTCTCCCGCATTGCAGGCAGACACTTTACCATCTGAGCCACCAGGGAAGTCCCTAAGTAATGCTGTGAAAGGAAGTCAAACTGGAGGGGCGGGGGGAGTGTTCAGGATCACTGGCTGTACAGAGGTGGGTTTGGGTAACCTTATTGAGAACTTGAGATTTGAGCAGAAAATTTGAAGGAGGTGAGGGAGTTAGTGAGTGGATGTCTGGAGGAGTGTCCTGGTAGAAGAAACAACCAGAGCAAAGTCCTCAAGGTGCCTGCTCAGCGTGTCAGGGGCTACCCTAGAAGCCAGTGTGTAGGGGCAGAGTGCTAGTGGGGAGGCCTTGACCATGGGTAGAAGGGGGAAGGGGCCAATGATCTAGGGCCTGGTATGCCACTCTCAACTTTTGCCTTGACTTGAGTACCGTTGCAGGGACTTGAACAGTAGGAGGGTATGATTTGACTTAAGTATTGAAGGATCACACAGGCTGTTGAATTGAGAATCCTTTATTTGCTTGCTCCACTGAGTTTAGTTTCCTTTTAGTCAAAAGGACATAAACTGAGTGCAAGCTGGCTGAAGAAAAGGGAAAAAAAAAAAATCTCTTGGCTCGTGTTGAAAAGCCACAGGTATTTTGGTTTCTGGAATGGCTGGAACAAGGTATTCAAACGATGCTGGGAGTCTGTCACTTTCTGACTCTTCGCTCTGCTTCCTTCTCTCTGTGTTAACTAGTGATGTTCTCAAGTCGGTGAAGGGATACAGTCTACAGACAAGGTTTGCAACTCCAGCCGAAAGAGAGCACCTCTTTCCTGATATTAATAATTCCAGCCAAAGCTCTGGGCTACAGTCTTCTGGGCCTAAATTGGGTCAGGTGCTGAATCTTTGTAACTGATTGCCCAAAGCCTGGGCCAGGTCCTTATCTTTGGAGGGTAGAGAAGGGAAGTTTTTGTATGTATGTTTTAACTGTGAATATAAATATAGATGAAGTATATAAATGTTATCTGTATTAATAAAATGTATCTATACAGTTTAAAGAATAATAAAATGAGTACTTATGTTCCTACCCCCACCCTCTGGACATAGAGTTAAGGCATAGACTCTTACTCGTATTTTGGAAGCCCTCTTTGTGCCTGGGAAGAAGGAGGTGGTTTCCGAAGCAGGGTCAGGATGCTACTAGGAGGAGGAGGAATGAATGAATGTTGGACAAGCATCTGTTGTTTCACAACTGTCCGTTACAGACCTCCCACTGCCGCCTTCGTCCCTACTTCTTCGTAACTTCCCTGCTTCTCTTATTCGTTAAAATCTTTAAACCCCCAGCTATCTTCCCCAATTACATCTTCACTGCAAGAACTCTGTCCAAATCTCTGAAACTGTCAGTTGCTTGACCTCGTGTCTTTTACCTCCATCCTTTTTCCCAGTTCAGTTGCCCTCTCTGTGGCCACACCCTCACACCGTGACACAGCTGTGCCCACTCTGAAATAGTGCCATCATATAGCTCTTACCTTGCCTGTCCTGCTGCCAGTCAGTGAGAACTGCTTGCATCTGTTCCCCAAAGGCCTGTGCTCACCGGACTCCTTTAGATTCCATGGCTCAGCCTGTCAGTTTCTTTGCTGCTGTCCTTGACGCAGTCCCCTCACTCTCCTTCCTCTACATCCAGTCTGGGTCCTTCTGTTTGTTCCTGTCTTTTGCCCGTGCCTTGGGAGGCGAGGTACCTTGAGAGGAGCTGCCAGTGTAGCCTCACAGCTTCCAAGCACAGCCGGGGCCTTGCTGATGTTGGGCTTGTTGTGTTGTGCTCAGTCGTGTCTGACTCTTTGCGACCCCATGGACTAGAGGGGCTGTTAGTCCTGTCTTTACTATAGCCCAAATTGATGAGCCTAACATCCACACATTACATTCATATTTACATTCCCTTTTCCACCCCTCTGCAATTGTGCTGGAAGAGGGGCTGTATGGACTATAGGACCCCACCAGGCTCCTCTGCCCATGGGATTTCCCAGGCAAGAATACTGGAGTGGGTTGCCATTTCCTTCCCTAGGGGATGTTGGGCTGGGCCCTCCTTTCTTTCCTCCCATTCTGCACCGTGGCTGATGGAAGCTTTGCTCCTCACACCTTGCACCCCGCACCTCCACTCTACCCGCTCATTCTGTTGGCCTCACTTTCTGCCTTAGAGAAGTTAGAAGCTGCTGTAAAAGAACTTCCTTTCACCAAACTCAGGATGATCAGAATCTGTGGCCTCCCTTTCTATACCTCCCACCCGGGTTGCAGTAGAAGAGATTCTGAGGCCCATCCTGGACTATAGGTACAGCCCACCTGCTCTGGCCTCTCAGAGGCCCTGCTTTTTGTTGGCCTGCCTCACTCCTGTGTCTTCACCCACTCTGTCAACTGGCTCATTCCCATCAATTTTGTAAAAATTTAAAGAAAATTTTTATTAAAAATATTTTTTAAAATTGAAGTATGTTTGATTAGCAGTGTGTTAATTTCAGGCGTACAAGCACAGTGATTCCGTTTATGTACCTACATCCATATATATCTTTCAGAATCTTTTCCCATATAGGTTACTAAAAAATATTGAATGTAGTCCCCTGTGCTATACAGTAGGCCCTTGTTGGTTTTCTGCTTTAAATATACTATTGTGTATGTTAATCCCAAGCTCTGAATTTATCCATCCCCTACCCTTTTTCCCTTTGGTAACCATACGTTTGTTTTCCATGTCTGCAGGTCTGTGTCTGCATTCCCATCGGTGTTTACACGTCCTCAAGTTGCTCTTGCTTCTAAAACAAAGAGCAAAGGGAACTCTTATGATGCTTCCTTCTCCATCTCATGCCCTATTTTGTGACTCCTCTTCAGAGCCAAACCTTTTGAAAGAAAGGTTTGCTCCTCTTGTCTAGTTCCTAACCTCTGGCTTACTCAGCCTACTGCTGTCTGGCTTCTGGCTTTACTACAGGTCCCTTGTGACTTCCTTATTGCTAAATCCAGTAGGCACTTCATATCTTTGCCTTCCGTGATTTCTTTTTAGGTTGAACAGCACTCGATCCTGCTGAGTAACCCCCTGTTTGAAACTCTCTCCTCGCTGGGATTTGTGTTTTAGAGTGTGCTCTCTGGAGTCAGGTTGTCTAGATTTGAATCCCAGCTCCACTATGTGTAGTCTTTGTGACAGTAAGTTATTCAACCTCTCTGAGCCTCAGTTTCCTCCTCTGTGAAAAGGGGATAACAGAAGTGAGTACCTCCATCACAGGATTGATACGAAGATGCAGTGATTCACACTTAGAGGAGCGCCTGATGCAAAGTGAGCCTTGGACAGCTGCGAGGTGGTAGTAGTGGGATTTGTTATTCCCTGGTGCTGACCTCTTCACATTTTCTTGGTACATTTCTGTCTGTTCTTTGTCAACTTGAATATTGGTTGTGGTCTGGTCAGGGAGTTAAAAACTACAGTAGGTTTTTTCAAACTGAGAGACTATAATGCAGGGAGTTAATTACATTGGTGCTGGAAGACATGTTGAAGTTACGCCGAGGACAGGGAGGTAACCCAGAGCCTAGGAATAGCCGGAAGCTGCAGTCACCCAAGCGGCGGGGGTTGGGGGGCCGGAGGAGGTGAGGTCAGCAGAATCCAGGAGCTTCTGTGGGAACTAGACCATGGCTGGACAGCTGAGCCAGTGCAGAGACCACAGGAAGAGGGAGCGCTGGAGAGGAAGCAGCTGCGGCCAGGGATGCTCTGTGACCCAGAGAGGAGGGCTTAGGGTTGGGGAGAAACACTCTGGCTTCTCTCCTCCTCTCGCTTAAGGCCTTTCATCTGTGGCATCCATTGGCCCCCGTAGCGTCCTTGGTGGACACGTGATCCCAGCAGAGCCAAGTAACCAGAGATTTGCTCAGATGGCTGCTGGGGGCAAAGAATCTCTCTTTTTGTTAAATCATGAGCCATTGTTCCCTGTGATGTGGAGAGTAGAGCCAGAGAGGAAGGTGGAGTTGGAGAGGAAGAGGGGGACGATCGCTGAAGATCACTTGAAGCCTGGATCCACCTGTGCCGGCTGTGGCTGAAGCCAGCACTGCTGCCCGGGCATCCTGGTTACAGAAGGGCGTGATGCCCTTTTTAAAAGTTCGTTTTTATTTTTGGCTGTGCTGGGTCTCCGTGGCTGCGTGCGGGCTTTCTCTAGTTGCGGTGAGTGAGGGCTGCTCTCCAGTTGCGGTGCGTGGGCTTCTCGTTGCGGTGGCCTCTCTTGTGGCTCCTGGGCTCTAGAGAGTGGGCTCAGTAGTTGCGGTGCAGAGGCTTAGTTGTTGCCGAGTCACGTGGGATCTTCCAGGACCAGGGATAGAGCCCGTGTCCCCTGCACTGGCAGGCAGATTCTTAGCCACTGGACCACCAGGGAAGTTCCCTGATTGCCTTTTTGTTTATACTCTTTTCAATTTGATTTGTCCCTTGAAACCTAAAAAAAAAAAAAAAAAAAAGACCAATACGTCTACTTTAAAACATGAAGTGAAAATTAAATTTTACTTTGGGAGCTTGGAGTGGAGGATGATTAGTTCCTCTTGGCCACCCCCACTGCTGGATATGTTATAAATACAAGTGTATTATCAGCAAATCAGCTTCGGTGGCAGAGGTGTGTTTTCACCAGGTCCTTGAAGTTCAAGGAGGCTTTCAGATGCGGAGTGGGGAGGGCATCATGGGCCCAGGGAGCAACTAGAGCAAAGTTCCTGAGATGGAAGAGACTTGTGTCCACTGGGGTTGCGTTGGATTAGGTCGTGTGTCGGGAGTCGGTTTGGAGAGCCAGTATGGGGATCAGGGAGAGAGGAGGTGGGAAGACAGAGCAAGAGGAGGCTGAGACTGCTTTGGATGCTCTGATGTGGAAGTTGTATTTCTTAGGCAGTAGCCAGCCCGTGAGAATGTTTGAGCAGGGGAGTTGTGATCAGTGCTTGGGGTGGGGAGAGTCTGGCGGTGAAACAGCTAAGTTAGAAAGGTGTCAGTTAGGTTTAGGTTGCCGTTGCGGCCTGAAAGAAGAAAAATGAGAAGATGAAAAGATGACTAGTTTTGGTGCAGTGGGGATGGCTGGTTTTCTAGTCTGAGAAAGAGACTGGCGCCCTCACTGAGAGGGAGAGCACAGCTGGGGAAGCGCACGTGAGCAGGTGTAAAGATGGCTGGAATGCAGCATGAAGTCAAGTTGGGACAGCTTGTCTGAACCCTGCTGCTAAAAGCCCACTCACACTTCAAGGTTTAGCACCCGCGCTGCCTCCGGGAAGCTCTTCTTTGTTATACGAATGTGTAACTCCAAGCAATCCAAAGCAAGATGAGAGTGGAAGATGCAGAGGTTGAGGTCACAATTTAAACAAAGTGGATATTAGCCGTCAAATGGAAGGCAGGCGATCCTAGCAGTTTGTAGGACGAAAGGTGGTAGCTTGGGGGAAAAACAGGGTTGAGGGAAGGTCTTTAGGATGGGGGATCAGGGATTAATAGAGGTTACGGGGAGGAAGACAGATGTTCCTTGGTAAATGAGAGTCTCTCAGAATAGGTACCTAAGTAACAGGTAGTCGAAGGTGCAGTAACTCATATGTGAGCAATTGGGTTTGTTTCCTAGGCCCTGGGGCGGGGAGTCATACACTATCTCACGTTTGCCTTGCCCACAGAATTCCTCATTTTGGCTGCCACAGAGCAAGGATCAAGAATTTGTGTGAGTGTGTGTGTGTGTGTGTGTGTTGGGGCAGGAGGGGACAAGGGCATGAGTGACATGCAGAAAAGGTGTCTCAGGACTCTTGTTTGAAAAAAGGCACAGAGGCAGGAAAAGCATATGGCGTCTTTGGGTGTCAAAGTTTGGGCACTTCTCAAAACCTGAACCTCTTGAGTATCTGTTACATACCTGGCTCTGTGCTGGATGCTGGGGACATTGAGAAAGATTAAAAAAAAAGAGAAGGATCTCTCGGGACTTCCTTGGTGGTCCAGTTGTTAGGACTCTGCACTTTCACTGCGGAGGGCAACGGGTTCAATCCCTGGTTGGGCAACTAAGATTCCACATGCTGCATGGTTCAACGAAAAAAAAAATGTCTGTCTCCTGAGAGAGTCATGGTCCAGTGCAGAAGAGAGGAGACATATACCCAGATGGTTTGCAATAGAATGTGAAAACCCTAGATAATAAAAAAGGCCCTGCGGCCTTGGGCAAGTTCCTTAGCCTTGTAATGCCTCAGTGTCTCCCTTGTTAAATTTTGGATTATTGCACAGTAGTGTTCTGAAGTTTAGAATAGTGTCTGGCACATAGTAAGTACTGTGAAAGTGCTAGGTGTTGTTACTGCCTTAGAAGCAATAACTGGGGGTCCTGGGAGTCTGTACAGAACATGCACCTCAGTTGTCCCCACCCTGTAGCAGCCCTTGTCCGTTACTGGTTGACCACTGCATGGATGTGGTGTTTGAGCATTAAACTCTGAGCACTTTTCCAGCCTGCCCATGGATGGGTGAAGCAGGTTCAGCAGTGGGGGAAGCAGTTGGGCCAAGAAGTGTGGGTTGTTGATGGTTGGAAGTCAGGCCAGTGTGCACTGAACTGGCCAGCGAGAGGAGACAGATGGGCACCACGGCATCTACATGGAAATAATGTGTAGGGAGTGTGGTAAGGAGTGACCGTGCTCCAGGAGCGTGGTGACTTTTCCAAAGGAGATGCCGTTTAAGCTGGAGGCTGAAGTAGATATTTCCCAAATGGACAGGAAAGAGGGGTAACTGGAGCAGAAGAACCAGTCTGTGCCAAAGCTTGGCAGTGTCTTTTTGCAGGAGTGGTGGGTAGAGGGGAGGCAGCTTCAGGAGGGCTTTGACTCACTGGATTCAGGGGGTGTACTGGTCAGGAGTTTCGTTTGCAAACAATAGAAACCCAGCTCACACTACTTTAAGCAATACCATATGCACAGACCATTAAAGCCACCTTTTAGAAACATACAATGTAGTGATTTTTAGTATATTCACAAGGTTGTACAGCTGACAGACACCATTATCTAATTCCAGAGGGTTTTTGTGACCCTCTGGACCCCATAAAACTTGTGACCCCAGAAAACTCTTCATTCTCATTAGCAGACACTCCATTTCCCCGACTCCCAACCCCTGGCAATCACTAATCTGCTTTTGTTCTCAATGAATTTTTTTATTCTGGATATTTCATAAAAATGGAGTTACAGAATATGTGGCCGTCAGTCTAATGTTTTTAAGTTTATCTATGTTGTGTGTGTCAGTACTGATTCCTTTTATGGGTGAATAATATTCCATTGTATGGATAGACGACTTTCTGTTTATCCATTCAGAAGTTAATGAGCATTGGGTTTGTTTCTTAGATACATACGGTTGACCCTTGAACAATTTGGGGATTAGGGTGGTGACTCCAACGCAGTTGAAAATCCACATTTTAACCTTATAGTCAGTACAGTTCTACATCCACGGTTTCAATCAACCTTGGATTTTGTAGTGAGAAAAATCGAATAATAAGAGGACCCACATGTTGTTCAACGGTCCACTGTATACTTAAAAAAAAAAAGACACTAGACTTCCTGGTGCTCCAGTGATTAAGACTCCATGCTTCCAATGTAGGAGACTTGGGTTCGATTCCTGTTTGGGAAACTCAGATTCCAGCTGCCCTGTAGTGAGGCCAAAAAAAAAAAAAAAAAAAAGAAAAGACATGAAATACAATTTATTTAATTTTCTACAATAATTTTGACATTCGAAGTTAGTAGTAGTTTTAGACTTGAACGTACAATGAGGTGGTCGTCAATACCCTGATTATTTTTTTTTAACCATCTCAGCTATTTTTAGGTATATAGTTCAGTTGTTCAGTTGCTTAGTCATGTCTGACTCTTTGCGATCCATGGACTGCAGCATGCCAGCCTTCCTTGTCTTTCACTGTCTCCCAGAGTTTGCTCACACCCATTCCCATTGAGTCGGTGATGCCATCCAACCACATCATCCTCTGTCATTCCCTTCGGCTTCAGTCGTTCCCAGCATCAGGGTCTGTTGCGGTGAATTGGCTCTTTACATCAGGTGGCCAGAGTACTGGATATAGTTCGGTAGTGTTAAGTATATTCATATTGTGGTGAAACTGATCTCCAAAGTTCTTCATCTTGCAAAACTGAAGCGCCGTACTCATTAAATATAACAACTCCCATTATCTCCCTCCCTCAGGCCCTGGTAATCACCATTCCACTGTCTCTATGACTTTGAAGCCTCTACTTTAGATTCTTCATATAAATAGAATCATAACAGTATTTGTGTTTTTGTGACTGGCTCATTTCACTTAGAATAATGTTCTGAAGGTTCATCCATGTTGTAGCATGTAACAGGATATTCTTTTTTAAGACTGAAAAATATTCCATTGTATGTATGTTGCTGCTGCTGCTGCTAAGTCGCGTCAGTCGTATCTGACTCTGTGCGACCCCATAGACGGCAGCCTACAAGGCTCTGCCATCCGTGGGATTCTCCAGGCAAGAACACTACTACATTTAACAAATCAGTTATCCACTGATGGGCATTTAGGTTGCTTCCACCTCTTGCCAGTGCCTCAGTGGATGTGCAGCTATCTCTCCAAGATCCTGTCTTCATTTTTTTTTTTTTTGGATGTATAAACCCAAAAGTTTATATATAAAAACTGGATCATATGCTAATTCTATTTTTAAAGTTTTGAGAAGCTTCCATACTGTTTTCTATAGTGTTTGCACCATTTTACAGTCGCACCAACTGTGCACAAGGATTCCAATTCCTCTGCATCCTCACCAGCATTTTTTTTCCTATCTTTTTGGTAGTGGCCATCCTAATGACTATGAGGTTGTATCTTGTGGTTTTGATTTGCACTTCTCTGACTAAGGATGCTGGGCATCTTTTCATATTCTTGTTGGCTATTTGTATATCATCTTTGGAGAAATGTCTATTCAAAATCAGATTATCTGATTTTTTTAATTTTTGAGTTGTAGGAGTTCTTTTTATATCCTGGATATTAACCCCTTATCAGATATGATTTACAGATGTTCTGTCCCATTCCATAGTTTGCCTATTAACTCTTTTGATTTTAATCCTTTGCACAAGTTTTTTTAAGTTTGATGTAGTCTCATTTGTCTATTTTTGCTTTTGTTATCTGTGTTTTTAGTGTCATATCCAAGAAATCACTGCCAATTCCAGTGGCATGAAGCTTCCCCACCATGTTTTCTTGTAGAAGTTTTGTAGTTTTGGGTCTTTAATACATTTTGAGTTAATTTTTGTATATGGTGTTAAGAAGAGGGTCCAATTTCATTCTTTTGCATGTGAATATCCAGTTTCTCAGTATCACTTGCTGAAAAAATTATTCTTTCTCCTTTGAGGGTGTATATTCTTTTTAAGTATTCTTTCCTGGAGAATCCCATGGACAGAGGAGCCTCGTGGGCTACAGTCCACGGGGTTGCAAAGAGTTGGACATGACTGAGCGACTTCACACACACACATACTTTTAAATATAATTTCTTACTAGAATCAATAGAGCGTATCAATACTTGAAGTGCTAACATGAATTTTTGTACATGTGTTTGAACCTCCTCTGTCTTGTGGAGTGGGAGGCATTATGTTCCTTGGGAGTTAAGATACCTACATTTTGGAAATAACAATTACCTGGGACAGGTCAGGGCTCAGATATTCCAGGTGAAAAATGTCTTACTGGATATATAGAATAAAAATGGTTGTAGAATAATTCTTTTACTGTGAAAATGGAGACCTAGACCTTCTTTTCAGGCTATTTAATAAGGGAAGAGGTATGTTCTCAGGAGGGCTTCCCTGGTGGCTCAGTGGTAAAGAATCCACCTACCAATGCAGGAAGATCCCCTGGAGAAGGAAAAATGGCAACCCTCTCCAGTACTCTTGCCTGGAAAATCCCATGGACAGAGGAACCCAGCAGGCTGCCGTCCATGGGGTCACAAAAGAGTCGAGTACGACTAGTGATAAACAACAACAACATTTGTAAGGAATTAGGCTTATCATCCCGCTGCGTCAGCATCTGTGCTGCAAAAATGCAGTATAGCAGCCTTTTTTCTGCACTGTCTGGTCCAGTAAATCTTGTTTGTTTCATGACGTGCATCAGCACTAGTGAAGGACGCTTGGACTTTTTGTTCGTTCCTCAGAGATTTATATGGGCCTCTCATGTGCCATGCTTGGGGAATGCAAAGATGATCAGATGACCTTACCTTCTAGCCACTCAAGGTCCAGGAAGGGAGACAGGGAGGTACAGGTGAGTCACTGCTGTTTAACATTATAACAGGGGTACGTGCTGAATGCCAGGGGGGTAGTCAGAGTAATTTATTAAAGAAAATTTTAAGTGAAGCATGTTGGAAGGAGGTTTTGGGTTAGCTATTAAAGATAACAACTGCATTTTGCCTTCTGAATTAGTCAGTGTTGGGATTTCAATGATTTGAATAATTGTTTTTTGGCCTGAGTTAATAGTAAATTTTTCAGTCCTTTAGCTTTTAGTATATGCACGTTAATGCAGTGACTGTTCTTCACCAGTGTATGTATATCCAAGATTGGCCATGTAATTTGTGGGGCCCAGTGCAAAATAAAAATTCTTACCCCCATGTTAAAAAAAAATTGTTAAGAATTTCAAGATAGTAATAGCAGAGCGTTAAACCTAGTGTGAAATCCCTCGGCACGTGGGGTCCCTGTGAAGCTGGCCCTGAGTGTACCCTTTGGACGTCCTGGTTTCCAGGTCCTGTTAAAATCACCTCTTGACCATCTCAGTCTTCTGGTTCAGGACTGTTGCCATTCTGGGGGTATGCTTGCAGTGAGTCGGGGTCCCCCCGACTGGCTTCTCCATTCTGGGTTGACTGCGGGGCTTGCCCGGAACACTCCATCCCCCAGTCAACATCTAGACTAACTTAACACGGTCTCCTGTATGCCCAGACTGTCATGTTTAACATCTGCTCGGGACTGTTGTCACGTCCCTAACTGTTGCTTCTCTTCTCTTTTCCTTTTGTTCTGATGTCTTCCCCGTCGAGGGTGTCCCCTCAGTTATCACCTTTACCCAGCGATGATAGTACCATGTGTCTGTGATCATTACGAACCTTTAGGGAGCACTTCTTTTGGTTGGGAGCCATACTGCATCCTCCCAGAGCACTCCCCTAGCATGCATTTACTATCTCCTTTTCCTTTGACAGCTGGGGAAACACAGGCTTTGAAAGATGAAGTTGCATTTAAATATTCAAGGTCACGGAGCTAGAAGAGAGTGGGGCTGGGATTTGAACTTGGATCTGTCCCACCTTAGAGCACGTTCTCGTCATCACCACGACTGCTGCAAACTGGCATCGACCCGCTCCCCACTGTTTGAGCGTTTATTTGCATCAGGCACTGTGGGTTGCGTTTCTTATACAAAACGCAGTTTCAGGCCAAGGGAAATGAAACCAACCCCTGTGTATCTTAGCCTGTGTCTCTTCCCTCATCTCAGTTTCTGGTTTTTTCCAGCCCCTTCCTCCTCCCCTAGCAGCCTCCCTTGTTAGAGAAGTCTCCCAAGGCTCGCTGCCTGCTGCCTGCTCGCTCTCCCGTCACCATCAGGCTCCTTGGATGAGCAGTCTTTGTGCAGTGCTTCCATCTGCCTCACCATCTGCCTCCTCTTGCCTCAGCATCTAGCCCCACGGGCCAGGTCCTGCCTCGACCGCTCACAGCTCAGGGAGAACCGCAGCAGCTGTTTTTGTGCCGTTAACAACTCAGGCCTTTAGAGCCGCAGAGGACTCCGTGGTCTCTCCCTCCAGGACCCTCTCTTTTCAGTAGAGGAAATTGTGACTCAGAGAGAGGAGTGATTTATCAGATAGGGTCACCCGGCTGGTTTGTGGCAGAGTTGAGGTCAGGACCCAGGTTTCTAGACCCTTGGTTCAGTGCTCATTTTCCTTGAGTGATATCATTAGCTAGCTTCCCCTCAATGCTTTTTTTCTATGCCTTTTTTTCCTCAGGGTCTTAAACTCTGTTCACGGCCCAATGCCTGGCACATAGTGGATGCTTCATTCACTGGATGAATTAATTCTCTCCTCTCTTGGCCTTCCTTCCCCTGCTCTGCCCCGCTTTGCTGGGCTCTCCTCTCTTTCCTTCTAAGTTCCAACGGTGAGCCCATCCAGCCATGCTTCCTGCCCTTTGCTAGTTCCTTAGGTTTCATCTCTGGATGGACTTTACTACTGCAGCAGGGCTTAGGACTCCCACATCTTCCTTTTTAGCTTTAAACACATCTTTCCAGGTATTTCTGTGATTCTTGTTTTTAGCACGTTATAATCTCCCTATGGTGCAAGTATTTGAAACCTCATCTTTCTTTGTCTCTTTTTTAAACATGCTGTTTTTGTATATAACATCACTGTTCTTTTTCTTTTTTAAAGAGAAAAAATATTAAAGATACAGGGCCCAAGTATTATCAAGAGCAGATTTTCCCTAAAAATGCAGGAATCTAGGTCTTTTGCCTGTAGGCAGCTGTGTGCCCGATGTGGAGGCTCACTGCTTTGGCCTGCATATCCCTGGCTGCACTTCTGTTGTGTTTTCAGACGAGAAGCCTCAGGCCAGAGAGCAGTTCGTGTGAGCAGTCAGGGAGGTCTGTTGCCGCAGGTCACCTCTCCAGGTCTGCTTTACTCCAGTGTGGTGTGACCGAGGTGTGATCCCCTGCAACTGGTCTCAGGACTCAGTGAAGCTCAGATTCTCAATGTCTCACTGCAGAAAGAATTCAGTAGGAGACAAAGTGATAGGTAAGAAGCGGATTTATTTAGAAAGAAACGCGCTCCACAGAGTGTGTAGGCCGTCTCAGAAGGCGAGAACGGCTGACATCACTATTCTTTAAATGTCCTTCTTCACTTCCACTGTCATTGTGAATACCCTAATCAAGGTGTATGCAGCTAAACACTCATCGTCCAAGGACTTTGTAGACAATGTTGTTACCTGGGCCCCATCTCAAGAAATTTGGATCCCATGAATCTAGGATGGTCCAGAGACCAGTATTTCTTAAAAAGGGTTTTCCAGAGAATTATAACATGTAGCCAAGATAGAGATCAGTTGCTTTAAAAGGATCCTCTGATCCACTCAGAGGGAACGCGCCCTCAGACATTGGCATCTCCTACACTGTACTGTAAAATCCGTGAGGGCAGGGGCTCTCATTGCTTAATGCCGTAATGGCAGCGCGTGAACAAAGCCTAGGAGGGGTGAGTACCCAAGTATGTGCTGACTCAGTAAAGAGACATGTGCACAACTGTATTTGTTGCAATATTATTTTTAATGGCAAAAGATGAGCCTAAATATCCACCAATAGGGAGCTAGTTTTGTAAACCATGATAATCTTTAAAATGTATTATAAAGAGTATACACACATACTCATTTGCAGTAATGGCAAGATATAGTAAGTAAAAAAAGAAACGTTACAAACCACAGGCGGCCTGCTGTGGCTTGTGTGCAAGTGCAAGAGTAGTGCAGGGGTGCATGTGTATACTGGCCTCGGAAGGGTGCGCTGATGCGTCTCAGAAGGTAATTCTCTGACCCTTTGAGAGTGTAGTCTTCCTTCCTTGGAGGCTCTCTGACCAAATCAGAGAGAAAGAGCGCTCCTTCTCTCTTTCTAGTTTGGTTAGTAATAGTTGGTATTGATGAAAAGGGGAAAACTTGATTAACCCTTGTGTAACTCAGTGTTTCAAATAGACAATATATGCACTACTGATGCCATGTGTAAAGTGGGTAACTAATGGGAACCTACCGTATAACACAGGGAACTCTACTCTGGTGTTCTCTGGTGACCTAGATGGGAAGGAAATCCAAAAAAGAGGACATATACGCATACATGTGGCTGATTCACTTTGCTGTACAGTAGAAACTAACGCAATATTGTGAAGCAACTGTACTCCAGTAAAAACTATTAAAGAAAGAAAAGTGGGGCTTCTCACTCGCAGTCACGTGCAGTGGGATGTGTACGTTGTTCCTGCCTGAAAACAATTAAACCTGCGCTAGACGTAAAGAGGACACAACTCAGCTGTTAACCAAGGGGAGGGAAGAGACAGTGCTCTTCTGTCGTTTTTTGTTAATATTTATTTTTGGCTTTGCTGGGTCTTCGTTGCTGTGCAGGCTTTTCTTTTGTTGTGGAGAGTGGAGGCTAGGCTCTTGTGGTGCACGGATCTCTCATTGTGGTGGCTTCTCTTGTCGTGGGGCACACGTTCTAGGGCACGCAGGCTTCAGTAGTTACGACCCACAGGCTTAGCTGCTCTGAGGCATGTGGAATCTTCCCGGACTAGGAATTGAACCAGTGTCCCTTGCATCGCAAGGTGGATTCTTAACCACCGGACCACCAGGAAAGCCCTTTTCTGTAGATTTTAATCTGTTCTCATCAAATACAGGTGAATACTGGCTCAGAGTGAGCTTTTACCCTTTTCTCCCAATGATCATTCAATTTTCTGAACTATCTTTTTTTCCCCTGGAGTTAAGACATTTTTTCTTTCCTGCCTCAAGTCACCGAGGAGGAGCAGGACCTTGCCGTGTTTCACCAGCTGTCCGGACCTTGTCAGACCCTGTTTCATGCTCTTGCCCCCTCCCTCCCTGACCACAGGGCTGCCGTGGCCCTTGCTTGGCTCCATGAAAGAGACACGTTTTCAGCCAGTGATGTGAGCTCTTCTCCCTTCCAGATTTCCTCATAGCAGTCCTTATCCTGGTGAGGGGTTCTGGGCTTCGCTGCAGCTTTTTAGAGAGAGGGGTGACCAACTTACAAACAAGTGCAAATGGAAGACGTGGTACCAGGGGGTGGATATGTTAGTGATGGAGAAGGAGATGGCAGCCCACTCCAGTCTTCTTGCCTGGAGAATCCCGTGGACACAGGAGCCTGGTGGGCTGCTGTCCGTGGGGTCACACAGAATCGGACACGACTGAGGCGACTTACTTTGCATGTATGCATGCTTATGTTAGGGGCAGACCAACAGCTCTGTCTGAAACAGTGCAGTGGACTTGACTTTTTCAGTGTAACCAAATTCTCCTTCCCAGGTCTTCTGGGAGGCTCGGCACATTATTGTAGGTATCTATGGAGCCTTTTGAGTAACCTAGGTAGTATTTTATATAGTATTTTAGACTAGAGTGTTTAGATTTTTAGACTGAGATCCAAATTCGGGGCTAACGTGCATCTACAGATTTCTTTCTTTTTTTTTTCTTTAATCTTTATTTTTATTTATTTATTTGTCTGTACTGGGTCTTAGTTCTGGCATATGAGATCCTTTTGGCTATGGTATGTGGGATCTAGTTTCTTGACCAGGGATCATATCTGGGCGTGCTGCTTTGGGAGTGTGGAGCCTTAGCCACTGAGCCACCAGGAAAGTCCCCGCAGATTACTAAGCATGTCTCAAGTGCTGTGGTTTGAGCAAAATGGTCACATCCCCACTTTCAACCTGACTCTGAAGAAGGTAGCCACTTGTTTTTTCTCTCAAATCATTCTTCTCTTGAACATGTGAGTGGAAAAGGATAACATTCATTAAAGACACACCACAGCGTCCCAAGATTGTAAGCTGTAGAAGCAGTGTTTGCATTTTAAATAAACCAGTTTTGGTATCACATAGCTGAATATGTTTTCAGGTATTAACCTTGACAGGCTGGCTGCTTACTTAAAATCACAATACTGTCCACTTTAAACTCTCTTGGAGGTTAAATTATGATGAAACTGACAGAAGAGTCTTGCTGTTGACTTATTCATGAATCAGGGAAACTTCATTTCTCTGTTGGTCTGTGATGTTGCAGGAAATGGATAGAGAGAATCTGTCCATCATGAGAAACAATGTTGCCAGCAGCAGGAGGAATAAAGTTTTTTTGCTCCTCTGGTTCCAAATCAATGTAATTTCAAACTGTTACATTAGAGAAGTTAGAGTAATGTAGGTTTGAAGCTGGTGCAACTGAGTAGAAAGAAAAAAAACGGAACCTTGAGAGTTAGCCAAGGGAGTCCTAATATAATCACCTACTGGCTGGGAAGTCACTTACCTGCCCTGAGCCTCTGTTATCCTGTCAATAAAATGAGAATTATAGTGCGTGCCTACCTGCTTAGTTGCACAGTTATGTCCGACTCTTTGGGATCCATGGACTGTAGCCTGCCACGCTCCTCTGTCCGTGGGATTCTCCAGGCAAGAATACTGGAGTGAGTGGCCAATTCCTCAGCCAGGAGATCTTCCCAACCCAGGGATCAAACCTGGGTCGCCTGCATTGCAGGCAGATCTTTACCGTCTGAGTTAGTAAGGTGGTTCTGATAACTTAATGACATGCATAGTGGGCCCCAAAAGCTGTTCTCATAACTTTATTTATTTAGTTGTTATTTTTGGCTGTGCTGGGTCTTTGTTGCTGCGTGGGCTTTTCTCTAGCTGCAGAGAGCGAGGGCTGCTTTCTCGTTGTGGTGTGCAGGCTCCTGGCTGTGGGGGCCTCTCTTGTGAAGCATGAGCTCTAGGGCATGCGGGCTTCAGTGGTTGTAGTGTATGGGCTTAGTTCCTTCGTGGCATGTGGAATCTCCTGGATCAGGGATCGAACCCATGTCTTTGGCATTGGCAGATGGATTCTTCACCACTGAGCCACCAGAAAGGCCCCAAGACTGATCCTTGTAATTGATATGAACAACATATTTTAGATGACTACAAAGATTCCTTGCCTGTTTTGATAGGTACCAGTGGTAGGTGTGGAGAAGGCAATGGCACCCCACTCCAGTACTCTTGCCTGGAAAATCCCATGGATGGAGGAGCCTGGTAGGCTTCAGCTATGGGGTTGTGAAGAGTCAGACACAACTGAGCGACTTCACTTTTACTTTTCACTTTCCTGCATTGGAGAAGGAAATGGCAACCCGCTCCAGTGTTCTTGCCAGGAGACTCCCAGGGACAGCAGAGCCTGGTGGGCTGCCGTCTATGGGGTCGCACAGAGTCGGACACGACTGAAGTGACTTAGTGACTTAGCAGCAGCAGTGGTAGGCATATGTGCATCATGTGGTGTGTTAACATTCAGAACATAATAATACAGGTGAAAGAAAAGAAAAATGCTTCCTGGACTATAGCAAGGTTGTATAGTTAAGAATTTTTATAAGACTGCACGGAAGGAAGAGGAAACAGACCCAGTTCTACAGAAAGAATGCATAAATTGTGGGAAAGAAAACCTTGAGTCAGCTCTAGGGTTATTTTCTGCAGTTCAGGGCCAGATTATAGATAGCTTTAACCAATAAACAGCTCACAATAAACATTCACAATCATGTCATATTTACATTAACATTGATCTGATTATTGCCATGACTTGATTATGGTAGATGTTTTCACTTCCTCTCCTTTATTTGATTTTCATTTTGTTTGAATAAGAGTAAATTACTCTTGGCTCATTCAACGTGCTAAAAAGGAAAGGAGAAATCTTTCTGATGTGTGAGCT
The DNA here is from genome assembly GCF_003369695.1 of Bos indicus x Bos taurus. NCBI lineage: Eukaryota > Metazoa > Chordata > Mammalia > Artiodactyla > Bovidae > Bos > Bos indicus x Bos taurus. Next base: position 102,028,821 of record NC_040083.1, read on the forward strand.
ATATACCTTGAGAAGAAAGGTCTGTTTCAGCTGGCAAGAAAACAGAACTCCCTCCTAGAGGAAATAGATGAGAGGAACCAGACCTAATCAGGAAGCTCATATTCCATTCATTTATTCATAAAATATTTATCCAGTGCCCGGCACTGTTCTAGGTGCTTCTAGCCAAATCCCCTTTGGACAGACCATTGCATTTCTGGGCTTTTCAGGTTCCTGTTTCTCTTCCTCTGCCCCAAGATCAAAAGATAAAGTTCTAAAATAAAAATTACTATTAATTGCAGTTTCTTATGGCCTGTATATAGAGAAGCTATTTATTTTTGAAATTTTATCATGCACTTAGCCACCTTATTGAATTCCTAACATGTTTTGGATCATTTTTCATTTATTTTCTACTTGGAAATCCAAGAGAATCATATACTTTGCAACTGAATGCTTCTTTCCTAAAATATACTTTTTTCATTTTGTTGTACTGACCAAGACCTATGGAAATTCTTAAAATAATGAGGGCATTTTTATCTTGTTTCTTGTTGAAGGGGATATATCAAGTATTTTCTCATTAGATATGTTTGTTGTTGTTTTCTTATCAAGTTAAAGTTTTGTTTTACTTTTAATTCATTGCTTACCAATTTAAAAAAATTAGGAATGGAATTGGGTTTAATAAAATGCCTTATTAGCATCTATGAAAATTATTTTTTTCTGCATTGATATTTTAATATAGTTAATTTCCTAATATTTATACTCAGAATGAGTCCTACTTAGTCTTGGATTCAGTTTGCTAATATTTTGTGTGGAATTTTACTTTTATTCTTTATTTTCTATTTATTATGCTTTCTTTTTGTTTTCTTTCTCCTTTTCCTGACTCTGGATACATCGATCAAGTGTCCTTTTGTTCAATTTTATTTTCTTCCAAATTCTGTTTCCTGTTTCTATTTGACTAAAGTTTATAATTATATTCTTCTACCATAATCAAGGTTTAATTAGTATTTGTAACTTTCTCCAGAACAAGGAGAGACCTTGAGTTAGTTTTTACTTCCTCTTTTAGGTTTTAGTGAAATTATTGAGTTCCTCATTGTGATCAATTTTTTTTTTAGATTAATGCCTCTTCTATTTTATGAATTCTTTTTTTTAATAGTGCAGTTTTTTTTTTAATTTTATTTTATTTTTAAACTTTACATAATTGTATTAGTTTTGCCAAATATCAAAATGAATCTGCCACAGGTATACATGTGTTCCCCATCCTGAACCCTCCTCCCTCCTCCCTCCCCATACCATCCCTCTGGGTCGTCCCAGTGCACCAGCCCCAAGCATCCAGTATCGTGCATCGAACCTGGACTGGCAACTCATTTCATACATAATATTTTACATGTTTCAATGCCATTCTCCCAAATCTTCCCACCCTCTCCCTCTCCCACAGAGTCCATAAGACTGTTCTATACATCAGTGTCTCTTTTGCTGTCTCTTACACAGGGTTATTGTTACCATCTTTCTAAATTCCATATATATGCGTTAGTATACTGTATTGGTGTTTTTCTGTCTGACTTACTTCACTCTGTATAATAGGCTCCAGTTTCATCCACCTCATTAGAACTGATTCAAATGTATTCTTTTTAATGGCTGAGTAATACTCCATTGGGTATATGTACCATAGCTTTCTTATCCATTCATCTGTTGATGGACATCTGGGTTGCTTCCATGTCCTGGCTATTATAAACATTGCTGCGATGAACATTGGGGTACACGTGTCTCTTTCCCTTCTGGTTTCCTCAGTGTGTATGCCCAGCAGTGGGATTGCTGGATCATAAGGCAGTTCTATTTCCAGTTTTTTAAGGAATCTCCACACTGTTCTCCATAGTGGCTGTACTAGTTTGCATTCCCACCAACAGTGTAAGAGGGTTCCCTTTTCTCCACACCCTCTCCAGCATTTATTATTTGTAGACTTTTGGATCGCAGCCATTCTGACTGGCGTGAAATGGTACCTCATAGTGGTTTTGATTTGCATTTCTTTGATAATGAGTGATGTTGAGCATCTTTTCATGTGTTTGTTAGCCATCTGTATGTCTTCTTTGGAGAAATGTCTATTTAATTCTTTGGCCCATTTTTTGATTGGGTCATTTATTTTTCTGGAGTTGAGCTGTAGGAGTTGCTTATATATTTTTGAGATTAGTTGTTTGTCAGTTGCTTCATTTGCTATTATTTTCTCCCATTCTGAAGGCTGTCTTTTCACCTTGCTAATAGTTTCCTTTGATGTGCAGAAGCTTTTAAGGTTAATTAGGTCCCATTTGTTTATTTCTGCTTTTATTTCCAATATTCTGGGAGGTGTGTCTTAGAGGATCCTGCTGTGATGTATGTCGGAGAGTGTTTTGCCTATGTTCTCCTCTAGGAGTTTTATAGTTTCTGGTCTTACGTTGAGATCTTTAATCCATTTTGAGTTTATTTTTGTGTATGGTGTTAGAAAGTGTTCTAGTTTCATTCTTTTACAAGTGGTTGACCAGATTTCCCAGCACCACTTGTTAAAGAGATTGTCTTTAATCCATTGTATATTCTTGCCTCCTTTGTCAAAGATAAGGTGTCCATATGTGCGTGGATTTATCTCTGGGCTTTCTGTTTTGTTCCATTGATCTATATTTCTGTCTTCGTGCCAATACCATACTGTCTTGATAATTGTGGCTTTGTAGTAGAGCCTGAAGTCAGGTAGGTTGATTCCTCCAGTTCCTTTCTTCTTTCTCAAGATCACTTTGGCTATTCGAGGTTTTTTGTATTTCCATACAAATTGTGAAATTATTTGTTCTAGCTCTGTGAAGAATACCGTTGGTAGCTTGATAGGGATTGCATTGAATCTATAAATTGCTTTGGGTAGTATACTCATTTTCACTATATTTATTCTTCCAATCCATAAACATGGTATATTTCTCCATCTATTAGTGTCCTCTTTGATTTCTTTCACTAGTGTTTTATAGTTTTCTATGTATATGTCTTTAGTTTCTTTAGGTAGATATATTCCTAAGTATTTTATTCTTTCCGTTGCAATGGTGAATGGAATTGTTTCCTTCTCTTTCTGTTTTCTCATTATTAGTGTATAGGAATGCAAGGGATTTCTGTGTGTTGATTTTATATCCTGCAACTTTACTATAATCATTGATTAGTTCTAGTAATTTTCTGGTGGAGTCTTTAGGGTTTTCTATGTAGAGGATCATGTCATCTGCAAACAGTGAGAGTTTTACTTCTTCTTTTCCAATCTGGATTCCTTTTATTTCTTTTTCTGCTCTGATTGCTGTGGCCAAAACTTCCAAAACTATGTTGAATAGTAATGGTGAAAGTGGGCACCCTTGTCTTGTTCCTGTCTTTAGAGGAAATGCTTTCAATTTTTCACCATTGAGGATAATGTTTGCTGTGGGTTTGTCATATATAGCTTTTATTATGTTGAGGTATGTTCCTTCTATTCCTGCTTTCTGGAGAGTTTTTATCATAAATATTTTATGAATTCTTTTTAACAGTTGAGTCAAATTTCACAGTAGCATCAGCTCTCCCTTAAACTAATGTTTTCTTTCTCAAACAAATTTTTGTCTGTTTTTCAGTATACTATATTTTATGTCTGAGAGTAACTTAAGGAAAAAAAACACAACCACCCTGGATGATATATATTCTATAACAACAGCTGAGTGGTATATATTATTCTTTTCTTGTCTGAATGGTAATTTGGCTGAGTATTTCCTCTTGAGACGTATATAGAGACTGCCCCACTGCCTTCTTTTCCACTTTAAAAACATAAATTTAAAGCATTGTTAAGAAGTAACTTCTTGGGGTGTAATTTATATAAAATAAGTGTGTGATTCAATTAGTTTTAACTCTTGCATATATACCTGTGGAGCTACTATCACAATCCAGATACAGAGCATCCCCTCCAGCGGTTTCCATGCACTTCTGTCGTTCATATTTTCCCCCACCTTTGGCCTAGTTAGCCACTGATCTGCTTTCTGTCACTATGTCAGTTTGCACTTTCTAGAATTTTGTATAATTGGAATCATAAAATATATACTCTTATTCTCTAGTTTCTTTCAACATGATGACTTTATATTGTTGCTCTATCTATAGTTCTTTTTTAAAAAAATTATTGAGTATATTCATTCATTCATTGAATGAATATAATCACTATCTGTTTCTCTGTTCACTCATTAATGAATATGTAGGTTGTTTTGAGCTTTGGGCTATTACAAATTAAGCTACTACACTGAAGAAAGGAGAGCAAACTGACCTTTAAAGCAAACAGAAGGAAGAAATTAAGATTAGAGTGGAAATTAATGGAATAGAGAATAGGAAAACAATAGAGAAAATTAATAGGACCAAAATTTCATTCTTTGAAAACAGTCAACAGAATTGGCAGCGTTTAGCTGGAATTGACCTAGAAAAAGAGACGATTCAAAGTACTAAAATCATACATGAAAGAGTAGACGTTCCTGACCTTGCACAAATAATGAAGGATTATAAAGTCATGGTGTGAGCAGTTCTGTGTCAGTGAGCTGTGTGACTTAGAGGGAAGGGACACATTCTCGGACACACATACAGCTGCTGTGAACATTCGCGTCCATGTCTTCAGTTGACAGGTTTTCGTTTCTCTTGGGTAAGTACCTCACAGTAGAGTTGCTGTGTCCCAGAGTCCCAGCAGCTCCACGTCTTTGCTGAGGCTTGGTGTGGTTTGATCGATTCTAGTGGATGCGTAGGAGTGTCTCATTGTGACTTTAGTTTTTTTTATGTGGTTACTAACGATGTTTAACCTCTTTTCAAATGCTAATTGATCATTTGTATACGTTTTCGAAGTATCTTCACATCTTTTGCCTGTATTTATTGAGTTGTTTTTCTTATTGAGATATATACATATCTATTTATATTTTGAATATAATATATATACTGTATCTATATATTGAATATACTATATATGTTGAACGAGTTACATATTCTTCTTTTTTAAAAAATCACTTTATTGAGGTATGGTTGACATACAGAAAGCTGTATATGTTTAATGTATATAATTTGAGTTTGGAGATAAGTATGTTTCTGCTTAAATTGTCACTATAGTCTATGCCATAAGCATGTCCATCATGTCCCAAAGTTTCCTCCTACCCTCTTTATATTGCTATTACTAATATTGTTATTTGTAATAAGATCTACCTTCTTAGCAAATTTTAAAGTGTACAATACAGTATTGTTTTTTTTCTTTTTAAGTTTTTTCTTTGGCCACACCTCACTGCATGCAGAATTTCCCTGACCAAGGATGGAACCCACACCCCCTGTAGTGAAGTGCAGAGTGTTAACCAGGGAAGCCTCACCACTGTTAACTATGGATGCTATGCTGTACATTAGATCTCTAGTACTTTCCATCTTGCATAATGGAAACGTTTCTTCCTGTTCCCCAGCCCATTTCCCATTCCCAGGAGAATGGTAGTCACCATTCTACTCTTAGCAGCTATGAAATGGACTATTTCAGATTCCTCAGATCAGTGGGGTCATGCAGCATTGTCCTTTTGTGACCCACTTATTTCACTTCGCATAATACTGATAATATTCTCCATGTTCCTTCATGTCATTGCAAATGGCAGAATTTTCTGTTTTAAGGCTGAATAACATTTCATTGTGTGTGTGTATATATATATATATATGTATCTCACATATATTCTTTTTAAGAGTTTTTGATATATTCTAGATACAGGTGCTCATCAGATATGTGTATTGTATTTTCTCCCATTCTATAGCTTGCCTTTTTAAATTTGACTATGTATGTGAGAAGGGGAGGAAAGAGTGAGCACGACTGAAAATTTTTGGTGTGTGGTATAGCCAGTGCATTGCCATGGCACAAAATCCAGAAGAGACAAAATTTTATCTGGTGAAAAGTGTCCCCTTTGCCCAGGCCCCATCATTTCCCTTCCTCTGGCAGCAGGATTCCCTCCCCAGAAGCAACCAGCTTTACCAGTTTCTGGAGAAACTTCCTAGAGGCAGATGTTATGCACGAATGTGAAAGTACACACATGTAATCCTTTTGAAAGTCAAACGGCAGCATACTGTACACAGAGTCTTGTGCCTTGCTGTACACTGTTACAGATCTCAGAGACCCTTCCATATGGTGCATAAGTCTGTTCCTCCCTCCCCTCCCTGCCTTTTCTGTTAATGACTGCATAGTATTCCTTGGTCTCAGTTCAGAACTTAGAGTCCCAGGCGAGAAGTCTGTGCCAGTGCCTTTTTCTTCTTTACCCGATCTTCCATGTATGCCTAGGGTTTTCTTCTTCAATTGAGAAGTTTAGCGGCCTGCTTGTATTTAGGTGTCTGTTTTTCTTAGGTATTTCTACTGTAAAGCCTTTCTGCTTTGTCTACATCCTTTTTATTTTTCATTCTCTTTTTTAGAAGAAAAGACTTGTGGCTGTTTGGATTTTAGTCTGTACTTTTCGAGGCTCCACTCTTTCTGGGCTGATTTTATCAGGTTATATTTTCATTCTTTATGTTGGGAAGATTCATTGATTTGATCTTCTGAATGATGGATTTATTTTTAATTTCATTCCACTCCACTATTTCTACTTTTCTGTTTAAATTGAAGCTAACTTGTTTTAGCAATCATGTTTCTAGACGTGCTCTCACAATGTGGTGTCCACAATGATGATCCTGGCGTCGGGCAAGAGCTGACCACCTTTAGATGGAGGTGCGTGGACCTTCTGGTCTGCACCTGGGGTTTGGCTGCTTCTCCCTTCTTGGAGAGGTACATGCTGTTGTCCCAAGTACTGAGATTTGCTCTTGGGCCTCCTCTGGGGCATGCATTTGTTTGGCCATGTCATACCTATGTTTGCATACAAACATAGGCCATATATGCATATATGACCATAAGCTGGAGAAGGAAATGGCTACCCACGCCAGTATTCTTGCCTGGAAAATCCTGTGGACAGAGGAGCCTGGTGGGTTTCTGTCCATGGGGTCACAGAGTCGGACACGACTGAAGCGACTTAGCATGCGTGCATGGATTGGAGAAGGAAATGGCAACCCACTCTAGTTATTCTTGCCTGGAGAATCCCAGGGATGGAGGAGCCTGGTGGGCTGCCGTCTATGGGGTCACACAGAGTTGGACACGACTGAAGCGACTTAGCAGCAGCAGCAGCATGGCCATAAGCGATACACAGAGACCGTGTAGTCAGCCTCTGCCTGACTGTAGTGGTTGGGTTGGGATGGGATGCCACTCGACAAGAAGAGGATGGAGAAGAGCTCCGTGGCTTTGCTCTTGGGCAGGCTTCCTGTCGGGGTGGGTGGCAGATAACAGGACAATAGGCTGGGTGGACCCTTCTTAATTGAGGAAGTGGGGAGAGAGTTGCCCTGCAGATGGAGAACTTCACAGTTGATCCAAAAATACCCTTCCTCTTTTCTTTCTTTTGTTTTTTTGTTTTTGCTGGGTCTTCATTGCTGTGCAGGCTTTTCTCTAGTTGCCACAGTCAGGGACTGCTCTCTAGTTGAGGTGCACTGGCTTCTCATTGCGGTGGCTTCTCTTGCTGGGGAGCCTGGGCACTGGAGTGAGAGATTTTCGGTAGCTGTGGTTCCCAGGCTCTAGAGCACAGGCTTAATAGTTGTGGTGCATGGGCTCAGTTGCTCTGCGGCGTAAGGGATTTTCTCAGACCAGGGATCAAACGCCTGTCTACTGCATTGGCAGGCACAGTCTTTACCACTGAGCCATCAGGGAAGTCCCCCTTCCTCTTCTCTTCAAGTTGCATTAGAAACTCAGCACTCCACTCCCTTTTCCTTACCCCACCTGCCAACTCAGTGCCTGCTCTGTTCTTACTCACTTCTGAATTTGGGGTTTTCTCAGACCATTCCCATATCCAGCATTTCCCACTGTGGTCCAGTTAGATTGTGATCTCTCAACTCTGGCTAAATTTGATTTTTATATAAATTTGATCCTGTCTTTTCACACCTTTTCCAGAAATACTGCAAATTTTTTTTTGAATGATGGCATCCATCCCCATTTTCCAGATTTTGAAAACAGATTTATTCTTAATTTTGTATTTCATTTGTCATTTCTGTGGAATTTGATGGAATGCAAGAGTCAAGCCCAGGGCTCAGCTCATACCCACCGTGGACATAGTGGATTTTGTTATTTTTCACTGGCAGGAATGTACCTGCCTCTTTTACCGTTTCTCTTTGTTCCCCTTCCACATAAAATCAGTAGCAGCAGCAGCTTCTGCTGCTGCTAAGTCCCTTCAGTTGTGTCCGACTCTGTGCGACCCCATAGACAGCAGCCCACCAGGCTCCTCCGTCCCTGGGATTCTCCAGGCAAGAACATTGGAGTGGGTTGCCATTTCCTTCTCCAATGCATGAAAGTGAAACGTGAAAGTGAAGTCGCTCAGTTGTGTCTGACTCTTTGCAACCCCATGGACTGCAGCCTACCAGGCTCCTCCGTCCATGGGAGTTTCTAGGCAAGAGTACTGGAGTGGGGTGCCGTTGCCTTCTCCTAGTAGCAGCAGCAGCAGCTGTTAAATTGAGTGCTCTGGGCTGCATGTTATATCAGAGCTGATTCAATTGTTCCTTCACTTTGTGCCCGCTGTGTACCAGGTGGATGGCGTTTTGGTTACGCACTGCGCTTAGCAGACCACCCCAAATGAGGCAGGTTAAAAGACACATTAACAAAATTATGTGTTTATTTGGCTGCACCAGGCCCTAGTTGCAGCATGTGGGAGCTTCACTTCTCACTGCAACATGCAAGGTCTTTGTTGCAGCATGCAGGATCTACGTCTCTGACCAGGAGTCGAACCTGGCCCTCCTGTGTTGGAAACAAGGAGTCTTAGCCGTTGGACCACCAGGGAAGTCCCAAAATATGTTTATTCTTATGCCTTGTGGCTCCATGCGTTCCCTGGACTCAGCTACATGGTTCTTGCTTGGTGTCTCTCGTGTGGTCATCTGAAGGCTTGCTTGAGTTGGGTGCCTGAGTTGGCTCGTGGCTGGCAGTTAACTCAAGTGACATTTTCATGTGGCTTGGACTGCTCCAGGCAGGCTGGCTGGCTTCCTGGGGATGTGTCCCAAAAATGAGCATCCCAAGAGATCGGAAATGGAAGTTCCTGGGCCATGTGAGGACTGTGCCCAGAATCAGCACAGCATCACTTCCGCCATATTCTTTTGTTCAAAGCATACATGGGGCCTGCGCGGATTCATTAGGGTGGGTTGATAGCCTCCATGTCTTGATGGGGACGCGGCCAGGGCACACTGCAGGTAAACATGTGGGATGGGAGATACCATTATGTCTGTCCTTTAAAATACATGAACTGACCCAAACACAAAGATAACCAATCCCAGGACCATAGATCCTCAGACCTTCTGGGACAGAGGCAGGTGGATAAACAGGCAGTCACAGCACAGGTGATAATGTGTTTTGAGAACGGTAGGCACAGGCATGATAGCAGTGTGGGAGATATCTGACCCAAACTGGGCAAGTGCTGGTGCGGATGGGGGGCTCTGTTAAGAAAGGTGGCATCTTAGCAGGAATATCTCTGGAGCTGAGTTTTAAAGCACACAGGGACATTAGGTAGGTGAAGGTTATGAAAAGAGTTCTAGAGATCAATTGCACAACAGTATGAATGTACTTAACACTGTTGAACTGTACACTTAAAAATGACTAAGATGGTTAAGTTTCATGTTATGTGTATTTTGCCACAGTTAAAAAAAAAAAAAAAAGAAAGCACGGGACCTGTTTGGCACAGCCTAAGGAAAAGGAAATCACTCTAGAGTCCTGAACACTTGATGTGTGGATTTGCTGATAGCAGCTGGAAGGAGATCTCTGGGCCTTTTACTTGCACTTTTGGAAGCTATTATCTTTACACCAAAAGAATGGGTTTCCTGCCTGCTTTACACAGACTCCTCCCTTGTTGTAGTAACACCACCGTGTGTAAAACAACTTGCTCCTTACTCTGAGTTTTAGTACACCGTTTGGCTGACTGTCGTTTGTGTCCTTTGCTTCGTTGGGTGATTTTGAGGACTGTCTGCTTTCCTGGGCTTGAATTTCATAGGAAGACGAAACTCACTGGGTATAAATATTACCATCTGCTGTTAGTCTCAGCTGACAGAGGAAAAGCATGGGTCACTGGAGACAGATACATGTGGGTCATGCCTCCTGCGTCTTTGTTCTTGAGAGAGGTATTGGTGACAAGGCAATGGCACCCCACTGTGGTACTCTTGCCTGACAAATCCCATGGACGGAGGAGCCTGGTGGGCTGCAGTCCATGGGTTCTTGAAGAGTTGGACACGACTGAGTGACTTCACTTTCACTTTTCACTTTCATGCATTGGAGGAAATGGCAACCCACTCCAGTGTTCTTGCCTGGAGAATCCCAGGGATGGGGCTGCTGTCAATGGGGTCACACAGAATTGGACGCGACTGAAGTGACTTAGCAGCAGGTGTGGCTGCAGAGGAGGGACTCTCAAGAGTCTTCTCCAACACCACAGTTCAAAAGCATCAATTCTTCGGCACTCAGCTTTCTTCACAGTCCAACTCTCACATCCATACATGACCACAGGAAAAACCATAGCCTTGACTAGACAGACCTTTGTTGGCAAAGTAATGTCTCTACTTTTCAATATGCTATCTAGGTTGGTCATAACTTTCCTTCCAAGGAGTAAGTGTCTTTTAATTTCATGGCTGCAGTCACCATCTGCAGTGATTTTGGAGCCCCCCAAAATAAAGTCTGACACTGTTTCCCCATCTATTTCCCATGAAGTGATGGGACCAGATGCCATGATCTTCGTTTTCTGAATGTTGAGCTTTAAGCCAACTTTTTCACTCTCCTCTTTCACTTTCATCAAGAGGCCCTTTAGTTCTTCGCTTTCTGCCATAAGGGTGGTGTCATCTCCATATCTGAGGTAATTGATATTTCTCCCGGCAGTCTTGATTCCAGCTTGTGCTTCTTCCAGCCCAGCGTTTCTCATGATGTACTCTGCATAGAAGTTAAATAAGCAGGGTGACAATATACAGCCTTGACATACTCCTTTTCCTATTTGGAACCAGTCTGTTCCATGTCCAGTTCTAACTGTTGCTTTCTGACCTGCATATAGGTTTCTCAAGAGGCCGGTCAGGTGGTCTGGTATTCCCAACTCTTTCAGAATTTTCCACAGTTTATTGTGATCCACACAGTCAAAGGCTTTGGCATAGTCAATAAAGCAGAAATAGATGTTTTTCTGGAACTCTCTTGCTTTTTCAGTGATCCAGCAGATGTTGGCAATTTGATCTCTGGTTCCTCTGCCTTTTCTAAAACCAGCTGGAACATCTGGAAGTTCAGGCTTCCTGCTGAAGCCTGGCTTGGAGAATTTTGAGCATTACTTTACTAAATTAGCATTACTTCATCTAAATTAGGAAACAGCAAATGAAATCCAAGAAGCTAACTCTGGCCAGCTACCTTGTTTTTTTTTTTAAATATATATAACTCATGAGTAAAGAATTGTTGTTGTTAACTTTCTATTTTGAAATAATTATAATTCACAGTCAATTATAGATTCACCAAAAATGTGTATAAGAAGATTCCAGGTGCTCTTCATCTACTTTCCTCCAAAGCTAACTTCTTGCTTAACAGTACCAGCACACTGACATTAGTACAATCCACAGAACTCGTCCAGATTTCGCCCGTTTCACAAGCGCTCCTTTGTGAGTACACGCGTGCCCGTTGTTTGTGCAGTTCTATCACGTGTGTAGATTTCTGTAACCAGGACCACCACAGTCAACACGCCGGCTCTCCCCACACTGAGCAGGGCTCCCTCCTGCTGTCCTTTAATAACCACGCCCACCCCGTCCTCCATGACACCTTCAGTCCTAAGAGATTTTGAATGGCATTTTTAAATGACTGAAAAAAATTTATATTTCATGACATAAGAAAATTAGTGAAATTCAGCCTTCTGTGTCCATAACTGAAGTTTTACTGGAATGTAGCCGCACCTATTTGTCCACGTACTGTGTACGACTACTTCTGTACCCCAACGGCAGACTTGACTTGCTGCAGCCGAGACTGTGTGACCCGAAAAGATGGAAATATTTACTGTCTGGTCCTTTACCAGAAAAGCTTGCCAGCCTCTGATATAAAACATCATCTGGTTATTTTTTAATCTCGCGTTTCATTCTTTTTTAAACAATTTGAGGTATGGTCAATGTATTTCATTTAATTTGGTATATGACGTGATATTTATTTTTGCACTTGCTGTAAGGGTATGACTTAATTGTTTCCTGGTTGGTTAACCAAATTCTTCATCAGCATTTATTGACTAATCTGTTCTTTCCTCACTATTTGAAATTCCATAGTTATCATATACTAAAAACTCAGATCTGTTCCATCAATTTAGATATTGATGGGATTAATCATTAGGCTACTTTGGCAGAGTATTTTCTACCCAGGATTTCTCTGGGGATGAGAAGCCCTCGCCTTCTGCATTAACACTAAGGGTTCAAGCCAGATGTGCCCGTGCACAGTGGTGGCTGGCCTCGCAGGTTTATTTCTGCCTGCACACCCTGTGATGGCCCTGGCTTGTTTCTTCTGGAGCCTGTGGGGGATCATGGCTGGCCACATGGAGCTGTTGGTTAATGGTCTCTGGTCCCTTATGTTGGATCTTCTCTGGAGCTGGCTGGCTCTTAAAACATCCTTTGAGAGGCAAGGTCTCTGGCACTGGTGGATTGGGAATTTACTGGTTTGAAGGAACACACGTGAAGGATTGCTCATGACCAGGCTGTGCTGCAGGTTCCGAGGTGAGCGCGGTGGTGCTGGGTCTCTTGTTGGGTAGGTCCTTGTTCAGAGAGAGCCGTGACCAGGGGCCAGTGCGCGACAGCCATAGCCTCTGCTCTGGTCTCTTGGGGCTGGGCTTCAGTTGTGCATTCTGCTTTGTACTGGCAGAGTGACCTTAGGCCCATCCTCAACCTTCCCTGGACCTGTTCTCTTAGTAGGAACATGCATAATCAAGCTCACCTCCCCCCATCCCACCCCTGTATTATTTTGAGTGTTGAGACGTACCAAGTCAAGCTTGCACGGTGCTCAGCAGAGAGTATGAGCTTAAAATATTTGATTTGTTTTTCCTTGACTTAGAGGTGTGTGTATGTATGGATTTTTGTCTCCAAGTCCTGTGATCTTTCTCAGTCCCAAGGGTTTGCTTTCGGTTTGGGCATTTTGTTTTGTTTTGAGTCGCTTTATAGCCCAGGCTCCCAGGGCACTCAGCTGGCTCTCTGCCAAAGGTGGGTTCAGGTGACAGCCAGAACCCTCTAGCCAGGTGCTGGAACCAGGCGGTGCTGACAGTCTCACGTGGCCTTAAGTGGATGCTGATGTGAGATTCCCCCCGTGAGTTCCTGAGTGAGTGTGCTGGCTGTGACAGAGAAAAAATGACCTGAGACAGATATGCCGGCAGCAGGTGATGGAAGGTGAGTGGGTGGAGTCTGCTGGATGGAGGCGGCTCCCCACCCCCGGGTCAGAGTGGCAGGTCCCTGGCCACTTGCTGTAAGCCTTGCCGAGCTCAGTCACTCTGGCAGGATTTGCCCGCTTGTCCCAGGGATGGGCTTCATGGATTTAACCACAGCACACAGGGCTGTTGACCTTCTGCTTACTCAGTTTTGCTGGAACTTCAGGAATTTCGAATCCTCTGTAATTCACCTATGTTTGAAACATGATCCCTCTAGTGTGGCCAGACTCTGTTTGTTTGTTTGTTTGTTTTCCTGCCAAGGAGACATTCATCAGAGTCTCCCACGCCACCCGACATTATTGTTGGTGACTCTTCTCACCTGTCCTTTCTTCTCTGGCATCTTCCACCTGACTCAGGTACCACCAGGGGCAGGGCAGGGGAGGTGTGCCTGGACAATTACAAGGGCTCCCCAAAGGATCCCTCTCTCGTCTCCTATTTCTTCTCCTCTCTATTTGATCTGTGTTTGTTTGTTTTTTTTCTTTCTGAAGTCTTTTTGAAAACCTTACATATGGTTGCTACTTTCTTGCCTAAAAGCTTGAAAGTGAAAGTGAAGTCGCTCAGTCGTGTCCAACTCTTTGCGACCCCATGGACTGTATGTAGCCTACCAGGCTTCTCCGTCCATGGGATTCTCCAGGCAAGAATACTGGAGTGGGTTACCATTTCCTTCTCCAGGGGACCTTCCTGACCCAGGGATTGAACTGGGGTCTCTCGCATTGGAGGCAGACACTTTAACCTCTGAGCCACAGGGAAGCCCTACAAGCTTAGCTACTGCCTGTAGGGTGCACCACAAATTCTTAAGCCTGGTATTTGAGATCCTTCAGAGTTTGGAGCTCACCGGCCCTCTAGGCCTTCTTTCCAGCCGCTGCCCCTGGCTCAGCCCACGAGGCCAGACCCCAGCCGTGTCCTTTGCCTCTTAGCCTGTGTCTGTCCTGCCGAGGCGGCGCTCCACACTGGGGACGCCTCAGCCCCACCTCAAGTGGCTCTTCGCTGTGTACACGGGCTTTCACAGGCATTCTCTGTATCCTCCATGCTGCCTGGCCACCTGGATGGGTTGGCCTTACCATTTTCCAGCGAGCATTGGTGAATTCAAGTGGTTTTGTTGCTGCCGCAGAGCTGGTAGGAGGGCTGGGGTGGCAGGGTGCCTCTCTGGAGCCGGCCTCGGAGCGCAGTTACTCTCGCTTTCTCTGGACTCCAGCACAGTGCTGTTCCCTTATTCATGTATGTGTCTCACTAGATCATGTTGCTGTTTGTCCTGGGTCCCTGCCACACCCGCACTCCACCCCGAAACTTGATTCCTCAAATTCCCCTGCTTCTAGAATAGTACCTGGCACTCAGTGGGAACTCGATAAATGTTTGTTTGGATGAAGACATGAATGAGTAGATTTTTTTCTTTCCATATCCTGTAATTTGTGGTTTGAGGGAAGATGGTACCCTGGTAATTAGGCTACTTAAAACGCCTGTGTGTAGGAAAACATCTCTTTTGGCTACAGAAGAAATAGAAAGTGGCCATTATTTTGTCCCATTCCCTCTGCCATCTCACAGAGATTCCTTGAAGTAAGATGCTGAAAACATTTAATTATATCTATTGTAAGAAGGTAATCCTTCAGCTAAATTTTGTCAAACAACAGCTATACCTAAAAGTGGCTTTGAAGAAAGCTAACTCTCCCTTGATCTGTCAGGCCCCACCTCCCCACAACAACCACCTTAACTGAAGAGTAATAATAAGCATCTTTACTGTCGACAGTTGACATCTTTCTCTGTCGTGTGTGAAGTGTAAATGAAAGCATCTTGAGAAATCCTTGTGTCTTGCTGTCTTGTATACTGGCTTCAAGACAAACCTCCGCACCTCCCCACGGGGATGCATACCCTCCAGCCTCTGCTGCACCACCACAGGGAAGCTGCCCGCTTTCTGACTTTGTTTTTATTTATGTGTCATTTTATTTATTTATTTTTGGCTGTGCCTGGCCTTGGTTGCTCTGCAGGCTTCTCTCGAGTTGCGGTGAGCAGGGGCTCCTCTCTTAGTTGCCAAGCTCAGGCTTCTCATTGTGGCGGCCTCTCTCGTTTTTGGAGTGTGGGCTTTAGGCACACGGGCTTCAGGAGTTGCGGTGCAGGGTCTTAGGTGCTCCTCCACCTGTGGGCTGTTCCTGAATCAGGGATCGAACCTGTGTCCCCTGCATTGGCATGTGGATTTGTAACCACTGGACCACCAAGGAAGTCCCTGACTTTGTTTTATCCTCATAGTTCATAGGCAGATAAGGTCGCAGTATTTTTTTTTTCCTGTCATTCATTCCTTGACTTCTTTTATCTGTTTCTGCCCTCTACGTTTGTACCCAGTCTGAAATACTTCCACTCATCCTTATATTAATATTTATAGGGCTCATTTCTGCCTCTGAGCTCAGAACACCCACGTAAGAGGGCCAGACCAACCAGTATGAAGCAGGGGGCCCTTTTCTTGCATGTCCTTCGTTTCTGCCTTTCCACCACTTTCCTTGTCTGGTTACTTAGTTGTGAAACTCTCTTGAGCTGTTTTGGTGTAGAATGTCCTACTCTGGCTTTTTCTTTCACTCCTGGTTGTTTAGTACTGTGATCAGCTGGATGTTGAGTGCCTTCTTATTTTCCAGTAAATCCGTTCTTCATGGAAATAAAGAGAGATCCCCCATGTCCCGGTCCAGTTTGAGTCATGTCAGTAGGAGTGTGGGGATTAGATCTGGAGCAACCAGGTAGCCAGGTAGGTCTCAAGCCTGGAAATGCATCTGTACTTTTGGGTGGGAGGTGGGCACGCTTCAGGCTTCTAAAAAGGATGCCATGGGGATTGTGTATCTCAGGCTTTGAAGAATTTCTCAGAAAACCATCTCTTTTAGCTCCTCTGTGGTTAGATGCAGATTCCTGAATCAACACAACAGTGTTTAATCCACAAGACTAATATTGAGAGAATCGTATTAGGGAAAGAATCCTAATAGATCAACCAACTGTGACCTATTTGAGTACAGTCACATATTTCCTTCTGCTTTGACAAATGCTCACCTCAGGTTAGTTTTAGGCTTGGATGGAGGTTCAAGGGCATCCCTACCCCTAAAGGCAGGGTCTGTGTGTCACAGATCGTTGAACGTGAGAGTACGCAGTTAAGGAGCACAGATCGTTGAGCGTGAGGGTGCTCAGCTAAGGAGCACAGATCATTGAGTGTGACAGTACTCAACTAAGGAGCGATTTGAATTTAGGGAGCTCATGTAAGTTCAGATATACTTCTGCTTCCTTTTTTAATTGAGAGAGACAGTTTAGAAGCAGCAGGGCTTAACTTTATCCCCCATGGGTACCTTTGGGACTCTAAAAATGCTAGGTTCTCTCCAAAAGAAGATTCAGATTTACAGGGGCACGTGCAAAATCTTGCACATTATTTTTGGCATGGGGTGTCTTTGGACTCTAGAGAAAGAGTCCCGATTATGGAGGAATGGTGAGCCTCAGGTCATTTTTGAGGGCAAGACGCTTTTAGTCTTGCTCGGTGCTGCAGGCTGTTTGAAGCACAGCTGAATGGTGTAAGCGTGGCCTTAAGAGTAACCACTTCACTTGAATTGGTGGTGGAGTCTTGCCCTGGTCTGTTCCTCACTTAAATGGTTTTTGTCCTTGGAAAGGGATTTGGTCTGAGGTGATGATTAATCAACAAGTGTTTGATCCCCTAGTAGATATTCAACAATATAAGTATATTGTTTCGTCTCAGTCCTTGTTCTGAAAACCAAGATGCTTCCCTTATCTTTCCGTAGGCGTCTGACTCACTACCTCACATTCTTGAGTGCATTCCACGTGTGCAGTGCTGTGTCAGATGGTAACAAAAATCATGTCAGTTAGGACCAGTTTGTGAGGTGAACAAATGGTACAGTTAAGGAGTGTTATGTGAAGGGTGGGAAAGAACTAACACATGTAAGGGATTATGGTGGCACATTACTTGTGTGTTTCCTTGAATCCTTACACCCTCTGTGTCATAGATGGAGAAACTGGGGCTCAGAGAGATTGAGTACCTTACTCCAGGCCTGGTGAGGAGCAAAGCCAGAATTCAAGCCCAGTCATTTGGACTCTAAGCCCAGGTCTTCTTCCTGCCTTGCCTCTTCTGTTGAAAGACCAGAGGTAGATGGAGTGCGCCGTCTATGGGGTCGCACAGAGTCGGACACGACTGAAGTGACTTAGCAGCAGCAGCAGCAGCAGCAGGGTTGGGAGAGTATAGAAATGAGACCCTTAGACTGAATATCCCCAGCAGGTTTTTTTTTAAATTTTATCTGACTGCACTGGATCTTAGTTGCAGCTCGTGGGATCCAGTTCTCCTGACTAGGGAGCCATCCCAGGCCCAAGCTTGGTGTCTTAGTCTCTGGACCTGGAGGGAAGTGCCCCCAGTAGGTCTTTATGAAACGTTGTTTCTCCTCTGTTGATTGCCACCCGTCGTGTAACTTTTTCTCAGTTGGTCTTGTGGAGCTCTCTATGTGCTCCTGTGCCTCACTCTCATTCTTGTGTGGGGTGTCTGGGTTGTGTGGTGTACCACAGCACTAGGTGAGAGAGCAAAGACCTGACGTCCTCACAGTACTGCCTACGTGACCGGTGACGTGCAACTTCTGAGTCTTTCTTATAAGTGACACAAACAACTTGGATGATCTGAGGGGTTCTCCGCCCCTGCATGATTTTGATGTAGAAACGTCAGGGAGGAATGCCTTTACTGCTGAGCTTTCAGTTGGCAGAATGCATCAAGGTGGAAAGGAAAGAGGTTTTCAAAGAGGTTTTAGAGTCATGTTCTCTTTGTTGGGTACTTTGGCTGAGGTTTAATTCATGTGTTCAGAAAGCTGTCTGCTTGGCCTTTTCATTCCTCTACATCATGCATGTACTTGACCAGCAACAGAGTTACAACCTTTGTGATGTGGGTCCTAGGTATCATTCAGTTAGGGACAAGCTTGCAGAAATACCTCTCCTCCTTCAGCCTGGAATGTGCAGACCAAGCTCTCCCACTATCTTGTTTTTCTGTTCAGCAGATTTTCTTGTTATTCTCGAGTTGCCCCAGCAGCCTTTGCGTGCCTCCCTCATTTTGCATGGACCTCCATTGTATCCCATATTCTTTTGCGTCATAGGTAGAGGTTTTTGTGGCCGTGTGCCCAGCCAGATGGAGTCATCTAAACACAGGTGTCACATCCTCGTAGCTCCCTGTCAGCACTTTGACTAACGTGTGTTAGCTGTTTCACTATGTGGTTGAACAGTATATATCCTCTTTAGAAGGATGGAAAGAGATCATGTTTAAATTCATCTGAGGGTAGGAGAAAAACCTTTCCTCCCAAGAATCGCAGGAATGTCTGAAGAGTCTTAGAAAAAGCTGGTAGTAGACATTGGAAGCTGAGCTGGAGAATGTGGACGTGGGCTCTTGCTCTTCATTTGTAATCTTGTCGGGGGTCGTCTTTTGGGTCAGGCCAATAGAGGATTTTACTTGAAGGGAGTTTTTCTAATAGAAAAGCTGGGGAAACAGTTTCATTTGAGATGACTTTATTAACCTACAAATAATTAAAAGTGATCTCTTAACCCATGTCTAAAGAAGAGTCTTTCCCTTATAAGTAATGCTTCAGAATCCAAAGTGGGAAAATGTAAGTCTGCTCAGGGAAGATGCTAACCTAGAAATCACAGACTGCTGGGCTGTGGGAACTTGGGGATGCTTGTGCAAGCAACCTTGGAGGTCTGGGAGAATATTGGAGATGAGGCTCTAGGGCAGGGGTGGAAAGGAAGGAAGACTGAACTTCTGCTGATGAGCAAGTAAGAGTTCTAGGACTTAGGTCACATGGTTAAGATGAATTTTATGTAACTCTGCAGGGAAAAAAAACAACAACTGTACCTCTTAAAATTCCATGTCCTTTATACACTATTTCCTACCCAGATTTAAAAAAAAAAATTACACAGGCATTTTTGGGACTTCCCTGGTGGTCCAGTGATTAAGATTCTGAACTCCCAATGCAGGGCGGGGGTTGATCTCTGGTCGGGTAACTAAGGTCCTTCGTGCTGCATAGCTCAGCCACGAAATAAATTGCATAGACATTTTTATAATTATATGTATTAGCCTTGCTGTGGTAGTGAACAGCTCCCAAAATACAGAGGTTTGCAGCAAGCATTCATTTCTAGGTCAAGTTATGTGTTGGTGGCTATGAGTCCGTTGCTATGGCTCTTTTCCACAAGTCTCCGTTCTGAAAGCTCAGCCTGTTTGGCACATGCTCGTTGCAGAGGAGGGAAGAGACCATGAGAGCTGATGGAAACATGCCGTGGCTCCTAACGTGTCTGCTCCCATCTGGCGTAGGTCTCATTTGCTCATGCACCATTGGCCGAAACAGGTTACTTAGGGAGTGGGGATGAGCCTTCCTGGGGGCAGTCACTGGCAATAGTGAGGGTATATAATCCTCTTAAAGGTACAGAGGGAATAGCTGTGGACAATAATACAGTCTACCATACGGTTTGGTTTCTGTCCTCTCCTTTGGTCGCTGAACCATGTAGTAAATGCCTTACCTCAGTTTAAAGTGCTTTAAATGCATTTTCTCCCTATTATGGGTATCACAATTTTAGATTAATTTTTGACGAAACCAGCCTTGTGCCAGAAAGTGATGTGGTAGAGCAGCGCGTGTCTGGCTTGAATGGTTGCAGTGCATGGAGCCCTGCCATGCATTGTTGCTTCAGCTCAAATCTCTGGAGCGATATGAATAAAGGGGTGATATTAGGCATCAGAGTCTTGTTTCTGAATTTAATACACATGCCTTCAGGGTTTCATATTGCTTCATTCTTTAAAACTATATTACTGAGATCTAATTCACGTACTCTAAAATTCATCATTTTAAACTATACAATTGAGTGGTTTTTAGTGTACTCACAGCACTGTGCAACCATCATTAATGTTGAATTCTAGATTATTTTGTCACCCAAAAAAGAAACCTCATATTTATTGTGTTCACTCCCATTTCCTCTTGCCTCCAGCCCCTGGCAACCAAAAGTCTGCTTTCTGTCTGTCTAATTTGCCTGTCTGGCTTCTTCATGTAAATGGAATTATACATGTGGCCTTTCGTGTCTGGCTTCTTTCACTTAGAGCAGTGTTTTCAAGATTCAGAGCTGATGTTTTCTGATATATACTCTTTAACATATTTCGGGATCTTTTTTTTCTTAGAGATTTTAATGGAATGAGTGATATTTACCAGTGAATGATGCCAACAAAAACATTTTGGCAGATGTGGACATTATTATATTTGACAATGATCAGTTAATGTAATACATAGCATTATAACTTTCTTAATGTTAAGTAATTTTTGATTTCCTGGAGAATGTTTGACTCGACCCTGATATATTATTTTTCTTTCTTTCTTTTAAAAACCAATTCTTTTCATGTATCATTTGCTGTTACTTTATTGACAAAGTTTACACTTAATCTAATTTCCTTTTTTTGTCCTACTATTTTAATATCAGATATTCTCTGATGGCTCAGACAGTAAAGAATGTGTCTGCAATTCAGGAGACCCTGTTCAATCCCTGGGTTGGGAAGATCCCCTGGAGAAGGGAATGGCTACCCACTCCAGTGTTCTTGCCTGGAGAATCCCATGGATAAAGGAGCCTGGTGGGCTACTGTCCATGGTGTTGCAGAGTTGGACTTGACTAAGCGACTAACACTTTCAGTTTTTCATAGGTAACTCCTGTAATAAAATGATTTGAAACCTTCCTTATTTTTTGAAGTGTTTTGGAGTGTTTGAACAAAACAGAGCTTTTTTCCTTGAGGCTCATTAGAGCTCAGCTATAAAGCCATTGGGACCTAGCTCACCTTTCAGTAAAAGTTCTCTGACCATAGTTCTGAGGTTATTTATTTGTTTAGATTTTCTGCCTCAATTAATTTCTCCTTGGCCATACATTTTCCTGCAAAGTCATTCAAATTTATAGAGACTTACAGATTTATTAACATAGCTATTCATAGCACACCCTTGTAATTTATAATCATACATAGAGGTAAGATTTAAACCATTGTTGCCTGCTCATTTTCCCCTCACTCTTTCTGTATTGATCAGGCTTCCTAAGTTTTAGTTTATGTAATTCATCTTTTAGAAGAATTAAATTTTTGTCTCATTTATAACTTACAAAATTAAAAAAAAAAAAACACAACAACCATTTTTTGGCCAGGCAGCATGTAGGGCCTTAGTTCCCTGACCTGGGATTGAACTTGTGCCCTCTGCCTTGGAAGCTCAGAGTCCTCATCACTGGACCTCCAGGGAGGTCCCCTGTTTGTTTTCAACTTATGCTTTAATTTTTTTATTCCCTCTTCTACTTTCTGTTGACTTTTCTTTTTAAATGAGAGTACAGAGTAAATGTGGACTAAAGTGTACTGTTTCATGGGATAAATCTTTTTCAAATGTATACATTTATCTGCTCTTAAGGACTATTGCTTTCCTCATGTTTCAGCTTTCTTGGGCCTGAATGATGAGTTAATATAGGCTGGATAAACTTTTCGGTTTTCTTGGGTCTAATGAGGTAATACAGGCCCGCTAGTTGCCTCTCACCAGAACAGGTGAGTAATCAGATACCCTGTTTGCACTTAAAGTAACATTTGTCTTCTTGGACTCTAGGTTAAGTTGAGTGACCAGTTGACAGGTCAGTTGAGTGGTCTGTCTGTGGGAAAAAGCCCTAGAAGAAAGCAAGCCAGGGTCAGGGACAGTCAGTTAGGAAGACTTGGCTTGGTTCCTCTGTTGTTTGGGTCCAGTATAGCCTGGCCTCCTCCTCGTTTTAGGTGCTCGCCTCATCTCGTAGCATCCAGCATTTTCAGAGTGTGCGATCTTGCCTCCTCTGTGCGTGGTGGACCCACCCAGGGCAGCTGACTTCATGAAGGTGTAAGCAGGCACCTTCTTGTTCCTCTGACCATTCTCTTGTTCAGGGTGCCTTGAGAGGCTTTGGCAGGCTCTTCTGAAACTAGATCATCGTGGTGCCCACATTTCTCTAACGGTATCAAAAAGAGAAACTGCAGTGTTTTAGCTTGACTTGTTTTCATTACATCCATGTTGGCTCCTAATGCATACTACTTTCTTTCCTAAACCCTGGGTTTAATATAGCAATAGAATTTTACTGGTGACTTCTGTTAGTTTAATAACCTGTCTTGCGGTTGGCTGACCATGATGTTGGATCTTTTAACTGAAATTCTTTGAAAAAGAGGAGTTTCCAGAGTGGCCTAATTATGTATTTCTCTTCCTAAGTAAAAAGGGGCAGCCGGGAGAAGAAATTCTCTTATAACTGAAATTGCATAGTAAGAATTGATCACTTGGAGCAATGAGAAGTTTTTATTTATTTGTCAACTCTGCAGTTGTAACTCTCACAAGGGCTACTGTAGGTAGATCTATTGTTACAGTGAAATATTAACAAAGATGTGGTTAAGGCAGGGACTGTGACTCTAGGTGTAATTTTAATTTTAATTTAGCAGCATTTATTGTCTACTGTGAACCCAGCCCCATAGTCTGTAAGGGTATGCACGAATATGTGCAGACAAGTTGACTTTTTTGTGTGTGTGTATTTTAATAGTGATGTAGAGCCTACCATGTTCCAGGTACTGTTCCAGATGCTCCATATGTTAACTCAGTCTCATTATGCCCATTTTATAAGTGAGGAAATCAGGGCATAGAGAGATTAGGAATTTTCTGAAGTCATAATGATAGTGATAGTGAAGTCGCTTAGTCGTGTCCGACTCTGCGACCCCATGGACAGTAGCCAACCAAGCTCCTCCGTCCATGGTATTTTCCAGGCAAGAATACTGGAGTGGGTAGCCATTTCCTTCTCCAGGGGATCTTCCCAACCCAGGGATCGAACCCGGGTCTCCCGCATTGTAGGCAGGTGCTTTACCATCTGAGCCACCAGGGAAGTGGAACCGGGGTTCAAAACTAGGTAATCTGGCTAGGTTGGCCTGTTTCATTCTCATTCAACTGGCATTTATTGAGTACGTTATATTGGGAAGAGATTGAGTTGGATCATTTCCAAACTCATTCATTCATCAAATACTTACTGAGTACCTACTATGTGTCAGAGAACAGAGGAGTGGACAAGACAATGTCTCTGCTCCTGTGAAACTTATGGACTGGTGGGGAGTCAGACAGATGATCAATTAATATACAGTACGTTTTCAGAGAGAGGTGAGTCCTGCGATGAAAATAAAGCCAGGGAAGGGACTGGAAAATGCTGGAGGGGTGCAGGGCTGTTTTTAGATTTTTGTGGGCTGAGAATGCCTCTCCGAGTGGGTGTCATTCGAGCAAAAACCAGTTTGAGGAGAAAAGCCAGCCCAGTGGCAACAGGAGCAGGGAGAGCCATGTCCAGGCAGAGTGAGCTACAAGCATGAAGGCCCTGAGGTCAGGATAAGCCAAGGCCAGAGTGTGGAGAGCAGGATGAGCTGGGGGGAAGGGGATGATGTCTGGGAGGAGGTCAGAGACAGTGGTAAGATCATGCTGGCCCTGGTGGGTTATGGGAGGGAATCTGGATTTTATTCTGAACGTGAGTGGATGGAAGTCTTGGAGAGTTTTGAGCCAGTGTGTGTATGTGTGTGTGTGACATGTTTTGAATGACATTTTTCAGAGCACATTCTGGCTGCAGTAAGGAGGACTGACCATAAGATAGCAGCAAGGAAATAGGAGGCTTTTGCGTTGAGCCAAGGGGCTGTCTCACTTCTCCCGTCCTGTAATTTACGCTAGTTGCGAAGGCACGGCTCTCCCACAGTACCTGCTCAGGTCTCAGTGAAGCAGACACGCTGCCGGAGGACTCCAGGGGCAGAGGAATCAGGTCACTGTGTCCACCTGACCCCCTGCCCTTCCTCGGAAGATTTTCATATATTCTCTTTACATTTGTTCCTCATGGGGACAGTATCTTGAGAGGGGTTATCTGGGGAATAATGTATTCAGACCCTAAGGGAAAATGCTTGCATTCCTGGATTTGTTTTAAAAACAGATGCTTCATGTTTACCCAGAAGGATTTATGGCCTGAAAATGGAGACAGGGGACAGTGTTGGGTTGGGAAACACAAAAGGGATTCAGCTCAATCACACCCTTGACCCCAGAAGCCTGGGCTCAACTCAGCAGAGTGATGACTGGCTTCCATACGTTTGAACACAGTCCTCAACTTTTCGAGTCTGCTTCCTTATTGGTAGAGATAGTGTTTGCTTGCTAACCTCACAAGGCTGACGCAGGGGGCAGTGAAATAAGAATGTGGAAGCCCTATGCACAGATGTGCTGTGGAACTCGAGGACCGTAGCTTCCCTTTTTAGAAAATTCCAGGCATATCGCTCATTGGCTGTGCATATATGCTCAAATAACACCCCAGGGAACACATGTAGGATAGGCACGGGTGTTTTTCCTAGTCGTGTAGTTTCAAAGGAGAGAATCTGCTATGTGACAGGGTCTGGTTGACGTGCTCTTGTCCTCCCCAAACCCCACTGACTTGAGAACTGAAGTTCCCACTCTCCATCCAAGACTTTTTAGACCTTCTTGTGGGCTCTTCCTGGAGGGTTTTTGACTCAGGTCCCCAGAACAAAGGTTAGGGGAGCTGGCTGGAGTCATGGGGGGACCTGCAAACAAACAGATAATCACGCACACACGCAAACAAGGCACAGTTACAGAGGCTGCACAGTGCTTGTGGGAAAGCTACATATGTAAATAAATGATTAAAACTATGAAAGTTGCTTCCATGGATGTATCTTTAAGGTATTGAGAAGGGAGTGGCTGTTCTGCCTGGGCATGGATCTAGGAAGAATTCCAAGAGGGGGTCATTTGGGCAGATTCCTGTGAGATCCTTGGAGCCCCCTGCATAGAAAGAGGGGTGTGTATATGCCGTGCAAGCCATGATGAGGAATATGAAATAGCATAGTGAGTTCCAGGATCAGTTCAGGCCAGATTGTGGAACATTGCCGTCTGAGCTGATGTTGGCTTATCTGACTGAAGGTTTTGAATTCTTTTATTCTTTTGTGCAGTGTTTAGCCGTAGGTGATGAAGCTTTTCTGAGGCCCAGTGAGCTAGAGTTGATTAAAAATAAAAAAAAAAAAAATCAGAGGGGAGCCCCTCAATGCCTAGTTGAGTGTCTTGCCTGAGGTCAGCGTTTAAATATTTACAGAAGAGATAAAGATGTGATGGTTGTCTCAGAGCTCCAGAGATGTCCTCTCCTGGATCCCTAGACCCTGTGTTAGGGACACTGCATGCCCCGTGGCATCAGTGTGCTGAGAAAGCAGTTTGCAGGATACTGCTGCATCAAGGTTCTGTGGTCCACACAAGAGCAGCTGCTGAGGGGCTTGCCTTCCCAGCTAACAAGCCCCTTGGCTGGGAAGTGGAGGGGTGGGGTCCATTCCCATTGAGTATCTTCTGTGAAATGCTGCCCTTTCAGAAATTACAAAAGTATTTTTGATGGCATATGTTAAGAATGTGATTAAATTATCTGTGGTCAGGGAGACAAAGGAAGGTGCTTTTTTAATTTACTTTCCGTCACCCATGGAGTTGGGTAACATTGCCCTTGACCCCAGGCCGTGCTTCCCTCCGCCTTGTTCCAGACCCTGTTCCCAGATGTGCCATGTTCAGCTGGAGCTCGTGGATACGATGGCTTGGTTGACTTTTCATTTCCTGTATGTTCTTTTCTCTGGGGGCTAAGTCATATCCAGCCTGCACACAAGGAGACCTCATTCAGGGGAAGCACCTCCCCACCCGCAGCCTGTGATCCGACTGCCCCACAGGCCAGGAATGCAGACAGCATTCCTGACCAGGCCCTTTGCTTAGTATCATGTCATTTCTTGCCATATTCCTTAGTCTTTGCCTTCTAATTATTCCAAGGTGACATTCACATCTGCTAGGACAGGGTTTTGTTCTCTTGTCAAATCTTAAAACCAGAAAAGCAGCAGTAGCATAAGGTAACTGGAAGAAAAGCAGAAAAGGTAACTGGAAGGCTACATATTTTTTGATATTAAAGGGACATAATTGATTCAAGTGGCTTCCTGCTGAGACCTAAGAAGAAAGAAGTCCCTAAGTTTTTAACCTTTCCTTCCCTTTCTTTTCTGGTATTTGCTCTCCCCACCTCCTTTAAGCTTTTCTGTTGTGGAAAATTTTAAACAAATATGGAAGAGGAGAGAATTTTTAATGAATCTGCAAGTACCAGCTTCAATAATGATCAACTTTGGTGCATCTTGACTCTTTGTGACCCCATGGACTGTTGTCTACCAGACTCCTCTGACTGTGGAATTCTCCAGGCAAGAAAGAATTCTGGAGTGGATAGCTATTCCCTTCTCCAGGGGATCTTCCTGATTCAGGGACTGAAACCGGGTCTCCTGCTTTGCAGTTTGTTTACTGTCTGAGCCACCAGGGAAGCCCATTACCCACCTGCTGCTGCTGCTGCTGCTAAGTCACTTCAGTCGTGTCCGACTCTGTGGGATCCCACAGACGGCAGCCCACTAGGCTCCTCTGTCCCTGGGATTCTCCAGGCAAGAACACTGGAGTGGGTTGCCATTTCCTTCTCCAATGCATGAAAGTGAAAAGTGAAATTGAAGTCGCTCAGTCGTGTCTGACTCCTAGCGACCCCATGGACTGCAGCCCACCAGGCTCCTCCGTCCATGGGATTTTCCAGGCAAGAGTACTGGAGTGGGTTGCCATTGCCTTCTCCGATTACCCACCTATCTGTCCTTAATTATTTTAAAACAAATGTTAACACCACACATTCTATCATTTAATCTATGAATACCATAGTTACATGTTACTAAAAGATGAAGACTTTGTAAAATCATCATACTTTCATTACCACACCTAATAATTCCTTCATGTCATCAAATAATTATTTGATATTAAAGTTTTCCTGAGTATCCAAAAATGTTTTAATCCTATGTTTTAATCAGGACCCATTGCAATTGTTGATAGATCTCTTGAATTTCTTTACATCTATTGGTGTTCTTTCTATCTCTTTCTCTTTTTTCTCCTTGCAGTTTATTTATTGAAAAAACTGGATCTTTAGTTCTCTTTAGTGTCACAGAGTGTAGACTCTGCTTATCTTGTCCTTATAGATTGTTTTAACATGCTCCTCGCTCCTCTGTGTTTCCTGTAAATTGATGTGGTGCTTTGTTCGGGATATAGATTCAGTTTTCTGGGAAGCATGCTTACTAGGTAATGGTGTGACTTATTCCAGGTATGTAATGTTTAATTATCTCTTTGTGATGGTTGGTTGAGTTTTCAAATGTGTCAGGTATTTAAGAGGGTTCTGGCCCTTTAATGTACACCTGGGCCCAAGCGGTGGTCTTGAGAAAGTGGGGAAATGAGAGACTGTGGCGTGCTCAGAAGTTCCTTCTCTGTCCAAGTCTGATGATGCAGGTGGCTCTTAGGTTCTCCGTCCCTGAACTGTTGGTTCCTGCAGCGCTGGGAGATGAATCAACAGGATTTGGTGGAGAGTGCTGCCTGTTGTGTGTTTCTTGTGGTCATAAAAGACTCTGTTCACTTAAGAAATGTTAAGAAAGGAGAGGATCAGATTCTCCGAAAGTTTTTTTTGTATTTAAAGGTGTTTCTCGGTTTGGCCCCACCAGCCGCTTTCGCTGGTGTTCTCGAGTGTCTCAGCTCACGTGTAAGGTGATTCTTTTCTTCCCTCAGGATCTCATTTTGCCCAATGGTGGTACTCCAGCAGGCACGGCGAGTCCAGCTTCTTCATCTTCCCTTCTCAACAGACTTCAGCTTGATGATGACATGGATGGTGAGACCAGAGACCTCTTTGTCACGGTTGACGACCCCAAGAAGCATGTCTGTACAATGGAGACCTACATCACGTACAGGATCACCACCAAAGTAGGTCCCTGTGTCCTCGTCCGCCTGTGTGCACTGCTTGGAGAAGCCGTCCTGCCGCCGTGATCCCTGCCCTTTCCTTTTCCCTCGTCCGCACAACTCTGTTCACCTTTATCACAGCTATGGGTACAGCTTTTTCAGAGAGTGGATATATTCAGATTTAAAAGGGTTATATGCAAGTTTTTTCTTTTATCTTAAAATGAAGGAGAAATTGTGACTCCAGTCTTGCAAATTTAGTCATAAAAAGTAAGACACTTACTTTCTATGGGGATAGTGTTTAACATGTTAATATCTCATTACTTTCTCTCTCTCTCTCTCTTTTTTTTTTTTTTTTGGCTGCACTGTGTAACATGTGGGATCTTAGTTCCCCAAACAGGGATTGAACCTGAGCCTCCTAGACTGCCAAGGAAGTCCCAGAATCTCTTTACTCTTGAAATTTATGAGTCCTTGTATCAGCCTGAAGTTCTGTGATGAGACCATGATTTTAATCTGGTGTCATTAGACTTGATGTCAAAAAAGGATGGGAACTAATATCTATTGACCTTCTGCCATGTGCCACTGTTTAACTGCCTGGTCTTTTCTGCGCTGGTTGACATTTGAAAGTTCGTGCGGGTGTACATGCACATGTGCTGACATGGTTTCCCCCATCTCTTTTGCCACTGGGTAATATTCCGCAGCATCGCCAGGTGCTTCAGTGTGTATTGTCCTCGGAGGTCCTAGGTTGATACATGTATTCCCATGAGTCATTTCTAGCTACTCATTTTTTTCCCCCTTGTTGTTGTTCAGTCGCTAAGTCGTGTCTGACTCTTTGCGACCCCATGGACTGTAGCCAGCCAGGCTCCTCTGTCCATGGGGTTTCCCAGGCAAGAATACTGGAGTGAGTTGCCATTTCCTTCTCCGGGGGATCTTCCTGACCCAGGGATCGAACCTGCATTTCCTACATTGCAGGTGTGTTCTTTACCACTGAGCCACCAGGGAAGCCTTGGAAAAACCAGAACTTTGACTATATGTACCTTTGTTGGCATTTTTCACCCTGGGGTCAACTTATTTTTTAGCCTGTAGTCAGTGAAATGCAAAACCTGGTTTTCTTGCATTTGTACTCTAAACAGCTGAATGACAAGGTGACCACCTTGCTGGCACAGCAGCGCTCGCCTGTCTTGACGCGTCCCCGCCCCTTCTGTCCTCCGCCTGCACTGTGCCTCCCTGTCATCAGGCTCTCAGGCTGACGCGGTCCTGCAGCTCACCACGCTCTTCTCTGCCTCCTCTCTGCCTCCCTTGGCCCCTTTCTCTGTGGTGCTCTTACTTCTGCCTCTTTTCCTGGGGTTATTTTATTTTCTCTTAAGTCAGGATTATCTCAGAATGATCTCTTCCAAGTTCCAATCCTACATTTTCCCTTGGCTTCAAGGACAACACCTCAAGGCTGAACTTGTTGCAAGGTTTAGTTTTTTACTTCTTACTGTGAATTCCACTTCTGACCTCAAATCAGAGTCCTTTTCTTCTCCTGTGTCAAATAGTGACACCAGGTTTAATACCTTGGTGATTCATCTGGAGCCTTATTTCTGAGTGTTATATAAAAAGGATGCTTAGGGATATGTGAAAAGGAGAAAAGGATGGATGTATCCATCTGAATGCAGAGTTCCAAAGAATAGCAAAGAGAGATAAGATAGCCTTCCTCAGTGATCAATGCAAAGAAATAGAAGAAAACAATAGAATGGGAAAGATTAGAGATCTCTTCAAGAAAATTAGAGATACCAAGGGAACATTTCATGCAGAAGATGGGCACAATAAAGGACAGAAACAGCATTGTCCTAACAGCAGAAGATATTAAGAAGAGGTGGCAAGAATACACAGAAAAACGGTACAAAAAAGATCTTCACGACCCAGATAATCACGATGGTGTGATCACTCACCTAGAGCTGGACATCCTGGAATGTGAAGTCAAGTGGGCCTTAGGAAGCATCACTACGAACAAAGCTAGTGAAGGTGATGGAATTCCAGTTGAGCTATTTCAAATCCTAAAAGATGATGCTGTGAAAGTGCTGCACTCAATATGCCAGCAAATTTAGAAAACTCAGCAGTGGCCACAGGACTAGAAAAGTTCAGTTTTCATTCCAGTCCCAAAGAAAGGCAATGCCAAAGAATGCTCAAACTACTGCACAATTGCACTCATCTCACATGCTGGCAAAAAAGAAAGAAAGAGGGAAGGAAGGGAAGAAAAGAAAGAAAGAAAGAAAGAAAGAAAGTGAAGTCACTCAGTTGTGTCCAGCGTTTTGCAACCTCATGGACTGTAGCATACCAGGCTCCTCTGTCCATGAGATTTTCCAGGCAAGAGTATTGGAGTGGGTTGCCATTTCCTTCTCCAGGGGAACTTCCCAACCTAGGGATCGAACCCAGGTCTCCTGCATTGCAGGCAGATGCATTACTGTCTGAGCCACCAGGGAAGCCCACATGCTGTTAAAGTAATGCTCAAAATTCTCCAAGATAGGCTTCAACAGTACGTGAACTGAGAACTTCCAGATGTTCAAGCTGGATTTAGAAAAGGCAGAGGAACCAGAGATCAAATTGCCAACATCCCTTGGGTCATAGAAAAAGCAGGAGAATTCAAAAACAAATTTACTTCTGCTTCATTGACTATGCCTTTGACTTTGTAGATCACAACAAACTGGAAAATTCTTAAAGAGATGGAAAACCAGACCACCATACCTGCCTTCTGAGAAACCTGTATGTATGTCAAGTAGCAACAGTTAGAACTGGACATGGAACAACGGACTGGTTCCAAATTGGGAAAGGAGTATATCAAGGCTGTATATTGTCAACCTGCTTGTTTATGCAGAGTACATCATGCAAAATGCCGGGCTGGATGAAGTACAAGCTGGAATCAAAATTTCAGAGAGAAATATCAATAACCTCAGATATGTAGATGACACCACCCTTATGGCAGAAAACGAAGAGGAACTAAAGAGCCTCTTGATGAAAGTGAAAGAAGAGAATAAAAAAGCTGGCTTAAAACTCAACATTTAGAAAGATTATGCTAAGATCATGGCATCTGGTCCCATCACTTTATGGCAAATAGATGGGGAAACAATGACAGTAACAGACTTTATTTTCTTGGGCTCCAAAATTACTGCAGATGGTGACTGCAACCGTGAAATTAAAAGATGCTTGCTCCTCTGAAGAAAGGCTATGACCAACCTAGACAGCATTTTAAAAAGCAGGGATTACTTTGCCGACAAAGGTCCATCTAGTCAAAGCTATGGTTTTTCCAGTAGTCGTGTATGGATGTGAGAGTTGGACCATAAAGAAGGCTGAGTGCTGAAGAATTGATGCTTTTGAACTGTGGTGCTGGAAAAGACTCTTGAGAGTCCCTTGGGCTGCAAGGAGATCCAACCAGTCAATCGTTAAGGAAATCAGTCCTGAATATTCATTGCAAGGACTGATGCTGAAGCTTTAGTACTTTGGCCACCTGATGTGAACAACTGACTCATTGGAAAAGACCCTGATGCTGGGAAATATTGAGGGCAGGAGGAGAAGTGGACAACAGAGGATAAGATAGTTGGATGGCATCATCAACTCGATGGACGTGAGTTTTCGAAAGCTCCGGAGTTGGTGATAGACAGGGAGGCCTGGCGTGCTACAGTCCATGGGGTTGCAAAGAGTCAGACATGATTGAGTGACTGAACTGAATGAACTGAGGGATATTTGTGGATGAGAGAGGACAGATGGGAACACGGGTTCCCAAACACCTGCTCTTGTCCAGGACCCCCACTCCTGGTGAGATTATCAAGCAGAGTTAATGGTCCGAGGATGAGGTTGTACAAATACTTTATTGCTTTGACTCCCAGGCCTACTTCAGATTTCTGATGACAAAAACTGGCCAAAGTACAGAGTTGCTTTTCCTGAGCTCAGATGAACCTATGGCTGGGAGACAATGCAGGCAAAGTGTTCCCCACCCAGGTCTAAGTCATGGGTATCTTATCTCTCCATTTGTGGAGAGCAGCCTTCTCAGGGCTGGCAGATCCTAGCAGTTTTCTCTACAACTTCTAGAAGATAACATCATAATATAGAGAATTACTGAGCATTTCCCACATGCTGTACTTTTTTTTTTTGCAGTCAGAACCCTTCAAATTTTATATAACTAATATGTACCCATTACAGAGAAATTAAAAAACTCAAGTAAGTTAAAACAATAAAATAAAAAAACACAAGCTCACCAGCAAGAAATAATGATTTAGAATTCTCTGAACTATTTGTCTCTATCCATTCACAAAAATGAGTATTTTGCTAGTGGCCAATTCACTTAATATGTTGCAAATGTCTTTCTCTGCTAGTAAATGCCAGTGAGCACACTTTTATGCTATCATTTCTAAGAGTGCAGCAGTATCCCATTCTGTGGATGAGCTGTCATTTATTTTGTGCGAAGTGCTTTAAATATATCACCCATTAATCCTTACAAAGTAGGTACTGATAGTATTCTTACTTTTGCAAATGAGGAACCTAAGACACAGCAATAATTGAGAAAATTGCTCAAAGACATGCAGCTAACATGTGTTGAAACTTAAACCCAGATCTGTCTTGTGCTGTGCTTTCAAAAAGCATGATTTTCCAGAAAGTCCCACCCCCACTCCCCCAACACTGTGGTGTCTACTACCATGGTCTGACTGTTGAAACTGATGATAAATTGAAAGTAGACTGGGTGTTAGAAGTAGAGAGGCGCCTTCTGCTCCCTTTAGAAGCCATCCTCTTCTTGACTTTTATCCCATCACCAGATAGTCATCACTAAAGCTTTTTTGTTGTTCAGTTGCTAAGTCGTGGCCTACTCTTTGCGACTCCATAGACTGCAGCAGGCCAAGCTCCTTGTCCTTCACGATCTCCCAGAGTTTGCTCAAATTCATGTCCATGGAGTTGGTGATGCTATCCAACCATCTTATCCTCTCTCACCCCCTTTTCCTTTTGCCTTCAATCTTTCCCAGCATCAGGGTCTTTTCCAATGAACTGGCTCTTCCCATCAGGTGGGCCAAAGTATTGGAGCTTCAGCATCAGTCCTTTCAATGAATATTCAGGACTGATTTCCTTTAGGATTGACTAGTTTGATCTCTTTGCAGTCCAAGGGACTCTCAAGAGTCTTCTCCAGCACCACAATTCAGAAGCTTCAGTTCTTTGGCACTCAACTTTCTTTATGGTCCAGCTCTCACATCTGCACATGACTATTGGAAAAACCGTAACTTTGATTATACGGACCTTTGTCAGCAAAGTGTTGTCTCTGCTTTTTAATACGCTGTCTAGGTTTGTTATAACTTTCCTTTCAAAGAGCAAGCGTCTTTTAATTTCATGGCTACAGTCACAATATGCAGTGATTTTGGAGCCCAAGGCTTATGCCCCAATTAATTCCTCTCTTCAAATGCCTCAGTGGTCAAAAGAGGCTAAATGCTGCTGAGGTCAAGTTATATATAAGTATTACAAAGTGAATGTTAGATTTAACGACAAGAAGGCTGTTGATGACTAAGGTGAGAGCAGTTTCACTGCAGTGGTGGTACAGCACCCCGTTTGGCAATGAAAGTCAACGAGAGAAAGAACAACGGCTGTAGTGGGGTTGTGGCTTTGATGGGAGAGGCATTTTGTTAGGATGGAAGAGACTTGTATAAGTGCCACGTGGCCAATGTTGGTAGAGAAGAACTGGGTCAGAGGTTGGAGGTAAGGATGGAAGCCACTGAGGAGGGGAGAGAGTCCTGAGCAGAACTGGGGGAAGGAACAGCCTCCATTGAGGGAGCCTACTTTTCCCATTGTTTCTGGAGGAAAACGGAAAGTAGGAGTTTTTTGTGGCAGGAAGTTGAGGGATTTTTTGCTTATATCCGCAGTTTTCCCATGAAGAGATAACCAAGTCTTTACAAAGAGTGAAGGGGGAGGTTTTGAAGTGGGGCTTAGAAGCTTTCAAAACTGCATTAACTCAGGAAAAATGGGGAAGAGACTTGACTAAGGAAGTATCCAGAGATTGCTTGGCAGTGTTGCGGGTCCAGTTGTAGAATTCATGGTTTCCGTGTGTTTCCCTGATTTTGTTTTTCCTTCAGACAGTGCCTAAGTCTGGAAAAGCAGGCAGTAGGTGGTTGCATTTTTGCCAGAGCTGCTTAAATGATGGGCTTCCCAGATGGCGCTAGTGGCAAAGAACCTGCCTGCCAGTGCAGGAGACATGAGAGACGCGTGCTCTATCCCTTGGTTGGGAAGGTCCCCTGGAGGAGGGTATGGCAACCCACTCCAGTATTCTTGCCTGGAGAATCCCGTGGATGGAGGAGCCTGGAGGGCACAGTCCACAGGGTCCCAAAGAGTCAGACAGGACTGAAGCGACTTAGCACGCACGCACTCGTGAATGACAGCTTGGAAGGGGTTTAGGATATCAGCAGGTCAGAGGTTGAAGTGATTCATCGTGGAACTAATGGCTGAATAAGGAAGAAAGTGAAGACAGGAGTGGATGGATTGTCAGGAACTGTAGATCCCGAGGCTGAATAAACAAGGGTCCTGGGAAATGGAAGAGTCTGTACTGTAGGAGGTGCCAGTTAGTATGGGAGATACCTGAATTTCAGCATGATGGCAACATCTGTGGAGCGGCCGTGGGCATGGGGTAAGGCGCTGTTGGCTTGGAGGTGAGTGTTGTGTGTGGGAACACCTGGGTCTTGAGGGCAGCCCGGTTACGAAGCCTGAGAGCCTGGTGCTGTCAGGGAGTCAGCAGAAGGGCCGGTGTGTCAGCGGGTGACAGTGTGAGGAGAGGCAGAGAGGTCTGTGTCCTGATGGCAGGGGCCTCGCTAGGACTTTCGGGGGCCGTGGCAGAGTGGGAGGAGTGAGCTGGCTGTCACCAGTGGCTCTCGGTCTTGCTCACAGAGGTTTGTGAGATGTGAGAACGCCTGCAGCTTTCCACCTGACGGCACAGCAATGTGGAGGGCGGGGTATATTCTCAGGGGAGAGCCAGCTTTCAGGATTCGAGCAGGTCGGGGAACTGCAGGACGTTGTTACTTAAGGAACAGGAGTCCCAGGGAACCAGGTGGGAAGATCTAAGGAGGAGGTAGATGGAAGCTCAGAGGGAGTCAGCCAGAAGCCTCTTCAGGTATCGTTTCAGGTGTGCTGAGCGCCTCGGGGCTTTGAAGCAGAATGAGATGCTGCTGCTGCTGCTAAGACACTTCAGTCATGTCCGACTCTGTGTGACCCCATAGATGGCAGCCCACCAGGCTTTGC
Source organism: Bos indicus x Bos taurus (assembly GCF_003369695.1). Taxonomy (NCBI): domain Eukaryota; kingdom Metazoa; phylum Chordata; class Mammalia; order Artiodactyla; family Bovidae; genus Bos; species Bos indicus x Bos taurus. The sequence goes on from NC_040083.1 coordinate 102,064,288, forward strand.
CATCCCTGGGATTCTCCAGGCAAGAACACTGGAGTGGGTTGCCATTTCCTTCTCCAGTGCATGAAAGTGAAAAGTGAAAATGAAGTCTCTCAGTCGTGTCCGACTCCCAGCGACCCCATGGACTGCAGCCCACCAGGCCCCTCCGTCCATAGGATTTTCCAGGCAAGAGTACTGGAGTGGGGTGCCATTGCCTTCTCTGAGAATGAGAGGAGCTGGCTACCATTTGATAAGGGAAGAGGTCCTTTCTACAGGGAGGGAGTTGCTTAGGCTTCTTAGGATTCAGCTGTGGCCTAGATAGATGGCATTTATTACAAAAGACTGAATCTCTCTAGAGTGAAAGGACTGTAAATTTTGAATTTAATGAAAAGTCTTGGGAGAAGCTTCAGTCCACAGTCACTGGGCCCATCAGCCCCTAGGGAATAAAGAGGCGTTCTTCTGTGGGAAGGTGAGGCCCGGGGGACTGGGTGAGCTCCTGGGTGGTTGATTTTACTGTGGCTCTGTGCTGTAGTCTTCCAGAGTGTTAACAAAACGGGGTGGAGATGCTTAAGAATGACCAAGGAGATACTCGTAGGGTGCAACGGTGAAAGTGGATATTCTTCGTTACCACTCCTGTGCTCAGTTGCCTATTTGTAGATCTGACTTTAGGTGTGTACACATGATCTGGTGGTCTTTGTGGAACATTCTAGACTGTGGAACACAGTAAGGTGTGAAGTGGTTGCCTCTCATCATGGGATTGTGGGTGTACACTTCCTTTTTTATTGTTTTGTTGACTACAGATACTAGAAAATAGACATAAACACTTGTTAGTACTTTATTTTTATTTCTGAGTTAGACCCTGAATTTCAGAGAGGAAAATTTTATTACAGACTCAGAGTTGGGGTTTTATTGACCTGCATCTTTTACGAGCACTACGTGTCTTACAACAGACTAGATTTCCCTCCAGAAATTCACAGTAATGTCTGTGGCCCAGTTTTAACAAGCATGCAGAATTCCAAGGTGAGTGCGTGTTGCTAGCCTCGTTCTCAGCTCTACTTTTTATTTCTGTCCTTATTTTTCCTCTATCTTGCTCACCTACTTCTAATTTATGTCACTTGATCATATTCCAAGTATCACTATATCTTTTCTAGAACAAGTGGTAAAAAGTAAAATAAATTTTGGGTCAGCAATTGTGAGCATCCTTTCTGTTTTATGATGATTTTTTTTTTTAATGTTACTGCTTTCCAAAGCATCAAACAAGTTTCACTGATTTCTTAAGTCCTCTGTCCTTAAATGAGTTATTTTTTTAAATGAGCAGGTTTTTTGTAACTATTAAAAGTATTATAGGAGAATATTAGAAAGTTTGGAAGTAAAGTTGAATGTAAAGTAGATAGTTGTCATTATCAGTTCTAGATTTTTCTTCTAACTTTTTATGTCCAAAATTTTAATACCAATGAAATCATACACAATTTTGTATCCTGCTTTTTCGGAGAAGGCAATGGCACCCCACTCCAGTACTCTTGCCTGGAAAATCCCATGGACGGAGGAGCCTGGTAGGCTGCGGTCCATGGGGTCACTAAGAGTCGGACACGACTGAGAGACTTCACTTTCACTTTTCACTTTCATGCATTGGAGAAGGAAATGGCAACCCACTCCAGTGTTCTTGCCTGGAGAATCCCAGGGATGGGGGAGCCTAGTGGGCTGCTGTCTGTGGGGTCGCACAGAGTCCGACACGACTGAAGCGACTTAGCAGCAGCAGCAGCAGCATTGGAGAAGGAAATGGAAACCCACTCCAGTGTTCTTGCCTGGAGAACCCCAGGGACGGGGAGGCTGGTGGGCTGCCGTCTATGGGGTTGCATAGAGTCGGACACGACTGAAATGACTTAGCATCCTGCTTTTTTCCTTAAAACTATATTGAAACATTTTTGTTGTTAAAAACGTCTTGTAGGCATGATTACTGATAACCGTAGAATAATTATACCATAATTTCCTTGACCATTTTTTTTATTGTTGGATGTTTAGTTTCTTTGAATTTATTTTAAATGATATTGCAGTGAACATCATTATACAAATATCTTTGCCACAATTTTAAAAAGTATTTTCTAATGATAGAGCCCTAGACATAGAATAGTAGCAGTTAAAGACAAATATATAAAGGGCTTCCCAGGTGGCACGTGGTGAAGAATTTGTCTGCCAATACGGGAGACTCAGGGGATGCGGGTTCAGTTCCTGGGTGAGGAAGATCCCCTGGAGAAGGAATGGCAACCTGCTCCAGTATTCTTGCCTGGAAAATTCCATGGACAGAGGAGCCTGATGGGCTATACAGTCCATGGGTTTGCAAAGGGTCCGACATGACTGAGTGACTGAACGCACACACACGCACACACACATAAGCCACAAATAAAGGAGATAATTAAGATAATTTTGAAAAGCTTACAATGAGGGCAGCCTTCTTACCAGTGACACTAAAAGTAGTAACCCTACAGGGGAAAAATGGATAAATTTGACTGTTTAATGATTTTAAAAATTCTGTGTAATAAAAGCTATTTGGCAATCATGATAGGTTGCTGCAATCATGATAGGTATTTGGTTTAATTATGGTATATCCATGTGGATTAAAGATGATTATATAGATCTGAACTTGTTGATATAGAAAGATATCTGATGTATTAAAGAGAGAGAAAATATGAGTGACTATGCATAGAAAAAAACATGGAAACCATAATATAATTGCATTTTTTCTCTGTTTAGAGGGATTATGGTTTTTATTTTATATTACTTTAATTTTCCTGAAGTTTAAAAATAAATGTGTCTAGTCTAAATAAGAAGGAAAAACAAACAAAAAAAACAAAAGCAATTGCCTGAAAGTAAAATTGGTTACAGCAGAAATAAAACTTGTGTTTCATCATACATACTACTTTTTGTGGTTATCAAAGATTGATTTCAAAGAGTAGAAATGTTGCATAGACTATAATTCAATGAAATGGTTTTGCAAACTATAATAAAGAGGAGCAACCAGTTGATATCATTTAACATTTAGGAGGGCAGAAAGCAGAGCCCTTTTACCAGTTCTGTTTACAATGAAAAGGAGTGGCATTAATTTGTCATCTTTAAAAATCTACTTCTCATGAGCCCATAATCATTGGCAAGTCCCCAGACAGAGTCTGTTGGGGGCACTCTGCAGGGGCTTGAAGATCTTCCATTCCAACTGCCTTCCTATCGTTGAGGGAACTGCGCCTCTGGGAGTCTTGGTGGCATCCTGAGATGCTGGGACTGCTCATGCCCTGCTTCTGGTGCAGTGCCTTCCTACCATTGAGGGAACCGCGCCTCTGGGAGTCTTGGTGGCGTCCTGAGATGCTGGGACTGCTCATGCCCTGCTTCTGGTGCAGTGCCGGGCTTTGCTGTTATCATTCTTGTTGTTCAGTTGCTCAGTTGTGTCCGACTCTGTGACCCCGTGGACTGAAGCACACCAGGCTCCTCTATCCTCCACTGTCTCCTCAAGTTTGTTCAAACTCACCTCCTTTGAGTCGGTGGTGCTATCCAATCGTCTTGTCCTCTGCTGCTCCCTTCTCCTGTTGCCTTCAATTTTTCCCAGCCTCTAGGGGACTTCCCTGGTGGCTCAGAGTTTAAAGCATCTGCCTCCAACCTGGGAGACCCAGGTTCAATCCCTGGGTCGGGAAGATCCCCTGGAGAAGGAAATGGTAACCCACTCCAGTATTCTTGCCTGGAAAATTCCATGGACAGAGGAGCCTGGCGGGCTACAGTCCACGGGGTCGCAAAGAGTCGGACACGACTGAGCAACTTCACGTCACTTCACTTTTGTAGCATCAGGGTTTTTTCCCAGTGAGTTGGCTCTTTGCATCAAGTAGCCAAAGTGCCAGGCTACTGCCCATGTTTCTGTCAGCCTTGTGCCTAAAGATTCATAAATAGTGATTTCGATTTAAGTTTTTTCCTTCTCCCCTCTCTCTCTCTCTCTAGTTCTACAACACTGATTCCTCTGGGGAGTCTTCTAATAAATCATAAATGCCTAATTAAACAAACGTGCCCATGTCTCCCGCTCCTGCCTCTGCTTCACAGGGGAAGGTTGTGTTTCACGGGCATATGCTGGTGTGCAGAACTTTGACAAGGGGAAAAGAGGCAGAAAGAGTTGGGGTTTTGTCCAAGATCGAGTCCTTTGACTTCACAGTTTTGCTCAGTCTGTGAGCCTGGCTTCTGGGGAGGATGAAATCATAATTTTTGATGCCAGAGCTGTTCAGTGGCTGCTTCTGTGATGGATGACTCTTGTTTATGTGTTTTTAAGGTTTTCTTGGTTCCATGGATTAAAACAGACTTTTGATGTGAAAGAGTTCAATAAGTTTATAAAAGATAGCTTGAGCCATTTTTATTTTGTGCTTTAAATTCTGAGAACTATGACTGTCATATAGTCGGTACCCTCACAGGGAAAAGTGGTGTATCTGAGACATAATTTTGGTTTGGACTAATTAATGAACGAAAATCTTGCTTTGGTATAAATTTATTATATTTAGTATTGGTTTTTATTGTTAAGTGTTGAAATCACATTTCAGAAAACTTATATTCAGGGAAGGGGATGTGATTAATATTTTTTCTGCCAAAAAATGATATTTTAGTATTATTTCCTTCTAGAGTAAAAAAAAATCATCTAAAATGCAGTATAGTTTCAGGCTTATGGTCCTGGCAGGATATGGCAGAGTAGGCGAAACCTTTTCTATTTTCATCTAATCTGGTTCCTAAATGAGCAGGTAATCTGTTATCTCTACTTTTTGTTTTTCCTCTGCCTTTGACAAAACCTGTCAGCATATTTAGCAGAAGGTGGAAACATTTTTTTTTAAAAACAGAGTCACAGATTTGGATTCTCAGCGGAATTACTCTGTGTGTGTGTTATTCGCTTCAGTTGTGTCCGACTCTTTGCGACCCCGTGGACTGTAGCCCTCCAGGCTCCTCTGTCCATGGAATTCTCCAGGCAAGAATACTGGAGTGAGTTGCCATTTTCTTCTCCAGGGATCTACTAAAAGAAAATTTCAAAGTTAAGCTTGGAGAAGATGAATCAAATGTTTTCTGAACACAGTTCTGGGGGATAGTTCCAATTCCTGAAGGAGGGGAATGAAATCTCAACATTTTCCTTATAGATCCTTGAAATGTTTAACTGGACCCCACGCCTAGACTCGTCATTCCATCCTGGTAAACCCTGCCATGTGGCTGGCGTGTTTGGTGGAAGGAAAGTGTGTTCTTGCCCAGTTAGGTTATCCAGAAAGAGCTTTTTTCCTTCCCTTCTGCCAAGACAGCTGCTCTTTCCTTACCCTGATTTTGTTCTGCTCTTCTCATTTGCAGAGTACTCGGGTGGAGTTTGACCTGCCAGAATATTCTGTCCGTCGAAGATACCAGGATTTTGACTGGTTGAGGAACAAACTGGAAGAATCCCAGCCCACTCATCTCATTCCCGTAGGTACTAAGTCAGTACAGCTTGTTACTCACTTTTCCTTCTTTCTCTTTCCTGACAGTGTTCACTCTCACCCCTCAAATTATGGGCAATCACTGCCTTACGTTTGCTACCAGATCTACCCAGCAACTGTTCATTTTGTGGATGCTGTATAATTAGTTCATATTTTGGGTTTTGACTTCTGATCTGCTATACAGTATGCTGGTTTCTTGGATGGGGTGGGGTAGATTTTCATATTCCTTGTGAGAAGGAGATTGATTTTTTTCAGGTATGGAGAGTCCTAGTTCTCCTTTGCTGCCTCCTCAAAGGCTGGCTGTCACACCCTCCCTAGATACAGTTCTGAGGTTTGGAGAGCTGCCACCAGGTGGAGAGAGATGCCTCAGATTACAGCTGGCCGGGTTTTCTTTAGACATGGGTAATTCAGGGAGCAGGGATCTAGCGCACAATCCATCAACCATAGCTTTTCCTTTCAAAGAACAAACCCAAAGCCACCTAGCTCTATTTATTGAAGAAACATACTACTCATCCGTTACTTTAGTTGCACATTAAAAAAAAAAAACTAGAGCAAATAAAATTTAAAAGACTACTTAAAATCAGCATACATGTGGAGTACTTCTCTGATTACTTTCTATTTGAAGTATAAATGACTATTTAGATCCTAGATGTTTCTTGAGCTTTGGGGCTTTAGGGAAATTTGGGTCATGAAACACTTTAGCAGGGCTTTATCTTTCAGTAAAAACCTCGGCTGGGTAACTGCCCAGCACTGCCTACTGCGTCTTCCAGTCATCCCCTCGTGGTTGGAACAGGCTGACTATGCTGGGAACACTACAGCAGTTTTCTTAATTTTCTTTTTTTTTTCTTTGTTGGGCCAGATCAAATTCTTTTTATTTTATTTTATTTTTAAACTTTACATAATTGTATTAGTTTTGCCAAATATCAAAATGAATCCATCCCAGGTATACATGTGCTCCCCATCCTGAACCCTCCTCCCTCCTCCCTCCCCATACCATCCCTCTGGGTCGTCCCAGTGCACTAGCCCCAAGCATCCAGTATCGTGCATTGAACCTGGACTGGCATCTTGTTTCAAGTGGCCATGTTGCTAGTGCTGTGATGAGAATGAACCCCACCCCCCACCCCCTACTCCCTACTCCCGTTCCCTCTGCTCTCGAGGCCTAAAGTTTTCCTTTTCCTTCTTCTGATCACTTAAAGACATGCCAAAAGAAAAAAAAAGAAGCCAATAGTTTGTAAGCAGTTGAAACTATCCCTTAAAAATATTAATTTGGCAAAATTGGCGGCTAGTGAATTTTTTTTTTTAAATAGACTTTTATTTTAGAACAGTTTTAGACTTACAGAATTATTGAGGAGACAGTACAGTGACTTCTCATAGGCCTCACAGCCAGTCTGGCTTACTATTAACATTTTCTACTAGCACGGCGCGTTTGCCACAAATAACGAACCACTTTACGTTTAGTCGTCGTTTCCTTAGTCCCGGGCTGTTCTTGGTTGTGACGGTTCTCAGGCTTTCCTGGTTTGGGATGACCTGGATAGCTTTGAGTACTGGTCAGGCTTTTTGTGGAATGTCCCTCCGTTGAGATTTGTCTGGTGTTTTGCTTGCAGTTAGCCAGGCGTGATGTGTTTTGTGGAGGAAAAGCACAGAGGTTAAGTACAATCCCCATTACATAATGTCAAGGGTACATACTATCATGAACGGTATTTATCACTGTGGATGTTAATCTTATTCACCTGATTTGAGGTATTGCTTGTCAGATTTTTCCACTGTGCAGTTACTCTTTTATTTCTCTCCTTCTCTGTACTGTATTGGAAGAAAGTTGCTCTTTATGTGTAGTTCATACTATGCATAAGGGGAATTAATGCGCCACCTCCTGGCAACTAGGCGAATTTGAAGTTCCGCCCTTAAAGACCAAAGTTAGACAGCGACACCTGCTGGTAAAACATAGGAGCCTCTTGTGCAGACACAAGCCAGAATCAGGAGACTGGAGTCTTCCAGAATGCCCAAGGTGAATTTTTAAGTCTGTATCTTTAACCAGTATCTTTAAGTCTGGTTTCCTTTGGTCTGGGTGGAAGCATCGAGTAGAAGGTACTTTTGAAGCATGTAGAGATTTAAATTTCTTCGTAAATTCTTAGTGCATATCTGGGGAGGAGAGAGAGTCAATGTAGGTGAGCATCTCTGACTTAAACATAAAAGTCAGACTGGAAACAAACCATTTTTCCCCCCAGAAGTTCACTTTACAGCAGCTTTTCTAGGAGGTGATTGTCTGTTATTAATAATCGACTTTGCGTTGGTCCTTTTACCGCCCTTGGGAAGGTGAGGGATTATGACATAGACAGACTCCTATCCAGGAGAGTTTCTTATCAGAGGGAGACCCAGTAAACATACAGCATAATTATTGTTTAAATTTTCATTTCTTTTTTTTTTTAAGAAAAGCTTTATTGAGATCTGATTAATATACCATACAATTTACCTATTTGAAAATACAAGTCAAGAGCTTTTAGTGTATTCATAGAGCCATCAGCAGATCAGTTTTAGAACCCTTTCATCATCCCTAAAGGAAACCTCTTAATCCTTGCCTGTTAATTCCAAACCCTGTCTTCCCCATTGCCTGGCGACCACTGCTTTATGTTCTGTCTCTATAGGTGTGCCTATTACCGGACATTTGATATAAGGAGAATCATACACAATGGTCTTTTGTGAGGTTTTTTTTTTTTTTTCATAGCATAATGTTTTCAGTGTTCATTCATGTTCTGGCACGCGTCAGTCAGTGCTTTGTTTTTGTTGTCAGATGAGCGTCCCTTCTATGGATGTATCACGTTTTCCCTGTTCGCTGCCTTTGATGGACAGTTGGGTTGTTTCCACTTTTTGGCTGCTGTGAGTGATGCTGCTGTGAACGTTTATGTGTAAGTCATTGTGTGGGTCTGTTTTCATTTTTCTTGGGTGTATACCTAAGACTATAATTGCTGAATCACGTTTAACTGTGTATTTAACCTTTTGAGGAACTGCCAGGCTGTTTTCCAAAGTGGCTGCTTCATTTTATGTTCATGCCAGTAGTGTATGAGCGTTCTGTTTCCTCCACATCTGCATCAACCCTGGTTATAACCTTTCTTTTTGATAACAGCCACCCTAGTGGGGATGGATTGGTATCTCTTTGTGGTTTTGATTTGCATTTCCCTGACAGCTAACATGCAACCATCTCATCCTTGTTCGCTTCCTTCTTCTTCTACCTCAGTCTTTCCCAGCATTTCCCAGTTTCCAGCATTTTCCCAGTCTTTTCCCAGTGAGTCATCTCTTTGCATCAAGAGGCCAAAGTTTTGGAGCTTCAGCATGAGTCCTTCCAATGAATAGTCAGGGTTGATTTCCTTCAGGATTGGCTGCTTTGCTCCTTGCCGTCCAAGCGACTCCCAAGAATCTTCTCCAGCGCCAGGTTGTCCTTTTATTACTGCATTTAAATGGTTCTTTATATAATCTGGATACTAGTCCCTTCTCAGGTATATGATTTGCAAAAACTTTCTCTCATTTAATGACTTGTCTCTTTATTTTCTTGACGGTGTCCTGTGAAGCACAGAGTTTAGATTTAATGAAGTCCAGTTTGCCTATTTTACTGTGTGTGTGCTTCTGGTGTTTTAGCTAAGAGACCATTGCCTTATCCCAGATCACAGAGATTCACATCTATGTTGCTCGCTGAAATTTCTATAATTTTAGCTCTTATATTTAGGTCTTTAACCTATTTTGAGTTTGTTTTTGTACGGTTAGTTTTCATTATCCAGTTAGTGAAGCTGGATATCTTCCTGTGACTTTACTGGAGGTTGGCATTTCTTTTATGAATTGCTTCTTCATTTAAACATTTTTACTCATTGTTTTGTGAATACTCTGTATATCTGCAAAGGACATTAACCCAGTTGAGAATATCTATTTTTTTCTTAGTTACCTTTTTCCTTCAACTTGACTCTGTAATAGATAATATCCCTTCCCTCCCAGCCAAGGTAATTTTTCCCATACAGTTTCTGGCTTTGAAGCTTGTTTCTAACCTAGGATGTTAAAAAAAAAAGTTATCTCTTTTCTTCTATTACTTTTATGTCCTTATGTTTAGTGCTTAAAGCTAGAGTGTATTTTGGTGTGAGATGGGAAGATCTTATTTTTTTCAGATGGTGAGTTGTCCCACAGCCACTTAGGAGTAGTCAGTCACCTATATCATAGCTCGTGTGTTAGACTCTGTCATGCCTTAGATTTGTATAGTCTTGGGCTGTTTCTGAACCTTCTGGTTCATCGATCTCTTTAGTGTGGTATCCCTGCTACACTATTGAATGTAATAGTGTAACAGAATGTACTTATATACTTATTACATAAGTTTACAGAATGTATCAGCATCTGGTTGGATACGTCCCTATCTCTACCCACAGTATTCTTTGTTTTCCAAGTTTTTATGGCTATTTGCACATGCTTTATTTTTCAAGTGAACTTTAGAACTTCAGTGAATCAGCTGGAAAACTGGGAATGATGGTGGAGAAATGGAATTTTTGCTTTTTCTTTTTGACAATTTTAGTCGGCTATGGTTAAAACTTTGTGAGAATTCCTGAGCTCTCAGAGCCTATTGCTTATGTTAGGAGCACGGAGATAAAGTTCCCACTTTTTGGAGGGCTTCGCTGGAGCCATGTGAAATGGTAGATAAACAGCCAGCCAGACTGTGGTTCTTGGGGGCCCCCAAGTTTGCTTCTTCCCGTTGGCTGCCCTGAGGCTTGTGCTGTTTTCAGCCCCAGTGGCTCTGAACTTGGTAGCTTCTGGGGCTCTCCCAGGGAAAGTCAACCGCTTACTTCCTAAGTCGACTGTTGCTTTGCCTGAATAGTATCACAGGATGGTTAATGGTGATGGGTTTTTCTCTCAACCCAATCTTTTCTGCTTTGTGTCTTTAACAAATTCTGTCCTATTAACAGTACCATTATGTTCTCTAGTGCTGCAAAAAATTTTTCTCTTTTTATATCGCTTTGCTTTTCTGGAATTTGAAAAGCAGAAAGAATCAGATGTTTTTCAAGCAGCACCCTAAAGCTAGAGTTGTGCTGGATGTGTATTTTGTCATCTCGTGATGGCAGTTCCACTTTCATGCCTTGGAGAAGGAAATGGCACCCCACTCCAGTGTTCTTGCCTGGAGAATCCCATGGACGGAGAAGCCTGGTAGGCTGCAGTCCATGGGGTCGCTGAGGGTCGGACATGACTGAGCGACTTAGCAGCAGCAGCAGCAGCAGCAGCAATGGCAGTTCACTTTGTTTTTCTTTGTAATCTGACAGTGGGAGCCACCAGAGTCTTCACTGTGACATGGTTTTTGCTTTTTAATTTACAGTTTGTCTCAGAAGTGGGCTTTAACACTGCTTCATTAACTAGGGCACAACTCATTACACAGCAGAGAGATTTCATAACTCGATGGGCACAGATTTTGGAGATGAAGCAAATACATTTATTAAAATCTTTAGTTTTTAATTTCACTTGGAAATTTAATGCTTCAATTTTTATGATGGGAGCCTTCTAGAAGGCTGCATATGTGTATTATGGACCCATTTATGTATTGGGTAGCAGTAAACACATAGGAATTAATAAGGAGAAATTTGTAATGCAGTGTTTGTTTTTCTTAATATGAAATAATCAGTAAAATGTCTCACTTCACTCTTTAGTTGGCTCCTTTTTTTGTACTGTTCAATATATGTGCTTTTAGCTGATCAAGCACGTAAGTTCATAAGCAGTGAATTCACTGGTTGAACCTCGAATTAAATCAGGCCTGGTGACTGTTCTTCATAGGATCAAAATTTTTTTTAATTTTATTAAAGTATAGTTGAGGTACAATATTATATGAATGACAGGTATACAGTGTAGTGACTCACAGTTTTTAAAGGTTATGCTCCACTTATAGTTACCATAGAATACTGGCTGTGTCTCCAGTGTTGTACATACAGTATTTCCTTGTAGCTTATTTTACACCGAATAGTTTGTACCTCTTACTCTCCTGCTTCTGTGACTGCCCCCCACTCTCCCCGCTGTAACTGCTCGTTCGCTCTCTATCTCTGTGAGTCTGATAGCTGTACCTCTTACTCTCCTACTTCTGTGACTGCCCCTCCTCTCTCCCCGATGTTACTGCTCATTCTCGCTCTATCTCTGTGAGTCTGATAGTTGTACCTCTTACTCTCCTGCTTCTGTGACTGCCCCTCCTCTCTCCCTGCTGTAACTGCTCGTTCGCTCTCTATCTCTGTGAGTCTGATAGCTGTACCTCTTACTCTCCTGCTTCTGTGACTGCCCTCCTCTCTCCCCGATGTTACTGCTCATTCTCGCTCTATCTCTGTGAGTCTGATAGTTGTACCTCTTACTCTCCTGCTTCTGTGACTGCCCCCGCCTCTCCCCGCTGTAACTGCTCGTTCGCGCTCTGTATCTGTGAGTCTGTTTCCGTTTTTGTTACAGTCACTAGCTGGTTGTATCCTTTAGATTCCACCTATAAGTGATGTTGTTGTTGTTCAGTCTCCCAGTCTCGCTTGACTCCTTACGACCCCATGGACCGCAGCATGCCAGGCCTCTCCGTCCCTCACCATCTCCTGACTTTTGCCCAAGTTCATGTCCGTTGCATCGGTGATCCAGCCATCTCATCCTCTGATGCTGTCTTCTCCTTCTGCCCTCAGTCGTTCCCAGCATCAGGGACTTTTCCAGTGAGTCAGCTGTTCGCATCAGATGACCAAAATACTGGAGTTTCAGCTTCAGCATCAGTCCTTCCAATGAGTATTCAGGGTTGATTTCCCTTAAGATTGACTGGTTTGATCTCCTTGCTGTGCAGGGGAGTCTCAGGAGTCTTTTCCAGCGCCACAGTTCAAAGGCACCAGTTCTTCAGCACTCAGCCTTCTTTACGGTCCAGCTCTCACAATGTCCGTGACCACAGGGATATAAGTGGCATCATAAGTATTTTCCTTTCTCTGTGTGACTTGTTTCGCTTAGTATAATAGTCTCCAAGCCCATCTATGTTGTTTCAGATGGTTAAGATTTCCTTTTAATCTTGATGCTCTTTTATTTGTTTTATTTTTGGTTAGCAATATTTTCTGTTAGTGTGATATGAATAGGAAAAATAGTTTTCTGTCATGTAGTGGCTATGCAGTAAATATCTGTCAAATTGTATAGAAGAAGCAATTAGAAAAATGAGAAGAGGACATCGGACACATAAAGACTGAGCAGTTGAAATCTTCGTTTAGATTTCCTACCCAGAAACAGTAGCTTTTCTGTGACAATCTACTATACTTTTATTTCATAGATTATTAAATACTTTCTTATAAAGTAACATAAAGTATGGTATATATGAAAGTACTTTTCCAGAGTATTTAGTGCTCTAAAATGTAAATGTTTTAAGATTAAACCTTGATATATTTAATAGATTGTTGTAACGTTTTGGAAATAGGATTTTTGAAGGTTCCAACATATATATATGCATATATAGTTTTTTTAAAACTTCATTATGGAAAATGTCAGAGTCGCTTCAGTGCAGTGACCCCTCAGTGTACTCATCACCTAGTTTTAGCACATATCAACTCATGACCAGTCTTGTTTCATCTCTGTCCCTACCCACTCCCTCATCCTCACACCAGGTGATTTTTTTTTTTTTTTCCCAAAAAAGTGACTTAAACAACATTTTTTAATCTAATAGTTCTGGAAGTCAAAAGTGCAAAATCAGTTTTCATGGATTAATATCAAGAATACTGGAGTGGATAGCCTGTTCCTTCTCCAGCGGATCTTCTGGACCCAGGAATTAAACCCAGATCTCCTGCACTGCAGGCGGCTTAGCAGAATAGTTGGTATATTAATGTACACGGGGCTGTATCCCTTCTCAAGTTTCTAGGGGGAACTTGTTCTTCCGTTTTCCATCTTCTGGAGGCTGCCTGCATTGCTTGGCTCAGGCCCCTTCCTCCATCTTCAAAGCCAGTGGCATTGCATCTCCTCTCCTCTCTGACAACTGGTTCCATCCTTCCATTTTTTTTTAAATTAAGATAAAATTTACATAACATAAAATTCACCAAAGTGTATAATTCAGTGGCTTTTATTATATTCACAGTGTTTTGCAATCACCATCACTATCTAATTTCAGAGTATTTTCATCATCCCAAAAAGAAGTCCCATACCCATTAAGTAATCACATCCAATCCCTTCTTTTTCTCCAGCCCCAATATTATGAATAATGCTGTTTGAACATTTACTATATAAGCTTTTGTGTGAAAACTTGCTTTCAGTGATTTTGGCTATATACCAAGGAATAGAATTGCTAGATCCTATGGTAATTCTAAGTTTAAGTTTTTGGGAAACTGCCAAACTGTTGTGCCAGGGGCTGTGCCATTTTACATTCCTGCAGCAATGTATGAGAATTCCCGTTCCTCTATGTGTGTGCCAACACTTGTGATTTACCTTTCTTTCCCGCCTTTTATGGCCATCCTAGTGGATTTGAAATGTTATCCCAGGTGATATTTTTTTTTTAATACTTTGGCTTAAAACATATATGGAAGTGCTGCTGTTTAGTCCACTTCCTTTTTTGCTTTCTGTCCTCAGAATTTACAAGTTAATACAAATAGTTGGCATTCATTTGACATCTACCATGTGCTGGGAGCAGTGTTGAGCTCTTCACTTGTATTATTTCATTTACGGGGTGTAGTTACCCTCGACTTGGCCAGCAATCCACATTCATATATGGGCTTCCCTGATAGCTCAGTTGGTAAAGAAGCCGCCTGCAGTACAGGAGACCTGGGTTCAATTCCTGGGTCCAGAAGATCCTCTGGAGAAGGAATAGGCTACCCACTCCAGTATTCTTGGACTTCCCTTGTGCCACAGCTGGTAAAGAATCCGCCTGCAATGTGGGAGACCTGGGTTCGATCCCTGGGTTGGGAAGATCCCCTGGAGAAGGGAAAGGCTACCCATTCCAGCATTCTGGCCTAGAGAATTCCATGGCCTATATAGTCCATGGGGTCGCAAAGAGTAGGACACAACTGAGTGACTTTCACTTCAGATTCCTATGCATAAGCAACCCAGTAGGTAATTATAAGGGTGAGGAAGAGAGAGGTGTATTCTTTTAAGGAAGCTTGAAATGGGAAGAAACAAATTTATGAAGCCACAGACATCTGACGATAAGATTGCTTATTACAGAAGGAAATTCTGTTCGCAGAAGGATTCACTCCCAGGTTCCTTTAACTAGCAAGCTTCTTTGGTTCATTAAACCATGTTCAAGGTACTAAATCTGAAGAATGGATAACTCTTTTCAGAAGGTTGTCTGTTATGTGAAACGAGGCACACCTAACTGCTTATTTGTTCATTAGGCCTTTTCCCTAATTCTTGTTCAGCATAAGCAGATGGGAGTATGCGCAGCAGGACTCATGAGATAAAAATGTCACTGGATTTGGTAATTAGAAAGTTTTGATTTGAGAAGAGTGGTTTCTGCATTAGGCAGGGATGGGGCAGAGAAATGCAGCCTTGAAGGCAGTACCACAGATGGCTTCGTTTTGCAGTGAAGAAAGGTTAGGGGTGGAGAAATCAAGGGGAAAGAGTGAAAGTAAAGGTAAATGATTCTTTTCAAAAGGGTTGAATGAGATGGGAAGGAGAGTGGAGAAGATATAAGGTTAAGAGATAGATTTTTTTTTTTTTCATGGTCAGTAGCCAAGTGCTTCTTTTCCAGGGGTGCTGGTATTGCCAATTCCTAAATATTTCAAATGTCTTGTGTTATAAAATCTGGGTTGCTTCTTGGCTTTCCCCACACTTAAGTGCTTAGGATTCTACTTTGGGGGGCTAAGTTCCTATTCATGTATCTTATTTCAACATTTGTGTATGTGTGTGTGTGTGCACGCATGCACTTAAGGGTTTATAACTTAAAAGAAAAAATTTTCTTTTTAGACATATTACAGAATTTTAGGAGGTTGCAGACTTAAATGCTTGTTCCAGTTTTCCGTCTCCTCATCAGCACTTGTTGTTTCTTTTCCTTTCCTGTCGTTCTCCATCTCCATTCTGGTCATCCTAGTGAGATATCATCCTAGTGAAGTGGCATCTCACTGTGATTTTGGTTTGTATTTCCCTAGTGACTAATAATGTCAAGCATCTTTTCATGTGCATTTTGGCCATTTGTATGTCTTCTTTGGACAAATGTCTACTGGGTCACTTAACCTTTTAAAAATGTAAATGTTCTTTTAATATTTCATAATCAAAACACTTCCAAATTGTGCATTAGTGGATACTGCCTTTCCCTGTGGGGCAGTGATGAGGAAGGCCTTTTAATGAAGCCGCTACGGAAATAGGTTAAAGCTCAAAGATCCCTTGGCGGCCAGGTAGTATTAAATTGCCCACAGTGTTGGCTCAAAGTAAATACAATGGATAAATTCAAGTAAGGAGTAAAGGAAGTTAGTTCTATCATTAAGAACTTTTAAACATAAACCTAAATGAAAAAAAGGGGGGGGGCTCTGGAAAAGAGGGTATTTTATAGACACAGGGGTTTCCCTAATACACTTATTTTTTCATTTACCAAATTCTTTTATTCCTTGAACTGGAAATAGAATCTTGAGATATTTAAATAATATGATTTGTGTCTGGCTCCTTTCCTGTCTTTCTTATCTTGCCCTAACTTTCCCACTAGGTCACCTGTGCATCAAGCGGTGTAAAGATAACAACTGGATTTACTGGTAGATGTTACCCGACTATTGTTGGTGTTCCAGAGACCGTGCTCTGCTGTTTCATTTTTTTTATTATTATGAAATTGACAGTGTGGTTGTAATTTTACTCCACCGGCATTTTCTCAGGCTTGTTTATACTGATGACTACATAAAGATCTAACTGATTTAAGAAAGACCGTTCTTGATGGATGGGTCCCAGGACTTATTTGCTAGCCTAGTTTTTCTTTGCACCTTCCAATCAATTATTCTGAATATTTTTCTTCATGTCATTGTAGCCACTTCCTGAGAAGTTTGTGGTGAAAGGTGTCGTGGATCGATTTTCAGAAGAGTTTGTGGAGACCAGAAGAAAAGCTTTGGATAAATTCCTGAAAAGAATTACAGATCACCCTGTGCTCTCCTTCAATGAACACTTTAATGTTTTCCTTACGGCCAAGGTAAGGCAGACTCTTTCATACTCCTCCCCCAAATTAGCATTCTTTCTACTCTCCCTTAAAAGCTGTTCTGACCTCTCCAAGGCACACCTGTAGTTAGTGGGTGGCATAGAATTGCTCTGGGTTTGTGTCTTTAGTGTTTTTTCTTGGTGCTCATCTGCCCTGGCATGGTTTCCGTGTTAGAGTTCAGGAGAAATATCCCCCTGCTGCAGCTGAGAAAGTTAGACTATTTTCACTTGCCAAAAGCAGAGATGTTTTCCTGAACACTTACCAGCGATGTTACCGGACGAGGCCATTCTGATCAACAGTGGGCATGAAAGGGCGAGAATGTTCATTGAGTGTTTGGTAAGGACATTTTCACAGGAACTTCGTGAGTGTTGGCTCAGAGTCTCATTTCACGGGTGAGGAGACTGAAGCTCAGGGCGTGTGTACGAGTTCAGCTGGCATCACTGGGATGTAAACTGGGTCTTTGTGGCTCCTGAGGCCACAGTTTTTCCTCGGTATCGAACCACCTGACCAAGAGGAGTTTAGCATTACTTCATTTCAGTTCAGTTCAGTTGCTCAGTCGTGTCCGACTCTTTGCGACCCCGTGAACTGCAGCACGCCAGGCCTCCCTGTCCATCACCAACTCCCGGAGTCCACCCAAACCCATGTCCATTGAGTCGGTGATGCCATCCAACCATCTCATCCTCTGTCATCCCCTTTTCCTCCTACCCTCAATCTTTCCCAGCATCAGGGTCTTTTCCAATGAGTCAGCTCTTCACATCAGGTGGCCAAAGTATTGGAGTTTCAGCTTCAGCATCCGTCCTTCCAGTGAATATAGCATTACTTACCTGCAGCCAAGTTCCTAGCAGGTGGGCATTTTCCAGGCACTTGCCAGGGACAGAGTTAGGACAAACACAGGTGCTGGATTCTACATAGTCAGACTCAGGTTGGCCGTCTCCCCTTCCGTAAATTTAAGAAAATTGAAATCATTATCACACATCATTGAAATCATAACAGGCATCTTTTCTGGCTACAATACTGTGGGACTAGATATCAATTATAGGGGGAAAAAAGCTGTAAAAAAACACAAACACATGGAGATTAAACAATACATTTCTAAATAATGAAAAGGTTACTGAAGAAATAAAAGGGAAAATAAAAAAATTCCTGGAAACAAATGACAACGGGAACATGACAGCCGCAAACCTGTGGGCTGCAGCAGACTCCAGGTGGCCACCCCCTGACTAGTCTCGGGACTCCCCTGTTGGCAGAGCTGGTCCAGAACCCGAAGTGCTCAACTCTGACCATCTGCAGAAGTGAGAGCTCGTGTTCAGACCCTCGTGCCAGCTGCCTTCCACCCCCCATCCGTTTACGCTCATGCCTCCTAATCTCACATTCAGGCCATAGGTAATTCCTCCCGCATCGGCGAGGATGCTGAGGTCCAGGGACTTTCCAGTTTCCTTTTTCAAAATCCCAAATTGAGAAACATTTACAGACAGCGTCACCTGACGTAAAGACCTTAGAGGGAATGCCGTTCTCCAGACAGTGAGGACCACATGCCAACGTCCGCCCATGTTGTGGTTTGTTTGTTTGTTTTCTTTTTGCCAAATCTTAGTTGGCACTCAGCCTCCTGGATGACATTCTTATTTATCTTCTCTTTTCCCTGGAAGCCTTCCCTCCACAGTTTAAACTTGTGTTCTTTTTAAAAATGAGAGTATTTCCTGGTGAACTGCTCCTCAGGCACAGTTCTTCCAGAGTAAACACAAAGTGAAGTCCCCCCTGTTCTCCAGAAGTGCAGCACACCGTTTCACCCAGATTGCAGGTTCTTCATCCAGGCAAGCCTTCAAGTTTCATCATTTTTATTGAATAAAGGGACAAAGCAGGAGAAAGCTTAGACCCCTGGTCACTAGGAATTTGTGTGAAAAATAAGGAGGAAGGTTTTTTTTTTTTTGTATATGTGGTTTTTATTTGTGGGCCAAGCAAGATGAAATGATGTTTAAAATGTCTTCAGTTTTGTTATTGAAGAAGAACACACGTCCAGAAAAGTATGCCAATCATAGCTCAATAAGTGATCAGCAAATGAACATACCTTTGTGATCACTACCTGTATCAAGACAGAAAATCTCCAGCACCCTGGAAGCCCCCACTCCCAATCACTCCTGCCCTCCTCCTCCCTAGAATAAACACTGGCCCGATTTCTAGCATCACAGAGCACTGATGGGTTTTGTCGCACGGCCTTTCCTGTCCCTGCGTCCTGCCTCCCACCCTCTACTTCCCTTCCATGGCTTCAGTTGGTATAAATGAATGAATCTCAGCTCTTGAATTTTGCTCCTAAAGACAAGTTAGGATATTTTGTACAGGAGAAAGGGACTCTTTAAAAAAGTTGTGATTAAAGGAACGTGTGCAGGGTCAGTGTTCCTTATTGGAAAGGAAGGAGTCCAGCTCTGGAGAGAGAGACCTGGTGTGCAGATGCAGGGGTGTGAGCGTGGTGGCCACGATGACGCAGGGGAGGAGACGTGTGTGTGTCTGTATGTGTGTGGTTAGCGCCTTACCTAACTCAGCTACTTTTCTTTTGCTTTTTTAATAATTAAAAAAATATATTTATTTGGCTTTGTTGCGTCTTAGTTGTACTGCAGCGTATAGGAGCTTAATTCCCCAGCCAGGGATTGAACCCACCTCTCCTGCATCACAAGGTGGACTTTTAACCACCAGACCACCAGGGAAGACCCCAGTCCCTTATTTTTGGTGTCCTCCATTTCCTAAAGGAATTGGCTTACCCAATCCTGGCCGTGTGAGCGGGTGAGCCCTTTGAGTCTGTCTCTTCATGTGTCATCCTTAGGACCTGAACGCCCACAAGAAGCAAGGGATGGCATTGCTGACTCGAGTGGGTGAGTCAGTCAAGCATGTCGCTGGCGGCTACAAGCTGAGAAATCGGCCTCTTGAATTCGCAGCCATCGGCGAGTACTTAGACACGTTTGCGCTCAAGCTGGGAACCATCGATCGAATAGCCCAGCGGATTATCAAGGAAGAAATAGGTGAGCTCTGTGTCAAGGTCTGGATCAGGCCTGCGAACCACGTTTGCAGAAATGGCACTCGTGTGTGCCAGGCAGAATCAAACTGCTGAACCAGGGGAGTGGCAGCACCAGGCCACACTATGCCCATAAAACCAACACACACACATGTATATACACGGAGCGGGGGAGGTAGTTAAGACCAGAGGGGACTTTTGGACTCCATCCCTGGCCCTGCATTTCATCCTGTGTTTGATTTCCCCACGGCAAACAGCCACTCTGAGCTGCTGGGCTTTTCTAGTTTTATCTCTCTCTCGACTTCCCTTCTTCCATCACCACAGGATGAGATGGTTAGATGCCATCCTCTCTCTCATCTATAGAGACGATCATTTAAAAATTAAACTTGAGTATCTTTTCTGGCAGAAAGGCGGTTCAGAAGGACAGCCTGTGTTTGCCAAAGTTCTGATCCTAAGGAGGTTTCAGACTTGAAACTGACTCACCTGCCTCGCCGTGGCTTCATTTCAAGCCCACTCTTCCTGAGAGCTATGAGGCCTTTCTTTAACCTTCCTGGTTGCTGCCACTGCTTCATCCCCACCCGTCTCTCGGCCACTTGCTTTTCTGTATCCCAGAATGTGGGGGCCTTTTGTCTTCTTCCACACGTGTAGGCCAAACGCACGTGAACAGTATTAGTGATCACGCTGGCATGTGATGTGAAACGTAGGAAAGGATTCCCTGGTAGCTTCAGTCCATTGGTTACTAAAAAATGGCAGCAACGTTTTATCGTAATGGCAAGAATCCTGGTGACAATTGATGGCCAGCTTTTCTTTGTGAGGAGAAATAAAACGACATTTTCCCCTGTTCTGTGTTTTAATTCTCCTTTACCTGCTGCTGGTCTTATGTGGGCCTGCAGGTTTTAGAGATGGCTTTAGAGGGCTGACTGTCGGGGTCCTGACAGGACGTGCAGCCACGCTGCCTCTGGCATCTGGGCTAGGGGCCAGAGTCTGCTTCTTGCCCGCACTAACACAATGACCTCTCGGCACCTCATGGTCTGGGTCCTGCCGCCTCTCCTGGGCGTTTGGGGACCAGGAAGCCTGCCTGGGGAAGCGCCTTCTGATGGGCCCAAGGTGTTGGGGTGAGCCCTGAGTGAGAAAGCAAGTCTGCCTCTGTAAGACCACACTTTCTTATATCAAGTATTTCCTAAAATTCCATTGTTTTTCCCTCGTGACTGATTTTCTTTTTTTTTTTTTACTTTTTTTCCTTTTGGAAACATCCCCCCAAACCTATATGAAACTCTGCTTCCATGGCCTGTCAAAATACTGCTTCACTGTAGCGGTAGGCGAGTAAGTTTTGGGGAAAATATTTAGTGGATGTCACTCCCAGCACTTTCCCCCCGAAGGCATAGTGGCTCCCATTATCCAAAGGCATGACATTTCCACTATGGAGTGGAGTTGATTGATGTTATGATGTTAGCTGTAACATTAGCTTACAGAGATTGTAAAAAATATTCTGTTACCATCAGTGCTGTGTTTAAAGGGAAGCATGCTCAGAGAGCTCTTTGCTGCAGTAGTTACTGAGTCAGTAATACCAGTGATTGCTGCCCAGCCAGATCTCAACTGGTTTCTCAGTCACTCAGTTGTGTCTGACTCTCTGCGACGCCATGGACTGCAGCATGCCAAGCCTCCTTGTCTATCACCAACTCCTAGAGTTTACCCAAACTCATGTCTATTGAGTCGGTGATGCCATCCAACCATCTCATCCTCTGTCGTCCCCTTCTCCTGCCTTCAGTCTTTCCCAGCATCAGGGTCTTTTCAAATGAGTCAGCTCTTCATATCAGGTGGCCAAAGTATTGGAGTTTCAGCTTCAACATCAGTCCTTCCAATGAACACCCAGGACTGATCTCCTTTAGTATGGACTAGTTGGATCTCCTTACAGTCCAAGGGACTCTCAAGAGTCTTCTCCAACACCACAGTTCAAAAGCATCAATTCTTTAAGCACTCAGCTTTTTTTATAGTCCAACTCTCATATCCATACATGGCTACTGGAAAAACCATAGCCTTGACTAGACGGACCTTTGTTGACAAAGTAATGTCTCTGCTTTTTAATATGCTGTCTAGGTTGGTCATAACTTTCCTTCCAAGGAGCAAGTGTCTTTTAATTTCATGGCTGCAATCACCATCTGCAGTGACCTTGGAGCCCAAAAAAATAGTCAGCCACTGTTTCTATTGTTTCCCCATCTATTTGCCATGAAGTGATGGGACCAGATGCCATGATCTTAGTTTTCTGAATGTTGAGCTTTAAGCCAACTTTTTCACTCTCCTCTTTCACTCTCATCAAGAGGCTCTTTAGTTCTTCTTCACTTTCTGCCATAAGGGTAGTGTCATCTGCATATCTGAGGTTATTGATATTTCTCCCAGCAATCTTGATTCCAGCTTGTGCTTCTTCCAGCCCAGTGTTTCTCATGATGTACTCTGCATATAATTTAAATAAATGGGGTGACAATACGCAGCCTTGACGTACTCCTTTTCCTATTTGGAACCAGTGTGTTCTTCCATGTCCAGTTCTAACTGTTGCTTCCTGACCTGCATACAGGTTTCTCAAGAGGCAGGTGAGGTGGTCTGGTATTCCCATCTCTTGAAGAATTTTCCACAGTTTATTGCCCAGCCAGATCTCAACTGGTTTCTCTTCCCCTTTTAGAGTATCTTGTAGAGCTGAGAGAATACGGGCCCGTGTACTCCACGTGGAGCGCTTTAGAGGGGGAGCTGGCCGAGCCCCTGGAGGGTGTGTCAGCCTGCATCGGCAACTGCTCTACAGCCTTGGAGGAACTGACCGATGACATGACAGAGGACTTTCTACCTGTGCTCAGGGAATATATTTTATACTCTGACTCCATGAAGGTGAGCTGGCTCCCTCCTTGTGCACCCAGGTACTTTCTTTGTGGTCATTAACCAGTAACTAAGTGGTTATTGCCTATTTGCTTGTGGTATTGGGCTTCCCTGGTGGCTCAGCTGGTACAGAATCTGCCTGCAATGTGGTAGACCTGGGTTCGATCCCTGGGTTGGAAAGATTCCCTGGTGAAGGGAACAGCTACCCACTCCAGTATTCTGGCCTGGAGAATTCCACGGACTGTATAGTCCACGGAGTTGCAAAGAGTCAGACACGACTGAGCTACCTTCACTTCACTTCACTTCATTTAGGTTTCCTTCTTTCTAGATGGGCAGGATCAGACGTGTGGACTGACCTCTTTCTTGAACATGTAAAAAGAACACATGGTGAATCCAAGTATGTGAATTAAATGAAAAAAAAAAAAGAAAGTTTGGAAGAGATTCTTACTAGAATCTTAGAGGGGGAGCTAGCTAGAGTTCTCTGAGAGTTTGAGATATAACATCTGATTAAGAACAGTATGTTGTGGGGAAAGAACAATTGAATAATAATTAGAGCTCTTTGAAGTTAAAGTGTGATTGCTAAAATAAAATTGAAGAGCACAGTTGGAAAATGAGGCTGAGGAAATCTTGGAAAGTATTGTAAAACAAACTTAAAATGTAGTTGGAAAGTAGAACAAAAATGCAAAAATACTGAAAATGTGAAAGAATGATAAAAGACATAGAGGATTAATCTCAAAGGTTAATTAATCACCGACTAATAAGAGTTCCTGATTGAAAGAATAGAGAAAACTGAGAAAGGAAAATTATGAAAGAAGCAGTACAAGAAAGTTTCCCTGAACCAAAGGGCATAAGTCTTTAGATTAAAAGGACAGGTTGATTACCCAGCAAAAGGACTGGACAGAAAACCAACCCAAAGCATATCATTGTAAAATTTTAGGACAGAAGTGGTAAGATTCAGGTACAGGATCAAATGCTTTAATGTCTGCGTTAGAAACTGCCCCAGCCTGCACTTAAACCAGTTGGAGAGTGTAGCTGCGGTGGACTCCTATGCTGGTGCGCAAGGTTTATCTTGGCTAACTGGCTCATTTTTATAGATGAAGAAGTAGAGGCTCACGGGTGGGCCTTTTCTCTGCTCCACGGTCCCAGTTCTAATGAGCAGCCACCTTATGTTCGTGTCTTTACTGTTGGCGAGAGAAACTGGATCAGTTCCTGCTTTTCAAGGCTGCGGTGCACATTGTCTGTGTTTAAGTGTCGTCGTGGCACGGCATGTTCTGTCCCCTTCAGAGGCAGAGAGAAAGCACAGGAAACGGGCCCTAGGAGGCCACGTGGAACTGATGGATCATGTTCAGTGGACAAAGAAGACAGCTTGTGCTGGATTGGTGGTTGAAGATGTGTGTTTCCAAGAACACTGTGGAGTGAACAGAGCTTGAGAGAGAAGGGTACCAAAGTTTCTCTCAGGCCCAGGACTCAAATATGCTATAGACATCTGCAGGTGAGCCCCTTATATGGGCTCACATTCTATACACAGTGTGTATATAAAATATGATTATGAGAGTGATGGGCTGGGAGAGAGAACACGTTAGAGTCTTTAGCAAAGTTCTAGCAGTGCTTTTTGAGCACTGGTGTCATTATGACCAGGCCAGGAGTTGGAGAAGCTTTATTTAAGAAAGTTAGGGAAGGGCCCTATGCTTCATATCTCACACTGCCTTATTCATGGAAGGTAGTCGGCGAATATTTAATTGAAGCTGACAGTGTGGTGCAGTTTGGAATGTTTACAGATACGTAGCTATTGTATGACACCCATCTTGTTATTTTTAATAACTTGTAGTAGGTTTATCTACAAGTCAAAGAGCATGCTTATCTCAGAGGTACTGGTGATGACTAGTGAGATGAGAGTCAGAGGAGAGAGTGATAAGGTAAAGGCCAAAGTGAGTGGAGCCAGTTGAGCAAGGGAGTGGGTGGCAGGTGGGGAGGTCAGATAAGTAAAGGTGGGAGGTGGGGAGGATACATAAGTCAAGGTGGGAGTGGGGAGGGCAGATAAGTAAAGGATAAGATATGAGGAGATACACGGTAGTATCTTAAAGGTCACAGTCGGTAAGTCTGGATTTTGTTCTTAGGAATAAAAGACAAGCCATTTGGTTTCATGCAGGGAAATGACACGCTATGGTTTGCACTTTTAAGAAGACAGTTAGTGCTATAATAATGAAGAATGGATTGTGGAGAGAAAGGGTCGGGGAGAGGGAGAGAGAAAGAGAGAAAGGTCCAGAGACCATCAGCAAACTGTTGCAGGGAGCCGAGTAGCAGGTAACTGAGTGGTAGAGCTTGGGGAAGTGAGCAGACTTGGGGTGTATTTTGTGTGCAGGACCAGCTAGACTCGCGGCTCCGTTAATGTGAAGTGAGAAATGAGGGAATCGAGGACGACGCCTGCGTTTTGGGCTTCAGCAACTGTGTTGATAGTGGTCCTGTTCAGTGAGGTGGGGAAGTTTGGAGAAGAACAGTTGGGAATCAAGTTGTTTTGGCCATACTGAGTTTTTAAAAAGTGCCTATTAGACATTAAAGTAGAGCTGTCATGGCAGCTGGTTATGAGTTCAGAAGGAACAGAAATTTGGGAGTCATTTGTTTATAGATGGCATTTAAATCTATGAGAGTTGGGGCGATCATCTGGTGAGATGAGACTGAGGCAAATAGTCCAGGAGTGTTCCTTGTATCTTCCAGTATTTAGCGGTCTAACGCCTAATTAGGGGGGTGGACAAGTAGGAGGAAGGAGCCTGAGAAGGAATGGTCAGTGTAATATGAGAAAGAGTAGAGGAGGACCTTAGTGAAGCCAAGAGAAACAACTGTTAGAAAGAGCTTGATAAGCAGTGACCATATGAATTAATAACGTGGAAGTCACTGCCATCGTGATTCGAGGTGTAAGATGTAGCTACGAAGTTTGGGTTGGAAGACAGCTTGTTTTAAAAATTCTGATTATTTCATTGCCATATGATTTTTTGACTTTAATTTTTCTTAAAAAATTTTTTTGGAAGATAGTTGATTTTTCCATGCTGTGTTTGTTTCAGGTGTTCAACAAAGTGATTCAGTTATACGTATATTCATTCTGTTTCAGACCTTCCCCCATGTAAGTTATTACAGAATACTGAGTGGAGTTCCCTGTGCTATACACTAGGTGCTTCTTGGTTATCTATTTTATATACAGTAGTGTATGCATGTTAATCCCAAGCTCCTGATCACCACATTTCCCTTTTGTTAACCATGTTTGTTTTTGATATATATGTATGTTTCTGTTTTGTAAGTTCATGTGTATCATTTCTTAAAAATTGGATTCTACATATGATATTTATCTTTCTCTGTCTGACTTAAACTTCACTTACTATGATAAAGTCCAGGTCCAGTCTGATGATTTCTTTGGCCTATGCGTGTATTCCCCCAGAGACCACGAGGTGGAGCTAATGAGTCAAGTGACTAGTCTATGCTTTTAGGTTGCCCACTTAGGGTGCCTTTCAAAACCTAAAAAAGAGATTTTCTAGAAGGCTGATTTGAGGGAAAGAAAGTCCTCCTTCCTAAACAAAAGTGACTATAGGCTTGAGGGCCTGATTTCTTGAAAATGTGAAAAATTAGGAATGTATCAAAGTATATAATGATCTCAAATATTTTTAAATTTAGAAAAATATAAAAATCAAAACTCTGAGATTCCCAGTTAGGGCTGACTGGATACATATTGAAACTTCCTCTTTTCATACAATCAAAATGACTCCAGAATGATTTTTTTTTTTCTTTAAGGCTTAAGTCCAGGGGGCGAGGAGGGTATGGTGGGAGGGAAGAGCAGCAGGAAGGGAAACAGCAGCAGTACAATTAGGAACCAAAAGCGAATTGAGAGGTGATAGAGACTCAGGTGACTCAGAGCTGCTTACGCTGACTGGGGAAAACTGAGAAGCCACCTAGTTTACACTGTGGACTCCTTCAGAAAGGTGAGGAGTGGACAGCACCAGCTACCCCTGGGACTGTGGGAAAGAGGGAGCTGAAGACAAGGGTTGAGCAGCAGTCTGTTTAAGAAGCAATTAGAGCTTCCGATTCTGTCCTCCTTCCAAACACTGGGGCACTGTCCCTTCGCCACTTGGGCAGAACTGGAGGTGTATTCTCTGCTGCACACACTTGGTCACTCAGTCGTGTCCGACTCTTTGCGACTCCGTGGACTGTAGCCCGCCAGGCTCCTCTGTCCATGGGCTTCTCCAGGCAGGAATACTGGAGTGTGTAGCCATTTTCCTCCTCCAGGGGATCTTCCCAACCCAGGGATCGAACCCACGTTTCCTGTATCTTCTGCATTGCAGGTGGGTTTTTTACCCATTGAGCCACTGGGAAAGTCTCCATAGAGGGTCTCTGCTCCAAGGGACGCCAGGCACAGTTGAGGGTGGGGACTGAAATCCTAAAATCAAGAGCAAAAGGTCACTAAATGTTGAAACTCTTGGTTGTCTTTCCTGGTAGAGTTGGAGGGCCTTTTAGAAAAATCTAAACAGGCTGGGAGAAGAGACTAGAATATACTGATATTTAGTGGCAGAGGGAATCCTCAATGAAAGGACCCAGCAGAGTCCCTGTAGAGAACTGTCAGGAAGCCCTCAATATCAGAGAACTTTCAGCCAGTTTTTAGTGTTTCCCTCTTGGGCGAGTGTGCAGAAAAGGCTCACCAAATATTTAAGGGAAGCTTCTAATGTGAATACAAGTAAATACAAAGAAGGAAAAACATAAACATCACTGAGGGAGAAGAACTTTTCCGGGAAAAAAACTCACTGATGTCTTCAGAAAGAGATGTCACAGGTATAAAACAAGCATTTTTAAAGTTCTAGAGAATAAGCAAAGAGCTCATGGAATGACGATCAGGATAGAAATGGAAAAAAAAAAAAAAACACACACACAAACAGGAGAGTTAGAAGAACAGTTTACGGAAATGACTATAAAATGAAACAAAAAGACAGATGGAGGATTGGAGAGAAAAATATGTAAAAATGAGAGGACCAGACCAGACATCTAATATTTCAGATCCAATATCTGAAAAACAGGAAGAGAAAACAGAGAAATGGGGGGGCATCAGAGGCATTCAAGAGAAAAGACTGGAAGTGAAGATAAGACATGTTGCAGGCCGTGCCTGAAAGATGAGGTGGTTGATGCTTAACCCCCTCCTCTACATTTTTCTTTATTTTTCAAATTATCTGTAACAAATATTGTTTAAAATGAAGGCATGATGTGTGGTTTTAGTATTAGCAACATTGTCCTAGAAAATTGAACTCACAGGTGGTCTGTCATCAAAGAAGGAATGGGTGAAAAAGAGCGTGTTGGGAAGGGCGACCTAAGTGTGGCCATTTAATCACACATGTCACCAGGTCAAATTCAGACTGATTTTCTTGCCTCTAGGGAAATGCTCTCATAGACGGACACCCAAAGACAGGCCGCAGGGCTATGTTGGGTGTCAGATGTTTTTTAATGATTATAAATGTTCAAAATTGAAGTGTATTTGATGTATCAGCTTCCTGTGTGCCCCATAATGAGCCTGCATTTGCATACATTGTAAAATGATCACCAAGATAAGTGTCAGCTAACACTTCTGTCACCTAACAAAGTTAGTGCAGTGTTATTAACCGTGTTCTCCTTGACAGTACACCCTCATGACTTATTTATTTTATCCCTGGAATTTTGTACCTCTGGATCCCCTTTAGCCATTTCGTAACCCTCCTAATAACCCTTCTTCTCTCTGACAACCACTGATCTGTTCTCTGTGAGTCTGGACTTGGTTTGGTTTTGTGTGTTTGAGTTTTATTCTCATTTGAGCTTCTTTGTTATGGAACACTCATCATTGTACACAAATTCCCCCTGGGTGTTTTGGGCTGTCAGCTCTAGGCATGCCAGACCATAGGCCACTCTGGACTGTCATTCTCTTCGTGTGGCTGAGCTGTTCCTGCTGCTCTCATTTACTCTCTCAATCCCATTTCACCTCTTGCAAAAGGATTTGATGCTTAAAAACTTTCCGGACCCTGGGAGCCTTCGGGATAGCTGCTGACCATTTGCACCGGGGCTGCCTTTGGACTGCATTTTCCTCCGCCCCCATGTCTGTGAACCCACAGCCTCCTTAAGGGGAGGCGTTCCTGTTTCCTGGGTGTCGGGCTTTCCGGTTTATCCTGACCACCATGGCACTTTGGAAAACATCCAGTGCAGATGCCAAGAGCCAAACCACAGGATGCACTGGGTCGGCCAAAAAAGTTCATTCGGGTTTTCCGTAACTTTGGGTTTTTCCTTAAGATGGTATAAAAAAACCTGAACAAACGTGTTGGCCTGCCGAGTATCTGTGATCTAATTTCCTGATGCTTTTGTTTAATAGCTGTTACTAGTTTGCTCTGTAAACATTTTGGATGACACGTATTATGTTTCCATTGCTTAACTTTTTTATTATAGAAATGCTCAAACATATCCAAAAGTAAAGTGGAGGTGTACCTCCATGTACCCATTAGCCTGCTCCAACACTCGCCCACTCACGTTCTGTCTTATTCTAGCTCTCCTCCCACCTGCTCCCAGCCCCCACCCCCTGGCTTATTTTAAACCAAATCCCAGGCATTACATCATTTCGTACAAAAATACATATCTCTAAAATACAAACATTCTTTAAAAAATTTTTTTAATGCGGATCATTTTTAAAAGTCTTTATTGAATTTGTTACAATATCGGTTCTATTTATATTTTTGGGTTTTTTGACCATGTAGCATGTGGGATCTCAGCTTCCCAGCCAGGGATTGAAACCATACACTCTGCTTTGGAAGGTGAAGTCTTAACCACTGGACCACCAGGGAAGTCCCCAAACGTTCTTTTAAAAAAGAAAAAGGACCACATTATTCAGTTCAGTTCAGTTGCTCAGTCATGTCTGGCTCTTTGTGACCCCGTGGACCACAGCACGCCAGGCCTCCCTGTCCATCACCAACTCCCAGAGTCCACCCAAACCCATGTCCATTGAGTTGGTGACGCCATCCAACCATCTCATCCTCTGTCATCCCCTTCTCCTCCTGCCCTCAATCTTTCCCAGCATCAGGGTCTTTTCAAATGAGTCAGCTCTTCGCATCAGGTGGCCAAAGGATTGGAGTTTCAGCTTCAACATCAGTCCTTCCAATGAACACCCAGGACTGATCTCCTTTAGGATGGACTGGTTGGATCTCCTCCCAGTCCAAGGGACTCTCAATAGTCTTCTCCAACACCACAGTTCAAAAGCATCAATTCTTCTGCACTCAGCTTTCTTTAGAGTCCAACTCTTACATGACTACTGGAAAAACCATAGCCTTGACTAGGCAGACCTTTGTGGACAAAGTAATGTCTCTGCTTTTTAATATGCTGTCTAGGTTGGTCATAACTTTCCTTCCAAGGAGCAAGTGTCTTTTAATTTCATGGCTGCAATCACCATCTACAGTGATTTTGGAGCCCCCAAAAATAAAGTCAGCAACTGTTTCCACTGTTTCCCCATCTATTTGCCATGAAGTGATGGGACCAGATGCCATGATCTTAGTTTTCTGAATGTTGAGTTTTAAGCCAAGTTTTTTACTCTCCTCTTTCACTTTCATCAAGAGGCCCTTTAGTTCTTCGCTTTCCGCCATAAGGGTGGTGTCATCTGCATATCTGAGGTTATTGATATTTCTCCTGGCAGTCTTGATTCCAGCTTGTGCTTCTTCCCGTCCAGCGTTTCTCATGATGTACTCTGCATAGAAGTTAAATAAGCAGGGTGACAATATACAGCCTTGACATACTCCTTTTCCTATTTGGAACCAGTCTGTTGTTCCATGTCCAGTTCTAACTGTTGCTTCCTGATCTGTATACAGGTTTCTCAAGAGGCAGGTCAGGTGGTCTGGTATTTCCATCTCTTTCAGAATTTTCCACAGTTTATTGTGATCCATGCAGTCAAAGGATTTGGCATAGTTAATAAAGCAGAAATAGATGTTTTTCTGGAACTCTCTTGCTTTTTTGATGATCCATCAGATGTTGGCAATTTGATCTCTGGTTCCTCTGCCTTTTCTAAAACCAGCTTGAACATCTGGAAGTTCACAGTTCACGTATTGCTGAAGCCTGGCTTGGAGAATTTTGAGCATTACTAACGTGTGAGATGAGTGCAATTGTGTGGTAGTTTCAGCATTCTTTGTCATTGCCTTTCTTTGGGATTGGAATGAAAACTGACCTTTTCCAGTCCTATGGCCACTGCTGAGTTTTCCAAATTTGCTGGCATATTGAGTGCAGCACTTACACAACATCATCTTTTAGGATTTGAAATAACTCAACTGGAATTCCATCACCTCCACTAGCTTTGTAGTGTCACACTTAAATAGATATTTTTTTCCTTAATATTTCCTCAAATATCCAGTTAGTGTTCAGTTTCCCCAGTTGTCTCAGGCACTGTTTCTAGGCTTTTTCCAAAGTGGGATATAAATCAAACCCATACATTGCTTGATATAGTTCTTAAGTATTTTAAGAATACCTCTCCCTCTATTTTTCTTTGCAATGGCTCAGAGGGTAAAGCATCTGCCTGCAATGCAGGAGACCTGGGTTCGATCCCTGAGTCAGGAAGATCCCCTGGAGAAGGAAATGGCAACCCACTCCACTACTCTTGCCTGGAAAATCCCATGGACAGAGAAGCCTGGTAGACTACAGTCCATGGGATCGCAGAGAGTCGGACATGACTGAGCAACTTCACTTTCTTTCTTGCAATTTATTTATTAAAGTAAGGAGTCATTTTTTCCCCCTCTGCATTTGAAAAGAGAAGTAGTGAAGTTCCAGGTTACTGGGCCCATTTCGAAATCATGATGAAATGCTCTATGTTAGATCTATATATAGCATTGAGAGAGCTTTACTCCATGTCTCTGATTAAAAGTCTGCTTTCATCGAGGTCCTCCCTGGCCACCCCGTGTGCAATTCGCCATCTCCCAAACCCTCAGTGCCCCACATCTTCCTTTCTGTTTTTCTTTCTCCTCCTGAACACCCAGCATTACCTTCCAGACTCTTATGCTGATTATATTTTATCTGTGTATTGTCTGCCTCCTCCCTGGAACGTAAGCTCCACGAAGGCGAGGGTTCTGTGTAATTTGCTCTCTGCCGTATCTCCAGCACGTGGGTAAATGAAGAGACGTTACGGCAAGACAGAAATGGGGTGGGGATGGCCGTGCAGACCCGGGGCAGAAGGACACAGGGTGGGAAGCGTGTATCCCCCCATCCACTGGCATTAGAGGGGAAAAGCCTTTTGCCCATCACTCGGTGCTGGAGAAACTTCTCTGCAGATGCTGACCCAGTTATCTTGAAGGCCCTTTCACTTGGTTGTAGGCTGAGACCCCCTCAACCAGAGGCCAGCGTGGCCGGGTCTATCGGCAGAGCCTGTGCTGTTTGGGGAGGGAGGCCAGTCCCTTCAGACCACCGCCCATGGTGTACGAAGGTGCTCCCACAAGGACGGTAGTCTTCAGCAGTTTATCTTGATTCGGAACAGGTTGCCCTGGCTGGCTGGCTGGCAGGCTGGGGAACCACGCACTCTGGAATTCAGCAGAGAAGCCCGAGTGAGTCACCACTGTGCTCTTAGCTGGTGGTGTGGCCTCAGCCAGGTCTCTTTGTGGTGCCTCACCGTTCTTGCCTGTAGAGCAGAGATAGCACCCTTTCACTTCCGCAGAGTTCTGAGCTTTTGTGGTTGTCACGAGTTTGTTTCTGCAGTCCAGTGAGGTAGGGGCGTTAGCCCAGAGCCCCTCTTCAGGCTTCAGGAGAAGGCCGCTTCCGGGTTGCTCTGGACTGGCAGCAGCTGAAGAGAAAGAGCCCTTAGCTCTCCTTGGCACCAGGGCAGGCCTGAGGAAGGGAGGGAGTGCAGCTGAGTCTTGGGCCCCCTCATCTGCCTTGAGGCAGGGGAGAGGCCACGCACTGAGCTGCGTGGAGTTGACAGGACTCCTGTCACCATCTCTCCCTGCCTGAGGGCCTGGGCAACTTCATCAGAGAGACTTGAGACTCTCTCAGCAGAACTGAGGGCTGGAAGCGTGCCGCACCGTGCTTTCTGTGTTTGGAAGGCGTTTAAGAGCATTTCTAGCTTTGCTGGGAGTTTCTTGCCACACTGACAGGGGTGTGTCATTGGAACAACTCATCGTTTGTGGAACCTGTTCCTAGCCTGGATACACGTGCTTTTCCCCAGACCATGTGAGGCATCCTGTGAAGGGAGTGCGAGGCAGAACCAGGCTCCTCAACAACACCCCCCAGCCCTGTCCTCCTGGCCCCCAGGGAACCACGT
This sequence comes from Bos indicus x Bos taurus, assembly GCF_003369695.1. Lineage (NCBI taxonomy): Eukaryota > Metazoa > Chordata > Mammalia > Artiodactyla > Bovidae > Bos > Bos indicus x Bos taurus. Next base: position 102,096,984 of record NC_040083.1, read on the forward strand.
TTGTGTCCCCACAGAGAGCAGCTACTGCTCATACGAGACCAGTGGATTTAGAATGCTTTCGGCTCTGTGACATCTAGAAAGGAGCCCTGGCTTTTTTGTTCTTTTGTGTTTACTTTATAGATTTGTCCCGTCCAGTACGACAGCTGCTTGCCATTGGTGGCTGTTTCAGTTTAAACTCAAATTAAGGAAAATTAAATAAAGATTTAAATCCAGTCCCTCAGTCACACCAGGCACATTTCAAGAGCTCAGTCGGCATGTGGGCCAGCAGCTGCTGCGCTGGGCCATGCAGATCGTGGATCCTCTCCATCATAGCAGAAGGCTCTAGGCCCAGAGGCTGATGAGTGTGGGGAGGAGACCTCAGAGCACCTACAAGAAAGCTGAGAGCAAAACAATGAAAAGCGAAGCTATTACAGGTTTCATCTCATGTTCTTCTCGTGGTGAAACACTTCTCATGGAGAAACACTTCTCCAAGTAAATACTTAGGGGAGACTTGGGGTTCCCCATGTTGACACCTTCCATGAGAAGGTTGTCCCCAGAGTGTTGTCAGTGACTCAGTCACTCATCACGTTTCAGCACGTTGTACAACTGAATGTGTCCGCTGCGGTGGCCGAGGAATGGCCCCCTCCCACCGGACCCCATGCTCTGCTGGAGAACAGGAGATTAGAAACTCAGAGATTAGAAGCTTCTGCATCAGTGGCAAAGAAAGTTCTTGTTACTCTTGGTTTGCCACTTGTGGTTCTACTAAAAGAAGAAAAAGAAACCTTTGGATGAAACATGCTTTTCTAGAAGGTTGACCGTAAGCTTTTCTGTTCTACCTGCTGGGATCTGAGCGGCAGAGACAGAGGGAGGCGCCCAGGGCATAAGTTTAGGGACTCACACTCGGGTGCCAGCCTTGAACTTGCACAGACCCAGGACTGAGTGTCTCCTTAGAGTTTGTATCCTGGGCGCCTGGCTTGCCTCCCCCTAGTTCCGCCCAGGCTGGCCCCTGTGCCCATCCAGCGCTGGGTCTGGCAGTCTCCCCATGTGGTTGCAGGGCTTCTGGCCTCATCCATGGCTCTTTGAGCGCAAGCATCCTTGTTCCATGTCCACACGTCTCCCATAGACAGAACCCTCAGGTCTGAGCTGTGTATCTTTGCTCTTCAAGTACCCGACCCAGAGTGGAGGACAGATATGTGGCTAATAGTGGATCAATGAGCAGATCAGTCCACCAGGGGTCAACTCAATGAATTAAAGAGACAAGAACTCTCCTTAGACTTTTCCATTAACAGTTCAGACAACATCTCCCACCTTGGCACCTGCCAGGCTCCATGTCCCGGCACAGCTGAGGTCTCTGTGCACAGTGGGGCTGAGGGTCCCCTCATCCGCATACCCATGGAGTGGGCACTGCTCCCCCCACCCACCCTTCCCAGGGATTCTGTGACTGAGCATCAGGCTGAGTTACTGTGCTGGAAAGCTCCCTCTCTAAGCACGATTCTCCTCTCCCTCCTCCACTGCTCTCTCCAGAGCCCATGTCAGCCACAACCAGACAGTCCTAGGAACACATAGCCCATGTCAGCTGCAGCCAGACCATCCTAGGAGCTTGTGGCGGTGGTTTGGGCAGGTACAGGGTGCAGAAGCAATGGCGTGCTCATGCCTCCCTTTCTCCCACCCACAGAGCGTGCTGAAGAAGAGGGACCAAGTGCAAGCCGAGTACGAAACCAAACTGGAAGCCGTGGCCCTGAAGAAGGAAGAGCGGCCCAAGGTCAGGGGACCCCGGGGCGGGCGGGCTGCGACACCCCACAGCTGCGCCAGGTGAATGCACGTCCCTTGATCGGGATGACCATAGTGACCAGTGCCAGCTGGATGGGGTTGGTGCTGTCCTTTTCCTCTTTTTGCTCCCTTTTATGCCTGATGTACATTGAGAGTTGAGCTTTTTCTTAGTCTTTCCTGGGATTTTTTTTTTTTTTTTTTTTTGAGGTTTCCAGCTCCGCAATTCAGAGGCAGTTCCTGTCTATGAAATGGGACCGAGGAGAAAGGAGAACAGTCTAGATCAGTGTTGTCAAAACTGTAACCCACCCAAAAGCACCGAAGCTGAGAGGCACACTATTAAAGTGCTGTGTGCCCAGCTGCCCTTTGTCTGCAGCTGCCGGTCCCGCTGGCCAGCTCCAAGCTGCTCCTCTGATTTTCTGGAACACGTGCAGCCTGCTGAGCCCACATCTCAGTCTCATTTAAAAGAATGACAAGGGATACTGTATTTAAAAATCTCACTCTTAACAATTTAGCTTCTAAATATAAGTACAGAAGTCACTTTTCCTGGCGAGGGATGGAAGGAGAGAGAACAAGTTCTGCCTCTAGCCCAGCTTGGAAGCTGAAAATCCAGTTTAAAAGATGTCACTTAAATAGTTCTATCAGCCGTCCTACCCACTCAGCACCCCGTGCAAGCTTTCTCAGAGGCCAGTTTTGTCTTCTGGTAGATGTTGAGCCCGATTTGGGGTGGCACCTTACCAAAGACAGGAACTAAAGGGTATGACTAATAGGCGGAATTAAGTGCTGACTGTGCCCGGGATCTCGGGCTGCCTGCGGGTCACACCCGCCCGGGAGCAGAGGACGCTGCTGTTCTGGCTCCCGCGTCCCACCCAGCTCAGCTGTGGGGCTCGGGCCTTGTGCTCTACCCTTTGTGCTGGCCTGGGTGACTTCTCTCCTCCCAGTGGGTGTTGAAATCTTCCTGCTGCTGTTGCTCTCACCTCCCCGGAGCATCACTCGCTCACCCATCCGACTCATTCTCTTGGCCACAAGAGTTCTTCCAAAAAGGGGAAGGGTTTCTTTCCAATCTGGAGGTTCCAAACATTCCTGCACCCTAAGCACAGCATGGCGGGGAAGGGCTCAGTGTCTGTCTTCCCTCTGTCTCGTGGGATTCTGAACCACTCCAAAGTGAACTTGCTTCTCATATAGCAATGGTGATATTTAACAACACAGGTAAGTGTAATCAACAGCGGGGTCAGCTGAAATTGCGTCTCCAGTTTGGGGTCGAGCAGCCGCTGCTTTGGTGGAGCGTGGACGGCTTGGTTGGCGGCCTGTTCAATCAACCACCATTTGGTAGGCGGAGCACAGGATTGGAATCAGATGGCCCTGGGTTTGAATTCCCCACTCTGTCTCCCAGCTCAGACTGGGTTTGCTCACCAGCCTCTGTGGGATTCATCCATGTGATTGCTGTGAAGATGGGAGAATCAGTTGAGTGTCTGATGCAATAACAGATGCTCTGCTGGTGGGTCCTCTGTTGTCGACTGGCTCCCCATGCTTCTAGCAGGAATGCTGAATGAGAACTTCATTTTCCAGGTTTGTTGCCACTTTTTTTTTTTTTAATTATTAAAATTCTTTTTCTGAGTGCACTGTTGGGGGCACTGTTTCCTTGTGTCCCAAAGTGTCCCCTGCGTCCCCACGCCTCCCAGATGTCCCCGCAACAGAGAGACAGCTGCTGTGGGAAATGAGGAGCTTAAGGTTTGGCTGTGTTCTGTTTAATGTCTTACGTTTGAGCTTCACTTTCCAGAGCTGCTGTTGGTGAGAAAAGAGCCAGGCTTTCAGGAAGCGGGTCAGGGCTGATATTCCCCCAGGACTCAACAGGTTCTACTGTTGGTAACTGTCGTGGGAGCAAGACTGCTCACAGATCCATCCCAGGGCTGTAGGCAAGGAAAGGACTCCCACCTGAAGATGGGGGGTTCTCACAGGGAGGCTGGGTTTGGGCTGGAAAACAGAAGATCTGAGGGAGTCTGGGGGCTGACTTCCTTTTGAGGTGAAGTCTTGAAAGGTTGCTCTGAAGAGTGAGGCAAAATTGATTTTATGTGAAGCCACGGAGAGGTGTTGAAAACTGACCACTTCTCTGTAACCCAGGAGAAGGGGTTGGCCTCTTGGGTCTCAGTGTCCCTCACTGGGATTTCACAGGGGTGTGGATGGATGCCTTTGGACAGAGGACTGAGCCCTGTGACTCCGGCTGTTGGCCGGGTGGATGGGAGCCTGGTGGCTGTGGCTTCTTGGCGTATGCTGTGCTGGGGGCAGGCAGTGATGAGGCCTCTGGAACGGAGGAAAATGTTTGTATCGTAGAATTTAAAGATTGTTTTGGTTTTAGGTGAAGGAAAGTCTGCAGACCCTGAGGTGGTTTATTCTCAGGCAAGTGGAGCTTTGGTTGTGCAGACTTGGCTTCCTTATTTTAATTTTGATTTTAATTTGGAGAAATGAAAGGCTCTGAGCAGGGAGGGAGCTGACTGCTTTTTGCTGCCTCTGTCAGGACCACGGACAATTTGCCCTTCCTTAGAAGCTATCAAAGCTGTTAGTGGAAACAGAGGGGGCCTGAGGAATTGCATTTAAAACTGGACGGGAAGCATGCACACTCTAATGTGGACTCCTGTGAGGGCAAACCCTGGGGGACCAGGTATTCTGCGTTTGATTCTCTTCAAATGCGTATATAGTCACACGTTGATTCAAAAAATTAAAAAAGAAGGGATGCCAAGAGAAAATGTTTTATGAAAGGTTAAAAGGGAAAGAGAGGGGCTGTTTCAGGCCCCGACCCACTGAAGCCTGATACTGGATCCTTCCAGAGGCTGTTGGAAGTAGGTAGCACCATCATGGGGGGAGGCGTGTGGTGCGGACGTGGATGGAGCAGAAGGCAAGATGTGCCACTTCTCAGGGTGAGCGCAGGTGAGGAGGGGAAGGGGCGCTGGAGGCCACTTGGACAAGCCTCTCAAAGGCGGTGGGCCTTTACAAATTCTTAGAACCACCAGAATGGTGAACATTCTGGAATGAGGGGGATGTGCCAGTGGGTAGCAAGAACTCCAGTTCTGAAATAGCAGATAGAAACGGGGGACTTCTGAATATGGAGCTCCGTAGGCCTGAGAGTTCTGTAGGAATATCTGTTGTTTCCAGATACCTCTGGTGAGTGAGGAGAGGCACGCCTGATGACTCCCAGTTCTCTCCACAGGAGCCATGACCTCAGCCTGGTTTAGGAAGCTAGAGTAATGCACCACAGCAGGGAAGGGCTCTGTCACCTCCGTTGTTTAATTCCTACAACAGCCTTCTATCAAGGGGGTTCCCACCTTACAGATGAGCAGCCAGGGCTCAGGGGACTTATGTGACCCACCCACAAAAGCTCACACATGGTGAATTGGACCCCCGATATGTCTGGTTCCCAAGTTGGAGCCCTTTATCCCCACTGCAAGGGCTCCCAGCAACCTTTGCTTCATTGAGGGGGAGGCTTCCTGCTTTTGGAAGATGTGTGGCTGATGCTGGAGCGACTTGGGGGGAGAACCTGGGCCTGCCTTTGGCTCTTCAGCCTGTGTCTGGCCGTCCATTAAGCCATCATGCATGTGAGCCCAGGGCTCCCCTCTCCTCAGTGTGTCCGCTCTCCACACATCTTGGGCGCTCATTTTTCCCTCCTCACCAGCCATTCTCTGAAGTTTGCTTCTTTTTATCTATTTCTTTTTAAAGCATTCTTACTGAATATTTGCCAAATTCAGTAGTCTCTTCTCAAACTTTACCCTGCCTCAGTGTTTTCTCAACTTCTCTTCCATCTCACAGGTCACATAGAAAATGAAAATATTTGTATGGAATATTGGGATTGAAGACCAGATTGCTTGAGACTGGAGGTGGCCAGCTCTGACTTCCTTGGGGGCTGGGGGGACCAGTATTGCTGTCGTTCACATGGCGCCAGTTAGGAAGCTCTGCCCGTTTTGCAGTTGGCAGCATGTGACTGAGAAGACAGCTGTCTCGAATTGACTCTGTCCTTGGTCCTGGCACCTGTCCCCCAGCAGCCGTGAGTCCCCTCTCTCCCCCAGTACTGGGGTCATGTCTGCCTTATGTAATCTTTGAGGACTTTATTCACCTACTGTCATCATGGGAACAGATAATATGATGTCTCCAGCCTACCTCTGAGAAGGAAACTTAGAGATTTATATGTAGGGCCGAGCAATGCCTGTTTCATGGAAAGAGCTCAGTGATACATTTCTCAGTGAATGCTGAGTGAACTCACATTCCCGCCCTGCTCTCTAACACAGATATATGCTTTATCTCATCCTGTGTTACCCTTCCCCCTTCACTCCATAACTCATATCCTGTAATGGAACTTCTCATGAGAGTTAGGGGAACCAATAAGAAGAACGCAGCCTTGTCCTCTCTTCAGAAATTTTGGTCTCATGAAGTCTTATCTGGGGCTTCCCAGGTGCTCAGTGGTGAAGAACCCACCTGCCAATGTAGGAGCCAGGGGAGATGCAGGTTTGATCCCTGGGTTGGGATGATTCCCCAGGGAAGGAAATAGCAACCCTCTCCAGTATTCTTGCCAGGATAATCCCATAAACAGAGGAGCCTGGCAGAATACGGTCCACGGAGTCATAAAAGAGTTGTACGTGACTTAGCACCTAATTAACAGCGAAGTCTTTTCTGGAGAGTTTTTTGTCCTCCTTGGTGGGTTGTGAACAGCAGCCCCCAACCGTTAAGCACTGGATATTTCCATCTCTAACCCCTCCAGACAATACCTCTAAGATACCTCAGTCAAAAAGTCAAAACACTGAGATAAGAGGGAATGCTGGTTGTTGCTCATGGGTAAATTGAGACATCATCCAGAAAGAAACAAAAATGAGAGGAACGCAAGCCCCAGTGGCCCTCCTCTCCATAAAGTTGGGCAATTTGGTAGCTGGTTACTTCAGAGTACAGCTCACCTCTTAACACAAAATTGCTGTTATTCTCTTCTTTTTAAATCCCACTCCCTCCCCCCCCCCCCCCCCCGCCTCCTCCATCCTTGTGCTTCTATGGCTCTGCTGTCTGACTTGTTTCCTGCTTCTGTGTCCAGGTTTCTTAATAACTTTTGCCAACTCCTTTAGTAACCCTGTGCGTGTAGGCCCTTCCATGAGTTCTACTCTTTGTTCTCTGCCAGCTGGGGTTCTCTCTCTCTCTCTGTCTTTGGGGGTCTGTGGCCTGTGAGCCGTTCCTGAGGTGGGTCCAGGGGTTGTCTCACCTCTTGACGCTTGTCTGTCCCTCTGGAGTCACTTCCACCACCTTTTTTTTTTTTTTTTAATACTTGTTTGGCTGGGTCCCAGTTGTAGCACTGGGATCTCTGCCAGGTCACGTGGGATGCTTCCTTGCAGTACACGGCCTTGCTAGTTGTGGGGTGCAGGCTTAGTTGCTCCTCGGCATGTAGGATCTTAGTTCCTGGACCGGGGGTTGAACCCACGTCCTGCATTGCAAGGTGAATCCCCACAGTGATGCTGGGAGGTCCCTCCATCTTCTGTGAGGGGTCGCCTCAGTGGTACCCCCCCTGTCTCCCGCATCCGCGCTGTCCTCAGTCTCCAGCTTCTCCTCACAGTGTGCGTGTCACAGGCTCCGAGTGAAGTGAAAGCACCGTCTGCCTCCACGTCCGGCTGTGTTTGTTTTCTTCCCACCTAGACTCTGGGGGACTTGAGACAAGATCTGCCTGCTGAGACCTAAGCACTTTGATGTCCCCTCTGTGCCCCGTGTGGAACATGTTGGGAAAATGATAAGCTAAAAACATTTCCCACATTGAGGCTCAGGCAACCATACAATCCAGAGTTTCCATCCCCAGACCAGACCCATGAATCTTTCCTAGGCGAGCCCTCCCTGGAATCAGAGAGCCTACCCGCCTGTTCTCACTGTGTCTAGGAAGTCTTCCTTTCAGAGCCTGGCTTTCCTCCTTGCTGCAGCAGTTTTGTTAAGCAAACAGGATGTTGTTTCTGGACGCTTTTCCCCCGATGCTATAATTAGCAGTGGTCGCAAGAGGAATAAGGGAAGTGGACTGTGCCTGCCGGGAGGGCGGGGAGGCCAGGCCTGGTTTGCTGGGTGGAGGCTGGTTCCCAGGGTGTTTGCCAGGGATGCTCTGCAGACTTTGCAGACGCAAAGTCAAGGCAGGATTGTTTTTACTTCAGTTTCCCCCCAAGGTGGCCAACAGTAACAGGTTAATCAGGAGGGAAAGACAAAAGTGACTTCAGTTCCGGCATCAGAAGATAAAAATCGAGTCCTTTTTAAAATTTCCTCCAGGAATACATGCTTTAGAGGGCACTCACCCCAGCCCTTAGAAGTTCCTTGCTTGTTTTACTTTGTTTTGCTGAGTAACTTGCAGGACCTCAGTTCCCCAATCAGGAATTGAACCTGCCCACAGCAGTGAGAGCACTGACCATCAGTGTCCTAATCACTGGACCATCAGGGAATCCCCCACATTTCTTTTCTTTTCAGTTGCCTAGGATATCTTTCTGTATCTTCTTCTCTCACTCATCCTCGTCTCTCCCAGGATAGTTTCCATGCCAGATAACTCTTGAATTCCCTCGCCTGGGTGGCTCCCATTCCCCTGCTCTTGTATACTGCAGCCATGGCCAAGTAGTCTGGCTGGCAGATGGCCAAGTGCCCTCAGCACTTTGGAAGCCCTGAAGGAGTCAACTTCCCCAGGCTTGGCCTTGTTTCTGGGCTCCTTGCCCATAATGTCTGGGTATAAAACTTCCCTGGTTGGTCGAGATTGACCTTGATGGTTACATTCGGGATCAGAGGCCCCAGCACACAAAATGTACAAGGCCTCACTTGTTTTGGGAAAGCATTTGGTGGGTGACTGTGTGACCCAGCTTTGGGCAGGTTCCCTCCTTGCCCCCAACCCCCTGGCCACCATCAAAGTCCAGTGGAGCCTCTTGAGTTAGGAGAGAAGCCAGCTTTATGTTTTGGGTACTAGGGTTACCATTTCGTATTACCTTCTTATAATATTGGGTGTTTTCTTTCCAACTATATTGGAACTATACTATCCAACTATCTACACCCAACAATATTGGGTGTAGAGTGGGTGAAACTCACCAAAGCAAAGTGAAAGTTGTGAAATTCAGGCAACCTAGTTCTATTTTGAGAAAGTCTTCTAAACTTCCTTAAGGAAAACTAGAACCAGCCTGCTGTATATTTCTTCTTTGAATTTCATGGTTTATGGCATTCATAAACAACTTGCCTTCCATTTCCCCAGAATTACCCAGTTTTGACTCTTTTTTTTTTCCAACTACAATTTTATTTTATTTTTAAACTTTACAAAATTGTATTAGTTTTGCCAAATATCAAAATGAATCCGCCACAGGTATACATGTGTTCCCCATCCTGAACCCTCCTCCCTCCTCCCTCCCCATACCATCCCTCTGGGTCATCCCAGTGCACTAGCCCCAAGCATCCAGTATCGTGCATTGAACCTGGACTGGCAACTCATTTCATACATGATATTTTAAATGTTTCAATGCCATTCTCCCAAATCTTCCCACCCTCTCCCTCTCCCACAGAGTTAAGACTGTTCTATACATCAGTGTCTCTTTTGCTGTCTCGTACACAGGGTTATTGTTACCATCTTTCTAAATTCCATATATACGCATTAGTATACTGTATTGTTGTTTTTCTTTCTGGCTTACTTCACTCTGTATAATAGGCTCCAGTTTCACCCACCTCATTAGAACTGATTCAAATGTATTCTTTTTAATGGCTGAGTAATACTCCATTGTGTATATGTACCACAGCTCTCTTATCCATTCATCTGCTGATGGACATCTAGGTTGCTTCCATGTCCTGGCTATTATAAACAGTGCTGCGATGAACATTGGGGGTACACGTGTCTCTTTCCCTTCTGGTTTCCTCAGTGTGTATGCCCAGCAGTGGGATTGCTGGATCGTAAGGCAGTTCTATTTCCAGTTTTTTAAGGAATCTCCACACTGTTCTCCATAGTGGCTGTACTAGTTTGCATTCCCACCAACAGTGTAAGAGGGTTCCCTTTTCTCCACACCCTCTCCAGCATTTATTGCTTGTAGACTTTTGGATCGCAGCCATTCTGACTGGTGTGAAATGGTACCTCATAGTGGTTTTGATTTGCATTTCTCTGATAATGAGTGATGTTGAGCATCTTTTCATGTGTTTGTTAGCCATCTGTATGTCTTCTTTGGAGAAATGTCTATTTAGTTCTTTGGCCCATTTTTTGATTGGGTCATTTATTTTTCTGGAGTTGAGCTGTAGGAGTTGCTTGTATATTTTTGAGATTAGTTGTTTGTCAGTTGCTTCATTTGCTATTATTTTCTCCCATTCTGAAGGAGGCAAGAATATACAATGGATTAAAGACAATCTCTTTGACTCTTTATTTTTGATTATCTGCTACCTGAGAGTGCATGGATAAGTCTCCAGCTGATTTGTAAAGTGGACCAATTGTCTTCTTATTGCAGTGAATTCTCTGGTTAATGAGAAACGTCATGGGTAATGGGACAGTTCATGTGATGTGAAAACACCGATTTTCTACTTTCAGTATGGGGCATGGGAGAATAGCAGGGCAGTACCAAACACTGCTGTACACTTGCAAAACCTACATACACTTTCACTTACAGATGGGTAACTCCTAAAAGGAACCAAAGACAAATGACTCTGAATCACAGTGTTTCTTCTTCCTGTTTGTAAACAGGCAGGTGTTTCCCCCATGAGTCACTGTTTAGCTTGGATGGGTTTGAATATTTGGGTCAGGGATGGCACTTTTCAGAATTCCTTCTTTCACTTGGAAACCCAAGGCTATGCCTGCACCTCCAGAGGAGGGAATGTGTTCGTGGCATTATAAGACAGTAATCTGGCCTCTCACAAACATGAGCCCGGGGCATGAGGTCCTTGTTATACATACAGAGTTCTCATGTACGCATCCCCCTCCCAGGTCCCAGCAGATGTAGAGAAGTGTCAGGATCGGATGGAGTGTTTCAATGCTGATCTGAAAGCCGACATGGAGAGGTGGCAGAACAACAAGAGACAGGACTTTCGGCAGCTGCTCATGGGAATGGCTGACAAGAACATCCAGTATTACGAGAAGGTAATGAGCTGATGATGAGACGACAGCCCTCCGCTTAATAGCCAGAGCCTCTGGTCAGGGCCTGCCAGAAGTCCAGAAGGATCCTGCCAGGCCCATCTCCTTCCCTTAATTTACGTGTTTAGCCTTAGTGAACCCGTGTGTCCTTGCCCCGATCTGCTAGATATGGTGCTGGGTTTGGAACCAGGGGTCCCCCTCAGGTGCCCACAGGGGTTCCACTTGCACACCCTGCTGATGAAACTGGTTTTACCCTCCAAGCCCTCTTAGTTCTTCTAGCAGCTGCTTCCCAGTCAGGCCTGTAGCACATGGATGCGCCCAGTTGATGGAGGCTTTGGGGCCCTGTCAGGCTGTTCTGTGGTTCTGCACCCAAGGGTTCGTCATGTTTGTTCTGCTATGGATCCCTTTGGTCATCTGGTGAAGCCTAGAGACTCCTTATTAGAATACTATCTGTTTTTTAAAATAGACTTTAAAATACCTAATACAAAAGGATATAGGATTACAAAGGAAAACTATTAACACTAAAAAACGGTTTTTTTTTCACGAGTCCCTTGATCTGTGGACTTCAGGTTAAGCCCCCCAACACACACGCACGCACGCACGCACGCACACAGGCTCGACTATCATCAAGCTGCAGCTGAATATCCTCAGTCAAGGTTTGCCCCTAGCACATCCAACTCTAGAGCATGGTTGCTAATGAATCCTAATGAATTTGTTAAAAGCTTAATGAAGATGAAGAATGGCCCAATCATAATTCAACAAATAACCTGTAGACTTGAAATCAAGCTGGACAAGCATTAACTCAGCTACTCCCACCACAATTCTAGAAACACGTCCTCGGCCCAAACTGGAGGAATCCATCTCCTTCAAAAACATTGATGCTCTGGCCACTGCTCAGAGGCAGCGTGTCTGCGTCTTAGTTTGGAGGAGGGTTAAGGGAAAGAGTCATGGAATGGCCCTTGCCTGCCAGGTTGAGGATGGACTGCTTCGGGGAAGCGGGAGGGGCCATCCTCCTTTTCTCGGTATCTTTCTTCCGGATGCTCGCTGTGTGTCTGAGTTGACGTTGGGCTGGGTGCTTTGCATATGTCAGCTTGCTAAATTTAAACTTAATCTTCACCATAACACTGTGAAGTGGGTTTTAGAGGCTCTCAATTTAAAGCTGAAGACATGGAAGCTCAGCAAGGTTTTAAAACTCTGCCCAAGGTCACACAACTTGTGAATGACTGAACTAGGGTCAGAGTTGGCTCCACTGGGTCCACAGGTCTGAGGATTCCCACACACTGTCAGTGATGGGGACAGTCCTGCCTGCCCACAGGTGCAAAGATCATTCCAGGTGCAGCCAAGGCTTCATTCATCTGCTGACTGGGCTGTTAGGCAGGGTGCCTCTCTCTGCCTTTGTTTCTTCATCCGTAAAATGGGGGTGATCCTCCTCCACTGAGTGATGGTGAAGAAACACTGAAATGATGCCGGAGCACCTGGAATGTGCCTGGCAAGTGGTTGATATGCAGTGAATGGGGCTTCCATTCCTCCCTCCCTCCCACCCTCACTGTCCCCCACTTTCCCACTGCACCAGGGCTGACTCAGCTGATGTCCCCTCCTCTTCTTGGTGATTAATTCCAGTGTTCCCAGGGCCCAGATCTCAAACCCAGGGCCTTTATCTGTGTCCTCCCACTATACCACAAACAGGCCCCTGCCCTGGGGCCTCGTCTTGGCAGATGCTTTTTGTGTACTATCTGTGTACCTGGTCGCTTGCACACATTGATACACAGAGCAGCAGGACTCCTGCCATTCAGTTCAGTTCAGTTCAGTCGCTCAGTCATGTCTGACTCTTTGCGACCCCATGAATCGCAGCACGCCAGGCCTCCCTGTCCATCACCAACTCGTGGAGTTCACTCAAACTCACGTCCATTGAGTCGGTGATGCCATCCAGCCATCTCATCCTCTGTCGTCCCCTTCTCCTCCTGCCCCCAATCCCTCCCAGTATCAGAGTCTTTTCCAATGAGTCAACTCTTCTCATGAGGTGGCCAAAGTACTGGAGTTTCAGCTTCAGCATCAGTCCTTCCAATAAGGACCCCTTGTCTAGTGGTAAGTGAAAGTGAAAGTCGCGTCCTACTCTTTGCAACCCTATGGACCATACAGTCTATGGAATTCTCTAGGCAAGAATACTGGAGTGGGTAGCCTTTCCCTTCTCCAGGGGATCTTCCCAACCCAGGAATCAAACCCAGGTCTCCTGCATTGCAGGTGAATTCTTTACCAGCTGAGCCACAAGGGAAGCCCAAGAATACTCAAGTGGATAGCTTGTCCCTCCAGCAGATCTTCCTGACCCAGGAATTGAACTGGGGTCTCCTGCATTGAGCTATCAGGAAAGCCCCTGTCTAGTGGAGGAGACACGTTAATCCAAGAATCCCACCTCTTCAGAGAGATGCAGGCCCTCCAGGAAAAGAGCAGAAAGCTGGGAGAAAAGTTGAGGGAGGCATCATTCAGATTCAGGATGGAAGGGGCAAGCAGAGTGGGCAGGAAAGGCCAGTCTGAGGACACAACTTTTAACCTGAGTCACAGAGACGAAGGACAAGTATTCCGGGAAAAGGGAGCAACGTGTGTAAGGGTCCTTGGGTGGGAAAAGCTTGAGCATTTGGCCAGTATTTCACTTGGTAAAGAAAGCTCGTATTTAGTTGGTTCGTTTGTATTGTTTGAATTTTTTTTACAGTGAAAATGTTTCCATATAATAGTTGTATAATAAAATATATCTTTACAATGCTAAAAAAGGAAGAAAGCAAGCAGGCAAGCTGGTATGGCCTTGGTCCCCATCACTGACATAGAACCTTCCAGAGGAGAGATGATGGCAGAGGTAGAGAGCGGGATCCAGGATGCCACGGACCCTGCTCTGGGTCTCTCTCTGACAGCAAGTTCCTTGAGGCTCCCCAGGCTTCCTTCTGTAGGGCAGGGTCTGAGTCCAGCTTCTTCTCCAACTTCAGAGTCACCAAGGAAGGAAGCAGTGAGCCATTCACCACTCCCTTCCCCTGGCTTGACTTGGGGATGTGTGTCTGCTCCCCTCTGCTCATGTCTCCTCCTCCCTAGTGACTCAGCACGAAGTCCTGCTTCACCCCGGTGCTGCCTCTCAGGAAGACCTTGTGTAGTTCTCCACCTCAGATCTGAGATGGCTGAACGAGAGCGCCCCGGGTCACACGTCTGGCCCATTCCAAGATGGTTTCTACCTCCCACCCACACATGGAGCAGTATCTCCATCCCGGATGGGAACCTGGGGCCTCACCAGGGGTTTGCAGCCTGCCTTTCTCTTCTGCTTTTGAAAGGGAGGGGGTTTCTTTCAGTGAATACCTTTCCACTCACTGGGATGAGCTTTACAGATAGTTCACTTAGGCTTCGTAGAGACATTGCTATCTTTCACAGAAATGGGGAGGAGGATGTAGTCGAAACAAACACCCATTGCCTCCCTTCTTTCCACCAGCTCTGAATAACCCGTGTAGGGCATCATTAGACAAAGGTGACCCAGCAGGACTGACTGGGAGGGTAGCTCAAAGCTGACCCTGAAATCTGCATCTCCACGCTGACGCGCTGCGTGTGTGTTGTCATTCCAGTGCCTCATGGCGTGGGAGTCGATCATCCCGCTACTGCAGGAGAAGCAAGAGGCCAAGTAAGCTCCTTCTCGGGACCGAGACTCTCCTACCTACGCAGGGCCTGGCACCCACCCCGGAATGTCCCTGCGGTTCCGGACACGTGGCACCGAGAAAACAGTCGCAGCAGCATCTCTCCTCGGTGTATTCCTTTCCCTCCCCCTCCCCCTGCCTCTGTCCAACAGTTGTTTTCCCTGAGTATTTATTCCTTGGTGGAGTCCGTAAAGGGCTGTCGTCATCTCTCGGTGGAAGAAGCTGCCTTGGTGGTGTGAAGGAGCCTGCTCGGTGGGACACTACGAAGATTTGAAACTGAGGGACACGTCAGCCCTCAGCTGACATTCTGACATCTCGTTACAGTCCCGTCTCTGGGGCCAGCAGAGTTGCCTGCTGAAGAAGAGAACCGGGTCCTGCTTCGCAAGGCCATGAGGAAGGCATGAACAGGAGGCAGCGCTTGCCTTCTGTGGATGCCCGGCCACTCTGACATTGGCCTCCATGGGCCTTGACTTGTCTCGGCCTGGAAGTTGGTGTCGGTGCCTCCAGGAAAAGTCCTTAATGTACAGGGGTCTGTGTGGCTCTGAGTGTGGCCTGCTGCCTGCCCGTCACGAGTGACACCTATGTTACAGTTTCTGGTTCATGTGGGACCATTTAAATCGGTGTCTTGGTGCAGCCACGCTAGAGCCAGCCAGCCAGGGTCTTTGTCCTCATGCCAATGCCTTGGGAAGTGGAGGGAGCAGTGTTCCCCAAACTCGTTTTCTGACACTAAAATGTAGTAGATTGGGAACTGTTTTATGTAAAACGAAAAAAAGGGTGCATTTTTCTCTGTGACGTTCTTCACCGTTCTTTTGCTTGTTAAATGTCATCAGGGTAGAGAGACAGGCCTGAGAGGGGTCATCTGTTGTCCTGAAGTCGGAATAATCGAGTTGTTGAGAGTTGCTGAGGTCGGCGGGCGTATACCGAGCCCCACCTCCCACGTCCACTTTCTGCAGTTTGCCTTTACCTCACCAAACATAGCTGGTTTAATGTTTCCTCCTGTGTCCACTGAACGTTTGGTCAGCCTTTGGGAGAGAGGCGGGCGTGTTCTCAGGATACAGTGAAGGTTTGTAAACTCTAGTGTGAATGAACGGTCCACGTGAAGTGCTTTAACTTTACTGTTTCCTAGTCAGAAAGAAGAGCCTGCATCTAGATGGGCCTCGAAGATGACACGTGTGACAGCAAACTCTTTGCTTCTAGTTCAGCTCACATCTCCTCCTGGCTCCATTTGAGGCTTCATTTCAGACTCTTAACAGGTTTCCTTCTCAAGTGTGTCAACACAAAGTAGACAAAAAGGATCTCTTCCTCCAGCTCGTTATCTTTCCCCTCTTGAAGTGAAACTACCTATGTCATGTTTGTGTTCTTTCGTCTGTGGCTCATCTCTATAAAATTACAAATCTGAGCCTCAAATAAGTGGTATTATTTTTTTTGTTTGTTTGTTTTTTTTAATGAAACAGCTGTGCTGAGACCCTGCTGTGTTTGCAAGTGAACCTGCAAATACTGGTCAGCACGCAGCCTCCTGAGGGCACTGCATCCTGCTTCCAGCTGCAGAGGTGATCTTGGGGCAGCCGCTGGACAGCCCAGAAGAGTTTGGTTTCGTTTTCATCATGTTTGAAAGAGTCATGGTTTAAGGGATAATTTGTGTGTCAGTTGGTACTTTCATGCACTGTTAGACCCCGTTCATGCCATTCTAAAATCCTCTGATGTGAATCTTCCGTTTGGTACAATTAGAGATGATTCAGTGGAGAAAAAGGGTAAGAAGAGTTCATTGACCCCGAGTGGTGATTCAGTGTTTCATTCTACCTCTAAACCATCCTGTTGGTGTGGCTGAGGTGGTGCGGGTCCAGCCTGACAGCTTGCTGGTAGAATCAGGGCGTGTATCTGATAGTGGGTTGATGGCCTTCTGTGGATATTTTGCAGAAGACACTAGACTGTCCTAGAGGTGAACACTTATCTTGGCAAACGTGCAAAGTCTTGCCTGGTGGAACGTATGCTTTAAAAATGTCCAGCATGACGAATGCTTGGGAAGAACCATGGAAGGAGTTACAGGAAGACTAGACTCTAGTCTGCTGCTACTGGCCAGAGCCCAGGGACGTTCCTGTGGGAGGTCAGTTGGGCAAGAAGGCAGCCCTTCAGAAGAAACCCATCAGGTTCCTTGCTGGGACATATGGAGATAGGTGGGGTACACAGTCATCCTCTTACATGATTGGAGGCAGAAGACTGGTTCTGAAGCACTGCAGGCATCTTGGGCTTTTTCTTTCTCTGTGTGGTCCCTCAGTGAAGTGCCTGTACTTTTAAGCCTCCAGGGAGAGCTGGAATGAGGCAAACCAACCTCCAGCTTGCCACTGGTGGCAGAGCTTGGAGGACCAGGGTACCTTGCAGCCTTCCTTGGAGGAGTGGTCGTTCCAGAAAATGAACCTTTGTCCCTTACTTCTGGCTGGCATCTGATGAGGTGAGGAGGCTGGCCCAGAAGGCAAGGGATAGTAGGCAGTGGTGGAGGCTCTCCAGCCCTTCGCATCCCCGTGGGCCCCACCACCGAAGGTCCGCAGCCCCAAGCATTCACCTCTTTATCTCCATCATCACAAAGGTGATTCCCCATGAGAAGCGTAACCCAGAGACCTCTGTGCCAAAGACTGCCTCCTGGTTCGTCACCCCATCCTTCATGGCTCCACAAAGTCTTGAATCACCAAGTCCTCTCTTGTGTTTATTTTCCAGGAGAAGTTTGCTTGAGGCTGTGTCTTAACCGTAGACGCATGTGGACAGGTTGAAACTTGAGTACGTGGCCGTGGAGTGGAAAGTCAGCCTGTTGACTGTCCCTGGGCTGGGGAAGTGGAAGGTTCCATTCACCTGGGTTAGAAGTCCAGGCTAGGGCAGAAGACAGAACTTGTAGAAACTGAGCGATCTTAGAGATGCAGATGAGGTTGAAGAGAGCAGTGGTGATTTATAGCATTTTAGGGACACTGCTCGTCGTTACCCGGGGCTGGATTGCCAAGAAGGCTCTCAGCTACTGTGCTCAAAGCAAGGAACCTCTGCTCCTGCTCAGGCCAGGTTCGGGGTTGGGTTTTACCCTTTATTAAGACTTAATGATGATTGCTCAGATAAGTGCAATTGTGGACATGACTGGCTTGTTTTCACTGTGCTGCTCATTGAACCCGCCACACACCTTTCTTTAGCTGAAATAACAAACCAGCACACCTCTAGGGATGGTGGTGAATGTAACCTAAGGGTGTCTTCATGCCAAATTTCAGCCACACCCAGAGGGTGTCTTACATGTTGTTGACTTGAATGTGTTTTCTCAGTCGCCATCCGCAACAGGGGGAATAAAAGGCACACCTGGCCCTCATTGCTTGCGAGGCTGCCATTTGCGTTGGGATGCCGGGCAGTTCAGCCTAGAGAAGGGAACCTGCCGTGTGGCTGTCTGCACGTGGACTTGCTCTTGGGACAGTATCAGCCCAAGAGGCACTCGGAGTTTGTATGACTTGGCCCTGCCATTGACAGCATTCAAGTCGAGAGCACTTGATTCTGTTTCGACGCCGTTCACTGAGTCTCATGAGAGTCCTTCTCTGCCCTGTGTCCTGAGCTGGTGAGAGTGAAGGGAGAGCAAAGTCCAGACTAGCCCATCTTCTGAGCAGAAACAGCCCTTTAGAGCAGCCAGGGTGGAGCCCATTTTCAACCCATCCCAAGACCCAAACAGATGAGGCCAGTGTAGGTCTGTGTGTGGTCAGGGTAGGGCGTGCCAGTGCTGGTCCCTGCCTCC
Organism: Bos indicus x Bos taurus; assembly: GCF_003369695.1. NCBI lineage: Eukaryota > Metazoa > Chordata > Mammalia > Artiodactyla > Bovidae > Bos > Bos indicus x Bos taurus. Next base: position 102,115,225 of record NC_040083.1, read on the forward strand.
TCACTCACAGCCTGCTCTCGAGGTCTGTGGAAATAGGATGGTCTCATCATCAGGCTGGGGTAACACAAGATTATGTTGGGGATTTGGGTCTGCCTTCTCCCTTCCCAGAGTCCCCAAGGGCCACCAGGTGGAGCATGCCCACGCACCCACTCACTCACTGTGGTCTCTCTTCTTCCGACGGCGTTTCCCTCGGATTTGCCTGCCACCCTCTGGGCCAGACCTACAGATGGAGATGGGTGTGTTGGAGTTTTTCACCTCCTTGTGGTTTTGAATTCAGTGAATTTAAGAAACCTGACTTTTTTCATCAGCCCACCCAGTAGGTGGCCAGCTCTTTAGGTTGAGGGTCCCTGGTCTCCCCATGTTGCACAGATCGGAGCAGGCACAGGGTTGTGTGTGTTAGAAAAGTTTTGGGGGAGGGGTATTACAGGGGGTGTGACTGTTCTCTCAATCATACGTGTTTGAAATGTTCTCTGGGTATGACTGCCTAACCCTTTCTGTGTGGCAAAAAAAAAAAAAAAAAAACGTTATCCAGGTAGTTTTTATTACCATAGGTAGCCTGTAAATAAGTGCTTGGAAAAAATAACTCTAACAAACCAGTAAGATATTTGTCTCATTCATAAACATTGTGTATTTAGCACTTGAAAAACAACAAATCCAGACTTTTGGACATGCCACAGACTGTTAAAAGCCTAACTGTACTTTTTGAGAATTTGTCAACAACTACTAATATGCCTTATTCTTCAACTACTGTTGTTTAGATTCTGGTTAGAAAAGAGTTTTTAGAGATGTAATCAGTTGTTCAGTTTAAACACTTGAGGCCTAACCTAGCCAGTCTTCATTCCACTTAAAGAAACAAGCCAGAAAGTGAGGTTCATAATTAGGGCTGCCTTTTGGGAAGAGAAAGCTAAGTACTGCTATTGCCAAATGATATTTTTTGATAATGTCAGGAAATACAGGGACCACAAAACCTTTTTCGTTGTTGTTTTCAAGTGTGGAAGACGCATCTCGTGCCTTTTGGCACATTTTTTATTGTAGAGGATATTATGGTATCAGCATCGACAAATCACAGATACAAAGAACTCTGTAGATGATGACAATATTAAAGGTTTACCCCGATTCTGTAGAAGAGCTTTTTAAATGATACTGTGGGGCCTCCGAGCAGTGTATTTTACATAGAAATTCTCCACAGGTCGAAATGCCAAAAACAGCGAACACACGGTGTTGACTCACAGAATCTCGTCCTTTGTCACAGAGCTTTCGCTGTTAATAAAAGCCAGTGACTGGGTACCGCACGTGCACCTCTCCAGGCAGCGCAGCCCTCGCCAGGTGATTCTGGGCTCCCTGGAGGCCGGTGTGAGCAGGCAGACCCTGCCCACACGGCTGTGTGGCAGGCTGGCTCACAGTCTCAGACCATCCCTCCAGTCACGGATGCTGCTGGAAGGAGGGAAGGGGGATGCGTTTTCCCCAGTGGGGACGTGAGGAGGAGATAGGACACTGCAAACAAAAACGTGACTCAGTGGGATAGAGTGAGGCCTGTGTCAGCTGGGCCCTCGTCAAATAACAAACCAGCATGTCCGAACAGTCAGCGCCATTGCCCTGGGCACCCCTGCGGTTTGGTCCCGTCTTGTAGGGCCCTGTCCTCTGTCCCCCGTGCCTGTTCCCTGATGTCTGTGTGTCGGGAATGTGTTCAGACATGAGGTACATCTGATATATTCCCATGAAATAAACTGCCAGCAAACTTTCTAACTTTTAACTGTTGGGGGCGGGGGGAGGAAAAAACCAAACCTTTTTGCTTAGGTCATGTCCAAATTATCGACTGTTTATTATTTGAGAAATCATTCTTTACATTTAAAATTTTTAAAGGAAATCCTTGAGGTATTGATGAAGTCCTCCGTGTAAATGTGTTCTCTTCTGTCCATGTTGCCATTAAGCCAAATTAAAAGCTGTGAAAAAAAAAATGTGCTTGAGAATGTGTGTTGTAGATGAGAAAGTGATTTACAGATCAAAGTCTTTGTTTCATGAAGCTACCAAACTTTAAAAAGAATGTCACTTTTTTTTTTTTTATTACGGAACCCAGAGATTATTAAAAAAAAAAAATTCTTGTTGCATTTTTGATGCTGGCATGAGAATTTTGTCCACTTTTTTTCATATCTGTAAAAAAATTCTGTCCATTGTTTACTATGGGATTAGTATTACATTTCAAGATAAAACAAATGAATTTGTATTGCTTGATAAAAACTATTAGCTTGTAAATTTTAAAAAGGTTTCTTTACCTCAATTAACTTAAAGTAATGGACCAATAAACCTATAAAAGATGGCTTTCTTTACCTTGAGTCATGTTCCATTTGTACAGCTTTATAGTACATGCATGACTTTTAATCGTATTTTCTCATTTTCTCTAAGGAGGTATCCGTTTATAGGCAAGAATCAGGATATGCAAAGCAACAGGAAAAAATACCAACTGTTTTATTCTTCATTTCTTATCCTCAATTTACCCTCTCCTACATCTTACAAGATGGCACTGATCTGAGAAGATGAAGAAACCACCTACTGTCCATCTGTAACTGTGATTGGCAGGAAGGCTGGCAGCCAGCCTAGGTAACTACATGAGGGATTTCTTCCCACTTTATCCCATAGCAAAGCACAGTGTCATATTCTGAGTCAGAGCCAGTCATTGCCTATTTTTTTTTTAATTGCTATTTTTAAAAAAATCTGTAAAGAAAGGAGAAATATCTGTGGTTCTTTAGCACATCTGAGTGTGTTGTAAATCAGAGACCACAATGCTCAGTTGAGCTTACCTAATGATGGCCATGCACTGGAACTAGACTCCTACAGGTGCTAAGCTTGGCTTTTTGATAGTAGACATCATGAATATAAGACTTGAGTCACACAAAATGAGGCAGTAAGGTGTGGGATAAGAGATTTGAGATCAAGTCTTAGCTTTTCCACTTACTAGCTATGTAGCTTTGGGCAAGTGCCATCTCTCTGAAATTCAGCATTATTATCTTTGAAATGAAGACATGCCTTTCCTGAAGGGTGGCCGATAGGACTAGCAATAATGTCTACAAAGCACCTAAGTGTCTGCTGGGCCCTCCTTATGTCATAACCCTTATAGGAAGACTTATCCTATTACTTGTTCAAATCCAGCCAACTTAAATATCAGAGATGTTCCCGTAAGAATCCTTCCTGTGTGCTTTACTGAAAATTTATGTATTGCCAGTTGAAAATTTTAAAGGGGGATATATCATTTTTTAAAACTGTTTTCCTTTTAAGAAGATTATGAAAATAGTATGCTGGAGGATTGTAGGCAGACTGAAGGTCTGGGGAAATAGAAGGGAGTGGATGATAAACTAGAAGTGATGGAAAGGGAGATGGATTTCAGTGGTGAGGCAAAGAGGTCAGAGATGACTTGGTGATTTCCAGCCTGGGAGCTGGGAGGTGATGCCATTTACGGAAATCAATCAGCAGAAAAACGGAAAAGATGGAGTAGGCTTAGATGGTGGGGTAGGAGAAGAATTTGGTTTGGACTTACATTTGAGGAGACCCAGGGGGAGGTGTTGACTAGATTGTTGGAAAGAGAGTTCTGGGAGACTAGATTACCTGGGAGGAAAACCAAGGGCAGGGCTTTGGGGTCCTCAGGAATTAGGGATCCTGGGAGAGGTGGAGGGGGGCTCAGGGAAAGTTCGAAAGAGAAAAAGATCTCCATAGATTTGAATCGTGGTTTCTAAGCTTGAGAACTTGTGAAAACACCAATTTGGGGGCCCCACCCCTAGAGTCTGATGGTATTTGTCTTTTTCTGATTGACTTTGCTTAGTATGGTAATCTCTAGGTCTCAGATCAAATTAGAGAATTTGCTTTTCTAACAGGTTCCCATTGGATGTTGATGAAGCTGATACAGGAACCGCACTCTGAGAACTAATGGTTTAGAACATCTGCTGGAAAGACCTGGAGAAAGCTGAAAAGTTTTGAAACTACTACCCTGGTGACAGGTGGGGTTGAAAAAGTCAATACTATGGTGTTGAGAGCCCAGCTTAGGTGAACACCCACAAGCTCATGGCAGGGTCAGTATGGACAAGTAAGGACATTTTTCTAGATGTTGAGAGCAAGCTTGAATGGAGAAGCTAGTGATTAGATTCATTTAGGTTGGGGGACTGGTCAGGGGCTAGAGTGGAAGGCAAGGCCTCAAGAGGAATGAGGAAATTGATTAGAGTTTGCCTAGAGCGTGGCCTTGAACTCATTTTCCCCATCGCATGTTCTCTGCCCCTGTTGCCTGTCTGAGCGAGGACCTCTGCCTCCCTCCGAGTTGCCTGAATCCCAAATCTGAATCATTCTTGCCTCCATATGCCTCACTCTGTGCAGTTCATCCACTACCCACTCCTGCTGACCTCTAGCTTCCAAATATTCCCCCAAGTCTGTCTAACCTTTCTCCATCCTCATAGCTTCTTACCTAGTAGCAGCCCACTATCACCTTCAACTGGATTCCTCAACAGGCCTCTCTGCTTGTCGCTTTTCTGCAAGTCTTGCTCACTCCTTCCAAAGCCAGTTCCTTCTCAGTGCTGCCAAGTCCTCTTTCTAATATACAGATGTAAGCATTCGACATTCTTGCCCAAAACCATTCAACAGCTAGCCTATTACTCTAAAGAGAAACTGATTCTTCCTTTTTAAAAAAAATTTTATTGAAGTATAGTTGATTTACAATGTTAATTTCTTCTGTACAGCAAAGTTACTCAATTTTACACACACATATATATATTCTTTTTCATATTCTTTTCCATTATTGTTTGTCACAGGATATCAAATGTAGTTCCTTGTGTTATACAGTAGGACCTTGTTGTTATCCATCCTATATATAATAGTTTGCTAAACCCAAACTCCCATCCCTTCCCTCTTCTACACCACCCCCGCCGCCCTGCCTTGGCAGCCTCAAGTCTCCTCTCTGTATCTATGGGTCTGTTTTTGTTTCATAGATATGTTGATTTGTATTGTATTTTAGATCCCACTATATAAGTGATATCATATGGTGTTTGTCGTTCTCTTTCTGACTTTGCTTAGTATGATGATCTCTAGGTTTATCCATGTCGCTGCAAATGGCATTATTTCATTCTTTTTTATGGCTGATTAGCATTCCATTGTATATATGTACCACATCTTCTTCATCCATTCATCTGTCAATGGACATTTTAGGCTTTTCCTTGTCTTGGCTATTGTAAATAGTGCTATGAACATAGGGGTGCATGAATCTTTTTGAGTTATAGTTTTGTCTGGGCATATGCCCAGGAGTGGGATTACAGGATCATATGGTGACTCTAGTTTTTGAGGAACCTCCATATTGTTCTCTATAGTGGCTGTCCCAATGTACGTTCCCAGAAACAGTGTAAGAGGGTTTCCACACCCTCTCCAGCATGTGTTATTTGTAGACTTTTTAACGATGGTCATTCTGGCTGGTGTGAGGTGGTAGGTACCTCACTGTAGTTTTGATTTGCATTTCTAAAGAGAAACTTTTTTTAAAAAACGAATGTGTTCACTTTTGGTTGCTCTGTGCCTTTCCTGCTGCATGAGGGCTTTCTCTGGTTGCGGTACGTGGGCTTCTCATCGTGGTTGTTCCTGGTATTTCAGAGCACAGGCTCCAGGCATGTGGGCTTCAGTAGTTGCAATGTTTGGGCTGTAGGGCACAGGCTCAGAAGTTGTGGCACACGGGCCTAGTTGCCCCATGGCATGTGAAATCTTCCCGGACCAGGGCTCGAACCTGTGTCTCTTGCATTGGGAGGCAGATTCTTATCCACTGTACGACCACGGAAGTCCCTAAAGAGAAGCTTTTTAAAGGCTCTGTTTTGATGTTCCTCCTCACTGTCCCCGCTCACCTCTCGATTCCAGCCCCCTGGATACCTCTCCCTCCATCCCTCTTTTCTCTCTTCACGTTGATTTTCTGTATTGGGGGATATTTTCACCATCAGATCTTCCAGCATGTTCCTTCTGCCTGGAATTTCACTCAACATCCAGCCTTGGTAACTCATCTTTCCAGTTTTATGCCACTTCTCCCGAGAAGCCTTCTCTGCACTCTTGGATTTGGGTTATATGCTCCCTTATGTTAGCGTTCATTATAAGATACATGACTGCCTGTTGTTCTGTCTGCTCCACCCACTAGGTCAGACACTGGTGGGGTAGGAGCTGTCACAGGCTTGCTCTGCCTCAGCACCTAGCATGGTGCTAGGATCCGAGTAGATGTGCCTTGAAGTTGTGGACCAGTCCATGCAGGGCGTCAGTGATGATAACAGACTCTGAGCCCAAATGCTCTGAGATTTAAATGCATTCTCTAGCTTTAAGTTTTATCCTAGTCTGAGAATGCCATGTCTGAGTTCTAGAGGGAAGCTGACCAAAGAGACAGTGAGTCACACACTCATGCTACGGATGTTGATTTATTAGGAGGTGAGTCTTTTATTCACGTAATTAAAACAGTAAGTGCCTCAAAATAAAATGGTGTTAGCGTATCTCCCCTCTCCTTTCACACCTCTCACTTTGGGAAGTGCTATTGATGGAAAGTATTCCTTTGAAGAAAGCCTTTTTGATAATTGCCTTCTTAAAAACAAAACTACGCTGACTTCAAATGCCTGAGCCCTAGATAGCTCCCGAGTCATTCACACTAACAAGGCCTGAGGGAAGAAAGCTAAACTTTGTTTTCAAGGTTCTGTTTTAATTTTTAAAATACTGAATGATGTTCACAGTTGGCAGTTCTTTCGAAATTCCCTTCCTCATCCCCCTCAGGTGGTTGACTGCCTTTGTTCTCACACAGGACTCCTGGGTGACTAGTTACGATGGGTGGAGCCCCCAGAACATTCCCGGAAAAAAACTGGCTTCCATGTTGGGTATGGCTGTGCCTGTGGCCTGTGTATCTCCCTTGAAAGTTCACACACTACTGTCTGCAGAACCCAACCTCTGCCTAATAGCAACATCCGAAAGCTGAGAAAGTGTCTCCATCACCAGTTAAGTGCTTTCCCCCACCCACCCAGGACCCCTGAGCCACAGCAAGTCATTCTGAGGCCGACTCTGGCCGGAACTTGGGTTCCTTGAGCAATGGATTACTGTGGACACCAGTTCCTGGTCCCGTCCTTGGTCTTCAGAGGGAGTCTGGCCGTTGCTGGTGTTCTGGCTCCCGCAGATCAGCACCTTCATTTCTCTGTGATGTCTCCAGGCTGCAACCACGAGGCTTGCTTATAGGCCACGATGCTGTAAGAATTGACAACAGAGAATTACAGGGGAACAGCTGGAATGGGGAGGGAGGGTCTCTAGCCATCTCTCGGAGACTCTGTCCATCATGGCAGCAGAACCGCTGTACTCCCTGGAGGAAAGTGGCCCCAGAGAATTTCCCTCACTCCAGCCTCCTTCCTGTCCCATAATATGGAGAGCCATTTGCATCTACATTTTCCCTTTCTTGGAGCCTCTTTCCATCTTACTTCTGTCTGATGATTCATTCCCATGTGGACCTCAAGCTCAAGCTTCACTCATCCCAAGCGGAATTCGCTGCATCCCCTTCTGCCTTTGCATTGCCCTTTTCTCTCTTCCATAACTCATCACATTGTTTAAAAATACTGGGAGATGAAATGGACGCCTAGGAATGAAGAGCTGTATTGAAGTCTGGAATCTGTGTGACGTTCTCTTTCTCAACTGTTTGAGCTCTAGGAACCCCAGGTTCTAAGCTGGAACACAGTTCTTCTAATGGATGGACCACATCTGGACCTAGTGGGTGGGGTGTGGGCAGAAATCCAAATCCTTCTAAGGAAAAGCTTTGTAGAAACTTCCAAACACAGATTCCCTACCCTCTGTGAGCCCCAGGGCTCTCCAGAGAGGACCACTCACTATTCTTAAAGCTCACTGTATGTCAGAGCTGGCAAGAGGCGAGTAGAGGCAGGCAGCCCAGGACCACATGAACTGTTCCAGGCCCGACTCCACAGCTCACCCCAGCTGTGGGACCATGACAGCAGAGCCCCGCGGTTGGTGGATTATTTTAAAGCAGGACAAGAAAACTTTTCAACATTAAGATTCTCTGCCCATTTGAGTAACTATCTCCTCCGCTTTAGAGTGTATTGTGCACCTGCATTGTGTTAACTTGATCCCCTTAGAAGACGCAGGAATTCCTACTCGCTGGGGGAAAAAAAAAAAAGAATTTCTTCCTGGTGGCAGCACCCCCTGGGAAATAACATTCCTGTCTCAATCTTGTAATAGGTCTCGACCCACCGCTCACCTTGTTGGACTATGTAAACTGTCAGTATGTTACTTGGGTTTGTCCCGCCCCGGTCCCTCTTGGGAAATGTTTAAAAATTGAAGTATGTTCATTTATAATGTGTTTTTTTCAAGTGTCAGCAAAGTGATATATATATTCTTTTTTGGATTCTCTTCCATTATAGGTTAGTAGATATTGAGTTCCCTGTGCTATACAGTAGGCCCCTGTTTACCTATTTTATATATGCTGCTGCTGCTGCTAAGTCACTTCAGTCGTGTCCGACTCTGTGCGCCCCCATGCACGGCAGCCTACCAGGCTCCCCCGTCCCTGGGATTCTCCAGACAAGAACACTGGAGTGGGTTGCCATTTCCTTCTCCAGTGCATGAAACTGAAAAGTGAAAGTGAGGTCGCTCAGTCATTTCTGACTCTTAGTGACTCCATGGACTGCAGCCTACCAGGCTCCTCCATCCATGGGATTTTCCAGGCAAGAGTACTGGAGTGGGGTGCCATTGCCTTCTCCAATTTTATATATAGTAGTGTGTATATAGGAGGAGGAGATGGCACCCCACTCCAGTATTCTTGCCTGGAGAATCCCATGGACGGAGGAGCCTGGTAGGCTGCAGTCCATGGAGTCACTAAGAGTCAGAAATGACTGAGCGACCTCACTTTCACTTTTCAGTTTCATGCACTGGAGAAGGAAATGGCAACCCACTCCAATGTTCTTGCCTGGAGGATCCCAGGGGTGGGGGAGCCTAGTGGGCTGCCGTCTATGGGGTCACACAGAGTTGGACACAACTGAAGTGACTTAGCAGCAGCAGCAGCAGTGTGTATATAGGAGAAGGAGATGGCAACCCACTCCAGTACTCTTGCCCAGAGAATCCTGTGGACAGAGGAGCCTGGTTGGGCTGCTGTCCATAGGGTCACACAGAGTCGGGCACAACTGAAGCGACAGCATGCATGCATGCATGGGAGAAGGAAATGGCAACCCACTCCAGTGTTCTTGCCTGGAGAATCCCAGGGGTGGGGGAGCCTAGTGGGCTGCCGTCTATGGGGTCACACAGAGTTGGACACAACTGAAGTGACTTAGCAGCAGCAGCAGCAGTGTGTATATAGGAGAAGGAGATGGCAACCCACTCCAGTACTCTTGCCCAGAGAATCCTGTGGACAGAGGAGCCTGGTTGGGCTGCTGTCCATAGGGTCACACAAAGTCGGGCACAACTGAAGCGACTTAGCATGCATGCATGCATGCATGGGAGAAGGAAATGGCAACCCACTCCAGTGTTCTTGCCTGGAGAATCCCAGGGACAGAGGAGCCTGGTGAGCTGCCGTCTATGGGGTCGCACAGAGTCGGACACGACTGAAGCAACTTAGCAGCATCAGTAGCAGTGTGTATATGTTAATCCCAAACTCTTTTAATTTATCCCCCACCCCCTCCACAATACGTTGTCTCACAAACATAGAACTGTAACTGTGCCTTGGCATCTTATAGGTAGAACACTCCTCGGCTTTTCCTGAAATAGTCTCCCTCTGGGTTATAATCCTTGGATTAGCAGGACTAAAATTTTCTATTTCTTCCTTAGATTGACTGTTGATCAACTTTTGTTGATCATGGTGGTGGCCAACCCCTGACATGGCAGCTCAACAGGCAGCTCCTGGGTGGTCAGTAGTGCTGGCGTCACACCCTCTGTCAGATTGTCCTTTCATTAAAGACTCTGAGTACTGCTTATGCACTAAGCTCTCTGCTGGACACAGGGTACAAGGTCAAACAGGCATGGTTCCTGCCCTCAGGGAGCCTGTGGAAAATTAAATCACTAAGTAATCATCAACTGCCATGCTCTGAAGGAAAAGTATAGGAAGCTGTGCTGCTGCTAAGTCGCTTCAGTCGTGTCCGACTCTGTGCGACCCCATAGACGGCAGCCCACCAGGCTCCCCCGTCCCTGGATTCTCCAGGCAAGAACATTGGAGTGGGTTGCCATTTCCTTCTCCAATGCATGAAAGTGAAAAGTGAAAGTGAAGTCGCTCAGTCGTGTCCGACTTTTCGCAACCCCATGGACTGCAGCCTTCCAGGCTTCTCCACCCATAGGATTTTCCAGGCAAGAGTACTGGAGTGGGGTGCCATTTGCCTTCTCCATAGGAAGCTAGGGGAGCATATCATAGAAGGATCTAACTTAGATTGGGAAGGGAATTTTCTCAAATCCTCTTTGAGAAAATGGTGTTCAAGTTAAGACCACATCTAGCTATATTAAGACAGACGTGTGAGGTGTCCAGCTTCTCAGTGGTAAAGAATCCACCTGCCAGTGCAGGAGACACAGGTTTGATCCCTGGTCTGGGAAGATCCCACATGCCAAGGAGCAACTAAGCCCATGAGCCACAACTACTGAAGCCCGCGTGACCTAGAACCTGCACTCGGACGAGAGAAGCCACCGCAGTGAAAAGGCCCTGCAGGAACAAAGACCCAGCCTAGCCAAAGAAAAAGGGACATGTGGGTAAGGAACGGGGAAGGGCGTGAGGGGGAGGCTCCTGGGGCTGAAGCGGAGAGGGGAGGGTGGTGAGTGGCAGGAATAGCAGGCTGGAGAAGAGGGTGAGGCTGGACTACGCAGGACCTATGGTCCTCCGTGAGACAGTGGTGCTCCTCCTAAGAACCGTGAAAGCAAAGTACAGAGCTCTGAGCAGGAGATGATGCGAACTGGTGTCCACTCTAAGGAAGTTTCTCAGGCCACCTGGTAAAAAGAGGGTGGATGGATGCGGGGAGATTGGCTCAGGGGCGAAGTTGATTCCCCAAGTGATTTGGACTAGGGGTAGCCACAGTAGTTTGAGGCATATACTGGAGGTAGAATCAATGAGGCTTGATGGATGGGAGGTACGGGAAGATGAAGAAACAGGAGGACTTTGGTGACTCTTAGATTTCTTTCCTGGCTGAGTGTGATGCCATTTAATGGGGTGGGCAAGACTGGAGGGGAGCAGATGTTAGGAGGGCGTCAAGGATGTAATTTTGGAAACTGAGATGGTAATTTGAAATTTTGAAAATAATTTAGATTACTTCAAGACGATGAAGTGAAAAGACAACCCAGATCTGAGCCCCAAAGAATTCTTCCATGTGGAGGTTTGTAGAGAAGTCGGAGAGGTAGGAGAAACCCAGGAGAGGAGGTGTTAAGAAAGCCAAGTGACAAGTGCCTTCCAAGGAAGGAGTGACCCACAGTGTTGGGGGCCACTGAGAACCGATGGGGAGAGGATGGCAGGGAGTCCAGTGTACTCGGCTGTGAGGAAGTCGGATCTCAGCGCAGCCCTGGAGGCATTGAACAGGGAAGTCAGTCTGGAGTGGGTTCAAAGTGAACGAGAAGTAAGCAAATGCAGACCAGCACTGGAGAACATGGCTGGGGGGAGGAGGAGGCGAGAGGGTAGCAGACCACGTGTCAGTTCTGATAGGAAGAACTCAGGAGACGGAGTTGCTAAGTAGTACAAGTGAACTCTAAGGGGAGGAAAGAGGTGGCATCCAGATACCCAGGGACTTTTCTGAGACACACTGTCAAATAGTGACTAAGAACCAACTTCCCAGGTTCAAATCCTGCCACTGTCCCTTATTAACTGTGTAACCTTTGGCAAGTTACATGACACCTTAGATTTTGTTTCTTCATCTGCAGAATGGGCATAAAATAGTAATTGCTTCAGAGGGTTGTTTGAGAAGGTTAAAACATATGAAACATTCAAAGTAGTGCCTGGCACATAATCAAGGCTGTTTACATGTCTGCTATTACTATCTTTGAGAGATTGAGGGAGGGGATCAGGATGGGTGCAGAAGAACTCAGGCTTAGAGGTCTACTTTGAAGAAGATGAGCCCATTCGCTTCTGATGGCATCTACGAACCACAGGCAGCAGCTGAGTGCATGTGTGACAAGGGGTTGGGGGCTTGCGGATGGGCAGAACCAGACAGACATTCCCTCAGCATCTCCCTGCTGCACATAAAGAAGAGTGAGGACGAGAGGGCAGGTTCTCACAGTGCCGTGAAGTTGGCTCACTTCGGTACCAGGAAGGGCTGGGGCCACAGTCACTTATTGTAATTGAGCTGTTGGCAGCTGGGCTCAGCAACCTCTCCTCTCCACCTTCTGCCCTCCTCCACTCCCTGCTGTGACATGTCTTCCTGGGCTTTTCTGTCTTTGGAATGTAGCTCTTCTTTCTGCAGTTTGAGAGTTCTACTGGTCTTTCCTGTTGATCATGCTTAATGATTGGTGGTGCAGCCTTGGCCTCTTGAAAGAATTTTTCAAGATTTTGTTCATTTAGTGACTTTGTGGAGGGAAAAGTACTAGAAACACTCCCTTTCTACCAAAGGTTCTCAACCTTGGTTATACATCCGAATAAACTGGAGAGCTTTAAAAAAATTCCCATGCCCAGGCTATATCCCAGATCAACTGAGTTAGAATCTCCGCGGGTAGGATCCAGACAGTCGTCGTTTTTTAAATCTCTCCAAGTGATTCCAATGTACAGCAGGCAAAGGAGGCTTTGTTAGCACGTGAGTCCCTCTACTGCTAAATGTCTCCAACAGAGGCATCTACTTGAGTGCCTCAATTCATGTCATCATTACTCCTTACGATTGGTTCAAGATACTGACCCAGCTTCTGTGGTATAAGATGATGAAGATCCTGTATATCTTAAAATTCCATGCACACATTGTAGGACGGGGCCCAGGTCCACTGGGGTGAGGTGTCCCCAGCCGGGGTGAGAGCAGCCCACCTGCTTCACATACCCCAAAGGCGCTTTAAAAAGGGAAAGCAATGGAATTGTAGAAAGGAACCATTTATTGCACATTCTCATTGCTTTCATTTGTCTGTTTATCTCTCTAGCTATGAGATGTTAACTAGTCTAGTCAGACTTGTTTTCTTTTGTTGTTTTTGTTGATCTGTTTAGGTCAAAGAGCCTATTTCAAGCAACTGCCAATCAAACAGAACTGGGTACCTTCCAAGTGGCACAGTTATTAATCCACTACTCACTTGGACAAAGAGCTGGCACTCCAGAGAAGTTTGCATTGTGGGTCAGGTCTAGCTAAGCCCAACCCATTCAGCCAAGACTCTCATGAAAACAGGGGCACATGAAAAGGCCTAAGGCCTGGACAGTTTGAAAATGAAAACTGGCCAGCGATGGCACTGGTAATCAAGTCTGGTGTTTTGCACAAATTCTCTCATCTGTTTGATCTTATTCTCTCAACTGTGAAATCAAAGAACCCTCATGATTGATGGCTTCTGTCTTAGGAAGCTCAACTTTCTATGCAAGCACATCAAGCTATACAATGTGATGCGAGAATCCAAAGGCGGCCCTTTTCACCATCCGCTTCCCACTTTTTCCAACCTACCTTTAGCTTTTCCCAACCTGCCTTCAGCCCTTCTACTCTGCAGCCTACAACACCACCGTTAATGATATGGAGGGCGCCAGTGTGCTACCAAGCAGGTCCCTTTAAAAAGCAAATCTGTATCATGTCCTTTGTATCTTATTGTCAATATCATTACTGTGTTCCTTTCTCCTCTGTGGGATTGGTACAAGCGTGAGAAAAGGGCCTAAACAGACCAAAGCTCGGCTGTCTAATATGTAGCCACTAGTTACATTGGCTTCTGAACTCTCGCCTTCAAATGGAGTCCAAGTTGGGATGTGCTGTCAGTATAAATACATACGGGATTTCAAAGACTTAATTCAAAAGAACTCATTGATTTTGTAGGTTGATTACAAAGACATTTTGGAGCTATTGGGCCAAATCAAATATATTATTAAAATTATTTCACCCGTTACTCGTGTTGTATTTAAACGTGGCTACTAGGAAATGTAAAATCATATAATATGGCTTGTGCTTGTGGTTTTGTATTTCTTTTGAATGGGGCTGGTTGAAGACCAGACTATTTCCTGTGGTCTATATTGGTGATAACCTCAGCTGGCAACTCTCCCCGTGGGCCTTTGTATCTCCGGCCTTCCTCCTGCCTGTTATCTCCCAGGAGGTAAGCACTCTTGATTTACAAATGAGACGATTTCCCCAGAGAGCTCAGAGGAATTACCCATGTCCTGCAGGGGTGCTCAAAGCCCTCCCAAGATACAGAGAAGAAAGAATACTTGAAAGTGAGGCCGGATGACTGTCACCTAAAGGAGACTCAACGAGGTCTGGGTGATTCGAGAGGGTTTTTTATCCCAGCCTCTGATTACAAGTGTATGAGGCTCCTATTACAAAACTGCCAGGAAGTGAGCCAGCATGTTGAGGCCCTCTGTTTATTACTTATGACTTTAGGGAATTCCCAAATTACCAGATTACTAGTTTGGGGGCACAGGAGAAGTTTTTCTTAGTGGGAGAGCCTACTCAGAACCCATTGTGTAAATGTGAAAAGTAAATACTTTATGATAATAGGCTGGAAAGGCTCCAACAGTCCTTGACCTCAGCCCCAGCCCAAAAAGCAGGAACTGCTCCTGTCTTACCCAATCGGCAGGATGGCCAGGAAGGAGAGAAAAGAGGAGAGCGCAAAGCAGGTGCCGATGAACTTCTCCATGGTGAGCTGATAGATCTTGTTGTACAGCGTGGATGTCACCACCCCAGTGAGTGTCAGGGACAGCTGCAGAATGACGAACACCTTTCCTGTGGAAGGGACCGAGGTTACCGAGGTTACTGTGCTGTCGCTCCGTGTTCCCTGATAGCTGAGTCTCTGGGAGGCTCTCCGGAGCCCCCTCCCCTTCCCTGATTCCCTCTGTGTTCACGGCTCATGTTACCAGGATTCTGGCCTCCATCCAGTTGGCTCTTCCCATGGCCCGTGGGTGGCAGTATTTTCCTTTGTGGCTTTTCAATGGCAGACTTTCCCAGTCTTTCCCTGCTCCTGCTCTCACTCCTTCCGCCCTGGATGGACACTAATGTGTGCCCAGTGTCTTAAAGGCTGCTGCTGGAGCTCTCTCCTGTGCCTTCTGTCAGTCCAAACCCTGTGCCTCAAACGAAGTGGCTCTGAAACCTCTCAGATTCCTTTCACTCACCATAAGAGGAACCCTTGATGAGTTTGGACATTGCTGATCGGATGGTTGTGACAGGGATGAGAGCGAACAGCATGATGGCCCGAGCTGGAAAAGAAGCACATGAGAACACTCCTCACTGGAGCCCAGCCTTGGCCAAAGAGTAAATCAGAATAACAGGAAAACCTCCCTTAGAAGCCGCCTCCCACAGTCCTTTCGTGGCCCCACCCTGCCCCAGGGCAGGCTGACTCCCTGAGTTCCCAGATGGAGCTATAGATGCTGCAGACCGATCTTGAAGGTGGCAAGGCACCTGGGACATGGTGACAGGCGGTGAAGGGCGTCTTTATTGGCAGAGTTAAGTGGTTTCTAAGGAAATGGAGCTGATGTCACTCAAGTGACTTTCAGCTCCTTGCCTCCCAGGAGGGAGGTGTCTGCCCTCACCCTATATCATCTCTGAGACGCAGTCCCAGTAGCTTTGGCAAGCTGCATCCAGAAACGTGTGCCACTACCACAGCTACTACACCCCGCTCTTCCCTGTAGCCCTGTTCATCATTCTGATGTGTGTGTGTGTGTGTGTGTGTGTGTGTGTGTGTGTGTGTGTGTGTGTGGCGAAGGGGTGGGGTGGGGTGGGAGTGGCTATAAGTGATGGGGAGGGAAGAGGAGAGGTTACTCAGGCTTGCACTTGGCCTGTTTAACTGGGAGCTGGCTAAAAGTAATCTAGCCATTTTGTGAGATGTTTTTCTGAGCTGTGTGACCTCAGTCAAAGGGTGGTCTCTGGGAACTGTCTAGAGTTGTTCCGTTAGCCACTGGCAAGTCATATGACTACCTAAATGAAATAAAATGAAAAATTCTGTTCAAGTTGCACTAGCCACATTTTAAGGGCTTCATAGCCACACACAGCTAATGGCTATTGTTTTAGGTGGAAATGTTACAGAACATTTCTATCACTCTAGAAAGTTCTATTAGAGCCCTGTTCCAGAGTGCTCTGCTTGTGGTTGTCTGTGTCCTCAGAAACTTCATTCTGCTTCCTTGAGGGAATGTATTATATTGGTTGTGGAAGGCATTTATGGAGGATTTTTCTCTTTTTGAAAAGCCTGTGTTTGACCTGAAATGATTTTAATTAAAGGACCTTTTCAGCTGGATTACTTGAAAATGTTTTATCCCTTTTAAATCGGGGAGATAAACTCAACCCCATCTCTTCCACTCAGGGCCATCCTAAAGCCTCTCCTGACTCCCAGCACCACTGACCATCTCTTCCTTGACTTCCTAGATTACACTCTGATTACATTTCAGTGGGCAACACAGATAGCACAATACAGCCAAACTCAGGTGCACATAATCCTCTGTCCCTTGTGCCTCCTAGGTACAGACGTAATCTCTGGTGCTGAGCTGTGACAGACCACAGCACCTCGGGTGTACGCCCCGTTACTTAGGGGATCAGCAGTGTCCTCGTCCTGCCTCCCCAAGAATGCCGGACTCACCAATGTAGAACATGTATGTCTCTTTCACAAAAGCCAAGAGGAGGGCTCCTGACGCAAAGGAGACCATTCCGATCATGATCATGGTGGTGTCCTGGAGGTAACGGGAGAAGACCAGCACGCCCAGGAAGCTGGTGATGAAGATGGTGTACCCTGAAGCCATACCATAGCCCACCTGCACTTGGTTCCAACTCAGAGGCTCCCTCAGCACAAAAAGCGGCATCACGTCCACGGTGCCCACCACTGCCAGGTCATAGATGATGGCGCCCACAAAGAGCAGGCCAATGATGATTTGTTTGGGCTTAGCCGTTGCAGGAGGTGGAGGGGGGCTCACCACACTCTGCTTGTCTGTCTGATCAGGATCCAGGGTGTCATACCTGCCGACAGTGCCAGGCACTATATCCATGGCCTTGCGGGGTTTGGCCTTGGACTCGGGGACCTTCAGCAAGAACAGGCTGTACAAAAGGGCACAGGTGGCACAGCTTACACTGCAGGCGGTCAGCACCAGGCCCTGCTTGGAGTGCCCGACCATCTGCTTGAAGAGATGTCCCGAGACCATGCTCCCGCAGAACCCCGCCAAGCCCAGGATCAGGTCAATCACAATGAGGCGCAGGGAGCGGCGGCCCTCGGAGGAGCTGAGGGATCCCAGGGCCATGACCCCCGACCAGAACGCAGAGAAGCCGCCGCACAGTCCGGTCAGCGCAGCCCCTGCGTACAGGATCTCCACGGGCCAGTCCAGCAGCACTTTGAGCAGCAGCACGAGGCGGGAGAGCAGGAAGCCCAGCAGGGGCACGCAGATGGAGACCTTGCGGTGGTAGCGGTCGCTGAGCCAGCCCAGCCCGTAAGCCGACAGCAGGGGCGTCAGGCCCATCACCAGGTGGTAGACGATGTAGAAATTGGAGATGGCCCTCTGCTGTTCGTCCTCAAGAGCCCCCCGAGGCGACGGGCTGGAACTGTGATTAGAGGAGGTCCCGACTCCGAAGGACGCTTTCACCACGAGAAGCAACCCCGCGTCGTAGAGGGAGGTGGCCACCTGCGTGGAGGCCACCACAGGCTCGATCCAGGTCCACACCTGGAGGCGAGGCAGGGGGTCCCGCCACGGGCAGATGCTCCCCTGGCACATGATAGGGCCTCTGATAGGGGGATGGAGGCACTGGCGGGCTGGCGCTGCGGCTGCTATTCCCGAGGGCTGGGGCTCCGGGTTCGCATGGGAACCGGGTGAGCCGAGCTGAACCCGAGCACAGGGCGCAAATGACAGCAGCCCGCCCTGCGGTCCGGTGACCTCCCGGACCGCAGCCACTCCTCCCCGGACCAAAAAAGGCCACGCTCCGCCCCTGCCGGGGGAGAGGGACTGGCAGCGGCCCAGGGAAGCCACGCGTCTGGGGAGCGCACAGCGAGTCTCGGCTCGCGTCACGCTGCTCTGATCCGCGCGCATGTCGCTGGGCGCTCTCCCCTGGGACTTGCCCAGGCCTGGCTTGAGTCCCCCGGGCAGGAAGCAAAATTCTGGCCCTGGAAGGCAGTTTGGAATAAGCAGTGGGGTGCCTAGGAATCTGCCTGGGATCAGTGGAGGGGAAGGGCAGTGAAGTTTTATTTAAGGGATTTAAAAGCAACAGGGACCTACGTGCTGTAGGGAGCCCGGGTAGCGCCAGACTTCGAGAGAAACAAACCAATCAACCCTCAGGAGCGCTAATCTCTCTGATTTCAATCTTGTGGATAAATACCTAGCCGCCGGATTGCTGGGTCATAGGATAGTTCTGCTTTCATTTTTTTGAGGAAACATCGTTTTCCATTGAAGCTGCCCCACTTTCCTTTCACAGCAACAGTGCACAAGGGCTCTAGTGTCTCACAGGCTCACCATTACCTCTATATCTATTCTGGTATAGCCATCTTGAGAGGAATTAGGTGATACCTCATTGTGGTTTTGATTTGCATTACTCCTAAGATTAGCGTATCTTTTCATATGAATGTTGGCCATTTGTCTGTCTTTGGAGAAATCTCTGTCCAAAGAACTTTTTTTTATTTTGTCTAAGCCAGCACATTTTTGTTTTACGACTGAATTGTAGAAATCCTGACACATTTTGGAGATTAACTTCCTATATGATGTGCATTATTTTCTCCCATTCTGTAAATTGCCTTTTGACTCTGTTGATTTTTTCTTTTGCTGTGCAGAAGCTTTTTAGTTTGATGTAGTCCCACTTGTTTATTTTTAGGTTCTTGAAGAGAGATTAGCACTCCTGTGCTCATTGTAGCACTATTCACAATAGCTAAGATATAGACGCAACCTAAATGTGTATTAATGGATGAGTGGAAAAAGAACATGTGGTATATAAATATAGCTGAACGTTATTTGGCCTTTAAGAAGAAGGTGGTCCAGTGGTTAAAAATCTGCCTTGCAATGCAGGGGATGAGGGTTCAGTCCCTGGTCAGATAACTAAGATCCTGCCTACTGAGGAGCAACTGAGCCTGCATGTGCCACAAATAGAGAGTCTGGGCGCCGCAACAAGATCTTGCATGACCCAGTGAAGAACCTGCATGCCACAACTAAAATCCGATGCAGCCAATAAATAAATAAAATTAAAAAAAAAAAAAGAAATCCTGAGATTTGTGTCAACATGGATCAAACCTGAGGACATTATGCTAAGCGAAATAAGCCAGTTGTAGAAAGACAAATACTGCATGATTTCCCATATGAGGTATCTAAAATCGTCAGAGTGGAGCGGTGGTTGCCAGGAATGGGGGTAGAGGGAAGAAGAAATGGGGAATTACTAATCAACAAGCATAAAGTTTCAGTTAAGCTACATACAGCTCCTGCTGTACAACGTTGTATTTATAGTCAATAACATTATACATGTAAAGGTTTGTTAAGAGAGGAGCTCTCATGTTAAGTATTCTTACCATAATTAAAAAACAAACAAAAACCTCAGGAGAAGCTATGCTTAGCCCTTCTTCCATACCAAAGACCTCTCAGAGAAGAGTCCTGCTTGAGCACCTGAATTAATGGGCCCGGAGCCAGGACAGGACCCAGGCCAGCATAGGTCCCAGCCTGGAGGCTTTGGCCTCAAACCGCAGGACCGAGAAAGAGACGGGGAGGTCCTGTCAGCCCGGCATGTCCCTACAGATGCTAAACTGGACTCTGGCAGGGGCAGATTCCACAAAAAGAGTCACCAGGATTATTTGCTTCTGAGTAAAGTCCCCAGGACCCTTTCTCTTTTCTTTGCAGTTCTTCTTCCATTTCATGGGCTCGCTGCCTTGGATAGGTGGAGACGGGTTTCTCTGGCTGCTTGCTTCCTGTACACACTCCTGCAAAAGAGGACCAGGGCGATGGGTGGTACTGGGGCAAAGGAGCAGCACAGAGAGCAACGTTTCTTCTTCAGGATCATCCCCAGGGGTGGAAAGTCAGAACACTCCAGCTCTCTCCCTGTCTGCTTAACCCCGACGCAGCTCAGGCAAGCAGGAACCTGAAGTCATACAAGGGAGGATCAGATCTGCATGGAGAGTTTATAAAGTCAAAAGGATAATGTACCTGTGGGAGTAGGGACTAAACTCTAAACGATTTCGTGTAGATGTGCACCCTTTAGACAGTTTTTAGATGAGCTATAATCTTCTCTACCCCTCCCTGTGCTCAGGGCCCTGTGTCCAGGTCCAGTCAGCTCTTCTTCTGCAAAGAGAACATCCCACCTTGTCTCCCTTACAAGCCGGGCAGTCCCTCAAAACTCCCACACTGCCCTCTTGCACTCCGTCACAGAGGCCCACCTTGGGAGGTGCTGGTTTCACCCAACCCATGCCTGGCTCTCCCACTCCATTCTTAACCCTGTTCTTCCAGAGGCCACAACAACAAAGCAGTCCGACCAGCCTGTACCTGTAACGGGCAGAGGCTCCACGGGATGGATAGCTTGTGAGGAAGATGGTATTCACCCATCAGATATGGCCACCAGAACAACAGCCTGGACCAGATGGATCACTTTAGCGATTTAATCAAGAGGTCTGTCTTTTCTTGGGGCCACAGAGCCTAGAAGACAGCCCTAGAGGTCTGGGAGGGTCCCTGGGCTCTCACTTCTTCCCATACTTTGTGAAACCAGGGAAATTAGAGGGGCCTCTGAGAGATTCATGCCCAGTCCAGGACACATTTAGTGAGAGCTGTGTCATCATGGTGCTAGCCAGCCCTGGGACCTGAATTCTCTGGCCCAGAAATGAACTATTATCAGGGCAATTGGCGCCTCTCCCAGTTTAGGCTACTGAGGTTAGCACTGTATCTTTCATCATGTCCCACTCCTCTCTCCAACTCTGAAGCAGGATATAGCTAAGTGAATGCCTGGCCATCCTGTGTAGTCTAGGCTACCAGCAGGTATAGCCCTTAAGCCAAGTTGAGGCCTGACCCTGACACTTTAGTCTCTAGCACAAGGCTGGCTTTATTCAACTGCAAAGGTTAAATTCTCATTTTTTTACATTGATAAAGTCACACTATTTGAGAAAAAAGGGACTTATAAAAAGGAGCAGCAACATTTACTGAGCCTGTATTATGTACTAAGCAATTTACAGGGGCTTCCCCGGTGGCTCAGCGGCAAAGAATCCATCTGCCAATGCAGGAGACAAAAGAGATGTGGGTTCGATCCCTGGGTCGGAGTAGGAAATAGCAACCTACTCCAGTACACTTGCCTGGGAAATCCCATGGACAGAGGAGCCTGGCCAGCTACAGTCCGTAGGGTCGCAGAGTCGGACTAAAGTGACTGGGCACGCCCAAAGCAATCTACAGGAATAAATTTCATCCCCCACCCCCCACGCCAAAAGTCTATAAACTAGTCTATAATAGTTTCTATATCTATATCTATAATATAGATAAACTATAATCACTTCATTTTGTCAGAGGAGAAACTGAGGCCAGAGAGGTGAAGTTATTCACACAAGATAACACAGCTAGGAAGTTGGGGAGCCAGCATTTAGCACTTGTCTTTGAAAGCCTGTAGCTATAGGGGAAATATGGTGACAGGGAATGTTATTTGAGGGCGTCCTCCCAACCTGCGCAGGAATGTGGAGAGGGGCAGGAACACTTAAGTCATAATGAAACCTTTCTTGATCAACAGTGTATGAACAAATGGAGAGGACTCAGAGGGGTGGACGAAATCTATTGATTGAATGTGTATCCCAGGCACTTCTCAATCAAACAGGACATCTGTTTTCTCAACAGACGGCCCCCAAAGAAAGGAACAGTCAGTCTTTGTTTGGAAAATGCCTTGGGTTGTTTAGAAGGCGAAATCCCCAGGCCTGGGTTTCAGCTGTGGAGGAGGCACCAGAGAAGGGGTGGAGCCTCTGTGCCTGAGTCAGGAGAGCCACTGCTTGCTGCTTTGGAGGGAGGGGGAGTGGTTCGGGGAGTTTAGAGGGGGTGGGGAGGAGGGGAGGCGGACAGGAGGTGTGGGGAAGTGAGAGTCCGGTCTGTTGAGAACAGGAACTCCCTTGTCAGGGCTGTCAGAGGAACTTTAAAAGAATAGGAAGGTCTAACAGGGCTTTAAAGAGCTTATAGTCTCTCCTGTGTATATAAATGCTTCCTGAGACCTCACTCGCGCCTCCTTGGTTCTACAGAAAAGTCTACCTGTGAACGGATTGTGTGAGTAGGATTTTTTACTTTGGTAGAAACTGGTGAAGGAGCTGTGATTCAAGTCTGGATTAATGTAACTGGGCAGAAATCACATGAGCAGAAAGAGACCATAGGAACACCAGTCTCCCAAGGACTGGCTGTAATCTGGGATGGGCTTGTCACAGGCTGTGGACTGCGGGAGTTAAGCCGTCTGACATTGACCGCCAAGGAGACCCTGGTGGCTGATGCAGCCTGCATTGATGGGAAAGGTGTTCTTTATTGCTGATGTTTTAGGGGCTGAGAAGAGCCTTTTCCCAAGACAATGCAAGTGAAAGAAAGAAGATGCCTTTCAAGACTTAACTATATAATGAACAAAGATGCACAAACTCATCCTAAGATACAGAGATAAATCTTGTCAGTGACCATCCAAGAACTTTCCCAATGGCTGGGCCATCTCTGCATGCAGGAGGCAGCCCGAGTACCCGTGCCTGAGCACAATCAATCTTATATAGCTGCACACAGGGAGAAGATACGCTAGTTATATGAATAAATAATTTCTCATAGTAAGTTAATACACTGGTATTCTGAATTCTCTGCCTTTCTAATTTGGTCAATGTGGACCTCTTTTTGGGAAATGACTTCCCTCTTTATGTGCTGATGAAATGAAGTTTTTTACTCTGTCAGGCTGAGAGCTAGGCCTTGACTATAATAAGTTATCAAAATAATGAATGCACTCCACGGATCCCCTTGGGAAATTATTTTATTGGCCATTCCCCCTCTACGTGGCACTCTAACCAATTGGTGGCCCTGCCCAATTTTACAGATGAGAAAACTGAGACCTAGGGTAGTGAAGTCATTTGCTTCATTCTCTTCACACAGAGCTAGAAGTCAAATCTTGATTTGTTTAACTTCAAAGTCTATGCTATTTTCACAATGTTCCACTTCTGACATAGTTGAATAGAAGAGATACATTTTGAAAAGGCATGTATTTATTGAACATTTTGTCAAGTACTGTGAGCCTGTTTCTATCTGCGGTATTTTCAAACTCAGTGATTAATTAATTAATTCATTCATTCATCATCCATCCATCATTTACAGCATTTTTTGAGGATCAGGACCACTATTTGGTACCAAGGAGGCAAACCCTTTGCCCTCAAGGATCTTTCAGTCTGAAGAGTTATCAACAGGCACTGTACTGCTCCTGCTGCTGCCAAGTCGCTTCAGTCATGTCTGACTCTGTGCGACCCCATAGACAGCAGCCCACCAGGCTCCCCCATCCCTGGGATTCTCCAGGCAAGAACACTGGAGTGGGTACTAACACTCCAAATTCTATTTTACACATGAAGTCACTAATGCCAGCCCATAACTCCTCTTTCGAAGATTCTGGCTTAATGAGGTTCCTCTCCACCCCAAGCTCATTTCCTAAACTGAATGGCCTGATGAACAACCTGCTCAATACTGTAGAAGTAAGACATCTGTTTTCACTAGCCAGGACACACTGATTCTTCTTCTGATATTACACCCCATTTTCCCTCTGATGAACCATTCCAAGGGTAGATGAGACTCAGTTCTAGCCAATCACAGCACTGAGTGCTTGTGATCATAGTGACTGGCTCATAGATAGAAATATGACCCAAATTTGGACCAATAAGAATTGGCCCAGGACACTGGCTTAAATAGTTAGGGAAGAGACATTTATTCTTCTCTGCTCATCTTAGACTGGTAAGGATGAAAGCTTGGAGTTGCTGGCAGCTGTTTTGCTCTCACTAAGGCAGAGCTTGCCTGAGATTGAAGTCCTTATCAAGGACATCAGAGCTGGAAAATGGACAGTTAGACCCTGATGGCATCCTGTGAGCTGTGCCTAACCTAAACTACCTCTTCACTTTTTGATAACAGAAGTTTCTGTATTCTTTCCCAATCCCAGTTTGATTTGGGTTTTCCACCAGCTGCAAATGAAAAAGATTTGATGGAGCCAAGCACACGACCCCTCATCTCTTGTGACGTCTACCCTTCTCCAGCCACAAACTCCCTTGGATCCTGAGTCTGATCATCAACGGCACCTGTACCACCTCTAAAGTCATGGAAAATGTAATGGCAAACCACTCACCATTCCTGCCTTGAGAACCCCATGAAGAGTATGAAAAGGCAAAAGGATATGACACTGAAAGATAAACCCCCTGCCAGGCCAGTAGGTGTCCAGTATGCTACTGGAGAAGAAGCAGAGAAATAGCTCCAGAAGGAATGAAAAGGCTGAGCTGGAGCAGAAAGGACACCCAGTTGTGGATGTGTCTGCTGGTGAAAGTAAAGTCCAATGCTGTAATGAAAAATATTGCATAGGAACCTGAAATGTTAGGTCCATGAATCAAGGTAAGTTGGAAGTGGTCAAACACAGAGATGGCAAGAGTGAACATCAATATTTGAAACTAGAATAGACAGGAGTGGGTGAATTTAATTCAGATGGCCATTATATCTACTACTGTGGGCAGGAGCCCCTTAGAAGAAATGGAGTAGCCCTCATGGTCAACAAAGAGTCTGAAATGCAGTTGCTGCTGCTGCTGCTGCTAAGTCACTTCAGTCATGCCCAACTCGGTGTGACCCCATAGACAGCAGCCCACTAGGCTCCTCTGTCCCTGGGATTCTCCAGGCAAGAACACTGGAGTAGGTTGCCATTTTCTTCTCCAATGCATGAAAGTGAAAAGTCAAAGTGAAGTCGTTCAGTCGTGTCCGACTCTTAGCGACCCCATGGACTGCAGCCTACCAGGCTCCTCCGTCCATGGACTTTTCCAGGCAAGAGTACTGGAGTGGGGTGCCATTGCCTTCTCCGCTGAAATGCAGTACCTGGGTACAGTCTCAAAAATGACAGGATGATATTGGTTCATTTCCAAGGCAAGCCATTCAAAATCACACTAATCCAAGTCTATGCCCCAACCAGTAGTGCTGAAGAAGCTGAAGTTGAACGGTTCTATGAAGACCTACAAGACCTTCTACAAGACCAAAAAAAAAAAAAAAGTCCTTTTCATCATAGGGGACTGTCAAGAGATACCTGGAGTATCTAGGCTGGAGTAATAGGCAAGTTTGGCCTTGGAGCACAAAATGAAACGGAGCAAAGGCCAACAGAGTTTGGCCAAGAGTACGCATTAGTCATACAAAAAACCCTCTTCGAACAACACAAGAGATGACTCTACACATGGACATCACCAGATGGTCAATACCGAAACCAGATTGATTATATTCTTTGAAGCCAAAGATAGAGAAGCTCTATACAGTCAGCAAAAACAAAACTGGGAGCTGACTGTGGCTCAGATCATGAGCTCCTTATTGCAAAATTCAGACTTAAATTGAAGAAAGTAGGGAAAACCACTAGGCCATTCAGGTATGATCTAAATCAAATCCCTTATGATTATACAGTGGAAATGACAAATAGATTCAAGGGATTAGATCTCGTAGACAGAGTGCCTGAAGAACTATGGATGGAGGTTCATAACATTGTACAGGAGGTGGTGACCAAAACCATCCCCAAGAAAAAGAAATTTAAGGAAGCAAAAATGGTTGTCTGAGAAGGCCTTACAAACAGTTGAGAAAACAAGAGAAGTGAAAGGAAAAGGAGAGAAGGAAAGATTAGTTCATTTCAATTCAGTCACTCAGTCGTGTCCGACTCTTTTCGATCCCATGAATTGCAGCACACCAGTCCTCCCTGTCCATCACCAACTCCCGGAGTTTACCCAAACTCATGTCCATTGAGTCAGTGATGCCATCCAGCCATCTCATCCTCTGTTGTCCCCTTTTCCTCCTGCCCCCAATCCCTCCCAGCATCAGAGTCTTTTCCAATGAGTTAACTCTTCACATGAGGTGGCCAAAGTACTGGAGTTTCAGCTTTATCATCATTCCTTCCAAAGAACACCCAGGACTGATCTCCTTTAAAATGGACTAGTTGGATCTCCTTGCAGTCCAAGGGACTCTCAGGAGTCTTCTACAACACCACAGTTCAAAAGCATCAATTCTTCGGTGCTCAGCTTTCTTCAAGTCCAACTCTCACATCCATACATGACCATTGGAAAAACCATAGCCTTGACTAGACAGACCTTTGTTGGCAAAGTAATGTCTCTGCCTTTTAATATGCTATACCCATCTAAATGCAGATTTCCAAAGAACAGCAAGGAGAGATAAGAAAGCCTTCTTAAGTGAATAATGCAAAGAAATAGAGAAAAATAATAGAATGGGAAAGACTAGTGGTCTCTTCAAGAAAATTAGAGATACCAAGGAAATATTTCATGGAAAAATGGGCACAATAAAGGACATAAACAGTATGGACCTAATAGAAGCAGAAGATATTAAGAAGAGGTGGCAAGAATACATAGAAGAACTGTACATAAAATGTTTAAGGACCCAGATAACCACAATGGTGTGACCATCCACCTAGAGCCAGACATCCTGGAGTGTGAAGTCAAGTGGGCCTTAGGAAGCCTCACTACAAACAAAGCTAGTGGAGGTGATGGAATTCCAGCTGAGCTATTTCAAATCCTAAAAGATGATGCTGTGAAAGTGCTGCACTCAATATGCCAGCAAATTTGGGTAACTCAGCAGTGGCCACAGGACTAGAAAAGGTCAGTTTTCATTCCAGTCCCAAAGAAGGACAATGCCAAAGAATGTTCAAACTACCCCACAATTGGACTCATTTCACATGCTAACAAAGTAATATTCAAAATCCTTCAAGCGAGGCTTCAACAGTATGTGAACTGAAAACTTCCAGATGTACAAGCTAAATTTAGAAAAGGCAAAGGAACCCAGAGATCAAATTGCCAACATCCATTGGATCATAGAGCAAACAAGGGAATTCCAGAAAAACATCTACTTCTGCTTCATTGACTACGCCAAAGCCTTTGGCTGTGTGGATCACAACAAACTATGAAAAATACTTACAGATGTGGGAATACCAGATCACCTTATCAGTCTCCTGAGAAACCTGTATGCAGGCCAAGAAACAACAGAACTGGACATGGAAGGATGGACTGGTTCAAAATTGGGAAAGGAATATGTCAAGGCTGTATATTGTCACCCTGCTTATTTAACTTATGTGCAGAGTATATCATGCAAAATGCCAGGCTAGATGAAGCACAAGCTGGAAACAAGATTGCCAGGAGAAATATCAATGACCTCAGACATGCAAATAACACCACCCTAATCGCAGAAAGCAAAGAGGAACTAAAGAGCCTCTTGATGAATGTGAAAGAGAAGAGTGAAAAAGGTGACTTAAAACTCAACACTCCAAAAACTAAGATCATGGCATCTGGCCCCATCACATCATGGCAAATAGATGGGGGATAAATGGAAACAGTGTTAGACTTTATTTTCTTGGGTTCCAAAATCACCATGGATGGTTCCTGCAGCCACGAAATTAAAAGACACTTTCTCCTTGGGAGGAAAGCTTTGACAAACCTAGACAGTGTATTCGGAGAAGGCAATGGCAACCCACTCCAGTGTTCTTGCCTGGAAAATCCCATGGACGGAGGAGCCTGGTGAGCTGCTGTCTCTGGGGTTGCTAGGAGTTGGACACGACTGAGCGACTTCCCTTTCACTTTTCACGTTCATGCATTGGAGAAGGCAATGGCAACCCACTCCAGTGTTCTTGCCTGGAGAATCCCAGGGACGGGGGAGCCTGGTGGGCTGCTATCTCTGGGATCGCAGAGAGTCGGACACGACTGAAGCAACTTAGCAGCAGCAGCAGCAGTGTATTAAAAAGCAGAGACATCACTTTACCAACAAAAGTCCATGTAGTCAAAGTTATGGTTTTTCCAGTAGTCATGTATGGATGTGAGAGTTTGAGTTGTAAAGAAGGCTGAGTGCCAAAGAATTGATGCTTTCAAACTGTGGTGCTGGAGAAGACTCTTGAGAGTCCCTTAGATGGCAAGGAAATCAAACCAGTCAATCCTAAAGGGAATCAACCCTGAATATTCATTAGAAGGACTGATGCTGAATCTGAAGCTCCAATACTTTGGCCACCTAATGCAAAGAGCTGACTCATTGGAGTAGACTCTGATGCTGGGAAAGACTGAAGGCAGGAGGAGAAGGGGGCAACAGAGGATGAGATGGTTGGATGACATCACTGACTCAATGGACATGAATTTGAGCAAACTCTGGGAGATAGTGAAGGACAGGGAAGCCTGGCATGCTGCCGTTCATGGGGTCATAAAGATTCGGACAAGACTGAGCAACTGAACAACAGAATTCTGACTACAGTCCCCTCTCCTGTGTTTCTTGTTCAGCTATTTCTACTTAATTGTTTCTTTTTTCAGGAGCTTCTCACTTCTACATTAATGTATGACTTTCCAAATCATTCCAAATCAATGTATGATTTTTCCTTCTTTCCCATCTTAGATTTTACATCATTTTAGCAATACACTTTTCCATATATCAAACTCTCTGGTTTTTCTATCTTTGCATGTCAACCTTGGATGAACCTGGTTATCTGCTGGTATTCAGGTAGCTGAGGACTTGTAAGTGTAACAATAAGGCAGATTTTGAACTATAAATTTATTGACTCCAATCTCAAATGGGCCCTCTAAGCTACCGAGCAGTCCTATGATATTTCTCCAGTCAACTCTCACTCTTTCATCCTCCAAAATTACAAGTTCAGAACTTTGCCATTCCCTTCAAACTTTACTTTCCATTTTACTTCTAGACAGTCGATTCAAACTTTTCACCTCTACAATTTTCTATCTTCAGCTCTGTCACAAAATGGATTTTCTGAGGTCATTGATTCCATGTCATTAAATCTAATGGACGTTTCCTGTCCTCAGCCTACTTTATTGAGCAGCCATGGAGAGTTTTGCCCTCTCTTTTACACCTTTGAGAGTTTATGCTCTTGCTTTGCCTATACCACACTTCCTGGTTTCTCTCCTTTCTCTATAACCACTCTTTCTTTCACTTTTGGAGATTCAAACCCTAACCAGCCTTTAAAAGTTAAAATTCCTTGTAAGTTGGTGCAGCCACTGTAGAAAACAGTATACAGACTCCTCAGAAACTATACAGAAACTAGCTTCTATAGTATAGAAAACTAAATATAGAATTATGATATGATGTGCATATATCCAGACAGAACTATAATTTTAAAAAATACATGCACCTCTATGTCCATAACTTTATTCACAGTAGCCAAGACATGGAAACAATCTAAACATCCGTTGATGGATGAACGGATAAAGGAAATGCGGTACCATATACAATGGAATATTACTCAGCCACAAAAACACGAAATAATGCCATTTGCAGCATGGACCCAGGGATTATCATAAGTGAAGTCAGTCAGAAAAAGACATATACCACAGGATATCACATATATGTGGAATCTAAACTATGACACAAATGAATCTAATCTATGAAATAGAATCACCGAGAATAGACTGGTGATTGCCAAAGTGGAGGAGGTTGGAGGAGGGATGGAGTGGGATGTTGGGGTTAGTGCATGTAAGCTTTTATATATAGACTGGATTAACAACAAAGTCTTGCTTTTTACACAGAGAACTATATATAGTATCCTACGAAGTCAAGTGGGCCTTAGAAAGCATCACTACGAACAAAGCTAGTGGAGGTGATGGAATTCCAGTTGAGCTATTCCAAATCCTGAAAGATGACGCTGTGAAAGTGCTGCACTCAATATGCCAGCTAATTTGGAAAACTCAGCAGTGGCTACAGGACTGGAAAAGGTCACTTTTCATTCCAATCCCAAAGAAAGGCAATGCCAAAGAATGCTCAAACTACCGCACAATTGCACTCATCTCACACGCTAATAAAGTAATGCTCAAAATTCTCCAAGCCAGGCTTCAGCAATATGTGAACCGTGAACTTCCTGATGTTCAAGCTGGTTTTAGAAAAGGCAGAGGAACCAGAGATCAAATTGCTAACATCTGCTGGGTCATCAAAAAAGCAAGAGAGTTCCAGAAAAACATCTATTTCTGCTTCACTGACTATGCCAAAGCCTTTGACTGTGTGGATCACAATAAACTGTGGAAAGTTCTGAAAGAGATGGGAATACCAGACCACTTGATCTGCCTCTTGAGAAATTTGTATGCAGGTCAGGAAGCAACAGTTAGAACTGGACATGGAACAACAGACTGGTTCCAAGTAGGAAAAGGAGTACGTCAAGGCTGTATATTGTCACCCTGTTTATTTAACTTATATGCAGAGTACATCATGAGAAATGCTGGACTTGAAGAAACACAAACTGGAAGCAAGATTGCCGGGAGAAATATCAATAACCTCAGATATGCAGATGACACCACCCTTATGGCAGAAAGTGAAGAGGAACTCAAAAGCCTCTTGATGAAAGTGAAAGTGGAGAGTGAAAAAGTTGGCTTAAAGCTCAACATTCAGAAAACGAAGATCATGGCATCCGGTCCCACCACTTCATGGGAAATAGATGGGGAAACAGTGGAAACAGTGTCAGACTTTATTTTTCTGGGCTCCAAAATCACTACAGATGGTGACTGCAGCCATGAAATTAAAAGACACTCCTTGGAAGGAAAGTTATGACCAACCTAGATAGCATATTGAAAAGCAGAGACATTCCTTTGCCAACAAAGGTTCGTCTAGTCAAGGCTATGGTTTTTCCTGTGGTCATGTATGGATGTGAGAGTTGGACTGTGAAGAAGGCTGAGTGCTGAAGAATTGATGCTTTTGAACTATGGTGTTGGAGAAGACTCTTGGGAGTCCCTTGGACTGCAAGGAGATCCAACCAGTCCATTCTGAAGGAGATCAGCCCTGGGATTTCTTTGGAAGGAATGATGCTAAAGCTGAAACTCCAGTACTTTGGCCACCTGATGCGAAGAGTTGACTCATTGGAAAAGACTCTGATGCTGGGAGGGATTGGGGGCAGGAGGAGAAGGGGACGACAGAGGATGAGATGGCTTGATGGCATCACTGACTTGATGAATGTGGGTCTCAGTGAACTCCAGGAGTTGGTGATGGACAGGGAGGCCTGGCGTGCTGCGATTCATGGAATCGCAAAGAGTCAGACACAACTGAGCGACTGATCTGATCTGATCTGATGATGAACCATAATGGGAAAGAATGTAAAAATGAATATAAAGTTAAAATTCTTTATTGGCTCAGTCACAGGCTTTCATCTCAGTGTCTTCTCTAAACAATCTCACCTACACATATAGCTTTTTAAAAAAAAAATTATTTTAATTGGAGGCTAATTACAACATTGTGGTGGATTTTGCCACACATTGACATGAATCCGCCACGGGCGTACATGGTCGCCTATCCCAAACGCCCCTCCCTCCCATCCCATCCCTCAGGGTTGTCCCAGTGCACAGGCTTTGAGTGCCCTGTTTCATGCTTCAAACTTGGACTGGTCATCTACTTCACATATGGTAATATACAGGTTTCAATGCAATTCTCTCAAATCATCCCACCCTCACCTTCTCCCACAGAGTCCAAAAGTCTGTTCTTTATATCTGTGTCTCTCTTACTGTCTTATGTATAGGGTCATTGTTACCATCTTTCTAAATTCCAAATATGTGCATTAATATACTGTTATTGGTGTTTTTCTTTCTGATTTACTTCACTCTGTGTAATAGGCTCCAGTTTCATCCACCTCATTAGAACTGATTCAAATGTATTCTTTTTAATGGCTGAGTAATATTCCATTGTGCATATGTACCACAGCTTTCTTATCCATTTGTCTGCCAATGGACATCTAGGTTGCTTCCATGTCCTGGCTATTGTAAACAGTACTTGTGTTTCTTTCAATTCTGGTTTCCTCAGTGTGTATGCCCAGCAGTAGGATTGCTAGGTCGTTTGGCAATTCTATTTCCAGTTTTTTAAGGAATCTCCATACTGTTCTCCATAGTGGCTGTACTAGTTTGCATTCCCACCAACAGTGTAAGAGGGTTCCCTTTTCTCCACACCCTCTCCAGCATTTATTGTTTATAGGCTTTTTGATAGCAGCCATTCTGACCGGAGTGAGACGGTACCTCATTGTGGTTTTGATTTGCATTTCTCTGATAATGAGTGATGTTGAGCATCTTTTCACGTGTTTGTTAGCCATCTGTATGTCTTCTTTGGAGAAATGTCCGTTTAGTTCTTTGGCCCATTTTTTTATTGGGTTGTTTCACCTACACATATAGCTTTAAGTACCATTTATATATATCTGCCTGCAATGCAGGAGACCCAAGTTCAATCCCTGGGTTGGGAAGATCCCCTGAAGAAAGGCACAGCAATCCTTTTCAGTATTTGTGCCTGGAGAAGCCCATGGACAGAGGAGCCTGGCAGGCTACAGTCCAGAGGGTCCCAAAGAGGCAGACAGGATTGAGCAACTCACACTTTCACTTTCATACATAGATGACTCATTGCTCTGCCTCCAATCCAGACCCTTCTGAACTCCAGACCCACATATCAACTCCCTACTTGATATCTTTCTAACGTGTACAAGTCCATACTCATAGTCTCCTTTCCCCAGCCCCATTACAGCATTCCCCGTTATTGTGAACAGTACTACCATCCATCCGTCTGGATATATGTTATAAAAGTATCCTTGATATCTTTCTCTCTTGCCTTATTTATGCAATTCTTCACCAAATCATCTTTTCTTAATCTCTTAAACATCTCCAGGATCCATTGAGCTCTTTCCCTTTTGATATTAGCACCCTAGTTCAAAGTATCATTATCTCTTGTTTAACCCACACAATCAACTACTAATTGATCTTTACTTATTTTCTTTCTTCTTCAGGAATGAAATCAAATTTCTCTTTTCAAGACACATATCCTGTTTGAATGACAAATCCTTTTACCAGGGTCTGCCAGCCTCGCATAGTCTGGTTGTTATCTTCCTTCCCCCCTTCATGCACCACATTCCTTGCTGTCTCTACTCCAGCCATATTGGCTTTCTATTTCTCAAATATTCTTTGCACTCCTATCATAGGCTTTTGCACATGTAATTAATTCCTTCTCTCTAGAAGCTGCTGCTGCTGCTGCTAAGTCACTTCAGTCGTGTCCGACTCTGTGCGACCCCATAGATGGCAGCCCAACAGGCTCCCCCGTCCCTGGAATTCTCCAGGCAAGAACACTGGAGTGGGTTGCCATTTCCTTCTCCAATGCATTAAAGTGAAAAGTGAAAGAAGTCACTCAGTCGTGTCCGACTCTTAGCAACCCCGTGGACTTCAGCCTACCAGGCTCCTCCATCCATGGGATTTTCCAGGCAAGAGTACTGGAGTGGGGTGCCATTGCCTTCTCTGCTCTAGAAGCTACTAAAGTTCTATTTTTGACTGGTTCACATTGACTTATCCTTTGGGTCTTAGCTCAAGTACCACTTCCTCAGGAAAGCATTCCCCAACTTTCCTAGCTGTCACTGCACCCATTAGAGGGTCCCTCAGCACCTCATAATCCCTTTTGTCCAAGTTGTAACTTTCACTTTTGGTGGTAAATTTATTTCATGTCTTTTGATGCCATCAGATTGTTAAAAAAAAAAAAAAAAAGCAACGAGGACTGAGACCATATTTTCATTGCCAAAGCCCCAGAGCCTAATATATTGTCTGGCATCTAGAAGGCATGGGATCAATATTTGTTAGGTAAGTGAATAAAGATGTTACATTCCCACTGTCTGAGGAACCCATGGGTTTAGACTTTTAGAGACAGGAAAATTAAATATTAGTCATTATAAGGAACTTTAGGCCCCCTATCCATAGTTATGTTAACCCTAGTCTAATTATGTGACCCACACCTTCCGTTGTATCACTCTCCCTCCCATCAGGCTGTGGTGATGGGTTGTGCTTAAACCCTCCGACGTAGAGTGTGTTTGCTGCAGAGTAGCACGTGACCAAGGGGCTCAGTTTGACTGGTATCTTAGGGGTGAGGTGCTTGACCTCATTAGCACCACACTTTGGACACATAGTAGACTCTACTGAGTGCTGACAAAGGAGAACTCACGACCCTTCTATCCCGCAAGCCCTGCTTTGCTGAAAACTTTGCAGTCAGTGGGGCTGGATGTAGAGGCAGGGGCTACAGCCCGTATTTCCTATCTCATCACCTTCTGGCAGCTCCTGATAAACCAAGAAACTTCTTTGGCAAAGGTGCTTCAGGGATCACATAAATCTTAGCAAATCAGCCCTTGTTGGTTCTCCTAGGTCAGGATATAGCAACTTTTAAAATACACACACACATACACCTACCTTGCTTCTTGTCTCAGTCAAAAGCTAATGAATGTAAATTGATACAGCCATTTTGGAGAACAGTATGGAGATTCCTTTAAAAACTAGGAATAAAACTACCATATGACCCAGCAGTCCTGCTACTGGGTGTTACCCAGAGAAAAACCACAATTCAGAAAGACACATGGGCCCTAATGTTCACTGCAGCACTGTTTACAACAGCCAGGATGTGGAAGCAACCTAGACGTCCATCGACAGACGAACGGATGAAGACAGTGTAGTCCATACACACAATGGAATGTTCCTCAGCCACAGAAAGGAACGGATTTGAGTCAGTGGCAGTGAGGTGGATGAAGCTAGAGCCTGTTTAAAGCAAGTCAGAAAGAGAAAAACAAATATCATATTAATGCATATATATGGAATCCAGAAAAAATAGTACTGATGAACCTATTTGCAGGGAAGGAATGGAGACACAGGTGGATAATGGACTTGTGGACACAGCAGGGGAAGGAGAGGATGGGATGAATTGAGAAAGTAGTATTCACATATATACACTATCATGGCTAAAATAAATAACTAGTGGGAAGCTTCTGTATAACACAGGGAGCCCGAGTCCAGCACTCTATGGCCACCTAGAGGGGTGGGATGGGAGCGGGGAGGCAGGCTAAGAGGGAGGGGAGATATATATATATATGTATATATATATATATATAATTATGACTGTTTGCATTGTTGTACAGCAGAAACCAACAATATTATAAAGCAATTATCCTCCAATTAAAAAAATAAAAAGAGCTAATGCCACCATTCCCTCCACTCAGGTACTTCACCATATCGATTTTCTAGGGGGAAAGATCCCTACATTTCAGGAGCTGACAGAAACTTGAAGTTCCCTAATTTAGGAGTGGGGTAATTATGCCCCTTACCCAACACATGCTCAGCCACCTCTGAGTGAAAAAAATCTCCAAAATGTCACCCCCCAAATTTAAGAAATTAAAATACAGTGTCTGTTCCTAGTTAAAGAAGTTTTGTCTCAAAAACCATCTTTCGTAATTCAGGAAGAAGGCAAGGAAAAAGGGGGAAGCAGCATTATTGCTATTTTAAAGCTGAAATATACACATATATGAGTCATCCTGACGCACGATTTTTTTTTTCTTGGTTTGCACTATCATTTTTACGACTCAAATTTTCTTGTGTGTGTGAAACAGAAAAAGTAGATCTTAGAGACACATGAAGGGCATAGGCCTGGGAACACCTCTGTAGTGCGGTAAATCAACTTAGGACATGACCATTTTCTGATTTCAAACACTATGAGGAAGGCCGAAACTAGTCCAGAGGAAGAAAGAAACAATCAAGGGCATTTTCCCACGTGTAGATATTGCCAACTTATAGAATCACCGTAGGACTGAAAAGACCATCTTCTTTTCCTTTCGGAAATCAATTTAATGTTTTCAAGATTTAGGCTGAGTCATAATAGATCTGAGTTAGTTTATTCCACATCGCTTCCCTTTAATGAGGGAGGGGCTCCAAAATCACTACAGATGGTGACTGCAGCCATGGAATTAAAAGATGGTTTCTCCTTGGAAGGAAAGCCATGACAAACCTAGACAGTGTATTAAAAAGCAGAGACGTCACTTGGCCAACAAAGGGTCCATTAGTTAAAGCTATGGTTTTTCTAGTAGTCATGTGTGGATGTGAGAGTTGGACCATAAAGAAGGCTAAGTGCCAAAGAATTGATGCTTTCAAACTGTGGTGCTGGAGAAGACTCTTGAGAGTCCCTTGCAGTCCAATCAGACCAGTCAATCCTAAGGGACATCAACCCTGAATACTCACTGGAAGTACTGATGCTGAAGCTCCAATACTCTGGCCAACTGATGCAAACAGCTGACTCATTGGAAAAGGCCCTGATGCTGAGAAAGACTGAAGGCAAAAGGAGGGAGTGGCAGAGGATGAGATGGTTAGATAGCATCACTAACTCAGTGGACATGAATTTGCTCAAACTCAGAGATAGTTCAGTACCAAGGAGCCTGTGTGCTGCAGTCCATGGGGTCACAAAGAGTTGGATATGACTTAGCAACTGAACAATAATAACAACATTTGCACTGATACTTACTGCATGTAAACTTGTGTCCTTTTGGTTAACCACTTAAAATATTATACAAAATATTATTGATTATGGTAAAAATTTTTATCATGATTTTTTATGACCTTTGTTAGATAGTGAGATAACAGTATAAAAGCTGTCTTTTGGTTGAAACCTTTCATCCATTTACATTTAGAGTAATTACTGATATGTATGTTCTTATTGCCATTTTAATTGTTTTGGGGTTGTTTTTATAGTGTGTGATTTTTTTTGGGGGGTTGTTTTCTCCTGTGCTTTGATGACTTTCTTTAGTGTTATATTTGGATTCCTTTTTTCTTTCTCTGTGTGTATTTACTATATATTTTTGTTTTGTGGTTATCATGAGGTTTTTTAATATAGCAGTCTATATACATGATAAAGTTTCTGACTTCTTAATTTTAAATGCATTTTAACAGCCCTGCATTTGTACTCTTCTCCTCTTATGATTACTGATCTTAATATTATGTTACACCTCCATTTTTGTGTATCCCTTAACTGCTTATTGTGGATATAGTTGATTTAGTACTTTTGTCTTTTATCCCCCTGCTAACTGTGTGTGTGGATGATTTCCTACCTTTTCTGTATGTTGGCCTTTACTATTGAGCTATTTCATAATTTTCTTGTTTCTAGTTGTGCCCTTTCCTTTTTCACTTAGGCAAGTTCCCTTAACATGTGCCGTAAAGCTGGTTTGGTGGTACCAAACTCTTTTAGCTTTTGCTTGTCTGTAAATCTTTTGATCTCTCAGTCAAATCTGACTTGGAGCCTTGCTGGGTAGAGTATTCTTGACTGTAGGTTTTTTCCCTTTTATCACTTTAAATACATCAGTACATCATGCCACTCCCTTCTGCCCTGCAGTTTCTGCTGAAGTCAGCTCATAGCCTTATGGAATTCCCTTGTCTTAGTCATAGCAATCAGAGAAGAAAAAAAAGAATCCAAATTGGAAAAGTAAAACTGTCACTGTCTGAAAATGATGTGATACTATACATCAGATCAGATCAGTCACTCAGTCGTGTCTGACTCTTTGTGACCCCATGAATCGCAGCACGCCAGGCCTCCCTGTCCATCACCAACTCCTGGAGTTCACTCAGACTCACGTCCATCGAGTCAGTGATGCCATCCAGCCATCTCATCCTCTGTTGTCCCCTTTTCCTCTTGCCCCCAATCCCTCCCAGCATCAGAGTCTTTTCCAATGAGTCAACTCTTCGCATCAGGTGGCCAAAGTACTGGAGTTTCAGCTTTAGCATCATTCCTTCCAAAGAAATCCTAGGGCTGATCTCCTTCAGAATGGACTGGTTGGATCTCCTTGCAGTCCAAGGGACTCCCAAGAGTCTTCTCCAACATCACAGTTCAAAAGCATCAATTCTTCGGCACTCAGCCTTCTTCACAGTCCAACTCTCACATCCATACATGACCACAGGAAAAACCATAGCCTTGACTAGACGGACCTTTGTTGGCAAAGTAATGTCTCTGCTTTTCAATATGCTATCTAGGTTGGTCATAACTTTCCTTCCAAGGAGTAAGTGTCTTTTAATTTCATGGCTGCAGTCACCATCTGTAGTGATTTTGGAGCCCAGAAAAATAAAGTCTGACACTGTTTCCACTGTTTCCCCATCTATTTCCCATGAAGTGATGGGACCAGATGCCATGATCTTTGTTTTCTGAATGTTGAGCTTTAAGCCAACTTTTTCACTCTTCACTTTCACTTTCATCAAGAGGCTTTTGAGTTCCTCTTCACTTTCTGCCATAAGGGTGGTGTCATCTGCATATCTGAGGTTATTGATATTTCTCCCGGCAATCTTGATTCCAGCTGGTGCTTCTTCCAGCCCAGCATTTCTCATGATGTACTCTGCATAGAAGTTAAATAAGCAGGGTGACAATATACAGCCTTGATGTACTCCTTTTCCTACTTGGAACCAGTCTGTTGTTCCATGTCCAGTTCTAACTGTTGCTTCCTGACCTGCATACACATTTCTCAAGAGGCAGATCAGGTGGTCTGGTATTCCCATCTCTTTCAGAATTTTCCACAGTTTATTGTGATCCACACAGTCAAAGGCTTTGGCATAGTCAATAAAGCAGAAATAGATGTTTTTCTGGAACTCTCTTGCTTTTTCCATGATCCAGTGAATGCTGGCAATTTGATCTCTGGTTCCTCTGCCTTTTCTAAAACCAGCTTGAACATCAGGAAGTTCCCGGTTCACATATTGCTGAAGCCTGGCTTGGAGAATTTTGAGCATTACTTTACTAGCGTGTGAGATGAGTGCAATTGTGCAGTAGTTTGGGAGAAGGCAATGGCACCCCACTACAGTACTCTTGCCTGGAAAATCCTATGGACAGAGGAGCCTAATAGGCTGCAGTCCGTGGGGTCACTAAGAGTCGGACACAACTGAGTGACTTCACTTTCACTTTTCACTTTCATGCATTGGAGAAGGAAATGGCAACCCACTCCAGTGTTCTTGCCTGGAGAATCCCAGGGACGGGGGAGCCTGGTGGGCTGCCGTCTATGGGGTCGCACAGAGTCGGACACGACTGAAGCGACTTAGCAGCAACAGCAGTGCAGTAGTTTGAGCATTCTTTGGTATTGCCTTTCTTTGGGATTGGAATGAAAACTGACCTTTTCCAGTCTTGTGGCCACTGCTGAGTTTTCCAAATTTGCTGGCATATTGAGTGCAGCACTTTCACAGCATCATCTTTCAGGATTTGGAATAGCTCAACTGGAATTCTATCACCTCCACTAGCTTTGTTCGTAGTGATGCTTTCTAAGGCCCACTTGACTTCACATCCCAGGATGTCTGGCTCTAGGTGAGTGATCACACCATCGTGATTATCTGGGTCGTGAAGATCTTTTTTGTACAGTTCTTCTGTGTATTCTTGCCATCTCTTCTTAATATCTTCTACTTCTGTTAGGTCCATACCATTTCTGTCCTTTATAGAGCCCATCTTTGCATGAAATGTTCCTTTGGTATCTCTGATTTTCTTGAAGAGATCTATAGTCTTTCCCATTCTGTTGTTTTCCTCTATTTCTTTGTATTGATCGCTGAAGAAGGCTTTCTTATCTCTTCTTGCTATTATTTGGAACTCTGCATTCAGATGTTTATATCTTTCCTTTTTCCCTTTGGTTTTTGCTTCTCTTCTTTTCACAGCTATTTGTAAGGCCTCCCCAGACAGCCATCTTGCTTTTTTGCATTTCTTTTCCATGGGGATGGTCTTGATCCCTGTCTCTTGTACAATGTCAAGAACCTCATTCCATAGTTCATCAGGCACTCTATCAGATCTAGGCCCTTAAATCTATTTCTCACTTCCACTGTATAATCATAAGGGATTTGACTTAGGTCATACCTGAATCGTCTAGTGGTTTTCTCTACTTTCTTCAATTTAAGTCTGATTTTGGCAATAAGGAGTTCATGGTCTGAGCCACAGTCAGCTCCTGGTCTTGTTTTTGCTGCCTGTATAGAGCTTCTCCATCTTTGGCTGCAAAGAATATAATCAATCTAATTTTGGTGTTGACCATCTGGTGTTGTCCATGTATAGAGTCTTCTCTTGTGTTGTTGGAAGAGGGTGTTTGTTATGACCAGTGCATTTTCTTGGCAAAACTCTATTAGTCTTTGCCCTGCTTCATTCCGTATTCCAAGGCCAAATTTGCCTGTTATTCCAGGTGTTTCTTGACTTCCTACTTTTGCATTCCAGTCCCCTATAATGAAAAGGACATCTTTTTTGGGTGTTAGTTCTAAAAGGTCTCGTAGGTCTTCATAGAATCGTTCAACTTCAGCTTCTTCAGCATTACTGGTTGGGGCATAGACTTGATTTCTCTTTTAAATCTTTTGTTAGTGTATAGAAATATAAGAGATTTCTGTGTATTTTATATCCTGCAATATTCCAAATTTATTGATGAGTTCTAGAAGTTTTCTGGTAGCATTTTAGGATTTTCTATGCTACCAGAAAACTTCTAGAATTCATCAATAAATTTGGAATTTTGCAGGATATAAAATACACAAAAATCTCTTATATTTCTATATACTAACAAAAGATTTAAAAGAGAAATCAAGGAAACAATCTCATTTGCCATCACATACAAAGGAATAAAATACCTAGGAATAAACCTAAGGAGGCAAAAACCTCTATTCAGAAAACTACAGAATGCTGATGAAAGAAATCAAAGATGGTACAAACAGAAGAGATATACCACGTCCTTGAATTGAAGAATCAATATTGTGAAAATGATTATACAACCCCAAATAATCTGCAGATTCAATGCAATGCTATAAAATTACCAATGGCATTTTTCACAGAACTAAAACAAAGTATTCTACAATTTGTATGGAAACAAAAAAGACCCCAAATAGCCTAAGCAATCTTAAGAAAGAAAATGAGCTGGAGGAATCAGGCTCTCTGACTTCAGACTATACTACAAAGCTATGGTTATTAAAACAGTATAGTACTGGCACAAAAACAGAAATGTGAATCAGTGGAACAGGCTAGAAGTCCAGAGATAAACACATGCACTTGTGGTTACCTAATCTGTGACAAAGGGGGCAAAAATACATGGTGGAGAAAAGAAAGTGTCTTCAATCCTGGGAAAAGTGGACTGTTACATGTAAAAGAATGAAATTAAAACACTAACACCATATACAAAAATAAACTCAAAATGGATCAAAGACATACATGTAAGGTTGGATACTATAAAACTCTTAGAGGAAAACATAGGCAAAGCACTCTGACATAAATCTCAGGAGTATCATTTTTTTATCTACCTCCTAGAGTGATGAAAATAATAACAAAAGTAAACAAGTGGAACTTAATTAAACTTAAAAGCTTTTGTACAGCAAAGGAAACCATAAACAAAATGAAAAAACAACCCACAGAATCAGAGAAATGAAATGACCTACAAGGGATTTAATCTCCAAAATATACACTCTCATGCAGCTCAATAACAAATAGGTGGAAGGTCTAAATACACTTTTCTCTAAAGAAGACATACAGATGGCCAAAATAGCATATGTAAAGATGCTCAGCATCACTAATTATTAGAGAAATGCAAATGAAAGCTACAATGAGGTATCACCTCACACAGTCCAGAATGGTCATCATCAAAAAATCTGCAAGCAATAAATGCTAGTGAGGGTGTGGAGAAAAGGAAACCCTACTACACTGTTGGTGGGAATGTACATTGGTACAACT
The DNA here is from genome assembly GCF_003369695.1 of Bos indicus x Bos taurus. Classification (NCBI taxonomy): domain Eukaryota; kingdom Metazoa; phylum Chordata; class Mammalia; order Artiodactyla; family Bovidae; genus Bos; species Bos indicus x Bos taurus. Next base: position 102,156,905 of record NC_040083.1, read on the forward strand.
ATTATGGAGAACAGTATGAAGGTAACTTACAAAACTAGACACAGTACTTCCCTGGTGGATCAGTGGTAAAGAATCTGCCTGCAGTGTGGGAGACCCAAGTTCAATCCCTGGGTTGGGAAGACCCTGGAGAAGGAAATGGCAACCCACTCCAGTATTTTTGCCTGGAGAATCCCATGGACAAAGGAGCCTGGAAGGCTACAGTCCATGGGGCCGAAAAGAGTCGGACACAATAGTGCAGCTATCACTTCACTTGACTTCACTTGGTTCAGTTCAGTTGAGTCGCTCAGTTGTGTCCGACTCTTTGCGACCCCATGAATTACAGCATGCCAGGCCTCCCTGTCCATCACCAACTCCCGGAGTTTACCCAAACTCATGTCCATCAAGTCGGTGATGCCAACCAGCCATCTCATCCCCTGTCGTCCCCTTCTCCTCCTGCCCCAATCCCTCCCAGCATCAGAATCTTTTCCATGAGTCAACTCTTTGCATGAGGTGGCCAAAGTATTGGAGTTTCAGCTTTAGCATCAGTTCTTCCAATGAACACCCAGACCTGATCTCCTTTAGAATGGACTGGTTGGATCTCCTTACAGTCCAAGGGACTCTCAAGAGTCTTCTCCAACACCACAGTTCAAAAGCATCAATTCTTCGGTGCTCAGCTTTCTTCACAGTCCAACTCCCACATCCATACATGACCACAGGAACAACCATAGCCTTGACTAGACGAACCTTTGTTGGCAAAGTAATGTCTCTGCTTTTCAATATGCTATCTAGGTTGGTCATAACTTTCCTTCCAAGGAGAAAGTGTCTGTTAATTTCATGGCTGCAATCACCATCTGCAGTGATTTTGGAGCCCCCAAAAATAAAGTCTGACACTATTTCCACTGTTTCCCCATCTATTTCCCATTAAATGATGGGACCAGATGCCCTGGTCTTAGTTTTCTGAATGTTGAGCTTTAAGCCAACTTTTTTACTCTCCTCTTTCACTTTCATCAAGAGGCTTTTGAGTTCCTCTTCACTTTCTGCCATAGGGTGGTGTCATCTGCATATCTGAGGTTATTGATATTTCTCCCAGCAATCTTGATTCAAGCTTGTGCTTCTTCCAGTCCAGCATTTCTCATGATGTACTCTGCATTTAAGTTAAATAAGCAGGGTGACAATATACAGCCTTGATGTACTCCTTTTCCTATTTGGAACCAGTCTGTTGTTCCATGTCCAGTTCTAACTGTTGCTTCCTGACCTGCATATAGGTTTCTCAAGAGGCAGGTCAGGTGGTCTGGTATTCCCATCTCTTTCAGAATTTTCCACAGTTTATTGTAATCCACACAGTCAAAGGCTTTGGCATAGTCAATGAAGCAGAAATAGATGTTTTTCTGGAACTCTCTTGCTTTTTCCATGATCCAGTGGATGCTGGCAATTTGATCTCTGGTTCCTCTGCCTTTTCTAAATCCAGTTTGAACAACTTGAAGTTCACGGTTCACATATTGTTGAAACCTGGCTTGGAGAATTTTGAGCATTACTTTACTAGCGTGTGAGATGAGTGCAATTGTGCGGTAGTTTGAACATTCTTTGGCATTGCCTTTCTTTGGGATTGGAATGAAAAGTGACCTTTTCCAGTCCTGTGGCCACTGCTGAGTTTTCCAAATTTGCTGGCATATTGAGTGCAGCACTTTCACAGCATCATCTTTCAGGATTTGGAATAGCTCAACTGGAATTCTATCACCTCCACTAGCTTTGTTCGTAGTGATGCTTTCTAAGGCCCGCTTGACTTCACATTCCAGGATGTCTGGCTCTAGATGAGTGATCACACCATTGTGATTATCTGGGTCGTGAAGATCTTTTTTGTACAGTTCTTCTGTGTATTCTTGCCACCTCTTCTTAATATCTTCTACTTCTGTTAGGTCCATACCATTTCTGTCCTTTATTGAGCCCATCTTTGCATGAATGTTCCCTTGGTATCTCTAATTTTCTTGAAGAGATCTCTAGTTTGGTGGTTGAATGTAAAGTTGTGCATCCACTTTGGAAAACATTCCAGCAATTCCTCAAAAGGTTACACACAAAGTTACTATATGATCCAGCAATTCTAGTCCTAGATATTTATATAAGAATACTGAAAACATATGCCTCTACAAAAACTTGAACATGAATGTTCATAGTAGCATTCACAATAGCCAAAAAGTGGAAGGAACCCAAATATCCATCAACTGATGACCAGATTAAAAAATGTGTTATATCCTTACAATGGAATACTTTATCATAAAAAGGAATGAAGTGCTGATTCACACTACAACATGGATAAAGCTTGAAAACATTCTAAGTGAAGATGAGGCACAAAAGGCCCTGTATTCTATGATTCCACTTATATGCAGATTAGGCAAATCCATAGGGAGAGAAAATAGACTGGTGGTTGCCAGGGACTGCAAGGAGGGAAATGGAAAGCCTGTTCATGGGTAGCAGATTTCTTTTGGGTGATAAGTGTTCTGGAATTATATGGTGGTGATGGTTATACAACCTTGTTAATATTTAAAAACCACTGCATTGTAAGCTTTTATTGAAGTATGGTTTATTTACATATCGTATTAGTTTCAGGTATACAGCAGAGAGTCAGTTATACACATCTATTTTTTTCTTATTCTTTTCCCTTATAGGTTACTACACAATACTGAGTGTGGTTACTTGTGCTATACAGTAGGTCCTTATTGGTTATTTATTTTATATATAGTAGTGTGTAGTGTGTATATGTTAATCCCAAACTCTAATTTATCCTTCCCCTTGCATTTTCCCTTGGGACCATAAGTTTGTTTTCTATATCTGTGAGTCTATTTCTGTCTTGAATATAAGCTCATTTGTATCTTTTTTAGATTCCACATGTAAGCAATATGATATTTGTCTCTTGTCTGTGTTGCTTCACTTGGCATGATTATCCATAGGTTCATTCATGTTGCTGTAAATGGCATTATTTCATTTTTTGAATGGATGAGTAATATTCCATTGCTAAATATACCACATGTGCATTATATACTTAAAAAGATAAATTTTATGATGTATAAATTATCTCAATTTTTAAGGTGGACTCTAAACAGATTCTTTAATTTCATTTAGAAAATTACAAGCCAGTATCACTGATAAACATAGATGCAAAAATCCTCAACAAAATTCTAGTGAACAGAATCCAACAACACATTAAAAAGATCATACATCATTATCCAGTGGGCTTTATCCCAGGATACAAGGATTCTTCACTGTATGCAAATCAATCAATGTGATACACCATATTAACAAATCAAGAGATAAAAACCATATGATCATTTCAACAGGTGCAGAAAAAGCTTTTGACAAAATTCAACACCCATTTATGATAAAAACTCTCCAGAACGTAAGCATAGAGGAACATAACATAATAAAGGCCATATATGACAAACCCACAGCAAACATTATCCTCAATGGCAAAAAACTGAAAGCATTTTCTCTAAAATCAGGAAGACAAGGATGCCCATCAGTTCAGTCGCTCAGTTGTGTCTGACTCTTTGCGACCCCATGGAATCTCACTACTATTATTCTAATTTTAGACATTGTCTTACTCTTTGTGTATGACCAAACTTTTAAATCATCGAAAGATTATAAAGATTTTTTCCTTGTATAAATTTCGTTAAAAATGCATAATAGTCATTAAAATTCTTGCTTGCCACTTAAAATTAAAAATTGCTCTGGACACAATTTTAAATTGTAGCATATGATTTAGTGTGTCATTATGCCCACATTTATGTTATTGTTATATCCATAATGATATTCCTCACGAGATTTCCATGAGGAAAAACCCTGTTCTAACTCTCCAGAACCTAGCAATCTCTGACATTCAGCAGATATTAAGTATGTGTGAATAAATCAGTGGATGATTAGTTAAGAGTTACAATTCCAAAGTTTTTTCTAAAGCCATTTAGCACTTCCTGGTCAATAATATAAGATACTAACACAGATGAAAGGAAAGGTGAATGATGAAGATAAAGTCAATTTTCTAAAATTGACCCTATGTTTTGAAAGCATGTTTTTTTTAATTTGTTGGATGTTGGTCTGCAGCCTGCAGGCCTGCAAGCCTGTTGCCCAGCCTCGAGACCAAAGAAAGAGCCTACAGACAGTGATGGAGACATCAGTAGTTTATTGGACAGGGGGATCTTATAGGTCTGAAGCAACACCCGGATGAGGCAGGCAGGCCATGGAAGCAAACTTCACTACTCGGGGGTGTGGCTACCATTTATAGGGGTAATTGATGTCAGGTTGACTCATCAATTACCAAGGAAATCACCAGGAAGGGAAAGTCCCTTGCAGACCTTACAGATTAAGGACCACCAGGAGAGCAGATGTTTCTGCTCTCGTTTAGTTAATTGTTTAACTTATTGCTTCCCTTCAATAAGCTAGCAGGTAGAGCCAGTCTGGCCTACGGATTCCAACAATCCCTAGCTGGGGAACGGGGCAAAGCACTTTCATGTGATTAGTGGGCAGGCAAAGTGGGGACTGGTCAAGCAGGGGATGTCCAAAGAGCAAGAGAACAGCCATCTTGAATGGCCTGACTATACACTCCGTCCCTACATACTCTGCATGACCCTTGCAATGGTGGACCCTTGGTCCACCCCTCTTCTGCTAAATCCTTGAGGTCAGTCTGTAGAGATGCAGTCCAACTGAATACCACAAATACAATACAGATTACCAGCAGCTAACAAGTAGCAAGAGGAAGCCAGATGCTTATCAGGTCAGTTTTTCATGGCCAGAGAAGGACAACAACCGCATCTCACTGTAGACCCAGCAACCAGACTCAGTTCACAGTAAGGCCAACACTGTCACCCAGTTTGCAAATAGATTCCCTCCTCTCAGACTAGAGTGGAAAGATGTTTAATAAGCATATTACAGGGAAGATCATGACCATTAAGCCAAATGCAAGAAGTAACAGCTTTCTGAGAGAGCACCACCCCTGCCTGTGATTTTTGTCCCGGCCTGCAGGACCACACTGCCTGTCCACCTCCAGTCCCCACAGCTGGGGCCAAATCCTGGTTAGGCTGTGTGACAACAGACCACCGGTTAATACAACGGTGCCTTCCTCCCTGAGGGGCCCATATAAACTTTAGTAGTCTCAGGTGGGGCTGATGAGCTCTGTAAACCCCTTTCCAGCCCTATTTCCCACTGGGCAGCAAACCCAGACCTTCTGGAACTTATCTGCCAGTCCCAGGGCCATTTGATAATGTGTTCCCTGGGGGTAGATCCTGTGGCAAAGGCAAAAGTTAGTGTCCTGACCCATAGCTGGCTGGTGAAGTGGTTGCAATCCATGTTCACGGTGGTCCAGTATTATTACACACAGCCATTCTAGACCCCAAATAATGTTTTCCTGCATCGCTTGACAACTCAGGTAGCCTTTCATGATGTCTTCTACCTGTTGTAACACATCGTATTCAGCATGTAGCTATTTTCCATCACGTACATCTTTCCTCTGTCCCTTCCCATCAGATCAGATCAGATCAGTCACTCAGTTGTGTCCGACTCTTTGAGACCCCATGAATTGCAGCACGCCAGGCCTCCCTGTCCATCACCAACTCCTGGAGTTCACTGAGAGTCATGTCCATCAAGTCAGTGATGCCATCCAGCCATCTCATCCTCTGTCATCCCCTTCTCCTCCTGCCCCCAATTCCTCCCAGCATTGGAGTCTTTTCCAATGAGTCAACTCTTCACATGAGGTGGCCAAAGTACTGGAGTTTCAGCTTTAGCATCATTCCTTCCAAAGAAATCCTAGGGCTGATCTCCTACAGAATGGACTGGTTGGATCTCCTTGCAGTCCAAGGGACTCTCAAGAGTCTTCTCCAACATCACAGTTCAAAAGCATCAATTCTTCAGCACTCAGCCTTCTTCACAGTCCAACTCTCACATCCATACATGACCACAGGAAAAACCATAACCTTGACTAGACGAACCTTTGTTGGCAAAGTAATGTCTCTGCTTTTCAATATGCTATCTAGGTTGGTCATAACTTTCCTTCCAAGGAGTAAGCATCTTTTAATTTCATGGCTGCAGTCACCATCTGTAGTGATTTTGGAGCCCAGAAAAATAAAGTGTGACACTGTTTCCACTGTTTCCCCATCTATTTCCCATGAAGTGGTGGGACTGGATGCCATGATCTTCGTTTTCTGAATGTTGAGCTTTAAGCCAACTTTTTCACTCTTCACTTTCACTTTCATCAAGAGGCTTTTGAGTTCCTCTTCACTTTCTGCCATAGGGTGGTATCATTTGCAGATCTGAGATTATTGAGATTTCTTCCAGCAATCTTGATTCCAGCTTGTGTTTCTTCCAGTCCAGCGTTTCTCATGATGTACTTTGCATATATGTTAAATAAACAGGGTGACAATATACAGCCTTGACATACTCCTTTTCCTACTTGGAACCAGTCTGTTGTTCCATGTCCAGTTCTAACTGTTGCTTCCTGACCTGCATACAAATTTCTCAAGAGGCAGATCAGGTGATCTGGTATTCCAATCTCTTTCAGAATTTTCCACAGTTTATTGTGATCCACACAGTCAAAGGCTTTGGCATAGTCAATAAAGCAGAAATAGATGTTTTTCTGGAACTCTCTTGCTTTTTCCATGATCCAGCGGACGTTGGCAATTTGATCTCTGGTTCCTCTGCCTTTTCTAAAACCAGCTTGAACATCTGGAAGTTCACAGTTCACGTATTGCTGAAGCCTGGCTTGGAGAATTTTGAACATTACTTTATTAGCGTGTGAGATGAGTGCAATTGTGCGGTAGTTTGAGCATTCTTTGGCATTGCCTTTCTTTGGGATTGGAATGAAAACTGACCTTTTCCAGTCCTGTGGCCACTGCTGAGTTTTCCAAATTTGCTGGCATATTGAGTGCAGCACTTTCACAGCATCATCTAGGACTAAAAGCCCAAGGGTACTTTTATTATTTTGCTGTTGCCACAGGTCCCCTCCAAACCCTTCCAGGGAATTGGCCATGTCCAATTCATAAGCCTGTCCCTGAGTTAATATTCCCAATGCCCATGCCTGTAGTTGTTTAGGTGTGGTGAGTAGGCAGTATGCATGTATTTTGTAGATATTCCAGGTCCTTATGTTTTGTGTATATTCACCAGCCACCCTCTGTGCAATCAGATGAGCCACGAGCACAGGGCTGCTACTTTTAAACTTGAAAGAGACTGAGGTTAATAATGCACCATCAATATAAGAGAAAGACACCTCTTGTGGTGGTCAGCTGCCACAGGGTCCCATATGCTAGTGGGCGGGATTACCCCCACCACTTTCCCTTCCCCATTCTTATTTCCCAACATCTTGGCACTCATCAGAGTTTCCTCGGCCTCCCAGCTGGTTCGCCAGTTGTTGGGCTGCACCCCAAAGGCCTGCAAGCCTCGTAGCTGCCCAGCCTCAAGACCAAAGAAAGAACCCAGAGATAATGGCAGAGACACCAGTGGTTTGTTGGACAGGGGGATCTCATATGCCTGAAGGAAAGGTCCAGGAGCAACACCCAGAGGAGGCAGGAAGGAAGGCAATGGCAGCAAACTTCGCTACTGGGGGCGTGGCTACCATTTATAGGGGGAATTAACATTAGGTTGGCTCATCAGTTACCAGGGAAACCAGCAGTTAGGGCATGTCCCTCATAGCCCCTTGGATTAACAATCATCCCAAGCGCAGAACTTTCCCTCAATATACTAGCACATGGAGCCACTCTGGCTTAAGGATTCGAATAAGCACTAGCTGGGGTAAGTGGCAAAGGGCCTTCATGTGAACAAGTGCTTAAGACTCTCTGCCACCTTTTGTGCTATGGCCTGCCAGGCTTCTCTGTGGGTTTTTTCGGGCAAGAATACTGGAGTGGGTTGCCATTTCCTCCTCCAGGGGATCTTCCTGGCCCAGAGATGGAACTTGCATTTCTTATGTCTCCTGCATTGCTGGTGGATTTTTTACTCGCTGAGGCATTGGGACAGCCCTCATGTGAGTAGGGGCTGAGGGTCAGGGGATGTACAAAGAGCAATAAAACAGCCATTTTGGGTGGCCTGACAATATACTGGACATCTCCAATCATCTTCCAATATTTGTTGTTGTTTTTTAGTAGCTAAGTTATGTCCAACTCTTTGTGACCCCATGGACTGTAGCTGGCCAGGCTCCTCTGTCCATGAGATTTCCTAGGCAAGAATATTGGAGTGGGTTGCCATTTCTTTCCCCAGGGGATCTTCCCGACCCAGAGATCTTCCTGATCCAGGGATCGAATCTGCGTCTCCTGCATCTCCTACATTGCAGGTGGATTCTTTACCACTGAGCCACCAGAGAAGCCCTCTAAAAGATAACCGATTATTATTTTGGGTTTATGTCTGACTGTTCTTTCAGTGTCTTAAAATATTCTTCATCTGGGCTTTAGATTAAAGTCAAATAATTATCAACTCTCTGATTATCTTCTTCTCTAACTTTGGGCTTTAATTCCTTTTAATCATGTTTATATTTTTCCCTTATAAAGGTTTGAAGATAGTTTTTCTAGCCTTGGAAGGCAGTGTAGTGTAGTGGTAAGAGCACAATCCCTGAAATCGGATTAGTGCTTGAGTCTAGGCTTTCATGATGACTGATTACATAACCTTAGTCTCTCATACCTTATTTTTCCCATCTGTAAAATGGGAATAATATTAGGACCTACCTCAAGGGTTGTTTTGAGGACTAAATGAGTCAATGTACATAATATATTTTTAAAAGTCTCAATAAATGTTGACTTCTATTAGTAATAGCCTGATGGAGAAGTCAGAAGTTAATTTATGATTTTTCTAGCTGTCGGGCTGTAGGTTTAACACTTCCTTGTTTATTTTCATACTGTGATTAAAGTTTAACATATCAAGCCTATCTTTTATATTAATCTTAATCTCTAGAAGCTTTGTCTCATCATGAGATTTAGTCTTTATTAACCAACTGAGACTGTTCTGGGCAGTGAGGATGGCAAAGGGAATTCATTTTCAGACCATTTGAGGACCTGTTAAAAGAATCATGCTTTTTAAACAAGAAGAAAGGATGACTTTCTTGGTGGTCCAGTGGATAAGAACCCACCTGCCAAGGCAGGGGATACAGGTTCGATCCCTGGTCTGGGAAGATTCCACACGCTGCAGGGCAACTAAGCCTGTTTTCGGCAACTACTGAGCCCGTGTGCGGGAACTACTGAGCCCGTGTGCGGCAACTACTGAGCCCGTGTGCAGCAACTACTGAGCCCGTGTGCAGCAAGTGCTGAAGCCTGTGCACCTGGACCTGAGCTCCACAACAAGAGAAGCCGCTGCAGTGAGAAGCCTGCCCACCACCAACAGAGAGGAACTCCCAATCGGCATAACTAGAGAAAGTCCGTCCATAACAAGGAAGACTCGGTGCGACCAAAAAAAAAGCAAGGAGACTAAGTGGTAAGGGCAGGAAGGGGCAGAGTACAAGAAGTAAAGTATGTGTAGCACAATGCATTCCCCAATCTACTGAAAAGTCTGCCATACTGATGTGGAGTTGCTTGTTCTTTGTGGTTCCAGAGAAAGATCTGGGGGCCAGTACGCATGTTTGATATAAGGAATGAATTTCTAATAGAGCTTTTCAAAGCCAACTCCATACAAGCCACTGGTTTCTCTCCTGTGGTCTCTTTCAACAATCTCCCAAGTTGTTTATGAGGCCGGGTCCTCCCTAGCCCCCGTCTCATTTCACTTGACCCTCCTTCTTGCTCACAGTGGTCCAGCCACATTGGTTTTCATCATTCCCTTCTCTGAACCCCCCACAGGGCCCCTAGAACATGCTTTTTTCTCTGCTTAGGATATTTCCATTCCATGTTATCCAATCAATAACACTTACTCTCCCTTCAAAGGTTAACTCAGCCATCCCATTCTCAAGGAAGTCTTCCTTGAACTTCTTGTTTTGGTCTATTAGATGTCCTCATAACATCATGTACTTTAAACCTGTAATTATATCCACTGTTGTAATTTAATGGTGCTTGTATGAATTTTTTATTAATATCAGAAAGGCCCACGCCTTTTTCTTTTTATCCTCACCTGAATCTTTAGCATGGAGCACAGTGCCTGAGAGATAGGAGATGCTCAGTCAAGGCTTCTTCACTGACTGGACAAAGAAAGGACTGAACAGCTGGCTAAGCTAAGTGGGAACTGTACTCCTTCCATCAGAAGAATTGTTTTAAGCTGAGGTGATGCGAAACTTAAAGTTTCTTTTAGAATCTGACTCTAATCCCAGGACCCTTGTGTTTAAAAGATTTACACTGCTAAAACAATGGCAGTGAGCTCACTGGATGGAACTGCTCCACCACTGCCACGTGGGTGGTTGAAAATTGTCACCCTCCAGGCTCCTCCCTCCATGGGATTCTCCAGGCGAGAATACCCGAGTGGGTTGCCATGCTCTCCTCCAGGGGATCTTCCTGACCCAGGAAGGGAACCAGTGTATCTTGTCTCCTGCAATGGCAGGCAGGTTCTTTAACACTAGCGCCACCTAGGAGGCCCATGATGCTGTTTTCTGACCCTTAAAATGTGGACTACGTGGGTCTGAAAACTAAAAGGTGGAAGTAAGTGTGACACCTCTTATCAGCACTTCCAGTGACCCTCTTGGGGAATTTCTGTTTCTCAACCCTGCAGCTTTAGCTCTGCAGGTCTCAGATCAGATCAGATCAGATCAGTCGCTCAGTCGTGTCCAACTCTGCGACCCCATGAATCGAAGCACGCCAGGCCTCCCTGTCTATCACCAACTCCCGGAGTTCACTGAGACTCATGTCCATCGAGTCAGTGATGCCACCCAGCCATCTCATCCTCTGTCGTCCCCTTCTCCTCCTGCCCCCAATCCCTCCCAGCATCAGGGTCTTTTACAATGAATCAACTCTTCGCATGAGGTGGCCAAAGTACTGGAGTTTCAGCTTCAGCATCTAGAAGGGGCCAATACCATCAGGAGACACAGAATCCCATCAAACTTTAAGCTATGGCTGTTGCTCAGGCCCATGTGACAAGAGAACAGCAGGGAAAAAAAGGAAAGGTAGGGGTAATTAGGGCTGAAGCTACTCAGTGACACAGGAAAGAATATTTGGTGCTCAGGAGTTCCATGGGGTGCCTCTCAGAGTTCCCATGCCCCACGTTAATGATAGTAAATGGACACGTGCAGTGGCCAGAGTAAGACAGCAGATTTAGGCACAAACACCTCAGGAACAATGATCCGGGTCTCCTCACCAGCCTGTTAGACCAGCAAGGGTGGTGAGAGGAATATATAAAGGGATGGGGAGGAGAGAGTATCATTCATGGCCTCTATTTAGCTGTGGCTGTGGGATCTGTAGTTTGTCACACTAACCCATCTCTTGTCAGTTTCCTAGTAAACTAGGTCAGCCAGAATTGTGGAAGTCATTCCCAGCTGGATCTGAGAGATGTGAGAGGTGAGCTGCAGCAAATATTGTAGTGTTTACCCAAATCCCCTCTTCAGAGCCAATGCACCTACCTAACCCCCAGCTGAGTATCAAATACTGCCCGCCCACAGCTGCGTCCACTCACACAATGGGCTGCTTTGCCCAAGCTTCTACACCCTTCCCGGGGATCATCCCCTCAACGAACAACTGGCAACTGAAAGGATACAAAGGTCCAATTCCTTTGCTTCAATTTGGGACAGCTCCAAAGTCCTTATCAGAGTTGTTCAAGCTTCACAGAGCTGAGGTCCATTGCAGCCTCACTGCAGGTCAGCAGCTCCCTATGCCCAGCCCCGCCTTCCTGATTTCCTTACAAGGATACTTCCAAGAACACTCCTTGATAAGCCTTCTGCAAGCAGTTCTCTGTGTCAGAGTCTTTCTCCAGGGAATCCAATAAAACAGTGCCCATCTCCACGAATGAGCAATGAATGATAAGGAGTGATCGTTGACTGATTGGACCCAATAGAGGCAAAATACAGTTGAGCCTTGAATAACATGGATTCGAACTGCATGGGTTCATTCATACCAGGGTTTTTTCAGTAGTATATACTACAGTACTATACAATCCGGGGTTGGCTGAATCCATGCATATGGAACCACGTTTAGGGAGGAACAAGTATACAGGGGAAGTGTAGATACGGAGCCAACTGCACAGGTTTCCATTGCACAGAGGGTGGAGTCCCTAACCCCCGTGTTGTTCAAGTGTAAGCTGTACTTCTTTATGAAACGAAGAAAAACACGTGAATTGATTACACCGGGATTCTCTCCAGGCAGAGAGCTGTCTTTGGTTTAGGAAAATATCTTGATAAATTGATTGGTAGAGAGTGGAACTCAATAGCAAGAAGCATGGCCACAAAGTGGAATGATTACACTGCTCTGTTGCAGAGGCTTCCCAAGCGGTCCAGTGGTTAAGAATTCGCCTTGCAATGCAGGGAACATGGGTTTGATTCTTGGTTAGGGAACCTAGACCCCACATGCCCCGGAGAAACTAATCCTGAGCACTGCAACTACTGAGCCTGTGCACCACAGTTAGAGAATCCCGCACTGCCACGAAGATCCGTGTGCCACACCAAGACCTGAAGCAGCTAAATAACATTCGATGCAGGGTACAGGAAGCCTGGGGCTGGTGCGCTGGGATGACCCAGAGGGACGGTATGGGGAGGGAGGTGGGAGGGGGGTTCAGGATGGGGAACACGTGTACACCCGTGGCGGATGCATGTTGATGTATGGCAAAACCAATACAATATTGTAAAGTAAAAAAAATTACAATAATAAAAAATAAAAAAGAGAAACAATCCAAAATAAATAAATAAAAATAAATAAATAAATAAATTGCTCTGCTGCAATAAAGAATGAAATTTGTTTGGAGAGGCTGGAAAAGAAGGGATAGAGAGAGGTATATGATCAGATGGGGAGTTCTGTGTAGCTGGTAGTTAATGGATATTTTTAAGAAGGGAGAGAGATCTCAAGTTCAACTGAGATGTCAAGTGAGGTTGTTTCCATTACTAACTTACTCCAAATTTTGAAGACAATATAAAACACTTAAACTGTTTATGTAAATGGGAATTCTGTGATAACTGTAGAAGGAGTTGAACAGAGAACAGTAGCCCATGAGGAGGCTGGAGCATGGAAGCTGAGTGACCATGAGAATGTACCCTCTGGGAACTTGCAGGAAATGTTGAAAAGCTTTAGACGCCATAGACTCCATGGACTCCCCAGGTGCCGCTAGCAATAAAGAATTTGCCTGCCAATGCAGGAGACGTAAGAGACTCAGGTTCAACCCCTGGGTGGGAAGACCTGGAGAAGGAAATGACAACCCACTTTAGCATTTTTGCCTGGAAAATCCCATGGACAGAGGAGCCTGGCAGGCTACAGTTCATGGAGTAGCCAAGAGTCAGACATCACTGAAGCGGCTTAGCACAGACTCATCCTAGACTCTAGAAGAGGGGGGTTCAAGCCAGTGTTCTGTAGAACTTAAAGGGCTAGAAGCACCACCTAATAAGATCTGGGTTACATTCAAGCGGAACTGACCCACTAGCAAAGTTTAAAAATACAAGTGGGACGTTTCTGGAATTGAAGTAGGAATTCTTAGAAAGAGACTGATGGGTATCTATGGCAAAATTTTGCATCACCTGAGGATATCAGATCAAAACCGGGGATCTAAAGGTTGAAAGGTCGGTGAGCCCAGGTCTGGGTAGGGGAGCCAATATTTCTTTGGTGATTTCCGAGGCCAGAATTACATCCTGGGAGAAAACTCAAATACCAAACCACCAAAAAGCTGATAGGAATCAGGAATAAGAAGTTCTTTTCCCCCATGGCTATGCCTCATTATCATACAAACACTCTGTTCTCTGCTACTGATTTGAGAGCAACTGCCTCCCAGCTATTCACTGCTGAAAACCTCGTGGGAGGAAATCGCAGCTCTGAAAAGTCCCTGGAGAGTAACCTGCTAATGGGGATGTATTGGACTCTAAAGTTGAAGCTGCCAGAGGAGACAGAGAACTTTTCTGGTTCACCGAAGAAGGGAGAGCAGGGACAAGCCCTCAAAGTTACACCTTTAGGCTTTCTCCTGCTCTGGGGTCATAAATAACATGGTCTCACACACTGAGGATAGACCTCACCATGTCCATAGCACTCTCGAGAGTGTGCTATGCCTGTGAGGAGCTCTCGTGTGAAGCTTCAGCTAACCATGGATGGAGGGTGCGTTTACTCATGGCCAGCTGCCCTCCACGTATTCATGTTGGAGTAGCTCCGGAGGAGGACTTGCAGTGGCATCTTCCTTCCGGGTGAGCCTCCACCCCACCTATGCTCTGTAAAGACGTTTATGACACTGCTGTTATTCTCACTCTTCAAGCAGAAATCTGCTTGGTGTTTGGTTTTTGAAATAATGTGGTAATTGAAATATGTTTACGAAATGACAAGCAAAGTCCAAGTATACTTGGGAAGAACACCATAGGATTAAAAAGTCTAATTTTGTCATGTAAATTGTGTAAACACAAAACGTTATGATGATGCTATATTTAAGAAGACAATCAATAACCTCAGATGTGCAGATGACACCACCCTTATGGCAGAAAGTGAAGAGGAACTAAAAAGCCTCTTGATGAAAGTGAAAGAGGAGAATGAAAAAGGTGGCTTAAAGCTCAACATTCAGAAAACTAAGATCATGGCATCTGGTCCCATCACTTCATGGGAAATAGATGGGGAAACAGTGGAAACAGTGGCAGACTTTATTTTTGGGGGCTCCAAAATCACTGCAGATGGTGATTGCAGCCATGAAATTAAAAGACGCTTACTCCTTGGAAGAAAAGTTATGACCAACGTAGATAGCATATTCAAAAGCAGAGACATTCCTTTGCCAATAAAGGTCCGTCTAGTCAAGGCTTTGGTTTTTCCTGTGGTCATGTATGGATGTGAGAGTTGGACAGTGAAGAAAGCTGAGTGCTGAATTGATGCTTTTGAACTGTGGTGTTGGAGAAGACTCTTGAGAGTCCTTTGGACTGCAAGGAGATCCAACCAGTCCATTCTAAAGGAGATCAGTCCTGGGATTTCTTTGGAAGGAATGATGCTAAAGCTGAAACTCCAGTACTTTGGCCCCCTCATGCGAAGAGTTGACTCATTGGAAAAGACTCTGATGCTGGGAGGGATTGGGGGCAGGAGGAGAAGGGGACAACAGAGGATGAGATGGCTGGATGGCATCACTGACTCAATGGACGTGAGTTTGAGTGAACTCTGGGAGTTGGTGATGGACAGGGAGGCCTGGCGTGCTGCAATTCATGGGGTCACAAAGAGTCGGACAGGACTGAGCGACTGAACTGAACTGAACTGAACCCTTGGGTAACTAGCATGGCTTCCTCAGTTGGTATATACAAATACCTTCATCCTTTCCTTCCTTCAGTGAACACTTATTGAACATCTGCTTGTGCAAGGCACTTGCAGTGTTAGGGAGACTGCCAGACCATCCTCACTTTTGACAGCAAGGGAAAATTCGGGGGTGGGGGTTCTCAAGTCCACCCTTGGGTTTGATAATTCATTCAAAAGACTTGCAGAATTCACTGAAAGCTGTAACACTCACAATTATGCTTTGTTACAGTGAAAGAACACAAATTAAAATTAGCCCAAAGAAGAGATGCACAGGGCAGAGTCCAGGAAGTTTCCAAGAGTAGAACCTGCAACAGTCCTCTCCCAGTGGAGTCATGGGTAGACTGCTCTCCTGGCAAAGATGTGTGCCAGTGTGCTTGGAGTAGGGCCAGCTGGAGAGGTCCATCTGGGACTTGGTATCCAGAGACTTTACTGGAGCAACCATGCAGACATGGTTGACAGCACATGTGGCTGACCTATAATTTCTAGCCCCTCTGAAGGCTAATACTGCATAGCCCAAAACCCCTATCATACACAACACTGTCAAACGACCTTGGGTGGCCCAAGGCCCCTAGGTAAATGATAGGGCCCTCAGGGGGTCTCATTGGTAAGATGGCTCTTTATGTCAGCCTCGCAAACAAAGAATAAATCACAGTGATCTGTGAGACTGACCAAATTGCCCAAATGCCATCCTGTTATCTCACTGGCGCCTATCTTCTCAAAGCTTCGAGACCACCAGATTCCAGACCTCCGGCTACGTGACCATCCCTTCAGAGAATTTGTCATCGGTGGGGTATAAGAAGGACTCTGTCAGAAAGGGAGAATGCTGGTTCTCCTTAAGGGCCACCCTCTCTTTTCACTCTAATAAATTTCCCTTTTCTTGCCTGACTGCCCAGCTCGCTTTCTTTTTCTCTGCACTCATCTTACAGTAAACAAAGACACTCTTCTCTGGTAGGATATTATAAACGAGATCACCTGGAGATCACCTTCCAGTCACTAAGGGCAAAGGCCAGAATTCTCTTTGGGCAAGGTTAATTCTTTACTAACACAAGAGTGTTCTAGACTCTGAGGATATAGCAGCAATGGAAGCAGAGTCAGTGGTCCTTGAGGTGGCTGAACCTAGAGCCTGTTATACGGAATGGAGTAAGTCAGAAAGAGAAAAACAAATATTGTATATTAATGCACACATATGGAATCTAGAAAAATGGTACCGAGGAACCTGTTTGCAGGGAAAGGATGGAGATGCGGATGTAGAGGAAGGACTTATGGGTGCAGCGGGGAAGGAGAGGGGGGATCAAATGGAGAGAGTAGATTGACATATACTCTACCATGTATAAAATAGACGGCTAGTGGGCAGCTGCTGCATAACAGAGGAAGCCTCGCCTGGAGGGGTGGGACAGGAAGCGGGAGGGACGCTCCAGAGGGATATATGTATAGAATTATGACTCATTCATGCTGTTGTACAGCAGAAACCAACACAAGATTGTTAAGCATTTATACTCCAATTTATAAAAAACAGAAACAAACAAAAAACATCAAGTCTCTACCCTCCTGGATTCCATGATCACATTTAGAAGACTGCCCACAGTTGCATGCTCCAAGCCCCTACTGGTTTATTAGTCTGAAGCACGTTATTTTCCTAGAAACAGCTCCCTAAATAGTCCCAGACATTTTCAGGGATCCTTGCAAATATAGCCCACTTATATTAGAATCACTTATCCTCTTGGAATCCTGAGAAAGGAAGGTAGAGGAGAGATGTTTTTCTTACAGGACACCTGTCAGTTGGGTCTCTAGTTCGTTTTGTACTTGAGCTTGCTCCTTTTCATGGTCAAATCCTGAAAATCATATTCTGTGCTTGAAATGACTGCTCATTCCAAACTCTAGGCTTGTCACTCTCACCTGGTCTGTTCTGCCAGGCTTCTCTATCTGTGGTTGCTCCATCGTCCCAGTTTGGCCTCCTTCAGAGATCCGGTACATCTTCCGATGGGTCTGAACACCCACTCTCTGCTGTTGGGGATCCAGAGAGATGCAGAAGCCAGTTTGGGCTAAGAAAGCCAAAGCTGCCTTGGAACAGTCAGCATTTGGACAATAACCACCTTCTCTCCAAAAGGCAGGGCAAAGCTCACACATTCTCAGAAATGGTTACAGAAAATGTCGGCCAGGAGTATCAAGAATCCTGCCCAAGTGGATGGCCTTCCAGGGGACATTCTGTGATGTGCTATAGGAAGATGCTAAGTAGGGGTGTGAAGTATAGATAGGAAGAAATCAGTCAAAGCAGCTCTGCTCCCAGCATGTGGATGGCACTCAGTGGACACTCAGGGGGATCACCATGAGAAAGGATCTGCCTTAAACAGAGTCAAGTCCAGAGAACACAAAGTCACCTTAGGATAGTATCAGCCAAGTGTGAACTTTTCCACTCCTGCCTGCTCCTTGCCCCTCCCTGTGCTCCTCAGAGAGCCAGAAACTGCCCCGAGGAATCTGAGAGAGGAGAAGAGGGGGAAAGGAGGACACATTCTCTTGTAGCCTGCAGTGGACTTGGCCCTGGGAGAAGGGTGAAGGCCTATCTTTGAAATAAACAGAAACGTCAATAAATATTTTGAAGTGGACATTCTAGTTGCAGCATTAAGACTCTGTTTGTAACTTGAAGGAACCCCTGGCATATAAAGGGGTGGTTGATTAGATGACCCTCTATTGATGAGGACACTGTACAGGCAGAAGAGGCAGAGAGACTGTTCTCATTCTCCTCCTTGTGGCAACAGTTTGACCTCATTCTCCCTCACCTGCAGCCTCCCCTGCCCCTCACATGTTTTTGAGATCTTAGAGCAGAGGGCTCATCCTGATCAGCCATGAGTACCCCACAAGCCTTACCTGTTTCCAGCTCAGACCGTGTTTCCCAAGAACCTACTTTATTTGGGAGGAGTACGTACTTAAAGTAGAAAATACGTGTTTATTACCTATCATTTAAGCTCTCCTCATACAAGGTCATAGAAAAATTTCTTGGTGTTTTGATGAGTCTAGATGTTGTTTACATATTAATAGTTAAAATAGCATATAATTGAGCATCTCACAGTGTGTTACTACTATCCATTACAAATTCTGTTAACTATAAGTACTCATTTTCCAATTATTTGAAAATAACAATTTTTGTATTCATGCTTTGACAGGTTAATTAGTATAAAAGGTTTTTAGTTTAAAAATATG
Source organism: Bos indicus x Bos taurus (assembly GCF_003369695.1). Taxonomy (NCBI): domain Eukaryota; kingdom Metazoa; phylum Chordata; class Mammalia; order Artiodactyla; family Bovidae; genus Bos; species Bos indicus x Bos taurus. The sequence continues at coordinate 102,175,405 of NC_040083.1, forward strand.
ATCTGAGACTCAACAGAAAGTACTCAAGTTCAGCATCTGTATGTATGAGTTCCTTATCTTTCTTATTTGCTTACACCTAATCAAAATCTTTATGGATTCTGGCTTTATGGATTCTGGATTATTACTTGATAAATAAAGGCCAGAGATATATTAGTTTAGCTATTGAGTCAAATTAAAGTATAACACTTCTGTGTAATGAATAATCCTCTTCAGTTCAGTTCAGTTCAGTTGCTCAGTCGTGTCTGACTCTTTGCGACCCCATGAATCGCAGCATGCCAGGCCTCCCTGTCCATCTCCAACTCCCAGAGTTCACTGAGACTCACGTCCATCGAGTCAGTGATGCTATCCAGCCATCTCATCCTCTGTTGTCCCCTTCTCCTCTTGCCCCCAATCCCTCCCAGCATCAGAGTCTTTCCCAATGAGTCAACTCTTTGCATGAGGTGGCCAAAGTACTGGAGTTTCAGCTTTAGCATCATTCCTTCCAAAGAACACCCAGGACTGATCTCCTTTAGAATGGACTGGTTGGTAACACCATATACAAAAATAAACTCAAAATGGATTAAAGATCTCAACGTAAGGCCAGAAACTATAAAACTCCTAGAGGAGAACATAGGCAAAACACTCTCTGACATACATCACAGCAGGATCCTCTATGACCCACCTCCCAGAATATTGGAAATAAAAGCAAAAATAAACAAATGGGACCTAATTAAACTTAAAAGCTTCTGCACATCAAAGGAAACTATTAGCAAGGTGAAAAGACAGCCTTCAGAATGGGAGAAAATAATAGCAAATGAAGCAACCGACAAACAACTAATCTCAAAAATATACAAGCAACTCCTACAGCTCAACTCCAGAAAAATAAATGACCCAATCAAAAAATGGGCCAAAGATCTAAATAGACATTTCTCCAAAGAAGACATACAGATGGCTAACAAACACATGAAAAGATGCTCAACATCACTCATTATCAGAGAAATGCAAATCAAAACCACTATGAGGTATCATTTCACACCAGTCAGAATGGCTGCGATCCAAAAGTCTACAAATAATAAATGCTGGAGAGGGTGTGGAGAAAAGGGAACCCTCTTACACTGTTGGTGGGAATGCAAACTAGTACAGCCACTATGGAGAACAGTGTGGAGATTCCTTAAAAAACTGGAAATAGAACTGCCTTATGATCCAGCAATCCCACTGCTGGGCATACACACTGAGGAAACCAGAAGGGAAAGAGACACATGTACCCCAATGTTCATCGCAGCACTGTTTATAATAGCCAGGACATGGAAGTAACCTAGATGTCCATCAGCAGATGAATGGATAAGAAAGCAGTGGTACATATACACAATGGAGTATTACTCAGCCATTAAAAAGAATACATTCGAATCAGTTCTAATGAGGTGGATGAAACTGGAGCCTATTATACAGAGTGAAGTAAGCCAGAAGAAAAAACACCAATACAGTATACTAACGCATATATATGGAATTTAGAAAGATGGTAACGATAACCCTGTATACGAGACAGCAAAAGAGACACTGACGTATAGAACAGTCTTATGGACTTATAGAGAGGGAGAGGGTGGGAAGATTTGGGAGAATGGCATTGAAACATGTGAAACGTCATGTATGAAACGAGATGCCAGTCCAGGTTCAATGCACGATACTGGATGCTTGGGGCTAGTGCACTGGGACGACCCAGAGGGGTGGTATGGGGAGGGAGGAGGGAGGAGGGTTCAGGATGGGGAACACATGTATACCTGTGGTGGATTCATTTTGATATTTGGCAAAACTAATACAATTATGTAAAGTTTAAAAATAAAATAAAATTAATTAAAAATAAATAAATAAATATCTATACTGGTTTAAAAAAAAAAAAAAATAGAATGGACGGGTTGGATATCCTTGCAGTCCAAGGGACTCTCAAGAGTCTTCTCCAACACCACAGTTCAAAAGCATCAATTCTTCGGTGCTCAGCTTTCTTCACAGTCCAACTCTTACATCCTTACATGACCACTGGAAAAACCATAGCCTTGACTAGATTGACCTTTGTTGGCAAAGTAATGTCTCTGCTTTTCAATATGCTATCTAGGTTGGTCATAACTTTTCTTTCAAGGAGTAAGCGTCTTTTAATTTCATGGCTGCAATCACCATCTGTAATGATTTTGGAGCCCCCCAAAAATAAAGTCTGCCACTGTTTCCACTGTTTCCCCATCTACTTCCCATGAAGCGATGGGACCAGATGCCATGATCTTTGTTTTCTGAATGTTGAGCTTTAAGCCAACTTTTTCACTCTCCTCTTTCATTTTCATCAAGAGGCTTTTTAGTTCCTCTTCACTTTCTGCCATAAGGGTGGTGTCATCTGCACATCTGAAGTTATTGATATTTCTCTTGCAATCTTGATTCCAGCTTGTTTTACAATCTGCCTTCCCCTCCCCTCAGACTGTGCCTTTGGTATTTGGAAAAATGACTGTTGAGTGTATCTGATTTCCTTTGAGAAACTACTAAATGACTTATGTTTCTGTCAAAAACAATGGCCACTTGGGGAAGTCTCCAAAGAAAGAGGCATTCCAGGTCAACAGAGCTAGATTGTTTTATAAAATAGAAAGTTGGCCCAGGTTGACTGTGGTAGGAGGAACACCTGTCCATGGTGTGAAACATATTTGCATATTGGGATCCAATTTGGTTTAGAAAAGCGATACTGTGAAATGTTTTAAACAGCTTTATGCTACATGTTGTGCTGAAGGGTGGTCTGATGCTTGAGCTGCAGCACCTTTATAATAGCTTTTAAGTGAAATGAAGTAAACTCCCTGTGTGAAGACTCAATCGAAAAACTGTGAGCAATCTGATTCAGTTGTAGAATCATGTACTACACTGTTTCTACAGAGACATCTAAAGGGAGTATAAAAAGCAAGTGGATAGTTAAATAGACACTTTAAAAGGGAAGCACAGTCTTCTTGCCCCAGGCCTCCTGAAGGTGGGGTAAGTTCACAGCTGGATCATCGCTGTCGAAGGGCATAAGCTGATCCTTTTGCTTTCTCACCTGGACTCTGGCATTGGGTTAGTGATGGCCTCCTTGACTCCATAGCCTCCTCCACAGTGTTCATAGAAGTTCTGATCATGGCAGTCCCTTGCCTAAAACTCTTCCTCTGTCCCTGCTTTCTGCAGGAGAGAAGACCTCAAGTCCTTAGCATCAAGACCCTTTGCGGCTCAGCCTCAATCCCCTTTTCGAACTTCATCACTGCCGCTTCCCCACAGACCCTCTTTAGTTTCTCAGCTCAGAGAGAAAGTAACTTACTGGACATCACGTTGAAATCAGTTTTTTCTTTTTTTGGCCATGCCGCACGTCTTGTGGGATCTTAGTTCCCCAATCAGGGATGAAACTCAGGCCCCGGAAGTGAAAGTGCCAGAATTCTAACCACTGGACCGCCAGGGAATTTCCTGAAATCAAAGTTTGTTGGGGCCTTAAGCTTATGTAATTTGGGAAACCTCCTTAACCAAATTCTAAATTACCCAAATAAAACTAAACACTGAAGAAAGGGAATGAGAAAATAAATCACAACAAAACACAAATTCCACAAAGCTAAAATATAACTCAAATATCACAAAATTCAGAATTATTTTTCTGAATTTTACTTAATATTTCTATTAATTAGCTGTCTGACACCGTTCTGTAATACTCTTTTCCCCCTTCAGGTCTTTTTCATACTCTTTGATCACCTTTTGACATGACAATAATTTTTTAGTCAATACTTTAGAGAAGTTTCTTGTTTCTTTCAACTTTTCACCTCATTGGTAATACAACTTTCTGGGATTTTTTGTCACATATGGAGACTTGAACAAGTTCTTTCAAATATGAGCTGTGAGATTTCAGGGCAATTCATTTTTTATTGGGCAGTAACTAATATTACATAATCTTTAAATTAATGGCATGTGAACCTATTTATGGATGATGGTCTTACTATATGAGATATTATGCTGTCTTTATTGATGTCACTATTTCATGTCAAGTCATCAAGACATTAAAATCTTTTTCTTATATGTTCCTATAATTCATTCTTTCTTATTCATTGGCTTATTAAGTAATATAATAACCTATTCATGAAACATCTATAATTGGTCTGCATTATCCCACGGATTTTCTTGTTTGACTAGGTATTACTGAGAACTGAATCTTCTGCTTTCAATCTTGCTGTCACACCACTCAACCTAGGGAAGAGGAGGCCTGGAAGCCCTGTTCAGATGGTTTCATTGTGCCCTAGAGACTCCATATTAAATCTGTGGGAAACTGGGGAAAGCAAGGCTTTGGGAGGATTGAGTAGGTATATCAGCTTTTTTTTAAAGGTAAAACTGACTTGGCAGTAAGTCTATGGACTCTGTGACTAGCAGCCACCCTGGTGATGGACTGCAGAGAAGATGGACTGCAGGAAAGAAAGACTGTAATGCTTGGTAATCTGAAGGGGGAAGGTTTGAATGTTGGTCCTGAGTCAGCTTTGTAGAAAATCACTTCTTATACCCTAACCTGATATAAAGGGACTTTTCATATACATCTATGGTGTCTTTTTCTTTTGTAAAATTTATTTATTTGGCTGCAATGGGTCTTAGTTGTGGCACATGGGCTTAGTTGCCTCGTGGTATGTGGGTTCTTAGTTCCCAGACCAGGGATTGAACCCATGGACCCTGCATTACAAGGTGGATTCTTAACACCTGGACCACCAGGGAGGTCCCTATTGTGTATTTTTCAAGGGAAGACTGTACTGAACGAAGGAGTTATTGTTATCTCAGTGTATGTGTGGACAGTTTTCCCTGGGTAGATGTTATCTGGGATGGTTTCTTAAATTTTTAAATCTTCTCTAGCAACCCCACTCCTGGGCATATATCCAGACAAAAGTATAATTCAGAAAGATACAAGGACGCCTATGTTCACAGCGGCACTGCTCACAATGATCAAGACATGGAAACAACCTAAATGTCCATTGACTGATGAATGGATAAAGAAAATGCATATATACAATGGAACACGATTCAGCCATGAAAAGAGTGAAATAATGCCATGTACAGCAATGTGGATGCAGCTAGAGATTACCATACTAAGTGAAGGAAGTCAGAAAGAGAAAGACAAAAACCACATGATATCACTAACATGTGGAATCTAAAATATGACACAAATGATACTGTGAATTAAACAGAATCATGGACATAGGGAACAGACTTGTGGTTTTCAGGGGGAGGAACGGAATGGGAGGTTTGGGTTAGCAGGGGTAAGCATCTATATCTAAATATATAGAGTGGATAAGCAAGAAGGTCCTACTGTATACCACAGAGAATTATACTCAATATCCTACAATAAACCATACTGGAAAAGAATATATATATATAGTGATAGTGAAGTCACTCAGTTGTGTCCGACTCTTTGCTATCCCATGGACATTAGCCAACAAGGCTCCTCCATCCATGGGGTTTTCCAGGCAAGAATACTGGAGTGGGTTGCCATTTCCTTCTCCAATATATATATATATATATATATATATATAAAAGAAGAATGTATATATACATTTGTATACATATATATATTCACATATATGTATACAACTGAATCACCTTGCTATGCAGCATAAATTAACATAACATTACAAATTAACTATACTTCAATAAAAAATTCCAGATCTTCCTTCCTTATTGCACTAACAGTTAGAAGTATCTACTCCTCAATTGTTGACTTATTGTTTCAGTTCAGTTCAGTCACTCAGTCGTATCCAACTCTTTGCGACCCCATGGACTACAGCAGGCCAGGCCTCCCTATCACCAACTCCCAGAGCTTACTCAAACTCATGTCCGTTGAGTTGGTGATGCCATCCAACCATCTCATCCTCTGTCATCCCCTTCTCCTCCTGCCTTCAATCTTTCCCAGCGTCGGGGTCTTTCTCAATGAGTCAATTCTTCACAGACCTATTGTTTAGGAGACATTAAAGAGGAACTGGGACCTGGTCTCTGAAAACTTAACTCAAAGGAGCTGTTGAAACATAACCAGATATGAATACTTAAAATCAGTTGTTTGGATTTAGATCAACTGAATCCCTGAAATTTCTGAGTATCCCCAACATTTATATTTCCTTTTAAGAACGTATTCTTATTATAACCAGCCTAGTGGGTGTGATGTCTACATTATTCTTTAGGTTAAAAAGCCATCTTTCAAAATAAGATGTAGTGGTTTGTCTTACCAAAAGTGATGTGTTACCAAGATCAAATTTGTGGATTCCCCTCCCTAATCAACTTTCAGTTATAAAAAAGGACCAGCAATTCCACCCCTTGGATCATTAAAGGTAGCACCCCAGAACTTTGAAGTAGTTTCCTTAGAAGTATTCCTTAGGAGGGTAGAGATGGGTTTGCCTGGTGTTCCTAATTGTAGCCTCCCTTTGGCAGAGGCATGTAAGTAGCCTCATTGTCTGGGAAAAGAGGATAACAGTCTGACTCTGGGCTTCAAAGAAAGAGTGTGATGATCTTAGAGAGGGAAAGGAGAAAACTGTTTTGAGCTTGTGAGGTGATGGACACTGGAGCTAGATCTGATTTCATGCTTCTGGGGCTCACTGGGGCCTTGAAGGCTGACTGGGGCAAAGGGAGGGGAGAGTAACCATTCAGTGCTATTCTATGAGGAGCACTCTGCTACTACTGTTCCCCTTGGCTCTTTGCAATCTTTTCCAAACTATGGGACTAATGTAGTTATCTTGTTGATGAAGATATTAAGTCAAATAGAACCTGACTTTTTTAAACCTTGGAGAGGCTTCTTTCTAGCTGGCATAACTAGGGGAAGCAATGAAAGAAAAGGCATGACATAGTTCTTTATTTCATCTATCAAAACCCAATTAATCGCAGTGAACCTTTATTAGAAACTTCAAGTAACAGATCAATGATTAATAGTTCTCTGGGAACAATTCTCCCCCTTTTCTCTACATCATTGCTTTTTGATGTACCATTACTGTCATAGTATGGACTTTTTGAAAATAATAGACCAGTCCTTTTTTTTTTTAATGCCCTACCTTCTGGATTTGTCTTTTTTCATAGTGCTGTTTAACCTGTTCTTGTATCTCCTGGGTTTCCTGTAAAGTAGAGACTAGAACTAAAGGCTTGATTAACTTCGAGTTAAACATTTTGGGCAAGAATTGGTCATAGGTGGTGCAATATATTTCATTATGTAACTCACAAAGAGCCACATGACCTCATATTGTCTCACTCCTGGTGATGCTTTAGTCATTTGGTTAAGATGGTGGCCACTAGATGTCACCATTGTAAAGTATGGTTTGTGTTCTGCAATTATAAAGTGCTGTGTATGTTAGTCCCTCAGTCGTGTCTGACTTTGCGACCCCTTGGACTATAGTTCACCAGGCTCCTCCATGGAATTCCTCCATGGAATTCTCCAGGCAAGAATACTGGAGTGGGTAGCCATTCCCTTCTTCAGGGGATTGGACCTGGGTCTCCTGCACTGCAAGCAGATTCTTTACTGTCTGAGCCACCAGGGAAGCCTATAAAGTGGAGTTGCTTGAAAAATATGTTCATTAACAAACACTCTTACTTAGGGCTTTAAAACACTTTAATGGGGCTTTAATGGACTTGGGGCTCACTTTGTTATCTTGATGCGGTGCTCTGTAAATCATCTTTAAATGGCAAAAACATATAGACAAGAGGTACAGCATGATGTTAGATATCTCACTTGTAGATTTCTTATATTCATATATTCAATCCATCACAATCATCATTCCTTTTGGTGCTCTTAAGCAACTGTTAAAAAAAAGGTTATTGGAATCTAAAAAATAATATAATAAATCTATATATAAAACAGAAACAGACTCACAGACAGAAAATAAACTTACGATTACCAAAGGAAAACAAGAGGGATAAATTAGGAGTATGGGATTAACAAATACAAACTGCTATACATAAAATAGATAAGAAACAAGGATTTACTATACAGGACAAAAATTTATATATAATATCTTATAATAATCTATAAAGGAAGACTATCTGAAAAAATATATATAACTGAATCACTGTGTTTTATACCTTAAATTAACACAATAATGTCAATCAACTAAACTTCAATTAAAAATTTTAAAAAGCTTTTTATCTTAGTGACAATAACACTTTGTGACGTGGTAGTAAATTGTTTGCTCAAGTCTGTCATTTATCCTTTGATTTTCCACATAGTATTTTTGCATGCAAAAGTTTTCTGGTTATTGTGTAGTCAATTTTATCAACATATTATTTCATGGCTATATTTTGAATAATTAGCAAAGTTTTCCTTATTGCTGAGTGTAAAGAAATCCACCCAGATTTTCTTCTGTTTTGTTCCTTTACATACAGCTCTCTAATTTAGCTGAAGTTTATACTAGTGTTATCTTTTTCTAATTAGTTGTGACAACACCACTTATTAAAAGTCTACCCTGGAGGTATAGGGGAAGGGAGAACTGGATGAAGGTGGTAAAAAAGTACAAGCTTCTAATTAAATAAGATAAATATGTACCAGGAATATAATGTACAACATTATTAATATAATTAACACTGCTGTATGTTATAAATGAAAGTCATTAAAAGAACACTTCTAAGTGTTCTCATCATATGGAAGCAATCCTTTTTTCTTTTGTTTAATTTTACATCCATATGAGATGATGGGTGTTCGCTAAACTCACTGTGACCATCATTTCACGGTACCGTGTAAGTCAATCATTACACTGTATACCCTACACTTACACAGTGGTGTGTGTCAACTATGCCGTCTTAATTTACGTGAAATTTCCACATGCACTTGGTTAATATAACTGGATTTTTTCATGTTTTGTTTTTCCATTAGACTTCCTATTTAGTCATTCATATGTTCTTTGGCTGATGCTTGATTAATTCAACTGAATGGACTGAATCCCTTTAAACAATTTCACTTATAAACAAAAAGGGCATATCCCATGATAAGCAGGAAATTTTAAGTTGGTTTTAGCTTACAGGCATTTGGACAGGCAGGCTTTCAACACCTCCCTCTGAAACCCTGATTATTTGAGGGTGATCATCTCAAAGCATGAGTTATATAGGGCATGGTTAGCACCCTATAGGTGTTTCACTTAAACTCTTAATTCTCAAAGTACTTGTTTGAACAAGGATGCAGTTTTTCAAGGCTTCCCATTTAATACCAGTGTGATTTAACACCTATAGTCTAAAAAGTATTTTTAAAAGACGAAATCAAAGTTTTAGTTTTATATTCTCTATATCCACAGAATTAATGAAGAATTTCCTTGTAGTCTAAAAAATGACCAAAGGTATTTGTACTCTCCAAATAGTGAATATATGTTCTTTTCACAGTCTTCTTATATTTGTGTACTATATTTGTGTTATTAATAATGATTATTTAAAAATTCTATACTCTTATTTTTTATTTATTTGATCTGTCATTTTCTAGGTTAAAATAGTCCAAGATGGTAGGTATAGACTTTGGGTTTTATAAAATGAAAAGAGTTTTGGAGATGGATGTGGTGAGGGTTAAACAACATTATAAATGTATTTAATACCAATAAGCTGTATGTTTTAAAGTGCTTAAGATGATAAAATTTTATGTTGTTATTTTATTTTACATAAAATTTTTTTGTGTATTTTACCACAACTTGAAAACATTTTCATTATAATTCTGATTTTACCCATTTCTGTGTATCTAAATCTTACAATCAGGATCTGAGTGGGAAAAAGCAGCTGGAGAAGGAAGAGTATGGTATGATGCTACTGATATGGAGTTTCAGTTCATGCCAATTATGCTACATGTTTTTCAAGAAGCCATGTATATGTAGCAAAAGGCTTACCATACGCATGGGGCAAGAAGGGCAAAACCAGTTTTTCAAGTCCAAGGTATTTAACAATGAATCCCAGGTGCACCAGTACTTTCCAGAGAATCATCTCGAGAGTCCCTTGGACTGCAAGGAGATCAAACCAGTCAATCCTAAAGGAAATCAACCCTGAATATTCATCGGAAGAACTGATGTTGAAGCCGAAGCTCCAATACGTTGGCCACCTGATGCGAAGATCATTGGAAGAGACCCCGATGTTGGGAAAAATTGAGGGCAAGAGGAGAATGGGGCAGCAGAGGGTGAGATGGCTCAAGGGACATGGGTTTGAGCAAACTCCAGGAGATAGTGAAGGACAGGGAGACCTGGTGTGCTGCAGTCCATGGGGTTGCAAAGAGTCGGACAGGACTTGGCAATTGAGCAACAACGAAAACACCTTCCCTCAAAGGTTGGCTCCTTAAAGCCTCTAGAACCAGTCAGCCCTTTCAATCTACAGATTATAAGCTGCTGCTTCTGCTTCCAGTAGAAACAGAAGGGGTCATTTGACTCACCTACAGTCCGAAGCCTGGCCTACACTCCAACTGAGAGCTGGTCAGAGGAGGAAAGTATTTAAGCCCAGGAGCCCTACCATGGCAGAACATCAGAACTCCTGGCCTTAGCAGCTAAAGGAATAATGAGTGTGGACTCCAGGCCACTGGCAGTGGGATTCCTGGCTGCGAGAGAGACTGTGGGTGGGTAAGCGCCATGCTGGCACCCTGGCAGCCCTGCTGTCTCTCTCTGCACTTATCAGGCCCTGTCAGCCATGGTGCTGGACTGAGGGGGCAGCTGCAAACCAACCTGAAGCCCACAGGCCCACAAACTGGTCTCACTGGGTCCACACAACCTTGGCATTTCTTAAAACCAGGACATTTCACACACATCTCCAGGTTCCTGGCTTTTCTTAGAAAAGCAGGAAGCTCTGGCAGGGCTCATAGCAATAGCTCTCAGGGGTCACCCCAGAACCCCAGCAGCAGCTGGCTCCCCCTCGATAGTCAGTCAGCTGCAGCAATGAAGCAGGCTTTCCCCCTGCCTTTGTGACCTCCTCCTTCCTCTGTCTACTTAACACCACATGACTTAATGCCTAATAGGCTTCTTCTCGGAGAAGGAGATGGCACCCCACTCTAGTACTCTTGCCTGGAAAATCCCATGGATGGAGGAGCCTGGTAGGCTGTAGTCCATGGGGTCACTAAGAGTCGGACATGACTGAGCAACTTTCCTTTCACTTTTCACTTTCATGCATCGGAGAAGGAAATGGCAGCCCACTCCAGTGTTCTTGCCTGGAGAATCCCAGGGACAGGGGAGCCTGGTGGGCTTCCGTCTATGGGGTCGCACAGAGTCGGACACGACTGAAGCGATTTAACAGCAGCAGCAGCAGCAGGCTTCTTCTTCCCTCAGAGCCTCCGATTATGGATACCACAAGTGGAGCCCAAAGCAGGGCCCCTTGGCTTGGATGCTGTACTCATAGGTGCCCCTGTCTAGAAGGAACTCCCTGACTAATAACAAAGGGCCTGGAAGAAAAATGTTTCCAACCACGGAAGAACATATTAAGAGAATTCTGTTAGTGAGTGTTCCTGAGTGACCCTGAGCTATTTCCTGATTTTAATTTTTAAATTATTTAATTGTCATTGGATTATAGTTGCTTTACAATGTCATGTTAGTTTCTACTGTACAGCAAAGTGAATCAGCTACGCATATCCACATATCCCCTCTCTTAGATTCCTTTACCATTTAGGTCACCACAGAGCATTGAGTAGAGTTCCCTGTACTATCAGGAGATTCTCATTAGTTATCTATTTTACATATAGTAGTGTATGTATGTCAATCCTAATCTCCCAGTTCATCCCACCCTTGCCTGTCCCTGCTTTCTGAGCTACTTCCCCTTCCTGAAGAGTGGAGTCACACGAGAAGCCCCAGGGGACTTCCCTGGTAGACCAGTGAGTAGGACTTCATGCTTCCACTGCAGGGTGGGGACTATGTTCCTCTTTGTGGGCAAACTAAGATCCTGCCTGCTGCACACTATGGCAAAAAAAAAAAAGCACCAGACAAGCTTCTAACCATGAACTTGTAGGTAGCTTCTGTGTATGATCCTAGGCTAGGAAAGAGCCTCACCAGCTAGGGTACCTGTAGCAGAGCAGGAGAGGGCAGGCCAACACCCCACAGAGTCTCAGGGCTCCTGAGTGTTGTAGGAGAGTCTTCCTCACGGCTCCTGGATGGCAGAGTGATGGTGAAGAAAACATGCATGGATGGTCCCATTTAGGAAGGGAGATTGAATAGAGACCAGTGAAGGGGGAGAGGAGGTGGGCCGACAATGTTCAGCAAGTAAAGCAGAAAGGATGGGTGCGGATAAACCACGACCAGAGCCGGCAGGACGTCTCTGAAAGTGGGTACTGATGATAGGCACCCAGGTGCCTCCTCCCCAGAGCCAGGACAACACTAAAACCCTCTAGGAATCTAGCCAGGGAGTGGAAAAAAAAAAAATAAGGGAGAAATTCTGAAGTCACTGAGTATTAACCCAAAAGGGAGAATCCCAAACTGGAAGTGATAAGTGTAAGGCAAGAGCAGAGAAAAAGAAAGCGAGCCGGGCAGTCAGGCAAGGAAACGAAAATTTATTAGAGCGAAAAGAGAGGGTGACTGGCCCTTAAGGAGAACCAGCGTTCTCCCTTTCTAACAGAGTCCTTTTTATACCCCACCAATGACAAATTCTCTGAAGGGATGGTCATGTAGCCGGAGGCCTAGAATCTGGTGGTCTTGCAGCTTTGAGAAGATAGGCGCCAGTGAGATAACAGGATGGCATTTGGGCAATTTGGCCAGTCTCACAGATCACTGTGATTTTATTCTTTGTTTTCGAGGTCGACATAAAGAGCCATCTTATCAATGAGACCCCATGAGGGCCCTATCATTCCAGCCTTTGATTTAGGATAAGGGCCTTGGTCAGTCTTCTGTAACTGCTTCCTGTGGGACAGGGGCGTCCTGGGGATAAGATAAGAAAAGGCTGGAATGCGGGTCAAGGAGATTTGTGTGGGGTCCAAGTCTTTGATAATCTGAGTGAGTTAGAAGTAGCCCGTGGATAGTTCGGTTGGTGAAGGCTTGTAAGCAGTCCTGAAGAAATTTTGAAAAAAGACGCGTTAAACATGGACCAAAAGTTAGAATAAGGGTAAGTAGAAGGAGAGGCCTAGAAAGGGTAGGACCCAGGGCATCCAGTCACAATTGCTTAACCAGTTTTCCCACGAATTACTGAGGTATTGGCGTATTCTCAAGGCCCTCTTTGTCAGATTTCTTGCTGCTTCCTTTACAGTGCCTCATTTATTGATGTAGAAACAGCAGGCTTCCTCCAAAAATAGGCATGCTGCTGCTGCTGCTAAGTCGCTTCAGTCGTGTCCGACTCTGTGCGACGCCATAGACAGCAGCCCACCAGGCTCCCCCGTCCCTGGGATTCTCGAGGCAAGAACATTGGAGTGGGTTGCCATCTCCTTCTCCAATGCATGAAAGTGAAAAGTGAAAGTGAAGTCGCTCAGTCATGTCCGACTCTTTGCGACCCCACGGACTGCAGCCTACCAGGCTCCTCCGTCCATGGGATTTTCTAGGCATGAGTACTGGAGTGGGGTCCTCCATTTTCCGCTGTGAGGAGGTCTAGTCCTCTTCTGTTTTGGAGGCCAGGGAATCTAGCTGGTTTTGGATAGTGATAAGGCTGTTAGCTATTTCTTCTGGGCTGTCACTGAGGTCTTTAGAAAGGCTTTGATAGTAATTTAAAGAAGTGATGAGTCCTGCGGTCCCTGTCCCAATCCCAGTGGCTATTCCTAAACTGATTTATAGAGGAATGAATTGAATTGCCCGTCTGGATTAGTTAGGAGTTAGTGGGATAGGAAGGGTCAGGTTGTTAGGAGCAATAGAAATATCTGGGGCCAGATATACCAGGGTGCATGTTTCTGTCCAGTTAGTGGGAAGATAAATAAGTAGTGGTTCCACATAAGAAAAATATTCCAGGAGTAAGAAGACAACAGCTGAAATTGATAGCAAATAGGAGTCTTTCTGGGAACTTGTTAGTAGTCTCTGAAACTAACTGTGTGGAAGACAACGAACTGTGGAAAATTCTTAAAGAGACAGGAATACCAGACCACCTGACCTGCCTCTTGAGAAATTTGTGTGCAGATCAGGAAGCAACAGCTAGAACTGGACATAGAACAACAGACTTGTTCCAAATAGGAAAAGGAGTCCATCAAGGCTGTATATTGTCACCCTGTTTATTTAACTTATATGCAAAATACATCACAAGAAACACTGGGCTGGAAGAAGCACAAGCCGGAATCAAGATTGCTGGGAGAAATATCAATAACCTCACATATGCAGATGACACCACCCTTAAGGCAGAAAACAAAAAAGAACTAAAGAGCTTCTTGATGAAAGTGAAAGAGGAGAGTGAAAAAGTTGGCTTAAAACTCAGCATTCAGAAAACTAAGATCATGGCATTTGATCCCATCACTTCATGGCAAATAGATGGGGAAACAGTGGAAACAGTGTCAGACTTTATTTTTCTGGGCTCCAAAATCACTGCAGATGGTGACTACAGCCATGAAATTAAAAGATGCTTACTCCCTGGAAGGAAAGTTATGACCAACCTAGACAGCTAAAGCAGAGACATTACTTTGTCAGAAAAGATCTGTCTAGTCAAGGTTATGGTTTTTCCAGTAGTCATATATGGATGTGAGAGTTGGACTATGAAGAAAGCAGAGTGCCAAAGAATTGATGCTTTTGAAATGTGGTGTTGGAGAAGACTCTTGAGAGTCCCTTGGACTGCAAGGAGATCCAACCAGTCCATCCTAAAGGAGATCAGCCCTAGGTGTTCATTGGAAGGACTGATGTTGAAGCTGAAACTCCAATACTTTGGCCACCTGATGCGAAGAGCTCACTCATTTGAAAAGACCCTGATGCTGGGAAAGATTGAAGGCAGGAGGAGAAGGGAACAACAGGGGATGAGATGGTTAGATGGCATCACTGACTCAATGGACATGAGTTTGAGCAAACTCTGGGAGACCGTGAAGGAAAGGGAAGCCTGGCTTGCTGCAGTCCATGAGGTCACAAAGAATCAGACATGACTGAGCAACTGAACAATAAGATTCAGCATAATAGTAATGTTATATTGTGGTAACAACCTTCACATTTCAGTGGCTTACCACCATAAAGCTTTCTTTCTCAACCAAACTGCCCATCACAAATTGGCTGAGGACTCTAGACTCTGGATCATCATTCTCTGGGACCAGGTGGAAGAAGCAGTCATTGGGTGCTGACAAAGGGATAGATGGATAAATTGCATACTGGATCTCAAAATTGCCAAGGAATGACACACCATTGCTTCTACCAACGTGCTACTGGCCAAGCAAGTCACATGATCAGATCCAACGCTAAGGTAGGGGTGTGGGTGGTTGGGTGGAAAGAGCAAATTTATCATTTGAATCTGAAGGTTGCATAATTTCTATTTTAACAGGAAGAGGGGATAAAGGAAAAATGTGATAAGACCAGTCAGTCAAAGGAACAGAGAAGCACAGCACCTATTGTGAACCCCAAGGGAAAAGCAGAAATAAAGGCATATGTTATAGAATGTTTTCTCAGTCTTTTAGTTTTTCATACCCAAATCTTCATGGAATATTTGTATTTCTCAGTACAATGGGGGGTTTTTTGGCAGCTCTTTGGGGAAAACTTAAGTTCACATTAAAAAATATTGTGCAATATTTTTAACAGTCTGGGGAGTTTGGATTATAGTTCACATACAATTGGATTATAGTCCAATACTTTGGCCACCTGACACAAAGAACTGACTCGTTGGAAAAGACCTTGTTCCTGGGAAAGATTGAAGGCAGGAGAAGAAGGGGACGACAGAGGATGAGATAGTTGGATGGCATCACCGACGCAATGGACATGAGTTTGAGTAAATTCCATGAGTTGGTGATAGACAGGGAGGCCTGGCAAGCTACAGTCCATGGAGTCGCAAAGGGTTGGATACTACTGAGTGACTGAACTCACTCACATACAACTGAGAGAACCTCAGAATTATCAACAAAAGTGATGTGCATCTCTAATGGTCTAAGAAAAGCATCCCAGGCTTAGGTGAACACAAGGCAGCCGTGTTAGTTTTTAGTAATGAAATAATGCTTTAAGTTTTTTATTTCCCAACATTACAATTTACTGTTTATTCAATTCATGTGGACTGCAAGGAGATCCAACCAGTCCATCCTAAAGGAGATCAGTCCTGAGTGTTCATTGGAAGGACTGATGTTGAAGCTGAAACTCCAGTACTTTGGCCACCTGATGCGAAGAGCTCACTCATTTGAAAAGACCCTGATGCTGGGAAAGATTGAGGGCAGGAGGAGAAGGGGCCGACAGAGGATGATATGGTTGGATGGCATCACCAACTCAATGGACATGAGTTTGAGTGAACTCCAGGAGTTGGTGATAGACAGGGAGGCCTAGCGTGCTGCAGTCCACGGGGTCACAAAGAGTCAGACATGACTGAGCAACTGAACTGAACTGAACGTGTCTTACTCAGATTTTTGGAAACTGTTGGAAATTTTGGGGTTCTGTGTAACACATTACAGTTTTTTCTACTTAAAATTCCAAGTGTTTGTGAGGATCTGCAGGAACAGGAGCTCTCATCCACTGTTGATGAATATGTAAAATGGCAAACCATTCTAGAAAAAAATCGCCAGCTCCTTACAATAATTAAATATACACTTACTCTATGACCTAGCCATTCCATTCCTTGGTACAAACCAAGAGAAATGTAAACATATGTTCATAAAGGGATTTGTAAACGCATGTTCATAGTAGTTATTTGTAACAGCCAAGAACGAGGAAACAACCCAAATGTCCATCAACATCAAAAGGAATAGGTAAACAGATTGTTGTGTGTTCGTGCAATGGAGCACCGTGTGTGTGTTAGTCGCTCAGTCGTGTCCGACTCTTTGTGACCTCATGGACCGTAGCCAGGTTACTCTGTCCATGGAATTATCCAGGCAAGAATACCAGAGGGGGTTGCCATTTCCTTCTCCATCCATGGAGCACTATCCAGCAACAAAAAAGAAAAGAATATTGATAAACATGACACGAATGAATCTCAAAATAATTAAGCCAAGTGAAAGCAGAACAACAAAAATAGTACATACTGATAACTGCATTTATATAAAATATCTAGAAGATGCAAACTCTAGAGACAGAAAATGGAAACGTGGTTACCTGAGGCTTGGGTGGCGATGTGGGAGGAAAGGATTACCAAGGGACAGAGGACATTTTGGGGGATCACAAAGATACCTCCTATCCTGACTGTGTGATGGTTTCATGGGAGCATCTATGTAAAAACATCAGATTTAAATATATGCAGTTGAGTGTCAATTATACCTCAAGAAAGCTATCATTAAAAATAGGAAATAACTTTCTGGTTAGCATTTTCACACAGAATCTCTGATTTTCATAAACCTGATTTTCATTTCTGATGGTCAGTGGGAAATGCCTATATTTGGAGGTTAGAACTCATGACTTTCCCACATTGCACTGACTCACAGGCCTCAGAGAGGAGGCTGGAGGACCCCTGGGCTACTGTGGGTGGAGGGTGCTTCCTTAGTTCCTAAAGGCACTGGAGTTGCTGGGTAAGCAAAGACTCCAAATTCACTCACTTTCAGCCAGATGCTTCTTCCCCACCAGGCCCTAATTCTGAGGTCCAAATTCTGAACATACCTAGGGGTGCCCTGGGCCCTGGTAGATGAAGGTCCCAGTTCCCAAACACATTGAGGGCTACCTCTAACCAGCAAGCAGCAGAGATCAACCAACCACCTGCTGGCTCCAGGTTTTGTCAACACAGGGCTCCTGCAGGCTCTAATTCTAAGCTTTGCAACTCCTGTGTGGAGAAGTCTGGGGAATTCTAGACACTCAGGTTCTAAAAACATCTGTGCCAGCCTCATACTTCCCAGTCAACCCACAGCCCTCTTGGGGGGCCTTCCCCTATGTGCTCTGCATCAACTTAGTTTCTCTGACTCGCAGAGAGTCCAAGGAACCCCAGCAGAAGCCCCCAGGCCCCAGACTTTCAGGAAGAGGCCTTCCAAAGTGGCCTGTGTGGCTCTTTGCACCTAACTCAGCCCTGGCCACTTGGTCACCACTGGATGGTGTCAGTTGCTCAGCTGTGTCAGAATCTTTGCGACCCCATGGACTGTAGCCTGCCAGGCTCCTCTGTGCATGGGAGTCTCCAGGCAAGAATACTGGAGTGGGTAGCCATTCCCTCTTCCAGGGGCTCTTCCTGATCCAGGGACCGAACTTGGGTCTCCTGCATTCTAGAATTCTAGTTTACAGATGTGTGGGGGAAACTAACTCATTCCATCTTTACATAAGCATCTTTTCAGCTTTGGCTGCACTTTAGAATCACCTTGGAAGCTTTAAAAAATCTTGATACACAGGACCTATGGAACTACCGTTCACTTTCACTGATTAAAGTAGGGCACATCTAATTTCAATGTGCTCAGGAGAAATGTAAATTTTTGTGGACAACACAAATATCACAGCCCTAGAGGAATAAAAAATTAGAAGAAAGCAGTTACCAAAGATGATGGCTCAATTGTTTTACAGATACATTGTCTATAATTTAAATGATAAGTCTATAAGGAAGAGATCCTCCCAAAGCTATTTGAATCATTTTCAGGTAGAAAACTCCCTTATATATTTTATGAAGTTAGTATTATCTTAAATAAAAATCTGATAAGAATTGTTCAATAAAATACACCATGGATGAATCGCAATAATGGAGATAGATAAAAAATTATAATTATTAGCAAAGTGAATCAAGAAATGTATTAAAAGCATAATAACAGCAAACACTTCAGATAGTACTTACTGTATGTGAGGCATTGTTCAAAATGCTTTGCAATATTTAGTAATTTAATCTTCACAACAATCTATTATTTAGTAATTACTGGACTTCCCAGGTGGCACAGTGGTAAAGAATCTGCCTGCCAATGCATGAGATGCAGGTTCCATCCCTGGGTCAGAAAGATCCTTGGAGGAGGAAATGGCAACCCACTCCAGTATTCCTCCTGGAGAATTCCATAGATAGAGGAGCCTGGCAGGCTACAGTCCATGGGGATGCAAAGAGTCAGACATGACTGAGCAACTGAGCATGAACACGGGCACTTCTAACAGAGAATTAGGGGATGCTTCCATACCAAAAAAGGAAAAACCATGCACTTCCATTTGTGGCCACAAGTACCTGGTCACCAAGCACTGACTGAGCATGCATTATTATTATTCACCTTTTACAGAGAAGACGTAAATGGATTCTTATTCTATTCCTTGCCTTACAGCGGAGATGAAAAAGTGCAGTGAAAGAGAAATGAGAGCAACAACCCAGTGGTGGGGGGAAGCTTTTTACAAATCTTTTCCTGGCCTTAAAGCAAAGGGAAGATGTGGGCATAGCTGTCAATTGGGGAAGAGGCATAACAATATATGTATTATACAAGATGACCATGAATGTAGGAATTTCTTTGTTTTTTTTGAATTGAGACTCATATTTGTCTACAAGAATCTATGAGTCAGGACCTTACCTGCTGGTCCAGTGGTCAGGGAGCTAAGATCCAACATGCCTCCGAGCCAAAAAACCAAAACATAAAAACAGAAGCAATATTGTAATGAAGTCAGTAAAGACTTTAAAAATGGTCCAAATTAAAAAAAAAAAAATCTTAAAAAAAAGTGGGAGTCAAATTAGGCAAACTGATTTGAGGAAATGGAAAACAGTACAGCCCAGGCACAGGCTGTCTCCTGAGCTCACCACACAGTCCCTCCTTTTCTTCTGAATCCTGCAAATCTGTTCTTCTGTTTTAACCTGTATGTTTAGAGACCTCTAGTGCCTTCAGCTCACTCAGAGTCAACTCAAAAGACTGGATCACATTCCAGAAACATCCATCTCCCTCCATCTGGCCATATCTTGTACCTGCCATCAGTAGCTTCTTGAATCTTTTTTGAAGATCCCCAGAAGGCTGGGCAAAAAATGGAGTGCGACTAGCACTGTGGCCAGGCTGTAGGCGGTGGGGAGGAAGGGCCATGGGTTCTCTGCTCTTCTCTCAAGGCTGACTGCCAAACCAGTGTGTGTGTGTGTGTGTGTGTAAGAGAGAGAGAGAGAGACAACTAGGCCCCCATATATTCATGGCCTAGTGTTTTGTGAAGAGATTTTCTGAACCAATTGCCTTCGAGTTCCCATCTTTCCAACTCCACCAATGGGAAAAATGCTAAAGACCCCACAGTCTTTGGTCTGAGCTGAAACACACTCATGAAAATATTAGCACCAGACAAGGGAGAAAGAAGATGGGTTCTCCAATCATTCTGGTGCAGGAAAGATTATGGAGATTATTATTATTCCTCCACTTATGGAGGAAACAAACATGGCGTGCTTGCTTGTGCCATGCTGAGCACTGTTTCACCTGTTGGATACTGCAGGGAATAAAAGAAACTCCTTGACTTCAACACGTTTACATTCTAGAGGGAGTGGGAACAGGCGATAAACAAATAAATATGAGAAGCCCATCAGGAAAGGTAGGGAAAAGAGAGCTACTTGAGGTGTGGAGGAGTCACCCAGAGCCAGGAGGCCGTGAGACAGTGGGCCATGTCGGTATCTGGGAGATGAGTGTTTCACACAAAGGAAGCAGCAAGGACTGGGGTCCAGAGATGGGCTTGCTCATGGGGTGTCTGCGGAAGACGGTGTGAGGAACGAGTTCAGCTTTAATAGAAACATGGGGAGAGGACGGTAGGTGTGTTAGGTTGAGGGAATTCTGGCGGCTGGATAATCCCTGACAGTGTTACTAACTAGACCTTGTTTCCCAAGCCAGGCTCTCCCCAACAAACTGGCCCTCCCTTCTCTGTCTTCTTACCAAGTTGTTAGCCAGTAATTGTCTATTATTGATGGAAGAGATAGATGGACTTCAGGTTAGACATTTACAACCAGCCTCCAGTTACAACTGCCCCACATCGTGGGACACGAAGATGTGGGCTTCAGGCTGAATACTTTTGGCAGGAAAGTGTTAACATTTCCTGAGACAAGAGATGGATGGGCTCCAGTTAAGCCATTTACAGTCAGCCTCTTGTTTACCCTCCGAAAAGGAACTAACAACAGCAACAGGGTAAATAGCCAGTGTTTGTCTCTTGTAAACACCTTAAGGGAATAGTCATATCAAGGACAGAGAGGCAAAACCCTATTTGAGTAAAGGATTAAGGGATCTCGGACTTCCTTGGTGGCTCAGAGGGTAAAGCATCTGCCTACAATGTGGGAGACCCCGGTTCAATCTCTGGGTTGGGAAGATCTCCTGGAGAAGGAAATGGCAACCCACTCCAGTACTCTTGCCTGGAAAATCCCATGGACAGAGGAGCCTGGTAGGCTACAGTCCATGGGGTTGCAAAGAGTTGGACATGACTCAGCGACTTCACTTTCCTTTCCTTAAGGGATCTTAGCTCCCACCTTTTTCAGAACAAGGAAGACACTACACATGCACAGAAAGTCTCCCTGTGGGTCAAAAGTCAAGGAGTGTTGCCAGGCCATAATGAGTCTTGCTTTACCCAGAAGCCTTCACTTCAAGATCCATCTTGGCTGAGGAGTGTTTGCATATTCAGGGAAGGGTCCTAGCACAGGTCAGGTGTGGAAAAAGAAAGCAGATAATTGGCCTGAAGGAAGACAAAGACATGGAAGAACGCCCTTTATAAATGACTTAACTGCCTCTTCACTGTCCTCCACACTAGGGCGATGCCCACACCCCTTCTCTCTGGGTGTGCATCTCTGCCTTGCTTCTGTCTCAGCTGAACAAGCTGTTTCTCTGTGTGCTCTCCCACTTGTTGCTGTGTTATGTATCACAATAAACTTTGTACCTGCACTTACAGTTTCTGCCTCTGTGACAAATGCATTTTCACTGAGGGCAAAGATCCAGGGGAAACTAGCTTCTAGCCTCCAGCCCTTGCTGGTCTGGGGGCTAGGATCCCTGGTTCCCATCCAGGCTACCCAGGTTCACTCCCTGGGCAGGGAATTAAGATCTCCCTTTATGCCTCCACTCCTTGTTGCCTCTCTGAGATCATTATTACTAAAATAGAGTTATCACACATTTTGAAACCAACAAAACAACGCTTCTGAAGCACTAATTTTTAAGAACAGCAGGTAGTATCCTGATTGGCCCGCCTCCAGGAGCAGACAGTTTCAACTCAAGTTCTGTCCTGGGACAAGAGAATCAAGTGACAAAGTCTTCTAAGTCAAAAATAGAGATTTATAGTCTTCATCATTTTCCCGGAAATTCCAAAGTAACCTCAGGGTATCCTGGTTTGATGTTTACTCTGGAAGTTAATTTGATATTTATCTAAATTTCCTCCATTCAGGTTGAAGTTGTTCATAATATTTGAAGGGGAGTAGTAACAGGACAACTTAAAATATCTCCTTAACCCACAATCCTATAGTTTCAAGCCTACTTTATTGAAAGCATTCTGAGGGGTTCCTTTCAACAAACTTGTTTATTTGGGAGAAATTGCAGTACAAATAACTACAGGAAATAATAGTCGGGGAAAGGCCATGATGTAGAAAAGGGAGTCAGCAGACATTTCCTAAAAGAGCCAGATAGTAAATACTTTAGACTTTATAGGCCGAGTCAAAGTTGATTATGTATTATAGATAATAATATAGTAATAGTAATAGAGAGGCTTCCCTGATAGCTCAGTTGGTAAAGAATCTGCCTGCAATGCAGGACACCCTGGGTTCAATTCCTGGGTCAGGAAGATCTACTGGAGAAGGGATAGGCTACCCACTCCAGGCTACCCACTGCCAACAAAGGTCTGTCTAGTCAAGGCTATGGTTTTTCCAGTAGTCATGTATGGATACGAGAGTTGGACTATAAAAAAAGCTGAGTGCTAAAGAATTGATGCTTTTGAACTGTGGTGTTGGAGAAGACTCTTGAGAGTCCCTTGGACTGCAAGGAGATCCAACCAGTCCATCCTAAAGGAGATCAGTCCTGAGTGTTCATTGGAAGGACTGATGTTGAAGCTGAAACTCCAATACTTTGGCCACCTAATGTGAAGAGCTGACACATTTGAAAAGACCCTGATGCTGGGAAAGATTGAAGGCAGAACGAGAAGGGGCCGACAGAGCATGAGATGGTTAGATGACATCACCGACTCAATGGACATGAGTCTGAGTAAACTCCAGGAGTTGGTGATGGACAGGGAGGCCTAGCATGCTGCGGTCCATGGGGTCACAAAGAGTCAGACATGACTGAACTGACTGACTGACCCACTCCAGTATTCTGGCCTGGAGAACTCCATGGACTGGATAGTCCGTGGTGTTGCAAAGAGTTGGACACAACTTTCACTCACTCACTCATAGTAATACAGAAAACACATTTCATCATTTTCTGATACAATTTGAAGTACAATATTGAATACAGTTTTGGAAAAAACACATCTATTAATAAAAAGAATGAAATTTTGTTTTGGAATAAAATTTTGCTTAAGTGGGGTTAAAGTTAATGTTTCTAATATTACATCAATTGCAAATGTTCCTGGATCATGGGTTATACATGAAAAAGCACTTAGCTGAATTTGGCCTGTGTGTTAGCCAACCTTTGGTATAGAAAATATGGTATCAGAGGCTTAAGTATTCCTGGAGGTTCTGGCTAGAGTATGAGCAGGAAAGAAAAGAGAGAGGTGTAAATTGGAAGAGATATATTGACATTACTTGCAGATAATATGATCATACATAGATACCTGTAAAACCAACTGAATCCACAAGGTATTAGGACTTATTTTATTATAACTAATGAAAAATTTCATCAAGGTTGCTAGAAAGATCGACTTAGAAAAATCAATAACATCTCTCTACACCAGCAAAAACTCTGATAATAACTAAAGGGTGAAAAAACAAAACAGATAAACATAAAACCTGAAATATCAATATACAGGAATTAACAAACAAGAATACACCAGAGGATTGCTAAGGAAGGAAATTTAAACCTCTAAGAAAAGACATAAAATGACAGAAAACTACAAAATTCTGTAAAGCAATTATCCTTCAATTAAAAAATAAGCAAATCTTTAAAAAAGGGAAAAAAAGACATGAAAGATGATCTGAATAAATTTCTAGACACCAGGCTGTCTTGGTTTTGGTCACATTTCTGACCTCTAAAACTGTAATAAAACAAACCTGTGCTGTTTGAAGCTACTAAATTTGTGGTTATTTGCAGCAAAAACAGGACACTAATGTAAGACCCATTTCTCCTGTCCAGCTGAATGCCAAGAATAGAGCTTCCTAACTGTTTCCCACGTGGCGCTAGTGGTAAAGAACCCATCTGCCACTGTAGGAGACTTAAAAGATGTGGGTCAGGATAATCCGCTGGAGAAGGGAATGGCAACTCACTCCAGTAATCTTGCCTGGAGAATCCCATGGTCAGAGGAGCCTGGCGGGCTACAGTCCACAGGGTCATAAAGAATTGAACACAACTGAAGTGACTTCACATCCATGCATGCAACTGTATCTTTGACACAGCAGCAGAGTTTCCTAACATATAAATGTTTAACTCTTGGAAGGAAGTGTGGTGCATATGATCTACTGTGCAACGCTAGCTCACACTTGCCGGGAATTAGAATGTTATTCTGTGGTGCTCTTTACAGTAGACTTATTTCCCTTTCTTTAATCAACTTGTTTTCAGAACCTAGGAACATGTTCATGGGACGTGAAGTGGCAATAGGGTGATAAGGAAGACACGAAAACACAATTTAGGATTTAAATACCAGGATGGAAAAATCCTCAAATGGATTTGGCTGTGAGCGTGGCCTCCATCCCTGAGGAAAAATGGACAAGGAAGCAGTGTAGCTCCCACTGATAGCTGATTCTGAGATGGTCTGGGACCTGGGACCCTTTCCTGCAGTGCTTGCGCCTGGACAAATGCCTCCTCCAGTAACAAAATACAAAGAAACTATATGGAACTGAAAAATAGCTTCAGACATGCGCAGTTTGGGTTCTTATGAACAGTAAGATAGAAAAGGCCACAAAAGCCTGCTGCTTCTGAAGTGCTAAGCACAAGCAGTGTACACAGAGCCACCGAGTGAACAGGCAGACCCCCAAGGCACTCCTCCTGCTCGAAAGCCCCAGACCCACCCCTGCTGTTATCCCACGTAAGGAACCAGCGCGCCTTCCCTCTAGGAGTGAAGAAAGGGCACCTGTTTCTTGTTTCCAAGCCCTCCTGCAGCACAAATCACAATGAAGCCTTGCCTGAATTCCTCATGGAGCAAGGACCCCACATCAGTAGTAATTCCACCATAATTTTCATTTGATCCCTGATTTCAGTAGAAGAATATTCTAGAAAAATAAAAAATAGTTCTGAAGACTCAATGTTTTGGGACTTCTTGGATGAGACTCCATGCTCCCAATGGAGCAGAGAGCCCAGGTTGGAACCCTGGTTGGGGAACTAGATCCACTGCAACTGAGAGTTCATACGCCGCAACTAAAAACCGGTACAGCTAAATAAATAATTTTTTAAAACACACAACAACAACAACCACCTCAATGTCTTTCTCTCTGTGTGTCTTTTGGGTGAAATGACGTACAACTGATTTGGGTTCATTAGCAAGATGGTAGAATAGGAAGTGCCAGCCCACATAACTCCCCAGATACACCCATTTTAACAACCACTCATGGGCAGGAATACCTTTATGAGAGTTCAGAAGTGCAACAGAGAGGTTTCAGCATCCATACAGAGCAAGATAACTGAAGAAAGTAAAAAAGTTTCACTTTACCTGTGTCTCCTGTCTCCCACGATGGTGTAGCAGCGTCTCTGGGAGCTTGTTAGAAGGCAGAATCTCAAGCTTCATCCCAGACCCGCTAAATCAGAGCCTGCTAATGTTTAACAAGATCCGCAGGTGATTCATATGCACATGATAAGAAACACTGATAAGTATATGTGATCATACTTATAGGATTCCGTAAATAATGTATTGCATTGTTCTGTGTTATTTAAATTTATATAAATGGTGCACATATCATTCAGCAACTGGCTTTTTTCACCTTACAATTTACTTTTGAGATCTAACAATGCTAATATAGATCTAGTACATACTTTGGCCACCTCATTCGAAGAGTTGACTCATTGGAAAAGACTTTGATGCTGGGAGGGATTGGAGGCAGGAGGAGAAGGGGACGACAGAGGATGAGATGGCTGGATGGCATCACCGACTCGATGGACATGAGTTTGAGTGAACTCTGGGAGTTGGTGATGGACATGGAGGCCTGGCGTGCTGCGATTCATGGGGTCGCAAAGAGTGGGACATGACTGAGCAACTGAACTGAACTGAACTGAACATTCCCTTTTAATGTGTTGAAGACTGTTTACATTTATGTTGCTGATAATGAAATCTATCACTAAGTTATGAAATTAACTCTCACTTACTAATTCATACTGAAATGAAGCAGGACCCTATGGTCCTTGCCCCCCACCCTATGTCCTCTGCCTGCCTTTTGTCTTTGAAAAGCTTTAGTCAAAGAATAAGTTTAATCAGAAAAATGAGAGTATGCAGAAGCAAAGGAAAATAGTTAAACGAGACCAAATAATAATAATGTAGTCATTAAGCATAGTCAAAGACCTTTAGTTCCTTCTCAAAGGCTATAGATATAATTCGGAGCCTCATAGATACTGACACCCCCACGAAGTGGAAGAAGTTAATTACATGATGACCGGACTGTAGCTGTGACATAAGCTGCCAGAGTTCCAAGAACTGGCCTCAAAGAAATGGAAACAAACCAAACTGTATTTAAAACAATCAACATGACAGTGGTCAAACCACTGATGACCAGTTTGAAGATGACTGTCAGAGCTGACTGCTGTTTCTGCATGCAGCCCTCTCCCTCATCCTAGAAAAGCTCTCTTGTCCCACTAGTTGTCAGTTGAGGGGGCGGATAGTCAGCTTTTGGACAGATGTCCACCCTCCCCCTTCCCCCACAGTTGCCAGAATATGAAATAAAGCAAACTTCCCTTTCCACCAGCCTGGCCTCATTGGGTTTTGAGTGGTGAGTACCTGGACCCATCTTTTGGTAAAATACTAAATTATAATTGGGTCTCTTTTATTAAATAGCTGAGCTGGATAAGTGCTTCCCGGGTGGCTCAGTGGGTAAAGAATTGCCTGTAACTCAGGAGACCCAGGAGATGTGGGTTCAGTCCCTATATTAGAAAGATCCCCTGAAGGAGAGCACCGCAAACCATTCCAGTATTCTTGCCTGGAGAATCCCATGGACAGAGGAGCCTGGTGGGCTACAGTGCAGAGAGTCACAAAGACTCAGACACGACTGAAGTGACAGAGCACACACACACGAGCTAGATAAACGAATTAAATGTCTGAAACATTTCATCCTTCCCCACTAAACTGGCTCCTCTAATTAAATGGAGTTAAGGGCAATTATATCCTTTCAATTGCTCAGGCCAAAAGCTTTGGGGATATCCTGTGTGTTAGCCATACCTACGTAAATGGTTTGGTTTAGTTAAGTCATGTCTGACTTTTTCCATGACAACCACGATGGTATGATCACTCACCTAGAGCCAGACATCCTAGAGTGTGAAATCAAGTGGGCCTTAGGAAGCATCACTACGAATAAAGCTAGTGGAGGTGGTGGAATTCCAGCTGAGCTATTTCAAATCCTAAAAGATGATGCTGTTAAAGTGCTGCACTCAATATGCCAGCAAATTTGGGAAACACAGCAGTGGCCACAGGACTGGAAAAGGTCAGTTTTCATTCCAATCCCAAAGAAGGGCAATGCCCAAGAACGTTCAAACTACCACACAATTTCACTCATTTCACATGCTAACGAAGAAATGCTTTAAATTCTCCAAGCTAGGCTTCAATACTACATGAACCGAGAACCAGATGCTCAAGCTGGATTTAGAAAAGGCAGAGGAACCAGAGATCAAATTGCCAGTATCTGCTGGATCATAGAAAAAGCAAGAGAATTCCAGAAAAACATCTATTTCTGCTTCATTGACTACACTCAAACTGGAAAATTGTTAAAGAGATGGGAATACCAGACCACCTTACCTGCCTCCTACAAAACCTGTATGCAGGTCAAGAAGCAACAATTAGAACTAGACGTGGAACAATGGTCTGGTTCAAAATTGGGAAAGGAGTATATCAAGGCTGAATCTTGTCACCCTGCTTATTTAATGTATATGCACAGTAACTCTGAGAAATGCTAGGCTGGATAAAGCACAAGCTGGAATCAAGATGGCCAGGAGAAATATCAATAATCTCAGATATGCAGATGACACCACCCTTATGGAAGAAAGCAAAGAGGAGTCTTTTTTAATATAAATTTATTTATTTTAATTGGAGGTTAATTACTTTACAATATTGTATTGGTTTTGCCATACATCAACATGAATCCGCAGGAGAGTAAAAAAGTTGGCTTAAAACCCAACATTCAGAAAACCAAGATCATGGCATCTGGTTCTATCACTTCATGGCAAATAGATGGGGAAACACTGGAAACAGTGACAGACTTTATTTTCTTGGGCTCCAAAATCATTGTGGATGGTACCTGCTGCCAGAAAGTTAAAAGACATTTGCCTTTCAAAAAAAAGTTATGACACATCTAGATAGTATACTGAAAAGCAGAGACATCACTTTGCCAACAAAGGTCTGTATAGTCAAAGCTATGGTTTCCTCCAGTAGTCATGTATCGATGTGAGAGCTGGACCATAAAGAAGGCTGAGCATCAAAAAATTTATGTTTTCGAACTGTGGTGCTGGAGAGGACTTCTGAGAGTCCCTTGTACTGTGAGATCAAACCAATCAATTCTAAAGAAAATCAACTCTGAATATTCATTGGAAGGACTGATGCTGAATCTGAAGCTCCAATACTTTGGACACCTGATGCAAAGAGCCTTTCATTAGGAAAGGAAAAAACCCTGATGCTGGGAAAGATTGAAGGCAGGAGAAGAAGGGGATGACAGAGGATGAGGTGATTAGATGGCATCACTGATTCAATGGACAGGAGTTTGAGCAAACTCTGGGAGACCATGAAGACAGGGAATGCTGGTGTGCTGTAGTTCATGGGGTCACAAAGAGTCAGACACACTGAGGAACTGAACAACAACAAAAACAAAGATATGGGGAGAGTCAGATGCCTAGAAAGCCTTCTCTTGTTCATATAAAGAGAACCTCATGTGCCCATAATGAGTCATTTTTCCCCATGACAACTGCTATCAATGTCTTGCTCTGCCACAACACTCATCTGTAACTCTTACACAATTTTCACTATCAGCTGATGTTGGCGAAGGATTACAAATGAAAGGGAAGTTTAATTTCCCTTTCTCCAACGCTTGTAAGTTCCCCAAAGAAGAGACCAGTAATAACATTTAGCCTCCTTGATGCCTCCTGACCGTACTAGGTATAGAATGCTGAAGATAAGTATTGATCACATTTCATGGAATCTCACTTAATATGTTCACAGTAAATAAAAGCAGCGGTTGAAGGTTTTCCAAGAGTATGAAAAGACACCGACCAAGAGAAAAATAAACGGCATATGATACCACTTATATTTGCAATCTAAAACATTACACATTCTAAATAAAACAGAAACAGAATCGTAAACATAGAAAACAGACCTGTGGTTGCCGAGGGGGAATAGGTGGTGGGGGAGGGATAGGATGGGAATTTGGGATTAGCCGATGTAAGCTACCATATACAGAATGCATAAATAATAAGGTTCTATTTATAGCACAGGGAGGTATACTGAATATCCTGTGATAAACCATAATGGAAAGCAATATGAAAGAGAATGTGTATATACCTATATAACAGGATCACTTTTCTGTACAGCAGAAATATTGTAAACCAACTATACTTTTTTAAAGTAATAAAATTAAAAATAAAAATTTTTAAATTAAGAATTTGAAATTAATAACAGCTTAAAATAGTATTTTCAACCTAGACATCATAGATGTGTTTTTACAAAATAAAAGCATTTGCCATACCAGAAAAAGAAAGAAAGGACACTGACAATCTCAGAGGATGGATGAGTTAGAGAAGCTGGGTTGTAAAGGCGTATCCTAAAACATGTTGAGCTGGTGTCAGCCCCAGCAGCAACTCTCTCTCAGACTGAAAAAGAGAATTCTAGGATGCAGCAATTTCTAGGGCAAGTCTTACAGTTTATCAGGTCACTAAGAAATGGGTAACTCAAAAGACAAGTAGCACTCATCGAGACAGAGACTTACTGCAGACAAGGGAAAATCCTGAAACTCGGGGAAGGTTCTGAGAGCCTAGGGGAAGGTTCTGGTCACAAGGCCTCATTTTCTTCCTGTCACCCCCACGTCCCTTACATAAACGAAGAAAAACCACATAACTGCAAGGCAAATCATTTATTGAACAGGTTGAGGAAGGTCTTATTCATGGACCTGCTGTCCTGAATGGGGCAAAGGGAATCGGAAATCTGGAGGAAACTTTGATTCTCGGTGAGCTGCTAAGGCTTCCTAGATAATTAGGGAATATCCTGAAGATGCAGAGACGGTGCCTTCCCGTGCGATAGTGGTGGAAGTCAGGCCCCAGCACTTGGCTTAAGATGATGTGGGAACCATGGAAGAGAAGATTCTGGAGCCCAAATGAGGTGGCACTAAATAAGCAAATGAGAATGAGAACACAAAAGCTTATTAAGTGCTTCTCAGACTGAACTGAGGACAAAGAGAATTTCTGTTACCCAAAATACGTTGAAGAAATAGTCATCAACCTGCATTCTAACCCATGCTATTTGCCAGAATAAGGGAAGGGGGAGTGTTAATGATTCTTTTCCTGTTTTTTTCTATTGTTGATCCCATCTTAACCTGCCCCAGAGCCTATGAAAAGAAGAGTGGAAGCAATGAAGGATGCTAGGCTTATTTCTGCCATCCTCAGCACTGGAAGTTTTCAAGTGTTTTTGACAAATTGGCAAAAGCCATAGCAATCTTTTATTAAATGCTGACTTTATGTAAGCCATAGTTGCTAAGACTTTCACCTACATTATCTGAATGAACCCACACAATAAATCTGAGGCAGGAAACAGATGAGGAAACTCAAGAGACTATTTTCCAGGTTGGAAGACAACTGGAAGCTCAGACAGATTACAAGTTAAGGATGTGCAGAGATTGAAGGAAGAAATCTTTTCCATATATTGGAGGGTGAGATGGGCTTTCAGGATTAGAAGATGGACCACAAACACAGAATGTATTTGAGTTTCATATTCACACCCTTTTCCCATTTAAAACTATAAGTCTTACTAATTTTTCCCACATTTCAAACAATTATCAATTGTTTCCCAATTATCAATTACTGAGCCCTTTTCTGCAGCACTGTATCCACACTAATTCTGTAAGGTAGACATCATTGTTCCCCTTTTTATTGCTGTATCATTTGCTAAAAAACTCATGGCAGGAGTAGATCCTGAACCCAGGTCCTCCAACTCCAAATTTCAAGCTCTTCCTACCAAATTATTTTTATTGTGATTTTTAAATCTTCTACTGTAATCCCCTAATGCTTCTGGAAGGTACTGAATCCTGGGCCACCCCATCTCCAGCAGAGCTCACCAAACTGCAGCCCTAGGCCACTCCATTCCCTCGCTCCTGCAAGCAGCGATCTGTAGAGGCAGAGAAGAGCACATTCAAACACCAACACCAGTTTACTTCCCAGAACAAAACCAGGTGATTTTCCAGGTTAGGACAAAGGGGACTGAATGCGGGTATTAACTTCTCTTGCATTTCTCCCTTCGGTAACATTCCTACTCAGCAACATGGGACTTCAGGCAGAGAAAGCCAGAGATAGCTCAACTTACCCACTTTGGTCAGGTCAATAACGTTTTCCTTAACAACTCCATACTTTTGGCAAATTTCCACAAACTCGCTCTTGAGTTCTGGACTTGTATCTGGTTCTCGGGCTGTGGGAAGAGTAACAGGAGCTGTTTTGTCCTGTTTCCTGGTGATTGAGGCTCATGAGAGGGGTGGGTCTCCGGCTGAGTGGGAAAGTGAATGGCACTGATTACATGCTTAGGCACAAGTCTCAGGGATGGAAAAAAGTCTTTCTTGAATGTTACACCTTAGGATATCTTTCTGGCACAGTGAGAGAGTCATCATCTTCCCATTACTGAGCCCGAGAGACTTTACCAAAGGGGAGCATCTGTCTTTAATGAGGAGAGAGGTCCCAGGGTACGACAGGGAAGTCCACTCTGTCTCCAGGCTTCCTTCCTTCCCTGGTCTCGCCACCCCAAGATGAGCGCCAGCATGAAAGTACTCTACCGTAGAGCTCTAGCAGTTTGAACGAGTCGCTGAAATTCTCGAGATAAAAAATAATATGTTGACTATAGTTCACTTGAAGTATGCGAAATTTATTCTCTCCATCATCTGTGGAGAAAACAGAACACGGCTTAGAACTTCTTTGGTCTGTGGGAAAGAAGTGAAACCCTTTTACCTGTTCTCTCCCACAAAACAATCCTGAAAGAAATAGTGATATCTACTGTCTTCCATCTGCATCTCCCTGGGCTTCGAGATGCAATTTCTAAGCAACACCGATGGAGTGACCATTAGGGGTAGAAAAGTTCAGCCACAGCAGTAACTTCCCCTCTATCCTGACACCTGAGACTCACCTGCCTCTCTCAACCATCTCTGGCAACTATGTGCCTCTGTCTTCTCTACAAGCCCCGTTGGCCCTTATACCCAGTGCTACATCCTGAATGATACACTGTGGCAATGGCCTTTTGACATTGTCAGAAAGTGGGGCAGGGAACTACCCTGGTGATCCAGCGGTTAAGAATCCATCTGCCAATGCAGTGGGCACAGGTTTGATCCATGATCCAAGAAGACTCCACATACCTCGGAGCAACTAAGACTGGATACTCTAGAGCCTACAGTCCCACCTACTAAGCCCATGCGGTGCAAGTGCTGAGCCCAAGAGCCCTAAAGCCCTGAAGCCCATGATCCACAGCAAAAGATAAGCTGCCGCAATGAGAAGCCTGGGCATTGTGACTAGAGAGTAGCCCCTGCTTGCTGAAACTGGAGAAAGCCTGAAAACAGCAATGAAGACTCAGTGTAGCAAAAATAAATAAATATATTTTTTTAAGTAGGCGAGGAATGAGAAGCTGTCCTTCCAATTTACTTTTTTATTTGCCAACTTCCTTTTGTTGCAGGAAGTACATATGACCAAGCTGCTTTCTCTGTGTGGTGATATTGCATGCCAGGCTCTGGCTTTGACACACACATTTCTGCCAAATTCAGGATATTGGCTATTAGATGGCCACATTAGATTATCATTATGCATATCAGGAACTGATCAAGATCCTGGGCTTTAGCAAATTCCTTGCACTTGGAAGTAGAATTTAGAAAGACTTTTTTTTAAAACATACTCACAGCTAATGGTAAATACGCCATCCTCTCCTGTGCTGTCAGAAACCAAAGAAAGCTCAGTACACACTCCATTTACCCTGTAAAACAAAATGAGCTGATGCCCAAGAGATCCTGAAGGGACTGGCTCCCTCACATTCTACCTGTAACTTGAGTTTCTGATTCCACTGATTAGCAGTTGAACATTTGGGGTATAGTTTCCAAAGCGCTTTTATTTACATTATTTCACTTCACTTGGTGCTTTGAGAATGAGTCCACTTCTTCTATCCCTGTGCCTCTATCACCTCTTCACACTATTACTATTATGACAGCTACTTGTCTAGAGAATTAGCTGGGTTCTGACCCAGGGCCAACTTCTCAGATAGTGACTTACAAACATCACCTCACTTGATCCTCACAAAAATACAGAGAGAGAATTATATCATTGTCTTTTGCTCCAGAGAAGACCGAGGAAGAAAGAGATGAATTTTCTTGGTAACTTGGAGATTCGAGAACTGGATAGGGTATTGATTCGAATCCTGTGTTCTTAACCTATACTGTCTTTCCATACTACTAATGATCTGACAGCCCTCTGCCCCTTACCTCCTCCACTCCCACAGTAATCGAGTCTATGTCCTGACCAGTGATGATGAAGAAGCTGAAGTTGAACGGTTCTATGAAGACCTATGAGACCTTCAAGAACTAACACCCCCAAAAGATGTCCTTTTCATTATAGGGGACTGGAGTGCAAAAGTAGGAAGTCAAGAGATACCTGGAATAACAGGCAAGTTTGGCCTTGGAGTACAAAACTAAGCAGGTCAAAGGCTAACAGAGTTTTGTCAAGAGAACACACTGGTCATAGCAAACACTGTCTTCCAACAACACAAGAGAAGACTCTACACACGGACATCACCAGATGGTCAACACTGAAATCAGATTGATTATATTCTTTGCAGCCAAAGGTGGAGAAGCTCTATACAGCCAGCAAAAACAAGACCAGGAGCTGACTGTGGCTCAGATCATGAACTCCTTGAGTTCAGATCAAGAACTCAATCTTCAAGAAAGATTGAAGGCAGGAGGAGAAGGGGATGACATCGGATGAGATGGTTGGATGGCATCACTGACTTAATGGACATGAATGTGAGTAAGCTCCGGGAGTTGGTAATGGACAGGGTAGCCTGGCATCCTGCAGTCCATGGGGTCGCAAAGAATCAGGCACAACTGGGCGACCGAACTGACCTGAACTCCCATGTACATGTATTCCTGTCCCAGTTCTTATCTTCGAATCTAGAAAAGTCACAGGTTTAGGTTCACCAAGCCTTGGGTCAGTGCTAGATGATGGACCCCGATTTTAGGTACAGATGCAGAATGTATGCATAGGTGTGTGTCTGTGTGTATGTGTGTAAAGGTCCAGGACCATATTCAGACTTCTATGTTTCCTTTCCCAAGCAAAATAACCCATACTTACTTTGTATGAAATTTAAATAACAATGAAGAATTTTCCAAGACATCGATGTATTCCACAAAAACTCTCATGCTACCATTTTCTTCTATCTTTTCCCTGTTGTCTGAGGCCAAGAGAATGGAATACCACTCCCCTGCAATCTAAAATAAATCAATAAAATGATTGGGTGAGAAAAGAGGAAAGGAATACAACATGAACCCTTGTCTCCTTGAACCCTGACCTCTGGGCCAGGACCCTCATCATGGTGATGTGAAGATGAAATTAGACTCGGGTCGACTGGCACCAGATCGAGGACTCTTTCCACTGTTCACTGTACCTCCTGTAAGTTGGAGCTTCCCCAAGTGTTGCCACCTTTTAACATGGCACCACTGCCCTTAAACTTCCCATTTCCTCTACTATGTCAAGGAACTCCTGCCCTCACAGATTGCCACCCTGCTTCAGAATCTTCCAAAATGCCCTCCAAAATCCAAAGTCACTATGCTTCCCTGCCCTTACCTCTGGAATATCAAAGTTGCTTCTCACAACATCAGAGTTTCCCTCCTGGGCACAGACTAGGGTCAGCCCCAGACACAGCAGCAGCAGCTTCATCTTGGCAGGAGACAGCGCTGTCTTCTCTACTGTCACTGGGAGTGAGTCTCTTCCTGATGGTGGCTTGGTTCCCCAGGGCCTCTCCTTTTATATCTGCTCCAGGTCCAGTTTACTGTCCACAAGGCACCATCTCTCCTCCTCCCACAATGTGACATGGACTGTTATTCCCTGGGGTGAGGCCACGGACTGTTCCTGACCTTCTGAAACTTGGCAACATCAACTCTTTTAGTTCTACTTAGTGACCTTAAATTCCTCAAGAAAAAAACTCAAGAAAAATAGTGGAGGCTTGAAAGGGCTGCCTTGTGGAACGAGATTTAACTGTGGATCTGGCTTAGAATCCAAACTCCAGTTACATGTGGCAGAAATGGAGTCTAACCAGGAAGTGTGCTGTTTGGAGACTCTGTGTCTCAGTGGAATTTGGAGAGTCACTCTGTTTTGATAGCCTCAGAAACAAAGAAACTGTCTCTGCCAAAGGTGAGGGTAGCTATCACAAAGCATTAACACAGAGTTGGTTAAAATGGGGTTGAATAAAATATTAACAAAGTCTTTAAAGTACGGTGTCTGGTATTCCGTGCATTTAAATTCCTTTTCCTTATTCTCTGAACTCAACTCCTGTAGTCTTTCCTTTCCACACAATGACTGAGCAAGTGTTTAACCACCCTGTATACCTCACCATTCTTAGGTCCCATAAGATGAATAGAGAAGTACAAGATGCCATCCTTCCTTTAAGCAAGTTTCAAGGAAGGTGGGGAAATGCTTTATACACTCCATAAGAACTTAATCCTACAAGCATGGAAATAACTCCACTGAGTGGGACCGAGTCCAGACCATCATTGGTCAGCAAAGGGGTGATGGTAGGAGGTAGTATCATGCAGAAAGTGCCTAAGTGGGCTTCCCTGGTGGTCCATTGGTTAATCTGCCTTCCAGTAGAGGAGATGTGGTTCAATCCCTGTTCAGGGAATTAAGATCCCATATGCCACAGAGCAACTAAGCTCATGAGTCACAACTATTGAGTTGTGGTCCACCTGCTTGTAAGACCCAATAAAGCCAAAAATAAACACATATTTTATAAAACGGAAAATGCCTAAGAACTCAGGTTTTGGAGTCATGGAGACCTGAGCCTCCTTCCTATCTCTGCCATTTTGATGCCATGAGGACAGATTTAAGATCTCTGAGCCTCAGGTTGCTCATCATGGGGATAATTACACCCACCTGTGGGTCACTGCAGGGATTCAACAGAACTCTGTGTGTGGAACCCTCAACAGAATGTCCAGTGCATCTTGGGCTGGTGGTCAGAGACTTATTCCTGGAGACAGCAGGACTTGGGGTGGGTCTTGAAAGCTAGGGAGGGACTCCAGAAGTGCAGAGCATGTGGGAAGAGCCTGGAAGGTGAGAGGACAATGTTGTGTTAGGATCCTTGAACCTCAACTGGAGCTTGTTAAAAGCTACAGCACATTCTGCCTTGCTCAGCGGGTCTGACTCTGTGTGAGCCCACGGACTGTACCCCATCTAGCTCCTCTCTCCATGGAATTTCCTAGGCAAGAATACTGGAGTGCTTTGCCATTTCCTTCTCCAGGTGATCTTCATGACCCAGGAATTGAGCCCAAGTCTCCTGCATTGGCAGGCGGATTCTTTACTGCTGAGCCACCAGGAAATCCCAATGGTCCCCTTCTGCACCCGTAAAAGAGAGAGTGACTGGTGTCATGAGAGGAGCGTGCACAGGCAGTGGACCTAGGAATTGGGGCATTCTATCTATGCTTGTTTTAAAAGTTTTCCCAGGGACTTCCCTGGTGGTCCAGTGGTTAAGACATTGCCTTCCAACGCAGGGGACATCTTTCCCCTGACCTGGGAGCTAAGATGCCACATGCCTTGTGGCCAAAAAGTCAAAACATAAAACAGAAGAAATACAGCTACAGATTTTTATAAAAATGGTCCATATTTTAGAAAAAGTCATCCCAGGTCCTGTGTGACCGTTACTAGCTCATGCTGAACTGATATCCAGTCACTGGTGTTTTGTCATCATAGGTGGGTTGTGGGTTTTCAAGCCCCTGGGATGGAAGAACTGAATTTGATAAATGGTAGCAAAGGCTCTGGACTTTATTTCCCTCATTTGATTCTTCCCAAGAACGGAGGGCAGCCTATAAGCAACCAGGTTTGCACAACGGGCCTCACTTTCCCTGGACTGTGGTGCGAAGGGAGAGTGAGCTACCACTGCTTCACACAGGCTTACAATCCCATTTCACCACCACTCCCAACCCTTAGAGCTCCACACTGTAATTTTCTGCTGCTGGTGGAGATGATTTTCTCCTGCTTTGAACCTACCATAGCACCTGATACCTAGAATCACCTCTGGAATGACTGAAGCTTAAATCCTGTCTGAAAAGCACTAGAATGTGATCAGTTGTGTCTGACTCTTTGCAACCTCACGGAGTCTAGCCCACCAGGCTCCTATGCCCATGGGATTTCCAGGAAAGAATACTGGAATGGGGTGCCTTTCCCTACTCTGGGGAATCTCCTGGCTCAAGGATCGAACCTGTGTCTCTTGTGTCTCCTGCTTTGGCAGGATGATTCTTTACCACTGGCGCCACCTGGGAAGCCCAGAAAGCACCAAGGATTCTAGTTTTGAGAAATAACCTTGTAAATCCTTGTAAAATCCTTTTGTAAATAAGAATATTACTTTGGGGCAGTGACTTCATTGTTAGCTCGTGGCCCACAGAAGTGGAGAGAGGGCAGAGGATAGAAATCTATGATTTGAGGCCCGTGCTGTAGGTGATCTTATCTTTTGATACTAAGATCTGAGTTGACTGTTCCCGACTCTGGTTATTCACTTCCATTTCAGATCTACCACATTTTTGGTGGTCGGCTCAAGCACTGCCAGGACAGCCTGTATTCACTGAGATAGTAAGGTCAAGGCTTCAAAAATACCAAAGGTATGATGCAATTCACCTAGCGGCTTGGTGAAAGAAGACCCAGTCAAAACCAAAGCTGAACTAATACTAAATCAATCAGGAGTGATGCTTGGCTTTACAATAGGATTCCCTTAAATAATATTCCGGTATTGTGCTTAAATATTTGTGGTATGAGTTGTAAATTAATGATATGAAACACTCTCACAACTTGTAGATTACCAATAAACATCACAGTTGAATGAATTATCAACCTTTATACTGTGAAAGAAAAGGGGTAGAGAGATGGGGAAAGATGAGCATGAAAAGAAAATAGAAGAGTAACAACCACTGATGCTAGCAGCTCTCAGATGATGATGCAAGCACATGGTATAAGGATTCATTTCACAACAGTTCACTTGTTCACCATAAACGGTGAACACGTCTATCATAGAATGCAAGACACACAGGGTATTTGATGTAGAGCAATTTTGTTTGTGGTGTAGCAAGGTGCTTTAGTAGACAGTGTTGCTTCTACTGCTAAGTCACTTCAGTCATGTCCAACTCTGTGCGACCCCATAGACGGCAGCCCATCAGGCTCCCCCATCCCTGGGATTCTCCAGGCAAGAACACTGGAGTGGGTTGCCATTGCCTTCTCCAATGCATGAAAGTGAAATGGGAAAGTGAAGTCGCACAGCCCTGTCCTACTCTTAGCGACCCCATGGACTGCAGCCTTCCAGGCTCCTGCATCCATGGGATTTTCCAGGCAAGAGTACTGGAGTGGGTTGCCATTGCCTTCTCCAGTAGACAGTGCTACTAAAGTATTTTTGAAAAACAATGATTCAGAATCTGAAAAGAATAGAAGTATATATACATATATAGCTGAATTACTTTGCTATACATTTGAAGCAACACAACACTGTAAATCAACAG
Organism: Bos indicus x Bos taurus; assembly: GCF_003369695.1. NCBI lineage: Eukaryota > Metazoa > Chordata > Mammalia > Artiodactyla > Bovidae > Bos > Bos indicus x Bos taurus. The sequence goes on from NC_040083.1 coordinate 102,214,507, forward strand.
TGTGCATGCATGCTCAGTTCAGTTCAGTTCAGTTCAGTCGCTCAGTCATGTCCGACTCTTTGTGATTCCATGAACTGTAGCACTCCAGGCCTCCCTGTCCATCACCAACTCCCGGACTTCACTCAGACTCACGTCCTTCGAGTCAGTGATGCCATCCAGCCATCTCATCCTCTGTCGTCCCCTTCTCCTCCTGCCCCCAATCCCTCCCAGCATCAGAGTCTTTTCCAATGAGTCAACTCTTTGCACGAGGTGGCCAAAGTACTGGAGTTTCAGCTTTAGCATCATTCCTTTCAAAGAAATCCCAGGGCTGATCTCCTTCAGAATGGACTGGTTGGATCTCCTTGCAGTCCAAGGGACTCTCAAGAGTCTTCTCCAACACCACAGTTCAAAAGCATCAATTCTTCGGTGCTCAGCCTTCTTCTCAGTCCAACTCTCATATCCATACATGACCACTAGAAAAAGCATAGCCTTGACTAGATGGACCTTTGTTGGCAAAGTAACGTCTCTGTTTTTCAATATGCTATCTAGGTTGGTCATAACTTTCCTTTCAAGGAGAAAGCGTCTTTTAATTTCATGGCTGCAGTCACCATCTGCAGTGATGTTGGAGCCCCCAAAATAAAGTCTGACACTGTTTCCACTGTTTCCCCATCTATTTCCCATGAAGTGATGGGACCAGATGCCATGACCTTTGTTTTCTGAATGTTGACAAGGCAGCTATTTTCAGCAGAGATAAAATCAAAACTTACAAGTTAACAAGGAAACATGAGGTCATCCATATGAAAGAGAGAGGGTTGTAAATAATCACTTTCACTGTATGGCTCATAAAAAGGAAGAAGGTCGTAAACAGTTACTTATCACAATATGGAAAAACTAAGGAAGGAAATGCATGCATTCCTAAGCCCTGGGACCACCTTGCTACTCCACTTAATTCCTGAATATTCAGGAATTAATAAGGGACAGAGGATTCATGGCAGACCCAAAACAGCACACAGGAAGCCTCCTGTTAAATGCTTCCTGACAGTGAGCTACAGCCCACGGGGTCTCAAAGAGTCAAATACAACTGAGCCCATGAGCACACATGAACCAGTCATTACAGAGGTGAGCTGCCCATGCCTCAGACATTTAGAGGTAATCTTTTAGAAACAGAGAGGTAGTATTTCATGCCTCAGTTCAAACATGGCATTGACACCTGAATCCAAATTACTTTATTACAGTCAACTTGCATCTGTTATTTTAATTTTTAAGATGATTAGACTTAAGTAAGCTTAGAAACAATTGGCAATCAAATAAAGAAGGGCTGTTAAAGACATATTTCTTCAAGCATGGAATTGTGCCATAATCCACTTACCAAGGCAGGTAGTTACAATGGAAATACATTTGGCAGCAGTACAAAAACCATCTGTACTGGGGACAGATATTAAAAAATAATATTTTGCTCTCATAGAGTAAATATCAATGAGTATTAGACAAGTGCTTTATAAATATTATTTCATGGAATCTTCATAATAGATCAGTATGCTAAGTATTATTATCCTGTTTATAAAGGTATAAACTAAGACTCAGGTTAAGTAAACTTACCAAGATCACACAGCAAGCAAGTGGGAGAACCCATATTGGAACCCAAGACTGTCTGATTCCAGAGTTCCTATGCTGACTGATTCCACGACACAGATCGAGGCTTAAAGATTCTGACACGGAGGACAGATGGAACAGGAATAAGTAATGCTTTAGACCCTCAGGGCTGTCTGCCTAGTAGTTACGACTGAAGAAGTTACATATAGATTTCCCTAAAATGTGACATTAGGGACATGGCTGAGAGTCTGATCAAGTGAAGGGCAAGAAGCAACCCTTTTGGTCAACAAATATTTGATGGGTGAAAGGATAATTTGAGGGGTACTGCTCATCTGATGGGGCTTCCCAGGTGGTTCCGTTGTAAATAATCCTCCTGCCAATGCAGGAGATGCAAGTTCGACCCCTGGGTCAGGAAGATCCTTGGAGAAGGAAATAGCAACCCACTCCAGTATTCTTGCCTAGAAAATTTCCAGAGGAGTCTGGTGGGTTACAGTCCACAGCGTTGCAGAGTCAGACACGACTGAGTGACCGAGCATGAACACAGGCACTTCTAAAAGGAATTAGGGGATGCTTCTATACCAAAAAAGCAGACACTGTGTGCTTGCATTTGTGGTACAAGTTAAGTACCTGGGACCCACCCACTGACTGAACGTGCATTATTATTATTGCACTTTTAAAGATAGAGAAGACATAAATGGATTCTTATTATATTCCTTGCCTTAGAGCTGAGATGAAAAAGTGCAGTGAAAGAGATTTGAGAGCAACAACTGAGTGGCGAGGAGAAGCTTTTTACAAATCTTTTCCTGGCCTTAAAGCAATGGGGAGATGTGGGCATAGCTGTCAGTTTGGGGAAGAGGTATAGCAATATATGTATCATACAAGATGATGACAAATGTAGGAATTTCTTTGTTTTTGTTGAATCAAGGCTCATATTTTTCTACAAGAATCTATGAGTCAGGACCTTACCTGCCGGTCCAGTGGTCAGGGAGCTAAGATCCAACATGCCTCACAGCCAAAAAACCAAACATAAAAACAGAAGCAATATTGTAACAAAATCAATAAAGACTGTAAAAATGGTCCACATCGGAAATTTCTTAAAAAAAAAAAAAAAAGGTGAGAATCGAATCAGTCAAACCACCTTGAGGAAGCTGAAAACAGTAAAGCCCAGGCACAGGCTGTCTCCTGAGCTCCCCTCACATAGTCCCTCCTTTACTTCTGAATCCTGTAAATCTGCTCTTCCGTTTTAACCTGTATACACAGAGACCTCTAGTGCCTTCAATAGTCTTTCAAAGGCTTCCCTGGTGGCTGAGATAGTAAAGAATCGGCCTGCAATGCGGGAGACCTGGGTTCAATCCCTGGGTCAGGAAGATTTCCGGGGGAAGGAAATGGCAACCCACTCCAGGGTTCTTGCCTGGAGAATCCCATAGAAAGAGGAGCCTGATGGGCTACAGTCCATGGAGTTGCAAAGAGTCAGACACAACTGAGCGAGTAACGCTAGTGCCCTCAGCTAACCCAGAGTCAACTCAGAATCACATTCCAAAAAACATCCATTTTCCTCCATCTGGCCAAGTCTTGTACCTACTATGTCAGTAGCTTCTTGAATCTTAACTTTTTTTTAAGACCCCCAGGAGGCTGGACAAAAATGGAATGGGAATAGCACTGTGGCCAGGCTGTAGGAGGCGGGAAGGAAGGGTCATGGATTCTCTGCTCTTCTCTCAAGGCTGACTGCTAAACCTGTGTGTGTGTGTGTGTGACAACTAGACCCCCATATATTCAGAGCATAGTGTTTTGTGAAGAGATTTTTCTGAACCAATCGCCTTAGAGTTCCCATCTCTCCAATTCTACCAAAGGGAAAGATGCTGAAGTACCGGGGTCCAGCCCTGGTAGGATCCAGGGATTCCCTCGGGAGGACGGCATCTGCGAAAGAAGAGATACAGAGATAAAGAGATAATGAAAGAATTTCGCAGTTAAGAAAATAGAGGAGAGAAAAGAGGCTGATATTCCTTGGTTTACACAGAAAGCTATCAAGCCCCAGCACAGGACTTGCTCTGTTCACGTAGGCCACAGGCACCCTCTCCAATCGCGGAAGGTGCCCCACCTTAGGCACCTTCTCAAGTGGGTCTTAGAAGCCCAGGCAGGAAAGTGAACACAGAGAGCCCCTGCGCTCCATGGAATCAGCCTGAATAGGAAAAGGAAAGAGAAAGAACGACATGGGGAGACCAAGCTTCGGTGAGCAAGGCCCGCACTTTATTTTCCAAAGTAGTTTTTGTACCTTAAGTTGTGCATAGAGGGTAATGGGGGTGGGGGGCGGCGGGGAGCAGGTAGAGTCATTCAAGGTCAGCAGTCCTTGATCCTTATGGAAGCCAGGCTTTCTTTCTGCAAACTTATCATATGCAAAAGCTTTAGGTGATTTACATCATCTTCTGGCCAGGAGGCCTGTTAACATTTTATGACCCTTTCTTCAGAAAACTTATTTTTCTCTAAAGGTGATCATTCTAAAGTCAGGCGCTACCCTCCGAAAGCATTAGATAAAGTTGCATTCCTATAGGGCAAAAATGTGGTGGGCTATAACAAGAAAAGAATTAACTCAAGGGTCCAAGGTTACAAATATTAAAGCTACTACTTACATTTCTATACACCAACTATATTAATCAATACCCTCCCAGGGACACAGTAGGTAAGGGATATGGAAACTTGGCAGCAAGCATTAGCTCAACAAAGAAATCCTCTACTAGTTCTATTCTAACAATTTTAACTCTCTGAGAAGCTCTGCATTGTTAGAATATCTTAAGCTCCCTGTGCCTCTAGTAGTGGGGAGGCTGTGAACAATCACATGTATAGCTGCAGGAGTCTGAACAAACTTGTCAGGCAAGCTAGAAAGTCATCAGAGGGGTTTGAATTGAAACACTCCTATTATGCCCAGGAGACTTATTAACTAGAGTTTTAAGTTGATTTTCTTACAGAGAAAGGTGGTCGGGGATAGCCCCCCGTTAATGTCAGAAGAGTTGGTGAAAGTCGTGAAATAGTAAAACAGACAAATTTTGGTTTTGGGGTAGATACTCGGGCAGGTCCAGGGGGGGCCCTTGAGTCCTGACTCACCTTTGCATATCAGGCCTCTCCGCATGACCTTTGTCATGGGTGGGAACTCCCGTGCTGGCTCCTGGCACTCAAGGCCCCCACATTCTTTGGTCTGAGCTAAAACACACTCATGAAAATATTACCACCAGACAAGGGAGAAAGAAGATGGGCTCTCTGATCTTTCTGGTGCAGGTCAGGAAGGCCACATATGGAGAAAACAAGCCTGGTGTGCCTGCTGTGTCACGCTGAGCACTGTTTCACCTGTTGGATACTGCAGAGAATAAAAGAAACTCCTTCAGCATGTTTACATTCTAGAGGGAGTGGGTACAGGCAATAAACAAATAAATATGGAAGGCTTACCAGGAAAGGTGGGGAAAGAGCGCTACTTAGACTTGGGGTGTGGAGGAGTCACCCAGAGCCAGGAGGCCATGAGACAGTGGGCCATGCCGGTATCTGGGAGATGAGGGTTTCACACAAAGGAAGCAGCAAGGACTGGGGTCCAGAGATGGGCTTGCTCATGGGGTGTCTGCGGAAGATGGTGTGAGGAACTAGTTCAGCTTTAATAGAAACATGGGGAGAGGAAGGTAGTTGTGTTAGGTTGTGGGATTTCTGGCGGCTGGATAATCCCTGTCAGCACTGCTGACCAGACCTTGTTTCCCAGGCCAGGCTCTCCTGAAAAAACTGTCACTCCATTTTCTTTCTTACCAAGTGGTTAGCCAGTTGCTGTTCAGTTGCTCAGTCATGTCCAACTCTTTGCGACCCCATGGACTGCAGCATCCCAGGCTTCCTTGTCCTTCACCATCTCACGGAGTTTGCTCAAACTCATGCCCATTGAGTCGGTGATGCCAGTAATTGTCTATTATTTATGCAAGAGATAGACGGGCTCCAGGTCAGACATTTAGAACTGGCCTCCTGTTTACATTTCATGGGGCATGAAGATGTGGGCTTCAGGCTAGATACCCCTATTAGCATTTCCTAAGACATGAGATGGTAGGGCTCCAGTTAAGACATTGACGTCAGCCTCCTGTTTGCCCTCCAGAATAGAAGTAACAACAGTAACAGGGTAAATAGCCAGTGTTTGTCCCTTGTAAACACCTTAAGGGAACACTCATGGCAATAATCAAGGTAAGAATCATGGCAGGGACACAGAAGTAAAACCCTGTTTGAGTAAAGGATTAAGGGATCTCAGCTCTCACCTCTTTCAGGACAAGGAAGACACTACACAAGCACAGAAAGGCTCCCTGTGAGTCAAAATTCAAGGAATAACTCCGGGCCATAACGAGTCTTGCTCCTCCCAGAAGCCTTCACTTCAAGATCCATTTTGGTTGAGGGATGCAGGTGTACCCAGGGGAGGGTCCTAGTGTAGGTCAAGTATGGGAAAAAAATCAGATAATTGGCCTTAAGGAAGACAAAGACACAGAAGAACGGATCTATATAAATGACTTAACCATCTCTTTACTGTCCTCCTCTTCACTAGGGCGATGCCCACACCCCTTCTATCTGGATGTGCATCTCTGCCTTGCTTCTGTCTCATCTAAACAAATTCAATTTTGGGGGCAGGGAACAATTCCTGGGCAGGAAATTAAAATCTCGATTCATGCCTCCACTCACTGCCGCAGTGATAAATGCATTTTTCACTGAGGGCAAAGATCCAGGGAAAAATAGCTTCTAGCCTCTAGCCCTTGCTGGTCTGGGGGCTAGGATCCCTGGTTCCCATCCAGGCTACCTAGATTCAGTTCCTGGGCAAGGAATTAAGATCTCCCTTCATGCCTCCACTCACTGTTGCCTCGCTGAGACCATTACTACCAAAATAGAGTTATCACACATTTTGATATCACATAAGAGAGGACTCTACACATGGACATCACCAGATGGTCAACACCAAAATCAGATTGATTATGTTCTTTGCAGCCAAAGATGGAGAAGCTCTATACATTCAGCAAAAACAAGGCCAGGATCTGACTGTGGCTCAGATCATGAACTCCTTATTGCCAAATTCAGACTTATATTGAGAAAGTAGAGAAAACCACTAGACCATGTAGGTATTACCTAAGTCAAATCCCTTATGATTATACAGTGGAAGTGACAAATAGATTCAAGAGATTAGATATGACAGATACAGTGCCTGAATAACTATGGACAGAGGTTTGTGAATTTGTACAGGAGACAGGGATCAAGACCATATCCAAGAAAAAGAAATGCAAAAAAGCAAAATGGCTGTCTGAGGAGGCCTTACAAATAGCTGTGAAAGAAGAGAAGTGAAAAGCAAAGTAGAAAAGGAAAGATATACCGGTTTGAACGCAGAGTTCAAAAGAACAGCAAGGAGAAATAAATCCTAAATGATCAGTGCAAACAAAGAGGAAAACAATAGAATGGGAAAGACTAGAGATCTTTTCAAGAAAATTAGAGATACCAGGGACCATTTCATGCAAATATGGGCTCAATAAAGGACAGAAATGGTATGGACCTAACAGAAACAGAAGATATCAAGAAGAGGTGGCAAGAATACACAGAAGAACTATACAAAAAAGATCTTCATGACCCAGATAATCACAATCGTGTGATCACTACCCTAGAGCCAGACATCCTGGAATGTGAAGTCAAGTGGGCCTTAGGAAGCATCACTACAAACAAAGCTAGTGGAGGTGATGGAATTCAGTTGAGCTATTTCAAATCCTAAAAGATGATGCTGTGAAAGTGCTGCACTCAATATGCCAGCAAATTTGGAAAACTCAGCAGTGGCCACAGGACTGGAAAAGGTCAGTTTTCATTCCAGTCCCAAAGAAAGGCAATGCCAAAATGTTCAAACTACCACACAATTGCACTCATCTCACACGTTAGTAAAGTAATGCTCAGAATTCTCCAAGCCAGGCTTCAACAATATGTGAACCATGAACTTCAAGTTGTTCAAACTGGATTTAGAAAAGGCAGAGGAACCAGAGATCAAATTGCCAACATCTGTTGGATCATCATAAAAGCTGGAATTCCAGCACAAGCTGGAATCAAGATTTCTGGGAGAAATATCAGTAACCTCAGATATGCAGTTGACACCACCCTTATGGCAGAAAGTGAAGAAGAACTAAAAAGCCTCTTGATGAAAGTGAAAGAGGAGAGTGAAAAAGTTGGCTTAAAGCTCAACATTCAGAAAACGAAGACCATGGCATCTGGTCCTGGAAACAGTGTCAGACTTTATTTTTGGGGGCTCCCAAATCACTGCAGATGGTGACTGCAGCCATGAAATGAAAAGACGCTTACTCCTTGGAAGGAAAGTTATGACCAACCTAGATAGCATATTCAAAAGCAGACATTACTTTGCCAACAAAGTTTCATTTAGTCAAGGCTATGGTTTTTCCTGTGGTCATATATGGATGTGAGAGTTGGACTGTGAAGAAGGCTGAGTGCCGAAGAATTGATGCTTTTGAACTGTGGTTTTGCAGAAGGCTCTTGAGAGTCCCTTGGACTGCAAGGAGATCCAACCAGTCCATTCTGCAGGAGATCAGCTCTGGGATTTCTTTGGAAGGAATGATGCTAAAGCTGAAACTCCAGTACTTTGGCCACCTCATGCGAAGAGTTGACTCATTGGAAAAGACTCTGATGCTGGGAGGGATTGGGGGCAAGAGGAGAAGGGGACGACAGAGGATGAGATGGCTGGATGGCATCACCGACTCGATGGACGTGAGTCTGGGTGAACTCCGGGAGTTGGTGATGGACAGGGAGGCCTGGCGTGCTGCGATTCATGGGGTTGCAAAGAGTCAGACACAACTGAGCGACTGATCTGATCTGATCTGATCTGATCAGTTGTATCATTTTTTTAGATCCCACATGGAAATGATATCATATGATGTTTATCTTTCTCTTTCTGACTTGCTTCACTTGGTATGATAATCTCTAGGTCCATCTATGTCCCTACAAATGGCATCATTTTATTCTTTCTTATGGCTGAGTAATATCCCACTGTATACATGGACCACAGCTTTTTCCATCCATTCATCTGTAGATGGAAGTTTAGGTTGTTTCCATGTCCTGGCAACTGTAAATAGTGATGCAGTGAACATTAGGATGCAGGTAGCTTTTCAGATTATGGTTTTGGTTTTCTCTGGATATATGCCCAGGAGTGGGATTAACGGATCATATGGTAGCTCTATTTTTTTTTTTTTTTAAAGAACCTCCATACTGTTCTCTATAGTGCCTGTACCAATTTACATTACCACAAGAGTGTAGGCAGGCTCCATTTTCTCCACACCCTCTCCAGCATTTGTTATTTGTAGATTTTTGATGATGGCCATTCTGACTGGTGTGAGGTGATACTTCATTGTAGTTTCGATTTGCCTTTCTCTAGTAATTAGCAATGTTAATCTTTTCACGTGCCTGTTGGCTATCTGTATATCTTCTTTGGAAAATGTCTATTTAGACCTTCTGCCTATGTTCTTTATTAGGCAGAAGTTTTTTTAATATTGAGCTGCATGAGCTATTTGTATATTTGAGAGAGTAATCCCTTGTTGATCCCATGGTTTGCAAATATCTTCTCCCCTTCTGTGGGTTGTCTTTTCATTTTGCTTATAGATTCCTTTGCTGTGCAAAAGATTTAATGCTTAATTATGTCCCATTTGTTTATTTTTGTTTTTCTTTTCATTACTCTAGAAAGTGGATCAAAAAAGGTATTGATGCAATCTATGTCAAAGGGTGCTCTGCTTTTCCTCTAAGAGTTTTATAGTATCCAGTCTTACATCTAGGTCTTTAATCCATTTTGAGTTTATTTTTGTGTATAGTGTTAAACAGTGTTCTTATTTCATTCTTTTACATGTAGCTGTCTACATGCCAAGCTCTTTACATAAAAAATTTCTTCAGATCCTTACATTGATGATATGAAACAGATTTTCATGTTTTCAAATTAGGTCTGGCCTATGGCAAAATTGTTACATGGATGATTTTTATCTTCAGAACTCCTTGACCCTTTCCCGAAGGATTCATAATCCAAGATTTATGATTATTCTTCCCACTGCCCAAACTGTCTTCCTCCCATCTGAAGCCTGGTGGTGTCAGTATCAATGGAATAAACTGGTCCTGTGATATGTCTACAATGCGGGAGACCTGGGTTCCATCCCTGGGTCGGGAAGATCCACTGGAGAAGGAAATGGCAATCCACTCCAGTACTATTGCCTGGAGAATCCCATGGACAGAGGAGCCTGGTAGGCTTCAGTCCATGGGGTCGCAAAGAGTCGGACCCGACTGAGCGACTTCACTTTCCTATGGTGCTTAAGAGAGTCCCAGATGGGTGCTGGGTAGCCTGGGCCCACGCACAGTAAGTACCTGCTGAATTTTGATAATCTGATAATGAAATCTTGATAATCTTGAATCTGGAGGCCGCAATCACGGGTATCCTTGGTTTTCTTACCCTCAGGGAGCCCTCATGTTGTGCTAGAAATTTCAAACTAGGAGGGAAGGAAAGGGTTTCTGCCTCCACCCCTGCCCCATGTGGGAAGAGAACTCTGGATCCCTTTTGCAGGGACTACCTCTTTCTGGATATTAGGATGGTGTGTCAGACATACAGATACATTGCTCAGATTCCCTCTTCAAGAAAGGGCTCATTGTGCACCTGTGAGGAGGGGGGTTAACCCACAGCCTCCACTGTTACCTGGTTCTGATTGGCCTCAACTCTTGAGCTGAGATGGTGGTCTTCTCGGGTGGCCCCATCCAGTGGCTGTGCAAGACTGTGACACAAGGTCCCGTCCTGTTCTGCCTGACACAGGCCTCTTCTCATGCTCAGAGCTCCCTGCTGGCTGACAGAGACTTTGTCAGATCATGTCATGGTCTGACAGCTCCCCTGCCCTAATCCCGTTTCCTTCTTTGTCCTTTCACAAGTGTTAATCCCAGTAAGCCTTTTACACTCCTAAATCTGTCTCAGGATCTGTTTTCTGGAGGGCCCAGATGACACAGATGGGATGCTGTTAGCCCCAAGAAACCTTTCATCAGTGAAGGGAGTGGCTATTTTAAAACTGGATTTGAGCCACTACCAGCAGAATATATAATTACCCTGGATGCCCAAGTCCAAGGAGCACTTCCAGTCTGGCACATGAATCAAATAAGCACTACTTCTTGCTGTTCCTTTCGGCACTGTGTCTTGCTATTATATAACATGACTTGAATGTTTCTATTGTCTGCCTCAATGAGTGATTTGTTCATTAATTAAGAGTGTGACTGAGGACAAGGTCACTATGTCCATTTCCAGTCTGCTGGTTAGTTTCAGTCAAGTTGCCTGTTATGGATGGACTGTTTTCTGGTCATATGTGGACTCTGTAAACCCCTTACCCACGCTGAATCATGACTTAGGCTAGTCATTTCTCAACCTCCTAGTAGACCGTCACCCTTCCCGAGAGTCACTTATAAAAAGCTCTGTATTTTAGCATTGGGTGAGGAAGTCTTAATGTGGTTTGGTGACCAGTACTTGTGGCCACAAATGGAAGGCCATAGTTTTTGCCTTTTGGGGTATGGAAGCATCCCCTAATTCCTTGTTAGAAATGCTTGTGTTCACACTCAGTCACTCAGTCATGTCTGACTCTCTGCAACCCAATGGACTGTAGCCCACCAGGCTCCTCTGTCCATGGAATTCTCCAGGCAAGAATACTGGAGTGGGTTGCCATTTCCTCCTCCAGGGAATTTTCTTGACCCAGGGGATGAACCTGTGTCTCCTGCATCTCCTGCCTTGGCAAGTGGATTCTTTACCCCGAGCACCTGGGAAGCCCCATTAGATGAGCAGTACCCCTCATATTATCCATTTACCCATTAAATATTTGTTGACTGAGAGGACTGCTACTTGCCTTTCACTTGATTTGACCCTCAGCTATGTCCTTAGTGTCACATTTGGGGGAAATCTACATGCAACTTCTTCCATAGTAACTACCAAGAAGACACCCCTGAGGGCCTACTTATTCCTGTTCCATCTGTCCTCCGTGTCAGAAACATCAAGCCTCGATCTGTGTTGTGGAGTCAGTCAGCGTAGGAGCTCTGGGTTCAGACAGTCTTGGGTTCCAGTATGGGTTCTCCCACTTGCTCGCTGTGTGCTCTTGGTAAGTTTACCTAACCTCTCTGAGTCTTAGTTTATACCTTTATAAAAAGGATAATAATACCTATCATACAGATCTATTATGAAGATTCTATGAAATAATATTTATAAGGCACTTATCTAATATGCATTGATATTTTCTCTATTTATGACAGCAAAATATCATTCTTTAATGTCTGGCTCATGGAAAGATAGTTTTTGTACTGCTGCGAAATGTATTCCCATTGTAACTACCTGACTTGGTAAGTAGATTATGGCACAATCCCACATTTGAACAAATATGTTTTTGAATGCCCTTCTTTATTTGATTACCAAGTTGTTCCTAAGTTTGTTTAAGTCTAATCACCTTAAATATAAAAATAACAGATGCAACTTGACTGTAATATAGTAGTTTGGATTCAGGTGTCAATGACATGTTTGAACTGAGGGAATGTGATTAAATATCACCTCTCTGTTCCTAAATGATTGGTAGATGTTTGAGGAGAGAGAATGAGGTGGCATCATTATTTTTGTGTGTGTCTGATCTGGTCAGTTTTTGCTCTTAATTGTTTTTCCCTTTATTTATTAATTGAAGTAAGTTAAGAATCCCATGGGCAGGAGTTGATTTACAATGCTGTGTTAGTTTCAGGTGTTAGCTAAATGGTTCAGTTATACATGTGTATATATATAAATCTATTCTTTTCAGATTCTGATTCATTATTTTTCAAAAATCCTTTAGTAGCACGTCTTCTAAAGCAGCTTGCTACACCACAGACAGGATTACTCTACATCAAATACTTACCCTGTGTATTTTGCATTATGTACTAGATGTGTTCACCGTTGATGGATGGTCAGGTGAACTTTTGTAAAATGAATCCGTATGCCATGTACTCACATCGTCTTCTGAGAGATGCTAACATCAGTGGTTGTTACTCTTCTCTTTTAGTTTTTTTGGTCATCTTTCCTCGTCTCTTTACCCCTTCCTATCTTCCACAGTAAAAAGTCAATAATTCACTCAGCTGTGATATTTATTGTTCACCTACAAGTTGTAATAGTGTTTCATATTGTTAATTTACAACTCCTACCACAAATATTTAAGCACAATACAGGAATATTATTTAAGGGAATCCTATTGTAAAGCCAAGCATCACTCCTGATTGATTTAATATTAGTTCAGCTTTGGTTTTGACTGGGTCTTCTTTCACCAAGCCGCTAGGTGAATTGCATCATACCTTTGGTATTTTTGAAGCCTTGACCTTACTATCTCAGTGAATACAGGCTGTCCTGGCAGTGCTTGAGCCAACCACCAAAAATGTGGTAGATCTGAAATGGAAGTGAATAACCAGAGTCGGGAACAGTCAACTCAGATCTTAGTATCAAAAGATAAGATCACCTACAGCACGGGCCTCAGATCATAGATTTCTATCCTCTGCCCTCTCTCCACTTCTGTGGGCCACGAGCTAACAATGAAGTCACTGCCCCAAAGTAATATTCTTATTTACAAAAGGATTTTACAAGGATTTACAAGGTTATTTCTCAAAACTAGAATCCTTGGTGCTTTCTGGGCTTCCCAGGTGGCGCCAGTGGTAAAGAATCCTCCTGCCAAAGCAGGAGACACAAGAGACACAGGTTCGATCCTTGAGCCAGGAGATCCCCCAGAGTAGGGAAAGGCACCCCACTACAGTGTTCTTTCCTGGAAAATCCCATGGGCAGAGGAGCCTGGTGGGCTAGAGTCCATGAGGTTGCAAAGAGTCAGACACAACTGAGCGACTGAGCACATTCTAGTGCATTAATTAGAGCACATTAAAAGTGCATCCTGCTTTTCAGACAGGATTTAAGGTTCAGTCATTCCAGAGGTAATACTATACGTATCAGGCGCTATGGTAGGTACAAAGCAGAACAGTAAGGACATCTCCACCAGCAGCAGAAAGTTACGGTGTGGAGCTCTAAGGGTTGGGAACGGTGGTGGGTACAATGGTGATCTTGTGTGAAGTGGTGGTAGCTGACGCTCCCCTCAGCACCACAGCCCAGGAAGAGTGGGGTTCATGGTGCAAACCTGGTTGCTCATGGGCTGCCATCTCTTCTTGGGAGGAATCAAAACCGGGGAGTAAAGTACACAGCCTTTGTTACTATTTGTCAAATTCAATTCTTCCATCTCAGGGACAGGAAAACTTGCAATCAGCCCATGATGACAAAAAAGCAGTGGCTGGATATCAGTTAAGCATGAGCTAGGAATGGTCACATAAGGACCTGGGATGATTTTTTTAAAATATTGACCATTTTTATAGTCTTTATTAAATCTGTAGCTATATTTCTTCTGTTTTATCTTTGGCTTTTTGGCCACAAGACATGTGGGGTCCTAGCTCCCAGGCCAGGGGAACGATGTCCCCTGTGTTGGAAGGCAACGTCTTAACCACTGGACCGCCAGGGAAGTCCCTGGGAAACTTCTTAAAGCAGGCCATAGACTGAATGCCACAATTCCTGGGTCCACCACCTTGTGCCAGCCCCTCCCATGACGCCAGTCACTCTCTCAGGCGTGCAGAAGGGACTACTGGGTTTCCCTGTTGGCTCAGCAGTAAAGAATCTGCCTGCCAGTGTAGAAACACGCATTCAGTCCCTGGGGAAGGAAATGGAACCCACTCCAGTATTTTTGCCTGGGAAATCCCTTGGACAGAGGAGCCCAACGGTGTAGGGTAAGGGAGTTAGAGAAGGTGAGGTTAGGAAAAAGAGCGAGACTGGCACCCTACAGGAACAGATCACCTTTAATGAGGCGAGAAGGGGCAGCAGTCAGATTAGTGAGCTGGTACGCCAACCCACGAAGGCTTATATGTAGAAATATAGTGTCTTAAGGGGGCCTGTTCTTCTCCAAGGTTGTTTGGGTTAGTTATCTCTTAAACGTCTGGGGCAAAGAATTCTGGAGATCGGCCAGAGGCTGGACCGCCTGGGAGCTGGGCATAATCAACCTTTATGTCCATTTTTTTTCTTCGGGTGAGAGAGTTCTTTGTTTTGCATAGAATGGTGGGGAGGACCTGGAGGGGAGTTTTAACTCCAGGCTATTTTGAGCTGTGTAACTTTCCTTCAGATGGGGTGCAGGCCATGGGCTCACACAGAGTCGGACACAACTGAGCACTCATTCGCACTAGTACTCACAAGGGGACATTAATTCGAGGCAGAATAAGCCACAGCTTTTAACAAGCCCCAGCTATGGGGTCAGAATCCTAGCACAGTATTGTTCTCTCACCTGGGGGCTCTTCCCACATGCTCTGCACATCTCCATCTCCTCCCTAACTTACAAGACCAACCCCAAGTCCTGTCTCCTGGAATAAGTCTCTGATCTCACCAGCCCAATGTGTGCTGGACGTTCTTCTCAGGGTTCCACACAAAGCGTCCCAGTGAGTCTCTTCAGCGACCCATGCGTGCGAGCTTGCTAAGTCGCTTCAGTGTGACTCTATGGACTGTAGCCTGCCAGGTTCCTCTGGGATTCCATGGGATTCCAGTCCATGGGATTCTCAGGCAAGAATCCCAGAGTGGGTTGCCATGCGGTCCTCTAGGGGATCTTCCTGACCCAGGGATCGAGCCCTGGTCTCTTATGTCTCCTGCACTGGCATGGGTGTGTCATTGGTTCTTTACCACCAGTGCCACCTGGAAGCCTACAGTGACCATGCTGCTGCAGCTGCTGCTGAGTCGCTTAAATCTGTCCTCATAGCTTCAAAACGGCAGGATGGGAAGGAAGCTCACGTCTCCATGATGCCAAAGCCTGTGTTCTTAGTCACTTTTTCCCTCCTCTCTCTTGTTATTTAACAGCAAAGCTAGCAGAGGTCCACCCCCACACCCCCAAAAACACCTTTATTGCACTAAAAACAGAATTTATAAACAAACACTTGGGGGAGGATGTCTTCAAGATGTACCCACAATCAACTTCACCAGAGATATCAAACAGTGTAGGGGCCTAGAAAATGGGGGTCCCCGGAGGGAAATCGGAGCTTTCAGGAGAGGTATCTGGGTCAGAAAAGGGGGTGGGAAGTCCCATCGAGCATCTAAGTCCATGCGGGGCTCTCTGTCCACCTTCTCCGCCCTCAGGCCTCGCCCAGGTAGTCCCAGGAGCAGGAGGCCTGATGGAGCAGGCCAGGACTGAGGCCGGAGGGCACACAGCCAGGGACCCCAGCGCCAAGGGCCTTCGGTCTCAGGTTCAAGGGCGTGGGTATGTCTCACCAGGTGTGCCAAAGGGAACTCGTGCTCCCCTCCGCAGTTCCTTCACCCCTCCCCCTAGTGTGATCTGGAAACCCAGAACTGGGAGGGACACCCTCTGGACTAGGAGGGGGCACCCCAGGATCCCCACAGACCAGCATGGTCCATCCTCACCCCACAGGCAGCCCAAGAGAGCCGAGGGAAGAGCTGGCCTGGCCTGGCCCTGCTTTAGACGGTGTTCTTGGTGTCCGGCTGGGCCGGTTGTTGTTCAGTCACCCAGTCGTGTCTGACTCTTTGCGACCCCATGGACAGCAGTAGCCAGGCTTCCCTGTCCTTACGGCTGACCGGAAACCGCCACAAAAATCAGTCAAGGACCCGCACACTTTCGTGACAGTTAAGACAGCTGTCTTAGCAGCCTGAAAAGCCACAAGCAGGTGGACAAGCACCCCTTGTCCCATCCAGCCTAGCCCAAACCTATGGACACAGGTGGAGTAAAAGCCGAGGCCGTCAGTCTCTGAGCAGCAGTTCCTGGGTTCAGCTGTCAAGGAGGGGTGCTGGATGCTCAGGAGTGGGCAGGGACAGGCAGGAGCAGGGCCCACGAGCTAGTGCCGCTCTGTGGGCACCATCTGAGCCAGCCTTCCAGAGGAGGCGGGCCTGGATGCCCAGTGAGGCCACAGGGTCCCCAGAAAAGAGGGCCTTGGAGCAAAGCAGCTGACAGAAGGGCTGTCCTACTCGAGGGGCAGAGCCATCAACCCCCTGTTCTCATCCTCTGGGATTTCCTCCACAGCTGAGGGTCTTTGCCACTCAGCTCAGACGTGGCACCCTCCTCCCTCTGACTGGCTCTCACCTCCGGAGCCTGGGAGGGCTGAGCACTGCACAGAGACCGCTTAACCCCGGAGTGGGGGTCCTCCCGCAGCCCCATGGGGTGCAGCAGGCAGAACGGGGACCTAGCACCGCTCTCTGGGGGGCGCCTGGCGTAGGATACTCACAGTACCGCAGAGAAGATCTGGCTGGGCCCCAGGACAGGCAGCCTCTGGGTGTATGATTGGACTCTGCTACCTCCTGGCTCAGGTTCGAGAACTCCGGAAGGGGTGAGCAGCGGCAGTGGTGGCAAGGAACTTGGGGTCCAGAGGGACTCAGCCCGGCAAGCTGGCCCTTCCTTTTCCCCCAGCAGTCCCCTTTCTTCTCTTCCATTAAAAGTAACCCCTGGAAAAAAGTATGACCCAGGACATCCCCAACAAGAGCCTCAGCATCAGGGCTTCCCTGCAGGATCCGGAGGGGAGCGGGGCCTCTACAAGAAGGGCAGCGGTGGAGGTCAGGGGCAGCTCCTTCTTCCCCAGCAGCATGTCCCGCTTGAGACTGCTGCCCTTGTTCACCACGTTGATCCTGAATGCCAGCTTCCTCACACTGACTGGCCCCAGGCCATCAAAGAAGTCCTCTCTGAACACGGGGAGGCGTCAGTTCTTGACGTTGGTGCTGCGCTGCTTGTGCAGCTTGCCAGGCACCAGGCACAGACCCACACAGCAGCTGATGTTGCAGGCATCGCTCTGCCAGTCGAAGAGGCCCTTTCCTTAAAAAAAAAAAAGATTCATCTTTGGCTGCATTTAGTCTTAGTTGCCGCCCTGTGGTTCAGGAACATGGACTCAGTAGCTGTTGCTCATGGGCTTAGTTGCTCTGTGACTTATGGGATCTTAGTTTCCCAACCAGAAGTCGAACCGCATCCCCTGCATTGGAAGGCACATTCTTAAGCACTGGACCACCAGGGAAGTCCCCTTAGGCACTATCTGCATAATACTACCTCCTACCATCACCCCTTTGCTGACCAACAATGGTCTGGACTTGGTCCCATTCAGGTGAGTTATTTTCATGCTTGTAGGATTAAGTTCTTATTGAGTACAGGAAGCATTTCCCTACCTTCATTGAAACTTGTTTAAAGGAAGGATGGCATCTTGTACTTCTCTATTTATCTTCTGGAACCTAAGAATGGTGAGGTGTACACAGTGATTACACACTGCCTTAGTCATTGTGTGGAAAGGCAAGACTACAGGGGTTGAGTTCAGACAAAAAGGAAAAGGAATTTAAATGTACTGAATACCAGACACCATACTTTAAAGACTTTGTTAATAGTTCATCCAACCCCATTTTAACCAACTCTGTGTTAATGCTTTGTGATAGCTACCATCATCTTTGGCAGAGACAGTTTCTTTGTTTCTGAGGCTTTCAAAATGAAGTGATTCACCAAATTCCATTGAGACACAGAGTCCCTACCACCCCATTCCTTGGTTAGACTCCATTTCTGCCACATGTAACTGGATTTTGGATTCTAAGCCAGATCCTTTTCATACTGTTCATGGAGTTCTCAAGGCAAGAATACTGAAGTGGTTTGCCATTCCCTTCTCCAGTGGACCACATTCTGTCAGCCCTCTCCACCATGACCCACCCATCTTGGGTGGCCCCACGGGCATGGCTTAGTTTCATTGAGTTAGGCAAGGCTGTGGTCCGTGTGATCAGATTGGCTAGTTTTCTGTGATTATGGTTTCAGTGTGTCTGCCCTCTGATGCCCTCTTGCAACACCTACCATCTTACTTGGGTTTCTCTTACCTTGGACGTGGGGTATCTTCAGTATTCTTGCCTTGAGAACCCCATGAACAGTATGAAAAGGCAAAATGATAGGATACTGAAAGAGGAACTCCCCAGGTCAGTAGGTGCCCAATGTGCTACTGGAGATCAATGGAAAAATAACTCCAGAAAGAATGAAGGGATGGAGCCAAAGCAAAAACAATACCCAGTTGTGGATGTGACTGGTGATAGAAGCAAGGTCCGATGCTGTAAAGAGCAATATTGCATAGGAACCTGGAATGTCAGGTCCATGAATCAAGGCAAATTGGAAGTGGTCAAACAGGAGATGGCAAGAGTGAACGTCGACATTCTAGGAATCAGCGAACTCAAATGGACTGGAATGGGTGAATTTAACTCAGATGACCATTATACCTACTACTGTGGGCAGAAATCCCTTAGAAGAAATGCAGTAGCCATCACGGTCAACAAAACAGTCCAAAATGCAGTACTTGGATGCAATCTCAAAAACAACAGAATGATCTCTATTCGTTTCCAAGGCAAACCATTCAATATCACAGTAATCCAAGCCTATGCCCCAACCAGTAATGCTGAAGAAGTTGAAGTTGAACGGTTCTATGAAGACCTACAAGACCTTTTAGAACTAACACCCCGAAAAGATGTCCTTTTCATTATAGGGGACTGGAATGCAAAAGTAGGAAGTCAAGAAACAGCTGGGGTAACAGGCAAATTTGGCCCTGGAATACAGAATGAAGCAGGGCAAAGACTAATAGAGTTTTGCTAAGAAAATGCACTGGTCATAGCAAACACCCTCTTCCAACAACACAAGAGAAGACTCTACACATGGACATCACCAGATGGTCAACACTGAAATCAGACTGATGATATTCTTTGCAGCCAAAGATGGAGAAGCTCTATACAGTCAGCAAAAACAAGACCAGGAGCTGACTGTGGCTCAGATAATGAGCTCCTTATTGCCAAATTCAGACTTAAATTGAAGTAAGTAGGGAAAACCACCAGACCATTCATGTATGACCTAAATCAAATCCCTTATGATTATACAGTGGATGTGAGAAGTAGATTTAAGGGACTAGATCTGATAGATAGAGTGCCTGATGAACTATGGACAGAGGTTCATGACATTATACAGGAGACAGAACTCAAGACCATCTCCATGGAAAAGAAATGCAAAAAAGCAAAAATGGCTGTCTGAGGAGGCCTTACAAATAGCTGTGAAAAGAAGAGAAGTGAAAAGCAAAAGAGAAAATGAAAGATACAAGCATCTGAATGCAGAGTTCCAAAGAATAGCAAGAAGAGATAAGAAAGTCTTCCTCAGCAATCAAGAAAGAAATAGAGGCAAACAGCAGAATGGGAAAGACTAGAGATCTCTTCAAGAAAATTAGAGATACCAAGGGAACATTTCATGCAAAGATAGGCTCTATAAAGGACAGAAATGGTATGGACCTAACAGAAGCAGAAGATACGAAGAATACACAGAAGAACTGTACAAAAAAGATCTTCACAACCCAGATAATCACGATGGTGTGATCACTCACCTAGAGCCAGACATCCTGGAATGTGAAGTCAAGTGGGCCTTAGAAAGCATCACTACAGTGATGGAATTCCAGTTGAGCTATTTCAAATCCTGAAAGATAATGCTGTGAAAGTGCTGCACTCAATATGCCAGCAAATTTGGAAAACTCAGCAGTGGCCACAGGACTGGAAAAGGTTAGTTTTCATTCCAATCCCAAAGAAAGGCAATGCCAAAGAATGCTGAAACTACCACACAATTGCACTCATCTCACACACTAGTAAAGTAATGCTCAAAATTCTCCAAGCCAGGCTTCAGCAATACGTGAACCATGAACTCCCAGATGTTCAAGCTGGTTTTAGAAAAGACAGAGGAACCAGAGATCAAATTGCCAGCATCCACTGGATCATGGAAAAAGCAAGAGAGTTCCAGAAAAAACATCTATTTCTGCTTCATTGACTATGCCAAAGCCTTTGACTGTGTGGATCACAATAAACTGTGGAAAATTCTGAATGAGATGGGAATACCAGACCACCTGACCTGCCTCTTGAGAAACCTATATGCAGGTCAGGAAGCAACAGTTAGAACTGGACATGGAACAACAGACTGGTTCCAAATAGGAAAAGGAGTACGTCAAGGCTGTATATTGTCACCCTGTTTATTTAACTATATGCAGAGTACATAATGAGAAACGCTGGGCTGGAAGATGCACAAGCTGGAATCAAGATTGCCAGGAGAAATATCAATAACCTCAGATATGCAGATGACACCACGCTTACGGCAGAAAGTGAAAAGGAACTAAAAAGGCTCTTGATGAAAGTGAAAGAGAAGAGTGAAAAAGTTGGCTTAAAGCTCAACATTCAGAAAACTAAGATCATGGCATCTGGTCCCATCACTTCATGGGAAATAGATGGGGAAACAGTGGAAACAGTGGCAGACTTTATTTTTGGGGGCTCCCAAATCACTGCAGATGGTGATTGCAGCCATGCAATGAAAAGACGCTTATTCCTTGGAAAAAAAGTTATGACCAATCTAGATAGCATATTGAAAAGCAGAGATATTACTTTTCCAACAAAGGTCCATCTAGTCAAGGCTATGGTTTTTCCAGTGGTCATATATGGATGTGAGATTTGGATTGTGAAGAAAGCTGAGCACCGAAGAATTGATGCTTTTGAACTGTGGTGTTGGAGAAGACTCTTGAGAGTCCCTTGGACTGCAAGGAGACCCAACCAGTCCATTCTGCAGGAGATCAGCCCTGGGATTTCTTTGGAAGGAATGATGCTAAAGCTGAAACTCCAGTACTTTGGCCACCTCATGCGAAGAGTTGACTCATTGGAAAAGACTCTGATGCTGGGAGGGATTGCGGGCAGGAGGAGAAGGGGACGACAGAGGATGAGATGGCTGGATGGCATCACTGTCTCGATGGCCATGAGTCTGAGTGAACTCCAGGAGTTGGTGATGGACAGGGAAGCCTGGCATGCTGCAATTCATGGGGTTGCAAAGAGTTGGACACAACTGAGCAACTGAACTGAACTGAAGCCAGATCCACAGTTAAATCTGGTTCCACAAGGCAGCCCTTTCAAGTCTCCACTATTTTTCTAGAGTATGTGTTTTGAGAAATTTAAGGTCACTAAGCATATCGAAAAGAGATGAAGTTGCCAAATTTCAGAAGGTCATGAACAGTCCTTGGCCTCACCCCAGGGAATAACAGCCCATGTCACAATGTGGGAGGAAGTGGGGTGGTGCCTTGTGGACAGTAAACTGGACCTGGAGCAGATATAAAAGGAGAGGCCTGGGGAGCCAAGCCACCATCAGGAAGAGACTCACTCCCAGTGACAGTAGAGAAGACAGCGCTGTCTCCTGCCAAGATGAAGCTGCTGCTGCTGTGTCTGGGGCTGACCCTAGTCTGTGCCCAGGAGGGAAACTCTGATGTTGTGAGAAGCAACTTCGATATTCCAGAGGTAAGGGCAGGGAAGCAAACTGCAGGCAGATTCTTTACCAACTGAGCTATGAGGGAAGCCCCACGCTCACTCAAGGGCAGTGGGGCACAGTGGCTTTGGATTTTGGAGGGCTTTTTGGAAGATTCTGAAGCAGAGTGGCCCTCTGGGAGGAGAGGCGGTCCTTGACATAATAGAGGAAATGGAATGTTGGGGGCCAGAGTGAGGTACTCCGCCCATGGCAAAGGTCATGAGGAAGGAGGCTCGACATACGCAAAGGCGGGATCGAGCCTCAGGAGTCCCCCTGGAAATCCTCGAGCGTCTACCCCCATAACCAGAGCCTGCCTACTTTACTACTTTGTGCTCTTACCTACATCTCTGACTTTACAGGGGGCTGTCCCCCACCACCTCTTTTGGAGAAGGAGTTAACCTAGAGCTCCAGTTAATAATAATTCCTGGGTGTGATAAGAGTGTTTTAACCTACAAACTCCTCTGAAGGTTCTCTAGCCTGCCTGACAGGCTCGTCCGGCCACATGTGATTGCTCACAGCCTCCCAACCGTGAGAGGCACGAGATGCTTTAAACCTTCTAAAAACAGGTTCCTTAGAAAAGTTAGAAAACTATTAGTATAAGTATAATGGGCTGATTAGAAATTGTATTGGTGAAGGGTTTTTCATTTGTTGAGCCAATGTTTGTTGCTAAGTCTCCACATCCCCTGCCCTTACACACATTAATGAATATATAGAATTAACCTTTGATATTAATCACGTTAGACCTTAGGCTAAGTAAATTCTTTCCTTAACTAAAACCCACTACACCCTCACCCTGTAGGAATGTAACTTTATTTGGGTGGCGTCTGTTTTGAGAATAATCAGCCCTGGAGAAATAAGTGTCCTGATTGACTGACCGCTGTCACAAGGAGAGGGTCGTAAATTGTCAGCAGGCCCACCTGGCCAGAAGATGATGTAACACCCCTAAGACCTCTGTATACATTTGTGTGAAGCACCTGACTTTAATAAAAGTCAGGACTGCTGTCCCCACGTGACTTTTGTATAACATCTCAGTGTATAAAAACAGACTCTGGAAAATAAAGAATTGGGATCAGTTTCTCGAAATACTGGTCTCCCCATGTCGCTCTCTCTCTCACTCTGGCTGAGTCTCCATCTGGAGCGCGGAACCCACCATGCTTACTAATTATGCCTGGGCTTCTAAGATCCGACCGGGGAGGCCTCAGTGTCTCCTCTCCTTCGGGAGAACGGAAGGACGCCTGCGGCCTACGTAAGTGGTGCAAACTTCTTGTCTTGAAGTTTTATTGGTCTCCCGCGTAAACCAAGCTACTCAGCCTCTTTTCTCCACTGAATTTTCCTACTGAGCTATCCTTATTCTATTACTCTTTATATCTCTAATTAATATCTAATTGAAGCTATCGTATCCTGACCCTCGCCGACGCCGTCTCTCCTTCGAGTACCCTGGATCAGCCGGGGCTGGTCCCCGGCAATGGAAGGCTTCAGATCTTGGTCTAAGAAAGGGCAGTGGTGCCATGTTAAAGGTGACAACACTTAGGGAACCTCCAACTTACTGGAGGAACAGTGAACAGTGGAAAAAGTCCTAGATATAGTGCCGATCGACCCGAATCTAATTTCATCTTCACATCATCATGATGAGGGTCCTGGCCGAGAGGTCAGTGTTCAAGGAGACAAGGGTTCATGTTGTACTCCTTTCCTCTTCTCTCACCCAGTCATTTTATTGATTTATTGCAGATTACAGGGGAATGGTTTTCAATTCTCTTGGCCTCAGACGACAGGGAAAAGATAGAAAATGGTAGCATGAGGTTTTTTGTGGAGTACATCAGTCTCTTGGAAAATTCTTCTTTGTTTATTAAAATGCATACAAAGTAAGTGTGTATTTTTTTGCTTGGGAAAGGAAAAACAGAAGTCTGAATTTGGTGTTGGATCTTTACGCGCACGAATGTGCATATATTCTGGGCCTTTACTAAAATCAGGGTCCATCCTTGATAAAATCGTTGGCACTGACCCAGGGATTGAGGAACCTGAGCCTGTGACTTTGCTAGATTTCAGGGATAAGAATTGGGACAGGAATACTTTTCAGTGGGAATAGAGGAGGTAAGGGATAGAGAGGCGTCAGATCGTTCAGATCAGATCAGTTCAGTCGCTCAGTCGTGTCCGAGTCTTTGCGACCCCATGAATCACAGCACGCCAGGCCTCCCTGTCCATGGAAAGACAGCACAGGCTAAGAGCACAGGATTCAGAACCAACACCCGATCCAGTTCTGATTCTCTTTGTGTCACCAGGAAAATTCATCTCTTTCTTCCTCAGTCTTCTCTGGAGTAAAAGATGATGATATAATTCTCTCTCGTGTCTTTTTGTGAGGACCAAGCAAGGTGATGTTTGTAAGGCTCTATCTGAGAGACTGGCACATGGTCAGAACCCAGCTAATTCTCTAGACAAGTAGCTGTCATAACACTAATAGTGGGAAGAGGTGACAGAGTCATAGTGACAGAAGAAGTGGACTCATTCTCTAAGTACCAAATGAAGTGCTATCATGTAAATAAAAGTGCTTTGGAAACTATATCCAAAATGTTCAACAGCTAATCAATGAAATGGGAAAGTCAAGTTACAGGTAGAATGTGAGGGGGTCAGTCCCTTCAGGATCTCTTGGGCATCAGCTCATTTTGTTTTACAGGGTAAACGGAGTGTGTACTGAGCTTCCTTTGACTTGTGACAGCACAGGAGAGGATGGCGTATATACTGTTAGCTGTAAGTATGTTAAAAAAAAAAAAAAAAGTCTTTCTAAATTCTACTTCCAGCTGCAAGGAATTTACTCCAATCTCTTCAGGATTTGATGAATTCCTTATATGTTGGTTTAGGTAATCTAATGTGACCATCTAATAGTCAATATCCTGAATTTGGGAGAAATGTGTGTGTCAAAGCCAGTGCCTGGCACACAGTACCATCAGACAGAGAAATAAGCTTGGTCATATGTATTTCCTACAACAAAAGGAAGTTGGCAAATAAAAAAGTAAATTGGCAGGACAGTTTCACATTCCTTGCCCACTTTAAAAAAAAATATTTATTTATTTTGGCTGCACTGAGTCTTCATTGTTGCCTTTAGATTTTCTCTAGATTTAGCAACCAGGAGCTATTCTCTAATTGTGATGAGCAGGCTTCTCATTGGGCAAAGATTCCACCTGCAATGCAGGAGACCTGGGTTTGATCTCTGGGTTTGGAAGATCCCCTGGAGGGGAGCATGGCAACCCGCTCCAGTATTCTTGTCTGGAGAATCCCATGGCTTCTCATTGTGGTGCCTTCTCTCTTGTTGAGGATCATGGTCTCCAGGGCTCAGGGGCTCGGTAATTGCACCATGTGGGCTCAGTAGCTGGGGCATGTGGCTCTAGAGGATACCATTTTAGTTTCCCCAAAGCATGTGGGATCTTCTTGGACCCAGGGATTGAACCCGATCCCATGAATTGGCAGGTGGAATCTTATCCACTTGACCACCAGGGTAGTTCCATGGCCCACTTTCTGATGATATCTGATAGCCATTGCCAGAGCATATCATTCAGGTTATAGCACTGGGTATATAAGGCCAATGGGGCTCATAGAGGAGACATTTGGCAGAGATGGCCGAGGGAGGTAGGTGGGGCCAAGGTGTCATAATAGAGGGGAAGTTACTGCTGTGGCTGAATTTTTCTACTCCTAATAGTCACTCCATCGGTGTTGCTTAGAAATTGCATCTCGAAGCCCAGAGAGATGCAGATGGAAGGCAGTAGATATCACTATTTCTTTCAGGATTTGTTTTGTGGGAGAGAACAGGTAAAAGGGTTTCATTTCTTTCCCACAGACCAAAGAAGTTCTGAGCCATGTTCTGTTTTCTCCACAGATGATGGAGAGAATAAATTTCGCATACTTCAGGTGAACTATAGTCAACATATTATTTTTTATCTCGAGAATTTCAGCGACTCGTTCAAACTGCTAGAGCTCTACGGTAGAGTACTTTCATGCTGGCACTCATCTTGGGGTGGCGAGACCAGGGAAGGAAGGAGACAGAGTGGACTTCCCTGTCGTACCCTGGGACCTCCCTCCCCATTAAAGACAGATGCTCCCCTTTGGTAAAATCTCTAGGGCTCAGTGATGGGAAGATGATGACTCTCTCACTGTGCCAGAAAGATATCCTAAGGTGTCACATTCAAGAAAGACTTTTTTCCATCCCTGAGACTTGTGCCTAAGCATGTAATCAGTGCCATTCACTTTCCCACTCAGCTGGAGACCCACCCCTCTCATGAGCCTCAATCACCAGGAAACAGGACAAAACAGCTCCTGTTACTCTTCCCACAGCCCGAGAACCAGATACGAGTCCAGAACTCAAGAACGAGTTTGTGGAAATTTGCCAAAAGTATGGAGTTGTTAAGGAAAACGTTATTGACCTGACCAAAGTGGGTAAGTTGAGCTATCTCTGGCTTTCTCTGCCTGAAGTCCCATGTTGCTGAGTAGGAATGTTACTGAAGGGAGAAATGCAAGAGAAGTTAATACCCCCATTCAGTCCCCTTTGTCTTAACCTGGAAAATCATCTGGTTTTGTTCTGGGAAGTAAACTGGTGTTGGTGTTTGAATGTGCTCTTCTCTGCCTCTACAGATCGCTGCTTGCAGGCGCGAGGGAATGGAGTGGCCTAGGACTGCAGTTTGGTGAGCTCTGCTGGAGATGGGGTGGCCCAGGATTCAGTACCTTCCAGAAGCATTAGGGGATTACAATAGAAGATTTAAAAATCACAATAAAAATAATTTGGTAGGAAGAGCTTGAAATTTGGAGTTGGAGGATCTGGGTTCAGGATCTCCTCCTGCCATGAGCTTTTTAAGCAAATCATATAGCAGTTAAAGGGAAAAAATGATGTCTACCTTACAGAATTACTGTGTGAATATAATGCTGGAGAAAAGGGCTCAGTAATTGATAATGTGGGAAACAATCACTAAGAATTACAGTTTTAAATGGGAAAAGAATGTGAGTATGATACTCAAATACATTCTGTGTTTGTGGTCCGTCTCTAATCCTGAAAGCCCATCTCACCCTCCAATATATGGAAAGAATTTCTTCCTTCAATCTCTCCATATTTTTAACTTGTAATCTGGAAATAGAGCTGTCTGAATTTCCAGTTGTCTTCTAACCTGGAAAATAGTCTCTTGAGTTTCCTCATCTGTTTCCTACCTCAGATTTATTGTGTGGGTTCATTCAGATAATGTAGGTGAAAGTCTTAGCAACTATGGCTTACATAAAGTCAGCATTTAATAAAAGATTGCTATGGCTTTTGCCAATTTGTCAAAAACACTTGAAAACTTCCAGTGCTGAGGATGGCAGAAATAAGCCTAGCATCCTTCATTGCTTCCACTCTTCTTTTCATAGGCTCTGGGGCAGGTTAAGATGGGATCAACAATAGAAAAAAACAGGAAAAGAATCATTAACACTCCCCCTTCCCCTATTCTGGCAAATAGCATGGGTTAGAATGCAGGTTGATGACTATTTCTTCAACGTATTTTTGGTAACAGAAATTCTCTTCGTCCTCAGTTCCGTCTGAGAAGCACTTAATAAGCTTTTGTGTTCTCATTCTCATTTGCTTATTTAGTGCCACCTCATTTGGGCTCCAGAATCTTCTCTTCCATGGTTCCCACATCATCTTATGCCAAGTGCTGGGGCCTGACTTCCACCACTATCGCACGGGAAGGCACCGTCTCTGCATCTTCAGGATATTCCCTAATTATCTAGGAAGCCTTAGCAGCTCACCGAGAATCAAAGTTTCCTCCAGATTTCCGATTCCCTTTGTCCCATTCAGGACAGCAGGTCCATGAATAAGACCTTCCTCAACCTGTTCAATAAATGATTTGCCTTGCAGTCATGTGGTTTTTCTTCGTTTATGTAAGGGACGTGGGGGTGACAGGAAGAAAATGAGGCCTTGTGACCAGAACCTTCCCCTAGGCTCTCAGAACCTTCCCCGAGTTTCAGGATTTTCCCTTGTCTGCAGTAAGTCTCTGTCTCGATGAGTGCTACTTGTCTTTTGAGTTACCCATTTCTTAGTGACCTGATAAACTGTAAGACTTGCCCTAGAAATTGCTCCATCCTAGAATTCTCTTTTTCAGTCTGAGAGAGAGTTGCTGCTGGGGCTGACACCAGCTCAACATGTTTTAGGATACGCCTTTACAACCCAGCTTCTCTAACTCATCCATCCTCTGAGATTGTCAGTGTCCTTTCTTTCTTTTTCTGGTACGGCAAATGCTTTTATTTTTTAGAAACACATCTATGATATCTAAGTTGAAAACTACCATTGTAAGTTGCTATTAATTTCAAATTCTTCATTTTAAAAAACCTTGTTGAAGTATAGTTGATTTACAATGTTAATTTCTGCTGTACAGCAAAGTGATTCAGTCATATATATATATATATATATATATATATATATATATATACACACACACACTCTCTTTCATATTCCTTTCCCTTATGGTTTATCACAGGATATTCAGTATAGTTCCCTGTGCTATAAGTAAGACATTTATCCATTCTGTATATAATAGCTTACACCTGCTAATCCCAAACTCCCATTCTATCCCTCCCCCATCACCTATCGCCCTTGGCAACCACAGGTCTGTTTTCTATGTTTATGATTCCATTTCTGCTTCACAGACAGGTTCATTTCTGCCATATTTTAGACTACACACATACGTTGTATCATATGCCGTTTATTTTTCTCTTGGTTGGTGTCTTTTCATACTCTTAGAAAACCTTCAATCACTGCTTTTATTTACTGTGAACATGTTAAGTGAGATTCCATGAAATGTGATCAATACTTATCTTCAGCATTCTATACTTAGTACGGTCAGGAGGCATCAATGAGGCTAAATGTTATTGGTCTCTTCTTTGGGGAGCTTACAGGCTTTGGAGGAAGGGAAATTAAATATCCTCCTTCAGTTGTAACCCTTTGCCAACATCAGCCAATAATAAAAACAGTGTAAGAGTCACACATAAGTGTTGTGGCAGAGCAGGGTGTGGGTAGCAGTTGTTGTGTGAAAAAAATGACTCACTCCTTATGGACTTAAGATTTATATGAACAAAGAAGGCTTTCTAGGTATCCGACTCTCCCTATATTACTCTGCCTCCAGGTCAGAAGAATATCTTAGGTTCAGGCTTATTGGTCTTTACTTAAGTGCTTAGTCTGGTTTGCTGAAATATGACAAAATTCTATGTAGAAATCCAACCAGTCATTCTGGGATCACTCATTTTTAAAAGATGGCCTTGAAGAGACAGAGCAGCTGATACTCAGAAGGGTGTGACCTGGCATATCCTGACAACAATAGTAATCAATGCACGGGAGGGCCATGTGAGTGATGCGGGATGGCTGTATTGTGCCACATGTCCAGAAACTACAGCTGATGGGGAAGCACAAAATGACTCTCAGGGGTTCCCAGATCAAGATGACAGATGAGCTCACCTGACCTTCAGCCCTAAATAATATGCAAATAAGGCATGAAATGTTAAAGACACTCAAAAGCAAGGTTGAAGATGTCTGTGGATCAGAAACAGAGCAGTCCTTTTCCGAAGAAATGAAAAGATAGAAGAATCACAGGGAAGATGTGGGTAAAGAGGCCAGAACAGGCTTTATTCATATGCTGGCAATTGTGCGGGAAGGGGAGGGTGGACATCCGTCCAAAGGCCAACTCTCCCACCCATCCCCTACTGACAACCAGTGGGGAGAGAGCTTTTCTAGGTTGAAGAAGAGGTCTATATGCAGAAACAACACAGTCAGCTCTGACAGTCATCTTCAAATTGGTCATCGATGGTCTGACCAGTGTCATCTTGATTATCATTTTAAGTACAGTTAATCTTCAGTTCCAGGATGGGTTTGTTTCTATTTCTTTTGAGGTCAGTTCTTGAAATTGTGGCAGCTTATGTCACAGCTACAGTCTGGTCATCATGTAATTAACTTCTCCAATCTAGTGGGAGTTTTAGTATCTAAAAGACAGCTCACAGGATATGGCTTCGAATATTATCTGTAGTCCTTGAGAAGGAACTAAAGGTCACTGAATATGCTTAATGACTGCATTATTATTATTTGGTCTCATTTGACTGTTCTTTGTTTCTGCATGTTCTCATTTCTCTGATCAAACGTATTCTTTGACTAAAGCTTTCGACAGATGAAAGGTAGGCAGAGGACATGGGGTAGGGGCAAGGACCATAGGGTCCTGCTTCATTTCACTATGGGTTAGTAAACTAAAATTAATTTTATAACTTCATAAAAGGTTTCCTTATCAGCAACATAAATGTGAATGTTCTTCAACATGTAAAAGGGAATGTACTAGATCTATATTAGCATTGTTAGAGCTCAAAAGGGAGAAGGCGATGGCAACCCACTCTGGTACTCTTGCCTGGAAAATCCCATGGACAGAGGAGCCTGGTAGGCTGCAGTCCATGGGGTTGCGAAGAGTCGGACACGACTGAGCGACTTCACTTTCACTTTTCACTTTCATGCATTGGAGAAGAAAATGGCAACCCACTCCAGTGTTCTTGCCTGGAGAATCCCAGGGACGGGGGAGCCTGGTGGGCTGCCATCTATGGGGTCGCACAGAGTCGGACACGACTGAAGTGACTTAGCAGCAGCAGCAGCAGCAGAGCTCAAAAGCAAATTGTAAGGTGAAAAAAGCCAGTTGCTGAATGATATGTGCAGTATGACACTATTTATATAACTTTTAAATAACACACAGAACAAGGCAATACATTATTTACGGATTCCTATAAATATGATCACACAGTGCTTCTTATGTGTATACGAATCACTTGCAGATCGTGTTAAACATTAGCAGGCTCTGATTTAGTGGGTCTGGGGGTGGGGCTTGAGACCGATAAATCAGAGCCTGCTACTGTTAAGCTCCCAGAGATGCCAGTGCTACGCCATCATGGGAGACAGGAGACACAGGTAAAGCGAAACCGTTCTTACTTTCTTCAGTTATTTTGCTCAGTTTGGATGCTGGAACCTCTCTGTTGCACTTCTGAACTCTCATAAAGGTATTCTTGCCCATGAGTGGTTGTTAAAATAGGAGTATCTGTGGGGTTATGTGGGCTGGCACTTCCTGTTCTACCATCTTGCTAATGAACCCAAACCAGTTGTGTATCATTTCACCCACAAGACACACAGTGAGAAAGACACCGAGGTGTGTTTTGTTGTTGTGTGTTTTTAAAGAAATATTTCTTCATTTAGCTGTGCCGGTTCTTAGTTGCGGCATATGAACTCTCAGTTGCAGCATGTGGATCTAGTTCCCTGACTGGGGATCCAACCTGGGCCCCCCGCATTCGGAGCATGGAGTCCCACCAGGGATGTCTCAAAACACTGAACTAGTTTTTATTTTTCTAGAACATCTACTGAAATCAGGGATCAAATGAAAATTATGGTGGAACTGTTACTGGTTTAGATCCTTGGACTCTTATTCAATAGAAGTTTATGAGAAGCCCCACAAGGAATTCTGGCCAGGCTTTATGGGGACTCGTGCTGCAGGAGGGAGTGAGAACAAGAAACAGGTGTCCTAGTTCACTCCTGGAGGGAGGGTGAACTGGTTCCTTACACAGGATAACAACAGGGGTGGGTCCAGGGCTTGAGTAAGAGGGTGGCTGAGATGGTTTGCTTACCCCTTTGGTGGCTCTGTGTGCCCTGCTTTTGCTCTTAGCACTTCAGAAACAGCAGGCTTTTGCAGCCTTTTGTATCTTACTGTTTATAATTACCCTGACTGTGCATGTGTGCAGATATGTTTTCAGTTTCATACAGTTTCTTTGTATTCTGTTACTAGAGGAGGCATTTGTCCAGCTGCAAGCACTGCAGCAAAGGGCCCCAGGTCCCAGCCCAAATCAGAGTCAGCTGTCAGTGGGAGCTACACTGCTTCCTTGTCCATTCTGCTCAGGGATGGGGGTCAACCACACAGCCAAGTTCCACTGAGGATTTTCCATCATGATGTTTAAATCCCAAACTGTGTTTTTATTTGTTCTGTTTCACCCTTCTACCACCTCAGTGTGCATGAACTTGTTCCTAGGTCCTGTAACAAATTGAGTTGATTTAAGAAGGGGCCACTTCCCTGGTGGCTCAAACGATAAAGCGTCTGCCTACAATGCAGATGACCCAGGTTCAATCCCTGGGTCAGGAAGATCTCCTGGAGAAGGAAATGGCAACCCACTCCAGTATTCTTGTCTGGAAAATCCCATGGATGGAGGAACCTAGTAGGCTACCATCCATGGGGTCACAAAGAGTCAGATAAGACTGAGCAACTTCACTTCACTTCACTTCACTTCAAGGAAGGGCAGCAAGTCTACTGCAAAGAGCAGCGCAGAATAATATTCCAAATGCAGGTAGCACGAGGTAGGATTGCACAGTAGATCATATGTGCCACTTCCTTCCAAGAGTTAAACATTTATGTTAGGAAAACTACCACAGTTAGGAGACTCTGCTGCTGTATCAAAGATACAATTAGAAAGCTCTATTCTGTAGAGAAGGAGACAGCAACCCACTCCAGTATTCCTGCCTAAAGAATCCCATGGACAGAGGAGCCTGGTGGGCTGCTGTCCATGGGGTCGCACAGAGTTGGACACGACTGAAGAGACTTAGCATGCAGGCATGCGTTCTTGGCATGCAGCTGGACAGGAGAAATGGGTCCTATATTAGTTTCCTGTTTCTGCTGCAACAAATAACCACAAATTTAGTGGCTTCAAACAGCAAAAGTTCATTTTCTTACAACTTTGGAGGTCAGAAGTCTGACATGGGGATCCCTGGGCCAAAACCAGGTAAGCCTGGTATCTATAAATTTATTCAGATCAGCTTTCAAGTCTTGTCTTAGAGTTTTAAAGTTCCCTCCTCAGTGATCATCTGGTGTATTCTTGGTTGTTAATTCCTATCTATTAATATTTCACAGTTTTTTTGTTTATCTGTTTTGTTTTTTCAACCATTAGTTATTATCATGAGTTTTTGCTGGTATAGAGAGATGTTACTGATTTTTATAAGTTGATCTCTCTAGCAACCTTGATGAAATTTTTCATTAGGTATAATAAAATTAGTCCTAACACTGTGGATTCTGTTGGTTTAGCAGGTACTTATATATGATTATATTATCTGCATGTCAATGTATCTCTTTCAATCCTTACACCTCTCTCTCTTTTCTTACTCCTCATTCTTTATCCAGAATCTCCAGAAATACTTAAACCATTGATATCATATTTTCTATACCTAAGTTTGGCAAACTATGGCCCATTGGCCAAATTCAGTTCAGTGCCTGTTTCTATATAACCCATGAGGCAAGAACATTTGCAATTGGTATAATATTAGAAACAATCATTTTTAAGCCCACTTAAGCAAAATATTATTCCAAAATAGAATTTCATTCTTCTTATTAATAGATATGTGGTTTTTCAAAACTGTACTCAATATTATATTTTTAATTGTTTCAGAAAATGTGGAAATTAATTTTCTCTATTATTATATTAATATCTATAATACATAATATCTTCAATTTTGACTCTTGGCCTATAAAGTCTAAAATATTTACTATCTGGCTCTTTTAGGAAATGTCTGCTGACTCCCTTTTCTACATCATGGCCTTTCCCCTGACTATTATTTACTATAGTTATTTGTACTACATTTTCTTCTAAATAAACAAGTTTGTCAAATGGAACCCCTCAGAAGGCTTTCAATAAAATAGGCTTGAAATTATCGGATTGTGGATTAAGGAGATATTTTAAGTTGTCCTGTTACCACACCCCTTCAAATATTATGAACAACTTCAACCTGAATAGAGGAAATTTAGATAAATGTCAAATTAACTTCCAGAGTAAACATCAAACCAGGACATGCTGAGGTTATTTTGGAGTTTCAGGGACAATGATGACGACTAAATCTCTATTCTTGGCTTAGAAGACTTTGTCACTTGATTCTCTTGTCCCAGGACGGAACTTGAGTTGAAACTGTTTGCTCCTGGAGGCAGGCCAATCAGGATACTACCTGCTGTTCTTAAAAATTAGCATTTCAGAAGCATTGTTTTGTTTGTTTCAAAATGTGTCAATTCAGTTCAGTTGCTCAGTCGTGTCCGACTCTTTGCAACCCCGTGGACTGCAGCATGCCAGGCCTCTCTGTCCATCATCAACTCCCAGAGTTTACTCAAACTCATGTCCATTGAGTTGGTGATGCCATCCAACCATCTCATCCTCTGTCATCCCCTTCTCCTCCTGCTTTCAATCTTTCTCATCTTCAGGCTCTTTTCTAATGAGTCAGTTCTTTGCTACAGGTGTCCAATGTATTGGAGTTTCATCTTCAACATCAGTCCTTCCAATGAATATTCAGGACTGATTCGCTTAAAGGATGGACTGGTTGGATCTCCTTACAGTGCAAGGGACTCTCAAGAGTCTTCTCCAACACCACAGTTCAAAAGCATCAATTCTTCGGTGCTCAGCTTTCTTCACAATCCAACTCTCACATCCATATATGACCACTGGAAAAACCATAGCCTTGACTAGATGGACCTTTGTTGGAAAAGTAATATCTCTGCTTTTCAATGTGCTATCTAGGTTGGTCATAACTTTTCTTCCAAGGAATAAGCATCTTTTAATTTCATGGCTGCAGTCACCATCTGCAGTGATTTGGGAGCCCCAAAAAATAAAGTCTGACACTGTTTCCACTGTTTCCCCATCTATTTCCCATGAAGTGATGGGACCAGATGCCATGATCTTAGTTTTCTGAATGTTGAGCTTTAAGCCAACTTTTTCACTCTTCTCTTTCACTTTCATCAAGAGGCTTTTTAGTTCCTCTTCACTTTCTGCCATAAGGGTGGTGTCAACTGCATATCTGAGGTTACTGATATTTCTCCTGGCAATCTTGATTCCAGCTTGTGCATCTTCCAGCCCAGCGTTTCTCATGATGTACTCTGCATAGAAGTTAAATAAGCAGGGTGACAATATACAGCCTTGACGTACTCCTTTTCCTATGTGGAACCAGTCTGTTGTCCATTCTAACCATTTCCAGTTCTAACTGTTGCTTCCTGAACTGCAGATAGGTTTCTCAAGAGGCAGGTCAGGTGGTCTGGTATTCCCATCTCATTCAGAATTTTCCACAGTTTGCTGTGATCCACACAGTCAAAGGCTTTGGCATAGTCAGTAAAGCAAAAGTAGATGTTTTTCTGGAACTCTCTTGCTCTTTTGATGATGCAGCAGATGTTGGCACTTTGATCTCTGGTTCCTCTGCCTTTTCTAAAACCAGCTTGAACATCTGGAAGTTCATGGTTCACATATTGCTGAAGCCTGGCTTGGAGAATTTTGAGCATTACTTTACTAGCGTGTGAGATGAGTGCAATTGTGCGGTAGTTTCAGCGTTCTTTGGCATTGCCTTTCTTTGGGATTCGAATAAAACTGACCTTTTCCAGTCCTGTGGCCACTGCTGAGTTTTCCAAATTTGCTGGCATATTGAGTGCAGCACTTTCACAGCATCATCTTTCAGGATTTGAAATAGCTCAACTGGAATTCCATCACCTCCACTAGCTTTGTTCGTAGTGATGCTTCCTAAGGCCCACTTGACTTCATATTCCAGGATGTCTGGCTCTCAGTGAGTGATCACACCATCGTGATTATCTGGGTAGTGAAGATCTTTTTTGTACAGTTCTTCTGTGTATTCCTGCCACCTCTTCTTCATATCTTCTGCTTCTGTTAGGTCCACACCATTTCTGTCCTTTATTGAGCCCATCTTTGCATGAAATGTTCCCTTGGTATCTCTAATTTTCTTGAAGAGATCTCTAGTCTTTCCCATTCTGCTGTTTTCCTCTATTTCTTTGCACTGAGGAAGGCTTTCTTATCTCTTCTTGCTATTCTTTGGAACTCTGCATTCAGATGCTTGTATCTTTCCTTTTCTCTTTTGCTTTTCACTTCTCTTCTTCCCACAGCTATTTGTAAGGCCTTCTCAGACAGCCATTTTTGCTTTTTTGTATTTCTTTTCCATGAGGATGGTCTTGATCCCTGTCTCCTGTACAATGTCACGAACCTCTGTCCATAGTTCATCAGGCACTCTATCTATCAGATCTAGTCCCTTAAATCTACTTCTCACTTCCACTGTATAATCATAAGGGATTTGATTTAGGTCATACCTGAATGGTCTAGTGGTTTTCCCTACTTTCTTCAATTTCAGTCTGAATTTGGCAATAAGGAGTTCATGATCTGAGCCACAGTCAGCTCCTGGTCTTGTTTTTGCTGACTGTATAGAGCTTCTCCATCTTTGGCTGCAAAGAATATAATCAATCCGATTTCAGTGTTGACCATCTGGTGATGTCCATGTGTACAGTCTTCTCTTGTGTTGTTGGAAGAGGGTGTTTGCTATGACCAGTGCATTTTCTTAGCAAAACTCTATTAGTCTTTGCCCTGCTTCATTCTGTATTCCAAGGCCAAATTCGCATGTTACCCCAGGTGTTTCTTGACTTCCTACTTTTGCATTCCAGTCCCCTATAATGAAAAGGACACCTTTTGGGGGTGTTAATTCTAAAAGGTCTTGTAGGTCTTCATAGAACCGTTCAACTTCAGCTTCTTCAGCGTTACTGGTTGGGGCATAGGCTTGGATTACTGTGATATTGAATGGTTTGCCTTGGAAACGAACAGAGATCATTCTGTTGTTTTTGAGATTGCATCCAAGTACTGCATTTTGGACTGTTTTGTTGACCGTGATGGCTACTGCATTTCTTCTAAGGGATTTCTGCCTGCAGTAGTAGGTATAATGGCCATCTGAGTTAAATTCACCCATTCCAGTCCATTTGAGTTCGCTGATTCCTAGAATGTCGACGTTCACTCTTGCCATCTCCTGTTTGACCACTTCCAATTTGCCTTGATTCATGGACCTGACATTCCAGGTTCCTATGCAATATTGCTCTTTACAGCATCGGACCTTGCTTCTATCACCAGTCACATCCACAACTGGGTATTGTTTTTGCTTTGGCTCCATCCCTTCATTCTTTCTGGAGTTATTTCTCCACTGATCTCCAGTAGCATATTGGGCACCTACTGACCTGGGGAGTTCTTCTTTCAGTGTCCTATCATTTTGCCTTTTCATACTGTTCATGGGGTTCTCAAGGCAAGAATACTGAAGATACCCCACGTCCAAGGTAAGAGAAACCCAAGTAAGATGGTAGGTGTTGCAAGAGGGCATCAGAGGGCAGACACACTGAAACCATAATCACAGAAAACTAGCCAATCTGATCACACGGACCACAGCCTTGTCTAACTCAATGAAACTAAGCCATGCCAGTAGGGCCACCCAAGACGGGTGGGTCTTGGTGGAGAGGGCTGACAGAATGTGGTGCACTGGAGAAGAGAATGGCAAACTACTTCAGTATTCTTGCCTTGAGAACTCCATGAACAGTATGAAAAGGATCTGGCTTAGAATCCAAAATCCAGGTATATGTGGCAGAAATGGAGTCTAACCAAGGAATGGGGTGGTAGGGACTCTGTGTCTCAATGGAATTTGGTGAGTCACTTCATTTTGATAGCCTCAGAAACAAAGAAACTGTCTCTGCCAAAGATGATGGTAGCTATCACAAAGCATTAACACAGAGTTGGTTAAAATGGGGTTGGATGAAATATTAACAAAGTCTTTAAAGTATGGTGTCTGGTATTCAGTACATTTAAATTCCTTTTCCTTTTTGTCTGAACTCAACCCCTGTAGTCTTGCCTTTCCACACAATGACTAAGGCAGTGTGTAATCACTGTGTACACCTCACCATTCTTAGGTTCCAGAAGATAAATAGAGAAGTACAAGATGCCATCCTTCCTTTAAACAAGTTTCAATGAAGGTGGGGAAATGCTTCCTGTACTCAATAAGAACTTAATCCTACAAGCATGAAAATAACTCAACTGAATGGGACCAAGTCCAGACCATTGTTGGTCAGCAAAGGGGTGATGGTAGGAGGTAGTATCATGCAGATAGTGCCTAAGAGGACTTCCCTGGTTATCCAGTGAAAGGTTTCTTGGGGCTAACAGCATCCCATCTGTGTCATCTGGGCCCTCCAGAAAACAGATGCTGAGACAGATTTAGGAGTGTGAAAGGCTTACTGGGATTAACACTTGTGAAAGGACAAAGGAGGAAATTGGATTAGGGCAGGGGAGCTGTCAGACCATGACACGATCTGACAAAGTCTCTGTCAGCCAGCAGGAAGCTCTGAGCATGTGAGAAGAGGCCTGTGTCAGGCAGAACAGGACGGGACCTTGTGTCACAGTCTTGCACAGCCGCTGGATGGGGCCATTCGAGAAGACCACCATCTCAGCTCAAGTTGAGGCCAATCGGAACCAGGTAACAGTGGAGGCTGTGGGTTAACCCCCCTCCTCACAGCTGCACAATCAGCCCTTTCTTGAAGAGGGAATCTGAGCGATGTATCTCTATGTCTGACACACCATCCTAATATCCAGAAAGAGGTAGTCCCTGCAAAAGGGATCCAGAGTTCTCTTCCCACATGGGGCAGGGGTGGAGGCAGAAACCCTTTCCTTCCCTCCAGTTTGAAATTTCTAGCACAACATGAGGGCTCCCTGGGGGTAAGAAAACCAAGGATACCCGTGATTGCAGCCTCCAGATTCAAGATTATCAAGATTTCATTATCAGATTATCAAAATTCAGCAGGTACCTACTGTGCGTGGGCCCAGGTTACCCAGCACCCATCTGGGACTCTCTTAAGCACCATAGGAAAGTGAAGTCGCTCAGTCGGGTCCGACTGTTTGCGACCCCATGGACTGAAGCCTACCAGGCTCCTCTGTCCATGGGATTCTCCAGGCAATAGTACTGGAGTGGATTGCCATTTCCTTCTCCAGTGGATCTTCCCGACCCAGGGATGGAACCCAGGTCTCCCGCATTGTAGACATATCACAGGACCAGTTTATTCCATTGATACTGACACCACCAGGCTTCAGATGGGAGGAAGACAGTTTGGGCAGTGGGAAGAATAATCATAAATCTTGGATTATGAATCCTTCGGGAAAGGGTCAAGGAGTTCTGAAGATAAAAATCATCCATGTAACAATTTTGCCATAGGCCAGACCTAATTTGAAAACATGAAAATCTGTTTCATATCATCAATGTAAGGATCTGAAGAAATTTTTTATGTAAAGAGCTTGGCATGTAGACAGCTACATGTAAAAGAATGAAATAAGAACACTGTTTAACACTATACACAAAAATAAACTCAAAATGGATTAAAGACCTAGATGTAAGACTGGATACTATAAAACTCTTAGAGGAAAAGCAGAGCACCCTTTGACATAGATTGCATCAATACCTTTTTTGATCCACTTTCTAGAGTAATGAAAAGAAAAACAAAAATAAACAAATGGGACA
This sequence comes from Bos indicus x Bos taurus, assembly GCF_003369695.1. Taxonomy (NCBI): domain Eukaryota; kingdom Metazoa; phylum Chordata; class Mammalia; order Artiodactyla; family Bovidae; genus Bos; species Bos indicus x Bos taurus. Next base: position 102,253,819 of record NC_040083.1, read on the forward strand.
TAATTAAGCATTAAATCTTTTGCACAGCAAAGGAATCTATAAGCAAAATGAAAAGACAACCCACAGAAGGGGAGAAGATATTTGCAAACCATGGGATCAACAAGGGATTACTCTCTCAAATATACAAATAGCTCATGCAGCTCAATATTAAAAAAACTTCTGCCTAATAAAGAACATAGGCAGAAGGTCTAAATAGACATTTTCCAAAGAAGATATACAGATAGCCAACAGGCACGTGAAAAGATTAACATTGCTAATTACTAGAGAAAGGCAAATCGAAACTACAATGAAGTATCACCTCACACCAGTCAGAATGGCCATCATCAAAAATCTACAAATAACAAATGCTGGAGAGGGTGTGGAGAAAATGGAGCCTGCCTACACTCTTGTGGTAATGTAAATTGGTACAGGCACTATAGAGAACAGTATGGAGGTTCTTTAAAAAAAAAAAAAAATAGAGCTACCATATGATCCGTTAATCCCACTCCTGGGCATATATCCAGAGAAAACCAAAACCATAATCTGAAAAGCTACCTGCATCCTAATGTTCACTGCATCACTATTTACAGTTGCCAGGACATGGAAACAACCTAAACTTCCATCTACAGATGAATGGATGGAAAAAGCTGTGGTCCATGTATACAGTGGGATATTACTCAGCCATAAGAAAGAATAAAATGATGCCATTTGTAGGGACATAGATGGACCTAGAGATTATCATACCAAGTGAAGCAAGTCAGAAAGAGAAAGATAAACATCATATGATATCATTTCCATGTGGGATCTAAAACAATGATACAACTGAACTTATTTATAAAACAGAAGCAGACTCACAGACTTAGAAAACAAATTTATGGTTACCAAAGGGGAAGAATGGGGAAGAGGGATAAATTAGGAAGTGGGGTTAACATATACACACCACTACATATAAAACAGATAATCAACAAGGACCTATTCTAGAGCACAGGGAATGCTACTCAATATTCTGTAATGAACTATATGGGAAAAGAATCTGAAAAAGAATAGATATATGTGTATGTATAACTGAATCACTTGGTTGTACACCTGAAATGAACTGTAATGACATCAACAGTACTCCAATAGAACATTTTTAAAAATTTTAAAAGAGCCTGGCATAATGCCTGGCACATAGTAAGTAGTCAGTTAATTGAAGCTAATCATATTCTTTTCTTTTGATCAACTTAGTCATTCAACAAACAGTCACTGTTAATACGTCCAAGCTCTGAGAGTACACTGCTGACAAAAATAGCTGAAATCCCTGCCCTTACTGAGCTTCTACGATGGTCTATTCCTTTTTAATCTTCACATTCTGGATCCTATAAGGTCAGGAGCGTGACCTGAGGAAGAAGACCAAGCTAAGTGCTGCTGCTGCTGCTGCTGTTGCTGCTGCTGCTGAGTCGCCTCAGTCGTGTCCGACTCTGTGAGACCCCAGAGACGGCAGCCCACCAGGCTCCCCCGTCCCTGGATTCTCCAGGCAAGAACACTGGAGTGGGGTGCCATTTCCTTCTCCAATGCGTGAAAGTGAAAAGTGAAAGTGAAGTCTCTCAGTCGTGTCCGACTCTTAGCGACCCCATGGACTGCAGCCCACCAGGCTCCTCCGCCCATGGGATTTTCCAGGCAAGAACACTGGAGTGGGGTGCCATTGCCTTCTCCTCTGGTTTCTCTTCAAACTAGGTGCCTGTCCTTTAACTGAAGCCTCTACAAAAACCCTTGACTTTTTCCTTCTTTTCTTCATGCTGCACTCCCCTCTAGAAAGCCCTCCCTTCTCTGCCTTTTCAAATATTCTCCTTCCTCCAAAGCCAAGAACCCAAGACTCCTTTGACTCCCCAGGGCTCCCTCTTCTCATCCTCTGTGTGTTCCCAGAGCACAGGTGGCGCTAGTGGCCAAGTGCCGGGGTCCCGCCCCGGCTGATCCAGGGTATTCGAGGGGAGACGGCGTCGGCGACGATTTGCTTATTCACCAAAGATATAAAGAGTAATAGAATGAGGATAGCTCGGTAGGAAAATTCAGCGGAGAAAAGAGGCTGAGTAGCTTGGTTTACGCGGAAAATCAATATAACCCGTGATACCAGGTTAGCTCTGACCACGGAGGCCGCAGGCACCCTCTCAAATATCGGAAGGTGCCCCACCTTAGACACCTTCTCGAGTGGGTCTTAGAAGCCCAGGCAAATAAATGGTTGCAGAGGATATCCACGCTCCAGATGGAGACTCAGCTGGAAATTGAGGGGAAGAATGACATGGGGAGACCAAGCATTGGTGAGCAAGGCCCGTAGCTTTATTTTCAACGGGGGCTTTTATACCCTAAGTTACACATAGAGGATAATAGGGGATGCAAAGTCAGCAGTTTTTGATCCTTATCAAAAACCAGGGTTTCTTTCCTGCAAATTTATCGTATACAAATGGTTTAGGTGATTTACATCATCTTCTGGCCAGAAAGCCTATTAACATTTTATGACTCTTGACAAAGACTTATCAACAAAGACTTATTTTCTCTAAGAGTAATTATTTTAAGGTTTGGCACCATCTTCCGAAGATAAAATTGCATTCCTATAGGGCGGATGTGTAATGGGTTTACAACAAAGGAAAGAATTTATTACCTTAAGGGTCTAAAGTTACTAACACCAAGGCCACTACTTATTTTTTCTACATACCCACTATATTAATTAATACACATTCAAGGATACAATTCAGGGGATGTGAAAACTTGGCAACAAGCATTGGTTCATCAATGAAATCTTTTACTAGTTTTATTCTGACAGTTTCTAACTCTCTGAGAGGCTCTAAGCTATTTGAATATCTTAAGCTTCCTGTGCCTCTTGAGGCTGGGAGACTGTAAACAATCGTATGCATAGCTGTAGGAGTCCGGGTAAACTTGTCAGGCGAGTTAGAGAGCCATCTGAGGGGTTTGGATTTAAACACTCCTAATTGCCCAGGAACTTTATTAATTGGAGCTGTAAGTTAACTCTTTGACAGAGAGAGCGAGATGGTGATGGGGGACAGCCCCCAGTAAAGTCAGAGGTGAGAGCACAAAGCAATAAAGTAGGCAGACTCTGGTTTTTGTGGGGGTAGATGCTCGAAAATATCCAGGGGGACTCCTGAGGCTTGATCCCGCGTATGCCGAGCCTCCTTCCTCATGACCTTTGTCACGAGTGGAATGCCTCACCGGCTCCCGGCAGTCAAGAACCTGTCTGTCAATGCAGGAGACAGAAGAGACCTAGCTTCGGTCCCTGGGTTGGGAAGATCCCCTGGAGAAGGAAATTGCAACCCACTCCAGTATTCTTGCCTGGGGAATCCCATGGACAGAGGAGTCTGGAGGGCTACAGTCCATAGTGTCACGAAGAGTTGGACACGACTGAAGCGACTTCACTTTCACTTTTCACTCTCATGCTTTGGAGAAGGAAATGGCAACCCACTCCAGTGTTCTTGCCTGGAGAATCCCAGGGACGGGGAAGCCTGGCGGGCTGCTGTCTATGGGGTCGCACAGAGTCGGGTACGACTGAAGCGACTTAGCAGCAGCAGCAACAATTTTACACTAATTAATCTGTAAATTCATAGAGTCTGGCCTGTTGCTGCTGCTGCTGCTGGCCTGTAAACAACAGTAAATAGTAAATTAAGCACAGTCACATCTGCCAAGAGAACCAGAGGACCCCAGGAGGGCTTATTAGGTAGTCCTCTTGTATGACTTTGAAAGAGCACATGGTTATCTTTTACCTTTTTTCAATTTCTGGCTAATTTTTTAAAACACTAGTTTTTATGGTTACACATACATTGGAAAGGTAATTGTGAAAAGATAATGATCTTGGAGTCAGGAAAACCCAAGTTCAAATTATGCCTCCACGCTTAACCTCTGTTTCCTCAGAGTTCTTGCAGAGATAATGTAAAAAGGCTTAGAGAGTGCTAGAATGCAATAGGTTCCCAATAAATATTAGCTCTCTCACTCTCTTTTTCTCCTCTTTTGTGAAGACAGATCACATTTTGCTTTTATAGTGTTCTCTCTGTTGTCCCCAGCCCCAGACAGGTTCTGGTAGAATGCCTGAGCTTTGGGTAACTGATTTTCAATAAATCTCCTCTGATTGTTTTCTATTTGTCTTGTCTGTAATTTAGGCAAGTTCCTTCCCTTCTCTAGGCCTCAACTGATAAAAATGAGAGGATTTAATGGTTCTTAACTAAGGCCAGCACTAGTCCCAGGAGTGATTTTGGAAATGGGGAAAGGGATACAGCATTTTCTATTTTTACAGTAACTGGAAAGTATTACTGACGTTTGGTGCTTAGGATCCAGGACTCCCCAGGTGGTGCCAGTTGTAAAGAACCTGCCTACCAACGCAGGAGACATAAGAGACCCAGGATTGGTCCCTGGATTGGAAAGATCCCCTGGAGGAGGGTACGGCAACCCACTGTATTATTCTTGCCTGGAGAATCCGATGGATAGAGGAGCCTGGAAGACCATATACAATAGGGTTGCAAAGAGTTGGACATGACTGAAGCCACTTAGGACACAGCACACACGCAAGCATGTTCCCTACAATATGGAACTGTTTCACCCAGCACACCAACAGCACCCCCACTGGGAAATACTGAACCATCTCTAGAGAAAGTAAAAGTGCTGTCACTCAGGTGTGTCCACTCTTTGCTACCCTATGGACTGTAGCCCGCCAGGCTCCTCTGTCCATGGAATTCTCCAGGCAAGAATACTGGAGTGCCATTTCCTTCTCCAGGGGATCTTCCTACCCCAGTGATTGAACCCAGGTCTCCTGCACTGCAGGCAGATTCTTTACCATCTGAGCCACCAAACAAAAAGTGTATTTTATTTCCAAACATTTTAGCAATTCCCCAGACTATTCCATGTCAGAAACACAGCCTCATTTTGTTGACCTGCTCTTGTCTGAAGAACAGCTTTGTTTTTGCTCTTGCCAGCCTCACTGGCACGTCTGTTTTCTGGGGACAGAGATTATTCCAAGGCACCCTTATTGGGAACCAACTAGTCTTTGCTGGTGTCCCAATCCAGTGCAAAGAATAGCAGGGAAGTTGAAGACAAGGTCTTACCATCAAGAGGGAAAAAAACCCAAGCTTATGACATAAGGCAACACCAGCGTTCCAGAGAAAGCTCAGGGACTGCTGGTTACATTCTGAATGAATCCATTGCAAACACACATCTCTTCTTTTTATTCTTTTGCTTGTGGCCTCGCATTAAGTAATTGTCTCACTCTCTCCCACCAGACACTGATTTGAACTCCAAAGAGGAACAGCTGATTCCTGATGGTCTGTTTCCTCCTGGGCTTACTGCACAACAGGTATGAAATTTATACACTTTTACGCCAACTCTAGTTTTCCCACCAATTCACCGTTGGTCTGGCATCCTGAAAAGGAGCAAGTCCTTTAAGTCAAGGAACCAAATATTTTTCCTTTTGGAAAAGCAATGTCTTCATAAGACCACTGAGATTCTATTAAAAACTGGCAAAGCAGGAAAATGAAGTGGCCAACAGGGGGCAGAAGAGGAGGGATTTCATTTTCTTCCATGTGAATCACGTGAAGTTGCTCAGTTGTGTCCGACTCTTTGAGACCCCATGGACTACCAGGCTCCTCTGACTACGGGATTTTCCAGGCAAGAGTACTGGAGCGGGGTGCCACTTTCTTCACCAGGGGATCTTCCTGACCCAGGGATCGGACCCAGGTCTCCCACATTGCAGGCAGACGCTTTACCAGTAAGAGAGTCTCAGGGGGGTTGTAAATAACACACCACCCTACCTCCCCACTAGAGCAGGGAGGGGTAACCTCAAGTCAGCCAGGAGAGTAACCTGGAACCTTCTGATCTGCAGTAGGCGTGCTATCCATTGCGCCACTGGCCCTGTTGGCTATTTTCCTCCAGAAGCACTAAACGAGAAAAATGGAAGTATTTAGCTGCATTCACTTAGAAAATTGCTTGTTGTAATGTATTGATAAGAGCCATGATAGCACACTTGAACAGTTAAAATCTGCTAATCAGTTCAATGCTTTTTCTTTTTTTTCAAATGTCTTTTCTTAAGGAAATAATTTTTCAACTTTAATTAATTCAGTGTGAAGTTGGACAATTTTGTTTGTTGTTAGTATCTACAGCTTTCTCCAGCTTACTCAGAAACCTATACCAAATGCACTGGATTAGGAGAACACGACATGGATGGAGTTAAACCATGTAAAATTTTCACTTTATAGGTTAAAAGATAGTGAATAATTGCAGTCTCTTATGGTTCCACTGAATAGTAGTGTTATGACTGCTGACATCAATGATTTTCATTTTCTGACATGTAATTATTGATCATAAATTATAGAATTTTATCAAAAAGATACATGCACTCCTATGTTCATTGCAGCGTTATTCACAATAGCCAAGACACAGAAACAACCTATATGTCCATCAACAGATGCAGGGATAAAGAAGACGTGGCACATATATACCATGGGATACTACACAGCCATAAAAAAGAATGAAACGGTGCCATCTGCGGCAACACAGTGGACTTAGAGATGGTCACATACGGGAAGGAATCAGAAAGACAAACACTGTACGACATCACTTAGGTGTGGAATCTAAAGTAGGACACAGGTGAACTTATCCGTGAACTAGAAACAGACCCACAGACACAGGGAACAGACTTGTGGCTGCCAAGGGCCAGGGGTGCAGGGGATTATTAGTCTGGGATTAGCAGGTGCAACCTATTATATAGAATAGATACACGTGCCTAAAAAATGCTTAAACCTAGACTATTAAGTATGCCTATATGAATCTGGCAATGACTGATTATTTCTTGTTTTTTGCCCTACTTTATTCACTTAATATATATATAAATTCAAAACTTGCATTCTGAGTTTGAGAGCCGATTCTGTGGGATGACCATTAGTTTTGATGTTGGCATTTAGATTTATTTATAATGCAAAAATAAATTGAAATAGATTTGCATGGCATATAGGGAATAGATTTTTTAGTGTATGCTTTAATCTACCAGTTTCTTCAAATATGTTATTTACAAATCTAATACCATACACTTTATTATAAAACAGGTATAGAAATAGTTCTGTACAGTGAGATGTGCCAGTTTGTGGGACAGTCCATGTTAAATGGCTGTTCTGTTCAGTTTAACTGCATGTGGTGTAGTCTATTCAATCATGAGTTTTGGAGAGAGTCTTTCATTCAATAAAATTTTAATTTAGTATATGCAAAAATAAAGGGGGGTGCAGATCAAATGCTGATGAAAAGTCAAGCAAAACGAGGACCAAAGAAAAGTCTGCGTGATTTACTATCTTGAAGGTAACAGGTGGCCTTGGAAGACCTGTTCCTATGCACCTGCAAGGGAGCAGCCTCTCCCAGATCCCTGTAACTGCCCATGTGTGGATCTGTTCCAGCTCATCCAGAGATGAAAGGGGAAGAATTCACACTACATTTCCCATCAACTTGGGACAGAATTGAAGCCAAAGTTGGCAGAGGAAGACAGCGGACTAGAGCCCAAAAGTGCGGCAAGGTTGCCCTCTAGTGGCCAGTCAGATGCCTGACCTGTATTGTACAGCCTGGCTGGCTGCTCCCTGCCCACAGGAGCAGCCTCTTCCTGCTCCCTCTCTTCTGTGCATTGTGAGGTTTCTCAGGCCAGGAGTATTGAATGCTTATTTTTGTCATGTGTACACATGTAAATATAATATGCAACTACTACCCGAAGAATCTGCAGAGTACAGAAGTGGTACCCATTATGATGCCATTTAAAAATTGGAAAGTCTGCTATTTTAACAAATTTTAGAACTGTAGCAATGGCTATTGGCTCTAATCTTCATCTTGTTGGTTTCCATTCACAAATGTAACCTATTTTTCTACACAACTTCCAGAGCAAACTTACAAAAATGGACATGAGATCACTTTACTGCTGAAAATCTCCATCTTTCCATCACCCTTAGAAAACCAGCCAAACTGCTTCCAGTGTTGACCTCTCCAAGCCCAACCTCATGTCCTAGCAGGCTCCTTCCTTCACTGGGCTTTCTGCTGTTCCCTGAACATGTCAAGCTTGTTTCCATCCCATGACCTTTGCAACTGCTATCCCTTCTAGAACACATTTGTCCTACATCATGGCAAGGCTTGTTCTTCCCAAAGTCACTGTCTAGCCTGCTTAGTTCCTCCACAGCACATAGTCCCTGCAATTTTATCATGCATTTGTTTCACTTGTTTGCTTACTGTCTGTCTCTCTGAATAGATTATAAACTCCCACAGTACGGGGATTCTGTCTGCTCGTTCCGTGCTGTGTCCTTAATGCCCACTGTTGGGGCACAGAGCAGGGGTAAGGGCGCCTGGCACAGAACAGGAGCTAAATCAACACATGGCAAATAAAGAATAGAGGAATAGTAAGATTCTGGCTATGTGATGTGTCAAAAATCCTTCTTTGGATGTTTCATGCAAAAGTTGCTTCTTTTTTTTTTAATTTATGAGAACAAGCCAAAAGCATGTGAGAATAAAACACGATCCACTCCTAGAGTGATTTTGGAGATGCTGCTGCTGCTGCTAAGTCGCTTCAGTCGTGTCCGACTCTGTGCAACCCCATGGACTGCAGCCTACCAGGCTCCTCCATCCATGGGATTTTCCAGGCAAGAGTACTGGAGTGGGGTGCCATTGCCTTCTCCGTTTGGAGATGCATAGTGGCCTAAATCACATTAGTGACAAATCACTTCAGGGCACTGATCATTAGTTATATTTTTAAAAATCTTTTAGCAAGCATCCTCTCAATTGAACACTTTACCAACTTTTCTGAAAAGAGAAAAAACAGCCAAAGATCTCAGAAAAATACATACTGAAAATAATAGGTAAAAATTGTTAATATATTGTTCTTCAGGTGGTTCAAATTGGATAATTTGCGGGTGCCCAGTCTTCTTCCTCCTCCAGATGGAAGTCATCACAGCCACCTTGCCCAGGATGTTGGAGGCCAAGAAGCACAACCAGCAGGAAGCCTCTGAATTCATCTCATTTCCCTGTTTTACCAGCTGCGCTGACCAGCTTTCATGATCCTCAGCTTCCTGGGGCCCATGTGGTGTGGAATCCTTGCCTTGAGCCCCTGCCTTTGCTGTGGGTGAGCCTGAGGCTGTTAGCAGGGCCAGGAGTCAGAAAGAAGAGCCAGACACGGTGGGGTAAGGGTAGGGAGATTGACTACCAGCTGGAATCTGCTGGGTACCTCTATATCCATCTGTCCATCACCACATCTGATACAACGACTTCAGAGAGCAAGGGCCATTACTTTACTTCCCCCTTCCAAATTTCACGCATGTTCCTCTTATGGCTAACTCTAAATGGAATCATACAGGGAAAGCAATGCCGGGAAACAGTTCCCACTTTAACCAACTTGACAGAACACAAGCCATCTATGTGGTCAGGAAGCTACTCTTAGGAAGTAAGCCCTGAGCTGAGACCCAAGGATGAGAATGTGCCAACCACAGGAAGGCTCCAGGCAAGAGCTTTCAGACAGAGGGAATGATCTGAGCAAAGGCTTAGCTCACGTGAAGAACAGAAAATAGACCAGGGAGCTGGATCATTAGGAGCAGGGCGAGGATGGTATGAAATAGAGTTATGCTGTAAACAGGGAACGGTCAGATTATTGTGGGATTTATAAGGTAAGGAGTATGGACTTTGACCAAAGTGCAAGTAATCGAAGGGTTTTAAGCTGGGCAGAGAACATGATCAGATTTGAGTTTCCCAAAGATCACACAGGCTGCTGTGAGCTACAGTGCAGGGGATGGGGCAAGAGAGATGGCACTGGTCCACGTTCTCACGTGTGTATTTGCATGTGTGCACTTCTGTACTCTGGATTCCTCAAAGGGGGAGTTCTTGGCCAAGAGGTAAGCACGTCTGACCTTTAGATACGTATCCAGATTGCTTAGATATCACCTCTCTGAAGAGCCTTCTATGACCCTGCCATCTAGGTACGCTGACTCCTGTTCTTCACTCTGTGGCCCCCTATTTATTTTCTTCTTAGCCCTGATAATGGTATATAAGATCTTGTATTTATTTCCTTTTTTTATAATTTGTCTTTCTCATGAAGGCAGGACTTGTCTTATTCACTATTATACTCATTGCCTAGGGCAGTGCCTGGCATAGTAGACAGACAGCAAGTGATGATCTATTGAATAGATAATTGCCCTTCAAAGAGCCTGAACAAATTTACACTTTCAGCAACAAGATATCAAAGTCTGGTCCCCAAATTATTTAACCCCAAATGATATTACTACTCGTTTGGAGAGGGACAAATTTAAGTGATATTTGGATATATTATTTATATTACCTAATTAAAACAACAATGTGGTATCTCTATACACTAACCAGAATAGAAAAAAAAAAAAGCAGAAAAAAAACCTGACACTATCACATTCTGGAAGAATCTGAAACAACCAGAATTCTTGTACATTGCTGGTGGAATATAAGATGATATGACTGCTGATTTATATGCTGATGAATGAAAAAAACATTTTTAAAAACGCTCTTGCACTGCTGGAGGGAATGTAAATTGATACTGCCACTATGGAAGACCATATGGAGATTCCTTGAAAAACTAGGAATAAAACCACCCTATAACCCAGCAATACCACTTCTAGGCATATACCCTGAGGAAACCAAAACTGAAAAAGACACATGTACTCCAATAGTCATTGCAGCACTGTCTACAATAGCTAAGACATGGAAGAAATCTAGATGTCCATTGACAAATGAATGGATAAAGAAGCTGTGGTACATATATACAATGGAATACTACTTAGTCATAAAATGGAATGCATTTGAGTCAGTTCTAATGAGGTGGATGAACCTACAGCCTGTTATACAGAGTGACGTAAGTCAGAAAGAGAAAAACAAATATCATTTATTAATGCATATATGTGGAATCTAGAAAGATGGTATTGATGAAACTGTTTTCAGGCCAGCAATGGAGATGCAGACACAGAGAACACACTTATGGGCAAGAGTGGGGGGAGAAGAAGGAGAGGGTGAGATGAGAGAGAAGCATGGACGCATATGCACTACCGTATGTAAAACAGATAGCCAGTGGGAATTTTGCTGCATGATCCAGGGAACTCAAACCAGGCTCTGTAGCAACTTAGGAGGGTGGGAAAGGGTGGAAGAGGTTCAAGAGGGAGGGGACAGGGGGCGGTCCCAAGACGGCAGAGGAATAAAACAGGGAGACCACATTCTCCCCCACAAATTCATCAGATCATTTGAATGCTGAGCAACTTCCACAAAACAACTTCTATAATGCTGGTGGAGGATACCAGGCACCCAGAAAGGCAGCCCATTCTTTTGAAAGGAAGTAGGATAAAATATAAAAGACAAAAAGAGAGACAAAAGAGTTAGGGATGGAGACCCGTCCTGGGGAGGGAGTCGTGAAGGAGGAGAAGTTTCCAAACAGTAGGAAACCCTCTCACAGGCTGGTCTGTGGGGAGTTTTGGAATCTCAGAGGGCAACATAATCGGGAGTTAAAAAAAAAGCACAACCCACAGAATAGTGCCTAACCGCAACTCCCAGCGGAGAAATAGCCCAGATGCTTGCATCTGCCACCAGCAGAGAACTTTCCTGCAAAAGGCTCTAACGCTCAGCCTGGCCCACTCACAGAACAAAGGGTTGAGCGAATAAAGGAGAGCTAGCCCGCAGTGTACAGGCCCCTCCCTCCCCACCAGAGGCAGAGAGGCAGGCGTGTGACAGCCAGAGCCAGAAAGCAAGGGGCTGCTCCAATCTCAGCCCCAGAGACAGCATCCTCCACCAAACTGTGAGCAGGCTCCCAGTTGCTAACCATGTCTTCCTGGAATCCTAGACGGTTGACATCTGCCAGGAGGGTCGCAGCCCGAGATCAGCTCCCCAGAGGAGACACACAGCATACCTGACTCGGTGCTCTGGCGGCGCGCTGGGGAAACTGAGTGGCCGGATGGGGAGGTGATTAAGACGCACGGTCCACCTGGGAAAGTGCCCACTTGGGATAGTGTGCTCGCCGAACACCTGGTCGCCTGAGCTGCTCAGACCCGGGAAGGGCACAAAACGCATGCCCAGCTGAGTCTGTCTTTGCGGAGTACCCAAGAACCTGAGCAGCTTAGACCTGGGAAGTGCATGAAACTGCTTTGGACAGTGCCCTGCTGAGCACCCTGGAGCCTGAGCAGTGTAGACCCAGGAAGCACACGCCACCTTAAGCTGAGGCAAACCCAGTGTGGTCCATACACTGCAAGCACTTCCCACACATGCCAGCAGGATTTGTTTGCAGTGTCCCTCCCTCCCCACAACACAATAACACAATAAATAAATAAATGACCACCTTCACCCCCTTGTGTCAGAGTGGAAATTAGACACTGAAGAGACTTGCAAACAGAGAAAGCCAAAATAAACAAAGAAGAGGGAACCACTTGAAGTGACAGGCACACAGATTAAAACTCTGTAGTTAATATTGACTAAGCACTGGAGGGGGCCTATAGACCTTGAGAATGAGTACAGCTGAAACAAGGAACTATCTGAAACTGAACTGACCCCACACTGCCCACAACATGTCCAGAGAAATTCCTAGATATATTTTTACTATTATCACTTTATAATTTTTTAAAACTTGAGTTCTTTATTACTCCTTTGATTTTCATTTTTATAAGCTACTATTACTTTGCAAAAAATAAATACCCTATTTTTAAAGCAAATTTCATATATATATATATTTTTATAATTATTGTGATTGTTTTGTGTTTTTAATATATTTTTTTGAGAGTCTAACTTCTATTCTAGATTTTTAATCTTTGCTTTCTGGTATTTGTTATCAATTTTGTACCTTTAAGAATCCAATCTTCAGTTCCATTTTCACTTAGGGGTGTAATTACTGGCTTGATTGCTTTTTTGCCTTTTGATTCTCCCTTTTCCCCTGCCAGGTCACCTCTATCTTCTCCCTCCCACATCTCTTCTCTATTTAACTCTGTGAATCTCTCTGGGTGTTCTGGGCTGTGGAGAACACTTAGGGCACTGATTACTGGCTAGACTGGTCTCCCCTTTTGACTCTCCCTCTTCTCCTCCTGGTCCCCTCTATCTCCTTTCTCCCTCTTCTCTTCTCTTTGTAACTCTGTGAATCTATCTGGGTGTTTCAGACTGTGGAGAGCACTTAGGGAATTGATTACTGGCTAGACTGGTCTCCCCTTTTGACTCCCTTTCTTCTCCTCCTGGTCCCCTCTATCTCCCTGCTCCCTCTTCTCTTCTCCATGTAACTCTGTGAACCTCTCTGGGTGTCCCTCGCTGTGGAGAATTGTTTCACCATTAACATAGATGTTTTATCATCTGTGCTGTATGGATGGAGAAGTCTTGAGGCTACTGTAAGAATAAGACTGAAAGCTAGTGGCAGGAGACTTAACTCCAAAACTTGAGAACATCAAAGAACTCCTGATTCCAGAAAGCATTAGTAGACAAGAGCAGACCTAAAAGCCTCCATACCTACACTGAAACCAAGCTCCATCAAAGAGCTAACAAGTTCCAGAGCAAGACATACCATGCTAATTCTCCAGCAAAGCAGGAACACAGCCCTGAGCATTAAAAGACAGGCTGCCCAAAGCCATGCCAAACCCACAGACACCCCCAAAACTCACTACTGGACACTTCGTTGCACTCCAGAGAGGAGAGATCCAGCTCCACCCACCAGAACGCAGATGCAAGCTCCCCTAACCAGGAAACCTTGACAATCCACTAGTCCAATCCCACCCACAGGGAGCAGGCTCCACAATAAAGAGGAACCATGAACTTCCAGCCTACAGAAAGGGCACCCCAAACAGCAATCTAAACAAAATGAAGTGGCAGAAAAATATTCAGCAGGTAAAGAAACATGATAAATGCCCACCAAACCAAACAAAAGAGGAGGCAATAGGGAGTCTACCTGAAAAAGGATTCAATATAATGATAGTTCAGATGATCTAAAATCTTGAAAACAAAATGGAGTTACAGATAATAGACTCAAGACAAGGATTGAGAAGATGCAAGAAATGTTTAACAAGGACCTAGAAGAAATAAAGAAGAGTCAATCAATAATGAGTAATGCAATAAATGAGATCAAAAGCACTCTGGAGGGAATCAACAGTAGAATAATCGAGGAAGAAGATAGGATGAGTGAGGTGGAAGATAGAATGGTGGAAACAAATGAAGCAGAGAGGGGAAAAGAAAAAGAAATTAAAAGAAATGAGGACAACCTCAGAGACCTCTGGGACAATGTTAAATGCCCCAACATTCAAATCATAGGAGTCCCAGAAGAAGAAGACAAAAAGAGAGGGCATGAGAAAATACTTGAGGAGATAATAATTGAAAACACCCCGAAAATGTGGAAGGAAATAGCCACCCAAGTTCAAGAAACTCAGAGTCCCAAACAGGATAAACCCAAGGTGAAACACCCCCAGACACATACTAATCAAACTAACGAAGATCAAACACAAAGAGCAAATACTAAAAGCAGCAAGGGAAAAGCAACAAATAACACACGAGGGGATCCCCATAAGGATAAAAACTGATCTTTCAATAGAAACTCTTCAGGCCAGAAGGGAATGGCAGAACATACTTAAAGTGATGAAAGAGAAAAACCTACAACCCAGATTACTATATCCAGCAAGGATCTCATTCAAATATGAAGGCAAAATCAAAAGCTTTACAGACAAGCAAAAATTCAGAGAATTCAGCACCACAAACCAGCTCTTCAATAAATGCTGAAGGATTTTCTCCAGACAGGAAACACAGAAAAGGTTTATAAACTCAAACCCAAAACAACAAAGTAAATGGCAATGGGATCATCCTTATCAATAATTACCTTAAATGTAAATGGTTTGGATGCCCCAACCAAAAGACAAAGACTGGCTGAATGGATACAAAAACAAGACCCCTATATATGCTGTCTACAAGAGACCTACCTCAAACCAAGGGACACATACAGACTGAAAGTGAAGGGCTGGAAAAGATATTTCATGAAAATGGAGACCAAAAGAGAGCAAGAGTAGCAATACTTATATCAGATAAAATAGACTTTGAAATAAAGACTGTAAAAAGAGACAAAGAAGGACACTACATAATGATCAAAGGATCAATCCAAGAAGAAGCTATAACAATTATAAATATATATGCACCAAACATAAGAGCACCTCAATACATAAGGCAAATGCTAACAAGTATGAAGGAGGAAATTAATGGTAACACAATAATAGTGAGAGACATTAATACCCCACTCACACCTATGGATAGATCAACTAAACAGAAAATTAACAAAGAAACAGAAACTTTAAATGATACAATGGACCAGTTAGACCTAACTGATATCTATAGGACATTTCACCCCAAAACGATGAATTTCACCTTTTTTGCAAGTGCACATGGAACATTCTCCAGGATAGATCACATCCTGGGCCATAAATCTAGCCTTGGTAAATTCAAAAAAACTGAAGTCATTTCAAGCATCTTTTCTGATCACAATGCTGTAAAATTTGATGACAACTACAGGAAAAAAAATTGTTAAAAATACAAACATATGGAGGCTAAACAACACACTTCTGAATAACCAACAAATAATGGAGGAAATCAAAATATGCACAGGAACTAATGAAAATGAAAACACAACAACCCAAAACCTATGGGATTCAGTAAAAGTAGTGCTAAGGGGAAGGTTCATAGCAATACAAGCTTACCTCAAGAAACAAGAGAAAAATCAAATAAACAACCTAAGTTTACACCTAAAGCAACTAGAAAGAGAAGAAATGAAGAACTCCAAGGTTAGTAGAAGGAAGGAAATCATAAAAATTAGAGCAGAAATAAGTGAAAAAGAAACAAAGGAGACTATAGCAAAAATCTACAAAACTAAAAGCTAGTTCTTTGAGAAAATAAATAAAATAGACAAACCATTAGCCAGACTCATCAAGAAGAAAAAGAAGAATCATATCAACAAAATTAGAAATGAAAATGGAGAAATCACAACAGACAACACAGAAACAAAAAGGATCGTAAGAGACTATTATCAGCAACTATATGCCAATAAAACGGAAACCTTGGAAGAAATGGACAAATTCTTAGAAAAGTATAACTTTCCAAAACTGAACCAGGAAGAAATAGAAAATCTTAACAGACCCATCACAAGCACAGAGGTTGAAACTGTCATAAAAAATCTTCCAACAAACAAAAGCCCAGGACCAGATGGCTTCACAGGTGAATTCTACCAAAAATTTAGTAGGATAAGATAACACCTATCCTACTCAAACTCTTCCAGAAAATTGCAGAGGAAGGTAAACTCCCAAACTCATTCCATGAGGCCACCATCACCCTAATACCAAAACCAGACAAAGATGCCACAAAAAAAGAAAACTACAGGCCAATATCACTAATGAACATAGATGCAAAAATCTTCAACAAAATTCTAGCAAACAGAATGCAACAACATATTAAAAAGATCATACATCATGATCAAGTGGGCTTTATCCCAGGGATGCAAGGATTCTTCAATATTCACAAATCAATCAATGTGAAACACCACATTAACAAACTGAAAGATAAAAACCATACGATTATCTCAGTAGATGCAGAGAAAGCCTTTAACAAAATTCAACACATATTTATGACATTTACGCTCTCCAGAAAGCAGGCATAGAAGGAAATACCTCAACATAATAAAAGCCATATATGATAAACCCACAGCAAATATTATCCTCAATGGTGAAAAATTGAAAGCATTTCCCCTAAAGTCAGGAACAAGACAAGGGTGCCCACTCTCACCACTACTATTTAATATAGTTTTGGAAGTTTTAGCCACAGCAATCAGAGAAGAAAAGGAAATAAAAGGAATCCAGATTGGAAAAGAAGAAGTAAAACTCTCACTGTTTGCAGATGACATGATCCTTTACATAGAAAACCCTAAAGACATGATGAGAAAATTACTAGAGCTAATCAATGAATATAGTAAAGTTGCAGGATACAAAATTAACACAGAAATCCTGCCGGGAGCCGGCATGAGGAGCTCCACCCGTGGCAAAGGTCATGAGGAAGGAGGCTCGGCATACGCAAAGGCGGGATGGAGCCTCAGGAGTCCCCCTGGATATTCTCGAGCATCTACCCCCAAAAACCAGAGTCTGCCTGTTTTACTGCTTTGTGCTCTTACCTCTGACTTTACTGGGGGCTGTCCCCCACCACCATCTTGCTCTCTCTGATAGAGTTAACTTACAGCTCCAGTTAATAAGTTCCTGGGCATTAGGAGTGTTTAAATCCAAACCCCTTAGATAGCTCTCTAACTCACCTGACAAGTTTACCCGGATTCCTACAGCTATGCATATGATTGTTTACAAGGAAGCTTAAGATATTTAAGTAGCTTAGAGCCTCTCAGAGAGTTAGAAACTGTCAGAATAAAACTAGTAAAAGATTTCATTGATGAGCCAATGCTTGCTGCCAAGTTTCCACATCCCCTGTATTGTATCCTTGAATGTGTATTAATTAATATAGTTGGTATGTAGAAAAAATAAGTAGTGGCCTTGGTGCTAGCAACTTTAGACCCTTAAGGTAATAAATTCTTTCCTTTGTGGTAAACTCACTGCACCTCTGCCATAGGAATGCAACTTTATCTAACACCTTCGGAGGATGGCGCCAAACCTTAAAATAATTACTCTTAGAGAAAATAAGTCTTACAGTTGACAAACCTTTGTCAAGAGTCATAAAATGTTAATAGGCCTTCTGGCCAGAAGATGATGTAAATCACCTAAACCATCTGTATATGATAAATTTGCAGGAAAGAAACCCAGGTTTCAATAAGGATCAAAGACTGCTGACTTTGCATGATTTCACATCCCCTATTATCCTCTATGTGCAACTTAGGGTATAAAAGCCCCTGTTGAAAATAAAGCTACGGGCCTTGCTCACCGAAGCTTGGTCTCCCCATGTCATTCCTTTTCTCAATTTCTGGCTGAAGTTTCCATCTGGAGCGTGGAGGTCCTTTGCGACCACTTATTTGCCTGGGCTTCTAAGACCCACTCGAGAAGGTGCCTAAGGTGGGGCACCTTCCGCTATTCGAGAGGGCGCCTGCAGCCTCCGTGGTCAGAGCAAGTTTGGTGTCACGAACTTTATTGACTTCCCACGTAAACCAGTTATTATTGAGCATCTAATAAATCTCTCAGCCTTTGTTATCCCTTAATTGCCGACGCCGTCATCCTGAGGGAATTCCTGGATCCAACCGGGGCTGGACTGCCGGGAGCCGGTGAGGCATTCTGCTCACGACAAAGGTCATGAGGAAGGAGGCTCGGCATACGCAAAGGCGGGATCGAGCCTCAGGAGTCCCCCCAGATATTCTCGAGCATTTTTCCCCAAAAAACCAGAGTCTGCCTACTTTATTGCTTTGTGCTCTCACCTCTGATTTTACTGGGGGCTGTCCCCCACCACCATCTCGCTCTCTCTCTGTCAAAGAGTTAACTTACAGCTCCAATTAATAAAGTTCCTGGGCAATTAGGAGTGTTTAAATCCAAACCCCTCAGATGGCTCTCTAACTCGCCTGACAAGTTTACCCGGACTCCTGCAGCTATGCATACGATTGTTTACAGTCTCCTAGCCTCCAGAGGCACAGGAAGCTTAAGATATTCAAATAGCTTAGAGCCTCTCAGAGAGTTAAAAACTGCCAGAATAAACTAGTAAAGGATTTCATTGATGAGTCAATGTTTGTTGCCAAGTTTTCACATCCCCTAAATTGTATCCTTGAATGTGTATTAATTAATAGTTGGTATATAGTATAAAATAAGTAGTGGCCTTGGTGTTAGTAACTTTAGACCCTTAAGGTAATAAATTATTTTCTTTGTTGTAAACCCATTACACATCCGCCCTATAGGAATGCAATTTTATCTTTGGAAGATGGTGCCAAACCTTAAAATAATTACTCTTAGAGAAAATAAGTCTTTGTTGATAAGTCCTTGTCAAGAGTCATAAAATGTTAGTAGGCCTTCTGGCCAGAAGATGATGTAAATCACCTAAACCATTTGTATACGATAAATTTGCAGGAAGGAAACCTTGGTTTTTGATAAGAATCAAAGACTGCTGACTTTGCATCCCCTATTATCCTCTATGTGTAACTTAGGGTATAAAAGCCCCTGTTAAAAATAAAGCTACGGGCCTTGTTCACCAACGCTTGGTCTCCCCATGTCATTCTTCCCTTTAACTTCCAGCTGAGTCTCCATCTGGAGCGCAGAACCCACCACGCTTACTAATTATGCCTGGGCTTCTAAGACCCACTCGAGAAGGTGTCTAGGGTGAGGCACCTTCCGCTATTCGAGAGGGCGCCTGCGGCCTACGTAAGTGGTGCAAACTTCTTGTCTTGAAGTTTTATTGGTCTCCCGCGTAAACCAAGCTACTCAGCTTCTTTTCTCCACTGAATTTTCCTACTGAGCTATCCTCATTCTATTGTTCTCTATATCTCTAATTAGCATATAAATAGTCGCCTAGGCCGTCTCTCCTTCGAATACCCTGGATCAGCTGGGGCTGGTCCCCAGCACTGGACCCTAGCAAAATCCCTTGCATTCCTATACACTAACAATGAGAAAACAGAAAGGGAAATTAAAGAAACAATTCCATTCACCATTGCAATGAAAAGAATAAAATACTTAGGAATAAATCTTCCTAAAGAAACAAGAGACCTATATATAGAAAATTATAAAACACTGATGAAAGAAATCAAAGATTATACAAATAGATAAGGAAACATACCATGTTCATGGATTGGAAGAATCAATATAGTGAAAATGAGTATATTACCCAAAGAAATCTACAGATTCAATGCAATCCCTATCAAGCTACCAATGGTATTTTTCACAGAAATGAACAAATAATTTCATAATTTGTATGGAAATACAAAAAAATCTCGAATAGCCAAAGCAATCTTGAGAAAGAAGAATGGAACTGGAGGAATCAACCTGCCTGACTTCAGATTATACTACAAAGCTACAGTCATCAAGACAGTATGGTACTGGCACAAAGACAGAAACATAGATCAATGGAACAAAATAGAAAGCCCAGAGATAAATCCACGCACCTATGGACACCTTATCTTTGACAAAGGAGGCAAGAATATACAATGGAGAAAAGACAATCTCTTCAACAAGTGGTGCTGACAAAACTGTCAACCACCTGTAAAAGAATGAAACTAGAACACTTTCTAACACCATACACAAAAATAAACTCAAAATAGATTAAAAATCTAAATGTAAGATCAGAAACTATAAAACTCCTAGGATAAACATAGACAAAACACTCTTTGACATAAATCACAGCAAAATCCTATATGACCCACCTCCCAGAGTCAGTTCAGTTCAGTTCAGTCACTCAGTCGTGTCCAACTCTTTGCAACCCCATGGACTGCAGCATGCCAGGCCTCCCTGTCCATCACCAACTACCAGAGTCCACCCAAACCCATGTCCATTGAGTCAGTGATGCCATCCAACCATCTCATCCTCTGTTGTCCCCTTCTCCTCCTGCCGTCAATCTTTCCCAGCAACGGGGTCTTTTCAAATGAGTCAGCTCTTCCTATCAGGTGGCCAAAGTACTGGAGTTTCAGCATCAGCATCAGTCCTTCCAATGAATATTCAGGACTGATTTCCTTTAGGATGGACGGGTTGGATCTCCTTGCAGTCCAAGGCACTCTCAAGTGTCTTCTCCAACACCACAGTTCAAAAGCATCAATTCTTCGGCGCTCAGCCTTCTTCACAGTCCAACTCTCAAATCCATACATGACCACTGGAAAAACCATAGCCTTGACTAGATGGACCTTTGTTGGCAAAGTAATGTCTCTGCTTTTCAATATGCTGTCTAGGTAGGTCATAACTTTTCTTACAACGAGTAAGCGTCTTTTAATTTCACGGCTGCAGTCACCATCTGCAGGGATTTTGGAGCCCAAAAAATAAATTCAGCTACTGTTTCCCAATCTATGTGCCATGAAGTGATGGGACCAGATGCCATGATCTTAGTTTTCTGAATGTTGAGCTTTAAGCCAACTTTTTCACTCTCCACTTTCACTTTCATCAAGAGGCTCTTTAGTTCTTCTTCACTTTCTGCCATAAGGGTGGTGTCATCTGCATATCTGAGGTTATTGATATTTCTCTTGGCAATCTTGAATCCAGCTTGTGCTTCCTCCAGCCCAGCATTTCTCATGACGTACTCTGTATATAAGTTAAATAAGCAGGGTGATAATATACAGCCTTGAGGTACTCCTTTTCCTATTTGGAACCAGTCTGTTGTTCCATGTCCAGTTCTAACTGTTGCTTCCTGACCTGCATACAGGTTTCTCAAGAGGCAGGTCAGGTGGTCTGGTATTCCCATCTCTTGAAGAATTTTCCACAGTTTGTTGTGATCCACACAGTCAAAGGCTTTGGCATAGTCAATAAAGCAGAAGTAGATGTTTTTCTGGAACTCTCTTGCTTTTTCAATGATCCATCAGATGTTGGCAATTTGATCTCTGGTTCCTCTGCCTTTTCTAAAACCAGCTTGAACATCTGGAAGTTAACAGTTCACATATTGCTGAAGCCTGGCTTGAAGAATTTTAAGCATTACTTTACTAGCGTGTGAGATGAGTGCAATTGTGTGGTAGTTTGAGCATTCTTTGGCATTGCCTTTCTTTGGGATTGGAATGAAAACTGACCTCCAGTCCTGGGCCACTGCTGAGTTTTCCAAATTTGCTGGCATACTGAGTGCAGCACTTTCACAGCATCATCTTTTAGGATTTGAAATAGCTCAACTGGAATTCCATCACCTCCACTAGCTTTGTTCATAGTGATGCTTCCTAAGGCCCACTTGACTTCACATTCCAGGATGTCTGGCTCTAGGTGAGTGATCACACCATCGTGATTATCTGGATCATGAAGATCTTTTTTGTACAGTTCTTCTGTGTATTCTTGCCATCTCTTCTTAATATCTTCTGCTTCTGTTAGGTCCATACCATTTCTGTCCTTTATTGAGCCCATCTTTGCATGAAATGTTCCCTTGGTATCTCTAATTTTCTTGAAGAGATCTCTAGTCTTTCCCATTCTATTGTTTTTCTCTATTTCTTTGCACTGATTACTGAAGAAGGCTTGCTTATCTCTCCTTGCTGTTCTTTGGAACTCTGCATTCAAATGGGTATATCTTTCCTTTTCTCCTTTGCTTTTTGCTTCTCTTCTTTTCACAGCTATTTGTAAGGCCTGCTCAGACAATCATTTTGCTTTTTTGCATTTCTTTTTCTTGGGGATGGTCTTGAGTTCTGTCTTCTGTACAATGTCATGAACCTCTATCCATAGTTCATCAGGCACTCTGTCTATCAGATCTATTTCTTACTTAAGAAATCTAAAACTTCTTAAGATTAAATCTATTTCTCACTTCCACTGTATAGTCATAAGGGATTTGATTTAGGTCATACCTGAATGGTCTAGTGGTTTTCTCCATTTTCTTCAATTTCAGTCTGAATCTGGCAATAAGGAGTTGATGATCTGAGCCACAGTCAGCTCCCAGTCTTGTTTTTGCTGACTGTATCGAGCTTTTCCATCTTTGTCTGCAAAGAATATAATCAATCTGATTTCAGTGTTGACCATCTGGTGATGTCCATGTGTAGTCTTCTCTTGTGTTGCTGGAAGAGGGTGTTGCTATGACCAGTGCGTTCTCTTGGCAGAACTCTATTAGCCTTTGCCCTGCTTCATTCTCTACTCCAAGGCAAAATTTGCATAAAAGCAAAAATAAATAAATGGGACCTAATTAAACTTAAAAGCTCTTGCACAACTAAGGAAACTATAAATAGGGTGAAAAGACATCCTTCAGAATGGGAGAAAACAATAGCAAACAAAGCAACGGACAAAGAATTAATCTCAAATATGTACAAGCAGCTCATGCAGCTCAATGCCAGAAAAATAAACAACCCAATCCAAAAAATGGGCCAAAGAACTAAACAGACATTTTTCCAAAGAAGACACACAGATGGCTAACAAACACATAAAAAGATGCTCCACATCACTGAGACAATACGTTTCTGTTGTTTTAAGCCACCTAGTTTGTGGTCATCTGTTTCATCAGCCCCACGAAGTGAAAATGCATACCTTTGTATTCTGCCCAGTAATGAGCTCTACCCTATGGAATAGGCCCTTGTGTATGATATCACTGCAGAATTCATACAAGCTTTGTCATCAGTTCAGTTCAGTCCAGTCATTCAGTCGTGTCCAACTCTTTGTGACCCCATGGACTGCAGCACGCCAGGCCTCCATGTCTGTCACCAACTCCCGGATCTTACTCAAACTCATGTCCATTGAGTCAGTCATGCCATCCAACCATCTCATCCTCTGTCGTCCTCTTCTCCTCCCGCCTTCAATGTTTCCCAGCATCAGGGTCTTTTCAAATGAGTCAGCTCTTCACATCAGGTGGCCAAAGTATTGGAGTTTCAGCTTCAGCATCAGTCCTTCCAATGTACACCCAGGGCTGATCTCCTTTAGGATGGACTTGTTAGATCTCCTTGCAGTCCAAGGGACTCTCAAGAGTCTTCTCCAACACCACAGTTCAAAAGCATCAATTCTTTGGTGCTCAGCTTTCTTTATAGTTCAACTCTCACATCCATACATGACCACTGGAAAAGCCATAGCCTTGTCTAGACGGACCTTTGTTGGCAAAGTAATGTCTCTGCTTTTCAATATGCTATCTAGGTTGGTCATAACTTTTCTTTCAAGGAGTAAGTGTCTTTTAATTTCATGGCTGCAGTCACCATCTGCAGTGATTTTGGAGCCCTGAAAAATTAAATCTGCCACTGTTTCCCCTGTTTATCTATTTGCCATGAAGTGATGGGACTGGACGCCATAGTGAAAAAGTTGGCTTAAAGCTCAACATTCAGAAAACAAAGATCATGGCATCCGGTCCCAGCACTTGTCATCAGAACCCTACAAACTTATTTTTGTCTCCTTTTTTATTGTGAAACTTTTTAAACTAATTTTAGATGTATTTGTTTTGTAATCCTGGTTCTGCCCCGAAGAGCTGGATAACAATGAATGACTTAGATAACCTTAGCACCTTAAATTTCTATACTATTTAAGTTAGTGACCAACAAATGTTAGTTTTCCTTCCTGTAAACCTAATCTAAAAGGTGTAACTTTTAAAAGGGCTCTTTACTGATAAAATGGTTATATCCACTTTTTTGTTCCAGATGAATTCCTTTTTTTCTCCCCGTAAGGAGAGTTGACTCATTGGTAAAGACTCTGATGCTGGGAGGCATTGGGGGCAGGAGGAGAAGGGGACGACAGAGAATGAGATGGCTGGATGGCATCACCGACTCAATGGACATGAGTTTGAGTGAACTCTGGGAGTTGGTGATGGACAGGGAGGCCTGGCGTGCTGCGATTCACGGGGTCACAAAGAGTCGGACACGACTGAGCAACTGAAGTGAACTGAAAGCAATATCGTTTTTTCTGTTTTTTTTTTTAATATTTGAAGAGAACCATGCCATTATAATTCTATCAGCAGTTATAATAAAGTTTCTTCAGAACTTTTAAATTTGTGTCTATCCAATAGTGGTTATGGAAGGATCTGAAGAAACCCCAGATTTGTGTGCCTAGCTCCTGTCTTCTGGAAAACTACCACAAAAAGGCATTCAATTATTCCCTTCTGGAATTTAATTTTGTGCATGTTATGAAGTAATTATTTTTTTAAATAAACAGCCAGTTATCCCATCATTACTTACTGAATAGTCCATTATTTGTTTTGAGGTACTATTTTTTAATCACATATGGAAGTATTATATATACGTATCTCTCTTTGTTTTCTATTCTACAGATACAGTTGTTTCATCTGTGATATAACAATTATTTTGTTTCCTACAGACTACCATTTGAATTACTTGAACAGCAAGTCCTATTTTGTTGTTGCTAATTTTTAACAGGCACTTAGTTATTCCAATATAATTTAGTGTGCTAAATTTCATTTTTAAATCCCATTGAGTGACAAGGATGCTGACAAGTGTGGGAAAGAATGGTATTTTCAACAAAGATGTGTATATATACATTTTTTGTATATATCTCCACCTTGTAGTTCTACTAGTTGGATTTTCTAGTTATCAAATATATTATCTCAAATTATGTCAGCTTTTTCCCCCTTTCTTTCAATTATTACTGGCTCATACCTTTTTTCTCTTATTGAATTATTTTCTCTTATTTACCTGTGAAAGTGAAAGTCACTCAGTCGTGTCCAACTCTTTGTGACCCCCGTGGACTGTCCATGGAATTCTCTAGGCCAGAATACTGGAGTGGGTAGCCTTTCACTTCTCCAGGGGATCTTCCCAACCCAGGGATCGAACCCAGGTCTCCTGAATTGCAGGCAGATTCTTTACCAACTGAGCTAACAGAAAAGCCCCACTGACCTGTAGAACAATGCTAAGAATGGTGACATCAAACATCATTTGTCTCATTCCTGCTACTGAAAAGAATCTTCTAGATATTTGTAGCATTTGGTAGGTTTCTGATAAATATCCTTTTTCAATTTTAGGAAATTTCCTTCTGTTCTTAACTTTAAAACAACATCAGTAAAAAAAGAAAAATCAGTGCCTACAGAACATTGCCAAATGATTTTATAGCATCTGGTATGATATTATCTTTCTTTATTAATGCATATTTTTTACCTTTGAACTAGTTTGGAAGTCCTATGATAAATGTAAGTATTGATTTTTACTATACTACTAGATTTCACTTGTTAATGACTAAATTAGAAATTTTAAATTCCCTTTTATTTGTATTTATATTCCTTTTCTTACTCCTAGATATTGTGTTTTCTCCTCCCTCCCATTATCCTACTTGCTAGAGCTTATATTTTGGTTTATCAAATGCACTTTTTGTACTTATCTTATTAATGTATTATTTCATCTCTATTAATGCACTCCTTTTCTTTGGGCTTATATTGTTATTTGGTTTCCTATTTTTTTTTTTTTTTGGTTTCCTATCTTTTTAAGTTGAATACTTATGTTCCAGTTTTATCATTTTCTAATAACAGAATTTTTCTGTTTGGATTTATTCTTTTTTACAAAGTTGCTAGGCAAAGGGGGCCACAGGAGGCTAATGCCCTCAAAACTGTGTCTGGAATTATTTTTTAGCACAAAAATTACTTAGAAAATTATTTCTAATTTTTAATTTTGTGGTACTATTTTAAGTTGTTGTTCTTTTCTTTTATCTTATTGTGGTAAAAAAAACATATAAACAAAAAGGGAAGGTTTGTATATTTCTCTTAGGGAGAATTTATTTAAATTTTCTTTGTAGCCATATATATAGTCCATTAAAAATATTCCATGAATACTGGAAAATAATGCATATTATCTCTGAGGGAAAGCATTCTTGTCTATGGCTATTAATTAACCTTGTCAAAATTTAGAATTCAAACCCTCTATAAAGGTGTTACTTCTACATTTAAAAATAAAATGAGAACCACTAAAAAGATCATATATAAACAATTTTTATCATCCCTCTAAGACTCCTGTGTATCTGAAAATACTTTTACTGTAAATAAATATATACATTTGTAATAAATTATCTCTAAAATGAATTTCCTAAATGTCTTCTAAAACTTAGCTTCAAATTTAGAGATGACTACTTCCATTATAAGTTTTTATATCAACAATAACATGTTTTTCAGATAAATTACAAAAACAGTGTTTCAGACTTCCCTGGTGGTCTAGTGGTTAAGAATTCATCCACCAACGCAGGGGACACAGGTTCAATCCCTGGTCCAGGAAGATCCCATGTGCCTTGGGGCAACTAAGACTGTGTATGCACTCTAGAGCCCATGTACCCCAATGACTGAGCCCATTTGCTGCAATTACTGAAGCCCGTCCACCCTAAAGCCCACGCTCTGCAACAGGAGAAGCCACTGCATTGAGAAGTCCATACACTGCAGCTAAAGAGCAGCCGTCACTTGCCACAACTAGGGAAAGCCAGTGTGCAGCAATAAAGACCCAGCGCAGTCAAAAATAAATTTGATGTGTTTCTCCAGTGTTTCTTCTCAGGAAAAACATTATAATACTGAGTATATGAGCATTTTGCCTAAGGTTTTTCCTGCATAACAATTCTTAGAGAGTTTTACTACTGTGAGGGCTCAAGGGTAAGGAATGACCTATGGCTGTAGGCTTTTCCATATTCATTACTTTTATAAAGTTTCTCCGTTGTATATGTTTGCTTATGTTTAGTAAGGGCTGAGCTTAAGCTGAAGGATTTCCTCCATTCATTACACTGGTAGGGCTTCTCTTCTATATGAGTTCTCTGATGTCGAATTAGTGATGTTCTATAGCAAAATAGTTTTTGACATCCATTACACTGATAGGATTTCTCACCAGAATGTAGTTTTAGATGTTCAGTAAGGTACGTACTTCGGCTGAAAGTTCTTCCACATTCCTTACAAACATAAGGTTTCTTTCCAGTGTGAGTTCTCTGGTGTTCAGTAAGATGTGCACTCCGATTAAAGGCCTTTCCACATTCATTACACTCATAGGGTTTTTCTCCTGTGTGAATTCTCTGATGCCAGATTAGTGATGAGCTGTGGTTAAAAAAAAAAAAAAAACCTTCCTACATTCCTTACACTGGTAGGATTTATCCACAGAGTGAATTTCTTGATGTTCAATAAGATGTGTACTCCAGCTGAAGGTTTCTCCACATTTGACACATGCATATGGTTTCTTTTCAGTGTGAATTCTTCGATGTTGAGTAAGGGCAGAAATATGGCTGAAAGTTTTCCCACCTTATTACAAGGATAGGGTTTTCTTCCAATATGTATTCTCTTGTGATTTTTAAGGGATGATCTATGACTAAAGGCTTTTTCACATTCATTACACTCATAAGGTTTCTCCCTAGTATGGACTTTTTGATGTTGAATAAGATTAGTACTCGGACTAAAAGCTTTTCCACGTTCATTACATTCGTAAGGTTTCTCTCCAGCATGAATTTTCTGATGTTGAATGAAGGCTGGGTTGTGGCTGAAGGTTTTTCCACATTCATTACATTTGTACAGTTTTTCTCCTGGGTGAATTCTCTGATGTCAGATTAGTGATGAGCTGTGGCAAAAAACTTTCCTACACTCCTTAAACTGGTAGAATTTCTCCCCAGAATGAGTTCCTTGATGTTCAATAAGATGTGTGCCCTGGCTGAAGGCTTTTCCACATTTGACACATGCATATGGTTTCTTTACAGTGTGAATTCTTTGATGTTGAGTAAGGGTAGAAATATGGCTGAAAGCTTTCCCACACTTGGTACAAGGATAGGGTTTTTCTCCAGTATGTCTCTCATAATTTTTAAGATTTACCACATAAATTACATGTATGTTTCTCTCATACAAATTTTCTCAGATTCCATTAGTACTAAGCTATGGCTTTACATTTAAGTTGTTTCCAGAATAAGTAAGGTTTGAGGTACAAATGCATCTTTTCTTATAGCTAAAATTATTTTTCATTTATAAGTTACCTTTAAAAAATACCAATAGAAGCAGAATTGTGTTTTAAGCTCTAAGCATTTGTGTCATAATTGTGACATCTTTATCTTCTAGAAATGCTGAGTTGTTTAAAAAGATTTGAGCTGAGATTTAATATTTCCCTCAAACCATTATACTCATGATCTTCCTCTTGAATAGCTTTTCCTTATAATTTAATTTTACTTGTGTTTATCCAACTGGTTATTGAATTCCAATTCTTCTAATGTGTAGAACCATCATTTGAAGAATTTTCTAACATCATGCTGTGATACTATTTGTTTTCCTGAAGCTTTGTGCTTTGGAATTAAGGCTCTGACTTTAGAGATAATATGCAGGATTAAGTAGAAGACATTATTTCTTCCCTCTGGAATGTAAAGCGGAAAACAAAGCTCACTCATCAGTTGCAGAAAAATATATATTAAAAGTAAACCAGTGCTGTTAAAACAAAAATAATACAGTATTAGTTAGTTAGTTCAGTCGCTCAGTCGTGTCTGACTCTTTGCGACCCCATGAATCGCAGAACACCAGGCCTCCCTGTCCATCACCAACTCCCGGAGTTCACTCAGACTCACGTCCATCGAGTCAGTGATGCCATCCAGCCATCTCATCCTCTGTCGTCCCCTTCTCCTCCTGGCCCCAATCCTTCCCAGCATCAGAGTCTTTTCCAATGAGTCAACTCTTCGCATGAGGTGGCCAAAGTACTGGGGTTTCAGCTTTAGCATCATTCCTTCCAAAGAAATCCCAGGGCTGATCTCCTTCAGAATGGACTGGTTGGATCTCCTTGCAGTCCAAGGCACTCTCAAGAGTCTTCTCCAACATCACAGTTCAAAAGCATCAATTCTTCGGCACTCAGCCTTCTTCACAGTCCAACTCTCACATCCATACATGACCACAGGAAAAACCATAGCCTTGACTAGATGGACCTTTGTTGGCAAAGTAATGTCTCTGCTTTTCAATATGCTATCTAGGTTGGTCATAACTTTCCTTCCAAGGAGTAAGCGTCTTTTAATTTCATGGCTGCAGTCACCATCTGCAGTGATTTAATACAGTATATGTTCAGATTAATATGGTAGTTTAAAGGAGAGATTAATATAGATAAGTGTGGTAAAAGAAATGACAGCACTGAGACAAAAGTCATAGTATAATCAAAGATAAAGATATAAGGACTTCCCTGGTGGTCCAGTAGTTAAAAACTCACCTTCCAGTGCCAGGGACACAGGTTCAATCCCTGGTCAGGGAACTAAGATCCCACATTCTGCAAGGCAACTAAGCCCATGTGCCACAACTACTGAGCCAGTGAGCCTCAACTAGAGAGCCTGCCTGCTGCAAACTACAGAGCTTCCATGCTCTGGAGCCCATGCACCACTAGAGAGAAGCCCACACACAACAAAGAGCCCATGCACCTTTGATCCTAAATGCCACAAATGAAGATCTTGCATGCCACAAGTAAGACCTGATGCAGCCAAAAATAATATTTTTTTAAAGATAAAGATGTAAAAAGTACATGACATGACAAAGAGTCAATGATACTAATTCAAGTATATGTCTTCAGAAAGCAGAGGTAAAAATAAGAAAGGAAAAATAAAACAGGATCATATAACAACTTCTGACAAACAGAAATACAATGTAGTAGAACATAGAAAAATGAAGTACCCTGTCATAGTAGCAATATGATAAAATGTGTTATGTTTTGGATGAAGTGCTTGTTAATTTCATCTAAAATGGATAACAGAATAAGGCTATCAAATTCAGCAAAGAAAGTATTATATAAATGACATGGGCCTGGATCAGGGTAATACATAAGAATTTAGTATGTGTTATAAAACACAAAAAGAAAAAGAAACAAAAATGTACTGACATTGATTAAGAAGAATTTCTTGAAAATGAGGTTCATAAGTATATTTGATTTCTATCCAAGAAAGCTGGAATTAATGGTGGTGGTACTAATAAAGGAGCTAATAGTGCCAGGTAATAGTGGTACAAATGATAGAAATACTGAAGAAGGAAAAAGGCTACTGAGAGGAAGTTGGTGATTTCACGTTTTACCATAAAGTGGTAAAACTTGACCATAAAGAATTAAAGTGAAGTGGGACATTCAAACAGAGATATACTCTAAGCAGGGAAGCTATGGGGAATTCAAATGAGATACGTGAGTGGAAAAAGATGTATCAGGGAATTAATGACATGGGAGGACTATTTTTGAGGATATCAGAATGCATGAATTCTTTGGGATAAGAAATAAACAACTAAAATATAAACCTTAAAAGGACATGCATTTCTGCTAGGGAGGAAGTGAAACTAACAAAAAAAGCACCTGGAAAGAGATTAAAACAGAAAGTAATCTAGTGATGTCACACAAGCAAAGACAAAATATCAAATGCAGCAGAAAGCCTGAGCATGGAAAGGACGAAGAACAGGTTTCCATCAAGAAAGAATTCAGGGTTCAGGGGTCCCTTAAAAATAATTTCAGTAGAAAAACAGACAAAGTGCAAGTCGCTCAGTCATGTCCGACTCTTTGCAACCCCATGGACTATACAGTCCATGAAATTCTCCAGGCCAGAATACTGAAGTGGGCAGCCTATCCCTTCTCCAGGGAATCTTCCCAACTCAGGAATCGAACTGGAGTCTCCTGCATTGCAGGCAGATTCTTTACCAACTGAGCTAAAAACAGATAATCAGAGTCTAAATTTGAAGATTAAAGCAGAATAGAATTGAGGCTGTTAGGCAGGAGTATGAAAAGTTTGATAATGAAAGGAGAGAATAAGATTAAAAGGTAAATAAAAAAGTATTGTTACATACGATGTTCTTATAAAAGAAAAAAATTTTGAATGTCTAAAATTAGAACAAGGAGAGACTAAATTATGAAATAATCATTAAATCAAGGTCCTAAAACAAATAGAAAAAAACTGAGTCTAGGGAACAAACAGAGAGACTCATTAATGAAAGAGGACTATCCCTTCCTCTGAGATCACTAAGATATGTGAGAAATGAAGTTGAATGCTGCTCCTACTAGGCAAACTGTTTTATACACAGATAAGAGAAGGCTCCGTCCATGGGATTCTCCAGGCAAGACTACTGGGGTGGGCTGTCATTTCCTTCTCCAGTCCGTGGGGTTGCAGAGTCAGATGTGACTGAGGATACTTAGCACGCACGCAAGAGGAGGCTCTGCACAGTGGACACGAACCAGCATTTCCAAGTCTACCACCTCCTACCAACACTAAAATTAGAACCTCGTACCACCATTGCAATGGACAGATGAACTATTATTTACAAAGATTTCTAGCTACTTGATTGTAACTTAGTTACCTGATTCTTTCTTGGCTAAGTATTTTGTTACATTTCTCCATTTTTTCCCTCTGTTATCTATTAATACGGTTCTTTCTACTTAGCTTCCCTCATAGCTCAGTTGGTAAAGAATCCGCCTGTGATGCAGGAGACCCCAGTTCAACTCCTGGGTCAGGAAGATCCATCGGAGAAGGGAAAGGCTACACACTCCAGTATTCTGGCCTGGAGAATTCCATGGACTAAGTCCATGGGGTCGCAAAGAGTCAGATGTGACTAAGCAACTTTTACTTTCACTTTCCTACTTAGAAGATAATATTTGATTTAAAAAGCTGATGCTAATAATCTTGGTGAAGGATATGGGCTTGGGTGTTTATGATGGATCTCAAAATTGTGTCTTAAGTTGTCTTCAGGAACTCTGAAATATAGGAATGTTGTTGCCGTTAAGGCAACATAATTAAGTTATCTGTGTACAGTATTTTGAAGAAAGAAGAAATTGACTGTTTATTAATAAAGGAAATACCTTGTCTCCATGCACAAATAAAATTTAAGATCTCTGGTCCCTAAACTCAAAGACCAGCTCAGATAAGTACCTGTAAATACCATAATCCCATACACTGACATTTGAGGGAAAAGCCGTGGTGTGTGTGTGTGTGTTAAGTTGCTTCTGTCATCACTTTGCAATCCCATGGACTGTAGCTTGCCAGGCTCCTCTCCATGGGATTTTCCAGGCAAGAATATTAGAATGGTTTGCTATTTCCTTCTCCAAAAGTCATGGTAATCTATAGTAACTACAAAGCTATACTTAACCAATGAGACAAAACTCCTAAAACTGTTATCACTTCCTTATATAGTATCTGACAATGGCCTGATTCTTTTCATTACCACAAGATAAAGTTCCACTGGCACACCTTTCAATGCCACTGGTTCCTAGAACACCAAACAAATACCTGCTTACAAAGGGCTCATGCATGCAACTACTTATGAAAGAAAGAGTAAAGTGAACGACTCAAAATGACAAAGTAAAGGGCTAGGGCTAGGAAGTTGTTCAAAAAGAGTTCAGGGTTCTAAAGTTCTAAATTCAAGAGTGACCAAAAATACTTATTTGGTACCTACTATGTATCTGGTGAGAGTATACAGAAGCAATGCAGAAGTTTTCCTATTAAAAACACTGAAAGTAATAAATCTATCTACTATAAATATAGAAACATAAACTATACACAAGAGATAACAGAAAGTGTATAGGTATCATAAGTAATCATGCATAAATGGACATGATTACAACCCTATTGATGGCAGCAGTACATGTAGAGAAATATGGATCAATCAAAAACAAAGTGATGGTAACAGAACACAGAAAAAAACAGATGTTAGAGAGATGCAAAAAATGGTAGTCTGTTCCTATTCATACATAACCTGGAGGAGAAGAGATCAGCATCAAATATTAGCTAGATCTGTTTATCTCAGTAAGCAGGTGGAGTTTATTGTGGGGCTAGAACTAATAAGATAACAATATCTAAGACCTTCACAAATTTGCATCACACAATTAACTCCCTTTAGGATAATTTCACACTTGCCAAGTTGTATTAGTTTTTGCATCCACAGATTTAACAACCATATATCAAGTAGCATTTACTATAGAAAAAAGATCTGCATATAAGTGGACCTGTGCAGTCCAAATCTGCATTGTCCAAGCTGAGATATATATATATATATATATATATATATATATATGTATATATATCTCAGCCTTTTTTTTTTTTTACTACTAAGCTACTCCTATCCCAATATGATACTACACTAATTACTGTTGTTTTTTACATAAGTTTATCATGTAGATAAATTCTCTGTGAGTGTTCTTTACAGAAAATTTTGGGCAATTTTTTGTATTTTAAGTTTCAGATGAAGTTGAAAATAAATGTGATCACTCCATTCTTAAAAATCCTGTTAGGGGAGTGGGGTTGGAGGTTAAGAATTACACAACTATCCATGATGGAATAAAAGAAACTGGATTCACCCTCTTAGCTTAAAGAACTTAGAAACTGGACAAAAACATATAAAACAGTGGTTTTAAGACACTGAATAACAGTACAGAACCATGATACTTGAAAAATAGATCCAGTGAGCTCTACGATTGCCCCAGTCTGCATCCTGGAGGAAGACTTCAGGATAAATTCTCAGGGAAGAATATTTCAAAGAGAGCCCAGGGGTTCACTGACTTGAGGAGAAAGAGATCAGATAATAGGAAGGCCAAAGAGTTTACAATATTCAAACCAGATTACTCAACAGGAATGAGCTACACAACAACATATAAAAATAACATATGAAAAAGCAGAGTTTATGTCAGGAATGTAAGTTGGATTAATGTTTAAAAGTCAGGAAATAAAACTACTAAAAGCATAAAAGGAAAAACCATATGCCATAGATGTAGAAAAAAGCATTTGATAAAATTCAATATGCTTTCACGATAAGAAAGCAAAAAGAAACCTCTTAGACTAGGGATAAAAAGGATTTTTTCAAATTAATAAGGGATATCTTATTAACAGTGGCAGGTGGATTCAGTAGTTGTGGCGCATGGGCTTAGATGCTGTGCAGCATGTGGGATCTTCCCAGATCAGGGGTCAAACTTGTGTCTCCTGCATTAGCAGGCAGACTCTTTACCAGGGAGCCACCAGGGAAGCCCTTAAAAATAATAATAATAATTTTATTTATTATAAACTTTGTTTTAAATAACCCTACGTATTTTAAAGAAAATCCCATGGATGGAGGAGCTTGGTGGGCTGCAGTCCATGGGGTCACTACAAGTCGGACAGGACTGAGTGACTTCACTTTCACTTTTCACTTTCATGCATTGGAGAAAGAAATGGCAACCTACTCCAGTGTTCTTGCCTGGAGAATCCCAGGGACAGCGGAGCCTGGTGGACTGCCGTCTATAGGGTCGCACAGAGTCGGACACGACTGAAGCGACTTAGCAGCAGCACCAGCAGCAGCAGCAACAGGTTAGAATAGTCTTCTATATTTGCCATTTCTGATGTTCTTTAATGCTTCCTTGAAGAACCAAGTTTCCATCTGGTATTATTTCCCTTCAGTCTAAAGAAATTTATGGTATTTGGGGATAAATTCTCTTAATTCATTTATCTAAAATGTCATTATTTCACCTCCATTTTCTAAAGGATATATTTGCTGGCTATTGAATTCGAGGTTGAGGTTGAAGGTTTTTGTTTGTTTTTCTGCAGCATTTTAAGGATACTGATCCACTGTTGTCTTCTGGCCTCCACAGTTTTTGATGATAAGTCACCAATCATTAAAACTGTTTTTATCACATAAAATGTGTCATTTTCTTCTCTGGCTTTCAAGATTTTATTTCTATCTTCAAGTGTGTTTAGGATGTTTCTAATCATGGTTTTCTTCATTTTTATCCTATTAGGAGTTTGCCAAGATTCTCAAATCAGTATATCATTTACCAAGCTTGGGGAAATAACCATTATATCTTCAAATATTTAGTATGTCCCATTCTCTCCTCACTCTCCTTTTGGGAGTTCATCTACATAGATGTAAGACTTTTTTTTTTTGGTCCCACAGGTCGCAGGTTAATGTCTTGTCATCATTTTTCTCTCACTTGTTTGATCATTTCTACGGATCTATTTCAAGGCAGTGACTCTTTTCCCTGTAATTTACATTTGGTACATTTATCTTGTGAATTTTAAATTTCAGACATTGTGTTTTAAGTTCTAGAATTTTATTTTGGTTTTTCTTTCATTTCCATTTCTTCCTTGAGTTAAAAAATCTTTATTCATTTGGAGCATATTTTATTTCATTAAGCATAGTTATAATATCTATAATAATATCCTCATTTGCTATTCCAATTTCTGGGTTGGTTGTTTTCTTGAAATGGGGTCACATTTTCCTAATCTGAATTTTCTTGTATCCTAGATATTGTGAGTGATAAATCATGACAATTCAGGATTTTGTATATTTCTTGGAGGAGTGTTAATGCTTTTATCAAGTAATTAACATTGTTGAACTCAAACTTTAAACTCTTTCTCTGCAGTAGCAGCGCAAAAGAAAGCTCAGTTCAAAAGACAAAAAGATAGTTGTGCCACCATGCATGGTTCATGGTCAGCCGGAGACTAGGGCAGTTTATTCACATAATCTGAGGTCCTCCCTCTTCGTGCCTCTTTTCTGGGATTCTCTCCTCATTTTCCAGTAGCTGAGGTTGCTATAAACTCAGTCTTGTGGTTTTTCATGTTAAAAAAAAAAAAAAAAAAAAAAGCCAACTGTGTGTTTTCTCTCAAGTTATCTTCCTCTGCCACATCAAATTCTATCTAATGAGCGTGTCATACTTTAATCAATTAATTGGCAATTGACTGCTTTATCCAACTTCTCTGTATTCTGTGATCACTATATTACACCTTAACTGTGTATCATAGAAGAGATTCCTGGAAGTATGAGTGCAGTGTACACTGTCAGATTTACATTTAAATAGGTTGTACTAACTTGACTACGAAAAGCAGTGTATGAGAGATCTTTTTTTTTTTTTTGCAAACCATTTGTCTCAGCCAAAAAAAAAAAGATTTTTTTTTCAAATGTCTAACTGGGAAAATGAAATCCTTTAAAAATAAAAATGAAAATTACCTCTTTACTATGCTCCTCCTCATCAGAGAGGATGCCCATACCCTTTTTCTCGGAGTATGTATTTCTGTCTTGCTTCTGACTTAAATAAATAAACTGCTTGTTTGTGTGCTCTCCCATTAGAAAGACAGAGAGAGAGAGAGAGAGAGAGATCTTGCTTTCTACCTCTCTTGCAAACCTGATTATTTAAAATTTTTGATTTAATGGAAAATTTTCTTACTTTTTCCTCTTCTGTATGTTCAGCATCTTTCTCTTTCCACACCTTCAGATTCTAAAACATGTATGTCTGGAAAGCTCTTTCATCATATATATATGACTTGCTTCTGCACTCTTCAAGACTGTGTCACCACTAAGTGAGATTGAGCTTACTCCATCACCACTACCATCAAATTTAAAACTGCATTCTCTTACAATTGCATTCCCCTTCTCTGTTTTGTCCTTTGCCATACCACTCGTCACCCTCTGTCATATTCTATATTTTGCTTACAGTTTGAACTGTATGGGTCCAATTATACATGCATATTTTTCAATAAATATATACAGTACTACACAATCCATGGTTGGTTGAGTTCTTGGATATGGCCCTTGGATATAGGGCCAACTATAGGACTTAAGCATTCTCAGATTTTGGTAACTGGCTGGTCCTGGAACCAATCCCCTGTGGGGCAACTATATTTAGATTTACTGCCTGTCTCCCACTCTAGAATTAAGCTGAGGACAAGATTTCTTTCCTTCTTTTTTTGTTGACTGCTATGTCCCTAAGATTTATAATAGTGCCCAGCAAATAATATACACGTGATCAAAAGTTCATGAAGAAATAAATGTTTTAAAACTGTTAATATAATAACTAACTCCACAGATATATGCCCTTCCTCTTCTTTATATTGAAGAAATATTTCAGGAACATTTAAAAATATTTTAAAATTTTACTTAAACAATTATTCAGATTAGTGATTCTCAAAGTGTGGTCCCCGACCAACATCATCTTCTGTAAACTTATTTAAAATGCAAATTCTCAGGCCAGATCACAAACTTACTGAGTCAGAAATTTTGTGGGTGGGGCCTGTTTCTAAAGTCTTTCTAGTAACAAGCCTTCCAGGCCATTGTGATGCACGCCCAACCAACCGTATCATTGATTTGGACTCACATCTGTATGTCTATTTTCTTTCACTGTTTGCCTCTAGTTGTTTTCAAATATTATTTCCTCATTCATTGATGCTAAATTTTAATTCATTTTTTACTGCACAGGACGAATTTCAGCATTCATTTTTAATGTTCAGGCACACTATACTCTTGGCCATCCCAGGTGTGGCACTATTGTGGGTTCTCCAAGAGATGTAAGAAAGTTAATCTGGTCATACATGCAACTGCTTTATTCTTCTAAAAAGTGAGATTTATTACAGCTCTAGACAGTGATGAATTCATTCTGTGTATAGTGCCAGATTTTCATTTGGTAATAAATTACTGATGGAAATGACTTTCAGATTTCATTGTCTTCACCTGAGAGTACGTAAGTTACTTGGTAATGAGTGCATAATATTCATGAGTTGATCTTTCAATACATGCATGTGTACATGTACACACACAAACACAAGTTCTATTTTAAATATTTATACCTTTCAATTCTCAAAAAAATGAGGTCAGTAGGCAGCTGCTGGGACCGGAAATATTTGCAAAGATAGCATTTAACCACATATTATTAAGGATCTATAATTATGCTAGAACAGTACTTATTTATTTGAAATATTTATTGAGAAGTATTGACCATGACTAGAGTCTTTCTTACCAACTCATGTTTATTCTGAGGAACAAATCAGGTAATGTAGTGAATGTGCTATGAAAAATGTAAAAGATGACATATATATCAAACATTATTCTTATCTTATATTACAAAACCATTTTTTGTCCTTATGTTACTGTTTTTAGTGTAACAACTTACATTTTAGAACAGTTCGGCTGTATTTTTAAATCTA
This sequence comes from Bos indicus x Bos taurus, assembly GCF_003369695.1. Lineage (NCBI taxonomy): Eukaryota > Metazoa > Chordata > Mammalia > Artiodactyla > Bovidae > Bos > Bos indicus x Bos taurus. The sequence goes on from NC_040083.1 coordinate 102,292,164, forward strand.
TAACTCATGAGGAAAATAGCAAAACAGGTTTCCTGTGCAAACCCAAATGCATTAACAGTACCTTCTAGAATGCATGCTTGAGAATACTCTGAGGCCAAGTCTAGATTCACTCAGAAAGAGTGCACTGATCTATTCACAAGGTCTGCTATTGGGCAAGAACAGGAAGTAGAGCCATTTGTTGCAGTACATTTGAAATCCCAGATTGAGGTATTTGTATAAAAGCACTTTGAATATGAGATAAAGTGGAGTGATTGTTCAGAAAACCCCTTTTATTCAGCTACAATCACAGTTCATCTTCAGTCTTTAAAATTATAGTAAATAAAAGAAACAGCTCCAAGTAATAGTTGTAATTTATTATTTTAATGAAAGAATATGTTTGATAAGAAAAGCCTTTGTGAATTCAATATCAAATTTAATACCATATGCTCATTTATGAATAAGCCTAGAAACTTTTACTTAGTCAAATCACATCACAGAGTGGGTTCAGTGAAAATTTTCATTAGTGTTGATTTATACATATTAAAAGGATTTTAATTGTGAAAATAATATATGTACATGATTTTAAAATTTAAGCAGTATACAATAAAGAGGAGGTCTCTCTCCTATCCCAGACCTCATTCCTGTAGGCCTGTGCCCAAAGGCAACCCCTAAGTTTCTTCTGTATTTTTTCAAACCAATCTATTTACATAAAAAAACATGTATATACACATACACACATACATACATACACACAAATACATGTATACAAACATATTAATATATACATACACAGAGACAGACATGCAAACACACACACACCCTTTTGTACATAGATGGGAACAAACTATATACATAGTTGAGCAACCTGCTTATTTCACACAACAATGTTATCTTTGATAGTATTACCTTTTGGCACCTGCATGTCCTCAACTGATTTCTTTCATTTTCTCTTAATTTTGCATTAACATTTTTATATAAATAATAATCCTCTTATAAAGTTTTCTGATAATACAAAGACCTGTGTGATAGCATCAAAGATGAAGCTTATACCAACAGTCACAGACGTTTATACATGGCACTAAACAGATATGCAAACTTAATTCTCATACATGGTGCTTAAAGACACAACACTCAAGCCACTCAGGAATTGTCAGAATATGTAATCTGGTTCTCTAGTGTACTGGTTATTTATTAACAATTTTAAAAGCTTTATATTTCAGTCTGAATATATAGATCATTTATAACAATATTTTATACAAAAGGTTTAGTATCAAATTTAAACTCTCCATCCATTTCTTCTATGTGAAGATTCATTTTCAAATTCTCTCATCCATAACAAGGTGTGACTTCTTATTAAAGGCTTTCTAATATCCTTTAAGTTCAGAATACTTATAAGTTTAAATAAAACCTTTTGTTCAGATTTCCCACTCTAATTTCACTCATGAGATTTCCCTTCTGAATGAGTTTTCATATGTTTGGTAAGGGATGCATTTTGTTTGAAGGCTTTTCCACATTCATTACATTCATAAGGTTTCTCTCCAGTGTGGGATCTCTGATGTATTACAAGTTGTGACTTTGCATTGAAGGCTTTTCCACATTCATTACATTCATAGGGTTTCTCTCCTGTATGAGTTCTCTGATGTACAATGAGGTGTGACTTTTGGCTAAAAGCTTTCCCACATTCATTACATTCATAGGGTTTCTCCCCAGTATGAACTCTCTGATGTTGAGTAAGACCTTCAATTTGTTTGAAGGCCTTCCCACACTGATTGCATTCAAACGGACTTTCACCTGTATGAGTTCTCATATGGTAAGTAAGAGATGAGCTATGTCCAAAGGCTTTTCCACATTCATTACATTTATAGGGTTTCTCTTTAGTATGAGTTCTTTGATGTATAATGAGGTGTGACTTCTTGCTGAAAGCTTTCCCACATTCATTACATTCAAAGGGTTTCTCACCTGTATGAATTCTCATATGTTTAGTAAGGGATGAACTATACTTAAAGGCTTTTCCACATTCGTTACATTCATATGGTATTTCACCTGTATGTGTTCTCACATGTTCAGTAAGAGATGAGTTATACCTAAAAGACTTTCCACATTCCTTACATTCATAGGGCTTCTCACCTGTATGAGATCTCACATGTTGCATAAGGTTTGAGCTATGTCTGAAGGTTTTCCCACAGTCAGTACATTCATAGGGCTTTTCCCCAGTATGAACTCTCAGATGGTCAGTGAGAGCATGTTTATGACCATGGGCTTTGCCACACTGAACACACTCATATGGTTTTTCTCCAGTATGAGTTCTCTGGTGTACAACAAGGTGTGATTTTTGGCTAAAGGCTATCCCACATTCATTACATTCATATGGTTTTTCCCCTGTATGGATTCTCTGATGGTCAACAAGTCCTTGTTTATGGCTGAGAACCTTCCCACATTCATTACATTCATAGGGTTTCACTTTATTCTGGGTTTTTTCATGCTTAGTAAGAGATGAGCAATGGCTGGATGATTTCTCATGTTCTTCTCCAGTTTGAATTTTGTCCTGTTCAGTATATTTCTTGTCAGTTTGAGTTTTGTCAGGCCCATTAGATGAGCTATAGGTAGATGATTTCTCACATTTTTTTCCAATTTGATTTTTGTCTTTCTTTGTATCAGATAAGCTATGATTGAATGATTTCCTATGCTCTTTAGCTACATCAGATTTCTTTTCTGCACAGTTTCTGAGGTCAGCAGGTAAGTCTAAATTCTTTCCATGTGAATCAAATTTAAGAAGCTTTTTTTTTGAAGGAATATATTTTGTACTCACATTTTTTTTCTGCAATGAACTACGTTCGTGGCTCTTTTTCTTAGTCAGAGTTGTTTTCTTGAATGCAACTCCCCTAAGGATTTTGTTTTGAGATTTCTGGTGGTTCTTTAGCTGGTCATCATCTTGATGGACTTCTTCTAAAGTGAAATTCAATGAGACACTCTTGTGAATCTTTGCACTCTCATATTTTTGAATATAACTTATAGAGAAATGCCCTGTTGTGGGGTTGAATCTTTACTTGAGCCTATACCCTGATCCTGAGAAAGATTGAGGGCAGGAGGAGAAGGGGATGACAGAGAATGAGATGGCTGGATAGCATCACCGAATCAACGGACATGAGTTTGAGCAAACTCCAAGAGATCGTGAAGGACAGAGAAGTCTGGCATGCTGCAATCCACGGGGTCACAAAGAGTCAGACATGACTTAGCAACTGAACAACAACAACAAAGTTTCCCAAAGTGAATGAAATATCGAGTGCAAATATTCCTGTCATTTTGGACTTGAGAGGGAAAGTGCTGTAGTAAAGACAGAAAAAGAAAACTGACAATGGTGATTAGAAAAAACTTTGACTGTTTATAAATACGACCTTGCAACCTGGGATAAAAGATGAAATAAACACAAAAAGCAGCAAATAAAAAAGAGATGAAGCTAAAAGAGCTTGTAATTTTAGCTGACACTTTTTGAAGTCTCTCCTCTGCCCAAACTTCCCAGCATTAATAACTTCAAATTCATGCATAGTGCTTGTCTCCAACAGCCTATACTATATTCATCCAAATCTCCTTAGTCACAGTCAGGGACATCTGGCTCAAGCCAAGATGTCCAATTAGAGTATACCTTGTAAAAATTTGGACTCTAGTCAGTTTCCACTGGGTGATAAATTTTAAAATGATACTAGACAAGTATTATAAAGCCATATCCTTCCCATGTAAACTGAAAGTTCATCAGCACAAAGAATAAAGCATATATCCACAGAAAAGCACAGATGTAAGATCATGTGTTCTCAAAGAGATTGTTTACACAATCCCAATTCCTAATGGCTTTCCAGTACTGGCTCTAGTCCCTGGCTCAAGTACCATCCCTTAGGTTACAAAGGCCTTATAATAAATTCCTCCATTTACTTAGGATAGCACAAGTAAAATTTTGTTATTGCTCCCCAAAGAGCCAAAATAAGAGAAAATAAGTAAGCTCATCAAACAGTACTGAATATAGGTGTCTGAGGGATTAAGTAGAAAAGGATGTTCTACTGCTCCCACCTATGATTAATATAATAATGGCATTCCTGTACTAAAACACATCTGACTCTTATGTTAAAGTGTGTCTGACTCTTTGCAACGCTATGGACTGTAGCCCACCAGGCTCCTCTGTCCATGGGATTCTCCAGACAAGAGTACTGGACTGGGTTGCCATTCCCTCCTCCAGGGGTTCTTCCCGACCCAGGGACTGAACCTGTGTCATCTGCATTTCCTGCATTGCAGGCAGATTCTTTACCACTAAGCCACTGGGGAAGCTCCTTCTCTGAGTTACTTGATGCCTTTACCATATTATAAAATTCACAGTGATGAGACTGGCAAATAAACTTTATGACATTGGATTTGTAGTGTACACAAACACTTGTTTTCCAATAGTTTGCTATGGAGCACACCTTCCTGTCAGGTCACTCTAATTGCCAATTATAAATTTTAAGCTAATTCCCAACTCTAAGCAATTGCTCACGTTCTTTCCTCCATACACTATACAATTATACATTTTGAGCTATCTTCTCAACCCAGGCTTCTGTTCTCTGAGACCAAACTCAAACTGACAGATGTAAGCAGCAGTAATATGTTTTTAGTATATGATCCAACTTCTGGTTGAAAGCAACTGATTGGACAACAGTAAACATCAACCCTAGCTATCCAACAATTTTCCTAAGAACTTAGAGTTGAAGCTTGAAGACTTCTGTTAGCTAGATATGGACACTACATATGTAAAAACCAAACAACTTAGGATCTAGGACCACCATTTTGGGGGTGGCCTTTATCAACTATGGACATGGAAAAAACAGAAAAAGCTTCAGGATAGGAATTAAAGAGACTCAAAGGGAGAAACACATATAAGAGTCCCCATGATTTCAGGGAGAAAAAAGATAAAAAGTAAATAGTCATTTTAGTAGTGAAAGAACATTACATGGATAAAGTAAAAACTGGGTTCAAATAGAAAGGAGTTATGGTGTTTGAATATATGGCTGGGAAATATCATTGCTTTTATGGAGAATTTTTAAGAGATTCATTCCCATAGAGTAGATCAATTTTTATAAGTATACATAAAGTAGTGGTATAGATATAGTAGGAAGAACTGGAGTTGCCAGCTGCTTTTTCATTTAGGAAATTTTAAGTGATGCAAGCATCCTGAGAGAAAGAGTATAACAAGAACTTTTCTGTAGCATGACAAAGGCTGTATCTTCCAATGCCCAAAGATGCTGGGAGAGATGGAGGCAAATCGCCTTCTGGGAAGAAAGGGATCAAAACTCAGACCTTTCCTCTTGAGGTATAACATTATAAGAACCTCTTACAATGATGATTTGGCTGGTCCCAACTGACAGTTGAAAAAGATACACATCACCACAAGAGAAATTTACCACGGGGGAGGAGAGGAGACTCTTAACTAGTTAACTGGCATAATGGTAGGATAATACTAGGGGAGTCTGGTCTGGCAGAGCACATAATTAAGGCTATAAGCCTGTCCTGAATTTGAGACGGTAATTAAGACACAAATTTTAAGCTAAAATTACCGTAACTTCAGAAACCGAAGCATGGAACTCACTAGAACCAACAATCATTGGAGGGAACAGAAAACAGTCCTTCCTTGAAGAACCTCCAAGGATAATAGTAAGAAGTTGAACCAAGAATAGAGTCACTACAGCAATGACAAAAGAGCACATGTTAAATGACTTAGGAATATTTTTTAGTTGTAACACCAAGCATCAGCGAGAAAAGTAAAGATAGTCAAAACTGGAGCCATGAATGGAGGAATCAAAAACTATGAATTCTCTTCATTCGTCATTTGACAGACTGGTCCCTCCAGCCTTGAGAAATTCACAGAGTCTTGAAAATTCAGAGTTAGAAGAAACTTAAAAAGATATTATGGATATTCTGCTAATTTGGGGGCTATTCTGTTCAGTTCAGTTGCTCAGTCGTGTCTGACTCTTTGTGACCCCATGAAATGCGGCACGCCAGGCTTCCCTGTCCATCACCAACTCCCAGAACTTGCTCAAACTCATGTCTATTGAATCAGTGATGCCATCCAACCGTCTCATCCTCTGTCTTCCCCTTCTCCTCCTGCCTTCAATCTTTCCCAGCATCAGGTCTTTTCTAATGAGTCAGTTCTTCCCATCAGGTGGCCAAAGTACTGGAGTTTCAGCTTCAGCATCAGTCCTTCCAATGAATATTCAGGATTGATTTCCTTTAGGATGGACTGGTTGGATCTCCCTGCAGTCCAAGGGACTCTCAAGAATCTTCTCTAACACTACATTCAAAAGCATCAATTCTTCGATGCTCAGCTTTCTTTATGGTCCAACTCTCACATTCATACATGACTACTGGAAAAAGCATACCTTTAACTATACAGACCTTTGTCGGTAAAGTGATGTCTCTGCTTTTTAATATACTGCCTAGGTTTGTCATAGCTTTTCTTCCCAGGAGCAAGCGTTGTTTAATTTCATGGCGGCAGTCACCATCTGCAGTGATTTTGGAGCCCAAGAAAATAAAATCTGTCACTGTTTCCATTGTTTCCCCATCTATTTGCCATGAAGTGATAGGACCAGATGTCATGATATTTACTAACTGAGCTATCAGGGAAGCCTGAAGTACTCTGCATAGAAGTTAAATAAGCAGGGTGACAATATACAGCCTTGACGGACTCCTTTCCCAATTTGGAACCAGGCCACTGTTCCATGTCTGGTTCTAACTGTTGCTTCCTGATCTGCATACAGATTTCTCAGGAGGCAGGTCAGGTGGTCTGGTATTCCCATCTCTTTCAGAATTTTCCAGTTTGTTGTGATCCATGCAGTCAAAGACTTTGGTGTAGTCAATAAAGCAAAAGTAGATGTTTTTCTGGAATTCTCTTGCTTTTTCCATGATCCAACAAATGTTGGCAATTTGATCTCTGTTCCTCTGCCTTTTCTAAATCCAGCTTGAACATCTGGAAGTTCTCATTTCATGTACTGTTGAAGCCTCTCTTGGATAATTTTCAGCATTACTTTGCTAGAGTGTGAGATGAGTGCAATTGTGCAGTAGTTTGAACATTCTTTAGAATTGCCTTTCTTTGGGAATGGAGAAGGCCTTTCTTGCCCTTCCTTTTTTGGGAGACTGTAGTGGTATACAATAACTGTATGTTTTAACGTTTGGTGGCAACATCTAAGATGAATTATTTTTCTAAAGGGGGGAAGTTAGGAAGTCTACCTAAGAATTGGAGCAATTTAGGAATGGGATAATATGAATCTGATTTGAGTGATGTCAGTCAGAATTGAGAAAAAAAAAAAAAAACAGGAACTAAGGAAAGAATAGTAAAAGAGAGCACAGAGAGCAAAGGTTCATGGGAATTCCATGGTAGACAAGCCTAAAATTTGACACTGATAAAAACAGGGAAGGTGAGAGGAAGCTCTAATTTAGAAAGAAAGATAAAGCTTTCCACTTCTGATCATCTGAGAAAGAGCTATCCTGTAAGGAGGTAAAATATAAGACAAGGAATTAGAGCTTTGTCTGGACAAGATTCAGAAAGCTAAGATCATGGCATCTGGTCCCATCACTCCATGGCAAATAGATGGGGAAACAGTGGAAACAGTGAGAGACTTTATTTCTTTGGGTTCCAAAATCACTGCAGATGGTGACTGCAGCAATGAAATTAAGAGACACTTGCTCCTTGGAAGAAAAGTTAGACCAACCTAGACAGCTTATTAAAAAGCAGAGATATTACTTTGCCGACAAAGGTCTGTCTAGTCAAAGCTATGGTTTTTCCAGTAGTCATGTATGGATGTGAGAGTTGAACTATAAAGAAAGCTGTGTGCTGAAGAATTGATGCTTTTGAACTGTGGTGTTGGACAAGACTCTTGAGAGTCCCTTAGACTGCAAGGAGATCCAACCAGTCCATCCTAAAGGAAATCAGTCCTGAATATTCATTGGAAGGACTGATGTTGAAGCTTAAACTCCAAAACTTTGGCCATCTAATGGGAAGAACTGACTCATTTGAAAAGACCCTGATGAGCTTGGAAAGACTGAAGGCAGAATGAGAAGGGGATGACAGAGGATGAGATGGTTGGATGGCATCACTGACTCGACAGACATGAGTTTGAGTAAGATACGGGAGTTGGTGATGGACAGGGAAGCCTGGTATACTGCAGTCCATGGGGTCTCAAAGAGTTGGAAATGACTGAGCAACTGAATTGAACTTAACTGAACTGCAAGGGTTAGGGAGGAAATGGAAATAATGATGGTGGTATAGACCATGGGTCTAGAGCATTTCACAGAGAAAGTGGGGAAATGGAAAGTAATGAGGGGCAGGAGCATCAGGCCAAGAGATTTGGAAAGAAGACAGATCTAAGAATGTCTAAATACCTAAGGAGAGAAAATTGATACTATGGGGTCTCAGAGTGTGGGTGAACAAAGGTGGAAAAGCTGAGGATATTAGGAAAAGGGGGATAATTTTTAAAAGCATTGCTTTAGAGAGGTAAAGTCTCCCCTCACAGCTCAGTCAGTAAAGAATCTGCCTGCAATGCAGAAGACCTGGTTTTGATTTCTGGGTCAGGAAGATCCCCTGGAGAAGGAAATGGCAACCTACTCCAGTATTCTTGTCTGGAGAATCCCATGGACAGAGGAGGCTTGCAGGCTGCAGTCCATGGGATTGCAAGAGTAAGCAGGAATGGGATTAGCTAAAAAAACAGTTAAAAGGGTTCACTGCTCTTTCTCAAAACTGAGCAATGGAAAGTCTAGATTAGGAAAGATGGCTATATATGGATGGGTCAGTTAGGCATCTGATTGTCTGGTGCCCAAGGTTTAGAGCCCTGTTTTTCACCATTTTTCCTAACATAACCCAAGTAGTGTAGCAGACTGCATTATTGTTCCTTGTAGATTACTCCTCCCAGCCCCACTGCATGACCATTTAATCCTCCCATTCCTATCCAGTTGAATTTGGGAGTGGAAAGGTGACCTGCTCTGACTAAAGAACCAATAAAATGTTAAGAAGAAAGAGATATCTACCACATGCAGTGATTTTTTAACTCATCATATGGTTCCATTCCTTCTTCTTTCCCTCTGTAATGAGATCAGAATTTGCCAAATAGGGACTGCGCTTTCAGTGTAGGTCACAAGATAATGTGGGAAAGGACTGCAGCTTGAGCAAGAAACAAAACTTTCTTTTTGTAGGCCACTAAGATTTGGGGAGGTGGGGGGGTGCTCTTTCTTTAATGGGGCATAACTTAGCCTAAGTTGACTGATACAAGTGGTATAAGCAAATTCCCGTAAACCACACTGGCTCACAACTATAGTGAATCTCATATGAGGACTTCCCATGTGGGCAGGGTCACAGAAGGAAGACATATTAGAATCTCCAAGGTTAGAGAATCTTTGAACTCCTATTCCCCCGGGAGATTTTGATATTTTCCTACTGCTACTTCCCGGTTAATAAAGAAGGGTCTTTAAGACCCTTAAAACCTTTAAGAAGAATTTCAGAACAAATTTTCTTTGAAGAATTCCAAACCCAGGCACCTGTGGTTAATTAATATATGACAAAGGAGGCAAGAATGTACAATGGAGAAAAGAGAGTCTTTTCAATAAGTGGTACAGGGGAAACTGGACAGATACATGTAAAAGAATGAATTTAGAACATCTTTAACACCACATACAAAAATAAACTCAAAATGGGAAGAAGACCACATACTATAAAACTCCTAGAGGAAAACACAGGCAGAACACTCTTTGACATACTGCAGTGATCTCTTTATGGACTTTCTCCTAGAGTAAAGATTGAAATAAAACCAAAAATATAAACAACTGGGACCAAATTAAAAGTTTTTGCACAGCAAAGGAAACCATAAATAAAACAAAAAAAACAACCTATGGAATAGGATACAATTTTTGCAAATGATGCGACTGACAAGGGCTTAATCTACAAAATATTCAGACAGCTCATATAGCTTGATATCAAAAAAACCAAACAACTCAATCAAGAAAATGGACAGAAGATCTAAATAGACATTTCTCCAAAGAATACATACAGGTGGCATATGAAAAGATCCTTAACATCACTAATTATTAGAGAAATTCAAATCAAAACCACAATGAGGTACCACCTCACACCAGTGAGAATGGCCATCATCAAAAAAAAATCTACAAATAACAAATACTACAGAGGATGTTGAGAAAAAGGAACCCTCCAACACTGTTAGTGGGAATGTAAATTGGTACAGCCATTATGGAAAACTATATGGAAGTTTCTTAAGAAACTAAAAATAGAGCTACCATGTGATCCCGCAGTCCCACTCCTGGGCATACATCTAGAGAAAGACGTAATGAGCAAAGATACATGCACCTCAATGTTCCCTGCAGCACTGTTTACAACAGCCAAGACAGGGAAGCACCTAAATTTCCATCAACAGATGAATAGACTAAGAAGACGTGGTATATTTATACAACAGAATTTTCACCCAATAAAAAGAATGAAATAATGCCATTTGTGGCAACATGGATGGAACTAGAGACGATCCCACTAAGTGAAGTAAACCAGACAGAGAAAGACAAGCATCACCTGATACTGCTTATATGTGGAATCCAAAAAAAAAAAAAAAAGATACAAATGAACTATACAAAACATAAACAGACCTAACAGACCAAAGAGAGAAAGGGGGGGGGGTGGATAATTTAGGAATTTGGGATTAACATAAATATACTGCTATATATAATACAGAAAACCAACCAGGACCTACTATGTAGCACAGGGAACTTTACTCAGTAATTTGTAATAACCTATAAGGGAAAAGAATCTTTAAAAAAAAAGATAGATAGATAGATAGATGATAACTGAATTGCTTTGCTGTATGCCTGAAACTAACATGGTAAATCAACTATACTTCAGTAGAAAGAAAAGATATATATATTTTTAAAAGTAAATAATAAAAGTGTGGGAGAAAGAAAGAAATCCAAAGTTATCATCAAGAAACTAGGAACTTACTTCCATTGGCTCCTATTTCTTTGGTTCTTGCTATTTCACTCGAGCCACCTTGTCTGCATCTTTTCCCCTTCCCTAGCCATGGCTCTTCTCCTTTTTCCAACTTGGATATCATGTCTGGTTTGAGAGCCTGATACCCTACTCATGAGAAAAGACAGAAATTGAGTGTTAGAACAACAAATATCCCAGAAATCAATCCCTAACATCTGAGTTTCAGAGCTTGTAAAGGATAAAAGAATACGTTGCTTCAGAAATTTCACAGTGCAATACCCACAAACCCCATCTGAGTAGATCCTCCATTTTCAAGGCAGGATCACACGTATTCTGCTTAGTACCCAAAGGGATTACAACTCTTTGATTCATAAAAATCGAGGATAAACTTATCAAGGGCATCAGAGAGAAGGCATCACAGTAAGTATAGTTTGAATTACAAAGGAACTGTCCTTACCCATTGAGGCTAGGTTGCTGTAATTCTCCAGCATCACATCCTTGTACAGGCTTTTCTGAGCAGGATCTAGTTGCTCCCATTCCTTCCTGGTAAAGGCCATAGTCACATCATTGAATGTTACCGATCCCTGTAAAACAGCACATTCCTAGTTCAGTCTAATGTTATCCACATCAGTGAGAGATCTGAACAAGATAATAATTACTTGTTCCTACCTTGTCCATTCACTGTTTGTCATAAAGTTATTTTTTCACTCATTTTTGTTTTTGAGAGGCAAAAACCACATTAAGAAATGTCCCTATAATGGAATGAATGTATCCCTCCAATTCATGATTGAAACCTTGCCCTCCAAATGTGATGATATTAGGAGAGAGGGCCTTTGGGAGAAAATTAGAATTAGATGAGGTTATGAGAGAGGGTTTTCATGAGTGGGAATAGTGCCCTTATAAGAGTTATGAGAGAATGTGCTTCCTCTCTCTGCTCTTTCTGCCAAGTAAGGATCTAATGAGAAGTCTGAAACCGGAAGAGGGCCGTCACCAGATCCCAAAGTGCTCTCAGACATGTAGCCTCCAGCACTGTCAGAAATCAACTTCTGCTGTTTATACGCCATTCAGTCGAAGGTACTTTGAAAAAACACCATGTGATTATGAGACAGAAAGACAATTACAACAAACAAACATGTTAGAATCAGTCTTCATCTTTATAACTAAACACTATGGATATAGAGTTCTGAGGTAGAAGAATTGAGACCCTTGGTTTTTATGAGCAGTCAAAAAATCAATTATGTTTGGAAGCAAAAGTAAGATATTTAGGTATGTAAGGATTTGGAAAGTATATTACCTATGTACTTTATTTTTTTGTGTGTGTGTGTGTAATAAAGTTTTATTAAAGTATAAAGGAGATAGAGAAAGCTTCTGACATAGGCATCAGAAGGGGGCAGAAAGAGTACCCACCTATGTACTTTAAAAATAAAGAGAAGAAGGGAGGGGGAATGTGGTAGGAAAAGGAGAGAGAGAAGAGGAATAATTTTTAAAAGAAGGAAAATTGGATCAGAATAATTTTGAGACTGGGAAAGGCCTAATAATATACAAGAGAGAACTATGAATAATAAAACCAGTAAAGTGTTTAGTTACATCCAAGTCATTTGATAAACTTTTGCCGGGAGCCGGTGAGGCATTCCACTCGTGACAAAGGTCATGAGGAAGGAGGCTCGGCATACGCAAAGGCGGGATCGAGCCTCAGGAGTCCCCCCGGATATTCTCGAGCATCTACCCCCCCAAAAACCAGAGTCTGCCTACTTTATTGCTTTGTGCTCTCACCTCTGACTTTACTGGGGGCTGTCCCCCACCACCATCTCGCTCTCTCTGTCAAAGAGTTAACTTACAGCTCCAATTAATAAAGTTCCTGGGCAATCAGGAGTGTTTAAATCCAAACCCCTCAGATGGCTCTCTAACTCGCCTGACAAGTTTACCCGGACTCCTGCAGCTATGCATACGATTGTTTACAGTCTCCCAGCCTCAAGAGGCACGGGAAGCTTAAGATATTCAAATAGCTTAGAGCCTCTCAGAGAGTTAGAAACTGTCAGAATAAACTAGTAAAGGATTTCATTGATGAGCCAATGCTTGTTGCCGTTTCCACATCCCCTGAATTGTATCCTTGAATGTGTATTAATTAATATAGTTGGTATGTAGAAACAATAAGTAGTGGCCTTGGTGTTAGTAACTTTAGACCCTTAAGGTAATAAATTTTTTCCTTTGTTGTAAACCCATTACACATCCGCCCTACAGGAATGCAATTTTATCTTTGGAAGATGGCGCCAAACCTTAAAATAATTACTCTTAGAGAAAATAAGTCTTTGTTGATAAGTCTTTGTCAAGAGTCATAAAATGTTAATAGGCCTTCTGGCCAGAAGATGATATAAATCACCTAAACCATTTGTATACCATAAATTTGCAGGAAAGAAACTCTGGTTTTTGATAAGGATCAAAAACTGCTGACTTTGCATCCCCTATTATCCTCTATGTGTAACTTAGGGTATAAAAGCCCCTGTTAAAAATAAAGCTACGGGCCTTGCTCACCAACACTTGGTCTCCCCATGTCATTCTTCCCTTTAACTTCCAGCTGAGTCTCCATCTGGAGCGTAGAACCCACCATGCTTACTAATTATGCCTGGGCTTCTAAGATCCGACCGGGGAGGCCTCAGTGTCTCCTCTCCTTCGGGAGAACGGAAGGACGCCTGCGGCCTACGTAAGTGGTGCAAACTTCTTGTCTTGAAGTTTTATTGGTCTCCCGCGTAAACCAAGCTACTCAGCTTCTTTTCTCCACTGAATTTTCCTACTGAGCTATCCTCATTCTATTACTCTTTATATCTTTGATAAATAAATAAATAGTCGCCGACGCCGTCTCCCCTTCGAATACCCTGGATCAGCCAGGGCTGGACCCCCGCAAACTTTCTTGTGCAATTGTTATAAAAATATCCTTGGACTTCCCTGGTGGTCCTGTGGTAAAGAATCTGCCTGCCAATGCAGGGGACAGAGGATTGATCCCTGATCCAGGAAGATTCATGCCACAGGACAACTAAGCCCATGTGCTCCAACTACCAAGCCCACGCTCTGGAGTCAGAGAGCCACAACTACTGAAACTCACATGCCCTAGAGCCCATGTTGCTCAAAAAGAAAAGCCACCTCAGTGAGAAGCCCATGCACCGAAACGAGAGAGTAGCCCCTAATCACTGCAACTAGAGAAAGCCTTCAAGCAGCCATGAAGACCCAGTGCAGCCAAAATAAATATATTAACTTTTAAAAAATTTAATCCCTAAAATCAAGAGGTATGATGTAAGAAAAATAAGCATGCATACGATTGGTTGTGGGTGGGGAGAAGGAATTAAATAAAGCATGTTAAAGTTCTCCTCTTATTAGGTAGCTACTGTAGAATTTTGAAGCTAATAAATATGTATTCAAACATGTCTGTTTAACATTTAAAGATCATCCCCACTGCCATAAACCACCAATCAATTATCTGTGTCACCAATCTCTGAGCTCACAAACTTGCAGTCACTGATTCCTATAACTCCTGTCACTAATTGTTACTGGCTTCCCAATCACTGAGCCAGCATGGTCCTTCCTAATTCCAAAAGGACTGATCCCAGCAAACCTTCCAGTTACTAACAGCAACAGATCTCCACAGTTACTTGCCCTCATAAACACTCTGATCACATATTGCCACAGGTTCCTCAACTATTGATGCCAGTGGGACATATCGATCTCCACCTAAGATATGACCCCCAAATACTATCAATCCCCAATCACTGACACCAACAGAACCCTCACACAGCCTTTACAGAAACCCTAACCACTGCCAATAAACTCCACTACACACACCCTTTCAGCTATTTCCTTCACCTGCTTGCTTTTTTAAATTTAATGTTTATTTATGTGTCTGCATCAGGTCTTGGTTGCAGCATGTGGGATCTAGTTCCCTGACCAGGATTGAACCCGGGGCCTCTGCATTGGAAGCATGGAGTTACAGCCACTGGACCACCAGGGAAGTCCCATCGCCTGCTTGCTTCAACCAAAACCTACTTGTCGCCTGAGGATTCTGCTCCCTTACAGTGTTCCCCAATAGAAGTTGTTTCCCCACCTCCCCCCAATCTTAGAGCCTTAAGATGAAGTAAATTACACTTTCAACTGTTTTTCATTCATCCTTCAAAACCGTATCTTGTTTAGAGTATCACCAGGCTTTAACCCATTAACATTCTGGTTCAATGATTCACTAGAAGGACTCACAGGGCTCAGTATATAGCTGTACTCATAGCTATGATTTAGAACAGCAAAGAATTCAAAGCAAAATAAGCTAAGGAAAAAGGGGCATGATGTAAAGCACAGAGGAATACAGGAATAAATTTCTAAGAGTCCTCTCCCAGGAGAGGGCTTCCCTGGTGACTCAGACAGTAAACAATTTGCCTGCAAC
The DNA here is from genome assembly GCF_003369695.1 of Bos indicus x Bos taurus. NCBI lineage: Eukaryota > Metazoa > Chordata > Mammalia > Artiodactyla > Bovidae > Bos > Bos indicus x Bos taurus. Next base: position 102,307,565 of record NC_040083.1, read on the forward strand.
GGAGACCTGGGTTTGATCCCTGGGTCAGGAAGACCCCCTGGAGGAGGAAATGGCAAGCCACTCCAGTATTCTTGCCTGGAGAATCCCCATGGACAGAGGAGCCTGGCGGGCTAAAGTCCATAGTGTCACAAAGAGTTGGACAGGACTGAAGTGACTTAGTATGCCTTTCTACTGTGTCATTCTCACTGACACACAAAGTTGTCTCAATATTATTCATCTGAGGAAAATCCTCTCTTAATCTCATGTCCCATCCAATATCCATTTCTTTGCTCCCCTTATCAGCAAAACTCTTAAAGTTGTCTATACTTGCTGTCTCTATTTCATTACCTCCCATTCTTTAACTCTCCCACCAGATTTTACCCGTCATTCCACTCTAAGAGCTCTAATCAATCAAAATAACCATGGAACTACAACTTGCCAAAGTCAAATTCTCTGTAGTCATACTCTGGGGACTGAGTACTGCCATTGCTTTGAAAACCTTGATGCTTTTTTGACAACACATTTACAGTTTTCCTCCTACCTCAGTGGTTACCTCCTACTGCCTACCTCATTCTTCTTCTCCTCCTCCCCTCTCCCTCTCCTCCTCCTTCTTCTCCTCCACCAGAACTCAAAACATCAGACTGACCCAAAACTCTTTGAGTTTTTGCCCTTTTTTCTCCCCTGTCATTTCTTCCTAGATGATTTCATTCAATCTTATGACTTTAAATGCCATCTTTATGCTGATCCCTTTCAAATACGGATTCTTCAGTCTAAGTCTCTCCTAGAGACTATAAGTCTCTATAAGTCTCTAGATTTATATCTAACAATTTCTCAACATCTCTACTTGAACATGTATGTAATGGGCTTCTTGCCACTGCTCAAACAGAACTATGGCTTATCCACCCTGGCTCTTCTTTAAGCCATCAAATCAGGTCTTCTCCAACACAACCCTTTCTCAGGAAATGGAATCTACCAGTTCCAAAAAGCCTAGGTGTAAATTTTGAGTCTTCTTTTCCCTCTTGCTCCATATCATCAGTAAGTCCTATTGGCTCATCTCCAGGCATGTTCTAATTCTGATTTTTTATTTCACCTGTAAACCCCAATCATCATCTCTTACCTTTAACTACTGCAATAACTACTAACTCACCTGCCTGCACCTCTGCACACAGAGGGGAACAATTCCATCTCTAACAACCACAGAGACTGTAATTGCTGACTCCCGTAGACATTCCCATTTGCGACCCCTATAGTCCTCCCCAATCTCTGATACACCCCAAAGCCCTTATTTCTTATCCCCGCGGCCTTCCAAACTCTGACTGCGCAGGCCCCTGTCACCGCAGATCCCTCAAACAATGATTTCCTTAAACTGCACCGACAGCCCTCTAGCACTATCCCTTAGCTCCCTGAGGATGCTAAGATCATCCTCCCGCCCGTGCAAAAGGCCCTTCAGCATCGACTCCAATTCCCAAATCACCTATTTCACAGACTACAGTAACCCTCCAGCCACTGATGCCCGATTAAACGACAGCTGACCACCAGACCACCCCGCCCCATCATCGCGCTCACCGCAGCGCTGCCCCCGGGCCCCGACACAGCCATCTCCGGAAAGCACTCGGCCTCTTCGGCTGTCCCTGCACTCCTCCTCCGGTCCACGGTCGCTGGCTTTGTCGGGAACTGGGCGCAGGTGGTGGCCGACATGGCGACCACCCGGAGCGCGGCCTCGGCGGGTCCGGCAGCTGCAATGGCGGTGCCCTTGAGTATGGGCTATGGGCGCGGCCATGTTGACTGAGGCTCTGCCGTACAGCGGAGAAGACGCGGTCGGGGAGGGGTCGGAGGTCGGAGGTCCGCTCCCGGGCTTGTTTAGCTCATCTGGCGGTGGTGAGATGCGAGCCGGCAGAAACCGGGCTCGCAGAGTGCTACTTGCAGAGTGCTTCAGTGTGCGTGACACCCTACTCCCGGTACTCAGAGGTTTCAATTCTTGAGGACAGAATTTGGAGTTGCTTTTCCCAGTCAATGCAGCCAGCTTCGGGGAAACAAGGAATTGCAGACTATCACAGACTCCAGAGAGCCGGAATAATGAGAGAAACTGGAGGGAGAAAAAGGAAATGCCCAATCAGGCAGATGCCATAGATGTTTTATAGAGACAGAACGCTAATCTTGGAAATATATTTCATTTATGGTATGAGAGCAATGAGAAAAACTGACGCACCAAATTAAGTGAACACATCGCTCCTCAGTGAGAGCCAGAGTTCGATGGTGATGTTTCAGTCCAATATTGTAATCAAGCAATTGGAGTAGAAATAATTTCTCATTGTGCCGTTTCATGTACAAACGTCACTAACAATTATGCCTTGAGCTTTTATAATGTATGCAGATTGGATTGCTTGGGTTTGCTAGGTAATGAGTAAACAATGGAGATTCAGACACAGCCTTTATTCACCCTCTTATGGAATTTACTATGGGGCAGGGGGTTGGTAAAATTATCCCAAATATTTTATTCTTTTTTCCAGAGTCAAACATAGCCTGTTTTGCACCTTCCACTTGCATGTGCTTTAAAAAAAAGAAAATCCAACCGAGTAAATTAGAATATCTAATTGACTTTATTAAGAGATTCATGAATGGGACAACATTTCATTTAGCAGACAGAAACGCCATCTGAGGAGCTGTGCAGAATGGAGTATTTTTAAAGGTATAAAAGTGCTGGGACAGGGGAGTTAGGATTATTTCAAACGAGGTCACTTTCCTTTGAGGTAAAGAAGGGGATGTCCCCAGTCCCAGCAATGCCTTCCTAGTCTTCTGACATCAACTTAAGAGCAAATTATGTTGTAAATATTATGATGCCTAGAATTCTAGCATGGGTCCCATATCTCTGCTCCCTAGTGTTATCCCTTTGTGAGAACCCCTAACTTTCAGTGCAGGAGGAACCTATGGTTGCATAGAATATTACTCCCATGATTAGATCCCAAATCAGTTGACTTTAAGTTGATAAAAATGGAGATAATTGGAGGGAATAATACTCCCATGATTAGATCCCAAATCAGTTGACTTTTCAATTCAGTTGTTCAGTTGTGTCCAACTCTTTGTGACTCCATGGACTGCAGCACACCAGGCTTCCCTGTCCATTATCAACTTCCAGAGCTTGCTCAAACTCATGTTCATTGAGTTAGTGATGCCATCCAACATTTTAGCCTCTGTCTTCTACTCCTGCCTTCAATCTTTCCCAGCATCAGGGTCTTTTCCAGTGAGTCAGTTCTTCACATCAGGTAGCCAAAGTATTGGAGTTTCACCTTCAGCATCAGTCCTTCCAATGAATATTGGAAGAGAACCCCATGAACAGTTGACAAAAAATGGAGATAATCGTGGTAGGCCTAATTTAATCGACTGAACCCTTAAAAGTGGATGGACCCTTCTAATAGTCAGAAATTCCAAATATGATAAGGTCTGTGGATGGAGCTACATAATAAAGACCTAAAAGCCACATCTGAGAACTGATGTGGCTACTACTAGCACGACAGTAGGAAAAGGCAACCCACTCCAGTATTCTTACCTGGAAAACTCCATGGACAGAGGAGCCTGGTGGGCTACAGTCCATAAGCTCACAAAGAGTCAGACATGACTGAGCACAACAATAACTAGCAAGGAGTTATTCCTTGCTACGACTCCTACGACTGCAGAGTAAATGATTTCTGCCAAAAACCTGAGGGAGCCTGGAAGCATGTATTTCTCTAGTGGAGCCTGAGATTAGGACACAATCACCCAATACCTGAATCTCAACTTTGTGTGCCCTTGATGGGAACCCAGCCATACCATGCTCAGACTTCTGACTTGCTGAAACTCAGATAATAAATTTGTGTTGTTTTAATCCAATAAAGTTAGTGATCATTTGGTCTGCAGCAGTAGAAAACTAAAGATTCAGCAAAAATTGAAGGGTAAATAGTAACTGAGATTCCTCTTCATCTACTGGAAACACAGCCCCTCCCTTTGTGTCCCAGATAGAGCATCTTTGAGCCTCACCATCTGAGTATGGCAATTCCTGCCCCTCAGCTGGTAAAGAATCCGCCTGCAATGCAGGAGACCTGGGTTCGATCCCTCGGTTGGAAAGATCCCCTGGAGAAGGAAAAGGCTACCCACTCTGGTATTCTGGCCTGGAGAATTCCATATACTGTATAGTCCGTGGGGTTGCAAAGAGTCAGACATGACTGAGCAACTTTCACTCCTCAGATAAAGTCCTGACTTTGTCCCTAGAGCACAATCCTAAGGGGTCCACTAATTATGTTTTTAAAAAAAAGGCTCTCTGCTTTCTGTCTCCTCCCAGCTAGTTATAAAAGGAGACAGGCAGGTCAGTTTCTCCAGGCTTTGCTTGAACATTAGTGTTTCCTCACAAATACAAACAAATTCCAACATATCTCTAAACAAAAGGCTGTTCTCAACTGTAACAACTCTGAAAGCCCTTGATTCTGAGTAATTGTCTAATTATCCTCATAGAGCCCTTGCAGGGAGGCAATATTCAGAGACAGAACTGGGTGGAAAAGTATAGGCAAGGCAGGGTATGGATATTCTCTGCACTGAAGAGGAGGAAGGGAAGCAAAGAAGAGAGGAGAGAAATGAAGAATGAAGGAGTTTGGTAAGAATAGATCGTGGAGTGGGGACCAGGAACATTTCAATTTACCCAAGAAGTTCCATCCTTTCTCTACATGGAAGAGTCAGTCAGTTTCCTAGTTCAGGATAAACAGTAAAAGAGTGGATGTTTGGGGAGGGGCGGGGGCTATGTTAGTGGCATGCTGGATTTTAGTTCCCCAACCAGGGATTGAGTGCATGCGCCCCACAGTAGAAGCACAGAGTTGCCGGGAGCCGGTGAGGCATTCCACTCGTGACAAAGGTCATGAGGAAGGAGGCTCGGCATACGCAAAGGCGGGATCGAGCCTCAGGAGTCCCCCCGGATATTCTCGAGCATCTACCCCCCCAAAAACCAGAGTCTGCCTACTTTATTGCTTTGTGCTCTCACCTCTGACTTTACTGGGGGCTGTCCCCCACCACCATCTCGCTCTCTCTGTCAAAGAGTTAACTTACAGCTCCAATTAATAAAGTTCCTGGGCAATCAGGAGTGTTTAAATCCAAACCCCTCAGATGGCTCTCTAACTCGCCTGACAAGTTTACCCGGACTCCTGCAGCTATGCATACGATTGTTTACAGTCTCCCAGCCTCAAGAGGCACGGGAAGCTTAAGATATTCAAATAGCTTAGAGCCTCTCAGAGAGTTAGAAACTGTCAGAATAAACTAGTAAAGGATTTCATTGATGAGCCAATGCTTGTTGCCAAGTTTTCACATCCCCTGAATTGTATCCTTGAATATGTATTAATTAATAGTTGGTATGTAGAAACAATAAGTAGTGGCCTTGGTGTTAGTAACTTTAGACCCTTAAGGTAATAAATTCTTTCCTTTGTTGTAAACCCATTACACATCCGCCCTATAGGAATGCAATTTTATCTTCGGAAGATGGCGCCAAACCTTAAAATAATTACTCTTAGAGAAAATAAGTCTTTGTTGATAAGTCCTTGTCAAGAGTCATAAAATGTTAGTAGGCCTTCTGGCCAGAAGATGATATAAATCACCTAAACCATTTGTATATGATAAATTTGCAGGAAAGAAACCCTGGTTTTTGATAAGGATCAAAAACTGCTGACTTTGCATCCCCTATTATCCTCTATGTGTAACTTAGGGTATAAAAACCCCTGTTGAAAATAAAGCTACGGGCCTTGCTCACCAACGCTTGGTCTCCCCATGTCATTCTTCCCTTTAACTTCCAGCTGAGTCTCCATCTGGAGCGCGGAACCCACCACGCTTACTAATTATGCCTGGGCTTCTAAGACCCACTCAAGAAGGTGTCTAGGGTGGGGCACCTTCCGCTATTTGAGAGGGCGCCTGCGGCCTACGTAAGTGGTGCAAACTTCTTGTCTTGAAGTTTTATTGGTCTCCTGCGTAAACCAAGCTACTCAGCCTCTTTTCTCCACTGAATTTTCCTACTGAGCTATCCTCATTCTATTACTCTTTATATCTCTAATTAGCATATAAATAGTCGCCTAGACCGTCTCTCCTTCGAATACCCTGGATCAGCCGGGGCTGGACCTTGGCACAGAGTCTTATCCATGGGACCACCAGGAGAGTCCAAAAGAGTCAATGTTAAATGTGAATCAACTATGTAAATATTATTAGTGTGTGAATTAAATACTTACATGTGAGTTTTGGTAAATGTTTAGACACTTTCAACTAAGTATGCTGCTGCTGCTGCTAAGTCACTTCAGTCGTGTCCGACTCTGTGCGACCCCATAGATGGAAGCCCACCAGGCTTCCCCGTCCCCCCTGGATTCTCCAGGCAAGAACACTGGAGTGGGTTGCCAAATTTTCAAATCAAAGAAACCCCAGAAAATTGTCTCTGCTTCAGATAATCTCTATTACCTCCTCTCGTATCATCAGACTCTATCATCTATACAATCTTAGGTACTTGAGTTAGAAACTCTGTTCCCTCCATTAGCCTGTAGTTTGGCTCTTGACTGTATAGACTTTCTTACAATTGTCTCTAGGAAATGTCCCACAATGGGCCTTCTCCAAGACTTATTCACAAAAATAAAGAGAACGGTGTGATCCCACATATCAGTGTTCTCTCGTTCGTGCATTCGGTAATTCATTTCCTACTTAGAAATATCTATTGCACATCTGTTATGTGCCAGGAACAATGCCAGGTAGTGTGAATACAAAACGGGAAAAGTCCTTAACCATGGGTCCCATTTAGAGAGCTTAGGATTCACGGGAGGAGATGAGTATTATTCAAATGAACACACAGAATTAAAATTAGGACTATGATAAGTGCTTCAAAAATGATACATGGTACCATGAAAGCATGGAATCTAGTCTTAGAATTATTATAAATTACCCAGAAGAAAGTATATGTCAGTTGATATTTGAAGAATAAACAACAGTTTACCTAGCTTTTCAGATTGATGAATAGCATATGCAAAGCTTACTGCCGCCTCCCAACCGTGATCTTCACAAAGAAGAATCTTTGTGGAACCTTCCTCATCTCCTCAAGAGTCCTCCCAGGTCTCAAAAACCTCTTTGGCTCCATCCTTGATTGGGTCTTTATCCTTCTTCATTCTCTTGAAGGGACAGGTTTCCTTGGAGAAGATGCCTTCGTATTTTAAGTTTAAGGACACTGACTCTCATGGTTCTCATTGCCAGGGCCTTGCCATGCAGCCCATCCCTCATCATCCATGTTTATCATCCTGTATTATGAAGAGTACGTGATGAAGTGAGACTCAGGAAGTGTGGTGCAGTGCAAAGGGAAAACTTTATGGATAGGCACAATACATCCGGGGCTTCCCAGGGGCTCAGCAGCAAAGAAACCGCCTGCAGTTTAGGAGCCGCGGGTTCGATCCCTGGGTCAGGAAGATACGCTGAAGGAGGACATAGCAACCCACTCCAGCATTCTTGCTTGGAGAATCCCATGGACAGAGGAATCTGGTGGGCTACAGTTCATAGCGTGGCAAAGACTCGGACACAACTGAAGTAACTTAGCGCGCGTGCACGCGCGCGCGCACACACACACACACACACGGTGCATCCAATCAGTGAGACACAAAGTTCAATACAGTGTCAAAAGGAACTGCTTTTTAAAAAGACATGACTTCAAGTTTTCATATTGGTCGGTATAAAGATTGCAAAGGCATGACAGAAATACTGCATGTCTTAACTGAAGTGTTGATAACAAAGGTTCATATACATTTGTGAACACTTTCTTGATGTGTGCACTTACATTGCTGTGGAATCTAGCATTCTAAGTAAAATCTCTTTAAAGTTGATACAGTGAATAAAGGGAATATGAAAAGGAAGGCTAATGAAAGGTTCCACACCCTACAAGAACACCTGCAAGGACACTCATAAATACACAGACAAAGGATTGTAATAGTAAATTATTTATTGCAGTACGTGTAGAACATTGTAGTCCATAAGTAAAAATGGAATTTTAATATCAACACCAAAAATCTACAAAGTTCATCGTATAACCCAGATAGTTCATTTGATACAGAGTTGTTCAAGGTAGATTTCTAAGCATAACCTTGAAGAAACCCAATCTCTGGTAAAACCCCCCCCCAAAAAAACAATTGTTCTTTGCAGTGGAACCCACCCCTAGGAATCTACCTATTTCTACCTCTATCTCTACATCAATCTCGACATCTACCTCTACATCAATCTCAACATCTACCTCTACATCAATCTCTACATCTATCTCTACACCAATCTTCACATCTATCTCTACATCAATCTCTACCTCAATCTGACATCTAGCTGCCTGTAAGTCTTCTTCCTCCTCTACGTCCTCCTTTCCCTCTCTGTGTTCCTCTCTCTCTCTCATTTCATTTTTTCAATAGAACAGGATAATATGGAGGGATGAAAAGGCACAAATCACATCACTAGGGGATGCAGTCTGAACAGCGGGATTAAAGAGTGTTGTCTTCTAAATGCACATCCTGCAGACTGACTTCTGGACACGGTGACACATCTCCCTGAGCTGGGGATGCAGCAGGAGCTGAAATCCGTTCGCTGAGCACCTTTCCCGAGACAGGAGGATTTCTGTCTTCTGCAGGGAAAACTCGTCGCCTCGGGGTACAAAATGCCTCCCAGGAGCCTTGCACTGCTTGAGGAATGGCGGGGAGCGCCCCTAAGACCCAGGCGCCCAGGGCGGGTAGACCTGCGGGCCCGGAGGTCGGTGGTGCGCGGCGAGCAGGGAATCCAGCGCCGTCAGCGCCCAGTGCAGGGCGGCGCCCGCGTGCGTCAGCTGCCAGGTGAGCCAGGCGCGCTGCGAGGCCGTGGGCTCCGTGCGGTCGGTGGGCACCGGTAGGAAGGCGCCCCCCGGGGCCCGCAACTCATCCAGGACCACTTCAAGGGCTCCCATCTGGTTGCAGAGCTTGGACGTGAGCTCCTCCAGGGGCGCGGCGGCTTCAGGTGACTGGCTTCTGCGAGGGCGCTTGGGCGAGGGGGGCCTGGACTCCGGGTTGTACTGGCAGTGTCTCTGGCCCCGGGTCCACATTGGCGATCGGAACCGGGCCCCCCTGTCGTGGAGACGCCCGGAAGTATGGGCAGAACCTAGGAGGGAGACAGAACAGGAGAGGTTCCTGTGATGTGCGCTGCCCCTGAAATTTCTCATCAAATGCACAACCGCTCCTTGCCTGTCCCAACACCTCCACCCCAGGCCTCACACCGCACCATACCTGACTCTGTTGGCCTCTTCCAACATCTGCTGGCAACCCAGGCCAAGTCCTGGGCACCTTCCTCTCAGCCTGTTCCCACTTCATGGGCATCTCACCAGGGTTAGAGGCTTTCTCTGCCCTCTGGGGTTCAGTTTGCCCCTCAGCGCCTTTGCCCACATCCCCACCTCTACCAAGCCCAGCCCAGAAACCTACCTGCTCTGTAGTAAAGTCCTGCTCTGCAGGAGTTTGGATGCTCCTTAGATCTCCACTGGGCTGGGGGTGGTCTTCCCCTCACCTTCTCTTCTCCATGGCTGTTTCTCTTGTGACTCTCAGGGGAGCCATCCCGGCTTCTGCATCGCTTGTGCCTGGTGACCTCTGTGGGTGGAGAGGAGGACAGGAGTGAGTGTTCCTTGACCTACCTCTGGAATCTGGGGAGAGTGGATTAGAGAAGGTTCCAAGTCCCACTGCTCCTCCACTTCTGTGCCATCCCCTCCCCCAAACTCTGGTTTCCTTCAGCCCCCCTCTCCCTCCATAAGCATCTCACGTGGACAGAGTAGTTTCTGAGCTGCCTGGCAGGCATGCCCCAGGAAACCCTCTCTCAAGTTCAGACCTCAAGGATGGCATAGCTGGTAGAGCCCATGATCACAGGGGATCAGGACTTTATCCTGGGTTTCCACCCCCGCCCCCCGCCCTTTCAGAGGTGTCAAGGTCACATCTGGGACCTGTTCCTCTGTCCCACAGCCCAGTCCCTACTGTCTCCCAAATTCTCTCCAGGATCACTCAAAACAGATGTCTGCAAAAAAGAATCTGGCATCTTACCTGCTTTGCCCTGAGAGCCCTCTTGTGTCTCCATGCTTCGTTTTTCTCTCTGTCTTTCTGAGGGATGTCGATCTCCTCCCTTCTCTTTTACAGACAGGTTTTCCTTGGAGGAAATCCTCCCATTTTCCCTGTGGGAGACACCTTGTTTCTGCTGGCCAGGCCTTCTGCCCCTTGCAGCCCCTTTCATTGTGTCCTTGTCTCCCATCAGCAGCACACGTCTGGATGCCTCAGAAGTGGACCAGCGAATGACCAGGTGAGCAGAGGGTGTGGCCTTGTCTAGCTTCCGGACAGCCCCCTGGGGAGTCACAGATTGGTCCTCAGGAGGATCACACCCCCAAGGGCATTTGCATGATGAGGTTAACACTCTTTGGTATATCTCACTGACTTTCTCGGTCTGAGGACATTGTAACTGTTAATTTCAGAGCATTTCAAGTCTCTGCTATATATTAACCTCTGAGAAGGACAATTTTTTAAAAATTTAAGTTTTTTTGATGAGGAAAAGTTTTAGTCTGTATTGAATTTGTTAAAATATTGCTTCGTTGTTTTTTTTGTTTTTGTTTTTGTTTTCTTTTTCTTTTTGGCTGCAAGGCAAATGGGAACTTAGCTCCCCATCAGGGATCCAATGTGCACTTCCTTCATTGGAAGGTGAAGTCTTAACTACTGGACTGTAGGGAGACCCGTGAAAGGGCAATTTTGTCTTATTTGTTTCATGCTGTTTTTTATCTATTTGTTTTCAACAATTTTGTATATCTGTATGTCTGTCAGCATGGGTCACTCTATGCCAGGGGTCAGCAAGGTGTTGATATAAAGGACAGCTGCTGCTAAGTCGCTTCAGTCGTTTCCGACTCTGTGCGACCCCATGGACTGCAGCCCACCAGGCTCCCTTGTCCCTGGGATTCTCTAGGCAAGAACACTGGAGTGGGTTGCCATTTCGTTCTCCAATGCATGAACGTGAAAAGTGAAAGTGAAGTCGCTCAGTCGTGTCCGACTCTTAGCGACCCCATGGACTGCAGCCTACCAGGCTCCTCCGTCCATGCGGTTTGCCAGGCAAGAGTACTGGAGTGGGGTGCCATTGCCTTCTCCAACATAAAGGACTAGAAAACCTTTATGGTTTGTTTTACTTGCATTCTCTTTGGCCCCTACTCAGGTATGCTGTCCTGACATGAACGCCACCAGAGACTACAGCTGAAAAGGCACATTTAAGCTCCAAATTGTTAAAAACAACAACAACAACATAGGTCAGACCTCTGCTCTCAGCATCATATCAAGTTTTGAATTTAATTTTTCTTATTTTTCTCACTCTTGTTTCTTCGTCTGGATATGGACATATTTTTCAACTGGGATCAGAAGGTACAAAAAGACATAATAGGTGAGTGACAAAAATAACCTAGGACACAGCTTTGAGAGCACTGGTTCATGAATAATTTGAAGCAAGTGATGGATATATTCACTGTCTCTAATTGCAAACAGTGTACTTGTAGGTGGAATAATTTCTGTGAATGAGCAGGAGGCAGCATATGGAGGAGACCGCATTGTCTTTTGCATATAGCTACTCCTCTATAAAAACAGCCTCCACCAGGTCTATGGGACCTCTAGGTCAGATTGTTGCTGCTGATGGCTGATAAAACTAGAAGCCAATCAGAATCTATTTTTAATAGACTCAAGGTACCCAGGCCTCAGAGTAAAGAGCTGAGTCACATTAATGAGAATGTTCACTCTGCTATACAGCTGAAACTAACAACATTATTCATCAACTATACTCCAATGTAAGCCAAAAAGTTTTTAAAAAGAAAAGAATGTTTTGTGGCTGTTGGGGCTGACAGAGTCCTTACCTCTTCTCAGGCTTGAGATGTAGCTCACTATTTTCACACTAGTTTTTTGGGCACATATTGATATAGATTGCCACATATTCCTGGAAAGTGTACATGTTGTGAGGGTGAGAATTAATTCCAAGTGCTCAAGCGCATGGAAGGCCCTGATCTCCAATCATTCTGGGGTCACTGTGAGGTTGTTTAGATCTCATCTTTGAAAATCCTTCAACTGTAATCATGCTGATTGGCCTGGTACATGTAGACTTCCTGAAGTTTTCAAATCCAGTGTAGCTCCCCAAATAGGTTCACACGGGGGAGTCTGTATTCCTTATAATTTTGCTCAAAATATACAAATTTCCTGTACACCAAAGCCTTGCCTTCAGTGGGCAGGGAATTTCGATCTCTAGAGACCTTAGATAAAACCAGTATAATGATTAAGGGCTGATCTGCACTCAGGAAAGGTGCTATCCTGTGACCTGAATGTTGTGATTTATAGTAAGAAAGATGTATTTGGTATTTCTCCTGGTTGCTGGCACAGCTACTAAAGCCACTGGAATTTCTTAAGTGTGAAAGGAATAAATGGGCTTTGTTATGTTAATGAGGTGACCTTTATAAGCATCCCAGTGACCAAAGAATAGGGGCTGCCTGATCTTTTCAGAACCCCAGGTTAGAGGGAGGAGAGAGGAGCTGGAGGTTGAACCCATCACCAGTGTCTAATGAGTTAATCAGGACTCTGTAATGAAGCCTCTGTAAAAACCCAAAAGGACTGGTTTGGAAAGCGTCCAGGTTGGTGAACAGGTGGGGATTCGGGGAGGACAGGGAAGCTCATGTCCTTTCCCCTCACCTTGCTTGAGGCACATCTTCCATCTGGCTGTCCCTGAGTTACTGCCTTTTATTATAAAATGATAATCTAATCAATAAAACATTTCTCTGAGTTCTGTAAGCAAATTCATTGAACCTAAGAAGGGTCCTCGGAACCTCTGCACTCTAGAGGGTGCACCAGGAGCACAGCTGAGAACCTGGAGCTGTGATTGCATCTGAAGTGGGGGAGGGGCTGTCTTGTAACACGGAGCCCTGAACCTGTGCAATCTGAAGTTTTCTCTGAGGACAAAGTGTCAGGATTGTGAGACACCAAACTGGTGTCAGAAATAGGTTGGTGGTATGGGGATGACACGCTGTCACATTGGAACTTGTACTACAATCTTACCACCCTTACCTGGCTACTGTCTCTGCCAACTGCTAATGGGGCGCTTGCGTTCATAGGACCCCTCTGGGCTCAGAACTCGAAAGAGGTCAGGTAGTGTAGCTTCAGGGAATCCAGAACAATAGCAAGTATAGCTAGTATGGATGACTTCTCTTTATTTACCATGAATTTATACTTCTTAAAGGAAGATAATTGGATTATTTTCCCATCACTCATTCTGGAATCTCCTGTCCTCCAACGTTTGATTTACTTGGTATCCACAACATTGGGCCTCTTTGCCGTTACTGGTAGCTCCTTTGCTTCAGCTCAACCACCTGTCATGAACACCAGAGACTCTTTCCGAAGAAAATAGTCCTGATCACTTTCTCTAAGGCAGTCATGTTGGAACATCAGGCATTTTTTTTTTAATTGTCCCTACTCAGAGCATTTCTAGGTAGAAAAAAGACCATCTAGTCTGTGCTAATGTGAAGATAGCAAAGTTTTATCCTGGCCACTACATTTCCTGTTGGGAGGCTCCCTGACTAGGTATCTTGGACCATGTGAGATGAGTGACCTCAAGGAGAGTACAACTTTGCCTTTCTTAAGTTTTTTTGGGGGGGCCATGCTGCTTGGCATATGAGATCTCATTTCCTAGATCAGGGATGGAACCCTGGCCCCATGCAGTGTAAGCCTAGAGTCCTAACTACTGGAATGCCAGGGAATTCCCACATTTCTCTTTCAAATTCTACCAAGTATTGGGTTGACCAAAAAGTTCCTTCGGCTTTGGAAAAAAAAAAAAAAAAGACACTTTTTTCATTTTTATCCAGAACTTTATTGAACATGGTATTTGCTGTTTTGTTCCACTACCTTCTGTCATTTTTCAGGTAACTTCGTAATTTCATTTTCCCAAAACGTTTTATCTTTCTGAACAAAGAACTATTCTGGGTGCCCTTTACAGTTTTCCAGGGAATTGAAGTTTTTTCCAATAGGAGAATTTTGTAATGACCAAAATAAATGTGCAATGTCGGTGAATATGGCCAGTGAATCAGAACTTCCAAGCCAAGCTATAACAGTTTTTGCCTGGTCATCAAAGCAACATGCAATCTTGCATTATCCTAATGGATGATTGGCCTTCCTGGGTGGCTCAGTAGTAAACAATCCACCTGCCAATACAGGAGATGGGCGTTAGATCACTGGATTGGGAAGATCCCATTGGAGAAGGAAATGACAACCCACTACAGTATTCTTACTTGGGAAATCCCATGGACAGAGGAGCCTGGCAGCTTCAGTCCCTGGGGTCTCAAAGAGTTGGGCATGATTGAGCGACTAAAACAACAACAATGGAAGATTATGCATTTTCTGTTGACTAATTCCAGCCAGTTTTCATTGAGGTGCTGTTTTCAGATGGACTAATTGGAAGCAGTGTTTGTTGAAATTAATGGTTTGGTTTTCTGAAAGGAACATATAATAGAGGACTTCTTCCAATGCCACCATATACATAATATCTCCTCCTTTGGACGAGACCAACTTTTGTGTTGTTGTCAGTGTCTCATTTCACTGGCCCCACAGTCTCTTCCATTCCACATTATTGTACAATAACCACTTTTCTTTGTCCATCACAATTTTATTTAAAATCAGAACATTTTCATTACATCTCAGTAGAGAATCACATGTGGGAATGATTAAGAAGGCTTTTTTCACCTAACTTATGTGGAACCCAAAAATCAAAGCAATTAATATAACCCAGCTGGTGCAAATTATTTTCAACACTTGATTTGGATATTTTGAGAAGATATTAAGAAGAGGTGGAAAGAATACACAGAAGAACTGTACAAAAAAGATCTTCATGACCCAGTTAATCACGATGGTGTGATCACTCACCTAGAGCCAGACATCCTGGAATGTGAAATCAAGTGGACCCTTAGAAAGCATCACTACGAACAAAGCTAGTGGAGGTGATGGAATTCCAGTTGAGCTATTTCAAATCCTAAAAGATGATGCTGTGAAAGTGCTGCACTCAATATGTCAGTGGCCACAGGACTGGAAAAGGTCAGTTTTCATTCCAGTCCCAAAGAAAGACAATGCCAAAGAATGCTCAAACTACCGCACAATTGCACTCATCTCACATGCTAGTAAAGTAATGCTCAAAATTCTCCAAGCCAGGCTTCAGCAATACGTGAACCGTGAACTTCTAGATGTTCAAGCTGCTTTTAGAAAAGGCAGAGGAACCAGAGATCAAAGTGCCAACATCCACTGGATCATCGAAAAAGCAAGAGAGTTCCAGAAAAACATCTATTTCTGCTTTACTGATTATGCCAAGGCCTTTGACTGTGTGGATCACAGCAAACTGTGGAAAATTCTTCAAGAGATGGGAATACCAGACCACCTGACCTGCCTCTTGAGAAATCTGTATGCAGGTCAGGAAGCAACAGTTAGAACTGGACATGGAACAACAGACTGGTTCCAAATAGGAAAAGGGGTACCTCAAGGCTGTATATCGTCACCCTGCTTATTTAACTTATATGTACAGTACATCATGAAATGCTGGGCTGGAGGAAGCACAAGCTGGATTCAAGATTGCCAGGAGAAATATCAGTAACCTCAGACATGCAGTTGACACCACCCTTATGGCAGAAAGTGAAGAACCAAAGAGCATCTTGATGAAAGTGAAAGAGGAGAGTGAAAAAGTTGGCTTAAAGCTCAACATTCAGAAAACTAAAATCATGGCATCCGGTCCCATCACTTCATGGCAAATAGATGGAGAAGCAGTGGAAAGAGGGACAGACTTTATTTTGTGGGGCTCCAAAATCACTGCAGATGGTGACTGCAGCCATGAAATGAAAAGATGCTTACTCCTTGGAAGGAAAGTTATGACCAACCTAGATAGCATATTCAAAAGCAGAGACATTACTTTGCCAACAAAGGTCCGTCTAGTCAAGGCTATGCTTTTTCCAGTGGTCACATATGTATGTAAGAGTTGGACTATAAAGAAAGCTGAGTGCCGAAGAATTGATGCTTTTGAACTGTGGTGTTGGAGAAGACTCTTGAGAGTCCCTTGGACTGCAAGGAGATCCAACTAGTCCATCCTAAAGGAGATCAGTCCTAGGTGTTCATTGGAAGGACTGATGTTGAAGCTGAAACTCCAATACTTTGGCTACCTGATGCGAAGAGCTGACTCATTGGAAAAGCCTCTCATGCTGGGAAAAACTGAGGGCAGGAGGAGAAGGGGACAACAGAGGATGAGATGGTTGGATGGCATCACCGACTCAATGGACATGAGTTTGGGTGGGCTACAGGAGTTGGTATTGGACAGGGAGGCCTGGCGTGCTGTAGCTCATGGGGTCGAAAGAGTCGGACACAACTGAGCGGCTGAACTGAACTGAACTGAGTGAGTCTGCTCTCTCCCGAATGGCATAACTTGATTGTCCTCAGTTAATGTCTTCATTTGATTGCTATCAACTTCAACAGGTCTACCAGATCATGGACCATCGTCCCGTGAGAAAACGCCAGCAGAAAAGTTTTAAAACTACTATTGACACATTTGATCAGTCACAGCACCTTCTCCATATACTGCACAAACCTTTTTTATGCATTTCAGTTGCTTTTTTATCTTTCTTGAAATAATAAAGCATACTATACCAAAAATTCTCTTTTCTTGCATCTTTGATATTATAATGCCTACACAAATATTCACCAATTTTGATATTTTGTTTAATGCACAGTGATATGAGAGCTGTAACATACAACAAAATTGTTTTGAATAAAGTTAAAAACAGCTAGGCCCTGCAAGAGCCATTTTACAGGGAAAAAAAAAAATGAAAGAAGCTTTTGGCGAACTCAATATGTGAGCGGTTCACAAATTGTGGTCCCAGGACAAGGGCTATCACTCACTTCAGAACTTGTTAAAAATGCAAGTATTAGGCTTCAGTCCAAACTTGCAGGGTCAGAACACTGAAGGTAGGGCAGTGCAATCTGTGCTCCACGTGCCCCAACCCCACCCCACCATGTGATTCTGATTCAGGTTCCAATGTGAGAATCACTGAAAGAGAATATTCAGATCAAGAGGGGAGAAAGATTTCATTCATTTAAAACTGGTAATCAGCATCGTAAGGGAGCAGTCTGGATCAGGTACTTTTACTGTATCTCCCTTTCAGTTCAATTCAGTCACTCAGCCGTGTCTGACTCTTTGCGACCCCATGGACTGCAGCATGCCAGGCTTCTCTGTTAATTTCAGCATAAAAGAATTTGGGGATGTTTATGCAAATAATGGTTTTAGGGGAAAAATCATTTTCTTGTTTGTATACATTTTATCCTGTTATCTTATTTAAGGTGTGAATTCAGAAATTAAACACAAAGGAGGGGAACTGCAGAATGCTCCATCATCAATGTCCTTGAAATATTTTGACAGTCAGTATTTTCTAATTCTTTCAGATTTTTAAGTAATAGTAATTTGATATTTTTTAAATTAAGACTTTCCTTAGTGCAGCTTAAGGTTCAGAGAAAAAATCAGGGAAAGCACAGAGACCTCCCAGATGCCTCCTCTCCCCCTCACATGGGCACAGCTCCCTCTCTAGTCTCTATAGTCCACACCAAAGCTGTGCCTGTGTTACAGCTGAGCAGACTGCACCGACACATCACGATCATGAGTTCATTCTTGGTGTTGGACATTTTGTGGGTTTGGAAATTTTAATTTTTTGAAAACATAAATATTAGTCAAATATCTTTTTTTCAGTTGAAGTGTCGATTTAAAATCTGTTAATTACTGCTGTACAGCAAAGTGATTGTTATACATGTATTTATATTTTTTCACTTTCTTTTCCATTATGGTTTATCAAAGGATATTGAATATAGTCCCCTTGCTTATGATAGGACCTTGTTTATCCATTCTCTACATAATCGTCTGTATCTGCAGATCCCAAACTCACAGCCCACTGCTCCCCCACCCACAGTCCCCTTTGGCAACTGCCAGTCTTCCCGATGTCCACGCGTCTGTTTTTGTTTCATACGCTCATTTGTGTCATATTTTACATTGCATGTACACATGATGTTGTATGGCATTTGTCTTCTTACTTACTCCACTTACTGTGATGATCTGTAGTTACATCCGTATTGCTGCCAATGGCATTATTTTGTCTATTTTAGGGCTGAGTAATAATATTCCATTCTGTGCATTTGCCACGTCTTCCTTACCCATTCATCTGTTGATGGACGTTTGTTTCCATGTCTTGTCCACTGTGAACACTGCTGCTGTGAACATAACGGTGCATGTATGTTTTTGAATTATAGTTTTGTCTGGATACATCCCCAGAAACAGGAATGCTGGATCATATGGTAATTCCATTTTTAGTTTTCTGAGAAAACCCATACAATTTGCTACAGTGGCTGTGCCTATGTAAACACTCGCTAACCGTGTAGATGCGTGCTCTTTTCTCCACACCTGCACCAGCGTTTCTTGCTTGTGGACTTTTTACTGATGGCCACACTGAGCAGCATGAGTTGGAATGTCATTGTACTTTGGATTTGCATCTCTTTCACAGAGATGTTGAGCATCTTTTCATGTACCTATTAGCCATCTGCATTTTTTCTTTGGAGAAATGTCTCTTCAGGTCATCTGCCCATTTTTCCATTGTTTGTGGTTGTGTCTAGACCTTAATATTATATAATATTTTGTGACTGTAAATGACATATCCTTTATAATAATTTAGGACAAATATAGTTTTTAAAATGTTTTATTCCAAATTACCTTTTAAACATTTTAATTAGCATATAACTTTTACTGTGTATAGTATTTAACAACCATAGTACATGTGCGTATGATAACTGAATATCAGAGGTAGCTTTTCCAATTTTTCCAAAGGGGCACAGCAAAGGAGGATTCCAGGTTCACGTAGCATCTAATCTGTGATACAGACACAACCCTCTAGGACTTCATTCAAGTTCAACCCCAACCATATGCAGGTGTAAGGCTTCTGGAAAGAGAACATGTAACCCCAGCTGGCCACATTTCCTGCTCTCTTTCATCAAATGGAGAAAAAAATAATGGTCCCTAACTGGCCCAAGCTCAAATCTGACACTGCCACTCAGTGGCAGTGGCCTTAGGACAGTCCCTTCCCTGCTCAGAGCCTCATACCTGCCAAGGATCCAAACCATCCAGAGAGGAGAGAGCTCAAAAGTGTGCGTGAACCACCCCCAGTACTGCTGAGGGCACTGCCGGGTTTCAGCACCTCTCCTGCACTGAACAGGCCTGGTGTCCAGGCTGCCAGGCTGTGTCCCCAGCAGTCAGTAGGTGAGGAAGGTAACACTGCTTCGGGGCCCCTACTGGACCCGCCTTGTCCCAGGTCATCGCCCTGTGTTCTCTCCTTTCCTCCTCTGTGGTGGGGAACCACCATCACATTAGAGGGTTAACATGAGGGGAAAAGGACAACACAAGGAAGGCATAAAACTGTGCCTCTGGGGAAACCAGTGCTGCTGGAGGTCAAGAGAGGTCACGTGGGGGGGCTCAGGCGCTGGGCCTAGTGACAAGTGGCTGCAGGGAACACCGAGGAGCCAACCAGGGTGGGGGAAAACCAGTTTGTGACACGGCTGGCAGCTTCCAAGTGTGTTCAGTGTGTGAACGTCTGTCGCCCTGTGCTCTGGAGATAGTGGCGCTGGGTCCCTGGATTGCATTTCCAAAGGTGTTTTTTGTTTCTATTGTCATGGGAATAGGAAAAATTCTGAAAGTTATTCAACCTCCACAGGAAAGGGGAACCACCTAACTTTGGACTTCTAGTGGCTCAGGAGAATCTGCACGAGGTGTGTGTGTGGGGTGCACACGCTTACCCTGAAAGGTGGCGGGTAGGAAAGAGGGAACCACAGAGAAGGTAGACGAGCCAAGGGGCCAGGAGGGGTGGGGGCTGGCAGGCAAGATGGCGGCAGAGTGGCCTTCCCATCAGGGTCCCCTCTGCCCCCTCCGCTCAGTCAGTAACCGCCTGTGCCCGTCCCACAGCTCTGTGAGGAGGTCCTGGAACCCGCACAGGGACACACATTCTCTAAGCTCCACGGCTGAGCAGAAGCGAGCGTCAGACAAGGGGGACTACGTGCAGTCCTCTGCCTTCAACCACACTGGGGCACACGGTTCTTCATTTTTCTGTGGGGCGGGGATCTTCTTCCTGTCTCATTACTCAACTCAAGAACAGCTACGTTTTCCGACACATGGGAAATAACCACAGCACGAGTGAGTGATGGGATCCTGGGCAGGACCCCAAATTCAGTGGCCCTAATTGTTTTCCTTCTCCTGTTGCTCTATTTCAAACCAACACTGGAGTCAGTGGAATTCTCAGACAGCATTAGATCCTGACTCCAGGGGAACAGGTTGGGTCCCTGGGCACAACAGTGGGGATGGGGGCTACCTTCCAAATGCCCCGGGTCCCGAAGCCTCCTGACAGAGCCCCTGTTCCTGCCTTCAGCACTGGACCTAGGCCAGAGCTTCCCTACCTGGAAAGATTCCAAGAGATCCTAGGGCAGCACAGGATCCACCTTCTCCAAGCAAAGCTGTCTTTCTCTGTGACTCAAGTGTCCCCTGTCCCGTCTAGACCACAGTGTCCTGGGGCAGGCCGGCCTTAACACCAATAGGAGAAACACTGGGAAGGGGCCGGGAAGCCAGGCTTGGGGGAGGGATAAAGGGGGTCATAGAGGCAGAGATGGGGGACCTGGGTCCCTGCTAGGTGAGCTGTCCCCATCACTGGGGAGGATGCACCTGGCAGCTCCTGTCTCCTGCAGGCAGCTGCGCCAGCCTTCTCGCGAAGGTCGCTGTCTGGTGCACTTACAGCTCTGAGAGTGTCAGAGCAACTGTGGAAGCAGACATTCCACTCTGGGGAGGCAGGGGGAGTGGGCCCATGTGTGTCTCCTTGCACCCACAGCATCCTCACTCGCTCTAGCGTCCAGCTCCCTGTCCATCCACCCCCTCACTGAGTCACCACCTCCACCGCGGGAGCAGCTCTGCCCACATCCAGCCTTACCACTGAGGCCACGCTGATCAAGGACCACCTGTCACCCCACACCTGCCTGTTCCCTTCCACCCCAGACCGCAGCCGGATTCTGAAACGGAGACAGCGTTAGCATCCACTTGATCTCTGGGGCCTCTCTCACCTGACCCCACACTCTCTGTGGGTGCGTGTTCTCACAAACATGTCCCCATCTCAGTTATTCCAACACTTAAATGGGTCACATGGCCAGGACAGGGACCCCTCATGTTGCTCCAGGCTCTCAGAGGTCCCTCTAAATGGAGAGGACAGCAAACAGGACAAGAATCTATCACCAATTCAAGAGAGAGAGACATGCCAGGAGACCCTCAGCAGGACTGGATCGAAGAAGAGAAGCAGGACTCAGGACTCCCACCTCAGGAAGAAGACACCCTGGTGCAGGACAGGGGATGAGAAGAGAATCCTGGGAACAACATCCCCCTGCCTGACTCCAGATTGACTGAAGGGCATCTTCCAAATACCTGAGCTCTTGTCCAGGGGCTTCTCAGCTGGAATTTGGGGGGTGGGGTGGGGTCCAGAAGATGCACGGAGCCAAGAATGTGTCTGACTCTGTGCGGAGCCAGGCCCACCAGAATCAGAGGTGTTTCCAAGACAAGGTGGGTGTTAAAACCCTGAGGAACAAGTCACTCATGGACCGGATGCTAAAGTACAAAACTGGGGTAGCTTGTGGAGCTAATGCAATGAGAAAAGTCTTCCCAAGGATGTACTCACAGCCAGGGGAGAACCAATAAGCAGAGATCTTGTGATTACAAGGCTCCCTCCTTCCCTAAACAGGGCAGGACCTCAAATCCACATCTGCAGACTAGAGCCTCAAGGTCACGATCCCCAAATCCGCACAAGGAAGGTTAAGTCAAGGCCATGAATGGTGAGAACCGTGAGGCTCCGGGGTCAACACCTGTGTTGGAGGGAACCGCCTTCTGCTCCCCACGGGCCTCCTGCCTCCCAGAGAAGAGGCTCTGGGACCAGACTCAGAGTCAGCAGAGACCCCTGGGATCAGCCCTGGTTCTACTACAGGTTCTGTCCAAGGGCAAAATAAATACAAACTCAAATTCTTTTTTAGGGTTTTCATCCACTGAGAAGAGGGAAAGATCAAAAAGAGCCATGGTCCAAACCAAGCCAGGTCAGGCTGTGTGCAAAAATCACACTCTTAGGAATCAGAGCTGCCTCCATGAGCAAAGGGCCATGGCCACCAAGCCCCTGGCCACTCCAGCTGTGCCTCCTGGATCTGGGGGAGGTTGCAATCACCAGCTTGGAATCTTCCTCCCCCCACCCCTCATTCCTCCAGAGGCCGATTCTCCAGAATACCGTCTGTTCCATTTAGAGGGCTGGCCCGGGTATCCTTTGAAGAGGAGTGTCCCCATGACCACGAGCAGGGAGGTGTGGAAGTATTTGTTTCTCCGAATATCCCTGTGCTGTGCCCTGCCTGGGCTCAGGTTGGGGCTAGAGGTTTAGGGTATCCGGGACTGGGGGCTCAGAGCGTGGAAGGGACCTCTTCAGTCTTCCTGAGAATCTACTTTGGGTCCTCACACTGGATCGTGGGGGTGGTGACAGGGGACCTTCACACCACCTGTTTCTAGGCCTCCTCACTGCACCTGCTCGGAGGTCAATGACTGTAAATTTCATTGTTTCTTATTGAATGTATGGGAGGATTCATGAAAATGTTACATAACATTGGACGCTTCTACTGGTGAGAAGTTTCAGACTCCACCCAAAGACATAGATAAACCAGACTTTGTCCTGTTCCATCAGCACCTGGAACTCACACAGCTGTGGGTCAAGGTCCTGTGAGGAAGTCACAGCGGGCCCTCTTCCACCCTCGGGCCACCAGCACAGCAGGGACAAGACCCCCAGCTCCCGTCTGGGCAGTGCGAGCACACAGGGAGGCAGCTGAGGCTGCTCCTGCCCGTCTGCCCCGGGGACAGGCAGCCCGTTTAAGGTTCCCAAACCTCCCTTCCTCTCAGAGTTCCAGAGGGGCCTCTGGGAAGCCTGGGGTGCCTGGCACAGGGGGTGACTACTGTGGAGTGAGCATGGGCCTCCCGTGTGAGCTCCACACCCTAGGGTGCAGCTGGAGGGGGCCATCAGAAACCCCTGCTCCTCTTCCTCTCCCTACAAGGGGGCAGGAGACTCTTTTTAGCAAGACGGAGAGGGGAGAAACGCGGTACACTGGCAGCTTCACAAAGATCTCAACCTGCCCCCACAAAGATCGGGTGATCTTCCAGCCACTAGTGGGGACTTCCCTCAGAGCTGGGGACACAGCATTAGACCTGTGCCCAGGGCTCGTCTCCCAGCCATCCCCGCCCCACAAGGCTGTCCGCAACAGGAACAAGATCCAGTGCAGCTCAGATGCATCGCTGGGTCCTGGGCTAACGGCTCAGGTCCTAGAATCAGGCCAGGGTCCAAGGAAGTACCTGTATCATCTGGGGCTTATCTTGATCTTGAGGATGAGGTCTCCCCACTGACAGTGTACCTTCAGGGAGGGACTCCTGCCCCACACAATCTTCACACTGGCTGGATGGCCTGATCACAGGGCAAAAGGACCCCGAGCTGTCAGTGGTGAAGACGTTCCCCTTGCAGTCCCACCGCACTTGGGAAAATGAGGTGGAGAGACAGAGCAAGGTTCTGGGCGGCCAATTTCCTTGCTGGTGGGAGATAAGGACACGGAGGACAGGGCTCCATCCTGGACAGGTGCCCTCGGTTCCTTCCTCGGAGCATAAAGTCAGTGCCTGCAGGGAGGTCTTCAGGCCAGAGGACCCCGTGCCCTCCCTAACACTGCTCTTCGTGACATCCTGCGGGAGCCCATCCTTGCTGCCAGCGACTGGCCTTCAGGGTGGGGGCGCCCCTGGGATTTTCCATCTGGATGCAGCCTGGAGAGACCTTAGGAGACAGTCACAGCTCGCATTCCAGGTGGGCCCGCCCTCTGTAACAAGGGCAGTTCCTCTGCCTCGGTCTGGACCACTGCTCAGCCCAGATGAGCGACTCACCACCATCCCAGTGAGGCTTCTGACACCAGCACATCCTTGTTGTCTGCTAAGCGCCATGGGAGGGTGGTGTAAGCATTGCTGAAAGACAAGAGTCACGAGACTGAGTCACTAAGAGGAGGCACAGGCGTCCCGGGAGTCCCCAAGAAACCAGCAGAGAAATGGACCCCGGGGCAGCCAGAGAGCCCTTTGTGCCACAAGCTGGGTGCAGTGCATGTTGACCTAAGTTAGTTACTGGGATAATACAGCATTATCCTAGTAATTACATATGATAACTGCAAGCAGTAATTACATCCTTTTGCACATTTTGAAGAAATTTTGAGGGATTGAAGATGTTTGCATTTACCTTGGAGTATCTGTTTAACAACAGCTAGCCTTAGTACTAATTTACCCAAGTGGTCCTCATCTCTACAACCCAGGTTCAAGGACAGAGGGGCTGTGCAGATGGGGAGGAGGAGGCTCTCAGGGTCTGATACATGGTCACCTCCCAAATGACACCTCTGGGAGAGAGGAGCGTCTGCTGACTGAAGGAGGAGTGCCCTGGTTCATATAGGGAAATCAGTGCCTGGCCCAGGATGAGGAATGTACAGCACCTGGGGATGTTTCAGGGACCAGCTGGAAGGCCCCACACTTGTGTGTTTTGCCCTCATTATAGATAAGTTTTCTCTTTCTCTGGGTTTTTTGTTGGCATTTCTCTCAAGAAATACTACTGAACATGGAAATACCACACAGTATGTGATGATTTCCAGCCTCCAAAGGTCTCAATAAATGGATTTCACTTTATAAAAATAAATCTCCCTAAATGTTGTATGAGGAAATTGAGAATAAGTTGGAACGGGAGGTTCTGTGCTCAGTATTCCAGGACACTGAGGAGATCTTAGCCACTGTTTCCCAGGTGATGCTAGAGGTAAAGAACCTGCCTGCCAATGCAGGAGATGCAAGAGACTCGGGTTCGATCCCTGGGTGGGGAAGACCCGGTGGAGTAGGAAGTGGTAACCCACTCCAGTATTCTTGCTTAGGAAACCCCATGGACAGAGGAGCCTGGCGGCTACAGCCCCATGGGGCTGCAAAGAGTCTGAAACAAGTTAGCTAATGAACATACACAGTTAAGTTCCCCTGATGGTCAGGACCAAGGAAAGGCCACTTTTTACTCACGATTTCTGCAGCCCACAGAGTGTCGCACAACTGGTGCAGCGACATACTAAGGATGGTTTTCTCACCCCGGAAGCGGTGCCTGAGCGCAGGGACCCTGGCTGTGGGTGTTTTCTGCGTCAGTTGAGACGCCCTCTGCTGGCCGTTACTGAGTGGGAACGAAGCTGTGCGCGCACCCTCTCGGGGCGGTCTAGCGGAATCAAGCAGGTTCTTGAGACCTGCTTCTTCGCTGTTGGCAAAGGGAAGCTCGCCTCCTACTGTTCCGGCTCGTTTCTGCGACCAGCCTTTGATCACAGCTATAGTAAATGTACGTGGTAAGCAAATCCTGAAATAGAATTTATAGTAGTGGTTGTTTGTTGCTAAACAGAGGGAAGAATGAGAAGTGATGGTTTAATGGGTGTCAACGGTTTTTTGGGAGGGGAGTGATGAGTGTGGCTTGAAATCAGATAGTTGTGAAGACTGTACAACTTGTGAATATGCCAATAATTGAGTTGTACACTTTAAAACTATTACTCGTATGCTTTGTGAAGTGTATTTCAACAAATCTATTAATATTTTTAAAGCTAATAAATGATGGTACTGCCTCTTGTTCTTATGAATTCATTCAAGGTGCGGCATTTGGGCTGTGTTTCCATATGAACTGCCAAAATTATATGTAATAATCCAGATACCGAAAGCTAAAGAAGCTGGATCATGAATGTTGCTGGGTCTACTCTGCCTACTAATCCATTCACTCTTACTAATACATTAAGTATGGCTGTATTCTCTCTCTTCACTGCCAGGGATATCATTACCTTTGATGACCTGATCTGATGAATCCTTAGAACAGCTCCCCGCGACTCCGTAGACATCTGTGGGGAGAGAGAATACCTCAGCTGTCGGTGTTTTCTTGGCATCCAGTACATAAATACCATTTGGGTGACTGTCAATATACTCAAATAACCATGTCAAAAATAATAAAAGTATAATACCAACATATATAGCAGAGGTAGGTGATTTGAAAAGAAGATAGTTTATGTAAAGATACATTATAGTTTTACATGTCTCTATAAGAAAACTATAAATGAAGCTCATGAGTCTTAAAACCAAAAACAAAACAGCCATTAGGTGACAAGCATATTTTTTTCAAGATACCCTCTCCATTTTTCTTTAGTCTTCTCAGTGATGCTGGAGAATAAGCCTGGCTGGGTCAAAGCATCCCCCCGGCCATCAGCAGAGAACCAAGCCTTGCAAATATCCTTCATTTCAGGAATGCACAGAGGAGCGCGCGGCCAATCCCTCGCCGCGAGACACGGCTTCGTTTGCCGTTTCACCAACGGCCAGCAGACGGCGCCCGACTCTCCTTGGGATCAACTGGCGTCTCAACAGTTGAGGGAAACTCGTGCTCAGGTTCTCTGATATTCTGAGATTCCCAGTGTGAGAAGCCAGCTTAGTTTGTCGCTGTTCCAACTGTATGACACCCCGGGGGCTGTGGAAATAGTTAAAAAGTGATCTTTCCCTGGGTCCCGGACCACCCAGGGGGAACTCCGCCACGGCGGAGATCTCTTCAGTCTTCAAATAATGAGCATAGAACCTCCCATTCTCACTCTAAACTTCCTCATATAACAATATAGCACAATATAGTGAAAAGTATTTTATAAAAGTATGAATTTATTGAGACCTTTGGAGGCTGGAAATCATCACACACTGTGCGGTATTTCCATGTTCAGTATTGCTTCTTGAGAGATATGCCAACAAAAACCCAGAGAAAGGGAACACCACCTACAGTGGGAACAAGGTCCTTGAAACATCCCCAGGTGCTGTGAATTCCTCATTCTGGGCCAGGCACTGACTTTCCCACATGAACCAGGGCCCTGCTGCTCCTCCTTCAGTCCTCCAGATGATCCCGTCTCCAAGAGCTGTCTTTTGGGAGATGTCCATGTGCCTGACCCTGAGGGCCTGCTCCCCCCACTCCACACACACACAGCTTCTCTGTCCTTGCACCTGGGTTGTAGAGATGAGGACCACTTGGGTTAATTAGTAAATTCAGATTTCACTAGTAATTTGCAAACTTCTTCAATCCCTCAAAATTTCTTCAAAATGTGCAAAAGGATGTAATTACTGCTTGCAGTTATCATATGTAATTACTAGGATAATGCTGTATTATCCCAGTAACTAACTTAGGTCAACATGCACTGCACCCAGCTTGTGGCACAAAGGGCTCTCTGGCTGCCCCGGGGTCCATTTCTCTGCTGGTTTCTTGGGGACTCCCGGGACGCCTGTGCCTCCTCTTAGTGACTCAGTCTCGTGACTCTTGTCTTTCAGCAATGCTTACACCACCCTCCCATGGCGCTTAGCAGACAACAAGGATGTGCTGGTGTCAGAAGCCTCACTGGGATGGTGGTGAGTCGCTCATCTGGGCTGAGCAGTGGTCCAGACCGAGGCAGAGGAACTGCCCTTGTTACAGAGGGCGGGCCCACCTGGAATGCGAGCTGTGACTGTCTCCTAAGGTCTCTCCAGGCTGCATCCAGATGGAAAATCCCAGGGGCGCCCCCACCTTGAAGGCCAGTCGCTGGCAGCAAGGATGGGCTCCCGCAGGATGTCACGAAGAGCAGTGTTAGGGAGGGCACGGGGTCCTCTGGCCTGAAGACCTCCCTGCAGGCACTGACTTTATGCTCCGAGGAAGGAACCGAGGGCACCTGTCCAGGATGGAGCCCTGTCCTCCGTGTCCTTATCTCCCACCAGCAAGGAAATTGGCCGCCCAGAACCTTGCTCTGTCTCTCCACCTCATTTTCCCAAGTGCGGTGGGACTGCAAGGGGAACGTCTTCACCACTGACAGCTCGGGGTCCTTTTGCCCTGTGATCAGGCCATCCAGCCAGTGTGAAGATTGTGTGGGGCAGGAGTCCCTCCCTGAAGGTACACTGTCAGTGGGGAGACCTCATCCTCAAGATCAAGATAAGCCCCAGATGATACAGGTACTTCCTTGGACCCTGGCCTGATTCTAGGACCTGAGCCGTTAGCCCAGGACCCAGCGATGCATCTGAGCTGCACTGGATCTTGTTCCTGTTGCGGACAGCCTTGTGGGGCGGGGATGGCTGGGAGACGAGCCCTGGGCACAGGTCTAATGCTGTGTCCCCAGCTCTGAGGGAAGTCCCCACTAGTGGCTGGAAGATCACCCGATCTTTGTGGGGGCAGGTTGAGATCTTTGTGAAGCTGCCAGTGTACCGCGTTTCTCCCCTCTCCGTCTTGCTAAAAAGAGTCTCCTGCCCCCTTGTAGGGAGAGGAAGAGGAGCAGGGGTTTCTGATGGCCCCCTCCAGCTGCACCCTAGGGTGTGGAGCTCACGCGGGAGGCCCATGCTCACTCCACAGTAGTCACCCCCTGTGCCAGGCACCCCAGGCTTCCCAGAGGCCCCTCTGGAACTCTGAGAGGAAGGGAGGTTTGGGAACCTTAAACGGGCTGCCTGTCCCCGGGGCAGACAGGCAGGAGCAGCCTCAGCTGCCTCCCTGTGTGCTCGCACTGCCCAGACGGGAGCTGGGGGTCTTGTCCCTGCTGTGCTGGTGGCCCGAGGGTGGAAGAGGGCCCGCTGTGACTTCCTCACAGGACCTTGACCCACAGCTGTGTGAGTTCCAGGTGCTGATGGAACAGGACAAAGTCTGGTTTATCTATGTCTTTGGGTGGAGTCTGAAACTTCTCACCAGTAGAAGCTTCCAATGTTATGTAACATTTTCATGAATCCTCCCATACATTCAATAAGAAACAATGAAATTTACAGTCATTGACCTCCGAGCAGGTGCAGTGAGGAGGCCTAGAAACAGGTGGTGTGAAGGTCCCCTGTCACCACCCCCACGATCCAGTGTGAGGACCCAAAGTAGATTCTCAGGAAGACTGAAGAGGTCCCTTCCACGCTCTGAGCCCCCAGTCCCGGATACCCTAAACCTCTAGCCCCAACCTGAGCCCAGGCAGGGCACAGCACAGGGATATTCGGAGAAACAAATACTTCCACACCTCCCTGCTCGTGGTCATGGGGACACTCCTCTTCAAAGGATACCCGGGCCAGCCCTCTAAATGGAACAGACGGTATTCTGGAGAATCGGCCTCTGGAGGAATGAGGGGTGGGGGGAGGAAGATTCCAAGCTGGTGATTGCAACCTCCCCCAGATCCAGGAGGCACAGCTGGAGTGGCCAGGGGCTTGGTGGCCATGGCCCTTTGCTCATGGAGGCAGCTCTGATTCCTAAGAGTGTGATTTTTGCACACAGCCTGACCTGGCTTGGTTTGGACCATGGCTCTTTTTGATCTTTCCCTCTTCTCAGTGGATGAAAACCCTAAAAAAGAATTTGAGTTTGTATTTATTTTGCCCTTGGACAGAACCTGTAGTAGAACCAGGGCTGGTCCCAGGGGTCTCTGCTGACTCTGAGTCTGGTCCCAGAGCCTCTTCTCTGGGAGGCAGGAGGCCCGTGGGGAGCAGAAGGCGGTTCCCTCCAACACAGGTGTTGACCCCGGAGCCTCACGGTTCTCACCATTCATGGCCTTGACTTAACCTTCCTTGTGCGGATTTGGGGATCGTGACCTTGAGGCTGCTCTAGTCTGCAGATGTGGATTTGAGGTCCTGCCCTGTTTAGGGAAGGAGGGAGCCTTGTAATCACAAGATCTCTGCTTATTGGTTCTCCCCTGGCTGTGAGTACATCCTTGGGAAGACTTTTCTCATTGCATTAGCTCCACAAGCTACCCCAGTTTTGTACTTTAGCATCCGGTCCATGAGTGACTTGTTCCTCAGGGTTTTAACACCCACCTTGTCTTGGAAACACCTCTGATTCTGGTGGGCCTGGCTCCGCACAGAGTCAGACACATTCTTGGCTCCGTGCATCTTCTGGACCCCACCCCACCCCCAAATTCCAGCTGAGAAGCCCCTGGACAAGAGCTCGGGTATTTGGAAGGTGCCCTTCAGTCAATCTGGAGTCAGGCAGGGGGATGTTGTTCCCAGGATTCTCTTCTCATCCCCTGTCCTGCACCAGGGTGTCTTCTTCCTGAGGTGGGAGTCCTGAGTCCTGCTTCTCTTCTTCGATCCAGTCCTGCTGAGGGTCTCCTGGCATGTCTCTCTCTCTTGAATTAGTGATAGATTCTTGTCCTGTTTGCTGTCCTCTCCATTTAGAGGGACCTCTGAGAGCCTGGAGCAACATGAGGGGTCCCTGTCCTGGCCATGTGACCCATTTAAGTGTTGGAATAACTGAGATGGGGACATGTTTGTGAGAACACGCACCCACAGAGAGTGTGGGGTCAGGTGAGAGAGGCCCCAGAGATCAAGTGGATGCTAACGCTGTCTCCGTTTCAGAATCCGGCTGCGGTCTGGGGTGGAAGGGAACAGGCAGGTGTGGGGTGACAGGTGGTCCTTGATCAGCGTGGCCTCAGTGGTAAGGCTGGATGTGGGCAGAGCTGCTCCCGCGGTGGAGGTGGTGACTCAGTGAGGGGGTGGATGGACAGGGAGCTGGACGCTAGAGCGAGTGAGGATGCTGTGGGTGCAAGGAGACACACATGGGCCCACTCCCCCTGCCTCCCCAGAGTGGAATGTCTGCTTCCACAGTTGCTCTGACACTCTCAGAGCTGTAAGTGCACCAGACAGCGACCTTCGCGAGAAGGCTGGCGCAGCTGCCTGCAGGAGACAGGAGCTGCCAGGTGCATCCTCCCCAGTGATGGGGACAGCTCACCTAGCAGGGACCCAGGTCCCCCATCTCTGCCTCTATGACCCCCTTTATCCCTCCCCCAAGCCTGGCTTCCCGGCCCCTTCCCAGTGTTTCTCCTATTGGTGTTAAGGCCGGCCTGCCCCAGGACACTGTGGTCTAGACGGGACAGGGGACACTTGAGTCACAGAGAAAGACAGCTTTGCTTGGAGAAGGTGGATCCTGTGCTGCCCTAGGATCTCTTGGAATCTTTCCAGGTAGGGAAGCTCTGGCCTAGGTCCAGTGCTGAAGGCAGGAACAGGGGCTCTGTCAGGAGGCTTCGGGACCCGGGGCATTTGGAAGGTAGCCCCCATCCCCACTGTTGTGCCCAGGGACCCAACCTGTTCCCCTGGAGTCAGGATCTAATGCTGTCTGAGAATTCCACTGACTCCAGTGTTGGTTTGAAATAGAGCAACAGGAGAAGGAAAACAATTAGGGCCACTGAATTTGGGGTCCTGCCCAGGATCCCATCACTCACTCGTGCTGTGGTTATTTCCCATGTGTCGGAAAACGTAGCTGTTCTTGAGTTGAGTAATGAGACAGGAAGAAGATCCCCGCCCCACAGAAAAATGAAGAACCGTGTGCCCCAGTGTGGTTGAAGGCAGAGGACTGCACGTAGTCCCCCTTGTCTGACGCTCGCTTCTGCTCAGCCGTGGAGCTTAGAGAACGTGTGTCCCTCTGCGGGTTCCAGGACCTCCTCACAGAGCTGTGGGACGGGCACAGGCGGTTACTGACTGAGCGGAGGGGGCAGAGGGGACCCTGATGGGAAGGCCACTCTGCCGCCATCTCGCCTGCCAGCCCCCACCCCTCCTGGCCCCTTGGCTCGTCTACCTTCTCTGTGGTTCCCTCTTTCCTACCCGCCACCTTTCAGGGTAAGCGTGTGCACCCCACACACACACCTCGTGCAGATTCTCCTGAGCCACTAGAAGTCCAAAATTAGGTGGTTCCCCTTTCCTGTGAAGGTTGAATAACTTTCAGAATTTTTCCTATTCCCATGACAATAGAAACAAAAAACACCTTTGGAAATGCAATCCAGGGACCCAGCACCACTATCTCCAGAGCACAGGGCAACAGACGTTCACACACTGAACACACTTGGAAGCTGCCAGCCGTGTCACAAACTGGTTTTCTCCCACCCTGGTTGGCTCCTCGGTGTTCCCTGCAGCCACTTGTCACTAGGCCCAGCGCCTGAGCCCCCCCACGTGACCTCTCTTGACCTCCAGCAGCACTGGTTTCCCCAGAGGCACAGTTTTATGCCTTCCTTGTGTTGTCCTTTTCCCCTCGCCTTAACCCTCTAATGTGATGGTGGTTCCCCACCACAGAGGAGGAAAGGAGAGAACGCAGGGCGATGACTTGGGACAAGGCGGGTCCAGTAGGGGCCCCGAAGCAGTGTTACCTTCTTCACCTACTGACTGCTGGGGACACAGCCTGGCAGCCTGGACACCAGGCCTGTTCAGTGCAGGAGAGGTGCTGAAACCCGGCAGTGCCCTCAGCAGTACTGGGGGTGGTTCACGCACACTTTTGGTTCTCTGGAACCTTGTCAGGTATGAGGCTCTGAGTAGGGAGGGGAGTTGCCTAAGCCCACTGCAGCCAGGTGGCACAGTCAGGTTTGAGGCCAGGCCAGTCAGCGACCATTGTTTTCTTTTCCATTTGATGAAGGAGAGCAGGAAATGTGGCCAGGCTGGGTTACATGAGTCTCATCATCTCCTTCAGGAAGTCTTGCATCTGTACATGGTTGGGATGAATTTGAATGAGGTCATAGAGGAGGCTGTGTCTTACTGCATATTAGATGCTCTCTGAACCCTGTAATCCTTCACCTTTGGTGTATGCCTTTTGGAAGAAATGGAAAGGTTACCTCTGATATGTTTATTATTATTTAAATTACTATATACATATGTACTACAGTTGTAAAATACTATACATATTAGTTATATGCTAATAAGAATGTTAAGGTGATTTGCAATAAAACATGTAAAATTTTGTTTTGTCTTTAAATTTTTATAAACATATGTCATTTACCCTCAAAATATTTTGATTAAAAATTAATGTCCACATACAACTCAACAACCACAAAAAATAAACAACCCAGTGGAAAAATGGGCCAAGGATGTAAAGAGGCATTTCTCCAAAGAAGAAATACGGATGGCCAATAGGCACATGAACAGGTGCTCAACATTGCTGATTATTAGAGAAATGCAAATCCAAAGTAAACTGATGTACCACCTCATGTTTTCAGAATGGCCATCAGTAAAAAGTCTACAAATAAGAAATGCTGGAGCAGGTATGGAGAAAAGAGGAGTTTCCTGTACTGTTGGTGGGAATGTAAGTTGGTACAGCCACTGTGGAAAATGGTGCAGAGTTTCCTCAGAAAACTAAAAATAGAATTACCATCTGACCCAGCATTCCCACTTCTGGGTATATGTCTAGAAAAAATTATAATTGAAAAAGATACATGCACCTCTATGTTCATAGCAACACTATTCACAGTAGCCAAGACATGAAGGCAATCTAAATTCCATCAACAGATGAATAGATGAAGAAGTGGTACACATATACAATATAAAAAGAACAAAATAATGCCATTTGCAGCAACATGTATTCAAGTAGAGACTATTTTACTAAGTGAAGTAAGTCAGAAAGACAAATACCATACGATATGACTTATATGTAGAATCTAAAATATGACACAAATGAATCTCTATATGAATCAGAAGCAGAATCATGGACATGGACAAGGCTAGCAGTTGCCTAGGAAGAGAGAGTGTGGGGAAGGGATGGGTTGGGAGCTTGGGATCAGCAAATGCTAAATACTTCACAGAGAATGAATAAACCACAAGGTCCTGCTGTATGGTACAGGGAACTATATTTAACATCCTGTGATAAACCAAAATGGAGACCATGATAAGGAATGTATATGTATGCATAACCTGAAACACGCACTTTTGAACTCTCTCCTCTCTGGTTCTCTGGAACCTTGTCAGATATGAGGCTCTGAGCAGGGAAGGGAGTTGCCTAAGCCCACTGCAGCCAGGTGGCATAGTCAGATTTGAGTCCAGGCCAGGTAAGCTACTGTACAGCAGTAATTAATACAACATGGTAAATCAACTACACTTCAAATCAATTGAAAAAAGTACTTTATTTAAAAAAAATTAGATCCAAACACACTGGATGTAGAGCACAAGTGTGAACTCACGATCATGATGTGTGAGTGCAGGTCCTTCACTTGTAACACCAGTACCTCTTTGTGGGGGGACACAGGGGAGGCTGTGCCCATGTGGGGAGGAGGCATCTGGGAAATCTCTGTGCTTTTCCTCATTTTAGCTCTGAACCTTAAACTGCACTAAGCAAAGTCTTAATTTTAAAAATATCGAATTACTATTACTTAAAAACTTGGAAGGATTAGAAAATATTGACTGGCATAATACTTCGGTGACACTGATGATGAAGTGATCTTCAGTTCCCTCTCTTATGTTTAATTTCTGAAATCACACCTGAAATGAGATAGTTATGATAAAATGTGTACAGACAAGAAAATATTTTTTCCACCTAAAACCATTATGGGCACAAATATACAAAATTATTTTATGTTGAGATTAAAAGGAAAAACAGTAAATAACCTGATCCAGACCACTCTCTTAGGATGTGTTGGACAAAGAAAAGTGATGCAATTACTGGTTTTAAATGAATGACATCTTTCTCGCCCCTCTATCTGCATATTCTCTTTCAGTGCTTCTCATGTGGAAACCTGCATCAGAATCACATGGTGGGTTGACGGTGGGGCATGTGGAGCACAGACTACACTGCCTCACCTCCAGTGTCCTGACCCCGGAAGCCTGGATGGAAGCCTAATACTTGTATTTTAAACAAGCTCTGAAATGAGTGATGCTCTCTGTCCTGGGACCACAATTTGTGAACCACTCACCTACTAAGTAGGCCAAAAGCCTTCTTCTTCTTCTTCTTTTTTTTTTTTCTGTAAGATGGCTCTTGCAGGGCCTAGTTCTCTAACTTTATTCAAAACAATTTTTTTTAGATTGTATTGTGACAGTGCTAATATCACCATGCATTAAAAATATTTATATATCAAAATTGGTGAATTTTTGTGTAGCCATTTTAGTATCAAAGATGCAAGAAAAAACAGCATTTTTCAGCATAGTATGCTTTATTATTTCAAGAAAGGTTAAAAAAGCAACTGAAATGCAAAAAAAAAAAAAAAAAAGATTTGTGCAGTATATGGAGAAGGTGCAATGACTGATC
Organism: Bos indicus x Bos taurus; assembly: GCF_003369695.1. Taxonomy (NCBI): domain Eukaryota; kingdom Metazoa; phylum Chordata; class Mammalia; order Artiodactyla; family Bovidae; genus Bos; species Bos indicus x Bos taurus. The sequence goes on from NC_040083.1 coordinate 102,342,702, forward strand.
TCACGTATCAAAAGTAGTTTTCAAATTTTGTGCTGGGATTTCTCACTGACGATGATCCATGGTCTGGTAGACCTGTTGAAGTTGACAGCAATCAAATGGAGACATTAATTGAAGACAATCAACTTATGCCTTCAGGAACAGCAGACACACTCAAAATACCCAAATCAAGTGTTGAAAATAATTTGTCACCTTGGTTATTTTAATCAGTTTGATGTTTGGGTTTCACATAAGTTCGATAAAATCTGGACCGTTTCTGAAAGGGATTCTCTACTGAGATGTAAAAAAATGCTCTGATTTTAAATAAAATTGTGTCGGACAAAGAAAAGTCAATATTGTACAATAATGTGGAACAGAAGAGATTGTGGGGCCAGTGAAACGAAACATCACCAACCACACCAAATGTCGGTCTCCATCCAGAGAAGGAGATGTTAGGTATACAGTGGGATTCAAAGGACGCCCTTTATTATAAGTTTCTTTCAGAAAACCAAACCATTAATTCCAGCAACTACTGGTTCCAATTACTCCAACTGAAAACATCACTCAATGAAAACTGACTAGAAGTAGTCAACAAAACACATAATCTTCCATCAGGATAACTCAAGACTGCATGTTTTTTGATGACTAGGCAAAAACTGTTACAGCTTGGCTTGGAAGTTCTGATTCATCAGCCGTATTCATCAGACATTGCACATTTGGGTTTACATTTATTTCAGTCATTACAAAATTCTCTTCTTGGAAAAAACTTCAATTCCCTGGAATACTATAAAGAGCACTTGGAATAGTTCTTTGCTCAGAAAGATAAAAGGTTTTTGGAAAATGAAATTACGAAGTTACCTGAAAAATGACAGAAGGTAGTGGAGGGAAACAGCAAATGCCTTATTCAATAAGTTTAGTTCAGTCCCTCAGTCGTGTCCGACTCTTTGCGACCCCGTGGACTACAGCACGCCAGGCCTCCCTGTCCATTAGCAATCCTGGAGTTTACTCAGACTCATGTCCATCGAGTCGGTGAGGCCATCCAGCCATCTCATCCTCTGTCAACCCCTTCTCCTCCTGCCTTCAATCTTTCCCAGCATCAAGATCTTTTCAAATGAGTCAGATCTTCCCACTTGGAGGCCAAAGTATTGGAGTTTCAGCTTCAGCATCAGTCCTTCCAATAAATATTCAGGACTGATTGATTACCTTTAGATGAGACTGGTTGGATCTCCTTGCTGTCCAAGGGACTTTCAACAGTCTTCTCCAACACCACAGTTCAAAAGCATGGATTCGTTGGCATTCAGCTTTCTTTATAGTCCAACTCTCACATGGATACATGACTACTGCAAAAACCATAGCTTTGAGTATACAGACCTCTGTTAGCAAAGTAATGCCTCTGCTTTTTAATATGCTGTCTAGGTTTGTCATTGCTTTTCTTCCAAAGAGCAAGTATCTTTTCATTTCAAGGCTGCAAGTCATCATCTGCAGTGGTTTTGGAGTCCAAAAAAATAAAATCTGTCACTGTTTCCCTTCTTTTCCCATCTATTTGCCATAAAGTGATGGGACCAGATGCCATGATCTTAATTTTTTGAATGTTGAGTTTTAAGCCAGCTTTTGCACTCTCCTCTTTCACTTTCATCAAGAGGCTCTTCAGTTCCTCTTCACTTTCTGCCATAAGGGGGGTGTCACATGAGTATCTGAGGTTATTGATATTTCTCCCGGCAATCTAGATTCTAGCTTGTGCTACATCCAGCCTGGAATTTCGCATGATGTGCTCTGCATAGACGTTAAATAAGAAGGGTGACAATACACACCCTTGATGTATTTCTTTCCCATTTGGAACCAGCTCGTTGATCCATGTTCAGTTCTAACTGCTGCTTTTTGACCTGCATACAGATTTCTCAGGAGGCAGGTAAGCTGTATTCCCATCTTTTGAAGAATTTTCCACAGTTTGTTGTGTAGGGCCACCCAAGATGGTTGCATAATGCTGGAGAGTTCTGACAGAATGTGGTCCACTGCAGAAGGGAATGGCAAACCACTTCAGTATTCTTGCCTTGAGAAGCCCGTGAGCAGTATGAATATATCCATCACTTGCTTCAAATTATTCATGGAGCAGTGCTCTCAAAGCTGTGTCCCAGGTTATTTTTGTCACTCACGTATTACGTCTTTTTGTACCTTCTGATCCTAGTTGAAAAACAAGTCCATATCCAGACAAAAGAAGAAACACGAGTGAGAAGAAGAAAAATTAAATAAAGTCAGTATGATGTGGAGAGCAGAGGTCATGCCCTAAAAAAAAAAAAAAGAAAACATGGTAATTTGGAGCTTAAATACGATCTTTCAGCCATAGTCTCTAGTGGCATCGTGTCAGGACAGTTTACCTGAGTAGGAGCCAAAGAGAAAGCAAGAAAAACAAACTGCAAAGGTTTTCTAGTCCTCTACACCAACACCTTGGTGACCTCTGGCATAGAGTGACCGATGCTGACAGTCGTACAGACACACAACTATGAAAACAACTAGAGAAAAAGCAGCATGAAACAAACAAGGAAAAAAACCTGCCCTTTTATGGGACCTCCCTGGCAGTCCAGAAGTGAAGACTTTTCCTTCCAGTGCAGGGAGTGGGGACCTAACATACCACTTGTGGCTAAAAAACAAATCATAAAAAACCAGTAGTAATATTTTAACAAATACAAAAACCTTTAAAACTTTTCCTCATCAAAAAAACTTAAAATTTTTCTTTATTGTCCTCCTCTGATATTAACATTTAGCTGAGAATCAAAATCCTCTGAAATTAACAGTTACAATGTCCTGAGGACCTAGAAAGTCAGTGGGATGTAGCAAAGGGTGCTAACCTCATCATGCAAATGCCCTCGGGGGTGTGATCCTCCTGGGGACCAATCTGTGACCCCCCAGGGGGCTGTCCAAAAGCTAGACAAGGCCACACTCTCTGCTCACCTGGTCATTCGCTGGTCCACTTCTGAGGCAGACGTGTGCTGCTGATGGGAGACAAGGACACAATGAAAGGGGCTGCAAGGGGCAGAAGGCCTGGCCAGCAGAAACAAGGTGTCTCCCACAGGGAAAATGGGAGGATTTCCTCCAAGGAAAACCTGTCTGTAAAAGAGAAGGGAGGAGATCGACAGCCCTCAGAAAGACAGAGAGAAAAACGAAGCATGGAGACACAAGAGGGCTCTCAGAGCAAAGCAGGTAAGATGCCAGATTGTTTTTTGCAGACATCTGTTTTGAGTGATCCTGGAGAGAATTTGTGAAACACTAGAGATTGGGCTGTGGGACAGAGGAACAGGTCCCAGATGTGACCTTGACACCTTTGAAAGTGGGGAGAGAAACCCAGGGTGAAGTCCCAAATCCCCTGTGATCAGGAGCTCTACCAGCTATGCCATCCTTGAGATCTAAACTTGAGAGAGAGTTTCCTGGGCATGCCTGCCAGGAAGCTCAGAAACTACTCTGTCCAGGTGAGAAGTTAATGGAGGGAGAGGGGGACTGGAGGAAACCAGAGTTGGGGGAGGGGATGGCAAGGAGGTGGAGGAGCAGTGGGACTTGGAACCTTCTCTAATCCACTCTCCCCAGATTCCAGAGGTAGGTCAGGGAACACTCACTCCTGTCCTCCTCTCCACCCACAGAGGTCACCAGGCACAAGCGATGCAGAAGCCGGGATGACTTCCCTGAGAGTCACAAGAGAAACGGCCATGGAGAAGAGAAGGTGAGGGGACAACTACCCCCAGCCCAGTGGAGATCTAAGGAGCATCCAAACTCCTGCAGAGCAGGACTTTACCACAGAGCAGGTAGGTTTCTGGGCTGGGCTTGGTAGAGGTGGGGATGTGGGCAAAGGCCCTGAGGGGCAGACTGAACCCCAGAGGGCAGAGAAAGCCTCTAACTCTGCCCATGAAGTGGGAACAGGCTGAGAGGAAGGTGCCCAGGACTTGGCTCGGGTTGCCAGCAGATGTTGGAAGAGGCCAACAGAGTCAGATATGCTGCGGTGTGAGGCCTGGGATGGAGGTGTTGAGACAGTCAAGGGGCCGTAGTGCATATGACGAGAAATTTCAGGGGCAGCGCACATCACAGGAACCTCTCCTGTTCTGTCTCCCTCCTAGGTTCTGCCCATACTTCCGGGCGTCTCCACGACAGGGGGGCCCGGTTCCGATCGCCAATGTGGGCCCGGGGCCAGAGACGCTGCCAGTGCAACCCAGAGTCCAGGCCCGCCTCGCCCAAGCGCCCTCGCAGAAGCCAGTCACCTGAAGCCGCCGCGCCCCTGGAGGAGCTCACGTCCAAGCTCTCCAACCAGATGGGAGCCCTTGAAGTGGTCCTGGATGAGTTGCGGGCCCCGGGGGGCGCCTTCCTACCGGTGCCCACCGATCGCACGGAGCCCACGGCCTCGCAGCGCTCCTGGCTCACCTGGCAGCTGACGCACGCGGGCGCCGCCCTGCACTGGGCGCTGACGCGCGCCGCGCACCACCGACCTCCGGGCCCGCAGGTCTACCCGCCCTGGGCGCCTGGGCCTTAGGGGCACACCTCGCCTTTCTCCACCACTTCTCTGGTCTTGCAAGGCTCTGAGGCAGCATCTCAGTACCCTGAGGCGAAGAACTTCCTCCACAAAAGACAACAACCCACCTGTCTAGGGGACGATATTCCTCAGGGACCAGACCTCATCGCCTGCGCACTCCAGCTCAGGGAGATGTGTTCCTGTGTCCAGAAGTCAGCCTGCTAGGATGTGCATTCAGAGGACAACGCTTGTTTAATCCTATGGCTCAGATTGCAAACCTTAGTGATGTGATTTGTGCCTTTTGATCCCTCCATATTTCCTGTTTTACTTGAAAAATGAAATGAGAGACAGGTGGATGGGGGGTGGTGATGAGAAAGAACAATAGACAGGTGAGATGTAGAGAGGGAGATAGATTCCTGGAGTGGGTTCCACTCTACGGAACAATTGTCTTTTTTGGGTTTTTCTAGAGATTGGGTTTTTTGAGGTTATGGTTAGAAACCTACCTTGAACAAATCTTTATATCCAATGAGAAATTGGATTGTATGAAGAACTTTGTAGATTTTTGGTGTTGAAATTAAAACTACATTTCTACTTATTATAGAGCATGTGTTCTACGTGGACTGCAATAAATTTTTAAATATTGCAATCTTTTGTCAGTGTGATTTGTGAGTGTGCTCACAAGTGTATGTATAGAATGGATAGACAAAACGTCTACTGAACAGCACAGGAACGTGTATTCAATACTGTGATAAACCACAACGGAACAGAACATGTATATATATATATATATATATATATATATATATATATATAGTATAAATCAGTTACACTTCAATTGAAAACAGGTATTTTATTAAAAAACATGAAAGTTCAAACACACAGGATGTACAACAGAAGCGTGAACTCAGGATCCTCATGTGTCAGTACAAGTCCTCCGGTTGTGACACAGGGGTGTCGTTGGTGTGAAGAAGGGAGGTTGTACCTGTGTGGGGAGGAAGTGTCTGGAAATCTCTGTGCTTTCCCTCCTTTTTGCTCTGAACCTTAAACTGCACTAAGGAAAGTCTTAATTGTAAAAACATCCAATTATTATTTTGAAAATTGAAAACATCAGAAAATATTGACTGTAAGAATACTTCAGTGACAGGATGATGGAGCATTCTTCAGTTCCCTCCTTTGGGTTTGTCACATAAGTGTATGCTCCTCAGTTTTTGTCTCGTCACAACAAAGATTTGGAGTGACGGACTTATAAGGCCCCATCGGCATGTCACAGCTCTCAGGTCTTGGACAGACCATGTTATAGCTCTCAGGTCTTGAACGGACTGTGTTGTAGCTCTCAGTGTTACAGCTCTATTTTATTTAGAAGATAGCAGGAAAATCCATCTTCGAGGCATGAGGCCACGTGGATGCAAAGATGCGAAGAGAAGAGCACCCCAGCGCACGGGGGTGGGGAAGCCGGAGAGAGAGAGAGCCCTTTGGCTCCTCTTTTATATGTTTCTGTCTTCCCCCGGGCCTGCCCTATGCCAGTTGGACTTAGTCAGGAGTCCTGTTCTACCTGAAGTCCTCACTCCGGTCCTCGGACCTTCCTTTGACCTTCCTCTGTTCTTTGTTTGAGGGCTTTTCCCTTCCTTGTCTTTTAGCCACCACCATTTTGGACTCCTTTTCCCTATTCTAACTACCTAACAGGTTTAATTTCTGAGTCACACCTGAAATAAGATATGGTTAGAATAAAATGTGTAAATATAAGAAAACTGGCTCCCTCCAAGCCCAGGATTGGCATAAACTTAAAAAAATTATCTAATGTTGAAATTAAAGGAGAAAAAAACAGTTAAATGACCTCATTCAGAATGCTCTCTTAGGATGCTGATCACAGACTGTAATTGAGTGAGGACGCTCCCCCATCTCTGTCTGAATATCCTACTTCAGTGCTTCTCACCCTAGGACTTGCAACAGAATCATTGAGGGGGCTTGAGTTCAATTTTTTAATTTTACAATGAGCAGGATGCTCCTCTGGAAGTATATTTCTCATTTCATTATACCCCAAAATTTCTGAGGAAAGGAGTTTTGGAGAAAATAAAGGCAATGATATCATCAAATATGATGCCAAATATGATATATTATTACGAAAACAAACAAACTGTTGTTGAGTGAGAAAAAAGAATCACTCGTGGAGCTTGTCTAACGTAGATAGCATGGCCGTGCACACGGCACTCTGGACTGAAGCCTGATATTTGCATTTAAACAAGCTCATGAGCGATGGTGCTGCTCCAGGTCCTGGGACCACACATCATGAACCACTCACCTACCTGGTAGAATTTAAAAGGCGAAGGCGGGACTTTCCTGGAGGTCCAGTGATTAGGACTCCAGGCTTACACTGCATGGGACCACGTCTCCAGGCATGATCCAGAAAATAAGACCCCATTTGCCAAACAGCATGGCCAAAAAAAAAAAAAAGCTTAAACATAAAGGCAAAGGCACATTCCCCTTGAGGTTACTCATCTCACATGGTCCTATGGTATCTGCTCATAAGGGAGCCTCCCAGACAGGAAGCAGACACCAGGATAGTCCGTTCCTCTCTTCACATTAGTACAGATGACATGGTCTTTTTTCTACCTAGAAATGCTCTGAGTAGAGACTGCCAACAAACAAACAAACATCCCCGACATAACCGTCCTAGAGAAAGTGATCAAAGCTTTTTCTTCAGGAAAGGTTTCTGGTGATCATGGCATATGGTTGAGTGAAAGCAACAGAGCTCCTATACAAAGACACAATGGCCCAATGTTGTGGGCATGAACTATCACTAAATCAAACCTCAGAAGACAGGACATTACAGTGATGATGGGAAAATAATCCAATGATCTTCCTTTGAGAAATACAAATGTGTGGTAAATAGGGAGAAGTCAGCCTCACACTAGCTGTACTTGCTACTGTTCTGCTTTCCCTGAAGCCTACAGGCTCTCCCCAGCTTGACTGCTCTGAAGTCAGAGGGCTCCTACAAATGTAGGTGCCCCATGCATAGACAGCAGTGACGGTAGCCTGGTAAGCATGATAAGATTCTATTAATAGACAAGTTCCAATGTGTCTGTGTGTTTTCCCCACACCACCAAGCAATTTCTGACATTTGTTGTCTTACAAATGTACACTGACAGAAAATTTCAGATCCCACAAGTTCAGGGCTCAGTCTTAGAAGGCTGCCTGCCCCTCCCCCACTTCAGAAGCAGTCGGAGGCCAGGTTCTCAGCTGTGCTCCTGGAGGACCCACTAGAGTGCAGAGGTTCCAAGGACCCTTCTTGGGGTCAATCAACTTGCTTACAGAACTCAGAAATGTTTTACTGATTAGATTATCATTATATAATAAAAGGCTGAACTCAGGGACAGCCAGATGGAAGATGTGCCTCAAGCAAGGTAAGGGGAAAGGGCATGAGCTTCCCTGTCCTCCCCAAATCCCCACCTGTTCACCAACCTGGAAGCTTTCCAAATCAGTCCTTTTGGGTTTTTACAGAGGCTCCATTACAGAGTCCTGATTAACTCATTAGACACTGGTGATGGGTTCAACCTCCAGCTCCTCTCTCCTCCCTCTAACCTGGGGTTCTGAAATGATCAGGTAGCCCCTATTCTTTGGTCACTGGGATGCTTATAAAGGTCACCTCATTAACATAACAAGGCCCATTTATCACTTTCACACCTAAGAAATTCCAGTGGCTTTAGTAGCTATGCCAGCAACCAGGAGAAATACCAAATTCATCTTTCTTACTATAAACCACAACATTCAAGTCACAGGATAGCACCTTTCCTGAGTGCAGATCAGATCTTAATCATACTGGTTTTATCTAAGGTCTCTAGAGGTCTAAATTCCCTGCCCACTGAAGGCAAGGCTTTGGGGTACAGGAAACATGTATATTTTGAACAAAATTATAAAGAATGCAGGCTCCTCCATGTGAACCCGTTTGGGGAATACACTGGATTTGAAAACTTCAGGAAGTCTACATGTACCAGGCCAATCAGCACGATTACACTTGAAGGATTTGTTTTCAGAGATGAGACCTAAACAATCCCAATAGTGACTCCAGGATGATGGGAGATCAGGGCCTTCCATGCACTTGAGCACTTGGAATACTTTCCAGGAATATGTGACACTCTATATCAATATGTGCCCAAAGATAACTAGTGTGAAAATAGTGAGCTACATCAGTTAATGAAGCCTGAGAAGAGGTAAGGACTCTGTCAGCCCAGAACCCACAGAACATTCTTTTCTTTTTTTAACTTTTTGGTTTACATTGGAGTATAGTTGATGAATAATGTTGTTAGTTTCAGGTGTAGAGCAAAGTGAACATTCTCATGAACGTGCCTCAGCTCTTTACTCTGAGGACTGGGTACCTTGAGTCTAATAAGAATAGATTCTGGTTGGCTTGTGCTGGTTTTCTCAGCAAACAGCAGAAAGAAACAACCTGAACTAGAGGTCCCATAGACCTGGTGGAGGCTGTTTTTATAGAGGAGTAGCTATGTGCAAAAGACAGGGCGGTCCCCTCCATATGCTCCCTCCTGCTCATTCACAGAAATTATTCCACCTACAAGTACACTGTTTGCAACTAGAGACAGTGAATATGTCCATTCAGTCCAGGCGCTAAGTTGTGTCCGACTCTTTGCAACCCCTTGGACTGAGCACACCAGGTTTCCCTGTTCATCACCAACTCCTGGAGCTTACTCAAACTCATGTCCAACGAGTCGGTGAGACCATCCAACCATCTCATCCTCTGTCGTCCCCCTTCTCCTCCTGCCTTCAATCTTTCCCAGCATAAGGGTCTTTTCCAATGAGTCAGATCTTCCCATCTGGAGGCCAAAGTATTGGAGTTTCAGCTTCAGCACCAGTCCTTCAAATGAATAGTCAGGGCTGATTTCCTTTCGGACTGACTGGTTGGATTTCATTGCAGTCAAGGGACTTGCAAGGGTCTTCTTTAAGCCAGCTTTTTCATTCTCCTCTTTCACTTTCATCAAGAGGCTCTTCAGTTCCACTTCACATTCTGCCATAAGGGTGGTGTCACATGCGTATCTGAGATTATTGATATTTCTCCAGGAAATCTAAGTTCGAGCTTGTGCTTCATCCAGCCCGGAATTTTGCATGATGTACTCTGCATAGAAGTTAAATAAGAAGGGTGACAACCCTTGATGTATTTGACAACCCAAATACATCCTTGAGGTATTTCTTTCCAATTTGGAACCAGTCCATTGTTCCATGTTTGGTTCTAACTGTTGCTTTTTGACCTGCATACTGATTTCTCAGGAGGCAGGTAATGTGGTCTAGTATTCACATCTCTTGAAGAATTTTCCACAGTTTGTTGTGTAGGGCCACCCAAGATGGTCGTGTCATGCTGGAGAGTTCTGACAGAATGTGGTCCACTGCAGAAGGGAATGGCAAACCACTTCAGTATTCTTGCCTTGAGGACCCCATGAGCAGTATGAGTATATCCATCACTTGCTTCAAATTATTCATGGAGCATTGCTCTCAAAGCTGTGTCTAGGTTATTTTTGGCACTCAACTATTATATCTTTTTGTACCTTCTGATCCCAGTTGAAAAATAGGTCCATATCCAGACAAAAGAAGAAACAAGAGTGAGAAAAAGAAGAAAAAATAAAGTCAGTATGATGTGGAGAGCAGAGGTCACGCCTTAAAAAAAAAAAAAAAAAAACACGGTAATTTGGAGCTTAAATAGGATCTTCCAGCTGTGGAGTCTCTGGTGGCATCGTGTCAGGACAGTCTACCTGAGTAGGGGCCAAAGAGAAAGCAAGTAAAACAGACTGCAAAGGTTTCCTAGTCCTCTACACCAACACCTTGGTGACCCCTGGCATAGAGTGACCCATGCTGACAGTCGTACAGACACACAACTATGAAAACAACTAGAGAAAAAGCAGCATGAAACAAACAAGAGAAAAACCTGCCCTTTTATGGGACCTCCCTGACAGTCCAAGGTTAAGACTTTTCCTTCCAGTGCAGGGAGTGCAGGTTCGATCCCTGGTGGGGACCTAACATACCACTTGTGGCTAAAAAACAAATCATAAAAAACCAGTAGTAATATTTTAACAAATACAAAAACCTTTAAAACTTTTCCTCATCAAAAAAACTTAAAATTTTTCTTTATTGTCCTCCTCTGATATTAACATTTAGCAGAGAATCAAAATCCTCTGAAATTAACAGTTACAATGTCCTGAGGACCTAGAAAGTCAGTGGGATGTAGCAAAGGGTGCTAACCTCATCATGCAAATGCTCTCGGGGGTGTGATCCTCCTGGGGACCAATCTGTGACCCCCCAGGGGGCTGTCCAAAAGCTAGACAAGGCCACACCCTCTGCTCACCTGGTCATTCCCTGGTCCACTTCTGAGGCATCCAGACGTGTGCTGCTGATGGGAGACATGGACACAATGAAAGGGGCTGCAAGGGGCAGAAGGCCTGGCCAGCAGAAACAAGGTGTCTCCCACAGGGAAAATGGGAGGATTTCCTCCAAGGAAAACCTGTCTGTAAAAGAGAAGGGAGGAGATCGACAGCCCTCAGAAAGACAGAGAGAAAAACGAAGCATGGAGACACAAGAGGGCTCTCAGAGCAAAGCAGGTAAGATGCCAGATTCTTTTTTGCAGACATCTGTTTTGAGTGATCCTGGAGAGAATTTGTGAAACACTAGAGATTGGGCTGTGGGACAGAGGAACAGGTCCCAGATGTGACCTTGACACCTTTGGAAGTGGGGAGCGGGGGGAAACCCAGGGTGAAGTCCCGATCCCCTGTGATCCAGGGCTCTACCAGCTGTGCTATCCTTGAGGTCTGAACTTGAGAGAGGGTTTCCTGGGGTTTGCCTGCCAGGCAGCTCAGAAACTACTCTGTCCAGGTGAGATGTTAATGGAGGGAGAGGGGGACTGGAGGAAACCAGAGTTTGGGGGAGGGGATGGCAAGGAGGTGGAGGAGCAGTGGGACTTGGAACCTTCTCTAATCCACTCTCCCCAGATTCCAGAGGTAGGTCAGGGAACACTCACTCCTGTCCTCCTCTCCACCCACAGAGGTCACCAGGCACAAGCGATGCAGAAGCCGGGATGACTCCCCTGAGAGTCACAAAAGAAACAGCCATGGAGAAGAGAAGGTGAGGGGACAACTACCCCCAGCCCAGTGGAGATCTAAGGAGCATCCAAACTCCTGCAGAGCAGGACTTTACCACAGAGCAGGTAGGTTTCTGGGCTGGGCTTGGTAGAGGTGGGGATGTGGGCAAAGGCCCTGAGGGGCAGACTGAACCCCAGAGGGCAGAGAAAGCCTCTAACTCTGGTGAGATGCCCATGAAGTGGGAACAGGCTGAGAGGAAGGTGCCCAGGACTTGGCCCGGGTTGCCAGCAGAGGTTGGAAGAGGCCAACAGAGTCAGATATGCTGCGGTGTTAGGCCTGGGATGGAGGTGTTGAGACAGTCAAGGGGCCGTAGTGCATATGACGAGAAATTTCAGGGGCAGCGCACATCACAGGAACCTCTCCTGTTCTGTCTCCCTCCTAGTTTCTGCCCATACTTCCGGGCATCTCCACGACAGGGAACCCCGGTTCCGATCGCCAGTGTGGGCCCGAGGCCAGAGACGCTGCCAGTACAACCCGGAGTCCAGGCCCGCCTCGCCCAAGCGCCCTCGCAGAAGCCAGTCACCTGAAGCCGCCGCGCCCCTGGAGGCGCTCACGTCCAAGCTCTCCAACCAGATGGGAGCCCTTGAAGTGGTCCTGGATGAGTTGCGGGCCCCGGGGGGAGCCTTCCTACCGGTGCCCACCGACCGCACGGAGCCCACGGCCTCGCAGCGCGCCTGGCTCACCTGGCAGCTGACGCACGCGGGCGCCGCCCTGCACTGGGCGCTGACGGCGCTGGATTCCCTGCTCGCCACGCACCACCGACCTCCGGGCCCGCAGGTCTACCCGCCCTGGGCGCCTGGGCCTTAGGGGCGCACTTCGCCTTTCTCCACGTCTTCTCTGGTCTTGCAAGGCTCTGAGGCAGCATCTCAGTACCCTGAGGCCAAGAACTTCCTCCACAAAAGACAGCAACCCACCTGTCTTGGGGACGGTGTTCCTCAGGGACCAGACCTCATCGCCTGATGCACCCCAGCTCAGGGACATGTGTTCGTGCGTCCAGAAGGCAGCCTGCATTCAGAGGACAACGCTTGTTTAATCCTATGGCTCAGATTGCAAACCTTAGTGATGTGATTTGTGCCTTTTCATCCCTCCATATTTTCCTGTTTTACTTGAAAAATGAAATGAGAGACAAGTGAATGGGAGGTGGCGAAGAGAAAGAACGATAGACAGATGAGATATATATAGAGAGAGAGATTCCTAGGGGTGGGTTCCACTCTACGGAACAATTGTCTATTTTGTGTTTTTCTAGAGATTGGGTTTTTTGAGGTTATGGTTAGAAACCTACCTTGAACAAATCTTTATATCCAATGAGAAATCGGATTGTATGAAGAACTTTGTAGATTTTTGGTATTGAAATTAAAACTACATTTTTACTTATTATAGAACATTGTGTTCTACGTGGACTGCAATAAATTTTTAAATATTGCAATCGTTTGTCAGTGTGATCTGTGAGTGTGCTGACAAGTGTATGTATAGAATGGATAGACAAAACATCTACTCAACAGCACAGGAACGTATATTCAATACTGTGATAAACCACAACGGAACAGAACATGTAAATATATATATAAAGTGTAAATCAGTTACACTTCAATTGAAAACAGGTATTTTATTAAAAAACATGAAAGTTCAAACACACAGGATGTACAACAGAAGCGTGAACTCGGGATCCTCATGTGTCAGAACAAGTCCTCCGGTTGTGACACAGGGGCCTCATTGGTGTGAAGAAGAGAGCTTGTGCCCGTGTGGGGAGGAAGTGTCTGGGAATCTCTGTGCTTTCCCTCCTTTTTGCTCTGAACCTTAAACTGCACTAAGGAAAGTCTTAATTGTAAAAACATCCAATTACTATTTTGACAATTGAAAAAATCAGAAAATTTGACTGTAAGAATATTTCAGTGACGGGATGATGGAGCATTCTTCAGTTCCCTCCTTTGGGTTTGTCAGGTAAGTGTATGCTCCTCGGTTTTTGTCTCGTCACAACAAAGATTTGGAGTGACTGACTTATAAGGCCCCATCGGCATGTCACAGCTCTCAGGTCTTGGACAGACCGTGTTGTAGCTCTCAGGTCTCGAACGGACCGTGTTGTAGTTCTTAGACAAATTAGTGCTACAGCTCAGTGTTACAGCTCTATTTTATTTAGAAGATAGCAGGAAAATCCATCTTCGAGGCATGAGGGCACGTGGATGCAAGGATGGGAAGAGAAGAGCACCCCAGCGCACGGGGGTGGGGAAGCCGGAGAGAGAGAGAGCCCTTTGGCTCCTCTTTTATATGTTTCTGTCTTCCCCCGGGCCTGCCCTATGCCAGTTGGACTTAGTCAGGAGTCCTGTTCTACCTGAAGTCCTCACTCCGGTCCTCGGACCTTCCTTTGACCTTCCTCTGTTCTTTGTTTGAGGGCTTTTCCCTTCCTTGTCTTTTAGCCACCACCATTTTGGACTCCTTTTCCCTATTCTAACTACCTAACAGGTTTAATTTCTGAGTCACACCTGAAATAAGATATGGTTAGAATAAAATGTGTAAATATAAGAAAACTGGCTCCCTCCAAGCCCAGGATTGGCATAAACTTAAAAAAACTATCTAATGTTGAAATTAAAGGAGAAAAAAACAGTTAAATGACCTCATTCAGAATGCTCTCTTAGGATGCTGATCACAGACTGTAATTGAGTGAGGACGCTCCCCCATCTCTGTCTGAATATCCTACTTCAGTGCTTCTCACCCTAGGACTTGCAACAGAATCATTGAGGGGGCTTGCGTTCAATTTTTTAATTTTACAATGAGCAGGATGCTCCTCTGGAAGTATATTTCTCATTTCATTATACCCCAAAATTTCTGAGGAAAGGAGTTTTGGAGAAAATAAAGGCAATGATATCATCAAATATGATGCCAAATATGATATATTATTATGAAAACAAACAAACTGTTGTTGAGTGAGAAAAAAGAATCACTCGTGGAGCTTGTCTAACGTAGATAGCATGGCCGTGCACACAGCACTCTGGATTGAAGCCTGATATTTGCATTTAAACAAGCTCATGAGCGATGGTGCTGCTCCAGGTCCTGGGATCACACATCATGAACCACTCACCTACCTGGTAGAATTTAAAAGGCAAAGGCGGGACTTTCCTGGAGGTCCAGTGATTAGGACTCCAGGCTTACACTGCATGGGACCACGTCTCCAGGCATGATCCAGAAAATAAGACCCCATTTGCCAAACAGCATGGCCAAAAAAAAAAAAAGCTTAAACATAAAGGCAAAGGCACATTCCCCTTGAGGTTACTCATCTCACATGGTCCTATGGTATCTGCCTATAAGGGAGCCTCCTTCCTTCAGGAAGGAAGCCTCCTTCCAGACAGGAAGCAGACACCAGGATAGTCCTTTCCTCTCTTCACATTAGTACAGATGACATGGTCTTTTTTCTACCTAGAAATGCTCTGAGTAGAGACTGCCAACAAACAAACAAACATCCCCGACATAACTGCCCTAGAGAACGTGATCAAAGCTTTCTCTTCAGGAAAGGTTTCTGGTGATCATGGCATATGGTTGAGTGAAAGCAACACAGCTCCTATGCAAAGACACAATGGCCCAATGTTGTGGGCATGAACTATCACTAAATCAAACCTCAGAAGACAGGAAATTACAGTGATGATGGGAAAATAATCCAATGATCTTCCTTTGAGAAATACAAATGTGTGGTAAATAGGGAGAAATCAGCCTCACACTAGCTGTACTTGCTACTGTTCTGCTTTCCCTGAAGCCTACAGGCTCTCCCCAGCTTCACTGCTCTGAACCCAGAGGGCTCCTACAAATGCAGGTGCCCCATGCATAGCCAGCAGTGATGGTAGCCTGGTAAGCATGATAAGATTCTATTAATAGACAAGTTCCAATGTGTCTGTGTGTTTTCCCCACACCACCAAGCAATTTCTGACATTTGTTGTCTTACAAATGTACACTGACAGAAAATTTCAGATCCCACAAGTTCAGGGCTCAGTCTTAGAAGGCTGCCTGCCCCTCCCCCACTTCAGAAGCAGTCGGAGGCCAGGTTCTCAGCTGTGCTCCTGGAGGACCCACTAGAGTGCAGAGGTTCCAAGGACCCTTCTTGGGATCAATCAACTTGCTTACAGAACTCAGAGAAATGTTTTACTGATTAGATTATCATTTTATAATAAAAGGCTGTAACTCAGGGACAGCCAGATGGAAGATGTGCCTCAAGCAAGGTGAGGGGAAAGGGCATGAGCTTCCCTGTCCTCCCCAAATCCCCACCTGTTCACCAACCTGGAAGCTTTCCAAATCAGTCCTTTGGGTTTTTACAGAAGCTTCATTACAGAGTGATGCTTAACTCTAATTAGACACTGGTGATGGGTTCAACCTCCAGCTCCTCTCTCCTCCCTCCAACCTGGGGTTCTGATAAGGTCAGGCAACCCCTACTCTTTGGTCACTGGGATGCTTTCCAAAGGTCACCTCATTAACATAACAAAGCCCATTTATCACTTTCACACTTAAGAAATTCCAGTGGCTTTAGTAGCTGTGCCAGCAACCAGGAGAAATACCAAATACATCTTTCTTACTATAAATCACAACATTCAGGTCACAGGATAGCACCTTTCCTGAGTGCAGATCAGATCCTCATCATTATACTGGTTTTATCTAAGGTCTCTAGAGGTCTAAATTCCCTGCCCACTGAAGGCAAGGCTTTGGGGTACAGGAAACGTGTATATTTTGAACAAAATTATAAAGAATGCAGACTCCTCCATGTAAACCCATTTGGGGAGCTACCCTGGATTTGAAAACTTCAGGAAATCTATATGCATCAGGCCAATCAGCACGATTACACTTGAAGGATTTGTTTTCAGAGATGAGACCTAAACAATCCCAATAGTGACTCCAGGATGATGGGAGATCAGGGCCTTCCATGCACTTGAGCACTTGGAATTAATTCCCACCCTCATAACATGTACACTTTCCAGGAATACGTGACACTCTATATCAATATGCGCCCAAAGATAACTAGTGTGAAAATAGTGTGTTACATCTCAGAATCCAAGGATCAGTTAACGAAGCCTGAGAAGAGGTCAGGACTCTGTCAGCCCAGAAGCCACAGAACATTCTTTTCTTTTCTTTTTTTAACTTTTTGTTTTACATTGGAGTACAGTTGATGAATAATATTGTAATTTTCAGTTGTAGAGCAAAGTGAACATTCTCATGAAAGTGACTCAGCTCTTTACTCTGAGGGCTGGGTACCTTGAGTCTAATAAGATTAGATTCTGATTGGATTGTGCTGGTTTTCTCAGCAATCAGCAGAAACAACCTGAACTAGAGGTCCCATAGACCTGGTGGAGGCTGTTTTTATAGAGGAGTAGCTATGTGCAAAAGACAGGGCGGTCCCCTCCATATGCTCCCTCCTGCTCATTCACAGAAATTATTCCACCTACAAGTACACTATTTGCAACTAGAGACAGTGAATATATCCATTCAGTCCAGGCGCTAAGTTGTGTCCGACTCTTTGCAACCCCTTGGACTGAGCACACCAGGTTTCCCTGTTCATCACCAACTCCCGGAGCTTACTCAAACTCATGTCCTGAGACCATCCAACCATCTCATCCTCCGTTGTCCCCTTCTCCTCCTGCCTTCAATCTTTCCCAGCATCAGGGTCTTTTCCAATGAGTCAGATCTTCCCATCTGGAGGCCAAAGTATTGGAGTTTCAGCTTCAGCACCAGTCCTTCCAATGAATATTCAGGACTGATTTCCTTTAGGATGGACTGGTTTGACCTCTTTGTAGTCCAAGGGACTTGCAAGGGTCTTCTCCAACACCACAGTTCAAAAGCATCAATTCTTTGGCACTCGGCTTTCTTTACAGTCCAACTCTCACATCGATACATGACTACTGTGGGGAGCTGCCCGTGAGAACGGGGTCCTTTGTCCGAAGGACACAAGCTCTGGGAGCTGCCTCAGTCCTTGAGGGTTTGCTTGCAAACATAGCTCTCTGTCCCGCCACCCCAGAGATTAGGCGCTTATTTACTGCAGGCACCTGGAGTTCTGTGCAAACTTCTCATGCACAGAGAAATGTTATCTGGTGTAAGAAATAATAACAGGGTGCCATTCCCATGCTCTCAAGATTTCTTGTGACTGTTTGTAAGATGTATAGGTCAACCAAGAAAAAATGTCAACTGTCTTGTCTTTCTCACGCTCTTCTGTATAAATATAAGATGCTGAATAAAGTTGGTGTCAGACTGCATCCCTTCGTGGAGACGTGTCTGAACCTCTCGACCCCATCTTTGTTGTAGAATTCCTTTGCTGTAGTTTTCTTTCTTAGCCCCGCTGTGCACGTTCTCGGGACCTGATCGACTTTGCCGGCTGGCACTGGCAGACTACTGCAAAAACCATAGCTTTGATTATACAGATCTTTATCAACAAAGTAATGTCTCTGCTTTTTAATACGCTCTCTAGATTTCTCATTGCTTTTCTTCCAAGGAGCACGTGCCTTTTGTTTTCACAGCTTCAGTCACCATCTGCAGTAGTTTTGGAGCACAAGAAAATGAAGTCTGTCACTGTTTTCCTAGTTTCCCATCTATTTGCCATGATGATGTGACCAGATGCCATGGTCTTTGTTTTCTGAATATTGAGTTTTAAGCCAACTTTTCCACTCTCTTCTTTCACTTTCATCAAGAGGCTCTGCAGTTCCTCTTCAGTTTCTTCCATAGGGGTGATGTCATCTATATATCTGAGGTTATTGATATTTCTGTTGGCAATCTAGATTCTAGCTTGTGCTTCATGCAGCCCAGAATTTCGCATGATGTACTCTGCATAGAAGTTAAATAAGAAGGGTGACGATATACAGCCTTGAGGTGTGTCTTTCCAACTTGGAACCAGTCCATTGTTCCATGTTCGGTTCTAACTGTTGCTTTTTGACCTGCATACAGATTTCTCAGGAAGCAGGTAATGTGGTCCCGTATTCCCATCTCTTGAAGAATTTTCCACAGTTTGTTGTGTAGGGCCACCCAAGATGGTTGCATCATGGTGGAGAGTTCTGACAGAATGTGGTCCACTGCAGAAGGGAATGGCAAACCACTTCAGTATTCTTGCCTTGAGGACCCCACAAGCAGTATAAATACATCCATCACTTGCTTCAAATTATTCATGGACCAGTGCTCTCAAAGCTGTGTCCCATATATTTTTGTCACTCACCTATTATGTCTTTTTGTACCTTCTGATCCCAGTTGAAAAATAGGTCCATATCCAGACAAAAGAAGAAACAAGAGTGAGAAAAAGAAGAAAAATTAAATGAACTCAGTATGATGTGGAGAGCAGAGGTCATGCCTTTAAAAAAACAAACAGTAATTTGGAGCTTAAATAGGATCTTCCAGCTGTGGAGTCTCTGGTGGCATCGTGTCAGGACAGTCTACCTGAGTAGGGGCCAAAGAGAAAGTAAGTAAAACGGACTGCAAAGGCTTGCCTGGAAAATCCCATGGGTGGAGGAGCCTGGTAGGTTGCAGTCCATGGGGTCGCTAGAAGTCGGACATGACTGAGTGACTTCACTTTCACTTTCGATTTCCTGCATTGGAGAGGGAAATGGCAACCCACTCCAGTGTTCTTGCCTGGAGAGTCCCAGGGACGGGGGAGCCTGGTGGGCTGCCGTCTATGGGGTCGCACAGAGTCGGGCATGACTGAAGTGACTTAGCAGCATACCAACACCTTGGTGACCCCTGGCATAGAGTGACCCATGCTGACAGTCATACAGACACACAACTATGAAAACAACTAGAGAAAAAGCAGCATGAAACAAACAAGGAAAAAAACCTGCCCTTTTATGGGACCTCCCTGACAGTCCAGAATTGAAGACTTTTCCTTCCAGTGCAGGGAGTGCAGGTTCGATCCCTGGTGGGGATCTAACATACCACTGTGGCTAAACACCCAAATCATAAAAAAACAGTAGTAATATTTTAACAATTTCAAAAAGATTTTAAAACTTTTCTTCATCAAAAAATCCTAAAAATTTTCTTTAAATTGTCCTCCTCTGATATCAGTATTCAGCACAAAATCAAAATGCTCTGAAATTAACAGTTACAGTGTCCTGAGGACCAAGAGAGTCAGTGGGATGTAGCAAAGAGTGCTAACCTCATCATGCAAATGCTCTCGGGGGTGTGATCCTCCTGAGGACCAATCTGTGACTCCCCAGGGGGCTGTCCGGAAGCAAGACAAGGCCACACCCTCTGCTGATCTGATCATTCCCTGGTCCGCTTCTGAGGCATCCAGACGTGTGCTGCTGATGGGAGACAAGGACACAATGAAAGGGGCTGCAAGGGGCAGAAGGCCTGGCCAGCAGAAACAAGGTGTCTCCCACAGGGAAAATGGGAGGATTTCCTCCAAGGAAAATCTGTCTGTAAAAGAGAAGGGAGGAGATCGACAGCCCTCAGAAAGACAGAGAGAAAAACGAAGCATGGAGACACAAGAGGGCTCTCAGGGCAAAGCAGGTAAGATGCCAGATTCTTTTTTGCAGACATCTGTTTCAAGTGATCTTGGAAAGAATTTGGGAGACATAGAGATTGGGCTGTGGGACAGAGGGAAGGGTGCCAGATGTGACCTTGACACCTCTGAAAGGAGGGGGAGAAACCCAGGATGAAGTCCCGATCCCCTGTGATCAGGAGCTCTACCAGCTATGCCATCCTTGAGGTCTGAACTTGAGAGAGGGTTTCCTGGGGCATGCCTGCCAGGCAGCTCAGAAACTACTCTGTCCACGTGAGATGCTCTTGAAGGGAGAGCAGGGGTAGAGGAAACCAGATTTTAGGGGAGGGGATGGCAAGGAGGTGGAGGAGCAGTGGGACCTGGAACCTTCTC
Source organism: Bos indicus x Bos taurus (assembly GCF_003369695.1). Classification (NCBI taxonomy): domain Eukaryota; kingdom Metazoa; phylum Chordata; class Mammalia; order Artiodactyla; family Bovidae; genus Bos; species Bos indicus x Bos taurus. The sequence continues at coordinate 102,363,130 of NC_040083.1, forward strand.
TAATCCACTCTCCCCAGATTCCAGAGGTAGGTCAGGGAACACTCACTCCTGTCCTCCTCTCCACCTACAGAGGTCACCAGGCACAAGCGATGCAGAAGCCGGGATGGCTCCCCTGAGAGTCACAAGAGAAATGGCCATGGAGAAGAGAAGGTGAGGGGAAGACCACCCCCAGCCCAGTGGAGATCTAAGGAGCATCCAAACTCCTGCAGAGCAGGACTTTACCACAGAGCAGGTAGGTTTCTGGGCTGGGCTTGGTAGAGGTGGGGATGTGGGCAAAGTCCCCAAGGGCAAACTGAACCCCTAGAGGGCAGAGAAAGCCTCTAACCCTGGTGAGATGCCCATGAAGTGGGAACAGGCTGAGAGGAAGGTGCCCAGGACTTGGCCCAGGTTGCCAGCAGAGGTTGGAAGAGGCCAACAGAGTCAGGTATGGTGCGGTGTGAGGCCTGGGGTGGAGGTGTTGGGACAGGCAAGGGGCCGTGGTGCATTTGATGAGAAATTTCAGGGGCAGCGCACATCACAGGAACCTCTCCTGTTCTGTCTCCCTCCTAGGTTCTGCCCATACTTCCGGGAGTCTCCACGACAGGGGGGCCCGGTTCCGATCGCCAATGTGGGCCCGGGACCAGAGACGCTGCCAGTACAACCCGGAGTCCAGGCCCGCCTCGCCCAAGCGCCCTCGCAGAAGCCAGTCACCTGAAGCCGCCGCGCCCCTGGAGGCGCTCACGTCCAAGCTCTCCAACCAGATGGGAGCCCTTGAAGTGGTCCTGGATGAGTTGCGGGCCCCGGGGGGCGCCTTCCTACCGGTGCCCACCGACCGCACGGAGCCCACGGCCTCGCAGCGCGCCTGGCTCACCTGGCAGCTGACGCACGCGGGCGCCGCCCTACACTGGGCGCTGACGGCGCTGGATTCCTTGCTCGCCGCGCACCACCGACCTCCGGGCCCGCAGGTCTACCCGCCCTGGGCGCCTGGGCCTTAGGGGCGCACTTCGCCTTTCTCCACCTCTTCTCTGGTCTTGCAAGGCTCCGAGGCAGCATCGCAGTACCGAGGCGAAGAACTTCCTCCACAAAAGACAGAAACCCACCTGTCTTGGGGACGGTGTTCCTCAGGGACCAGACCTCATCCCCTGCTGCTTCCCAGCTCAGGGAGATGTGTTCCTGTGTCCAGGAGTCAGCCTGCTAGGATGTGCATTCAGAGGACAACGCTTGTTTAATCCTATGGCTCCGATTGCAGACCTTAGTGATGTGATTTGTGCCTTTTGATCCCTCCATATTTCCTGTTTTACTTGAAAAATGAAATGAGAGACAGGTGGATGGGGGGCATGGCGAGGAGAAAGAAAGATCGACAGATGAGAGATAGAGATACAGATTGATTCGTAGGGGTGGATTCCACTGTAAGGAACAATTGTCTTTTTTTTTTTTCTTTCTAGAGATTGGTTTTTTTGAGGTTATAGTTAGAAAACTATCTTGAACAAATCTTTATATTTAATAAGAAATCTGGATCGTATGAAGAACTTTGTAGATTTTTGGTGTTGAAATTAAAACTACACTTTTACTTATTATAGAACATTGTGTTCTACATGGACTGCAATAAATTTTTAAATATTGCAATCTTTTGTCAGTGTTACTTTGTGAGTGTGCTTACAAGTGTATGTATAGAATGGATAAGCAAAATGTCTACTGAACAGCACAGGAACGTATATTCAATACTGTGATAAACCACAATGGAACAGAACATGTATATATATATATATATATATATATATGTATATATATATATATATATAAAGTATATATCAGTTACACTTCAATTGAAAACTGATATTTTATTGTAAAAACATTAATGTTCAAACACACAGGATGTACAACAGAAGCGTGAACTTGGGATCCGGATGTGCCAGTACAAGTTCTCCAGTTGTGACACAGGGACCTCTTTGGCATGAAGAAGGGAGGTTATGTCCGTGTGCAAAAGAAGTATCTGGGGAATCTCTGTGCTTTCCCTCCTTTTTGCTCTGAACCTTAAACTTCACTAAGGAAAGGCTTAATTGTAAAAACATCCAATTACTATTTTAAAAATTGAAAAAAATCAGAAAATATTGATTGTAATAAGATTTCAGTGACAGGATGATGGAGCATTCTTCAATTCCCTCCCTTGTGTTTAATTTCTGAATCACACCTGAAATAAGATATGGTTAGGATTAAATGTGTAAATGAAAGAAATTGGCTCCCCTCCAAACCCAGTATTGGCATAAACTCAAGGAGAAAAAAATAGTAAAATGACCTCATCCAGAATGCTCTTAGGATGCTGATATTTTGGTAGTAACCATTTATCAACTCTCACCTTCCCCCGGTATATTCCTTTTCTTTTGATATTTTATGCATTTCTGGATATTTTATATGTCTAGGATGTTAGTTCCTAGCAGTGTACTCAGCAAATTATTTATGCAAACATGCTGAGTTTGAACTTGAAGGGCCTTTAAGACTTCTAGTCCAAGAACCTAAACATTCATATGTAGAATATGAGGCTCGGAGCTGTTCAATGATTTATCTAAGATAATAGGTGGTAAATAAAGAATATTGAGCTAGACCTTGATGCCAGTAAAGTTCTGGCCACCATACCAAATTGCCTCAAACCCTGGAGCAGGGTTTCTCAACGTCAGCACTAGTTTTGGGCTAAATTGGCTGGATAATTCCACGGTTGTATGGGGGCACTGTGCTGTGCATTGTAGAATCTTTAGCAGCATTCCTGGCCTCTATCCTCTAGAAGCCAGTAATTGATGCCCCCACCCCTTAGTTGTGATCAACTAAAAAATATCTTTAGACATTGCCAAGTGTCCCCTGGGGGACAAAGTTGTGCCTAGTTGCTCTTAGCAGGAGCTAACACACTTCCTAGGCTTTTGAGAGGAGGGCCGAGTTTCCTTTGCAGAAGTTTAGAGTTGGATCCTGGCACTCCTCTCAGACAGGTGGAGGATGTGAATAAACATCCATTCCCCCATTCTACCCCTACAGGGCCAGGAGTGTGAATACTGAGAACCTCAATCCATCATATGGTTCTGAGTCAGCCCTTCTTCCACAAGGCTCACAGAAAGGCTAAACTGGCAGGCTGGAAATGGGCAGGGAGGAGGTGGTGTCTGCACACCCAGGCTTGTCTCAGCCCAGGCTGAGACGGAGGCAGCAGTTCAGACCCCAGAAGGATGACGCAGGCAAAGTGTGGTGTTCCCAAGATTGTGAAGCGCTGGTGAAATCAGCACCACAGACAGCTCCCAGTGCAGACAGTCTTTAGGCACTGCTGCTGCTGCTGCGAAGTCGCTTCAGTAGTGTCCGACTCTGTTGGACCCCCATAGACGGCAGCCCACCAGGCTCCCCTGTCCCTGGGATTCTCCAGGCAAGAACACTGGAGTGGGTTGCCATTTCCTTCTCCAGTGCACGAAAGTGAAAAGTGAAAGTGAAGTCGCTCAGTCGTATCCGACTCTTCTCGACCCATGGACTGCAGCCTACCAGGCTCCTCCGTCCATGAGATTTCCCAGGCAACAGTACTGGAGTGGGGTGCCATCACCTTCTCCTTTCAGGCACTAGATTGACCCAAAGAAGGTCGTGGTATTTTGGATCTGAATACCCTTTCCCTGCTGATCAATATACATTTTACCAAGGTAACCTTCATTATTACACTATGAGATTGCTGCTGCTGCTGCTAAGTCACATTAGTCGTGTCTGACTCTGTGCGACCCCGTAGACGGAAGCCCATCAGGCTCAGGCTCCTCTGTCCCTGGGATTCTCCAGGCAAGAATACTGGAGTGGGTTGCCATTTCCTTCTCCAATGCGTGCATGCATGCATGCTAAGTCACTTCAGTCGTGTCTGACTCTGTGCGACCCCATAGATGGCAGCCCACCAGGCTCCTCTGTCCCTGGGATTCTCCAGGCAAGAATGCTACTATGATCCTAATGAGCAACTAAGCCTGTGAGCAGCAATTACTGAGTGTGTGTGCTGAAGCTACTGAGCTCACACATCTAGAGCCTGTGCCCTCCAACAAGAGAAGCCACCACAATGAAAAACTCATACACCAAAATGAAGAGTAGCCCCCACTCACCGAAACTAGAGGAAGCCAGCACGAAGCAATGAAAACTCAGAGCAACCAGAAAGTTAAAAAATAAATTAAAAATTTAAAAATCCATTTTAAGCAGAACAGCAAGAAGAGAATTCTCTAATTCCTGATTCTGAACTCTCTTCTATAGTCTTCAAGAATGAAACCAGAGTGATGATTTTGGCAAATGTGGAAAACAAAGGTTAATGACTTATTATTTTCCAAGTTGTTCACACCACTGTTAGGACAACAAATGAAAAAGGAATAAAGAAAGTTACTACAGAATGTTAACAAAGTGTTGAAATTTCAATGTTTTCAAGATTGGAGAAGAAAGCCCTTAAGGAGGAAAGAAATATCAGAATTTATCCTCAAGCATCTTAATAATAAGGCAGGAATTTCAAACTCTGGAAAGGGTCTGATCAGTCTTTGGGATTGGACACTGCTCTCCTAGACCTGTCAAGCATCACTTCAGTCTAATGTGAGCCACAAAGGGTATTGAGATCCCAGAAGGAAAGGACTGTAAGTGCACTATTTAGGAGAGGAAGATGTAAAACTGCCTGTGGATCTCTTTCCACACAGATGTCTGTGTCTGAGGCAGTCAGTCAATGTGGATCTTCCTCATTTGTTCCTGTACAAGAAGCTCTTTTATAAGAAAGACCAGGAAGATGTCCCTTCCAGAAATGGCACTTTCAAGTTAATGTAATTTGGAGATTACCACAATAGTTTCTGTAATTTGACAAGGATGGGCCACCCTAGTTGTGCCAAGAGGGAAAGATTCAGCACAGAGCACAGGACCATTTTTAATTATCTCTCTTAAAAACCATCTTTTCATGATACTCCCTTGCATTGCCATGAGTGTGAGGAAATCTATTTCACTCTGCTGTGAGTTAAGGAGAGAGAAGTAGCCAACATCTCCCAGGAAAAGGTACTACCAGAGGAATGAGCCTAGTAAGTACTCCTCTGCTGGGTACAGAAGGAAGGTGCAAAAGTTGCACATATCTGGGCCTTAGAGTGACACTGTTGCTCACTGGGCAGTCCTTATGTGGTAACTAGGACACTGTGTGGCTTGGGAAGCATCACCTGGGAAGGTGCAGAAAAGTATAACCAGGCAGCAAGGTGATGTGTCTCCTCATGAGCTGTCAAAACCCACCAAGGCTTAGGGCTTCACTCTTGGCCAGGCTGTGAACTCATGTAGGTGGGGAGGCATGAATGACTTGTTCACTGCTGACTCCTAGGCACAGCTCTGTGCTTGGCACATACACTCCATAGATGCTTTAAAAAGAAAATAGGTTAAATATTTAATGGAATCTTTTAGGTAGGCATTCACATGATACTAGACTGCATCAACAGGAAGAGGAAATTCTGTTTCTGGAGTAGCTAATATGCTATGATAATGGAATTTGGCCTTTTTAAAATCAACAAATGAGTCTTACAACTGAGTGAAACTCTTACTAGGAAATTCAACTAATTTCTTCAGGAGCACAACTGTTGCACTTCTCATCAAAGTGCTTTCTTTGGTCCCTTATTTTAGTTTTTTTTTTTAATGATGTAACACTTTGAAGGTCGACCCACCCCCATCCGGGAAAAAACACTGATTGAAACTTGGGACCTGAACACAATGTTATAACTAAACTGAGAAGTAAAATGTAGTAAAAGAATATACTTTTATCACTTCACCTAATACTCCAAAGAACAACTGTTAAGAATAAGGGAACACCACTTAAACCACAAATGGTCTAGCTCAATTCACCAACCACCACCAAGCAACATAGTGAGTGAAGTCGCTCAGTCATGTCCGACTCTCTGTAACCCCATGGACTGTAGCCCACCAGGCTCCTCTGTCCACAGAATTTTCTAGGCAAGAATACTGGAGTGGGTTGCCATTTCCTTCTCCAGGGGATCAAGCAACATAGGTAAGTACTATAAAGGACTCACTCAACTCAACAAATCCACCCGTCAGCTTCTATAATTCACTTAGGTTTTATACCTCTTAAATGCAAATGTCTCTGGAAGATGAAATAATAAAATGCAATAATTAAAATTATGCCCCATGAGGTTCCCTCCGCTCTTTTTAGCTCCTTGTTATGGTCCCCACTAGGAGCCTGTGATTTACTAGTAACTGCAACATTCTGGACAACCATTAGATGATAAACACTGTATCAAATTCATAAATTACCATACGGCCATCTCAGAATGAAGTTCACAAATATAAATTCCTAAAATGCATCAGGGTTTAGGGAACTGCAGCACAGGAGTAAAACTGACATTGTATCGACCGCCCCCTTTGGCTTCAGGCACTGACTTTCACCCAGAATGACCTTCCTCTGGCTGGATGGCATCACCGACTGAGTTTGAGCAAACTCCAGGAGAACTGAAGGCCAGGGAACCCTGGCAAGCTGCAGTCCATGGGATCGCAAGGAGTCACATATGACTGAGTGACTGAACAACAACCGGTTCTAAGATCAGTACAGTATCTTAACTCACACTGTAGACAAAAAGCACAACTGTGGCTTTACTTACCCCTCTTCTGAGAATCTGGAGAAAAGTTTCTCTTCAAAAGCAATAATAAACCAAAAAAATTCAATTTTTTGAATTGCCAAATTCAATCAACTGGGTAACTTGCAACAAGCCCAGGCTAATCGCAGAGCTTGGAAACAACCCTCTGTCCCTTGCCTGTCAACTTCACGGGGCAAAGGCAATAGGCAATCCCCGACTCTCCTGCGAGGTCGGGGGTCCCATCCAGAGAGGCTAAGCGCAGAATCAGCTTAGCCTCAACCTGTCAGTGATGGTAGACTGTGTGCCATTCACTAGATCCCTCGGCGAGAGGTCTTCCTTTAATCTAACTTGCATTTACAGAAACCCTTCCAGCCCCAGTGCTCCAGGATCAGGCTCGATTCTGTAAGGGACCCAAGAGTCCAACTCAAAACTCCATTCAGTCGTCTGGAACGTCCGACTGGAAGGAGTCAAGCAAAGGAGATGTGGGTGGGAGCGAAGCAAGTTATCTCCCAAAGCAAACTGCGTGTGTCCGCCAGAATGTGCGTCCTAGAGATGGAGAACAATCCTCTGGGAAACACAAGAGAAAACTTCGTCACGGAGCGAAGTCCGCGGGCCGCGGGAAAGGGCGCCGGCCAGTCCCTCCGGGACCGGGGCGGAATCGGCTGGAGGCTGTGTGTCACCTCCTCCTCCGGGGTCTCAGGGGTCTGCAGGTCCCCGCCGCCAGACCCGGCCCGCTGGGCTCCGCTCTCCATCTCGGGCTGCCGGCCGCTCGTGGCCGCAGCTTCGGCAGAGTCTCGGACCGCTTCCGCCAAGCGCGCGCGGCTCCATGGCCTGGGGCGGGGGCGTCCCTTCCCGTCCCCCCCGCCGCCGTGGACAGGCTTCGGGCACCGGGACGAGCGCGAGTGCCCGGGCAGGAGGTCCCGCGGCGGGAGGTGACAGGAAGCTGTCCTCTCAGCGCCGCGGGCGGCTCTTCATGTCTCGGCGGCGCGGACTCCGCGGTCTGTCAGGCGGTGGCGGCGGCTTGTCCAGACTCGCCGGTAGGCGGCGGTCCCCGCGAGCCCGCAGGGAGACACTCGCAGTGTCCGGGGTCCTCGCGAGGGCGCGCAGCAGACGGAGGAAGCCGCCGGCGGTGGGGCCGGGGGACCGTCTCCCAGATAGGTGCTTTTTAAAATATGTGAACATATCACGCGAATCTAAAGTCGTGGTTTAGAAATGAGAGACATTTTTACTCATAAAACCGAAGGAAGAAGGTTCAACTTAAATCCTGATCTTACTTTGTCTTATTTTCGTAGGGGATATTCTTGTACCTCAGAGGTGGCTCATACACTCCTCAAATTAAATTCCCTCAAGGTAGCGGGGTTGGACAGAAGATGAGCACCGTGGTTATCCTGATCACTGGGCTTGCTTAACTGGTTTCCGGTGAATGCACCAGTGAAAGTGTTAGTCCCTCAGTCATGTCTGACTGCGACCCCATGGACTGTAGCTTGCCCGGTTCCTCTGTCCATGGAATTCTCCAGGCAAGAATACTGCAGTGGGTAGCCATTCCCTTCTCCAGGGGATCTTCCCAACCCAGGGATGGAACCCAGGTCTTCCATATTGCAAGCAGATTGTTTACTGTTTGAGCTACCCGAGAATGCACCAGAGGGAAGGTTTATTTTTTTTAAGTTTATTTATTTATGGCTGTGCACAAGCTTAGAAGTTCCGAGGCATGTGGAATCATTCTGGATCAGGGCTTGCACCCTTGTCTCCTGCACTGGCAGGCAGATTCTTTACCACTGAGCCCCCAGGGAAGCCCCATGTCATTTTTTATTTGTCTGGGAAGGTTCTTAGTCGCGGCATGGAGGATCTTCTTTCAGTGGCAGCATGTGCGATTTTTAGTTGTGGCAGGTGGGATCTTAAGTTTCCTGACCCATCCTGGGCCCCCCAGATTAGGAGCATGGAGTCTTACTGGACCACTGGACCACCCAGGAAATCCCCAGAGGAGTGGTCCGATGGGAGGGAAAGTTCCTGGCCTGGGCGTCAGGAATCCTGTTTTCAAGGTGGCAGCAGGAGCAGTGTGTGCTGTGGCAGGCCCAGCTCCACAATATAGGATCTGCCAGCCTTTCCCAAAAAAGATGTCCTTTTCATTACAGGGGACTGGAATGCAAAAGTAGGAAATCAAGAAACACCTGGAGTAACAGGCAAATTTGGCCTTGGAGTAGAGAATGAAGCAGGGCAAAGGCTAATAAAGTTTTGCCAAGAGAACGCACTGGTCATAGCAAACACCCTCCTCCAACAACACAAGAGAAACTACACATGGACATCACCAGATGGTCAACACTGAAATCAGAATGATTATATTCTTTGCAGACAAAGATGGAGAAGCTCTATACAGTCAGCAAAAACAAGACCAGGAGCTGACTGTGGCTCAGATCATGAACTCCTTGTTGCCAAATTCAGACTTAATTTGAAGAAAGTAGGGAAAACCACTAGGCCATTCAGGTTGACCTAAATCAAATCCCTTATGATTATACAGTGGAAGTGAAAAATAGATTCAAGGGATTAGATCTGATAGACAGAATTCCTGAAGACCTATGGATGGAGGTTTGTGACATTGTACAGGAGCCAGGGATCAAGACCATCCCCAAGAAAAAGAAATGCAAAAAGGCAAAATGGCTGTCTGGGGAGGCCTTACAAATAGCTGTGAAAAGAAGAGAAGCAAAAAGCAAGGGAGAAAAGGAAAGATATACCCTTTGAATGCAGAGTTCCAAAGATTATAAGGAGAGCTAAGAAAGCCTTCCTCAGTGATCAGTGCAAAGAAATAGAGGAAAACAACAGAATAGGAAAGACAAGAGATCTCTTTAAAAAAAATTAGAGATACCAAAAGAACATTTCATGTAAAGATGGGTACAATAAAGGACAGAAATGGTATGGACCTAACAGAAGCAGAAGATATTAAGAAGAGATGGCAAGAATACACAGAAAAACTATACAAAAAAGATCTTCATGACCCAGATAATCACAATGGTGTGATCACTCACCTAGAGCCAGATATCCTGGAATGTGAAGTCAAGTGGGCCTTAGGAAGCATCACTACAAACAAAGCTAGTGGAGGTGATGGAATTCCAATGGAGCTATTTCAAATCATAAAAGGTGATGCTGTGAGAGTGCTGCACTCAATATGCCAGCAAATTTGGAAAACTCAGCAGTGGCCACAGGACTGGAAAAGGTCACTTTTCATTCCAATCCCAAAGAAAGGCAATGCCGAAGAATGCTCAAACTACCACACAATTGCACTCAGCTCACATGTAGCAAAGTAATGCTCAAAATCCTCCAAGCCAGGTTTCAACAGTACGTGAAACTTGAACTTCCAGATGTTCAAGCTGGTTTTAGAAAAGGCAGAGGAACCAGAGATCAAATTGCCAACATCCGCTGGATCATGGAAAAAGCAGGAGAGTTCCAGAAAAACATCTATTTCTGCTCTATTGACTATGCCAAAGCCTTTGACTGTGTGGATCACAAGAAACTGTGGAAAATTCTGAAAGAGATGGGAATACCTGACCTGCCTCTTGAGAAATCTTTATGCAGGTCAGGAAGCAACAGTTGGAACTGGACATGGAATGACAGACTGGTTCCAAATAGGAAAAGGAGTACATCAAGGCTGTACACTGTCATCCTGCTTATTCAACTTATATGCAGAGCACATCATGAGAAACACTGGGCTGAAAGAAGCACAAGCTGGAATCAAGATTGTCTGGAGAAATATCAATAACCTCAGATATGCAGATGACACCACCCTTAAGGCAGAAAGCAAAGAAAACCTAAAGAACCTCTTGATGAAAGTGAAAGAGGAGAGTGAAAAAGCTGGCTTAAAACTCAACATTCAGAAAACTAAGATCATGGAATCTGGTCCCATCACTTCATGGAAAATAGATGGGGAAACAGTGGAAACAGTGAAAGGCTTTATTTTGAGGGGCTCACAAATCACTGCAGATGGTGACTGCAGTCACGAAATTTTAAGACACTTGCTCCTTGGAAGAAAAGTCATGACCAACCTAAACAGCAAATTAAAAAGCAGAGACGTTACTTTGCCAACAAAGGTCTGTCTAGTCAAAGCTATGGTTTTTCCAGTAGTCATGTATGGATGTGAGAGTTGGACTGTGAAGAAGGCTGAGCGCCGAAGAATTGATGCTTTTGAACTGTGGTGTTGGAGAAGACTCTTGAGAGTCCCTTGGACTGCAAGGAGATTCAACCAGTCCATCCTAAAGGAAATCAGTCCTGAATATTCACTGGAAGGACTGATGCTGAAGCTGAAACTCCAATACTTTGGCCACCTGATACGAAGAACATTTGAAAAGACCCTGATGCTGGGAAAGATTGAAGGCGTGAGGAGAAGGGGATGACAGAGGATAAGATGGTTGGATGGCATCACCGTCTCAATGGACATGAGTTTGAGTAGACTCTGGGAGTTGGTGATGGACAGGGAAGCCTGGTGTGCTGCAGTCCATGGGGTCGCAAAGAGTCGGACACGAATGAGCGGCTGAACTGAACTGAACTGAGCCCTTTCCACCTTTCACTCCCCAGAGTACCTATCCCCCTCCAGGACTTCACAGGAAATAACATCTTGGTATTAGGGCCACTCGCAACCCCTTTTCCATGTACCTGGGAGACAATTGCTGGAAGAGGAAGCTGCCAAATTGGGCACTTTCAGGATCTGGCTCAGTGTCTTTTTGAACTCGAGTGTTCCAGATTCAGCAGCAGCAAGATTCTGACTGAGACAAGTCACTTCTTGGTATGTCTCCACAGAAAGAAGAACTGCCTCAGCTTCAGAGTGGGACAGGGAGGGCCAGCTGCAGCACCGATAGAAAGGAGAGCTGGCCTCTCAGATTTGCAGTTGAAATAGCACTGAGCAGGTGTTAGAAGACCTGGAGACTGGTCAGTAAGCACTGAGACAAGCTGTTTAATATCTCCGGACTGTCAGCTTTGGGAAGGTCTGTGAGATAACCTATATAAAAAACATATGTTCCTACATAACAAGGAAACAATCACCAAAGTGAAAAGGCAGGCTATTTTAAAGGAAAAGGAGACAATATCTGCCAATCCTATATCTTATAAAGGTTTAATATCCAAAATACATAAGGAACTCCTATAACTCAATAGCAAAAATCCAAATAACCTGATTTTTTTTAATGGGCAAAAGATATGAATACACATTTCTACAAAGAAGACATATAAATCACCAACAAATGAAAACTGCTCAACTAATCATCAATTCAGTTCAGTTCAGTCGCTCAGTCGTGTCCGACTCTTTGCGATCCCATGAACTGCAGCACACCAGGCCTCCCTACCATCACCAACTCCTGGAATTCACTCAGACTCACGTCCATTGAGTCAGTGATGCCATCCAGCCATCTCATCCTCTGTCGTCCCCTTCTCCTCCTGCCCCCAATCCCTCCCAGCATCAGAGTCTTTTCCAATGAGTCAACACTTCACATGAGGTGGCCAAAGTACTGAAGTTTCAGCTTCAGCATCATTCCCTCCAAAGAAATCCCAGGGCTGATCTCCTTCAGAATGGACTGGTTGGATCTCCTTGCAGTCGAAGGGACTCTCAAGAGTCTTCTCCAACACCACAGTTCAAAAGCATCAATTCTTCGGCATTCAGACTTCTTCACAGTCCAACTCTCACATCCATACATGACTACTGGAAAAACCATAGCCTTGACTAGATGGACCTTTGTTGGCAAAGTAATGTCTCTGCTTTTGAATATGCTATCTAGGTTGGTCATAACTTTCCTTCCAAGGAGTAAGCATCTTTTAATTTCATGGCTGCAGTCACCATCTGCAGTGATTTTGGAGCCCCCCAAAATAAAGTCTGACACTGTTTCCACTCTTTCCCCATCTACTTGCCATGAAGTGGTGGGACCAGATGCCATGATCTTAGTTTTCTGAATGTTGAGCTTTAAGCCAACTTTTTCACTCTTCTCTTTCACTTTCATCAAGAGGCTATTTAGTTCTTCTTCACTTTCTGCCATAAGGGTGGTGTCATCTGCATATCTGAGGTTATTGATATTTCTCCAGGCAATCTTGATTCCAGCTTGTGCTTCTTCCAGCCCAGCGTTTCTCCTGATGTACTCTGCATAAAAGTTAAATAAGCAGGGTGACAATATACAGCCTTGACGAACTCCTTTTCCTATTTGGAACCAGTCTGTTATTCCATGTCCAGTTCTAACTGTTGCTTCCTGACCTGCATACAGGTTTCTCAAGAGCCAGGTCAGGTGGTCTGGTATTCCCATCTCTTTCAGAATTTTCCACAGTTTATTGTGATCCACACAGTCAAAGGCTTTGGCATAGTCAATAAAGCAGAAATAGATGTTTTTCTGGAACTGTCTTGCTCTTTTGATGATCCATCAGATGTTGGCAATTTGATCTCTGGTTCCTCTGCCTTTTCTAAAAGCAGCTTGAACATCTGGGAGTTCATAGTTCACATATTGCTGAAGCCTGGCTTGGAGAATTTTGAGCATTACTTTACTAGCGTGTGAGATGAGTGCAATTGTGCAGTAGTTTGAGCATTCTTCGGCATTGCCTTTCTTTGGGATTGGAATGAAAACTGACCTTTTCCAGTCCTGTGGCCACTGCTGAGTTTTCCAAATTTGCTGGCATATTGAGTGCAGCACTTTCACAGCATCATCTTTCAGGATTTGAAATAGCTCCACTGGAATTCCATCACGTCCGCTAGCTTTGTTCGTAGTGATGCTTTCTAAGGCCCACTTGACTTCACATTCCAGGATGTCTGGCTCTAGGTCAGTGATCACACCATCGTGATTATCCGGGTTGTGAAGATCTTTTTTGTACAGTTCTTCTGTGTATTCCTGCCACCTCTTCTTAATATCTTCTGCTTCTGTTAGGTCCATACCATTTCCGTCCTTTATTGAGCCCATCTTTGCATGAAATGTTCCCTTGGTATCTCTAATTTTCTTGAAGAGATCTCTAGTCTTTCCCATTCTGTTGTTTTCCCCTATTTCTTTGCATTGATCACTGAGGAAGGCTTCCTTATCTCTCCTTGCTATTCTTTGGAACTCTGCATTCAGATGCTTGTATCTTTCCATTTCTCCTTTGCTTTTCACTTCTCTTCTTTTCACAGCTATTTGTAAGGCCTCCCCAGACAGCCATTTTGCTTTTTTGCATTTCTTTTCCACGGGGATGGTCTTGATCCCTGTCTCCTGTACAATGTCATGAACCTCTGTCCATAGTTCATCAGGCACTCTATCTATCAGGTCTAGTCCCTTAAATCTATTTCTTACTTCCACTGTATAATCATAAGGGATTTGATTTAGGTCATACCTGAATGGTCTAGTGGTTTTCCCTACTTTCTTCAATTTAAGTCTGAATTTGGCAATAAGGAGTTCATGATCTGAGCCACAGTCAGCTCCTGGTCTTGTTTTTGTTGACTGTATAGAGCTTCTCCATCTTTGGCTGCAAAGAATATAATCAATCTGATTTCAGTGTTGACCATCTGGTGATGCCCATGTGTAGAGTCATCTCTTGTGTTGTTGGAGGAGGGTGTTTGTTATGACCAGTGCATTTTCTCGGCAAAACTCTATTAGTCTTTGCCCTGCTTCATTCTGTATTCCAAGGCCAAATTTGCCTGTTCCTCCAAGTGTTTCTTGACTTCTTACTTTTGCATTCCAGTCCTCTATAATGAAAAGGACATCTTTTTTGGGTGTTAGTTCTAAAAGGTCTTGTACGTCTTCATAGAACCGTTCAACTAATCATCAGGAAAGTGCAAATCAAAACCAAAATGAGCTGTCATCTCACACTTGTTAAGATGGTTATGAAATTTTTTAAAAAGAGTAAGTGTTGGTGAAGCTCTGAGAAAAGGGAATTCTTATATACTGTTAATGAGAATGTAAATCAGTGCAGTCATTGTGAAAAGGAATATGGAAATTCCTCAGAAAATTAAAGCTAGAGCTATCGTATGATCCAGGGGCTTCCCTGTGGTCCAGTGGTTAATCATCTGCTCTTCCAATACAGGGGGTGTGGGTTCAATCCCTGCTCAAGGAACTAAGTTCCTGCATGCCTCATGGCACAGGGAAAAAAAAGAAGAAAGAGAAAAAGGACTACCATATGACCCAGCAGTCCCGCTCCTAGGCATGTATCCAAAGCAATTGAAATCAGGATCTTGAAGAGATAACTGCATTCTTATGTTTATTGTGGCGATATTCATAATAGCCAAGAAAAAAAGAACTTGGTGTCCATCAATAGGTGAATCAATAAAGAAAGCGTGGTATCTACATACAGTGGAATATTATTCACCCTTAAAAGAAAAGGAAATACTGCCATTTGTAATGTCATGGATGAACCTGGAGGACATAATGCTAAGTGATATAAATCAGACACAGAAGGACAAATACCACATGATATCATCTATATGAGGAATCTAAAATAATCAAATATACTGAAGCAGGGAGTAGAATGGTGGTTGCCAGGGGTTATGGCAGAGAGAAACAGGAAGGTGTTGGTCAGAGAATACAAACTGCAACTATACACAGTGAATAAGTCTTAGAGATCTGCTGTACAGTTAGTTAACAGGACTGTAGAAACAGTGTCAAACTTTATTTTGGGGGCTCCAAAATCACTGCAGATGGTGACTGCAGCCATGAAATTAAAAGACCCTTACTCTTTGGAAGGAAAGTTATGACCAACCTAGATAGCATATTGAAAAGCAGAGACATTACTTTGCCAACAAAGGTCCATCTAGTCAAGGCTATGGTTTTTCCTGTGGCCATGTATGGATGTGAGAGTTGGACTGTGAAGAAGGCTGAGCGCCGAAGAATTGATGCTTTTGAACTGTGGTGTTGAAGAAGACTCTTGAGAGTCCCTTGGACTGCAAGAAGATCCAACCAGTCCATTCTGAAGGAGATCAGCCCTGGGATTTCTTTGGAAGGAATGATGCTAAAGCTGAAACTCCAGTACTTCGGCCACCTCATGGGAAGAGTTGACTCATTGGAAAAGACTCTGATGCTGGGAGGGATTGGGGGCAAGAGGAGAAGGGGACGACAGAGGATGAGATGGCTGGATGGCATTACTGACTCAATGGACGTGAGTCTAAGTGAACTCCGGGAGTTGGTGATGGACAGGGAGGCCTGGTGTGCTGTGATTCATGAGGTCGCAAAGAGTCAGACATGACTGAGCGACTGAACTGAACTGATTGTACCCTTAAATTCTTGCTAGAAGGGTAGATCTTAAGTTATCTTATGCCTATACCACAGAAAGTAAAAACGAAGAGGACAGGAGGAAACTTCTGGAGATGATGGATATGGTTGTGGCATCGATTGTGATGATGGTTTTACAGCTGTATACTTATCCCCAAACTCATCAAGTTGTATACATTAAATATGATCAGCTTTGTGTATGTCAGTCATACCTCCATTGGTGGTCTTTTTAAGCATGTATCTTTACTAAATAGTTGTCAAATCTTAAATACTTATATATTATCTTGCCATGAAGCCTATTTTTCCCCGTAAGTTCTACCAAGAACTTCATCCGTCCAAAGTGATTCTTTCCACAACCCCCTGAGATAATTTATCCCCTTTTCTCAGAGTAGTTTAATGCAAGAATTGTTACCATTTTCTTTTTTGTGAGTCTGATGAACTACGGATTCTCTATCTAGAGAAATGCCCATATATACATACACACACACACACACACACACACACCCCCTTTTGCACATAATTTCTGTGGCTTTTTGAAATTCAGAGGTCCATGGATTGGGGTTTTAAAAATCCAGAAAAGGGATGTTTGAGTCCTAAAGCATCTCAGAAGCCAGGATTATGATTCCTTTTTTATAATAACCAAGCCAATCTGGATAGTTCAATATCTTACTCTGTTTCTCAAGTGCTGCTCCATCTCCAGGGAATCTTTAGATCAGATCCACCAAAGTTGACTGACCTGGCAGAGGGCATGCCTTCAAATATCTTTTCCTTCACCCTCCTTGCTCCTCAAACCTGCGTGGCTGGCCTTGGCTCACTGCACTCTAGGGGGCAGTGGAAGCCTTCTGGTGGTAAATCAGGGCTGGGTTCCAGTGCAGTTCTGCCTCCACTGCTCCTGGGTCCTTGCCACGTCTGCTTCCTAGATCCCTAGCCAGCACTCCCCCCTTCCTCTGCTGTACCCCTGCCCTGGGCCCACCTGCAAGGCCACATCTAGAGAGTCACCTTTGGGACTTCCCTGCTGGTGTGGTGTTTTGGAGTTTGCTTGCCAATGCAAGGGACATGGGTTGGATCTCTAGTCTGAGAATATTCCACATGCCTCAGGGCAACTGGGCCAGCCCACCACAGCTACTGAGTCTGTGCTCTAGAGCCGGTGCCCTGCAACAAGAGAAGCCAACTCAGTGAAAAGCCCAGGCACCTCAACTAGAGAGTAGCCCTGCTCTCGGCAGCTAGAGAAAGCCTGAGCGAAGCAACAAAGCTTCAGTTCAGTTCAGTCGCTCAGTCGTGTCCGACTCTTTGCGACCTGATGATCCGCAGCATGCCAGGCCTCCCTGTCCATCACCAACTCCCAGAGTCCACCCAAACCCATGTCCATTGAGTCGGTGATGCCATCCAACCATCTCATCCTCTGTCATCCCCTTCTCCTCCTGCCCTCAATCTTTCCCACCATCAGGGTCTTTTCCAATGAGTCAGCTCTTCGCATCAGATGGCCAAAGTATTGGAGTTTCAGAGCAGCCAAAAATAAATTCTAAAAAAAAGTTAATTAAAAAGAGAGAGTCACACTTGAGGGAATTGACTGCCTTCTAACAGTGAACCCAACTTGATCAGGGGCTTCCAGCAAACCCAAGAAATTCAGAGAAGGGTCACAGTGCAGGCGGTAGGAACTCACATTGAACTTTCTTTCACAGAAGGTGGCAGGTGTTCTACATGATCCCTAAGTGGGAGAGGAATGGAAGTGCCCCCACACCCAGCCTTCCAACAGTTGGGAGCCAGAGTATTGCCCACAGTATCTTTTTGGAGATTCAGATTTCATGCTAGATCAGTATCTAAAAGGTAAGAATCTTATAAGAAGCTTAGAAAGAGAGTGTTCCCAGTAGATCAGAATGCAGACACAGTACGAGATTATGTATATTTCAACCCTTCTATTCAATGCAGTTTTGGTGCTGCCTCTAAAATGGGTAGGAATACCCAGATTCATGACCTGGACTGTTTCAGCATGAAAATAATGAACTTCCCATGGACTGCTGTGTCTTAGGGCGTAATTACATAAACTCCATTTGTAGGTATAGTCTTCTTAGTTGCCAGATACATTTGTAATGAGCTTCTGTCCTCCTCTCTCAGAGAGCAAAGAAAAATATTAAAGCTTGTTTGCAAAGCTTGCACAAGAAAGAGCCTAGCAGCTAACATTCCAGAGACGTCATGGTTAGCTAGAATTTCCTATCAGATTATTTAGCTTCAGACTTTGTTCCAAATGATTTTTCTTAAGAAATGGATCACAGGTGTATCTTCTGCCTTTTCCTAAGAAAGCTCTGATAACATCGGCATGTATATCTGAACTCCTTTGTAAAATTCTGCACAAGCTTCCCCCAGGACCTTGTGTGACCTGGAAACCTGGCATGACTGGAGGGCATCTGGCTTCAGCTAGCGTCTGTACCTACCACCTGGCACTGCTGAATGGCCTGGACG